>NC_059201.1:57824663-59176261 GCF_020615455.1 Coregonus clupeaformis | reverse complement strand
GATGGCAGTGTATTCCAGACAACATAGAAACACATGAACTAGAACATGAACATAGAACACTAAACATAGAAACTAACACCCTGGCTCAACATATAAGAGTCCCCAGAGCCAGGGCGTGACACATATGTTTCCCTGCAGTGGATCCTTAACTGCCTACGGACAGACCCTAGCCAATGTAAGTTAGTATTTTGTATAATTTAGCTAGCTAGTTCCTTATTATTCATCTTGTGTGGAATTGTTTCACTGACTTTCTGTCTCTGCATTATCCACAGGGTAACTGTCAACTTGTGAGTCTGACACTGGAGGTTAAGGAACCTGCATTGTAAGTATCAATTTAATGTTCATCCAACTTGACATTGTTGGAAGCATTGGAGTCAACATGGAATTTTTTCTGGGGGGGGGGGGATACAGTATATGTTAGGATTTAGTGCCTAGTCTGCTCGGTGATTCAAACCTGCGACCTTTCGGTAACTGGCCCAACACTCTTAACCGCTAAGCTAACTGCGCTGCTGCGCTTATTGGCTATGGTGGGCCGGTGCGTAAAATCGTCAACAGCATCTCATGATGAACTGCTGCCCTTTTTTCCCCAACTCTTAAACTAACCCTCAAATCCTTACAAATAATGCTGTCAAATAAATCAAGGTGTATATAATGCGTTAAATAAGCAGTAGGCCTAAAGCATAAGCAGCAAACGTGAGCTGGTAGACAAACTGGAGAGGTGGAAATTTCACTTCCACACTTGGATGTGATCGCATTCGTGCGAGCTACAAATTCTAGCTGGTCACATCACTCAAAACGTTATATTTTGAGCCTGCAAGCAATATATCATGACAGGTCAGGTCAACAAATAAAGGCCAAGTCTTTGAATGCTGCATCCTCTGCAGATGCAGAGGGTCAGTTCATGGCTTCAGCGGAGGGAGCTGGTCAGAGGATGGTAAAGGATGGTGATGGAGTCTGCTAATGATCTTGTAGATGGCAATATAGCCATAAAGAGTCATATAGCCACTGGACTCCTCCTCTTCCACTCTGTGAAGCACCCACTTGGGTGATGCCTTGGCAGCTCTGGGCGACAGAAAGCTCACTACACAAAGTTCAGAAATGTAGCCAGTCGACCTCTCTATGAGCCCTCTGCCTAAGCACTGAAATCCTCCATCTCCCATTCCTCTCACGCCTCAAGCGACTCCTCACATGTTTTCAAAAGATCAGGAACTGGCAGCCAGGTGAAATAGAAAAGCTGGTACTGTATCCAGATGCATTTTTCAAACAAAAACATTAACCAACTAGCTAGCTAGCCAAACCAAGAAGAGTTGACCTGCCAGTCAATCTGCAAATTCATGGCTCAAAAGCACCAGATATACAGTATGCAACAAAAACAAATTGTTATCAAAAACAAAAATGTTTTGTTCCCCAAAACAATACTAAAATAAACCTTTAAAATATACATACAATTTTACAGGAGCTCTTTGTCTAGGCTGCTACCAGGGCGCCATGGCAACTGTCAAGTAGCATCCTGATTCCTGCATGAAAGTGTTTGCCCTGACCCTGTTTCTTCCCGTGCGCTCCGAGTAGCCTAGATGGAGAGAGATGGAGGAAAAGAAAAATGCATTCTTATTGCGCAACAGTCGCCGAAAAAACTGTAGGCTGTTGTGGTTTTAGTTTCAAGTTTCCCCTTCCTCAGTGATTAGCCCCAAGTGAATTAGCCTATGTGATATTTGTAGCCTACACAACAAGATGTAAGCAAATTCATCTCTATTGCGCAAAATAAATGCAATTCTGGAGCCCTATTTTTAAGGTAAAATGTGCCTAATTGTCAACCCAAAATTCATGCCAATCACTGGTTTAGGTGTTGCACATCAAAATATCTTTATCATGCATTCCTGACATGTTAGATGAAACAACTTATTTCTTGAATCATACCATCTCAATAGCACTGTGAATGACTTTTGGGTTCTACCTGGAACCAAAAAGGCTTATCTTATGGGGACAGCCAAATAACCCTTTTTATTACTAAATCTTTCTATTGCGTGACCTGTGACATAATGTTGATGCAACCAAATCATGGGCTGGTGCCACCAACTGAAAATGTTAATAGCACCAGTTAGTCTAGAGCCCTCATATCAGGGGCTATAATTTTACTGTCAAAATAGGGCTCCAGAATTGCTGATTTATTTTGTACCGGTACCTATTTCAGTCCAAGTCAAGCACTGGCCTAAACATGCATACAACATCAGATAAAATTCAAGCGATGTATACACTTGAGTGTACAAAAACTAATATTGAGTTTCACCCCCTTTTGCCCTCAGAACAGCCTCAATTCGTCGGGTCATGGACTCTACAATGTGTCGAAAGCATTCCACAGGAATGCTGGCCCATGTTGACTCCAATGATTCCCACAGTTGTGTCAAGTTGGCTGGATGTCTTTTGGGTGGTAGACCATTCTTGATACACGGGAAACTGTTGAGCGTGAACCCCAGCAGCGTTGCAGTTCTGGACACACTCAAACTGATGTGCCTGGACCCTACTACCATACCCCATTCAAAGGCAATATTTTGTCTTGCCCATTCACCCCACATACTGTGAGTTTTATTTATTTTATTTGTAAAAGATTTTTCAGCACTACAACTCTGTTTTTATTTAACACTTTTAGAAATAATTAAACACGCTTCTGTACTTCAACTCATACTCTCTCCCTCCCTCTGCTGAGACTGACCATCAGTCCAGTGAATTAAAAAGTGAGTTATTTAAATGTATGCTCCGATGTGCCTCGCACATAATAGGCTACAACAATTGACCTATTATCAGTGTTTTCATATAGCCTAGCTTGAGACTCAAGTTTTGAAACATAAGGGACTCTATGTTATTTATAATAAGGTGTAGGCCTACATGAAGAAAATGCATGAAACAATATTTATTTCCAGTCGATGTAAATAGGCTATCATTTTTAGCAAGTTAATTTCATTTGAAATATACACTTGAGTATACCAACATTATAAACACCTAATGTTGGTATACATTAGTTGTATACCCCATGTTGACTCCAATGAGTCCCTTCTTGATACACATGGGAAATGTTTGAGCGTAAAAAACACAGCAGCGTTGCAGTTCTTGACACAAACCGGTGCGCCTGGCACCTACTACCATTCAAAGCACTTAAATAATTTACCTTGCCCATTCACACTCTGAATGGCACACATACACAATCCATGTCACAATTGTTTCAAAGCTTAAAAATCCTTCCTTAACCCTGTATCCTCCCCTACACTGATTGAAGTGGATTTAGCAAGTGACATCAATAAGGGATCATTGAAAAAAAATAATCATAGTTTTCACCTGGATTCACCTGGTCAGTCTATGTCATGGAAAGAGCAGGTGTTGATTGGCCTCCGTGCCAACACTAGAAAAGCCTGGCCTCGTTGGACCCCCCTTCGGGCCAATGACTTATCTTTTGAACAACAACATTCTAACAGCCTAATAAATAAATGTTATGTGCCTTCCGAAAGTATTCACACCCCTTGACTTTTTCCATATTTTGTTGTGTTACTGCCTGAATTTAAAATTGATTACATTGAGATTTTGTGTGACTGATCTAGACACGATGCCCCATAATGTGAAAGTGATTATTTTTTTGGTAAATTATTTACAAATTAATTACAAATGAAAAGCTGATATCTCTAGAGTCAGTAAGTATTCAAGCCTTTTCTTAAGGCAAGCCTAAAGAAGTACAGGAGTAAGAATAAGTTGCATGGTTTCACATGTGTGCAATAATAGTCGTTAACATCCAGGCTCTGTCGCAGCCGGCTGCGACCGGGAGACTCATGGGCGGCGCACAATTGGCCCAGCGTCGTCCAGGGTAGGGGAGGGAATGGCCGGCAGGGATGTAGCTCAGTTGGTAGAGCATGGTGTTTGCAACGCCAGGGTTGTGGGTTTGATTCCCACGGGGGGCCAGTATATATATATTTAAAAAAAAATGTATTCACTAACTGTAAGTCGCTCTGGATAAGAGCGTCTGCTAAATGACTAAAATGTAAATGTAAATGTAAACATGAACTACCATATCTCTGTACCCCACACATATAGTGAGGGAAAAAAGTATTTGATCCCCTGCTGATTTTGTACGTTTGCCCACTGACAAAGAAATGATCAGTCTATAATTTTAATGGTAGGTTTATTTGAACAGTAAGAGACAGAATAACAACAAAAAAATCCATAAAAACGCATGTAAAAAATGTTATAAATTGATTTGCATTTTAATGAGGGAAATAAGTATTTGACCCCCCTCTCAATCAGAAAGATTTCTGGCTCCCAGGTGTCTTTTATACAGGTAACAAGCTGAGATTAGGAGAACACTCTTAAAGGGAGTGCTCCTAATCTCAGCATGTTACCTGTATAAAAGACACCTGTCCACAGCAATCAATCAATCAGATTCCAAACTCTCCACCATGGCCAAGACCAAAGACCTCTCCAAGGATGTCAGGGACAAGATTGTAGACATACACAAGGCTGGAATAGGCTACAAGACCATCGCCAAGGTGAGAAGGTGACAACAGTTGGTGCGATTATTCGCAAATGGAAGAAACACAAAAGAAATGTCAATCTCCCTCGGCCTGGGTGGAGTTGCAATGATCATGAGAACGGTGAGGAATCAGCCAAGAACTACACAGGAGGATCTTGTCAATGATCTCAAGGCAGCTGGGACCATAGTCACCAAGAAAACAATAGGTAACACTCTACGCCGTGAAGGACTGAAATCCTGCAGCGCCCGCAAGGTCCCCCTGCTCAAGAAAGCACATACAGTGGGGGAAAAAAGTATTTAGTCAGCCACCAATTGTGCAAGTTCTCCCACTTAAAAAGATGAGAGAGGGCTGTAATTTTCATCATAGGTACACGTCAACTATGACAGACAAATTGAGAAAAAAAATCCAGAAAATCACATTGTAGGATTTTTTATGAATTTATTTGCAAATTATGGTGGAAAATATGTATTTGGTCACCTACAAACAAGCAAGATTTCTGGCTCTCACAGAACTGTAACTTCTTCTTTAATAGGTTCCTCTGTCCTCCACTCGTTACCTGTATTAATGGCACCTGTTTGAACTTGTTATCAGTATAAAAGACACCTGTCCACAACCTCAAACAGTCACACTCCAAACTCCACTATGGCCAAGACCAAAGAGCTGTCAAAGGACACCAGAAACAAAATTGTAGACCTGCACCAGGCTGGGAAAACTGAATCTGCAATAGGTAAGCAGGTTGGTTTGAAGAAATCAACTGTGGGAGCAATTATTAGGAAATGGAAGTCATACAAGACCACTGATAATCTCCCTCGATCTGGGGCTCCACGCAAGATCTCACCCCGTGGGGTCAAAATGATCACAAAAACGGTGAGCAAAAATCCCAGAACCACACGGGGGGACCTAGTGAATGACCTGCAGAGAGCTGGGACCAAAGTAACAAAGCCTACCATCAGTAACACACTACGCCGCCAGGGACTCAAATCCTGCAGTGCCAGACGTGTCCCTCTGCTTAAGCCAGTACATGTCCAGGCCCGTCTGAAGTTTGCTAGAGTGCATTTGGATGATCCAGAAGAGGATTGGGAGAATGTCATATGGTCATGTGGGGATCTATTTTCTCATAATTGGATCTGTATGTGATGAATAGCTTAGAAGGAATGCATTAATGATAAGCATAGAAGGTTTGTACTATACTGATATAAATTGTTTCACATAACAAGCTGTGATTCATGTAAGGAATGTTAGGGGGTAGGACAGATAAGACTTTTATTTCTTACAGATACGAACACTGCCTCTTTGTTGTCTGTGAACAGTCCTTGAACGTAGGTACAGTGGAATGGTGTCTTTTGGGTGCTGACTCCACAGGTTGTTATGATAAAAACTTATGCCTGGCAACAGTGTGCAACAGTGGAGCGCCAAGGGACTGGGACCAGCCGGTGCGCCAACGGATAGGCTGAGTAAGTCTAAACCACGCTCAGTCTCTACTCTGATTGGCCAGCAGGGAGTGGGAAATATCTCTGTCAGAGTATTTGAAGAAGAACCTGTAACAATGGATCAGTTCTCTGAGTGCCCTGCGTGGTATTTCAGTGGACCCGTATATACGAACATCATATTTACCTTTGAAGTGTTTGCATTAATTAAAATACTAGTCTATTTAGAAGACATGTATTGACCTCTTTTGTTCCTAATACCAGATTTGAATTGACGAACTTAACAGTCAGATGAAACCAAAATAGAACTTTTTGGTAAAAACTCAACTCGTCGTGTTTGGAGGACAAAGAATGCTGAGTTGCATCCAAAGAACACCATACCTACTGTGAAGCATGGGGGTGGGAACATCATGCTTTGGGGCTGTTCTTCTGCAAAGGGACCAGGACGACTGATCCGTGTAAAGGAAGGAATGAATGGGGCCATGTATCGTGAGATTTTGAGTGAAAACCTCCTTCCATCAGCAAGGGCATTGAAGATGAAACGTGGCTGGGTCTTTCAGCATGACAATGATCCCAAACACACCGCCCGGGCAACAAAGGAGTGGCTTCGTAAGAAGCATTTCAAGGTCCTGGAGTGGCCTAGCCAGTCTCCAGATCTCAACCCCATAGAAAATCTTTGGAGGGAGTTGAAAGTCTGTGTTGCCCAGCGACAGCCCCAAAACATCACTGCTCTAGAGGAGATCTGCATGGAGGAATGGGCCAAAATACCAGCAACAGTGTGTGAAAACCTTGTGAAGACTTACAGAAAACGTTTGACCTGTGTCATTGCCAACAAAGGGTATATAAAAAAGTATTGAGAAACTTTTGTTATTGACCAAATACTTATTTTCCACCATAATTTGCAAAAAAATTCATTAAAAATCCTACAATGTGATTTTCTGGAGAAAAGAAAAATCTCATTTTGTCTGTCATAGTTGACGTGTACCTATGATGAAAATTACAGGCCTCTCTCATCTTTTTAAGTGGGAGAACTTGCACAATTGGTGGCTGACTAAATACTTTTTTTCCCCACTGTATACAGTCCCATCTGAAGTTTGCCAATGAACATCTGAATGATTCAGAGGAGAACTGGGTGAAAGTGTTGTGGTCAGATGAGACCAAAATCGAGTTCTTTGGCATCAACTCAACTCTGCGTGTTTGGAGGAGGAGAAATGCTGCCTATGACCCCAAGAACACCATCCCCACCGTCAAACATGGAGGTGGAAACATTATGCTTTGGGGGTGTTTTTCTGCTAAGGGGACAGGACAACTTCACCGCATCAAAGGGACGATGGACGGGGCCATGTACCGTCAAATCTTGGGTGAGAACCTCCTTCCCTCATTCAGGGCATTGAAAATGGGTAGTGGATGGGTATTCCAGCATGACAATGACCCAAAACACACGGCCAAGGCAACAAAGGAGTGGCTCAAGAAGAAGCACATTAAGGTCCTGGAGTGGCCTAGCCAGTCTCCAGACCTTAATCGCATAGAAAATCTATGGAGGGAGCTGAAGGTTCGAGTTGCCAAACGTCAGCCTCGAAACCTTAATGACTCGGAGAAGATCTGCAAAGAGGAGTGGAACAAAATCCCTCCTGAGTTGTGTGCAAACCTGGTGGCCAACTACAAGAAACGTCTGACCTCTGTGATTGCCACCAAGTACTAAATCATGTTTTGCAGACGGGTCAAATACTTATTTCCCTCATTAAAATGCAAATCAATTTATAACATTTTTGACATGTGTTTTTCTGGATTTTGTTGTTGTTATTCTGTCTCTTACTGTTCAAATAAACATACCATTAAAATTATAGACTGATCATGTCTTTGTCAGTGGGCAAACGTACAAAATCAGCAGGGGATCAAATACTTTTTTCCCTCACTGTACCTCTAATTTTGTGAGATTGAAATGCATCCACTGGCATAATCATAACCAATATGTCAACCTTCATCAATTATGTTGAATAGCTAGCTATAAAAATGATTTAAGCTTAAAGTGGTTTCACGTTTTGCTAACAAGATACAAATGTGAGTTTTGGCGCATAGCAAGCCATCTGGTGCCAGGCTAACTAGCCAACTCCAGTCATGTGCTAACATTTGCTGGTAAACCTAGCTTTAGGTGGCTGGTTGTAACATTACATTAGTAGCTTGCTGTTTAGTAGCCATATACAGTGCATTTGGAAAGTATTCAGACCCCTTGACTTTTTTGACATTTTGTTACGTTACAGCTTATTCTAAAATGGATGAAATTGTTTTTTCCCCTCATCAATCTACACACTATACCCCATAATGTCAAAGCAAAAACTGGTTTTTAGAAATGTGTGCTAATGTATAAATAAAAAAACGGAAATATCACATTTATACAGACTTTTTACTCAGTACTTTGTTAAAGCACCTTTGGCAGCAATTACAACCTTGAGTCTTCTTGGGTATGATGCTACCAGTTTGGCACACCTGTATTTAGGGAGTTTCTCCCATTCTTCTCTGTCAGGTTGGATGGGGAGCGTAGCTGCACAGCTATTTTCAGGTCTCTCCAGGGATGTTCGATCGGGTTGAAGTCCGGGCTCTGGCTGGGCCGCTAAAGGACATTCAGAGACTTGTCCTGAAGCCATTCCTGCGTTGTCCTGGCTGTGTGCTTAGGGTCGTTTTCCTCTTGGAAGGTGAACCTTCGCCCAGTCTGAGGTCCTGAGCGCTCTGGAGCAGGTTTTCATCATGGATCTCTCTGTACTTTGCTCCATTCATCTTTCCCTCAATCCTAACTAGTCTCCCAGTCCCTGCCGCTGAAAAACATCCCCACAGCATGATGCTAACACTACCATGATTCACCGTAGGGATTGTGACAGGTTTCCTCCAGATGTGACGCTTGGCATTCAAGCCAAAGAGTTCAATCTTGGTTTCATCAGACCAGAGAATCTTGTTTCTCATGGTCTGAGAGTCCTTTAAGTGCCTTTTGGCAAACTCCAAGCAGGCTATCATGTGCCTTTTACTGAGGACTGGCTTAAGTCTGGTCACTCTACCACAAAGGCCTGATTGGTGGAGTGCTGCAAAGATGGTTGTCCTTCTGGAAGGTTCTCCCATCTCCACAGAGGAACTCTGGAGCTCTGTCAGAGTGACCATCGGGTTATTGGTCACCTCCCTGACCAAGGCCCTTCTCTCCCTGTCCAGCTCTAGGAAGAGTCTTGGTGGTTCCAAACTTCTTCCATTTAAGAATGATGGAGGCCACTGTGTTCCTGGGGACCTTCAATGCTGCAGAATTGTTTTTGTACCCTTCCCCAGATCTGTGCCTCGACACAATCCTGTCTCTGAGCTCTACGGACAATTCCTTCGACCTCATGGCTTGGTTTTTGCTCTGACCTGCACTGTCAACTGTGGGACCTTATATAGACAGGTGTGTGACTTTCCAACTCATGTCCATTCAATAGAATCTACAACAGTGTAACGATCCCGGCAGTCTGAGTCGGGTCCTGTCTGGTGACTAGTGTTTCTGTTCGTGATCTCCAGTTTCCCGAGGGTTCGGGAACGCTCCGGGGAGCGCTCTTGATTTCCGCACCTGCATCCCATCAGCAATCTGCACACCTGGTCCTGATCATCACCCTTCTTAGGCTCTGGCCTAACATCCAGTTCCTGCCGGATCGTTAGCCATGAACAGTATGTTTGTCAGCGTATCAGCCTCTGAGCTACTAGTGTTAGTTTTGTTGTTTTGCACCTTGTTGGCTTGCCGTGTACTTACCTCCGTTTGTTTCTATCTACAGTCTCTCACCCGGAACCTTCTCCCAACCTCTGCCTGATGGTCGGCGGCTGCCGAGCCATTACCGGACCAACCACTGCACCCTCAACAACCCATCCACGCCACCCGCGCTGTTCCCTGGATTATTCAACCTCACTCGGGAATCTATTAAATAAACACTCATCTTTGTCTCAACGTACCTTGTCCTGGTCTGCTTCTGGGTTCTGGCTTAGTAAACCGTGACAGAACGATCCGGCCAGTAATGAACCCAGCGGACCTGGACTCTGTTCGCCATGCCATTACCCAGCAGGAGAAGATGTTGGGCCATCATAGCACGGTACTACAGGAGATCGCGTTGTCAGTTCGGAACCTTTCTACCGGTCTGACGGAGGTCCAGAACCAACGCAAGTGTCCGGTGGAGGATCCACTACCGGTTTCACCCATCTCGCCTGCCGCTTCTGAAGTTGTGTCCCTCCGTGAGCCCAAGGTTCCGACGCCGGATAAATATGAGGGGGAGCTGGGAAGATGCCGTTCCTTCCTTATGCAGTGTGGATTAGTGTTCGATCTACAGCCCTACTCTTATGCCACAGACAAGGCTAGGATAGCCTTTGTGATTGAGTTGCTGCGTGGGCGAGCGCTGGAGTGGGCTTCAGCCGTTTGGGAACGACAGGATCCCTGCATGGCTTCATACCAGGGGTTCACGGCCGAGATGAGGAAGCTCTTCGACCATTCCGTCCGAGGGAGGGACGCAGCTAGGCGCCTGTTTTCTCTTCACCAAGGAACTCGCAGCGTGGCCGACTTCGTGATCGAGTTCAAGACGTTGGCTGTGGAGAGTGGGTGGAACGAGGAGTCTCTGCAAGCGGTCTTTTACCAGGGTCTGTCGGAGCAGCTCAAGGATGAGTTGATCTCCTATCCGGAGCCTAGTGACCTGGACAGCTTGGTAGCCTTGTCTATTCGGGTGGATAATCGAGTCCGAGAGCGAAGGAGGGAGAAGCAATGGGGTCCGTCCAATCGATCAGCTTCTCAGTTCCCAGTCGGGTCGGGTGGTGGACCAGAACACGTCGATCATTCTCCACCACAAAGGATTAGTGGAGAGGACCTCTCTCCCGATTCTGAACCCATGCAAGTGGGGGCGGCACGGGTTAACCAAGGAGGAGCGTCAACATAGACGTAAGACCAACTGCTGCCTCTACTGTGGTCGCTCGGGACATTACATCTCCACTTGTTCCCGGCGGTCGTCAAACTGCCCGGCTCGCTAAAGTTGGGAGGACTTTTAGCGAGCCAGTTTCAACCTCTCAGTACCTCTGTCAGACCCCGTTTCCCGGCTACCCTTGTGAACAGGAATCAAAGCTTAGCGATTAACGCTTTTATCGATTCAGGTGCCGATGGAAGCTTTCTTGATGCCGAGTTGGTGGAACAGCTGGGGCTTTCCAAGGAGCAATTGCCGGAAGCCATTGAAGCGACCACTCTGAACGGCAGTAGTCTGGCACGTATCACGATGAGGACTGAACCGGTTAAGATGCGGTTGTCGGGGAATCATTCTGAGATGATTTCATTCTTCATTCTGCCGTCTTCCCATGTTCCTCTGGTCCTTGGATACCCCTGGCTGAAGGAACACAATCCCACGTTCGATTGGGTGACGGGCAAGGTAACGAGTTGGAGCCTTGATTGTCATGCTAACTGTCTCAAGACTGCCTGCCCCCACTCGGTTCCCAGTCAGGTGATTGAGGCTAAACCCCCAGATTTGTCCCTGGTTCCCGAGACATATCACGATTTGGGGGAAGTTTTCAGTAAGCAGAAGGCTCTGTCACTCCCTCCCCACCGACCATATGATTGTGCCATCAACCTGTTCCCGGGAGCTGTCTACCCCAAGGGAAGGTTATACAGTATCTCCCGACCTGAACGTGAGGCGTTGGAGACCTACATCAAGGAGTCCCTAGCGGCTGGTCTCGTTCGTCCCTCGTCATCACCCCTGGGGGGCAGGATTCTTCTTTGTGGGTAAGAAGGATGGCTCTCTTCGACCGTGTATTGATTATCGGGGGTTGAATGCCATCACGGTCAAGAACAAGTATCCCCTGCCCTTGATGAGTTCTGCCTTCGACTCCTTACAGGGTGCTACGGTATTCACCAAGCTAGACCTACGCAATGCGTATCACATGGTCCGGATCAGAGAGGGGGACGAGTGGTTGACGGGTTTCAATACACCGATGGGTCACTTCGAGTATCAGGTGATGCCGTTTGGACTGACCAATGCTCCAGCGGTATTCCAGAGTATGGTGAACGACGTCCTGAGAGATATGATCGGTCTCTTTGTGTTTGTTTACCTGGATGACATTCTGATCTTCTCGAAGGAACCTTCCGACCACGTCCAGCATGTCCGGCAGGTTCTGCAGCGATTGTTGGAGAATCGCCTGTTCGTGAAGGCCGAGAAGTGCGAGTTTCACGCCCACACGACATCCTTTCTCGGGTACATCATCTCCAGGGGAGAGATTAGGATGGACCAGGAGAAGGTTAGAGCGGTTCTGGAATGGGCCCAGCCCGGTACGAGATTGCAGCTCCAGAGATTTTTGGGGTTTGCGAATTTCTACCGCAGATTCATCCGGGATTACAGCCGTGTGGCCGCTCCGTTAACTGCCTTGACTTCCAGTATCAGGACCTTCAAGTGGAATCCGGAGGCGGATCGAGCGTTTCTGGATTTGAAGAGGCGATTCACCAACGCACCGATTCTCTCTCAACCGGACACGGCCCGTCAGTTCGTCGTTGAAGTGGACGCGTCTGATGTGGGAGTTGGCGCCATCCTGTCGCAGCGATGCTCCACGGACAGTAAACTCCATCCCTGCGCCTACTACTCTCGTCGCCTTTCGCCTGCGGAGAGGAATTACGATGTGGGTAACCGGGAGCTTCTCGCGGTGAAACTTGCCTTGGAGGAGTGGCGCCACTGGTTGGAGGGGGCGGAGCAACCGTTTACTGTCTGGACTGACCACAAGAATCTTGCTTACGTGCAATCGGCTAAACGTCTCAACTCCCGTCAGGCCAGGTGGGCGTTGTTTTTCGGACGATTCAAGTTTTTCCCTGACGTTCCGACCTGGATCTAAGAACGGCAAGGCGGACGCCTTGTCCCGGATGTTCTCCAAGACGGAGGAGAGTGGGTCCAAGACCGAGACTATTCTCCCCCGGAACTGCGTCGTGGGGAGCAGTTATGTGGAAGATTGAGGAGGAGGTGCTGGCGGCCCTTCGGACTCAGCCCGGTCCCGGTAACGGTCCACCCGGTCGGTTGTTTGTGCCTGAGTCGGTTCGTCCTGCTGTCCTCAAATGGTCCCACGCCAGCAAGATGGCTTGTCACCCTGGCGTGGCTCGGACAATGGCGTTTCTTCGCAGACGTTTTTGGTGGCCTGCCATGGCCGAGGATACTCTGGGTTTTGTTGCTGCCTGTCCAGTGTGTGCGCAGAATAAGAGTACCAATCGGCCCAGCTCTGGACTACTTCACCCCCTTCCTATTCCCCGGCGACCATGGTCGCATCTGGCCCTGGACTTCGTCACTGGGTTGCCCGCTTCTGAGGGGAACACGGTCGTTCTGACTATCGTGGACAGATTCAGCAAGTTCGCCCACTTTGTGCCAATTGCCAAGCTTCCCTCTGCCTCGGAGACGTCCGAGATCCTGGTTAGGGAGGTTTTCAGGGTCCACGGTTTGCCCAGTGATATCGTTTCCGACCGTGGCCCTCAGTTTACCTCTGCTGTCTGGAAGTCCTTCTGTTTGGCCATTGGAGCTACAGTCAGTCTCACATCTGGTTTTCACCCCCAATCCAATGGTCAGGCGGAGAGAGCCAACCAGAAGATGGAATCCACGCTACGCTGTCTGGTCTCTTCCAACCCCACCTCCTGGGTCTCTCAGTTGCCTTGGGTTGAGTATGCCCACAATACTCTCCCTACATCTGCCACTGGGATGTCTCCCTTCCAGTGCCTGTATGGCTACCAACCTCCCCTGTTCCCTTCTCAGGAGAAGGAGCTCTCAGTGCCTTCTGTTCAGGCCCATATTCGTCGTTGCCACCGGACCTGGCATCGGGCCAGAAAGGTACTCCTTAGAGGTTCGGACCGGTATCAGCTCCAGGCGAATCGTCGCCGGATCCCCGCTCCCACCTATACCATCGGAGATAGGGGTTTGGTTGGCCACACGGGATCTTCCGTTACGGACTGAGTCTAGGAAGTTGTTACCGAAGTTCATTGGTCCGTTTGTGGTGGAGAAGGTGATCAATCCAGTGGCAGTTCGACTCAAACTACCGAGGACGCTCAGAGTCCATCCCACCTTTCATGTCTCCTGCCTCAAGCCTGTCTTCCTCAGTCCTCTGTTGCCTCCTCCGCCTCCTCCTCCTCCTCCTCGGATGATCGGAGGTGGTCCTGCCTACACGGTGCGTCGCATCATGGATTCCAGACGGCGGGGCCGGGGTTTCCAGTATCTCGTGGACTGGGAGGGGTATGGCCCTGAAGAGAGGAGTTGGATTCCGCGGCGACAGGTCCTAGATGCGGACCTCATCAGTGACTTCTACCGCCTCCATCCTGGCGCTCCGGGAGTCCGCCCGGTGGCGTTCGTCGGAGGGGGTACTGTAACGATCCCGGCAGTCTGAGTCGGGTCCTGTCTGGTGACTAGTGTTTCTGTTCGTGATCTCCAGTTTCCCGAGGGTTCGGGAACGCTCCGGGGAGCGCTCTTGATTTCCGCACCTGCATCCCATCAGCAATCTGCACACCTGGTCCTGATCATCACCCTTCTTAGGCTCTGGCCTAACATCCAGTTCCTGCCGGATCGTTAGCCATGAACAGTATGTTTGTCAGCGTATCAGCCTCTGAGCTACTAGTGTTAGTTTTGTTGTTTTGCACCTTGTTGGCTTGCCGTGTACTTACCTCCGTTTGTTTCTATCTACAGTCTCTCACCCGGAACCTTCTCCCAACCTCTGCCTGATGGTCGGCGGCTGCCGAGCCATTACCGGACCAACCACTGCACCCTCAACAACCCATCCACGCCACCCGCGCTGTTCCCTGGATTATTCAACCTCACTCGGGAATCTATTAAATAAACACTCATCTTTGTCTCAACGTACCTTGTCCTGGTCTGCTTCTGGGTTCTGGCTTAGTAAACCGTGACAAACAGGTGGACTCCAATCAGTTGTAGAAACATCTCAAGGATGATCAATGAAAACAGGATGCACCTGAGCTCAAAAATCGAGTCTCATAGCAAAGGGTCTGAATACTTATGTGAATAAGGTATATGTTTTTTATTTGTAGTAAATTTGCAAACATTTCTAAAAACCTGTTGTCACTTTATCATTATGGGGTATCGTTTGTAGATATAAGACGTTTTACAATTAAGATACAATAGCTACATCTCCGATTGTAAAACCTGTTCTCTTTTTAGTCATAGATGTGGCTAGCTGTTTATCTAACCTAGCTAACTTACAGTAGATACCTAGCTAGCGAAGTTACCTAGCTAGCTAAGTTAGCAAACAGAGAAATAACAATTCCATTCCCCCCCTCTGTAACACAGAAGTATGTTAGCCGACAATACACAATATGTGTTTCAGTAGATACACTAAAGTTAACTAGCTAGAAGGCTTGTATGAAAAATACCTTACTTAGCTAGCTATTTGTCATCTGCCATCTTAGTGCTGGCTTCGGCTGTAGCTGAGCTTTTTGCGAAATCTAACTTCAAATCCTCTTCGCTATATTCCGGTTGAAACATGCGGTTAAATGTCACCATGTAGCTAGCTAAGAGAACATAAAAAAATGCTAATTCTTGTTGATGAGAGGAATCACTTGAAGCCATTATGGTCTGATCAGTTCTTTCAGTTTTGTCCGAGAGGATTTGTGTTGTGTCCGCCTCCTTTAAAAAAAAGCCTGCCTTGGTAGAGCTATGGGGCCAGAGCATTAAGCACCTTGTACATTTAGCAATGAATTTGCCGATAGGAACATCTCTGAAAGACGTCCAATGGCTCTATCGAACAAGGACAACCATATCTACATGCACCCAAACGTATAGTGCGATCAGTTTAATATAGAGGCTTTGTGAAATGCCACAATGCAGCACTACATTTATATTCAGATCCCCCCCGCTCCCTCAATATAATGGATGTCGTCATAGGGTGTATCGTTCGGAGCGCAAAGCCCAGACCTGCCCTCTAATTATGTGTTAAACACATCTCACTGACCAAGAAATGCCTTGGACATGATCAAACCCCCCCAGGGTGAAATTTCCCTTTAAGGTACATTATGAATTGAAAAGAATGCATTTCTAAAGAACAGAATGGCATATTTTAAGTTTAAATATATTACTGTGCTATAGTCTAGTCTATTAATAACACTATAGGCCTGTGGTTTATTATGTGTAGCTCTATGTGAGTCACATGTTAAATGCAAGAGTCATGGATTTATGTAGGCCTAAAATGTTATTTGGTCTGTAATGTGAAATCACATGTTAGATGGTTTGTTGTGTGTGATTGATTACAGTAGGGTATAGGGTAGGCTACGATAATTTAATAATGATTTGAGTGTCTGTATTTTGGCCCACCAACATTTTTTCTGGCCCTGCCATCAACGGATTTCTGCCTACGCAACTGCCACATATAATTTTAATTGTATTTTGTATTTATTTGACCTTTATTTTATCAGGGAGTCATACTGAGACCAAGGTCTCTTTTACATATGAGCCCTGAATTACAGAAAAAAATAAAATACACACATCAAAATAAAAACAGAAAATGCAAGCAGAAAGAAAGAAAAACACGGTCATAGAAAACAAAGACATTCATCAGTAAAAAGGTCCTCAATCAGTTTTCTGAATTGGCCTAGAGGCACCAAAACATACAATTTTAGAACATTATTAAGATTGTTCCACAAATAAGGTGCAAAAAAACTAAAAGCTGATTTACCTCAGTAGAGACCAAAGGCAATTCCATAGTTAGCCATCCCTGAGACCGGGTGTGGTAACTCGTATGTCTAAAGTTTAGTAATTATGTTAGGTACAGTGGGACTTTTTGTAAAAGGGCTTTATACAGTGGGGAAAAAAAGTATTTAGTCAGCCACCAATTGTGCAAGTTCTCCCACTTAAAAAGACGAGAGAGGCCTGTAATTTTCATCATAGGTACACGTCAACTATGACAGACAAAATGAGAAAAAAAAATCCAGAAAATCACATTGTAGGATTTTTAATGAATTGATTTGCAAATTATGGTGGAAAATAAGTATTTGGTCAATAACAAAAGTTTCTCAATACTTTGTTATATACCCTTTGTTGGCAACGACACAGGTCAAACGTTTTCTGTAAGTCTTCACAAGGTTTTCACACACTGTTGCTGGTATTTTGGCCCATTCCTCCATGCAGATCTCCTCTAGAGCAGTGATGTTTTGGGGCTGTCGCTGGGCAACACGGACTTTCAACTCCCTCCAAAGATTTTCTATGGGGTTGAGATCTGGAGACTGGCTAGGCCACTCCAGGACCTTGAAATGCTTCTTACGAAGCCACTCCTTCATTGCCCAGGCGGTGTGTTTGGGATCATTGTCATGCTGAAAGACCCAGCCACGTTTCATCTTCAATGCCCTTGCTGATGGAAGGAGGTTTTCACTCAAAATCTCACGATACATGGCCCCATTCATTCTTTCCTTTACACGGATCAGTCGTCCTGGTCCCTTTGCAGAAAAACAGCCCCAAAGCATGATGTTTCAACCCCCATGCTTCACAGCAGGTATGGTGTTCTTTGGATGCAACTCAGCATTCTTTGTCCTCCAAACATGACGAGTTGAGTTTTTACCAAAAAAGTTATATTTTGGTTTCATCTGACCATATGACATTCTCCCAATCCTCTTCTGGATCATCCAAATGCACTCTAGCAAACTTCAGACGGGCCTGGACATGTACTGGCTTAAGCAGGGGACACGTCTGGCACTGCAGGATTTGAGTCCCTGGCGGCGTAGTGTGTTACTGTTGGTAGGCTTTGTTACTTTGGTCCCAGCTCTCTGCAGGTCATTCACTAGGTCCCCCCGTGTGGTTCTGGGATTTTTGCTCACCGTTCTTGTGATCATTTTGACCCCACGGGGTGAGATCTTGCGTGGAGCCCCAGATCGAGGGAGATTATCAGTGGTCTTGTATGTCTTCCATTTCCTAATAATTGCTCCCACAGTTGATTTCTTCAAACCAAGCTGCTTACCTATTGCAGATTCAGTCTTCCCAGCCTGGTGCAGGTCTACAATTTTGTTTCTGGTGTCCTTTGACAGCTCTTTGTTCTTGGCCATAGTGGAGTTTGGAGTGTGACTGTTTGAGGTTGTGGACAGGTGTCTTTTATACTGATAACAAGTTCAAACAGGTGCCATTAATACAGGTAACGAGTGGAGGACAGAGGAGCCTCTTAAAGAAGAAGTTACAGGTCTGTGAGAGCCAGAAATCTTGCTTGTTTGTAGGTGACCAAATACTTATTTTCCACCATAATTTGCAAATAAATTCATTAAAAATCCTACAATGTGATTTTCTGGAATTTTTTTCCTCATTTTGTCTGTCATAGTTGACGTGTACCTATGATGAAAATTACAGGCCTCTCTCTCATCTTTTTAAGTGGGAGAACTTGCACAATTGGTGGCTGACTAAATACTTTTTTTCCCCACTGTAAATGAAAACATAGCAATGTACCAACCTACGTGACATCAAAGAGGGCCAACCAACTTTCTGGTAGAGAATACAGTGATGAGTGCTAAAACTGTCACCCGTAATAAAGCGCTGTGCACTATGATAAGCTGCATCTAACAGCTTTAATGAAGTAGCAGCTGCGTTCAGATGGTGTCACCATGGTCTAGGTCAGATAGGAACGTCGACTGAATTATCTGCTTCCTACTATATATCGAGAGGCAGGACCTATTTCTATAGAAGAAGCCAATTTTTATTCTCAGCTTCTTAACTAACTCATCAATATGCTTTTTAAAAGACAGCTTTTCATCTATCCAGATGCCCAGATACTTGTAAGCAGGGACACAATTAATATGGGCACAATTCAAAGTACATGTACTTAAATTATCAGAGTTATTTTTATGCGCTCTAGAGAACAACATATACTTAGTTTTACCTGCATTCAATACCAATTTCAGGTCAATTCAGTTTTTCTGTAATACAATGAAGGTAGACTGTCATTCAGATAGAGCCTGGTCAACCGTGGGGCAATAGCATACACAACAGTATCATCGGCATACAAGTGCAAGTTACACAATGTCTTAGAGACAAGTCGATATTGTTAATGTAAACAGTAAAAAGTACAGGACCCAAAATTGACCCCTGTGGGACACCTGATTTAACACCATCAGTAGATACACATTGAGTTATATCTGTTAAATCATTTTTAAACCAGTTACATGCAGCCTGGTCTAGGCCAATTGAGGAAAGCCTCTGAATTAGCAGTGAGTGATCAACAGTATCGAAAGCCTTTGACAGGTCAATGAAGAGGGCAGCACAATATTGCCTTTTATCCATACAATTAACCACATCATTTATAACTAGGGATGCAGCAGAGATAGTGCTATGACCTGGTCTAAATCCCAATGATGTACATTTAGAATATATTTCAAAGATAAGAAAGACCTTAGCTGAGAATTAATCAAGGATTCTAATATTTTAGCTAGGCAAGAAAGTTTAGAAATAGGGCGATAATTATTTAGTTCACAAGGTTCATCACTTTTGTGAAGGGGGAGTACATGGGCCACCTTCCAAACCTTGGGGATAGAACCAGATATAATTGTAAGGTTAAATATATGGGTTAATGATTCAGCAATTGGGGGCAGAGAGCTGCAGCAAAAATGGATCAAGCATATCAGCCACAGTGGATTTTTTTTTAACATTAATCTTAAGCAAGGCATCTAACACATCACAGATAGTAAATTGCTGAAATGCAAACAAATATTCACTAGAAGTTGACGTGTTAACCACTGAGTCAGCTAGAGGCTGGAAGAGGGAAGAGCAGTCGATTGACTGACCAGGGTCAATTATACCACAGTTTCTCTTAAATTAAAAGCCTGCCGAGATAAAATTATGATTAAAAGCATTACTTATCCCCTTCTTCTCAGTTATGATGCCAGAGTCAGACAAAACTTGCTTAGGCAGGGAAGAAGAGGAATTTGGATGCTTTAGTGCATTTACTGTTTTCCAAAATTTAGAAGGATCACCAGCAGATTCAGAGATTAAAACGTAGCTGGATTTAGCTTTCTTAATCAAGATGGTACATACAGTGCATTCGGAAAGTATTCAGACCCCTTTACTTTTTCCACATTTTGTTACTTTACAACCTTTTTCTAAAATGGATTGAATAAATATTGTTCCTCCTCAATCAACACACAATACCCCATAATGACAAAAGGAAAACAGGTTTTTAGATATGTTTGCAAATTTATAAAAAATATAAAAATGAAATACCTTACTTACATAAGTATTCAGACCCTTTACTATGAGACTCGAAATTGAGCTCAGGTGCATCCTGTTTCGATTGATAATCCTTGAGATGTTTCTACAACTTGATTGGAGTCCACCTGTGGTAAATTAAATTGATTGGACCTGATTTGGAAAGGTACACATCTGTCTATATAAGGTCCCACAGTTGACAGTGCATGTCAGAGCAAAACCAAGCCATAAGGTCCAAGGAATTGTCCGTAGAGCTCCGAGACAGGATTGTGTCGGCACAGATCTGGGGAAGGGTACCAAAAAATGTGTGCAGCATTGAAGGTCCCCAGGAACACAGTGGCCTCCATTCTTAAATGGAAGAAGTTTGGAACCACCAAGACTCTTCCTAGAGCTGGCCGCCCGGCCAAACTGAGCAATCGGGGGAGAAGGGACTTGGTCAGGGAGGTGACCAAGAACCCGATGGTCAATCTGAAGGAGCTCCAGAGTTCCTCTGTAGAGATGGGAGAATCTTCCAGAAGGACAACCATCTCTGCAGCACTCCACCAATCAGGCCTTTATGGTAAAGTGGCCAGACGGAAACCACTCCTCAGTAAAAGGCACATGACAGCCCGCTTGGAGTTTGCCAAAAGGCACCTAAAGGACTCTCAGACCATGAGAAACAAGATTCTCTGGTCTGATGAAACCAAGATTGAACTCTTTGGCCTGAATGCCAAGCGTTATGTCTGGAGGAAACCTGGCACCATCACTACAGTGAAGCATGGTGGTGGCAGCATCATGCTGTGGGGATGTTTTTTAGTGGCAGGGACTGGGAGACTAGTCAGGATCGAGGGAAAGATGAACAGAGCATAGTACAGAGAAATCTTTAATGAAAAACTGCTCCAGAGCGCTCAGGACCTCAGACTGGGGCAAAGGTTCACCTTCCAACAGGACAACGACCCTAATCACACAGCCAAGACAACCTAATCACACAGCCAAGACAACGCAGGAGTGGCTTTGGGACAAGTCTCTGAATGTCCTTGAATGGCCCAGCCAGAGCCCGGACTTGAACATCGATCAAACATCTCTGGAGAGACCTGAAAATAGCTGTGCAGCGACGCTCCCCAACCAACCTGACAGAGCTTGAGAGTATCTGCAGAGAAGAATGGGAGAACCTCCCCAAATACAGGTGTGCCAAGCTTGTAGTGTCATACCCAATTAGACTCGAGGCTGTAATCGCTGCCAAAGGTGCTTCAAGAAAGTACTGAGTAAAGGGTCTGAATACTTATGTAAATGTTATATTTCAGCTTTTTATTTGTAATAACTTTGCTAAAATTTATAAAAGCCTGTTTTTGCTTTGTCATTATGGGGTATGGTGCGTAGATTGATGAGGGAAAAAACAATTTCATCAATTTTAGAATAAGGCTGTAATGTAACAAAATGTGGAAAAAGTCAAGGGGTATGAATACTTTCCGAATGCAATGTATGTTTCTCAATTATCTGAAAAATTGCCAGTCCACTACAGAATCAGTTTTCCTTACTTTGGCCCAGGTCTGATATCTCATCTGAATGAGCTCAGATGAAAAACCAAGGGTTAGATTTATCTTTCACTCAGAAATGTTCTAGAGCCAACTCAGGGTCAGGAATACAAGAGACAGTGGCTAAATCAGAGTAGAACATGTCACGTAAAAAACCTTGAGGAGAGAACTTTTAAAAATGTATCTTCTTAATTAAACAAGTATTGGTATATTGCTGTTTCGTATCTGTAATACATACTATTGGACAATGATCACTGAGATCATATGCAAATACTCCACTAGACAAATATTTATGGGAGTTATTAGTAAGAGTTAAATCAATCAATGAGGAGTTAACAAGGTTTTCACATTTAGCCGTGTGGGTTTTGGGATAAATTAAGTCAGATTGAAATCAATGCATATACTCTTAAATTGATCTGAGGCCGAGGATAGCTAAACCAGATTCAAATCGCCTAAAATGACCAACTACGAGGACAGAAAAGGTGTTAAACACTCAGTAGCACCAATAGCATCCGACCATGGCAGCAGGGGGAAGGTAAATCCCAGCAACAAATAAATTTGTATTCTGGTTTATCGACACATATACAACCTCGAGTTGAAATTTCTTGGGAATATAAATATTTAAAGATTGGGATGCCATGAAATTAGATTTGACATATGGCCACTCCAACACCTTTTCTGTACTCTGTCACATCTAAATACATAATCATTTACTTCAATGTCTTCATCAGAGACAGAACCATTTAACCATGTTTTCGAGTGAACCAGAATGTCAGGACATGAGTCCTGTACCCGAACAAGGACGGGAGGCAGCTTCGGAGGAAGTCGTGACAGTACCCCCCTTCACGCGCAGCTCCAGCAGCGCGCCGAACCCGGCCTCGGACATCCTGATTTACCTGTTCCACCTGCCCATTAGACTTGGGGTGGAAACCAGAGGTCAGGCTGACCAAGACCCCCAGACGTTCCATGAACGCCTTCCAGACCTTGGATGTGAACTGGGGACCCCGGTCAGAAACTATATCCTCTGGTACCCCGTAGTGCCGGAAGACGTGTGTAAACAAGGCCTCCGCAGTTTGCAGGGCCGTGGGGAGACCGGGCAGAGGAAGGAGGCGGCAGGCTTTGGAAAATCGGTCCACAACGACCATGATGGTGGTGTTACCTTGGGAGAGGGGAAGATTGGTAAGGAAATCAACACTCAGGTGAGACCATGGTCATTGTGGAACTGGTAAAGGTTGTAACTTACCCGCTGGGAGGTGCCTAGGTGCCTTACTCTGGGTGCACACCGAGCAGGAGGAGACATACACCCTCACGTCCTTAGCCAAGGTAGGCCACCAGTACTTTCCGGTCAGGCAGCGCACTGTACGACCGATACCTGGTTGATCAGAGGAGGGTAACGTGTGTGCCCAGTAGATCAGATGGTCACGGATAAGAGCAGGCATGTACTGCAGCCCAGCTGGACACTGAGGTGGAGATGGCTCTGTGCGTAATGCCTGCTCTATATCCGCATCCATCGCCCTACCGCCGCCACAATGCAGGAGGCTGGGAGTGTTGTCTCTGGGCCTCTCCTCTGTGTCATACAGCAGTGACAATGCGTCTGCCTTCACATTCTTCGTACCCGGGATGTATGATAGTGTGAAATCAAACCGGGTGAAGAATAGGGCCTCCTCGCTGCCCGGATGTACTCCAGGTTACGGTGGTCTGTCCAGACGAGGAAAGGGTGTTTCGCTCATTCGAGCCAATGCCTCTACACGGTCAGGGCTCGGACAACAGCCAACCGCTCCCGATCACCAACGTCGTAGTTCTGCTACGCCAGGCTGAGCTTCTTAGAGAAGAAGGCACAGGGGCGGAGCTTGGGTGGCACGCCCGAGCGTTGAGATAGGACAGCGCCTATCCCTACCTCGGACGCATCCAACTCCACTATGAATGGTAGTGATGGATCGGGTGGTCCAGTACCGAGGCTGAGGTGAACAGTCACCTCAGGTTACTGAAGGCCCTGTCAGCCTCAGCAGACCAGCGGAGCCTGGACAGCCCAGCCTTCAACAGAGATGTAATGGGAGCTGCGACCTTGCCAAAGCCCCGGATAAACCTCCGATAGTAGTTGGCGATGCCAATAAAGCGCTGCACCTCCTTAACCGTGGTTGGAGTCGGCCAATTACGCACGGCTGAAATGCGATCTCCCTCCATCTCCACACCTGAGGTGGTAATGTGGTATCCGAGGAAGGAGACGGACTGCTCGAAAAACAGACAACAGTCGGGCCAGCACTTTGCGAACCAGGGACACATGCTCAGCGCGCGTAGTGGAATACACCAGAATGTCATCAATGTAGACCACTACACCGTGACCACGCATGTCCCGAAACACCTTGTTCACAAAGGACTGGAAGACGGACGGAGCATTCATCAAACCATAGGGCATTAACAAGGTATTTATAATTACCCGTGGTTGTGCTGAATGCGGTCTTCCACTCATCTCCCTCTCGGACACGCACCAGGTTGTACGCACTCCGGAGATCTAATTTGGTGAAGAAGTGCACCCCATTCATTGACTCGATCACTGAAGGAATAAGGGGGAGAGGATAACTAAATCGTATCGTCTCCTTGTTCAGTGATCGATAATCAATGCAAGGGCGCAGACCGCCTTCTTTCTTCTTCACAAAAAAGAAACTTGAGGAGACGGGTGAAGTGGAGGGACATATAAAGCCCTGGCACAGGGACTTGGTGACGTATGTTTCCATAGCCTCCGTTTCAGCCTGTGACAGGATATACATGACTCCTGGGAGGCACAGCGTCTACCCGGAGGTTTATCGTGCAATCCCCCGCCCGATGAGGTGGTAACTTGGTCACCTGCGCTTTGGAAAACGCCTGCGCCAAATCGAGGTATTCGGGGGAAATGCGCACGTTGGAGGTACTGTCTGGACTTTCCACCGTGGTTGCACAAACGCAATCACCAAGAACCCTCTGCGGCCATGAGAATGTGGGGTTGTGGAGTGCTAACCAAGGGATACCTAGTACCACAGGGAAAGCAGGAGACTCAATAATATAAAAAGTGACTTGCTCGCAATGAGTCTCGTGGGTAACCATGGTGACTGGTGCAGTAACTTCCCTAACAAACCCGGACCCTAATGGTCGACTGTCAAGTGCTCTGATGGGGATTGGAGTGGATAGGGGAACCAATGAAATGCCTAGACTGTGTGAGAATGCCCTGTCCATAAAGTTCCCAGCTGCGCCTGAATCGACTAGCGCCTTACACTGGGGAACTACAATGTGATCAGGAAAGTGGATGGGTATGGTACAGTGCGCAGCAGAGGGCTCTGAACAAGTGTGGGTGTTCGATACCTGGGGTGATGCGAGAGAGCCCTGCCTGCCGCCTCCAGACCCAAAAGAACGCTGATGACATCGTGCTGTGTAATGTCCCTTCGTGCCACCAGAGTGACACTGGCGCTGTCGTCCTCCGCTCTCTCGGATCGCGGCTCCACCCAGCTCCATCAGCTCGTGATCCTAGTCGGCCGGGGTTGGAACAGGCAGACCCCCTCCAGGACGTCCTCTGGCCACCAGCAGGTTGTCCAAACGGATGGCTATGTCCACCAGTTGCGTGAAGGACAACATGGTGTCCCGGCAGGCTAGCTCCCTTCAGACGTCCTCCCGCAGATGTCACCAGAAGTGGTCGATAAGGACCTGCTCGTTCCACCCGGACCCAGCTGCTAGAGTCCGAAACTCCAAGGCGAAGTCCTGCGCAGTCCTCGTCCCCTGCCCCAGGTGGACCAGCCGCTCGCCCGCCTCTCGACCTTCGGCGGGTGATCGAAGACAGCCCGAAAGAGGCGAGCAAACTCCCCGTAGTTGTCCAACGCGGCTCCTCCTTCGTTCCAGACCGCGTTGGCCCACTCCAGGGCTTTCCCCGAGAGGCAGGAGACGAGGGTGGACACCTTCTCCCGCTCCGATGGGGCCGTGCTGATGCTGGAGAAGTAGAGCTCCAGTTGGAGGAGGAATCCCTGGCAGAGAGCAGCTGTCCCGTCGAACTCCCGTGGTTGGGATATATGGATCCCTCTGGGTGCTGGGGTGTGGGTGGCTGGATCCGGTTGCCCAGCTGGTGTCGACAGATCGGGTCCTCTCCCCTCCAGGCGTTGGAAGACCTGGAGAACCCAATCCATCACTTCTCCCAAGCTGGCTAGCATTGTTGAATGCTCCTGGATCCGTACAACGACTCCAGGCATGCGCTCCTCTCCTGCTGACTCCATTTCGGGTGGGTGATTCTGTGATGTGTGATTTGAAGAAGTCAGGTGCAGGAGGGTAAATCACAGTATACCGAGTTTATTCCGTAATCCAGCGTAACCAGTCCAGTGCGCAAAACAGGCGCACTGGAACAAACATGTACACGGGGAAAATACCCCGGCAATACAACCGAGCTACTAATCCTCACAATGAACAATCACCCACAAGGACATGGGGGGCAGAGGGAACACTTAAAAACATACTAATGAGGGGAATATGAACCAGGTGTGTGTAATTGACAAGACAAGACAAATGGAATTATGAGATATGGAGCGACAGTGGCTAGAAGACCGGTGACGACGAACACCGAAGCCTGCCCGAACAAGGAGGGGAGGCAGCTTCGGAGGAAGTCGTGACACTTCACACATTTAGGTGCATTAGCCCAAACCCCCTACGAGATTTAAAGTCAGAGGGTTATTCAGCTCATTCCCATCAGAGCTAACAGGCATAGGGTCTTCTGCAGCTCTTTGTTGAGTGAGCTAAGATTTTGCGAAGGTCCCTGGCAAACCTCGAGAGAGCAGAGCAGACTGAGCATTTGACAGACCTCCCTCAAGTTGCTGGATGCAGGGGCTGGGGCGGGAACTGGGAGAGCAGTGTTGGCAGAGCTCAGTCCACCCGGATCAAGCTCCCACCAATGGAGTGTAGCTGCTGGGGACCGGAGTGGCTGCCAATGCTCCATTCTGGGTGTGCACAGGAGACTTTGGTGTGGCTCCTGTTGGAGGGTTGGGGCTGCTATTGGGAGCAGGAGTGTCCCAGGCCTGTCCTGGGGATGGGAGTAGGGAGGGTAACCAAAACTAGCCTGGGAGGGAGGTTGTGGAGGGAATTGAGGAGGGTGGTGTGAAGGGCAGTGTGGCTGGCGAAGCTCCAAACTCTCAGCATATGAGGGCTGATGATGAATGATACATCATGTGGTGTACTACCCTCAACAGAGTTTTGCCAGACCTCAAGGCAAAGGGAAAGGGTGGCTATTTGAATAATCTCAAATATAAAATATATTTTCATTTGTTTAACACTTTTTTGGTTACTACATGATTCCATATGTGTTATTTCATAGTTTTGATGTCTTCACTATTATTCTACAATGTAGACAATAGTAAAAAGACATGGAATGAGTAAGTGTGTCCAAACTTTTGACTGTTACTGTAAGTCAAAACTGTAACTAGACCACTCAGGAACATTCAATGTGGTTTTGGTAAGCAACTCGAGTGTAGATTTGGCCTTGTGTTTTAGGTTATTTTCCTGCTGAATGTTGAATTTGTCTGCCAGTGACTGTTGGAAAGCAGACTGAACCAAATTTTCCTCTAGGATTTAACCTGGGCTTATAGCTTTATTCCATTTTTTTAAAATCCTTTAATAAAAACTCAGTAGGAGCGGGTCACTGCATTGATGTTTGTAGAGAATGACAGGGTGTTGTCCGGGGTCACGCCAAGGTTCTTTGTACTCTGGGAGGGCGACACTGCGGAATTGTCAACCGTGATGGAGAGGTCTTTGAGCGGGCAGGCCTTCCCCGGGAGGAAGAGCAGTTCAATCTTGTCGAGGTTGAGCTTGAGGTGGGGGGCCGACATCCAAGTTGAGATATCTGCCAGGCACGCAGAGATGCGTGTCGCCACCTTGGTGTCAGAAGGGGAGGAAGGAGAAAAGTAGTTGAGTGTCATCCGCATAGCAATGACAGGAGAGACCATGTAAGGATATGACGTAGCTGAGTGACTTGGTGTATAGAGAGAAGAGGAGAGGGCCTAGAACTGAGCCCTGGGGGACACCAATAGTGAGAGTATACGATGCAGACACAGATCCTCTCCACATCACCTGGTAGCAGCGGCCTGCCACGTAGGATTCAATCCAAGAGGGTGTTTTGGAAAGAAAAGAAAGAAGGGATACAGATCTATAGTTTTTGATGTCAGATGAGTCGAGTGTTGGTTTCTTGAGGAGGGGAGCAACTCTGGCCATTTTGAAGTCAGAGGGGACGCAGTCGGTGGTCAGGGATGAGTTGACGAGGGAAGTGAGGAATGGGAGGTCTCCAGAGATGGTATGGAGAAGGGAGAAGGGGATGGGGTCGAGCGGGCAGGTTGTCAGTCAGCCAGACCTCACTAGTCACAGGATGTCATCTGAAGAGAGAGGGGAGAAGAGGTCAAGGAGTAGGTTAATTATGTGTGAGTGAGACCAGTGGACTCAATAGGCTGAGTGAATGAGTAGTGGATGTCGTTAACCTTTTTTTCAAAGTGGTTGACAAAGTCGTCCGCAGAGCGGGAGGAGTGATGTGGAGGATTAAGGAGGGAGGAGAAGGTGGAAAATTAATTTCCTAAGGTTAGAGGCAGAAGCTTAACATTTTGAGTGGTAGAAAGTGGCTTTAGCAGCAGATACAGAGGAAGAGAAGGTAGAGAGGAGGGAGTGAAAGGATGATAGGTCCTCCGGAAGTTTAGTTTTCCTCCATTTTCGCCCAGCTGCCCGCAGCCCTGTTCTGTAAGCTCGCAGTGAGAACCACAGAGCAGGAGGGGACGGCCGACCTGGCGAGGAGGAAAGGGAACAGTGCGAGAATGTGGAAAGGGAGGAGAGTAGGGCCGAAGAGGCAGAATCAGGAGACAGGAGGGAGAAGGATTTAGCAGAAGGGAGAGATGATATGATAGAAGAGGAGAGCGTAGTGGGAGAGAGAGAGAGCGAAGATTGCAACGGCACATGACCATCTGGGTAGGGGCTGAGTATTTAGGGGTGGAGGAAAGGGAGACAGAAAAGGAAAGAAAGTAGTGATCAGAGACTTGGAGGATGGTTGCAGTGAGATTAGTAGTCGAGCAGCCTCTAGTAAAGATGAGGTCAGACGTGTTGCCTGCCTTGTGAGTTAGAGGGGATTGGGAAAGGTCAAAAGAGACAAGGAGGGAAAAAAGAGAGATGGAAAGAAATGAATCGAAGGCAGACGTCGGGAGGTTGAAGTCACGAGCCATCGTCAGGAAACGAGCTTATCAAGGTGTCAAGCTCATTGAGGGACTCTCCAAGGGCACCTGGTGGACGATAGATGACAATAATGTTAAGCTTGAGTGGACAAGTGACAGTGACAGCATGGAATTAAAATGAGGAGATGGACAGGTGAGAGAGGGAGAAAATAGAACATCTCTACTTAGGAGAAATGAGTACGACCTGATGTTCTCGGACTGTGAGAGTCAGATGAAGAAAGAGCAGCTGGAGTACCAGTGTTCTCTGGGGTGATCCATGTCTTCGTCAGGGCCAAAAAGTCAAGGGACTGAAGGGCAGCATAGGCTGAGATGAACTCGGCGTTCTTGACCACAGATCGGCAGTTCCAAAAGCTGCTAGAGACCCGGAATTCCACATGGGTTGTGCGCTCAGGGTACACTAAATTAGAAGGGTTGCAGCCAAGGGGTGGGGAGCATCTGTAAAGCCTACAGGGAGAGGTGTGAACAGGTATAGAAAACACACACATAGTTGACAAAGCTACAAAAGAGCAAAATGAGAATCTGTAAATAACTAGGTAAGATACTCAAGTGAGAGAGTGGTGTGGAGCCTTCCTCTCTTTCCTTCCTCGAACATCTCCACAGAACAACTCGGCAGAACGGTCTTTGCTTCGGCAACGGTCTTAGTTTTGCGACAAAACTGCCACTGACATGACCGCCGCTTACAGCTGCCGCTGACAAACCAAGGGAGACTGAAGAACTAACACTGATTGCTAATAACCAAGCAGAGGTGGAGAGCACACCTCCCTGAACTAATTGCTGATTTCCTAGGAAAGGTGAAACCACTCCACCTCCAATACAGCCAATGATTACCAAAACAAGTCACAAATTTCCCTGCCCCTTGATCCTGGTTGATGTGTCAACAACTATCTGAAAATGATGAGCAATCAGCAGTTCACACACCAAGTAGGCCACTGGGAAGACAGGCAGCACTTAAAGTAGATGGCCCTAGCTAGCAAAAAGACAGTACTGGACCACAACAGATAAAGACAATATATATATATATATTTATCACTCATGGAGATATCAGGAGTCTTCTAGCTATAGAATGAAGCACAGCCATTAAACTATGTAACTGTTTTAAAATCACTATTAGTCTCATGGTGAAATCCCTTAGAGGTTTCCTTCCTCTCCGGCAACTGAGTTAGGAAGGACGCCTGTATCTTTGTAGTGACTGGGTTATTGATACACTATCTAAAGTGTAATTAATAACGTCACCATGTTAAAAGGGATATTCAATGTCTGGTTTATTTATGTTTACCCATCTACCATCAGAGGGCGAGGCATGCTGAACGCGAAACGAGAGAGTGCTCGGTTTGTTGATTTGAAAGTTTCTGAAAAAAATGTATTGTTTACTAACCTGTTTAATTTGGATCTGCGACGCAGTTAGCCTCAGTTGCTGAGACCGCTACTGTCTGTCCTGAGATAATGCCAAACCTTAAAGTTTGAAGAGCTGCTGCTTGGCGAATTAGCTAGCCTAGCTGCTAGCTATTAAGCTAGCCAAGTTCCCTTGAGAGTTTGAACACAGCCAGCGACGCGGTTAGCCCTTGTGGCTGGGACCACAGATAGTCCCAGGCTTGTGGCTGTTTAAATCCCTGATGTTTGTTGCTGTTTCCGTTGGCCCTGTGAGCTGTGCTGGCTGGAATTACGTGGTGTACCAGCGTTAGCCTATGTTGCTACCATCATGCCGCCCAAAGTTAAAGAAGTTTGGAGTAATGGAGAGGACAGGTGCGTGATCTTTTAAATCAACAAAAATATGTCTATAAGCAATTGTTACAGCAACAGGAAGAATACTGAACAAAAATATAAACGCAACATGTAAAGTGTTGGTCCAATGTTTCATGAGCTGAAATGAAAGATCCCAGAAATGTTCCATATGCACAAAAAGCGTATTTCTATCAAATTGTGCGCACAAATTTGTTTACATCTCTGTTAGTGAGCATTTCTCCTTTGCCAAGATAGTCCATGCGTGACAGGTGTGACATATCAAGAAGCTGATTAACCTTTTCACGTGTGAGTTCCAAATATCTCTAACAGTCGCCCCAGCATGAGTTGTTTTATGCACGTGATGTCAGAATGCACTCACTGTTCCAAAATGTGATTGTTACCCAACAGGACAGTTAACCCGTGCTGCTTGCTAATTGTCTATAGGCTATGTTTCAACTTTTGAGGTGTGTTCCGCCTCCTCATTAATTCACATAGAAGTAGCCCATTTCACTGTTGCGGACAATTTATGTTTGAGGCTTTACTGAGCCGGACAAACTTCTCTCTTTGACGAGAGCCCAAGTACTTCTGCAGTGTTTCCGCAGATCAAGTATGCACACATTTGCACAGTCTTGCACTAACTTTTTCCGCGTGGCACATTTTATGGCTAGCGCTCGCATTGTATTTTGTTGTTTTCCTTACAAATAATAACTTTGGACATGTGTGTGTTCCTATCAAAGTTAAGTGCCTTATTTTCTGTATATCGTGTTGTCGTTTCTACTGTAGCATACAGTATGTAAAGTACCAGCAAAACGTTTGGACACACCTACTCATTCAAGGGTTTTTCTTTATTTGTACTATTTTCTACATTGTAGAATAATAGTGAAGACATCAAAACGATGAAATAGCATATGGAATCATTTAGTAACCAAAAAAGTGTTCAACAAATCAAAATATATTTTAGATTTTAGATTCTTCAAAGTAGCTACCCTTTGCATTGGTGACAGCTTTGCACACTCTCAACTAGCTTCATAAGGTAGTCACCTGGAATGCATTTCAATTAACAGGTGTGCCTTGTTAAAAGTGAATTTGTGGAATTTCTTGAATGAGTAGGTGTGTCCAAACTTTTGACTGGTACTGTATGTATGGAGCATAATGTATTTACAGTTTTATTCACATGTTCTCAAGTACTGGTGACAAATAATGCATTCTGATTATTGCATAGATTGTAATGGACACCTATGATGTGTGTTTTGAAGGTTGTACTGATTATGATGAGCTAATGCTAAGCTATTTGCCAGCTAGAGTGAGGGAAAAAAGTATTTGATTTGCCCACTGACAAAGATATGATCAGTCTATAATTTTAATGGTAGGTTTATTTGAACAGTGAGAGACAGAATAACAACAAAAAAATCCAGAAAAATGCATGTACATTTTTTTATAAATTGATTTGCATTTTAATGAGGGAAATAAGTATTTGACCCCTCTGCAAAACATGACTTAGTACTTGGTGGCAAAACCCTTGTTGGCAATCACAGAGGTCAGACGTTTCTTGTAGTTGGCCACCAGGTTTGCACACATCTCAGGAGGGATTTTGTCCCACTCCTCTTTGCAGATTTTCTCCAAGTCATTAAGGTTTCGAGGCTGACGTTTGGCAACTCGAACCTTCAGCTGCCTCCACCGATTTTCTATGGGATTAAGGTCTGGAGACTGGCTAGGCCACTCCAAGACCTTAATGTGCTTCCTCTTAAAAACTTTGTTTTTTTTGTTTGTTTTTTATCTTTTACATTCATTTTTATTTTATAATATATATTTTTTCAGTGATGTGCATGCAGAGGAACTTTTTTATTGTTTTATTTTTTTAAAACTTTGTATATTTTATTTTTTTGGGGGGGGGGGATGGATCAGCTTAATATTGCAGATATATTGTATCTTCTATCAATGTAATTGTCTGCATCACTTCCAATCCCCCATGTTTTTTTAAATGTTTTTTTTATATATATACTCCCCTTTATTACTTTTCAACCCCACCATCCTTTCCCTACTTGGAGTAAATTAGTGAACAACAATGCCCAGGCCTCTACTTCCGGTCTATACTTACTATCTACACCTTATGGACAGAGTTAATTTTACAATAATTCTATTATATATATTTTTTTATTTTTTTATTTGTTATTTTTTTGCTCCTGAACTTCTTCTACTCTCAACCTCTCTGATCATTTTCATGATGTCCATCCGGTTTGCTTCTATATGCCATATCTTTCTAACTGTGCTCTTTCCCAAAAGCTCCCAACATACAACCTATATACTTATTATGGACACAGTATGCTTACATTATTAGATATCTTTGTTATTATTTGTTGTTATTTGTTATTAGTCCCATCCTTCAACTATATTCAATACCTTCCATCTATCTCTTAACACCATCCATATAGGATTTCTATTGCCATATATATTTCAACCGTACTGTGATGTTTTACAAAAGTTCTGAACCTTTCTATTCTCATTGCTTCTACAGATTGTGAATAAAAAATAAACATTTTTGCTAAAAGTATTATTATATTATTGATTGATTGACTATGACTTTTCAGATCACCCAGTAATGCTATCTGCAAGGTTAGTTCCAGGTAAATATTGCAATCCTTTAGCCATTCCTGGACCTGTGTCCAAAAACAAGCTACAAATGGACAGAACCAAAACAAATGATCTAGTGATTCTGTCTCTTCACAGCAAAATCTGCAGAGCTGGGAAGATTGTATCCCCCATATAAATAACATTATATTGGTAACAAGAATTTTATATAATAATTTAAATTGAAAGATTTTAATTTTTGAATCCGGTGTCGTTTTGCGTGTCAGTTCATAAACACTATGCCATGGGATCGGTACGTCAAAGATCTCTTCCCAACTATTTTGCAATCTATATGGGACGGCTGTCAATCCTTTGGTCCTTAAGTGAAACTGATATACTTTTTTATTCATCACAGTTTTCCTTAACCAATTATGTTCTTTAATGCAAGGCCGACAGACAAGTTCCTTACTTTCTCCCCCTTCCACTTTCCTCTTCCACTTTTGCGGTAAGGCTGCAATTATTTGGTTGTAATTTTGGGTAGAGCAGACATTTCCATATGTTTTTGTTAGCTGCATGTGCGACATAACTCCACCAGTCCTACCGATGATATCATTTATGAAGATTATACCTTTTTTAAACATTCTGTCAAAAAATAATGTTTTTTTGTCAATTAGTATATTTGAATTTAACCACAATATTTGTTGCATTATTTGTTCTGTCGTTTCTGGAGGATTAAATTGAAATTGCAACCAACTTTCTATGGCTTGTTTTAGAAATAGTGACATTTGGGAGATTATATCCTTTTCAAATAACTGAAAGTGAGAGGTTGTAATCTGAATAAAGGGAAAAAGGCCTTTCTTGAACATTGGGTGAGACAATCTTACTAATTTGCTTGAGAACCAGTTCGGATTTAAGTATAACTTTTGTATGACTGAAGCTTTTAGTGATAGGTCTAATGCTTTAAAATTTAATAATTTCTGTCCTCCGAATTCATATTCATTATATAAATATGCTCTTTTAATTTTGTCTGGCTTGCCGTTCCAAATAAAATGGAATATTTTTTTCTCATATAATTTAAAAAACTGTTCGCTAGGCGTAGGCAAGACCATAAGCAAATAGGTAAACTGGGATAATACTAAATAGTTAATCAGGGTGATTTTTTTCACAAATTGACAGGTATTTTCCTTTCCATGGTAGTAAGATCTTATCTATTTTTGCTAACTTTCTATAAAAATGTATTGAAGTGAGATCATTTATTTCCTTTGGGATATGTATTCCGAGTATATCCACATCACCATCAGACCATTTTATTGGTAAACTACATGGTAATGTAAATTTTTTATTTTTTAGTGATCCAATACGTAATATAGTACATTTGTCATAATTTGGTTGTAATCCAGAGAGGTTAGAAAATGTATCTAGATCCTCTATGAGGCTGTGGAGGGATTCTAGTTGTGGATTTAAAAGAAAACATGAATCATCAGCGTACAATGACACCTTTGTTTTTAAGCCCTGTATTTCTAATCCTCTGATATTATTATTGGATCTGATTTTAATAGCTAACATCTCGATGGCCACAATAAATAGATATGCCGATAATGGACAACCTTGTTTCACTCCTCTTGACAGTTTAAAACTTTCTGAGATATAGCCATTATTTACTATTTTACACCTAGGGTTACTATACATGATTTTGACCCATTTTATAAGAGATTCTCCAAAATTTAAATGCTCCAGGCATTTATATATAAACCCCAGTCGAATTTTATCAAATGCCTTTTCGAAGTCTGCTATGAATAGCAGGCCTGGTTTCCCATATTTTCCATAGTTTTCTATTGTTTCCAATACTTGCCTTATATTATCTCCAATGTATCTTCCATGTAAAAAACCTGTCTGATTAGAATGAATAATATCCGACAATACCTTTTTAATTCTATGCGCTAAACATTTTGCTAGGATTTTGCATCACAACACTGAAGTGTAAGGGGCCTCCAATTTTGTAAATGGACTGGATCTTTATATTTTCCACTTGTATCCTGTTTCAGTAATAATGAGATCAGACCTTCTTCTTGAGTGTCAGATAATCTACCATTTACATAGGAGTGGTTAAAACATGCTAATAACGGTCCTCTTAGTATATCAAAAAAGGTTTGGTATACCTCGACTGGTATGCCATCCAACCCTGGAGTTTTCCCAGACTTAAAGTCTTTAATTGCATCCAGAAGTTCCTCCTCTGTAATTTCGCCTTCACATGAGTCTTTCTGTGTGGCTGTTAATTTGACATTATCAATAGAAAAAAAATCTCTACAATTAGCTTCAGTTAGAGGAGATGGAGGCGACTGAAAAGAAAACATATGCTTAAAGTACTTTGTTTCTTCCTTCAAAATATAATTTGGTGAATTATGGGTGACTCCGTCAATTGTAACCAGTTTCTTTAAGTTCCTTTTGGTAGCATTCCTATGTTGAAGAATAAAAAAGAATTGTGTGCATTTTTCCCCATATTCCATCCAGTTTGCTTTATTTTTATAATATATTACACTTGATCTTTCTTGAATAAGTTTCTCCATTTCTTTTTGTTTTTCCTCTAATATATTCAGAGCCTCTATGTTACAGTTTCTATTGCCATCTATCTGTTCTGTTAGACTTTCTATTTCCTTTCTTAGTATAAACTCTTTTGACCTAAATTGCTTTTGTTTTCGAGATGAGTACTGAATTGTATGGCCTCTAAAGGCACATTTAAAGGTGTCCCATACAATAAGAGGATTCGCTGTACCTATGTTATGTTGGAAAAAGTCAGTTATAAATTCCTTTGTTCTATTTATAAATAAATTATCATCCAATAGGCTTTGATTAAATTTCCAATATCCTCACCCACGTGGAAATTCAGTAAGAGTAATGTATATGCCTATTATATGATGGTCCGACCGCATTCTGTCCCCTATCAACACTTTTTTTTACTTTTGGTGCCAACGAGAATGAGATAAGAAAGAAGTCAAGACGACTAGCTTGATTCAGTCTCCGCCATGTATATCTCACTAGATCAGTATATTTAAGCCTCCATATATCTACTAGTTCTAATGTATCCATGACATTCACAATTTCCCTAAGAGCATGTGGGTGATTGTTTGTGGTGTGATTTCCTTTACGGTCCATTGAGCTATTTAAAACAGTATTATAATCCCCCACCATAATAATATTGTCTTGAGTTGCTTGCTGGCTTGATAATTTATTATATATATTGTCAAAGAATTGTGGATCATCATTATTTGGTCCGTAAAGGTTAATGAGCCATATCTGTTTATGGTCCAATAACATATTTAAAATAATCCATCTACCTTGTGTATCTATTTGTACAATTTGCACATTCGGATCGAAATTACTATTAATTAATATCATCACCCCTTTTGAATTTCTTTGCCCATGGGATAAGTATATTTCCCCCCCCCCCCATTCTTTTTCCCACGCTACTTTATCTCGAATTGTTGAATGAGTTTCCTGTATACAATAGGTATTATATTCCTTCTCTTTGAGCCATGTAAATATTGTTCTTCTTTTGTTATTATCAGCTAAGCCATTACAATTATAACTGGCTATACTTATTTCACCATACACCATAATGAGATACAAGTTTCAAGTCTATTTATCATTATATACAGTGGGGAGAACAAGTATTTGATACACTGCCGATTTTGCAGGTTTTCCTACTTACAAAGCATGTAGAGGTCTGTAATTTTTATCATAGGTACACTTCAACTGTGAGAGACGGAATCTAAAACAAAAATCCAGAAAATCACATTGTATGATTTTTAAGTAATTAATTTGCATTTTATTGCATGACATAAGTATTTGATCACCTACCAACCAGTAAAAATTCCGGCTCTCACAGACCTGTTAGTTTTTCTTTAGGAAGCTCTCCTGTTCTCCACTCATTACCTGTATGAACTGCACCTGTTTGAACTCGTTACCTGTATAAAAGACACCTGTCCACACACTCAATCAAACAGACTCCAACCTCTCCACAATGGCCAAGACCAGAGAGCTGTGTAAGGACATCAGGGATAAAATTGTAGACCTGCACAAGGCTGGGATGGGCTACAGGACAATAGGCAAGCAGCTTGGTGAGAAGGGAACAACTGTTGGCGCAATTATTAGAAAATGGAAGAAGTTCAAGATGGCGGTCAATCACCCTCGGTCTGGGGCTCCAAGCAAGATCTCACCTTCTGGGGCATCAATGATCATGAGGAAGGTGAGGGATCAGCCCAGAACTACACAGCAGGACCTGGTCAATGACCTGAAGAGAGCTGGGACCACAGTCTCAAAGAAAACCATTAGTAACACACTATGCCGTCATGGATTAAAATCCTGCAGCGCACGCAAGGTCCCCCTGCTCAAGCCAGCGCATGTCCAGGCCCGTCTGAAGTTTGCCAATGACCATCTGGATGATCCAGAGGAGGAATGGGAGAAGGTCATGTGGTCTGATGAGACAAAAATAGAGCTTTTTGGTCTAAACTCCACTCGCCGTGTTTGGAGGAAGAAGAAGGATGAGTACAACCCCAAGAACACCATCCCAAACGTGAAGCATGGAGGTGGAAACATCATTCTTTGGGGATGCTTTTCTGCAAAGGGGACAGGACGACTGTACCATATTGAGGGGAGGATGGATGGGGCCATGTATCACGAGATCTTGGCCAACAACCTCCTTCCCTCAGTAAGAGCATTGAAGATGGGTCGTGGCTGGGTCTTCCAGCATGACAACGACCCAAAACACACAGCCAGGGCAACTAAGGAGTGGCTCTGTAAGAAGCATCTCAAGGTCCTGGAGTGGCCTAGCCAGTCTCCAGACCTGAACCCAATAGAAAATCTTTGGAGGGAGCTGAAAGTCCGTATTGCCCAGCGACAGCCCCGAAACCTGAAGGATCTGGAGAAGGTATGGAGGAGTGGGCCAAAATCCCTGCTGCAGTGTGTGCAAACCTGGTCAAGACCTACAGGAAACGTATGATCTCTGTAATTTCAAACAAAGGTTTCTGTACCAAATATTAAGTTCTGCTTTTCTGATGTATCAAATACTTATGTCATGCAATAAAATGCAAATTAATAACTTAAAAATCATACAATGTGTTTTTCTGGATTTTTGTTTTAGATTCCGTCTCTCACAGTTGAAGTGTACCTATGATAAAAATTATAGACCTCTACATGCTTTGTAAGTAGGAAAACCTGCAAAATTGGCAGTGCATCAAATACTTGTTCTCCCCACTGTATGTTTGTAAATGTACTAATAAAAAATAGCGTAATGATTGAGTGTCCATATAGCTGTACCGTGATATTTGCATTGCTACTGAGTAACCCTTCAATTGTTCTCCACTAATTCCCCCGCTAAAGCCCCTCCCCATCCCAAGTTGAGCCGTCATCCCAGTGATCAGCATCCCACCCACGTCCCTCCTTATCCCTAAGGCCCAGAGAGGCTAGGACCCATCCATCGAAAACAGCACACAGTGCCACCCACAAAACAGAAGCAGATTAACCGCCAAAAGCATTTCCAATGCTTTCACCTCTCTCTATATATATATATCTATATAACTATTTTTTTTTAAATTATGCATATCCTATTTTCCATCATTATCAATTAATATGCGTAATAATGTCGGCAGTTCACGCGTAGGATTCTAACATATAACCCGGATTGCCATTGTATTACATTTAATTCATTGACAAGCAATTATTATCCTAGCAAATAATTCCCGTGGTCCATCCCATACCCTCCCCCCCAACATACCCACCCCCCCACAACAGATGCCAGACAAGCACACACGCACATACTCACATACTCCAACACACTCAACCCCCCTCCTCCACAATCCACCATAAAATCAGATACTCAACGGCTGTTATATCCCAGAGCCCAACTCGAGAAATAACTTGATTTACGAGTGCACATACAGTTAAAGCTGATTGAGAAAGCATGCAGACTGAGCAGAAATTGATAACAATGTGAGATTTGATTAATCTACTTAATCTATGTCAAGTCCTAGGTGATGGAGATCAGATCCACCCTCTTCACCTGAGACACAAACACTCTGATCCCCTGTTGTAACCATTTCCCCAAGCATCTCCATGCGGTCAGACCTTTGATTATTTTGTGCCACCTGGGCTACAATGATAAACCCCCTCTCTGATTGTCCGAGTGTGACCCCCTCCCCATGGGTTACTACAGCCAGTGTTGCCAGCACTGCCACTACCTGGGTGGGCGTACCCCACCGGAATCCCCACCGGCTAGGTAAAAGGTCGTCAAGGTTCTCATTAGCAGCTTTGAGAATTTCCTTGTATATTATGCTCTCATATCAGGGGGCTCTGGCTTTGTAGGACCAACCCTGCCAGGCAGGCTCAGAATCTTGAGGGGGCGGTGCTGCTCAAGTAGGTCTGTGACCGCATTTATTTCTCTGTTTAGGCTGCATATTCACAGCAGGTCCATAAAAGAGATGGGAACTTCTCTTTGGTGTATGGGTCGCTCAGGTGGGTGTCCAGGTTATAGGGTTAGGGATCTTTCCATCATGATAGGACAATGAAAAATTAGATTAGATGTATACTATATTTAAAAATGTATATCCCTCATCTACACAAAATTGAAAGCTCTCTCTCACTACCCCTGCTCATAGACCCCCGGTCGGCTCTGGGATATGCAACCATTTGCCCTCTCACTCACTTAACGCCGCACCTTTTCAAACACAAAAATGCACACCACATGGTTGACTGCGGAAGAAATGGGCCGAGCGTGCAAACGCACCCGCATCCACATCTGCCGCAAGGGGGAAAGGACGCCAGAGAGAACACAGGACCAACCACAACAACCATCCACCAAAACAACAACCTCCCGCCAAAAAAGCCATGTTCTAATTATTTGTATTTAAATATGTATTATTCTGCTTGTTATATCGTTTTATCGTTTTATAAAATACTATACTTACTATAAATGTTATTTAATATTACAATCCCTATAATTGCTAGTATCAGGTGCTCCAATATTTGACTCCTCTATTACAACTTTTAGAATAGCCATGGAGTAGTCTTTGTGTCTCTGAACATTTGGTTGTCAATATATAATTTATCCACCACTAGTGTTATATCTAGCCTAGCTGTAGAAGAACGGACATCTGCACAGTTTCACATTGTACATCACTCTGTCGTTTTATGACATGTGCCACACATTCTGACAACCCATTCATCCGTAAAGCAGCACACTGTCGTAAACCATAACAACGTACAGTACGACGTACAGCACGTCGTACCATACATAACATTTCCCCCCCCTTTACAAAACCAGGGACTGGTACCATATATAAAACGTCCATAGGGCAAGAACCTAGAGTGATACCTGTAAGAAATAAACATTAACCCTTAAACGGATGGACTCTCCAAACTAGCCAGTTCAGTCCATTAACCTGGAGGTTGACTAAGACACCTAACGGAGCGTAAGAATGAAAAGAGGTTAAGTAGTCCCCCAGATAAGCAGGGCGAGTTCGTGCCCGCATAGGTCTTTCTTCAACCGCCACCGCTTGTGGATCTGGCCCTTGGGGAGCCCACAGAGACTGGGGCTCGGGTGGTAGTGGTGGAGGAGGTCCATCCGGTGGCGTCTCTGGCCTGCATGTCTGTTTTGTGTGCCTTTGTGTTCCTCGAGGGGCAGGGACTTTTCTGAGGCGGCTGGTGTGCCAGTGCGATCCATTGCTCATCATGAATGTGGCGGGCCCCAATTGTCGACTGACCTGCAAGGGGTCCGACCAGAATGAGGCCATTTTGTTGCACCGCTGAGGCCGTCGGGCTCTGACCCAGTCTGACACTTGGATGATCGACTTCTTCACCCTGTGTGCCTTGTCAAAACGCTGTTTCATTGCTCTTTGGTGTCTGGTCACTGCCTGTTGTTCTTGGGTGCGCCTAGTCGCCGGTTCTGCTACTCTCTGTGTTCTGAGTCTGTCCAGTGGCAGTTCCATCTCACGACCTAGCATGAGGGATGCCGGGGAGACCTGTGTTGTTGTGTGTTTGCTTGCTCTGTAGTGCATTAGCGTTTGATTCAAAGCAGTTTGGAACGTGCACCCCTGGACCAGGTGCGCTCTGATGCCGTTCTTCAGCGTTTGGTTGAAGCGTTCCACCCCTCCGTTAGCTTGTGGGTTGTAGTAGGCCGTGCGGACGTGTTTGATTCCCTTGTTGCTGAGATATGAGGAGAACTCAGCAGAGGTTAGCTGGGGCCCATTGTCCGTGGTAAGGGTGAAGGGTAGGCCCCACCTTGTGAACAGGCTGTCTAGGATGTCCATGATGGCCTGTGCTGTGACAGTTCCGACAGGAACCACTTCTGGCCACTTAGAGTGGAGGTCATACACCACCACCAGGAAGCACTGATGGTGAGGGACTGCGTGTCCATGGATCTCGCCACAGATGTCCAGTTGGATGTGCTCCCAGGGGTGGGACGGCCATGCGAGAGGCTGCAGGGGGGGTGGGGCGGACTGTCCTGTTTTCCCACTGAGGAGGCATGCAGCACAATCCCTAACCAGGGCTTCAATGTCGTGGTCGATGCCTGGCCACCACACAAGGTCTCGACATCGCTGTTTGACCTTCACTATGCCCAAGTGACCCTCGTGCGCCATGGATAGAACACGCGCACGCAGGCCACTCGGGACCACAGTGCAAAACCCTCGAGAGACACAGACTTCTTCCCAGCAAGAAAGTTCGTGCTTCACCCTGGCGAAAGTCGCCAGCTCTTCCGGCACATGTGCTGGCCATCCAGTGCGTATGTAGGTGCGCAGGGTAGACAGTGTGGGATCCTGTTCCGATGCTTGCTTCAGCTCCTCCAGTGAGACGACTGACTGAAGAGGAGCGTAGAGCATTTGTACAAGCTCTGTTTCGTTGTCGTCTGGCAAGACGGTCGGAGTAGGAGCGTCAAAGGAGCGTGAGAGGAGGTCTGCCACCACGTTATCCCTCCCCGGAGTGAACTTCAGCTGATAGTCATACTGACTGAGGCGGTCGGCCCATCTGTGCAGCCGAAGTGGCTTGTGGCCAGTTCCTGAAGCTGACAGTAGCGTTGTGAGGGACTGGTGGTCGGTTCGGAGTGTGAACAGACGGCCATATAGGTAGAGGTGCCACCTTTCGCACGCCCAGACACAGGCCAGTGCTTCTCGTTCACCCACAGAGTACCGTTGTTCTGTGGGGCTCAGGGCCCTTGAGGCGAAGGCGACGGGCCTCTCAATGCCATTCTGCAGCTGTGAGAGGACAGCTCCTAGTGCTCCAGCTGAGGCGTCACATGTGACAATGGTGTGGCAGACGGGGTCAAAGTGAGCCAAGACTGGGGCTGTGGTGAGCTGGCTCTTCAGTGAGCGGACCGCGTCTGAGCAGGCCGCCGTCCAGGCCCATGGCTCATCCTTCTTGAGGAGCTGGCGAAGGGGCGCTGTGGTCTGCGAGTAGTGGGGCAGAAACCGGAGGTAGTAAGCTGTCATGCCCAAGAATGAGGCCACCTGAGAGGCTGAGGTCGGTTCCGGGATCCGGTGGACGGCTTCAATGTTCGACATGAGTGGGGCAATGCCTTTGGCCGACAGGCGGAAGCCCACAAACTCGATGGCTGGAGCTGCAAAGGTGCACTTTCCACCGTTAAGGGTCAGGTTGTTCCGCAGTAGAGCACTGAATACTCTGTGGAGTCGATAATCATGGATGTGGAGGTCAGGGCCGTGGACCACGATGTCATCCAGATAGACCGCCACCCCAGGTATTCCAGCGAGGATGGTGCTCATCACCTTCTGGAAGCAGCTGGGGGGCGGAGCTAAGTCCCAAAAGCATGCGTGTATATCTGAACACGCCAGCATGTGTGACAAAGGCCGTGAGGTCTCTGCTAGCTGCATGGAGGGGTACCTGAAGATAACCCTGACGAAGGTCAAGCTTCGTGAAAATCGTGGAGCCATGGAATTGTGCGGTCAGCTCCTCAGCTGTAGGCAAGGGGTACTTATCCGGGACAACGGCCTTGTTCACAGCACGGAGATCCACAAAGGTCCGGATTCCACCTGACTTTTTGGTTGCAATGACCAAGTTTGAAATCCAGGGGGCAGCGTTTACTGGCTCAATGATGCCTGGATCCAACTGTGACTGGAGATCTTTTGTGACGTCATCACGCAGTGCAAAGGGAATGCGCCGCAGGGGCTGCATGACTGGGGTCACTTCCGGATTCACTAGGGGCCTGTGAGTAAAGGCTGTGAGGCAGCCCAATCCATCAAACAGAGTCGGCCAGTTCTGTTGCCATGTGCAGGTAACCTGGTAGATAGCTGACCCACTGTCATCTCTCAATGTGAATCCCAAGCCTGTGAAGAGGTCGAGGCCCAGGAGGTTGGCACCCCGCTTTGCAACATGAAATGTGAATGATGGCAGATGTTTGGTGCCGTAGTGTACTGGGACCTGGAGGGTGCCTACAATGTCTATCTTGGATCTACCGTACCCACACAGGGCAGTGGAGGGCTGTTGGAGTGGTAGGTGACTGAAAAACTTGTAGTAAGTGGCAAGGTTGAGCAACGACCCCGCAGCACCAGTATCCAGCAGCAAAGGCAAACCCACCTCACCCAGCTGCACAGTGCATGTCCTGAATGACACATGGTTGGTGGAGACGGTTCGGATTTCCGTGTGTTCATGTTGAGAGTGTCCCGTAGTTACAAGAGCTAGCCAAATCCCTCAGATTGGCCACGTATCTTTGAATGGACTCACCCGGCCGTTGGTGTCTCTTCCGTAGCCGGTAGCGTCGGAGGAGCACTCGCTCTTTCCCGGCTGTCAGAAGAACCGATGTGGATGTGGTGGAGGAGTCAGGCGCAGGACACAGAGGATTCGTCCAAAATACTTTACTAGTCCAAAGTGCAACAAAACAATACACGACCTCGAAAACAAATGGAGGCGAGGGAATTACGCAACATGCGTAAAACAATAAACAAAACTAACAGAGCGCAAACACGCAGCTCCGCACGACGGCAAACAACAACACACAATCTAACTAATACAAAACAGGGAACTTATAGGACACGTAATCAGAACACAAACAGACACAGGTGTACAAGACAGACTAAAGCAATCACACCACGAAACATACAACGGTGGCAGCTAGTACTCCGGGGACGGCGAACGCCGAAGCCTGCCCGAACCAGGAGGAGGAGCAGTCTCGGCCGAAACCGTGACAGTACCCCCCCCCCTTGACGCGCGGCTCCAGCCGTGCGCCGACCCCGGCCTTGGGGACGGCCAGGAGGACGCGGACCCGGGCGCGTGGGATGCCCACGGTGGAACTCAGTCAGGAGGGATGGATCGAGGATGTCCCTCCTAGGCACCCAGCACCGTTCCTCCGGACCGTACCCTCCCACTCCACGAGATACTGGAGACCACTCATCCGGCGCCTCGAGTCCAAGATGGTCCGGACCCTGTACGCCGGGGCCCCCTCGATGTCCAAAGGGGGCGGAGGGGTCTCTCCTATCTCATCTTCTTGGAGTGGGCCAGCTACCACCGGCCTGAGAAGAGACACATGGAACAAGGGGTTAATATTTTTGTACTCAATAGGCAGTTGTAACCTGTAACACACCTCGTTCAATCTTCTCAGGACTTTGAAGGGCACCACAAACCGCCGACCCAGCTTCCGGCAGGGCAGGCGGAGGGGCAGGTTTCGAGTCGAGAGCCAGACTCGATCTCCCGGTGCGTACACCGGTCCCTCACTGCGGTGGCGATCGGCGCTCGCCTTTTGTTGACGGATGGCCCGCTGCAGATGGACATGGGCAGCGTCCCACTTCTCCTCCGAGCGCCGAATCCACTCGTCCACCGCAGGGGCCTCGATCTGGCTCTCGTGCCACGGTGCCAGGACCGGCTGATACCCTAAAACACACTGGAAAGGTGTTAAACCGGTGGAGGAGTGGCGGAGAGAGTTCTGGGCCATCTCTGCCAAGGGGATATACCTGGACCACTCCTCCGGCCGGTCCCGGCAATAGGACCTCAAAAACCTACCCACATCCTGGTTGACTCGTTCAACCTGCCCATTGCTCTCTGTGTGGTACCCCGAGGTAAGGCTCACCGAGACCCCCAAGCGTTCCATGAACGCCCCCCAGACTCTGGAGGTAAACTGGGGACCTCGGTCAGACACAATATCCTCGGGGTTCATAACCCCATAGTGCCGGAACACGTGGGTAAATAGGGCCTCGGCGGTCTGTAGGGCAGTAGGGAGACCCGGCATTGGGAGGAGACGACAGGCCTTGGAAAACCGATCCACAACGACCAAAATTGTGGTATTCCCATGGGAAGGGGGTAGGTCGGTCACAAAATCCACCGAGAGGTGGGACCATGGTCGTTGTGGAACGGGCAGGGGATGTAACTTACCCCTGGGCAAATGTCTAGGCGCCTTACACTGGGCGCACACCGAGCAGGAGGAGACATAAACCCTCACATCCTTAGCTAACGTTGGCCACCAGTATTTCACGCTAAGGCAGTGCACTGTCCGGCCAATACCTGGATGTCCAGAGGAGGGTGATGTATGAGCCCAATAAATAAGACGATCACGAACCTCGAGCGGAACGTACTTCCGCCCCACAGGACACTCGGGGGAGTAGGGTCGGCACGCAGTGCCCGCTCGATTTCGCATCGACCTCCCATACCACCGGAGCCACCAGACAAGACTCCGGCAGTATGGAAGTGGGCTCAATGGACCTCTCCTCTGTGTCATACCGCCGGGACAGGGCGTCTGCCTTACCGTTCTGGGACCCTGGGATGTATGTGATCTTAAAAACAAACCGGGTCAGGAACATGTTCCACCTAGCCTGACGAGGGTTCAATCTCCTAGCTGCCCGGATGTACTCCAGGTTACGGTGATCGGTCAGAATGAGGAAAGGGTGTTGAGCCCCCTCAAGCCAATGCCTCCACACCTTTAGGGCCTGGACTACAGCTAACAGCTCCCTGTCCCCAACGTCATAATTGCGCTCCGCCGAGCTGAGTTTATTAGAGTAGAACGCACAGGGGCGGAGCTTAGGTGGCGTGTACCGTTGTGACAGGACTGCCCCAATACCGGTCTCGGACGCGTCTACCTCTACTTGGAATGGTAAAGAGGGATCCGGATGCGCCAGCACCGGGGCCGAGGTGAACAGGTTCTTCAGTTTGACAAATGCCCTGTCCGCCTCAGCTGACCACTGCAGACGAACCGGACCCCCTTTAGCAGGGACGTAATGGGAGCTGCAACCTGTCCAAAGCCCCCGAATAAACCTCCGGTAGTAATTAGCAAAACCCAAGAACTGCTGCACCTCTTTTACAGTGGTTGGAGTTTGCCAATTACGCACGCGGCCGAACACGGTCTACCTCTATCTCCACACCAGACGCGGACAACCGATAACCCAAAAGGAGACGGACTCCTGGAAGAACAGGCATTTCTCTGCCTTGACATACAAGTCATGCTCCAACAGTCTTCTCAACACTCGGCGCACCAGGGCTACATGCTCGGCTCGTGTAGAAGAGTACACTAGGATGTCGTCGATGTACATTACCACACCCTGCCCATGCATGTCCCGGAAAATCTCGTCAACAAAGGATTGGAAGACTGAAGGAGCATTCATTAGCCCGTATGGCATGACGAGATACTCGTAATGACCCGAGGTGGTGCTAAATGCCGTTTTCCATTCATCCCCCTCCCTAATGCGCACCAGATTGTACGCGCTCCTGAGATCCAACTTTGTGAAGAACTGCGCTCCGCGTAATGACTCCGTCATAGTCGCAATCAGTGGAAGAGGGTAACTGTACTTAACCATGATCTGATTGAGACTACGGTAATCAATACACGGGCGCAAACCCCCGTCCTTCTTCTTCACAAAGAAGAAACTCGAGGAAACCGGGGAAGTGGAGGACCGTATGTATCCCTGTGCCAAGGACTCGGCTATGTAAGTCTCCATAGCCGCTGTCTCCTCTTGAGACAGGGGGATACACACGGCTCCGCGGAAGAGCCGCTCCTGTTTGGAGATTTATCGCACAGTCCCCCCTGTCTATGAGGTGGTAGCCGTGTTGCCCTCGTTTTGCTGAACACGAGTGCTAAGTCCTCATACTCAGGGGGGAATGCGCATTGCGGGCACTTGGTTCGGACTCTCAACCGAGGTCGCCCCTAAGGAAACACCTAGACATCTCCCTACACACTGGGCAGACCACTCCATAAGAGCCCTCTGTTGCCACGCAATGGTAGGATCATGGGTGCTTAACCAGGGAAGCCCCAACACCACGGGGTACGCAGGAGAGTCAATCAGATAAAACTGAATGATCTCCTCATGACCCCCCTGCGTCGTCATAGTAAGTGGTGCTGTGACTTCTCAGATCAGCCCCAACCCCAACGGCCGGCTGTCTAAGGCGTGGACAGGAAAGGGGGCTTCTACCGGCCGAAGGGGAATTCCAAACCTATAACAAAATGCCCGATCAATAAAATTCCCAGCTGCGCCTGAATCTACTAGCGCCTTATGCTGGGAATGAGGTGCCACCTGTGGAAATCTCACAGGAATACTCATGTGACCAACAGAAAGCTCTGGGTAAGTGGGGCGCCTACTCACCTGAAATGACTCCCCAGTGCGTGACCTGTTGTCCCCTTTCCCAGGAGACCCTCCCCAGCACCTGGCCGCGGTGTGTCCTCCACAGCCACAGTTGGTGCAGGGGGTGGCCCCCCTCGGGTTCTCTCTCCTCCTCTCTCTAGCGCCAGCACCCCCGAGCTCCATGGGAATCGGCTCGGAGGTGCTGGAGGGTGGAATGGTCGGCCCCCACTTGGGACGTCTGCGGGTAGCCAGCAGGGTGTCGAGACGTATGGAGATGTCCATCAACTGGTCGAATGATAGGTTGGTGTCCCTGCAGGCCAGCTCGCGACGAACGTCCTCTCGTAGGCTGCACCGGTAATGGTCGATGAGGGCCCTCTCATTCCACCCCGCATCCGCCGCTAGCGTCCGGAACTCCAGTGCGAACTCCTGTGCGCTCCTCTTCCCCTGTCGAAGGTGGAACAGACGCTCCCCCGCCGCTTTCCCTTCAGGTGGGTGATCGAAGACAGCCCTGAAGCGGCGGGAGAACTCTGCGTAGGTGATGGTAGCGGCGTCTATTCCCCTCCATTCGGCGTTGGCCCACTCCAACGCCTTGCCGGATAGACAGGAGATGAGGGCGGAGACGCTCTCGTATCCCGAGGGCGCTGGGTGTATGGTAGCCAGGTAGAGTTCCACCTGCAGGAGGAACCCCTGACACCCGGCTGCAGAACCGTCATATGCCCTCGGGAGCGAGAGCCGAATGCCACTGGGTTCCGGTGCTGAGAGAGGAGGACTGGCCGTTGCTGATGGGATGGAGTAAGAAGGCGTGGGCACCTCTCCAGTCACCAACCGGCGCAGAGTGTTGGACACCTCGTCCATGGCGGCCCCAAGTTGCCGGATCATGGTGTCTTGATAGCTGATCCGTTCTTCCAGCGACTTGGGTGCCGCCGCTGCTCCTGCTGACTCCATTGTAGGTGTGTTGTTCTGTCAGAAGAACCGATGTGGATGTGGTGGAGGAGTCAGGCGCAGGACACAGAGGATTCGTCCAAAAGACTTTACTAGTCCAAAGTGCAACAAAACAATACACGACCTCGAAAACAAATGGATGCGAGGGAATTACGCAACATGCGTAAAACAATAAACAAAACTAACAGAGCGCAAACACGCAGCTCCGCACGACAGGCAAACAACAACACACAATCTAACTAATATAAAACAGGGAACGGCAGGTAGCTTAGTGGTTAAGAGCGTTATGCCAGTAACCGAAAGGTCGCTGGTTCTAATCCCCGAGCCGACTAGGTGAAAAATCTGTCGATGTGCCCTTGAGCAAGGCACTTAACCCTAATTGCTCCTGTAAGTCGCTCTGGATAAGAGCGTCTGCTAAATGACTAATTATTATTATTATTATAACTTATAGGACACGTAATCAGAATACAAACAGACACAGGTGTACAAGACAGACTAAAGCAATCACACCACGAAACATACAACGGTGGCAGCTAGTACTCCGGGGACGGCGAACGCCGAAGCCTGCCCGAACCAGGAGGAGGAGCAGTCTCGGCCGAAACCGTGACACCGGCGAAGTGGTTCCGTAGGAGGCTGACTGCAGCAGTGAATGTAGGAGCCGATCCAAGTGCCCTGAAAATCCTCTGTCCCTCTGTACCAAGGCAGTGACGGAGCAGTGCTGTCCTCCGCTTGTCGGAGATTGTAGAAAAGTCCATAGCTTCGAGATAAGTGTTAAAACTTTCAAGCCAGTTATTCCACGGGACTGGAGGTTCGCCAGGCACGGCGAGGAATGGTGCTGGCGGTGGTAAACTGAATTCAGCCATCTTCGTCGCCAATGTTATATCTAGCCTAGCTGTAGAAGAACGGACATCTGCACAGTTTCACATTGTACATCACTCTGTCGTTTTATGACATGTGCCACACATTCTGACAACCCATTCATCCGTAAAGCAGCACACTGTCGTAAACCATAACAACGTACAGTACAACGTACAGCACGTTGTACCATACATAACAACTAGTGCAACACGTTTCCCTTTTAATCTGTTTTCCTTGAAGATTGGATACAAAACTTTGCGCCTTTCTACAATCTCCCTCGGGAACTGATCATTCATGCCTATTTTCGTGCCAGCAAGTCTTTTTCCTAGGCTTTTCACCATAGCTTTATCCTTAAAAAAAGCAAATTTGGCAACGATTGGGCGCTCATATTTCTGTCCTCTTTTTCCGAAACGATGTACACGTTCGAGTTGGATTTTATCGACAGCCTCGAGTGGGATTTGTAGCGCTGTATGCAGGAAGTCCTTCATAATATTATCTGTTATTTCTCCCTCCTTTTCCTGAATACCCGTAAGTACTAGATGTTCCCTCATCGATCTAGTTTGGATATCTAGTAAGGCTTCTCTCAGAAGATTGTTCTCCTTTTTTAGTTCCCTAACGTCCGTTTCCATTTTAGAGACTGTCACTTTTAATTATTTGGTTTCTTTCTCCATTACCAAAGCTTTTTCGTCACTCATTTGAAGACTCGCTTTCAACTCTTTTACGTCTTTACTGACCAATTCTAGTATGCCCAATTTGTCATTTATCGACTTCAACAGGTCGCTTTCCACACTTACCATACCCAGTGGTGAAAAGCATATATCATCTGTATCAGTCGATGAGTCGCGTTTCCTTTTGGGGATCGGCTCTCCACGCTTGTCTTCAGTCATGTTTGGGTGTTGCGTGTTGTTGTAATATTTGTCGATATATTTCTCTAGCCTTATGATCTGTTTTGTGTTATTATCCAGATTGAATTATATTAACTGCGAATATATGAAATGCTAATGTTTAGTCTAACTTACTGATTTTGAATATTATGTTTTTTCTTGAGGTGTTTTGTACCGATTTCTATTCAATACGCCATCTTGTCTACGCGTACAACTTTGTTGCCTTCGCCGTGTGTTTTGGGTCATTGTCATGCTGGAATACCCATCCACGACCCATTTTCAATGCCCTGGCTGAGGGAAGGAGGTTCTTATCCAAGATTTGACGGTACATGGCCCCGTCCATCGTCCCTTTGATGCTGTGAAGTCGTCCTGTCGCCTTAGCAGAAAAACACCCCCAAAGCATAATGTTTCCACCTCCATGTTTGATGGTGGGGATGGTGGGGATGGTGTTCTTGGGGTCATAGGCAGCATTCCTCCTCCTCCAAACACGGCGAGTTGAGTTGATGGCCAAGAGCTCGATTTTGGTCTCATCTGACCACAACACTTTCACCCAGTTCTCCTCTGAATCACTCAGATGTTCATTGGCAAACTTCAGACGGGCCTGTATATGAGCTTTCTTGAGCAGGGGGACATTACGGGCGCTGCAGGATTTCAGTCCTTCACGGCATAGTGTGTTACCAATTGTTTTCTTGGTGACTATGGTCCCAGCTGCCTTGCGATCATTGACAAGATCCTCCTGTGTAGTTCTAGGTTGATTCCTCACTGTTCTCATGATCATTGCAACTCCACGAGGTGAGATCTTGCATGGAGCCCCAGGCTGAGGGAGATTATTTATTTATTTTATTTTGTGTTTCTTCCATTTGCGAATAATCGCACCAACTGTTGTCACCTTCTCACCAAGCTGCTTGGCGATGGTCTTGTAGCCCATTCCAGCCTTGTGTAGGTCTACAATCTTGTCCCTGACATCCTCGGAGAACTCTTTGGTCTTGACCATGGTGGAGAGTTTGGAATCTGATTGATTGATTGCTTCTGTGGACAGGTGTCTTTTATACAGGTAACAAACTGAGATTAGGAGCACTCCCTTTAAGAGTGTGCTCCTAATCTCAGCTTGTTACCTGTGTAAAATACACCTGGGAGCCAGAAATCTTTCTGATTGAGAGGGGGTCAAATACTTATTTCCCTCATTAAAATGCAAATAAATTTATAACATTTCTGACATTAGTTTTTCCTAATTTTTGTTGTTGTTATTCTGTCTCTCACTGTTCAAATAAACCTACCATTAAAATTATAGACTGATTATGTCTTTGTCAGTGGGCAAACGTACAAAATCAGCAGGGGATCAAATACTTTTTTTCCCTCACTGTATGTGTGGTGCCATGTTTGTTGACATTATACAATGCATTCTGGGTGTCACGTAAACATCTGTCAGACCAAAGATGTTATAATGAGGTGAAGGAATGGTTCACTCATCTTTCGAATAATCTTCCGGAAGTGAATGAAGGGAAGTGAATGATCGTAGACGACACACCCATGCATGCTGCAAACAGACCAAACTCATCTTTTCTCTTATTATCTTTGGTTGACGCGAAAAAACAAACATGGTGGCACACAAACCACCCATCGATTTTTTTGATAGTGTTTTACTCAATCATTTTGATCAATGGTGAGCTCACCCGTGATGTGATGAATTGAAATAGTAATTGCTATTAGCTAAATCATATTGTGGTTTCTGTCACCCGAGAGTTAGCAAAAAATGACCGCTTGTGTTACCTAAATTTTTCCTCAGTTAGCGCTAGGACTAATGTAGCCTACATTTTCCAATTTGGATGATTGTGTTATGCTGTCACTACTTCTGTGAATGTCTGAACATTGCATCCAAAAATAAACTGGCCACATTCAGGACATAACTTTGTAAGGACTGTGTTTGTGCAAAATATTTATGTGAAAAAATTGTGTGGCCAGCTCAATTGCTGACTGTATTTCGTCAATCGAAACTGGACGTTCTAAATAAGCGTTCTAATCACACATTTACATTTACATTTTACATTTACGTCATTTAGCAGACGCTCTTATCCAGAGTGACTTACAAAGTGGTTTGAGCGTACGCTGCAGGGACCACTGTAGAATGATCACACCCGTTTGTTGGTATGTGTCAAAGGGTTAAACAGAATGATCATTACATAGGTGCACCTTGTGCTGGGGACAATAAAATGCCGCTCTAAAATGTGCAGTTTTGTGCACCCATTCTAAAATGCCATACATGTCTCAACTTTTGAGGGAGCGTGAAATTGGCATGCTGACTGCAGGAATGTCCACCAGAGTTGTTGCCAGAGAATTCAATGTTAATTTGTCTACCATAAGCCGCCTGCAACGTCGTTTTAGAGAACTTGGCAGTACGTCCAACTGGCCTCACAACCGCAGACCATGTGTAACCACGCCAGCCCAGGACCTCCACATCCAACTTCTTCACCTGCAGGATGGTCTGAGACGAGCCATCCGGACAGCTGATGAAATTGTGAGTTTGCACAACCAAATAATTTCTGGCATGCTGGAGAAGTGTGCTCTTCACGGATAAATACCGGCGTCGTGTGGGCGAGTGGTTTGCTGATGTTAACGTTGTGAACAGAGTGCCCCATGGTGGCATTGGGGTTATGGTATGTGCAGGCATAAGCTACGCCCAACAAACACAATTGCATTTTGTCGATGGCAATTTGAATGCACTGAGACACCGTGACGAGATCCTGAGGCCCATTGTCATGCCATTCATCCGCTGCCATCACCTCATGCTTCAACATGATAATGCATGGCAGATGCATATCTGTAATCCCAGTAATATGAAATCCATATATTAGGGCCTAATGAATTGATTTCGATTGGCTGATTTCCTTATTTGAATTGTAATCCAGTAAAATCTTTGAAATTGTTGCATGTTGCGTTTATATTTTGGTTCAGTGTAGCTTCAAGAGCTTTGTCCAAATACTGGTGGACTCAACTAACAAAATAATGGACGATCTGACCAGAGGGCCAAGACCTTGGCAAAAGTTTGCAGTTCTCCCAGGAAGAGGTGGATGTCCTAAAAGAGACTTGCAGCAAGATGACAACAAACTGTAAGTCCATGCAAGATGACATCAGCACTGTCTGTGAATCATTACAGATGACTGGGAAAACAGACTATCTAGAGGGACAATCCAGGAGGAATGACATTGTTGTGGATGGCATACCAGAGTCTACACATGACACCTGGAAAGAGTGAGGAGAAAGTGAGAAAAATTATCACAGAAAAGCTGCAAATGGATCATAGGAAGGTTGAGGTGGAGCGTGCTCACAGGTCAAGATGGCTGTTTTGGAGAGATTCAAGAACTTGAGAGGAACCAACATCTTCCTCAACGAGGACTTCTCTGAAGCTGTGCACCAGAGGCGGAAATAACATATCCCAGCGATGAAAGCTTCCAGAGAGCGTGCGGACATTGCTTCCATCCGCCACGACAAACTCATTGTCCACTCTCCCTCCCAAAAGCCTTGGAGGAGTGAGAGCCGAGCTTCAGGGTCAGTAGCTTCAACCCAACATCACACACACACACACACACACATACATACACAAACTGATACTCACAAGTGCCTGATTGACTGTTTTTTATTTTATTTTATTTTTTACTTATGTCTATCTCTGATAAGCTACCCAGGAAATGGCTAAGAATAGCCTATATGAATCAACCAAATAAGGTTCATGAAATCAATAACTTGCTAACATCAAATAACATTCATATACTGGCCTTGTCTGAAACTCTCAGATAATTATTTTGATGATACAGCAGTAGCAACACAATGATATAACATCTACAGAAATGACAGGAATGCTTATGGGGGTGGTATTGTTGTATATGTTCAGACCCATATTTCTGTAAAGCTAAGAGAGTATCTTATGTCAAATGTTGTTGAAGTATTGTGGTTGCCTGCCTCATCTAAACCCTCATCTTTTGGGATGCTGCTATAGGCCACCATGTGCTAACAGTCAGTATTTGGATAATGCTGTATGAGTACAATGCTTGATAGTGTGTGTGATGGTAACAGAGAGGTTTATTTTCTGGGTGACCTGAACAATCAGCATGTTTACGTGCACACAGTATTCCAGATAGTAGCTCATATCCCGCTTAAGGTCTTATTCAGGATAAGCCATTCACATGCACCTTTGATATCCCGCTCACGAGTATCCCTGTATCCATGAGTAAACAATTTAAATTCATATGACTTAAATGGAATAGTCACTGAAATATGGACACTGACTGTAGGCCTATAACCTCTCACATGTAGCCTAATATTATATGAATATAATATTAACTCCTGCAGAATTATGCATTTCTTGCAGTAAAATGATACAATGTTAATTTTGTCTCGGGAACAGGAGTAGAGAAATATGATTTATTTCTGTCAGCATCTCTTGAGAAAATGTGAATGCGCATGTAATGTGTTACTTTGACACTGTTATGCAAGCAGACAGTATTTCAAACACATAAAATATGCACCCAAGACGGACTGAGGTTTTATCAGACATGTGTTTTATCGTTTTCTCAGCTTTTCATTTCCTTAAAACCGGTCAAACTGATGACATTTTGAATTTTGCACAGGACCAATGTTTCCACTGTTTTGGAGTTATTTCGTTTTCTCCCCGGTCCCTAAACGAAACAGAACATTTTACCGGTTTTAACAAGATTACCAATGCATACATTCTCTCGATGTAAGACATTATTCTAGTGAGCAGTACTTTATAGTCTTCTGGGGCAACAAGCTATGACAGAAGAGAAGCTGCATGTATCTAACTATAGTTGACAAACAAATGGCCTACCACATGTCAGAAATTATAATATGGCCTACCAAATGTCAGAAATTATAAGCAGAAACTTGTCTAAATTAGAGGTGAAAGTAGCCAGTAGGCTATACGGCCCATTATGGAGTATCAGCAAAATAAATTATTATGGAATTATGGTGGATCAAACTGTGCACCAGTGTTTTTTTGACAATCAGATGAAAACATCATCACACAACACCCATGATATGTGAAACTGAGCCTGTGCAGACTGCAAAAAACAACAGTAAACAGGATAAGATTCCATATAGTAAAACCCTATATGGAACCCATTGTTATTATATAGAACCAGTTTTGGTTCAGTGAAACCCAACCAACTTCAAAGTTAATCTGAACAGCACCCACAAAGAATCATACAAACAATTTCAGGATAAAGACAAGGTGAGACAGCCACCAGCTATTAGTAGCTGCACGTCAATGGCGACAGTTTGCATGAAAAGAGTAGAAACATGGTAACCAAATTAAAATGAGTTTAAAAAAAGAGAAGAAGCACTAGTTAATTTATTCATCCAGTCTGACAAGTCCACGAGACCGTGTGATGAGCCAGTCTTCAGAAAATTCAACCAAACACTTGATCCCAAATTTAAAACTCCTGGCGCTACTAGAGTAAACGGGTTGATTGCTTTGCAAATGGATACAGCAACCCAGAAATGTAAGGAGATTCTGAAGAGGCATGAAAAATAACCCTGTGTGTAGATGGATGGAGCAAGAAAGGACTGACTGCTTCATTTATGGGCATATCAGCCTGCTTCTATCGACCTCCTCCAACAAGGCACAGCATGCATTGCTCAACCTCCATCGGATTTAGCATCCACACACCGGAGAGGTAATTGAACGCATGGGACATACCAGAGGAGAAGATCCTACTCGTCGTAACTGGTAACGAGGCAAACATACAGTAGTCAAGGCTATCAAGCTATTACAGAACAGGCAAGAGAGTACCTGTGACCAACAACAACCAGAGCTGGCCATAACTTTGAACGGCGCTGCAGAAATGTAGCCTCCTGTAGCTCAGTTGGTAGAGCATGGCGCTTGCAACGCCAGGGTTGTGGGTTTGATTCCCACAGGGGGCCAGTATGAAAAATGTATGCACTCACTAACTGTAAGTCGCTCTGGATAAGAGTGTCTGCTAAATGACAAAAATGTAAAAATGATTATCTTTTTAAATCCAAGTCACAATAAGATTGATTTATCATTTAAACATAACCAAACCCATGGCCTGATCCATCACCTTATGTATTACTGCCCACAAGTGGCAAGAAGTGACATCCCCAAAAAACACAAACCATAGACCTACAAAACATGGGCTACTTTCTGTCCCTAACACTAAAATGGGGGCTCCAGAGTGGCGCAGCGGTCTAAGGCACTGCATCGCAGTGCTTGAGGCGTCACTACAGATCCGTGTTCGATCCAGGGCTGCGTCGCAGCTGCCCGCGACCGGGAGACCCATGAGGCGACGCACAATTGGCCCAGCGATGTCCGGGTTAGGGGAGGATTTGGCAGGCCAGGATGTCCTTGTCCCATCACGCTCTAGCGACTCCTGTGGCGGGACGGGCAAATGCACGCTGACACAGTCGCCAGTTGTGCGGTGTTTCCTCCTACACATTGGTGCGGCTGGCTTCCCGGTTAAGCGAGCAGTGTGTCAATAAGCAGTGCGGCTTGGCAGGGTCGTGTTTCGGAGGACGCATGGCTCTCGACCTTCGCCTCTCCCGAGTCCGTACGGTAGTTGCAGCGATGGGACAAGACTGTAACTACCAATTGGATATCAAGAAAAAGGGGTAAAAAATCTTTAAAAAATAATAATAAAAAAAGAACACTAAAACGGAAAATAAATAATATAAAACTAAATAAAAATGATTTTATAAAACTCAAACTGAATAAAAAATAGTGAATTATGTCTGAAAACTAATTTAAACTAAACAGAATTTCAAAAAAATATATATATATATAATAGAAAATGACAAAACTATGATAACCTTGGTGTCCACAGGTGTGGAAGGAAGGTAAATTAATTCCACTGCTTAAAAATTGTAAATCACCATTTGCTGGCTATAACAGCCACCCAATCAGTTTGCTGCCTGTTCTTAGTAAACTGATGGAGAGAATTGTGTTTGACCAAATACAATGCTATTTTCAGAGAACAAGTTAACTACTGACTTTCAGCATGCATATAGAGAAGGGCACTCAACTTATACTGCACTGACTCGGATGACAGATGATTGGTTAAAATAAATGGATAATAACATGATAGTTGGAGCTGTATTGTTAGATTTCAGTGCAATCTTTGATGTTATTGATCATACATTGTTATTGAAGAAATTCACTTGCTATGACATTGCATCACCTGCCATATGGTTGGAAAGTTATTTATCCAATAGAACCCAGAGAGTGTTCTTCAATGGAAGCTTCTTTAACATCAGATATGTACAGTGTGGTGTCCCTCAGAACAGTTGTCTTGGGCCGTTACTCTCTACAAATGATTTGCCACTGCTCTTACACAATAATGACTATGTATGTAGATGATTCCGCACTCTTCATGTCAGCACCCAAAGCCAGCGAGCTCAATGAAATTCTAAATAAGGAGTTACAGTCAGTATCAGAATGGGGGATTAATAATAAACTGGTCTTAAATACATCTAAAACCAAAAGCATTGTATTTGGTTCAAAACATTCTCGAAGACCTAAACCTCAACTGGAGTTATGCATAAATGGTGTGACCATTGAGCAAGTTGAGGAAGCTAAACTCCTAGGTATAACATTGGATGGTCAATTATCATGGTCAAGTCATATTGACAAAGTTGTTGTGAAGATGGGGAGGGGTATGTCTGTTATAAAAAGATGTTCTGCCTTTTTTACACATCAACTGTACTAGTTGTTCAGGCTCTGGGCCCAGATTCACAAAACACTTCTTACGCAAAAACATAAGAAGCTTCTTAAGAAAAAAATAAAAGAAGTTCATTAGATAGTTCGTAATTGCAATTCCTCAACAATATCTTAAGATGTAATTATTTTCTTACAAACTTCTCAAATACTTATTGCAAATCTTCTTAAGATGTTTGTTGCTAGGTAAACGATTTAGCTAGCTATCTAGCTAACAATGGCAATCATGTCCCACGGGGGACAGTATGAAAAATGTATGCACTCACTAACTCTAAGTAGCTCTGGATAATTTTTTTTAGCATATTTCCTACTGAGATTACTGTTCTAAAACATGTTCTGTGGTTTAAAATAATCAATACTGAAACTTTCAGATGACGTTTGTCACTGAATTAAACATGTTCAATTGCTTTCATGAGATTTTTCTCTCACTACCCTGAGTTTAAGACACGGGTTTAGCTATCTTGGAATTAAGAACAAATCCAAAAACGTTATTTTCAATAATCTAATTTCTTAACTTTTTGCTTAAGGAGCAACATAAGAAATAGTGCAAGAACTTTTCCAAGAACATTTTTGAGGAATAGCAACTTTGCTTAACTTTCTTCATGAGTCTATAGTTAAAGAAAAAATGGCATTTAAGAAGAAATTTCTTCTTAAGAAGGTTTTGTGAATCTGGGCCCTGGTGTTGTCCCATCTTGATTACTGTCCCGTAATATGGTCAAGTGCAGAAGAAAAAAAAGTTGTAGCAAAACTGCAGCTGGCTCAAAAAACAGAGCAGCGCACCTTGCCCTTAACTGCACATACAGAACTAACATCAGCAAAATGCATGCCAGTCTTTCCTGTTGAGGGTTTGATGAGAGATTAACTGCTGCTCTTATAGTTTTTATGAGAAATATTATTCTGATGACAATTACAGATTGTCTGCATAATCAAATAACATTCAGCTCAGACACTTATACATACCCCACAAGACATGCCACCAGGGGTCTCTTCACAGTCCCCAAGTCCAAAACTAATTCACGCACAGTATTATACAGAGCCATGATTGCATGGAACTCCCTTCCATCTCCAATTACTCAAGCAAGCCACAAAATTACCTTTAAAAAATTGATTAAACAACTCATGGAACGTCGGGGACTGTGAGGGGACATACACACAAAGACACGCACACACAGACTCATCTCGTCCAAACAGTTGATTCAAGTTTGCCAAAAAGCACCTGGATGATCTTCAAGACTCATGAAAGAATGTTGTAGGGACAGATGAGTCAAAAGTATAATTTTTTGGACGACATGTGTCCCATTATGCCTGGCGAAAACCAAACACTGCATTCCACAGTAAGAACCTTATACCAACGGTCAAGCATGGTGGTGGTGGTGTTATAGTTTGAAATGGTTTGGTATGAGTCGGACCGCAGAGTGAAGGAAAAGCAGCCAACAAGTGCTCAGTATATGTGGGAACTCCTTCAAGACTGTTGGAAAAGCATTCCTCATGAAGCTGGTTGAGAGAATGCCAAGAGCGTGCAAAGCTGTCATCAAGGCAAAGGGTGGTTACTTTGAAGAATCTCAAATATAAAATATATTTTGGTTTGTTTAACACTTTTTTAGTTATTACATGATTCCATTTGTGTTATTTCATAGTTTTGATGTCTTCACTATTTATTCTAGAATGTAGAAAAGAGTACAAATAAAGAAAAACCCTTGAATGAGTAGGTGTGTCCAAACTTTTGACCAGTCAAAAGTTTGGACACACCTACTCATTCAAGGGTTTTTCTTTAATTGTACTATTTATACAGATGATAGCCCTATTTGGTAAAGACCAAGTCCATATTATGGCAAGAACAGCTCAAATAAGCAAAGAGAAATGACAGTCCATCGTTACTTTAAGACATGAAGGTCAGTCAATACAGAACATTTCAAGAACTTTGAAAGTTTCTTCAAGTGCAGTCGCAAAAACCATAAAGCGCTATGATGAAACTGGCTCTCATGAGGACCACAACAGGGATGGAAGACCTAGAGTTACCTCTGCTGCAGAGGATAAGTTCATTAGAGTTACCAGCCTCAGAAATTGCAGCCCAAATAAATGCTTCACAGAGTTCAAGTAACAGACACATCTCAACATCAACTGTTCAGAGGAGACTGTGTGAATCTGGCCTTCATGGTGGAATTGCTGCAAAAAAAACACTACTAAAGGACACCAATAATAAGAAGAGACTTGATTGGGCCAAGAAACAGGAGCAATGGACATTAGACCGGTGGAAATATGTCCTTTGGTCTGATGAGTCCAAATTTGAGAGTTTTGTTTCCAACCACAGTGTCTTAGTGAGACGCAGAGTAGATGAACAGATGATCTCCGCATGTGTATTTTCCACCGTAAAGCATGGAGGAGGAGATGTTATTGTGTAGGGGTGCTTTGCTGGTGACGCTGTCTGTGATTTATTTAGAATTCAAGCCATACTTAACTGGCATGGCTACCACAGCATTCTGCAACGATATGCCATCCCATCTGGTTTGGGATTAGTGGTCTATACATTTACATTTACATTTTAGTCATTTAGCAGACGCTCTTATCCAGAGCGACTTACAGTTAGTGAATGCATACATGTTTTTTTTTTTCCTTTTTTTTTTCATACTGGCCCCCCGTGGGAAACGAACCCACATCCCTGCCGGCCAAACCCTCCCCTACCTTGGACAACGCTGGACCAATTGTGCGCCGCCGATGGGTCTATCATTTGTTTTTCAACAAGTCAATGACCCAACACACCTCCAGGCTGTGTAAGGGCTATTTTACCAAGAAGGAGAGTGATGGAGTGCTGCATCAGATGACCTGGCCTCCACAATCCCACGACCTCAACCAAATTGAGATGGTTTGGGATGAGTCAGACCGCAGAGTGAAGGAAAATCAGCCAACAAGTGCTCAGCATATGTGGGAACTCTTTCAAGACTGTTGGAAAACCATTCCAGGTTAAGCTGGTTGAGAGAATGCCAAGAGTGTGCAAAGCTGTCATCAAGGCAAAGGGTGGGTATTTGAAGAATCTCAAATATAAACTATATTTTGATTTGTTTAAAAATGTTTTGGTTACTACATGATTTCATATGTGTTACAGTGAGGAAAAAAAATTATTTGATCCCCTGCTGATTTTGTACGTTTGCCCACTGACAAATAAATGATCAGTCTATAATTTTAATGGTAGGTTTATTTGAACAGTGAAAGACAGAATAACAACAGAAAAATCCAGAAAAACGCATTTCAAAAATGTTATAAATTGATTTGCATTTTAATGAGGGAAATAAGTATTTGACCCCTCTGCAAAACATGACTTAGTACTTGGTGGCAAAACCCTTGTTGGCAATCACAGAGGTCAGACATTTCTTGTAGTTGGCCACCAGGTTAGCCCACATCTCAGGAGGGATTTTGTCCCACTCCTCTTTGCAGATCTTCTCCAAGTCATTAATGTTTCTAGGCTGACGTTTGGCAACTCAAACTTTCAGCTCCCTCCACATATTTTCTATGGGATTAAGGTCTGGAGACTGGCTAGGCCACTCCAGGACCTTAATGTGCTTCTTCTTGAGCCACTCCTTTGTTGCCTTGGCTGTGTGTTTTGGGTCATTGTCATGCTGGAATGCCCATCCACTAACCATTTTCAATGCCCTGGCTGAGGGAAGGAGGTTCTCACCCAAGATTTGACGGTACACAGCCCCGTCCATCGTCCCTTTGATGCGGTGAAGATGTCCTGTCCCCTTAGCAGAAAAACACCCCCAAAGCATAATGCTTCCACCTCCATGTTTGATGATGGGGATGGTGTCCTCCTCCTCCAAACACGGCGAGTTGAGTTGATGCCAAAGAGCTCCATTTTGGTCTCATCTGACCACAACACTTTCACCCAGTTCTCCTCTGAATCATTCAGATGTTTATTGGCAAACTTCAGACGGGCATGTATATGTGCTTTCTTGAGCAGGGGGACCTTGCGGGCGCTGCAGGATTTCAGTCCTTCACGGCGTAGTGTGTTACCAATTGTTTTCTTGGTGACTATGGTCCCAGCTGCCTTGAGATCATTGACAAGATCCTCCCGTGTAGTCCTGGGCTGATTCCTCACCGTTCTCATGATCATTGCAACTCCACGAGGTGAGATCTTGCATGGAGCCCCAGGCCGAGGGAGATTCACAGTTATTTTGTGTTTCTTCCATTTGCGAATAATCGCACCAACTGTTGTCACCTTCTCACCAAGCTGCTTGGCGATGGTCTTGTAGCCCATTCCAGCCTTGTATAGGTCTACAATCTTGTCCCTGACATCCTTGGAGAGCTCTTTGGTCTTGGCCATGGTGGAGAGTTTGGAATCTGATTGATTGATTGCTTCTGTGGACAGGTGTCTTTTATACAGGTAACAAGCTGAGATTAGGAGCACTCCCTTTAAGAGTGTGCTCCTAATCTCAGCTCGTTACCTGTATAAAAGACACCTGGGAGCCAGAAATCTTTCTGATTGAGAGGGGGTCAAATACTTATTTCCCTCATTAAAATGCAAATCAATTTCTGTTTTTCTGGATTTTTTTGTTGTTATTCTGTCACTCACTGTTCAAATAAACCTACCATTAAAATTATAGACTGTTCATTTCTTTGTCAGTGGGCAAACGTACAAAAGGGGAATTAAATACTTTTTTTCCCTCACTGTATGTCATAGTTCTGATGTCTTCACAATTATTCTACAATGTAGAAAATAGTAAAAATAAAGAAAACCCCTTGAATGAGTAGGTGTGTCCAAACTTTTGACTGGTACTGTACATATTACCTCAATTACCTCGACTAACCTGTACCCCCGCACATTGACTCTGTACCGGCACCCCCTGTATATAGCCTCGTTATTGTTATTTTATTCTTGCTCTTACATTTTTTACTGTAGTCTATTTAGTAAATATTTTTCTTAACTCTATTTTTTCTTAAAACTGCATTGTTGGTTAAGGGCTTGAAAGTAAGCATTTCACAGTAAGTTCTACACGTTTTATTCGGCGCATGTGACAAATAAAATTAGATTTGATGGTGGCGGTAGGGTTATGATATGGGCAGGCATAAGCTACGGAAAACGAACACAATTTCATTTGAATGTACAGAGATATCGTGATGAGATCCTGATGCCCATTGTCGTGCCATTCATCCGCCTCCATCACCTCATGTTTGAGCATAATAATGTATGGCCCCATGTTGCAAGGATCTGTTGTATCAAAACATATTGATACAACAGCAGCTAAGATGGGGAGAAGTCTGTCTATAATAAAGCGCTGCTCTGCATTCTTAACAGCACTATCAACAAGGCAGGTCCTACAGACCCTAGTTTTGTCGCACCTGGACTACTTTTCAGTCGTGTGGTCAAGTGTCACAAAGAGGGACATAGTAAAATTGCAATTGGCTCAGAACTGGGCAGCCCAGCTGGCCCTGAAATGTACACAGAGAGCTAACATTAATATGCATGTCAATCTCTCCTGGATCAAAGTGGAGGAGAGATTGACTTCATCACTACTTGTATTTTTGAGAGGTGTTGACATGTTGAATGCACAGAGCTGTTTGTTTGAACTACTGGCACACAGCGCGGACACCCATGCATACCCCACAAGACATTCCACCAGAGGTCTCTTCACAGTCCCCAAGTCCAGAACAGACTATGGGAGGTGCACAATACTACAGAGCCATGACTACATGCCAGCAGGAAAATTAGATTTAAAAAACGGATTAAAAAAAACACCTTATGGAACAGCGGGGACTGTGAAGCAACACAAACATAGACACATGCATACAAACACACGATAAATGCACACTATACACACAGATTTTGTGTTATAGATATGTGGTAGTAGAGTAGAGGCCTGAGGGTACACACTTAATATGTTGTGAAATCTGTTATGAATGTATTGTAATGTAAAATGTATAACTGCCTTAATTTTGATGGACCCCAGGAAGAGTAGCTGCTGCCTTGGCAGCAGCTAATGGAGAGGCAAAATAAATACAAATCTGTACACAATTCCTGGAAGCTGAAAATGTACCAGTTCTTCCATGGCTTGCAAACTCTTCAGACATGGCACCCATTTAGCATGTTTGGGATGCTTTGGATCAACGTGTACGACAGCATGTTCCAATTCCCACCAATATCCAGCAACTTCGCACAGCCATTGAAGAGGAGTGGAACAACATTCCACAGGCCACAATCAACAGCCTGATCAACTCTATGCGAAGGAGATGTGTCACACTGCATGAGGCAAAAGGTGGTCACACCAGATACTGACTGGTTTTCTGATCCACGGCCCAACTTTTTTTTTAAAGGTATCTGTTACCAACAGATGCATATCTGTATTCACAGTCATGTGAAATCCATAGATTGGGGCCTAATTTATTTATTTCAATAGACTGAGTTCCTTATATGAACTTTAACTCAGTAGAATCTTTGAAATTGTTGCATGTTGTGTTTATATTTTTGTTCAGTGTATATGTACAGTGTATACACTGAATATACCAAACATTAGGAAGACCTTCCTAATATTTAGTTGTGTATATCCCCTCTGTACATTGTATAGTCGCACTGTAATCTGCCTATACTAAAGAGATGCATGTTTACTGTTCTGATATTGTATATTCTGAATGATGTCTAAGTGGACTGGTCTGAATTCTGTTTGTATATTGGCTATTGCTGGCAGCACTTTCTCAGTAAGGCAAATTCCGGGTATGTGTAAATGTACTTGGCGAATAAAGGTGATTCTTATTGTAATCCCATGCACATTCCAAAACAAACCTGAACATTTGAACTGCAACTCTTCGCAAAAGCACCCGTCCGGAGAGTGAGTGTGTAATCAGAACCCTACTCCAGTGGTTCTAAGTCTGTTTATTCATGAACCAGCCACCACTGCAGGGGACCACTGCCGCCATCTCATCCAAACATGTGTAATGTGCTGAATCAACATTAGTTGAGTGTGAATGAGGAAAAAGGAAGTGGAATTGACTCCAGTCTCACTGTAACATCGACATTATAGACCCGACACATTTACACACCCTGCATGGATTTTCTTTACATTTTGTTCATGGCGGGTTGCTGCTCTTTCAGTAGCGGTGGTATACAGTGGCAGTGGAACCTCTGAGGACAGCTGCTCTGCCTAGGAGAGATTGCTGTGTTGCTAGTGTGTAGGATATGCACTAAGGATGTGCCAGGAACACGTCACCTCCCCAGCCAGCTGACTGGGGACAGGCAACAAAAGAGGGACTTCCTCCTCCTAATCTACAGCACTTTGTGGCCTGTTGGGAGTGCATATTACACTGCATATTCTAAAGCTATGTCAGTTGGTTTGTCTATTAAGGTAAAGACATTTTGCTCAATTTTGGGGAGTTTTCCTCAGGTACTTTAGTACAGTATCATCAATGAGTAGCTTTGCGATTAACTACTCTCAGATTAGTCTATGAATCCATTAATTAATCTATTAATACATTTTTATTGATATTTAAGAAATGGAATATAGAATTCTAACGTATCAATACAAAGTGGATTCATAGATTTCACGGCCACATCATTGTTATGAATGTTCTAAGACAGACTGACTCCAACTTCCATGTGCTGCCCACACATTCTCAATGGAGGCTTCATAATTTTGTCTTAAAAGGTCAACTGCCCCTTAGAACCAACTGGTTTTAATCAGCCTATGTGGCATGGATATGAGTCACAAACATTCATTATAGTGTCAAAATCAACTAGAAAGTGTAAGTAGGATAATTTTGGTCATAAAGTCAGTTCGTCGTGACTTACTGGAGGGTTGGGTATGGATTACTTACATGCTCACTTTTGTCAATGATGCCCAATTGCCCAGAGACAACACGTTGTGGTCTCCCCGCAGCTGCCATGTGGACATTTGTTGTCAAGTCTGCATATATGTGCAATGCATGCACATTTTGCTCAGTAAATAGGAGTAAAAATGGGCTTTCATAAAGTTGGTGCAAACTTACAATGCATTTCAACAATATTGCCAGATGGCCAGGAATGGATTATATCCGACACGGTCACTTCTGCTGCCTGTCAACGGTCAAACCACTGGTGTTGGTGAGTACATAGCTGGTACTAGCTAGCTAGTAGCTACTTTTGGTTATACAACATTATTTGATCATGCTAGCGAGCCATGCTAGTTACGATACCACAGATGAAAGGGGAATGATACTGTAGCTTGCTAAATACATCAAGCTAATGTGTAATGGGATGTATCATGTCAAAGGAAGATGTGCATAGCTCACGTTTGCTAGACTACATTGCTAACTGTAACCCATTGCATTTAGGGTCAATACAGGGCATGCACTTGAATACTAGCTTGCTAGCTAATCATAGGATGTAGCCAGCTTGCTTTCTATAATGTTTTAACTCGAACTGGCCAGCTAACATGCCTGTTCTCATAAACATTTGTGTATTTTCTAGGGCAAAAATAAATGAAGGATGGTACTTGTCTACTACAAATACAGCTATGGCTCTGGCAGCAAATAGCAAAATGTATCAGCAACCATTCAGCAACGTACACAGCTGGTTGCATAGTAACGGTGTCAGCGTCACCAGCCTGAATCTATTCTGTAGTTACAGTGCCTCTATTAGCATATAAATTACTTCTAAACTGGATAAAGTTATTTTTCTCGCTATACGTTTATTGAGTGACAATATATTATTTAATTCACAGGCTACGTACAAAACCTGGTGGATTTGTTGTTCAGCAGCATCGTGGGAACCACCCTACCATATCCTGAGTGGCGCAGTGGTCTAAGGCACTGCATCGCAGTGCTAACTGTGCCACTAGATCCTGGTTCGAATCCAGGCTCTGTCGCAGCCGGCCGCGACCGGGAGACTCATGGGCGGCGCACAATTGGCCCAGCGTTGTCCAGGGTAGGGGAGGGAATGGCCGGCAGGGATGTAGCTTAGTTGATAGAGCATGGCGTTTGCAACGCCAGGGTTGTGGGTTCGATTCCCACGGGGGGCCAGTATAAAAAAATATGTATTCACTAACTGTAAGTCGTTCTGGATAAGAGTGTCTGCTAAATGACGTAAATGTAAATGTAAATGTATATCAGGAGCTGTTACAGAAGGCTGAGGCAGTGACCAGACACCAGTCCCGCTTCAGAGTAATGGAGGACACTTGAATCTGTTAGGCCTACTGCTGCTAGGTAGCTCTCTCTCTGCTCTCCCCCTCCCCTCTGTCTGTCCTTGATTGCAGGAGTGAAGTCTGGTGTGCGGGAGTCAGGGTTCCAGCTGCAGCTCATTCACCATAATCACCTCAGCCTTAATGACCCGGTCAAACTTGCCACTCATCGTCAGATCATAGTCAAGACGACCATGTTAGTTTCGCTGTTGACTCAACCTGTTTGTTTTCGCCCTTTGTGTTTTTGGCCTGTTCTAGTTACTTTTCTCCTGTGCCACAGATTATTGGAACCTGACTCCTGCCTCCGCTTCACTCCTGCCACCACCATCCTGCTTTCCACTACCGGACCTCCCTTTTGGACTCACCACGGACACTAGGACGTTACGGTACCACTCCTGCTCTGAACCTGGATCTGTTACCCTCCCTGTAAACCTGGACTTGCTCTTCCCCTATTATTGGAAACCTGGACAAATTGAACTTTGTAAATAAACCTGTTAAACCTTCTCTGGCTCGGTGTAGTTGTCTGCATTTGGGTTCAAATCCAGTTAAATCATGACAGTATGATCTGACCAACATGAACCCAGCAGACAGTAGCTCGGATACCACCCTAGAGTGCACTCAAATTCGGACTGCCATAGCCAATCAGGGCATTTTACTTGGCCAACATGATACCCTGTTTAAGACTATATCCGAGAACAGTCAGGTGCTGCTTAATCAGGTTCAATTACTCACCAATCAAGTGTCTGCCCTTACTACCCAAGTTAATAATGCACCCCTCGTTCATGGCATACAAACTGCTCCTTCTCATGCTCCGCCTGTTTTTCCGGCTCCTCCAGTCCAGATCAGAGAGCCTTTTGTTCCTGCTCCAGAGCGCTATGACGGGAACATGGGAACCTGTGGTGATTTTTTGACTCAATGCTCGTTGGTGTTTGAACAACAGCCCCTCACCTACTTCTCAGAAAGAGCCCGTATTGCCTACCTTATCAACTCTACTAGCGGTTCCGCTCGTTCCTGGGGATCCGCGGTCTGGGAGAGTCAGTCGGACATTTGCAACGCTTACGTTGCCTTCACCACTGAGATGAGGAAGGTTTTCGACCACCCCGTACGGGGCAAGGAGGCTGCTAAACGTTTGTTTTCTCTTCGGCAGGGGTCTCGCAGTGTGGCGGAGATGGCAGTGGAGTTTCGGACTTTAGCGGCAGTGAGTGGTTGGAATGACGAGGCATTACAAGGAGTGTTCATTAATGCTTTGGCTGAGACCTTGAAAGATGAATTGGTGTCATATGATGAATCGCCTACGCTGGATAATCTTGTTTCACTCACCATCAGGTTGGATAATCGGATTCGGGAGCGCCGCCGGGAGAAGAGTGGTAGTTCCAAGCAACCTGTCTGTCATCAACCAACTCCTCCCCGCCTCTTCCCTACGGAGAAGGCCGAGTCTTCCCGAGTCGATACTAGGAGCACTGAACCCGAAGCCATGAAGGTGGGTCGTGCACGGTTGTCCTCAGAGGAGCGTGCACGTCGTATTCAGGCTCGGGTCTGCCTGTATTGTGGAGAAGCTGGTCATTTCATTCCTTCCTGCCCAGTTCGTCCGGGAAAAGGGCGGCTCATCATTAATGGGAGAAGTTTTGGTGAGCCGAGCAGCGGATTCTTCCTCTTCTCCCCGCATTCTGCTCCAGGCATCCCTCCAGTGGCAGTCCCAGAATTTCCCTGTTAGTGCGCTGGTTGATTCTGGTGCCGATGAAAGCTTTTTGGATCGCGAGTTGGCTCAACAAATGGATTTAGAGACTGTACCTATGGACCGTCCGCTGCAGGCTAAGGGTCTAAATGGACAATTGTTGACCCGTATTACTCATCAGACTGTGCCTGTTTGTCTCAGAGTGTCGGGTAATCATCAGGAGAACATTCAGTTTCACATCATTGACTGCCCACAGACCCCCCTGGTCCTTGGTATCCCCTGGCTCATAAGACACAATCCACACATTGATTGGGTGACAGGTAGAATTGTTTCATGGAGCACATTTTGTCATGTGAATTGTTTGTGTTCTGCTCAGACCCCTGCCAGCACTGTGCCTCAACCTCCACTGGAGTCCATGGATCTCTCTGCTGTCCCTGACGTGTATCATGACCTGGCATCCGTTTTCTGCAAACACAGAGCTACTTCTCTTCCTCCTCACCGGCCTTACGACTGCGCCATTGACCTCCAGCCAGGAGCCCCTCTCCCCAACAGTCGCCTGTACAATCTCTCCCGCCCGGAGACGGAGGCTATGGAGAACTACATTCGGGACTCCTTGGCGGCAGGTATTATTCGTCCTTCCTCGTCACCTGTAGGAGCGGGATTCTTTTTGTTGGAAAGAAGGATAAGACCCTCAGACCCTGTATTGATTTCCGTGGACTTAACAACATCACCATTAAGAACAAATATTCTCTGCCTTTAATTAATTCTGCTTTTCCCCTACTTCATGGTGCAACTATCTTTACCAAACTGGATCTACGAAATGCGTATCACCTGGTGCGCATTCGTAAAGGTGATGAATGGAAGACTGCCTTCAACACACCCTTGGGACATTTTGAGTATCTGGTTATGCCTTTTGGGTTGTCCAATGCCCCTGCTGTTTTTCAGGCACTAGTGAATGATGTCCTTCGGGACACGTTGAATCGGTTTGTTTTTGTCTATCTGGATGATATCCTGATTTTCTCAGAGTCCTCCCAGGAACATGAACTGCATGTGCGCCAGGTGTTGCAAAGGTTGTTGGAGAACAAAATATTTGTGAAGATGGAGAAATGTGAATTTCATGTGTCTGAGACCTCTTTTTTGGGTTACATAATAGCTCAGGGGGAGTTGCGGATGGACCCAGCTAAGATCTCTGCTGTCACGGACTGGCCAGCCCCCTCCACCCGCAAACAACTTCAACGATTCCTGGGGTTTGCGACCTTCTACAGGAGGTTCATTAGGGACTACAGCCGCATTGCGGCGCCACTCACCGCTCTCACCTCCATCTCACTACCGTTCGCTTGGAATGAAGGGGCCGAATCAGCGTTCGAAGAACTGAAACATCGCTTCGCCTCGGCTCCCATTCTGATGCAGCCGGACCCCGACTGCCAGTTTGTCATGGAGGTGGATGCATCCGACACTGGGGTAGGTGCGGTGTTGTCACAACGTTCTCCTGAAGATAACAAACTGCATCCCTGTGCTTTTCTTTCACGGAAACTTTCTCAGGCAGAGAGGAATTATGATGTTGGCAATCGTGAACTGCTCGCCGTTAAGCTGGCTCTCGAGGAGTGGCGGCATTGGTTGGAGGGGGCGGAACAACCCTTCATCGTTTGGACGGATCATAAGAATCTGGCATACATCCAGTCAGCGAAGCAGCTCAACCCCCGTCAAGCCAGGTGGGCACTATTTTTTGGGAGATTCAATTTTTCTCTGTCTTACCGTCCTGGGTCACGCAACGTCAAGCCTGACGCCCTGTCTCGTGTTCATTTGGCTGTTGATACTGGTAGTAACCCTGAACCCATCTTGCCTCCTACCTGCAGTATTGCGGCCATCACATGTGACATCGAAGGGATTGTTAGACAGGCTCAACATCATCAAGCTGACCCTGGGAGGGGTCCTCCTAACCGGTTGTTTGTCCCTGAGTCTGTTCGCTCCCAGGTACTTCAGTGGGCTCACTCGTCTCCCCTTACCTGTCACCCTGGAGTTACGCGGACCCTTGACTTTGTGCGACGGAAGTTCTGGTGGCCCAGGATGGAGGCGGACACTCGAGCCTTCATTGCTGCTTGTACGGTATGTGCACGAAGTAAGATCTCCACCCAGGCCAGCGCTGGTCATCTACGACCTCTGCCCATACCCAACCGGCCCTGGTCGCACATTGCTATGGATTTTGTCACTGGACTTCCCCCCTCGTCTGGAAAGACTGTCATTCTTACTGTGATTGATCGTTTTTCTAAGTTCGCTCATTTTTTGGCCCTACCTAAACTGCCCACTGCCAGAGAGACGGCTGATATTGTTCCGCTCTCATGGTCTACCCACTGATATTGTCTCTGACAGGGGTCCCCAGTTTGTCTCCCAGGTATGGAAAGCTTTCTGTAAAGCTTTGGGCATCACATCCAGCCTGTCCTTGGGATATCACCCCCAGACCAACGGGCAAGCCGAGAGAGCGAACCAGGAGATGGAGACCACTCTCCGCTGTGTCACAGGGTCTAACCCTGGGTCATGGAGCTCCATGCTCCCCTCGGTGGAATATGCTCATAACACCTTGACTAACGCTTCCTCTGGTTTGTCTCCCTTTCTGTGTGCTCTGGGTTATCAACCTCCCCTGTTCCCTTCTCAAGAGAGGGAACTGGCGGTACCCTCGGTGCAGTCCCACATGCGCCGCTGCTTCAAGGTCTGGAGGAAGGCCAGGGTAGCTCTGTCCCGAGCTTCGTCGTACATGCAGAGGCAAGCCAACCGTCACCGGACACAGGCTCCCGGTTACTCTCCTGGTCAAGAGGTATGGCTTAAGTCACGTGATCTTCCATTGAAAGTGGAGTCTAAGAAGATGGCGCCGCGTTTTATTGGACCGTTCAAGATACTGTCTATTGTTAACCCCTGCGCGGTTAAGCTACAGCTTCCTGCCTCCCTACGGGTTCATTCAACTTTTCATGTTTCCCAGATTAAGCCTGTGTCGGTTAGCCCTCTGTGCCCGCCCTCTCGTCCCCCTCCTCCGCCCAGGATCGTGGGTGGGGGTCCTGTCTACACTGTCCGGCGACTTCTGGATGTTCGCCGCCGGGGTCGTGGTTTCCAGTACCTGGTGGATTGGGAGGGTTATGGTCCTGAGGAACGTTCCTGGGTGCCCAGGAGCTTCATTGTGGATCCTGCTCTGGTCCGTGAATTTCATAGGTTACACTGTTAGGCCTACTGCTGCTAGGTAGCTCTCTCTCTGCTCTCCCCCTCCCCTCTGTCTGTCCTTGATTGCAGGAGTGAAGTCTGGTGTGCGGGAGTCAGGGTTCCAGCTGCAGCTCATTCACCATAATCACCTCAGCCTTTAAGACCCGGTCAAACTTGCCACTCATCGTCAGATCATAGTCAAGACGACCATGTTAGTTTCGCTGTTGACTCAACCTGCTTGTTTTCGCCCTTTGTGTTTTTGGCCTGTTCTAGTTACTTTTCTCCTGTGCCACAGATTATTGGAACCTGACTCCTGCCTCCGCTTCACTCCTGCCACCACCATCCTGCTTTCCACTACCGGACCTCCCTTTTGGACTCACCACGGACACTAGGACGTTACGGTACCACTCCTGCTCTGAACCTGGATCTGTTACCCTCCCTGTAAACCTGGACTTGCTCTTCCCCTATTATTGGAAACCTGGACAAATTGAACTTTGTAAATAAACCTGTTAAACCTTCTCTGGCTCGGTGTAGTTGTCTGCATTTGGGTTCAAATCCAGTTAAATCATGACAGAATCAGGTTGGTCACATTTGATCTGGTCAATGGTCAAAATACTATCTGTCCTGGAATTCACCAAACCATCATTGATAATGGAATCAGTGCTGTGTATATATGTGTGTCTTGTATGTTGTAAGGAGGTGCCCCTTTCCACTGTGCCAATGGACTACTCCTAGGTCGTCATTAGTTACTACAGCCACAAAGTCAGCAGGCCCACCTATCCGGCCAATCAGATGAGGGAGTGTGATGTCCCGTATTCTGCTTTGAGGGAAATGCCGCATTTTCGAAATGGCATATCTCGAGTTTAAGTTTTAAGACCAAATAACTAAATACATTCGAGAACAAGTATTGGGAACGTCATTAAAATTCCTAACATTGAGAAAGGACAAATGTTTTGGGCAAAATGGTAAGTTATCTTTTAATTTTTTAGATAACTAGTAGCAAACTTTTGCTACTCTCATCTAAAATGAGCTAGCTAGCTAGCATAAGGGATTCCATTCCAAGCACAGAGTTATTCTATTTGATAGAGCAACGTTGTCAGTTTGCCTACAAGCCTTTCATTCTAGTAGTAATATATCACATTCTTGACCTTCAACAGATGCACAGCCTTTGGCAGGAAAAAAAACCTCAATTGGGAGAGTAAAAGAGATGGTCTGTTTCAAGTTGTGGGTACAAAGACATATGAATGCCACTAGGGGAAACAAACAAAAGCCAAAGATAAATATGCTGCTGAAATTAACAAGAAGGCGGTAAGTTAAAAGACAGATCACTCTCATTTATACCATACACTTTTACAACATTAACACAATTTGAAGAATGTTGAAGTACTAACTAATAATGGAATGTTCCTCAATAAAATTTAAGAAGATGGGACTTTAACCGGGTGTCCTAACTCTGGTTACTAAAGATCCCATGGCACCTATTGCAAGAGTATGTATTAACGAGTTTTAGGTGTAATATGTATATCAAACTGAATTCCTATGATGTAATACAGTGGGGGAAAACGTATTTAGTCAGCCACCAACTGTGCAAGTTCTCCCACTTAAAAAGATGAGAGAGGCCTGTAATAGGTACACGTCAACTATGACAGACAAATAGAGAATATTTTTCCAGAAAATCACATTGTAGGATTTTTAATGAATTTATTTGCAAATTATGGTGGAAAATAAGTATTTGGTCACCTACAAACAAGCAAGATTTCTGGCTCTCACAGACCTGTAACTTCTTATTTAAGAGGCTCCTCTGTCCTCCACTCGTTACCTGTATTAATGGCACCTGTTTGAACTTGTTGTCAGTATAAAAGACACCTGTCCACAACCTCAAACAGTCACACTCCAAACTCCACTATGGCCAAGACCATAGAAACAAAATTGTAGACCTGCACCAGGCTGGGAAGACTGAATCTGCAATAGGTAAGCAGCTTGGTTTGAAGAAATCAACTGTGGGAGCAATTATTAGGAAATGGAAGACATACAAGACCACTGATAATCTCCCTCGATCTGGGGCTCCACGCAAGATCTCACCCCGTGGGGTCAAAATGATCACAAGAACGGTGAGCAAAAATCCCAGAACCACACGGGGGGACCTAGTGAATGACCTGCAGAGAGCTGGGACCAAAGTAACAAAGCCTACCATCAGTAACACACTACGCCACCAGGGACTCAAATCCTGCAGTGCCAGACGTGTCCCCCTGCTTAAGCCAGTACATGTCCAGGCCCGTCTGAAGTTTGCTAGAGTGCATTTGGATGATCCAGAAGAGGATTGGGAGAATGTCATATGGTCAGATGAAACCAAAATAGAACATTTAGGTAAAAACTCAACTCGTCGTGTTTGGAGGACAAAGAATGCTGAGTTGCACCCAAAGAACACCATACCTACTGTGAAGCATGGGGGTGGAAACATCATGCTTTGGGGCTGTTTTTCTGCAAAGGGACCAGGACGACTGATCCGTGTAAAGGAAAGAATGAATGGGGCCATGTATCGTGAGATTTTGAGTGAAAACCTCCTTCCATCAGCAAGGGCATTGAAGATGAAACGTGGCTGGGTCTTTCAGCATGACAATGATCCCAAACACACCGCCCGGGCAACGAATGAGTGGCTTTGTAAGAATCATTTCAAGGTCCTGGAGTGGCCTAGCCAGTCTCCAGATCTCAACCCCATAGAAAATCTTTGGAGGGAGTTGAAAGTCTGTGTTGCCCAGCGACAGCCCCAAAACATCACTGCTCTAGAGGAGATCTGCATGGATGAATGGGCCAAAATACCAGCAACAGTGTGTGAAAACCTTGTGAAGACTTACAGAAAACGTTTGACCTGTGTCATTGCCAACAAAGGGTATATAACAAATTATTGAGAAACTTTTGTTATTGACCAAATACTTATTTTCCACCATAATTTGCAAATAAATTCATTAAAAATCATACAATGTGATTTTCTGGAGAGAAAAAAATTCATATTGTCTGTCATAGTTGACGTGTACCTATGATGAAAATTACAGGCCTCTCTCATCTTTTTAAGTGGGAGAACTTGCACAATTGGTGGCTGACTAAATACTTTTTTTCCCCACTGTAAATACTATGTGTAAAAGTACAATGTATGTAAAGTGTATGAATAATGTATATGAAAAAAGTATCTGTAAAAAACTCAAATGTAAAACAAAGTTAATTTTGTCCTCCGAAGAGGGGGGTGGATGGGCCGATAAATAAAAATAAATAGTTTTTAAGTGGGGTTAAGGTGGTTTCCCCTTAAAGAGCTTTGGGTGTCTAGAAAGTGTCACGTAAGTCAAAACAATTATTATTTGTATTAAATGTTTTGCCATCTTCCATAGCTTGAAGACCATGCCTCAGATCCTCAAAAAGTTCTACAGCTGCACCATCGAGAGCATACTGACTGGTTGCATCACCGCCTGGTATGGCAACTGTTCAGCCTCCGACTGCAAGGCACTACAGAGGGTAGTGCGTACGGCCCAGTACATCACTGGGGCCAAGCTTCCTGCCATCCAGGACCTCTATACCAGGCGGTGTCAGAGGAAGGCCCTAAAAATTGTCAAAGACTCCAACCACCCTAGTCATAGACTGTTCTCTCTGCTACCGCATGGCAAGCGGTACCGGAGCGCCAAGTCTACGTCCAAAAGGCTTCTTAACAGCTTCTACCCCCAAGCCATAAGACTCCTGAACAGCTAATCATGGCTACCCAGACTATTTGCACTGCCCCACCACCCCACCCCATCCCCCTCTTTTACGCTGCTGCTACTCTGTTTATTATTTATGCACTTTAACTCTACCCACATGTACATATTACCTCAATTACCTCGACTAGCCGGTGCCCCCGCACATTACCTCTGTACCGGTAACCCCCTGTATATAGCCTCCCTACTGTTATTTTATTTTACTGCTGCTCTTTAATTGTTTGCTTTTATTTTTTACTTATCTATTTTTTACTTAACACTTTAAAAAATATATATCAAAAAACTGCATTGTTGGTTAAGGGCTTGTAAGTAAGCATTTCACTGTAATGTCTACACCTGTTGTATTCGGCGCATGTGGCAAATATAATTTGATTTGATTTGTACAGAGATGGAAGCTGGTACAAAATCCACAAAATACCAAAAAGGTGGACTACAAGGCTATGTCAAGTTAAATAAATAAATGACTATAGTAAATGCCTAGGTGCGAAATAAAGTAACAGGGTTGAAGTGATCTTAAATCAGTCATAAATCAGCCAATTTAAAACATGTAAATCTATTACTCCTGTATGAGTGGGAAAAAATTATTGTCAGTAGAGCGGAGAAAAATACCCCCCCCCCCCCACACACACACTCCTGGGCCCAAGTGAGTAATGCCAGTCAGTGCCATGCTGGCACGTGTCCCTGGTGAATTATCTGTGATGTTCAACCGTGTATTTACTATTGGCTTCCATGACTGCACAGTGCATTCGGAAAGTATTCAGACCCCTTGACATTTTGTTACGTTACAGCCTTATTCTAAAATTGATGTTAAAAAATGTTTTCCTCATCCATCTACACACCAACCCCATAATGATCAAGCGAAAACAGTGTTTTAGACATTTTTGCAAATGTATTACAAATAAAAAACAGAAATACCTTATTTACATAAGTATTCAGACCCTTTGCTATGAGACTAAATTGAGCTCAGGTGCATCCTGTTTCCATTGATTATCCTTGAGATGTTTGTACAACCTGATTGGAGTCCACCTGTGGTAATTCAATTGATTGGACATTATTTGGAAAGTCACACACCTGTCTATATAAGGTCCCACAGTTGACAGTGTATGTCAGAGCAAAAACCACGGCAAGGAATTGTCCGTAGAGCGCCGAGACAGGATTGTGTCAAGGCACAGATCTGGGGAAGGGTACCAAAACGTTTCTGCAGCATTGAAGGTCCCCAAGAACACAGTGGCTCCATCATTCTTAAATGGAAGAAGTTTGTAACCACCAAGACTCTTCCTAGAGCTGGCTGCCTGGCCAAACTGAGCAATCGGGGGAGAAGGGCCTTGGCCAGGAAGGTGACCAAGAACCCGATGGTCACTCTGACAGAGCTCAATAGTTCCTCTTTGGAGATGGGAGAACCTTCCAGAAGGACAACCATCTCTGCAGCACTCCACCAATCAAGCCTTTATGGTAGAGTGGCCAGACGGATGCCAAGCATCATGTCTAGAGGAAACCTGGCACCATCCCTACGGTGAAGCATGGTGGTGGCAGCATCATGCTGTGGGGATGTTTTTCAGCGGCAGAGACCGGGAGACTAGTCAGGATCGAGGGAAAGATAAACGGGGCAAAGTATAGAGAGATCCTTTATGAAAACCTGCTCCAGGGTGCTCAGGACCTCAGACTGGGGTGAAGGTTTACCTTCCAACAGGACAACGACCCTAAGCACACAGCCAAGACAACACAGGAGTGGCTTCGGGACAAGTCTCTGAATGTCCTTGAGTGGCCCGATCGAACATCTCTGGACAGACCTGAGAATAGCTGTGTAGCGACGCTCCCCATCCAACCTGACAGAGCTTGAGAGGATCTGCAGAGAAGAATGGGAGAAACTCCCCAAAAATAGGTGTGCCAAGCTTGTAGCGTCATACCCAAGAAGATTCGAGGCTGTAATCACTGCCAAAGGTGCTTCAACAAAGTACTGAGTAAAGGGTCTGAATACTTAGGTAAATTTGATATTTCAGTTTTCTATTTTTTTCTAAAAAACTATTTTTACTTTGTCATTATGGGCGATTGTGTGAAGATTGATGAGTGAAAAAAACACTATTTTAGAATAAGGCTGTAACGTAACAAAATGTGGAAAAAGTTAAAGGGTCTGAATACTTTCCGAATGCACTGTATGTTGACAGTCTTTCTCTCTCTCTCTCCCTCCCTCTATGATATAGGAGTTTGATCAGATATAAGAGCCGAAGTCAGGCTCCTTCATGACCAGTATCTGTGATGAGAGGGACCTGGAGGTGATCTATGCTGCCATGCCCATTAGTCATTGGCAAACACCTCAGAATGGACAAAAGGTGATTACTAATAAGACAGTACATGTTTAATAATATCACCCTTTCAATACATGACTGTCTCTCATCAACTCTTCTTCCTTTTTCTACAGATGGGTAGAATAAATTATTTTGATATGGTGTCCTCTGACTGAAAGACAGGTTGATACTGATGTCTGAATTGTGAGAGAACTTGCACTCAGCATTAACATTATACAAGACACATTTATAACTTTGTATTGTCTTTGAATCGAATGTTACTATCAATAGGGGGGAGGGACCCTGTGTATTCTTCAAACATGTCAGGGAACTCCTGTCTTATACAGAACACCATACAGGAAGGTATAATATTTCCACATTATTATATTAGCAGAACACTGCTTCTATGGTATTATGTGAACTATGGTTTATTCTACATGGAACTGTTACACTTGAAAGTTATTAAAAAACTTAAATATCTACATAAGTTCAGTAATTCCACTCTGTAGGCTACATTTTACATTTGAGTCATTTAGCAGACACTCTTGTCCAGAGCAACTTACAGTTAGGGAGTGCATCATTTTTTTTTCTTCTCCGTACTGGTCCCCCGTGGGAAACGAACCCACAACCCTTGTGTTGCAAACACCATGCTCTACCAACTGAGCTACATGGGACTATGCATCAGTCAGTTGTCTACAAAGTAATATGAGAACAGTGCCATCCTCCTGCACCTTTGTCATATTCTGACAGAGATGCATCATACGGGCCAGAAAATTACATGCAGTATCTTGACAACTTGATTGCTGACATGCAAAACATTTTGTGACTATATCAACAATGGCATAATTGAAACAAATGCCAAAATATACTTTTTGGGTGGAGTTTTCCTTGAAGTTTAGTGGCATAGAAATACAATGTAATTTCTAAAGTCTGCAAATAATTATTAGGTCAACGTCTTTGTCATCATTATGTCGTCATATTGACTTGATACAGATGACAGTGTTACTATTATCCAGCCACTATCATCATAAAAACCTATCAATGCTAACGTTAGCTGACTAAACTGGTGCTCATCACTCAAAGTGGCTTCGGTATGCAAACTGGGTGGGACTGAGCTGATAGAAAAGCCCCGAAATTGTCAGTATGCTGGGCTGTCAGCATTTTTCATCTATTTTTAATGAGGCTTCACTGACACAGGTTGTGTCTGATCTCGCCATCCAGTTGGTATTCAATAAGCCAAGCCTTTCAAAGGGGAGCCGGAACCTGACTTGTTTGCTCTGATGTGTCAATGTCCGTACATAGTTGGACTTTGGTGCAAGACAAATATATTTACAAAAATATCCTAGACAGAGGAAAATTGACGGGAGAAGACAGGGGAAGTCCTGAGCCAGCAGAAACCCTCTCTAGGTACAGTAGTAGTCCTCCACGGTCCATTGTAGAGACCAACACCTTGTAACAGGGATGGGCAACTGGCGGCGGACTCCCTTTTGTAGGCCCGCAGATCAGTTCTCTTTTTTCTTTTTTTAAAATTATAATATTCTTTACTCAATCTGGGTCTCAACTTACTGTTGAGAGTTAAAGTAGTAGAATACACAAGGTGCAATTTCGAAATTTGGTTGTGCATCAGCAGTTTTTCTCTTGTTATGTCAGTCACTGACAGTCACTCAATTAGCCCGTCAGCTATAAAATGTTGGTTAAGTTAGTCTAGCTGTCTAAACTTGTAGTATTTCGTATTTATTAGGATCCCCATTAGCCGCTGCAAAAGTAGCAGCTACTCTTCTTGCGGTCCACATGAAAGATGACATAATTTATAGTACAGAACATTATTAGTCAAGGACTGAACTACATACATTTTAAACGTCACACATAGCATGTCAGTACATACACACAATATCTAGGTCTAATACATAATACAGTGCAAATTACAATACAATATATTTCAAATGGCTGTGTCTCTTCGCAGTCCCCTTTGTGCAGTAAGGTGTACTTTTATCTGTTTTTTTTATCTGTTTTTATTGCTAGCTTGAATTACCTGGGGTGGCAGAGAGTTCCATGTGGTCATGGGACTTTTTAATACTGTGTGTTTCCCAGCCTCTGTTCTGGACCTGGGGACTGTGAAGAGACCTCTGGTTGCATGTATTGTGTTGTACCGATGAGTGTCCGAACTGTGTGCCAACTGCTTGAACAGACAGTTTGGTACCTTTAACCAGGGGCGGTGTGTTCAATAGGGCGATATGGGCGACGCACTGCCAAACGGGAAAAGGAAGGGATTTTTTTTCTAATCAATTATATCACGGCAACAGTAGTTATCAGTGTTGTAATCTAGACGTCTGATCTGCCACAGTGCCACTAACTGTCCAATCAGGCTAAAGTCGTGCTTCAAATGCCCCCCCTTTTTGGGGGCGATTTCAGTCAGGTTGAAAATCGCCCAGAAGTCTGTCATGGACTCCCATGTAAAATCTATTTTTTTCAAATATCAGAGCTTTCAATACAATCTCTATGGGTTTCTGAGGGCTTGCACTTACGCGCTTTCATCATACGTAACATAACCATGAACGTAACTAAGAAAAGAGCGGGTAGCAGCGTGAGCGTCAATCAATTCACTACTACTATCAAAATGGCTAGGCTTCAGTGCAACTCGATTGTGTCTTTGAAAGAAGTTCCTTTTTGTCGGCGAACAAATGAAGATAAATTGGCAACGAAACAATTAGGACCTCCCAGACCAAATTTAATAATTCAACAGGTTTCTACTAAAGGGGGGAAGTCCTACACCCGAGGATTTTCCAAAAATTGGTACGAACGAAAAACCTGGCTAGCAGGCTGCGATGTAGCTAATGCAGTCTTCTGCTACCCCCCTGCTTACTCTTTCACCCTGAAGGCGGCACGGCAGACAGCACCGCTTGGACAGCGACTGGTGTGTAACGGACATGCACCATCTTTCAGGAAAGATTAAGAAACATGAGCTGTCAAAGACCCACATGGATAGCTGTTTGAGATTGTCTGCTTTGGGGAGAGTGAACATTCCCACTCAACTGGATGAGGGATACAGGCTAGCTGTCCGCCGCCACAACGATGAGGTTAGTGTTGATAATCACAAGTTTACTGGAGAACTGAAACTGACAAGGCTGACAAGATAGGACCCTTTTGTCCATTGTTATTGGATAGGAACATAACTTATAACCAGCTCCTGACCTAAATAGATCTTAGCACAACATTTTACTCAACATATCATATTCCATATTCACTATAACAAATATATTTACTACGACATTAGCAAGAACCGCCACATCCTCAGCCGGCTAATCCAGTGTGTGAAGTTTTGCGGAGTGTTTGAGTTAGCTTTGCGAGGCAAAGATGAAACTGAGGGCTCCACCAACCCTGGTAAGCCAACACTTTTGAGATCAGTCAATAAATGCTTCTGGTATTGACTTATATGCTGCCCCTGTCTTCATGTTGTTGCTGGACATATCTTTTTTAAAATGTGTGTAGGTCACCTAAATCATCAGAAAAATTGCCCCCCCTGAGAATTTTTTCAGGAGCCGCCACTGCCTTTAACACATCAATACCTCGCACAAAGACCAATAGTGATGCAATCAATCTCTCCTCAACTTTGAGCCAGGAGAGATTGACATGCATGTTACTGACTCTTGCCCTCCGTGTAGATGTACAATAAGTGTGATACATGCTGCTTTGTTCTGGACCAACTGCAATTTACCTATGTCCCTCTTTGCCGCACATGACGACACAGCTGGGCAGTAGTCCAGGTGCGACAAAACTAGGCCCTTTAGGACCTGTCTGGTCGACTGAGATGTCAAGAAGGCAGAGCAACGCCCTATCAAGGACAGAACTCTTCCCTTTTTAGCAACCATTAAGTCTATATGTTTTGACCATGACAGCTTGCTATCTAGGGTTACACAAAGCAGTTTAGTCTTCTCAACTTGCTCAATCACCACATTATTCAATAATAGATCTTAATGCGGTTTAGCATTGAGTGAGTGATTTGTCCTAAAAATTATGCTTTTCATGTTTGAGATATTTAGCACCAGCCTATTGCTAGTTACTCATTCTAAAACTGACTGAAGCTCTATGTTAAGGGTGTCAGTTATTTATTTTACTGTTGCAGCCTATGTGTATACTGTTGAGTCGTCAGCATACATAGACACACAGGCTTTATTCAAGGTCAGTGGAAGGTTATTAGTAAAAACAGAAAACAATAATGGCCCTAGCTGGCTGCCCTGCGGTACACCACACTCAACTGAATTAGCATGAGAGAGGCTTCCGTTAACGAAAACCCTCTGTGTTCTATTAGATAGGTAACTCTCAATCCATAATGAGGCAGAGGATGCAAATCCATAACACCTACATGTTTTTCAGCAATAGGTTATGATCAATGACTACGCTGATATATGGTTGAAAGCTGCTGTCTTGTTTGCTGTCTTGTTGGGTGTAATGTTTTTGTTGTTAGTGTTATGTAATGGTGTAATGTCATATTGATAAAAAAAATAAAAATAATTAAAAGCTACACTGAAGTCTAACAGAACAGCTCCCACAATCTTCTTACTATAATTTTTTTCAGCCAATCATCAGTCTTTTGTGTTAGTGCCGAGCATGTTGAGTGCCCTTCCCTATAAGGATATTGAAAGTTTGTTATTAATTTCTGTTTCATCAAACACATTGTTTAAAAAAGTTTGCTAAGCACTTGTAACAGGCTGATTGGTCAGCTGTTTGAACCATTAAAGGGTGCTCTGCTATTCTTGGGTAGCAGAATGACCTTTGCCTCCCTCCATGTCTGAGGGCACACACTGTCTTCAAGGCATAAATTGAAGATGTTGCAAACAGGAGTCACAAGGTATTCCTCTACCAACCTCAGCAATCCAGGTTACCATCCAGGTTGGCAGTACCAGGTGGTTTGTCCTTATTTTAGTTTAGTTACGTGATTTCTCAATTTACTGTATGTTTACCAGTCTGCTCTGTTGTCAGACTTATTTGCTATTCCCTTTGCCTCGTTCCTCTCAGCCAAACAGTTTTTAAATTAATAATTTATCCATTGAGATTTGGCAGTTCTAACGGTCAGTTTCTTGATGGTCAGTAACCGGAAGAAGCAGTTTCATAAATGCTTCAAGTGCAGCATCAGGATGTTCCTCATTACACACATCAGACCAACAAATATTTTCGACATAGGAATCATTGCAAAACCTCTTGTATGATTGTTTATACACAAATTTAGGTCCAGTCTTTGGAACTTTGGTTTTTCTAGATATGGTTATTTTAATATGATCACTACATCTGATGGGTGTGGATACTGCTTTAGAGCAGATTTCTGCAACATTAGTAAAGATGTGATCAGTACACATCTACTACAAGACCATGGTGCTTGCCTACAGAGCTGTGAGGGGAACGGCACCTCCTTACCTTCAGGCTCTGATCAGACCCTACACCCAAACGAGGGCACTACGTTCATCCACCTCTGGCCTGCTAGCTCCCCTACCTCTACAGAAGTACAGTTCCCGCTCAGCCCAGTCAAAGCAATTTGCTGCTCTGGCACCCCATTGGTGGAACAATCTCCCCCATGATGCCAGGACAGCGGAGTCACTGACCCCCTTCCGGAGACACTTGAAACCCTACCTCTTTAAGGAATACCTGGAATAGTATAAAGCAATCCTTCTACCCCCCCACTCCACCACCCCCCCATAAAAATTTTTTGGAGAAAAAGTGGTTGTCCCACTTGCTATCATAAGTTGAATGCCCCAATTTGTAAGTCGCTCTGGATAAGAGCGTCTGCTAAATGATGTAAATGTAAATGTACACGTGGATGATTTAGTTCCTGTTCTGTTTGTAAATACACTGGTAGGTTGACTGATAACTTGAACCAGATTACAGGCACAGGTTACAGCTTGGAGCTTATTTTTGAGTGGACAGCTTGATGACAACCAGTCAATATTTAGGTTACCCAGAAAATATACCTCTCTGTTTATATGATATACAGTGGGGAAAAAAAGTATTTAGTCAGCCACCAATTGTGCCAGTTCTCCCACTTAAAAAGATGAGAGAGGCCTGTAATTTTCATCATAGGTACACGTCAACTATGACAGACAAATTGAGAAGAAAAAAAATCCAGAAAATCACATTGTAGGATTTTTTATGAATTTATTTGCAAATTATGGTGGAAAATAAGTATTTGGTCACCTACAAACAAGCAAGATTTCTGGCTCTCACAGACCTGTAACTTCTTATTTAAGAGGCTCCTCTGTCCTCCACCCGTTACCTGTATTAATGGCACCTGTTTGAACTTGTTGTCAGTATAAAAGACACCTGTCCACAACCTCAAACAGTCACACTCCAAACTCCACTATGGCCAAGACCAAAGAGCTGTCAAAGGACACCAGAAACAAAATTGTAGACCTGCACCAGGCTGGGAAGACTGAATCTGCAATAGGTAAGCAGCTTGGTTTGAAGAAATCAACTGTGGGAGCAATTATTAGGAAATGGAAGACATAAAAGACCACTGATAATCTCCCTCGATCTGGGGCTCCACGCAAGATCTCACCCCGTGGGGTCAAAATGATCACCTGCAGAGAGCTGGGACCAAAGTAACGAAGCCTACCATCAGTAACACACTACGCCGCCAGGGACTCAAATCCTGCAGTGCCAGATGTGTCCCCCTGCTTAAGCCAGTACATGTCCAGGCCCGTCTGAAGTTTGCTAGAGTGCATTTGGATGATCCAGAAGAGGATTGGGAGAATGTCATATGGTCAGATGAAACCAAAATAGAACTTTTTGGTAAAAACTCAACTCGTCGTGTTTGGAGGACAAAGAATGCTGAGTTGCATCCAAAGAACACCATACCTACTGTGAAGCATGGGGGTGGAAACATCATGCTTTGGGGCTGTTTTTCTGCAAAGGGACCAGGACGACTGATCCGTGTAAAGGAAAGAATGAATGGGGCCATGTATCGTGATATTTTTAGTGAAAACCTCCTTCCATCAGCAAGAGCATTGAAGATGAAACGTGGCTGGGTCTTTCAGCATGACAATGATCCCAAACACACCGCCCGGGCAACGAAGGAGTGGCTTCGTAAGAAGCATTTCAAGGTCCTGGAGTGGCCTAGCCAGTCTCCAGATCTCAACCTCATAGAAAATCTTTGGAGGGAGTTGAAAGTCCGTGTTGCCCAGCGACAGCCCCAAAACATCATTGCTCTAGAGGAGATCTGCATGGAGGAATGGGCCAAAATACCAGCAACAGTGTGTGAAAACCTTGTGAAGACTTACAGAAAATGTTTGACCTGTGTCATTGCCAACAAAGGGTATATAACAAAGTATTGAGAAACTTTTGTTATTGACCAAATACTTATTTTCCACCATAATTTGCAAATAAATTCATTAAAAATCCTACAATGTGATTTTCTGGATTTTTTTTTCTAATTTTGTCTGTTATAGTTGACGTGTACCTATGATGAAAATGACAGGCCTCTCTCATCTTTTTAAGTGGGAGAACTTGCACAATTGGTGGCTGACTAAATACTTTTTTCCCCACTGTACATTATCCAATATTTCGCACATAAAGTCCAAATACTGACATTTAGCACTTGGTGGTCTATAGCTACTTCCTACGAGAATAGGCTTTAGGTGAGGCAGATGAACCTGTAGCCATGTTACTTCCACATCATCTGACATGATATCCTCTCTCAGCCTAACAGGAATATGACTCTGGACATACATGGCAACACCTCCTCCATTTGCATTTCTATTTTTCCTGTATAGTCTATATAACTATGTATAGCTACTTTTAGTGCTATTCTGAGAGGCTGATGCAAGGTAGACATGTCAGTGACATTTACATTTGAGTCAATGGTACTGAGTGGGCCCACATGTGGCTTCTTCTTAAGGCAGAGAGTTTCAGTGCAAACAGTGGAATTCAATTCTATGTGCATGTGATTATTGCAGATAATACCCTCTGAGCCAACAGTTAAAGGAACATAGATAAGGTTACTTACATTCACTGCACTTCTATTTCTCTGGGATATAATATGATTTCCATGTCCTCTGTTGCTTATTATGACAGGGAGGACTGGAGAGTTACCAAACCCAGACCGTCAGTCTCTTAAGCAGTTCGCGATGTTGATGGAGATGGAGATGGAACCACTGCAGTTAGGGTGAATGCCATGTCTTTTAAAGAGTGTTGGTTGCTCCCACAGCAAGTCAAAATTGTCACAAAAGGAGACATTCTAGTGTTGAGATAGTTTCTTCAGGAACTCGTTTAGAGCAGCGAGGCGGCTGTAACATTCCAAACCCCTTCTATAGCATGGCAGGGGACCCGAGATGATTGTTCTCTTCCCTGTGCAAACAAGGTTGTTCAAGAGAATGTTGTAGTCCTTCTTCAGTTCCTCAGATTGCCGAAAGCGAATGTCGTTAAATCCAACATGAGTGACAATGGTGCCAATATTCAAGTAGTTGGCTAGAACTGTGGGCAGGAGGGAGTTGATGTCCTGGTGACAGGCCGTAGGCAGGCCAACATCTCTCACCATCGAGCTGCCCACGATGATGGTGGTAGTGATGGAATCCGATGGGGAAGGAAGAGGGGGAACATAACAGGCCTGACTCAGGCAGGGAGGAGGAGGTGTGCTTCGACTCATGCCAGCCTGACTCAGGCAGGGGGGAGGAGGTGTGCTTCGACTCATGCCAGCCTGACTCACCACACATGTACCAGTAGCAGCGGATGGCATTGGAATACTCAGGGAGGTGGAGAAGGGTGGTCAGCAACTGGCTAAGCTGTGGAGGAGGGTGCCCCTGGTGCCCCTGGATGGCTGTTGGTGTACTCCTAGGATCAGAGCTGACTCCTGGGGCCGGTATGTCCACCTCCAGCGGGGCAAAGCTGTTTATTAGCTGGATCTGATCTTCTAGGATATATGGAGGCCGACCAGACTACATCCCACCCGATCTCCTACGCCTTGCCAGTGTCTAGTCTCCCACTGGCCGCAGAGTTGAGCTTACCGTCTGTCAAGTGGATTGGAGCAGTACCGCCCGACTCATCGACCCCTTGGATGTAGGAGGCATTCAGAACTGAAATTATTTGTGCCTGAGCTGAATCAAAGTACTTAGAAAGCACATATTGTTTTTCCCACAGTTGAGCCAACAGCCAGAGAATATCTTCCCTAAGCTGCTTGATGATGATTCATTTGGAACAGACAAAGAATTTATGTTAATTTATCAGTTCCACCTTCTTTTCCTCCTCTTGCATAGATATCATCTTGCACCTAGCACATTTGAGCCCAGACGTAGACACAAATACCACTAGTGTTTTGATTCTAGCACTGCTAGCGTTATCTTGCTCTGACCAGACGAGTAGAACACAGAGCTGACAAGTGATCATGTTTGAATTACCGACCGGGGGCCCCCATTGATTTTATTACACTCTCATTCAGATGTCATATTAAAAACTGCAAACATTCAATCAAATGTAAGGCCATTGTGGTTTTTATGTCACAACAATCAATTGCTGTGGTCGTAGAAGAAGTAGTCAGAGCCATGGTAGAAGTATTATTATGGAAAGCAGTAGTAGGCTAGAACACACAACAGGTACCATATTCATATTTGTGGGTGGTGACACAGTAGTAGTGGTGGCTGATTGTGTTCTGATGCAAGCATTCAAAATAGCAATGGGACATTTAGTACTCCTGAATGAATTGATGTTACAGTACATTGCATGCATGATATATGGGAAATTATATTATTTTCTACTAATACAATTGCTCAGAGAAAGAGATTTAATTGAACAAGTAATCATTTTTTATCTAAAAAGATAGGGTTCAAAATTGTTGGCACCCCTGTTTTCAATACCACTGAGCCTTTTTCTAAAATGTTTTTTAAGATTGGAGAACACAATAGGAAGGATCTTAGACCATTCCTCCAAACATAATTTTTTCCAGATCCTTAATATACATAATCTGGATTTATGGACTACCCTCTTCAATAGAACCACAGGTTTTCAATAGGGTTCAAGTCTGGAGACTAAGCTGGTCATTGCAAAATGTAGATTTTATGGTCAATTAACAATTTCTTTGTGGATTTTGATGTGTGCTTGGGGTTATTGTCTTTCTGGAAGATCCACTTGCGGCAGGTTTTTGGCTAAAATGTTCTGGTACTAGGTAAAGTAAAGTTAATGATGCAGTTGACCTTAACAAGGGCCCCAGGACCAGTGGAAGCAAAATAGCTCCACAACAACAAAGATCCACCATCATATTGAATTTTTTGTCATGCCAAAGGGTGTCCGCCTGCCAAATGGACAATAGGATTCAATAAATTTTAGCGTCCATTGCTATGTTGTTTGCTTAGCTCTATTTTGACCCGGGCGGTCCTGGTTCACCTCATAAGCGCTCGCTCGCTCCGCGCAAATGTATTACCTCTTTATCCCTCTGTGACAACCCACTGCTTCAGAAAACCTCAATGACCGAACAGGGAGCACTTTCTTTATCATATATTATTTGTCTTCATATAACAAATTATTGTTAAATAGGAAGTAATAGTTTAGATTGACATTGCACATTTTTTTGTTTTGTTTTACCTCAGCCTACCTAGAGTCAACTAGCTACATAGCTAGCCAGGTCTAGCTAGCCAGGTCTAAGTGTTTAGCTAACGTTAGCTTGACTGTTATTGTAGCTTTCTGTTTTTAGTTTAAGCTTGCACTTTTTAGTTTTAGAGAAAACCTTTGTAGAGGTTTTATTTTATTTTTCCAACCAGGGGAAGTACCATGAAGGCACCAATCCTGACAGGAAATGCAGCATTCATAGGGCGGCAGAGAAAGTATCTGTTCAGGGTAAGTCACTAACTTTTATTAGATCACTGGAAGGATTAATTGTGTAGAATAGATCATAGGTCTACAGCCATTTTTCAACGTTGGTTATCTACATCTAGCTAGCTATACATTTTGTTGCATGTCAGTGTCATATTAGAGATGATAAACTGGAAATTACAGACACCGACATTGCCCTCCTCTTACTGAAGTATTTTGGTTTTTGGTGATTTTGCTACACAACGTTCCTGCAGATTTTTTTGTTCTAAAACCATTATTTGGTCAACAGTAATAGCCTATGCATTATGTTGATTCCTGCTATGAAAGTATCTGACTGTCTCTGTTTCTCTGTCGACTGCTGTGTGAGCGAACCACTCTCACTCCCTTTCCCCACTGTGCGCACGGAGGAGGGAGAGATATGCACCATTTGCGCTGAATAGGTCTACATCAAGTAGCCTAGGCCTAGCACTGGAAAGTTTGTAGGACATTACAATTACTGATAGATTAATCAATCAGCTTACAAGGCTATCTAGCAACAAGATCATATTAAGAGTTTTTTGAGTTCCCACTTCCTCAGGTGGTTACAGTTTTTCTCAATTGCTAAAACACTAAACCCTATTGTCTGAACCAAATGCTCAGTTGCCTGAACCCACTGATTGAATCAATCACTCTTTTGGCAAAACCATAAGCACTTTTCACCTGTTTAGACATAACTTGCCAACACATTTTCATTGTGATGCACCCGTGCTGCATAATGGTGAGCACAGGTGACAAAAGTCAAACACAATTAGAGCACAGGTGTCACCACTTGAACACAACAACTCAAAATTGATCACACTTGTGGCTAATGATGTGAGGGAACATATACAGTAAGCCAGTTCAGAGAGCACTGGTTTGTGAGGCCCTACAATGGATAGAAATCTGAGAGGAAGAGTTCGTGTGAGAGGAGGTCGAGGTGGTCGAGGTGGTCAGCGAAGACAAAGAACAGTAATATCTGATGAAATCAGAGCTACTGTGATTGACCATGTTCTTGTCCATGGTATGAGCATGAGGGAGGCTGGACAAAGGGTACAACCAAACATCAGTAGATTCACTGTGTCCACCATAATCCGAAGATTTAGAGAAGAGAACAGGTAATTACCTTTTTTTGACATTATAGTACAGTATGTAAATGTTGACAGCAATTACTGTATGACATACTATATACTGTACCACAGTATACTGTAAGTAAATATATGTTTCAGTACATCACTGTACCAATGTACTGTAGTATTGTAATGGAGGGTTGGTCTAACTGTTTGTAGGCCTAGTATTCCATGTATATTTTTTGTAACTCCATGTTCTCTTTTTGTAGAATTGAAAGACTGCCACATGGGGGTGGGAGGACAGGTATGTTCTCCCCACACCAAGAGACCCTAATTGTTGATATGGTCCGTGAGAACAATGCCATTAAACTGAGCGAAATTCAGCAGAAGATCATTGAGGACCATTTAAATTTTGAGGGTATCAACAGTGTCAGCCTCTCTACTGTTGATCGTGTCCTCAAGCGCAACAGACTGCGCATGAAACAGCTATACAGAGTGCCCTTTGATCGCAACTCAGACAGAGTCAAAGAGCAAAGATTCCAGTATGTACAGGTTGGCATATATCCAGACACATTCAATGTTGATTACTCTAAGTAGTGATTTACTGTAGTGGCCTAAATCACTTTTTCCATATCACTTACAAAACTATATCTATTTCTACAGAGGGTTTTTCAACTGGATGCAATGGAAAGACCCCATCAATACATCTACATGGATGAAGCTGGGTTTAATCTCACCAAAAGGAGAAGGAGAGGCCGTAATGTGATTGGCCATCGGGCCATTGTTGGTGTTCCTGGGCAGCGTGGTGGCAATGTCACATTATGTGCTGCCATCAGCAATCATGGGGTTGTCCACCATCATGCCAACCTGGGGCCCTACAACACTCACCAGCTCCTCATTTTCCTCAATCACATGCGAGATGCTTTGTTAGGGCAGCAGGATGAGCATCCCATCTATGTTGTTGTTTGGGACAATGTGAGTTTTCACAGAGCCCTCCAGGTTAGAGAGTGGTACAATATGAACCAAGGTTTTATCAATCTTTGCCTTCCACCGTACTCCCCTTTCCTAAACCCTATTGAGGAATTCTTCTCCTCATGACGGTGGAAGGTATATGAACGCCAACCTTACACCAGGGTAAATCTCCTTCAAGCAATGGGACTTGCCTGTGGTGACATAGGTGTGGAGGCATGCCAAGCCTGGATACGGCATGCCAGGGGTTTTTTCCCCCGTTGCCTGGCCAGACAAAATGTGGCCTGACCCAGTACGGAGACATGATGCTGTGGCTGAGTAATGCACTTATTTGTATATTTTTGTACTTTATTTTTACATGGGCTTACTGTACACAAGTGGCAAACGCATAAGATTTCTGTTTGTTTTTACAAGTGCTACATGTAAATGCACAAGATTTCTGTTTTGTCTTTTTGTACAAGTGCTAAATGCACAGTTTATTTTTTTTTTGCAACATGCATTTAGCCTACAGTGAACAATAAACATTTATTTCTCCAGCTTCATGTCCTGAGCATTGTGTTTTCTATTTTTCTACGTAGTGTTTAGTGACTGTTCAGTAGTGTTTTTTATTTTGATTGACTCAGGGCACGATTTGACAACATAGTTCAGTTTTGAGCACAGATTGAACTGTTTTGAGGTGAAAGTTTGGTTTTGCAAGAAGTGTCTGAGGTTTTGTGAATGTAGCTTGAAAATTGGGTTTTGTGTTCACAGTTAAGAGAAAAGGAGAGCAGCTTTCAAGAAATGTGTCTTAGCAATCGAGAAAAACTGTAATTGGCTAATATTGCATACCCTATGCACAAAGACGTTGGCAAATAACATTTTATTTTCACAGGTTGCACATCAAAATGTAAATCATTCATTCCCTGGATATGTGGCGAGTCCACCTCGAAGGCGATTATGGACATCTTCAACACCCACAGTGCTCCTGATGTCATCTTGACTGACGAAGAACATATTCTATCATCAACTACATAAATAGATGTTCTATTTTCTTTAGACCAACAAAGCCTTGTTCTAGGACTGGGGGTGAATCACCGGTTCTCCGCTGCATATCATCCACAGACCAACGGTTTGTTTTTATGATTTTTTTTTACAATTAGTTTTTATTGTTTTTCTATGGTACACAATCAGACATAATTCAATTTCATACATTGTCAATAGATATCCCTTTCCTACCCCCTCCTCCAGGTTTGGATGAACGCAGCAACCAGACACTCAAGACTGCCATGGGCAAGTCCCTTGATGGGTACCAGTAACGGTGGGAGGACAACCTGAAGGTAAAGCGCACAACAGCAGCGTCCAGGCCTCCACCAAGTACTCTCCCTTTCACCTGATATACGACAGTTGTCAACTGAGGTAAACAATACAATTGTATATAAAATAATAACAAATTATTGCATATACTGTAGTCATTCAAATTTGTGATTTACCTAATGTGTTTCTGTTTGTCTATTGCTATTTTTGTATAACGTATAGCTCACTGAAACACCACCTGATGTGGTGGAAATTGCCGGCCAGATCAGCACGTCTTCGAGGACTACCTTCAGGCACAGGCTGAGAAGGACATGGAGGTTTTTGATACGGTAAAAATGATTTGAGATCTCTTTGTAATAATATAAAATATAATTGTGTTTACTTCTGTTAATCAATCAAGGTGAGACTGAACGTTGACAAGGCACAGGACAAGCATAAGGAGAGCTACCTCCTTCAGACCGATCAAGAAGGAGACCAAGTGCTTCAAAATCCGGGCGAATGACTTGGTTTGGAAGAAGGACAAGAGGAAGGCGAGACCTCACAGCGCCTTCGCTCCCAGCTGGGGTCACCATCGGTTCAGGTGAATATGTAAATCTCAGATAATAACTATTTGGATTTGCACACAACAAATAACCTGAAGCTATTTTTAGTTTTCCTAACACTGATATTCTTCTCTTTATGTCTTCCTAGGGATACCTCGTGGAAGCCAACAACCTTCTCCAGATGGAGCCAGAGTATGTGAGCGGAGCGGAGCTGGAGTGGAGCATGCCCAATTTGACTGGAGCTCTAATATCGCTTCAGTAGCGCTCACTTCACAATCTCAGGGCATGCCCGCCCCGGCATGCATTTGTAGTCTACTTGTGTGCTGCTATAGCCCCTTGCTTTAGCTACTGTCATGGAGCTCGCTAAATATTTTCATAAAGAAACTGATAGAACACACAGGTACAAAATCAAGGTGACTTACAAAGATGAGGACCAAGAGCAAGAGAGGGAGTGTGGTGATGTAGTGTCCACAACTAAAGAATCATTGTGGAATCTGAAAAGACACTTATCCCAAAACCATGATGGTGTACTTACCACGTGCACATGCTAAAAGAAAGGAACGAGGTGGGTAGATAACTAAGTGTGTCATTGTAGCAAAGTATTTATAAACTAAAAATCAGATCTCTTAACATGTAGTTAATTTTCGTTCTATTATCTATACAATAGTCTAGAGTTCGTCAACTAGGTTTGGCCTCGGGCCAAATTTCTTCTGAGCTAATAGTCGGCAGGCCAGAACATAATTAGTATATAATATTAGCACAATTAATTGGCCTACACCACAAATTGAACAACATTTTTAACACATCTGATTAGTGCATAAATTCAGTGAAAATAACATAATTTTCTATTCAATTATTATTTTTGTCTATTTCTCTGTGCGTTGATTGGTGGGGAAAAACAGGTCTACATAGCCTACTGCAGGGTTCTTCAATTCCGGTCCTGGAGGGCCGAAACACCTCTGTTTTTCATCCTCTCCTTCTAATCAGGGGCTAATTCAGACCTGGGACACCAGGTGAGTGCAATTAACTACCAGGTAGAAATAAAATACAGAAGTGTTTTTCGGCCCTCCAGGACCGGAATTGAAGAACCCTGGCCTACTGTTACACTACTATTTTTAACATCAACATTCGTTCAGAACAATTAGCTTGATAGCAAGAGAAAATGTCGCTCTCAAAAATTATCAAAAGGAAGGTGGATAATGAAAATCAAAGTTGCAGGAAAGAATGTACAGAGAGATACACTACATGACCAAAAGTATGTGGACACCTGCTAGTCTGATATCTTCCAAAATCATGGGCATTCATATGGAGTTGGTCCCCCCTTTGCTGCTATAACAGCCTCCAATCTTCTGGGAAGGCTTTCCACTAGATGTTGGAACATTGCTGCAGGGACTTGCTTCCATTCAGCCACAAGAGCATTAGTGAGGTCGGGCACTGATGTTGGGCATTCCAATTCATCCCAAACGTGTTCGATGGGGTTGTGGTCAGGGCTCTAGCGGGGCAGAAACTTGACTAACTGACTTGTTGGATAGCTGGCATCCTATGACGGTGCCATGTTGAAAGTCACTGAGCTCTTCAGTAAGGCCATTCTACTGCCAATGTTTGTCTATGGAGATCGCATGGCGGTGTGCTCGATTTTATATAGCTGTCAGCAACAGGTGTGGCTGAAATAGCCGAATCCACTAATTTGAAGGGGTATCCACATACTTCTGTATATATAGTATATGTGTTCATCTCACCATCTTGTCCCAATGCCAAGCCAGTGTGTCTTATTTGTAATAACAATGTTGCTATTTGCATATTCTGTCACTTCAATGGGTTAAATCTGCAGTTACAAGGAAGAGGGAAAACAGTTGTGGACATGGTGGAAGCTTGAGTTGTTCGATTTGGGCTTCTGGAAGGCTAATGCACTTCAGGACACTGAAGACACGACAGGCAGAGGGACCAAGCCACAGCATTGTCCCAGAGGTGATGGAAGATTTCATCAAGCAGCTGAGGGACAACTTCTCCACCAGATTTGAAGACTACAGCATGCCCATGGATATCATTGCATTTGTACGTGATCACAGTCCGCCCAGGTGGAGAAAACGATACCAAACTGAGCTTATTGAATTCCAGACATCAAGCCAAATCAAGGATGCGCTCAGAAGTGTCGAGTCCTTGTGTGTGTTTTGAGTGGCATGCTCAGAGGAATACAGCACAATAGAGAAACTTGCATTTTATGTGCTAACAATGTTTGGGATCGACTTACACCTGCGAGTTCTCATTTTCCTCTATGAACGCAATATAGACTCACGATAGGAACCGTCTTTCACATAAGTCAATCGAGGACTGCCTGCACATCAAAATCACATCCTTCTCACTCGACATCCACAAGATCGTGTCCGAGGGGAAATGCAAATTTTCCCATTGAAAACTTAGTGTCCTATATGACTGTATTTAGTAAATACTAACATTATTGTGAGTGCTTACCCAGGAATATTTAGGTCTCAAACAGTATTTTCTATTTGTTCTGTCGTTACAGGAGCAAGCTATCCCGATACACACATTCAGACACAGACATCGCCTCTTTTTCTTTAAATGATTGTTTTATGTAGGATGCTACATTTTTGGCCAGTTGCAATTGTAAGTAGGCCCTCTTCTATTAGGTCATATATTTTTTTATTGTGAAAGATGCTGTTAGGCCTCATAGCCTACAGTGCATTCGGAAAGTATTAAGACCCCTTCCCTTCTTCAACATTTTGTTACGTTACAGCCTTATTCTAAAATGTTCCTCATCAATGTACACACAATACCCCATAATGACAAAGTGAAAACAGGTTTTTAGACATTTTTGCAAAATTATAAAAAAATCAAAATAAACAGATACCTTATTGACATGAGTATTCAGACCCTTTGCTATGAGACTCGAAACTCATCTCGTCCAAAAAGTTGACTAAAGTTTGCCAAAAAGCACCTGGATGATCATCAAGACTCTTGGAAGAACGTTCTATGGACAGATGATTCAAAAGTATAACTTTTGGACGACATGGTTCCAGTAATGCCTGGCGAAAACCAAACTCTGCATTCCACAGTAAGAACATCATACCAAAGGTCAAGCATGGTGGTGGTGGTGTGATGGTTTGGGGAAGCTTTGCTGCCTCAGGACCTGGACGACTAGAAGGAACCATGAATTCTGCTCTATATCAGAGAATTCTACAGGAAAATGTCAGACCATCCGTCTGTGAGCTGAAGCTGAAGCGCATCTGGGTCATGCAGCAAGACAATGATCGAAAACACACAATCAAGTCTACATGAAAATTGCTAAAAAGCAACAAATTGGAAGTTTTGGAATGGCCTAGTCAAAGTCCAGACCTAATCCCAATTGAGATGTTGTGGCAGGACTTGAAACGAGCAGTTCATGCTTGAAAACCGACACGTGACTGAGTTAAAGCAGTTCTGCATGGAAGAGTGGGCCAGAATTCCTCCACAGCGATGTGAGAGACTGATCAACAACTACAGGAAGCATTTGGTTGGAGTCATTGCAGCTAAAGGTGGCACAACCAGTTATTGAGTGTAAGGGGGCAATTACTTTTTCACACAGGGAAATTGGGTGTTACATAACTTTGTTTATGAAATAAATGAATGAATTGTTGTGCTATTTGCTCACTTATGTTCCCTTTCTCTAATATTAGGTTTTGGTTGAAGATCTGATAACATTCAGTATCACAAATATGCAAAAGTAGAGAAAATTAGAAAGGGGGCAAATACTTTTTCATAGCACTGTAAGGGCCCACAGTTGACAGTGCATGTCAGAGCAAAAACCATGAGGTCGAAGGAATTGTCCGTAGACAGGATTGTGTCAAGGCACAGATCTGGGGAAGGGTACCATAACATTTCTGCAGCATTGAAGGTCCCCAAGAACACAGTGACCTCCATCATTCTTAAATGGAAGAAGTTTTGAACCACCAAGACTCTTCCTAGAGCTGGCCACCCGGCCAAACTGAGCAATTGAGCAATCCGGAGAGAAGAGCCTTGGTCAGGGAGGTGCCAAGAACCCAATGGTCACTCTGACAGAGCTCCAGAGTTCCTCTGTGGAGATGGGAGAACCTTCCAGAAGGACAACCATCTCTGCAGCACTCCACCAATCAGGCCTTTATGGTAAAGTAGCCAGACTGAAGCCACTCCTCAGTAAAAGGCACATGACAGCTCGCATGGAGGCACCTAAAGGACTCTCAGAACACAGGAAACAAGATTCTCTAGTCTGATGAAACCAAGATTGAACTCTTTGGCCTGAATGCCAAGCGTCACATCTGGAGGAAACCTTGCACCATCCCTACGGTGAAGTATGGTGGTGGCAGCATCACACTGTGGGGATGTTTTTCAGCGGCAGGGACTGGGAGACTAGTCAGGATCGAGGGAAAGATGAACGGCGCAAAGTACAGAGAGATCCTTGATGAAAACCTGCTCCAGAGCACTCAGTACCTCAGACTGGGGCAAAGGTTCACCTTCCAATAGGACAACAATCCTAAGCACACAGCCAAGACAACGCAAGAGTGGTTTCAGGACAAGCCTCTGAATGTCCTTGAGTGACCTTGCCAGAGCCCGGACTTGAACCCAATCGAACATCTCTGGAGAGACCTGAAAATAGCTGTGCAACGACGTTCCCCATCCAACCTGACAGAGCTTGAGAGGATCTGCAGAGAAGAATTTGAGAAACTCCCCAAATACAGGTGTGCCAAGCCCAAGAAGACTCGAGGCTGTAATCACTGCCAAAGCTGCTTCAACAAAGTACTGAGTAAAGGGTCTGAATACTTGCAAAAAAATAAATAATTGTGTGTAGATTGATGAGGGGGAAAAAACTATTTAATCCATTTTAGAATAAGGCTGTAGCGTAACAAAATGTGGAAAAAGTTAAGGGGTCTGAATACTTTCCGAATACACTGTACCTCAGCCAGTTAAGTTATTTTACATCGGCTCGGAAGAAATAGACTCATTAAGCCTTCTTGTTTGTAAAGTCAAATTAAAATACTCGACTGGTGTAGGTTTTTCCTTCTGTTGCTATGCAACACTTGCATAACAAGTTAGCTATATTTTCAGCACCAGGCGCTGTTCACCTCCTATTGATTGTGCTGCGGTTGCTGCTTTACGTTTCAGCACCAAAAAATGGTCCGCTGCATGCTTTATTAGTTGACTCTCTCCTGCATTCTCTCTCCTCACGAATGAAGTTAAAATGTAACTTTTGCATTATTTAAAGGCACTGATAAGTCATTTTCCGTTACATTTTTATGTATTCCAAGTAAGTCACAGCCTATATGCGCAATGTATAGACTTTAATGATTTAATACAACTAAATGTTGTTTAAATGCTGAGCCCTTTATGTCCCTACCAGCCTATTGAGTCGCACTCGCAAATGCTTCACAATGTATTGGTAGGCAACAACACCTCCACTATGCTGATCTTCAACACAGGGGCTCCACAAGGGTGTGTGCTCAGCCCCCTCCTGTACTCCCTGTTCACCCATGACTGCGTGGCCACGCACGTCTCCAACTCAATCATCAAGTTTGCAGACGACACAACAGTGGTAGGCCTGATTACCAACAATGACGAGACAGCCTACAGGGAGGAGGTGAAGGCCCTGGCGGAGTATTGCCAAGAAAATAACCTCTCCCTCAACGTTAACAAAATGAACTTCAGGAACACGCCACCATCCACATCGCTGGGGCCGCAGTGGAGAAGGTGAAAAAGCTTCAAGTTCCTTGGCATATACAGTATCAGTCAAAAGTTTGGACACACCTACTCATTCTAGGGTTTGTCTTTATTTTTACTATTTTCTACATTGTTTAATAATAGTGAAGACATCAAAACTATGAAATAACATATGAAATCATGTAGTAACCAAAAAAGTGTTAAACAAATCAAAATATATTTTATATTTGAGATTCTTCAAACTAGCCACCCTTTGCCTTGATGACAGCTTTGCACACTCTTGGCATTCTCTCAACCAGCTTCATGATGTAGTCACCTGGAATGCATTTCAATTAACAGGTGTGCCCTGTTAAAAGTTAATTTGTGGAATTTCTTTCCTTCTTAATGCATTTGAGCCAAGGCAGGGGTGGTATACAGAAGATTGCCCAATTTGTTGAAACACCAAGTCCATATTATAGCAAGAACAGCTCAAATAAGCAAAGAGAAACGACAGTCCATCATTACATAAGACATGAAGGTCAGTCAATACAGAAAATTTGAAGAACTTTTAAAGTTTCTTCAAGAGCAGTCGCAAACACCATCAAGCGCTATGATGAAACTGGCTCTCATGAGGACCACGACAGGAAAGGATGACCCAGAGTTACCTCTGCTGCAGAGGATAAGTTAATTGGAGTTACCAGCCTCAGAAATTGCAGCCCAAATAAATGATTCACAGAGTTCAAGTAACAGACACATCTCAACATCAACTGTTCAGAGGAGACTTTGTGAATTAGGCCTTTATGGTCAAATTGCTGCAAAGAAACCACTACTAAAGGACACCAATAATAATAAGAGACTTGCTTGGGCCAAGAAACACAAGCAATGGACATTAGACCGGTGGAAATCTGTCCTTTGGTCTGATGAGTCCAAATTTGAGATTTTTGGTTCCAACCACCGTGTCTTTGTGAGCCGCAGAGTAGTTGAACGGATGATCTCCGCATGTGTAGTTCCCACTGTGAGGCATGGAGGAGGAGGTGTGATGGTGTGGGGGTGCTTTGCTTGTGACACTGCCTGTGATTTATTTAGAATTCAAGGCACACTTAACCAGCATGGCTACCACAGCATTCTGCAGCGATACGCCATCCCATCTGGTTTGGGCTTAGTAGGACTATCATTTGTTTTTCAACAGGACAATGACCCAAAACACACCTTCAGGCTGTGTAAGGCTATTTGAACAAGAAGGAGCGTGATGGAGTGCTGCATCAGATGACCTGGCCACCACAATCACTCGAACACAACCCAATTGAGATGGTTTAGGATGAGTTGGAACACAGAGTGAAGGAAAAGCAGCCAACAAGTGCTCAGCATATGTGGGAACTTCTTCAAGACTGTTGGAAAAGCATTCCAGATGAAGCTGGTTGAGAGAATCCCAAGAGTGTGCAAAGCTGTCATCAAGGCAAAGGGTGACTACTTTGAAGAATCTCAAATAAGTTTTAGCTTACTACATGATTCCATATGTGTTATTTCATAATTTTGATGTCTTCACTATTATTCTATAATGTAGAAAATAGTTTTAAAAAATAAAGAAAAACCCTTGAATGAGTAGGTGTGTCCAAACTTTTGACTGGTACTGTCACGTTTTACTAAGCCAGAACCCAGAAGCAGACCAGGACAAGGTAAGTGGTGTCAAAGGTGAGTGTTTATTTAACTGATCCACGAGTGCAGCTGAATAATCCAGGGAACAGAGCGGGCGGCGTGGATGAGTTGTTGAGGGTGCAGTAGTTGGTCCAATGATGGCTCGGCAGCCGCCGACCATCAGGCAGAGGTTGGGTGAAGGTTCCGGACGAGTGACTGCAGGGAGAACAAAACGGAGGTAAGCATACAACAAGCAAACAAGGTGCAAAACAACAAAACTAATGCTCTAAGCTCTAAGACTAGATCCGCTGATAAACATACTGTTCATGGCTAACGATCCGGCAGGGAATGGATGTTAGGCCAGAGCCTAAGAAGGGTGATGATCAGGACCAGGTGTGCAGATTGCTGATGGGATGCAGGTGCGGAAATCAAGAGAGCTCCCGCCTAGCAACGTTGCCCGGCAACCAGGCAGGGAGCGTTCCAGAACCCTCGGGAAACTGGAGATCACGAGCAGAAAGACTAGTACACAGACAGGACCCGACTCAGACTGCCGGGATCGTTACAGTACCCCCCCTCCGACCAACGCCACCGGGCGGACTCCCGGAGCGCCAGGATGGAGGCGGTAGAAGTCACGAATGAGGTCAGCATCTAGGATCTGTCGCCGCGGAATCCAACTCCTCTCTTCAGGACCATACCCCTCCCAGTCCACGAGATACTGGAAACCCCGGCCCCGCCGTCTGGAATCCATGATGCGTCGCACCGTGTAGGCAGGACCACCTCCGATCATCCGAGGAGGAGGAGGAGGAGGCGGAGGAGGCAACAGAGGACTGAGGAAAACAGGCTTGAGGCAGGAGACATGAAAGGTGGGATGGACTCTGAGCGTCCTCGGTAGTTTGAGTCGAACTGCCACCGGATTGATCACCTTCTCCACCACAAACGGACCAATGAACTTCGGTAACAACTTCCTAGACTCAGTCCGTAAAGGAAGATCCCGTGTGGCCAACCAGACCCTATCTCCGATGGTATAGGTGGGAGCGGGGATCCGGCGACGATTCGCCTGGAGCTGATACCGGTCCGAAACTCTAAGGAGTGCCTTTCTGGCCCGATGCCAGGTCCGGTGGCAACGACGAATATGGGCCTGAACAGAAGGCACTGAGAGCTCCTTCTCCTGAGAAGGGAACAAGGGAGGTTGGTAGCCATACAGGCACTGGAAGGGAGACATCCCAGTGGCAGATGTAGGGAGAGTATTGTGGGCATACTCAACCCAAGGCAACTGAGAGACCCAGGAGGTGGGGTTGGAAGAGACCAGGCAGCGTAGCGTGGATTCCATCTTCTGGTTGGCTCTCTCCGCCTGACCATTAGATTGGGGGTGAAAACCAGATGTGAGACTGACTGTAGCTCCAATGGCCAAACAGAAGGACTTCCAGACAGCAGAGGTAAACTGAGGGCCACGGTCGGAAACGATATCACTGGGCAAACCGTGGACCCTGAAAACCTCCCTAACCAGGATCTCGGACGTCTCCGAGGCAGAGGGAAGCTTGGCAATAGGCACAAAGTGGGCGAACTTGCTGAATCTGTCCACGATAGTCAGAACGACCGTGTTCCCCTCAGAAGCGGGCAACCCAGTGACAAAGTCCAGGGCCAGATGCGACCATGGTCGCCGGGGAATAGGAAGGGGGGTGAAGTAGTCCAGAGCTGGGCCGATTGGTACTCTTATTCTGCGCACACACTGGACAGGCAGCAACAAAACCCCGAGTATCCTCGGCCATGGCAGGCCACCAAAAACGTCTGCGAAGAAACGCCATCGTCCGAGCCACGCCAGGGTGACAAGCCATCTTGCTGGCGTGGGACCATTTGAGGACAGCAGGACGAACCGACTCAGGCACAAACAACCGACCGGGTGGACCGTTACGGGACCGGGCTGCGTCCGAAGGGCCGCCATCACCTCCTCCTCAATCTTCCACATAACTGCTCCCACGACGCAGTTCCGGGGGAGAATTGTCTCGGTCTTGGACCCACTCTCTTCCGTCTTGGAGAACATCCGGGACAAGGCGTCCGCCTTGCCGTTCTTAGATCCAGGTCGGAACGTCAGGGAAAACTTGAATCGTCCGAAAAACAACGCCCACCTGGCCTGACGGGAGTTGAGACGTCTAGCCGATTGCACGTAAGCAAGATTCTTGTGGTCAGTCCAGACAATAAACGGTTGCTCCGCCCCTCCAACCAGTGGCGCCACTCCTCCAAGGCAAGTTTCACCGCGAGAAGCTCCCGGTTACCCACATCGTAATTCCTCTCCGCAGGCGAAAGGCGACAGAGTAGTAGGCGCAGGGATGGAGTTTACTGTCCGTGGAGCATCGCTGCGACAGGATGGCGCCAACTCCCACATCAGACGCGTCCACTTCAACGACGAACTGACGGGCCGTGTCCGGTTGAGAGAGAATCGGTGCGTTGGTGAATCGCCTCTTCAAATCCAGAAACGCTCGATCCGCCTCCGGATTCCACTTGAAGGTCCTGATACTGGAAGTCAAGGCAGTTAACGGAGCGGCCACACGGCTGTAATCCCGGATGAATCTGCGGTAGAAATTCGCAAACCCCAAAAATCTCTGGAGCTGCAATCTCGTACCGGGCTGGGCCCATTCCAGAACCGCTCTAACCTTCTCCTGGTCCATCCTAATCTCTCCCCTGGAGATGATGTACCCGAGAAAGGATGTCGTGTGGGCGTGAAACTCGCACTTCTCGGCCTTCACGAACAGGCGATTCTCCAACAATCGCTGCAGAACCTGCCGGACATGCTGGACGTGGTCGGAAGGTTCCTTCGAGAAGATCAGAATGTCATCCAGGTAAACAAACACAAAGAGACCGATCATATCTCTCAGGACGTCGTTCACCATACTCTGGAATACCGCTGGAGCATTGGTCAGTCCAAACGGCATCACCTGATACTCAAGTGACCCATCGGTGTATTGAAACCCGTCAACCACTCGTCCCCCTCTCTGATCCGGACCATGTGATACGCATTGCGTAGGTCTAGCTTGGTGAACACCGTAGCACCCTGTAAGGAGTCGAAGGCAGAACTCATCAAGGGCAGGGGATACTTGTTCTTGACCGTGATGTCATTCAACCCCCGATAATCAATACACGGTCGAAGAGAGCCATCCTTCTTACCCACAAAGAAGAATCCTGCCCCCAGGGGTGATGACGAGGGACGAACGAGACCAGCAGCTAGGGACTCCTTGATGTAGGTCTCCAAAGCCTCACGTTCAGGTCGGGAGATACTGTATAACCTTCCCTTAGGGTAGACAGCTCCAGGGAACAGGTTGATGGCACAATCATATGGTCGGTGGGGAGGGAGTGACAGAGCCTTCTGCTTACTGAACACTTCCCCCAAATCGTGATATGTCTCGGGAACCAGGGACAAATCTGGGGGTTTAGCCTCAATCACCTGACTGGGAACCGAATGGGGACAGGCAGTCTTGAGACAGTTAGCATGACAATCAAGGCTCCAACTCGTTACCTTGCCCGTCACCCAATCGAACGTGGGATTGTGTTCCTTCAGCCAGGGGTATCCAAGGACCAGAGGAACATGGGAAGACGGCAGAATGAAGAATGAAATCATCTCAGAATGATTCCCCGACAACAGCATCTTAACCGGTTCAGTCCTCATCGTGATACGTGCCAGACTACTGCCGTCCAGAGTGGTAGCTTCAATGGCTTCCGGCAATTGCTCCTTGGAAAGCCCCAGCTGTTCCACCAACTCGGCATCAAGAAAGCTTCCATCGGCACCTGAATCGATAAAAGCGTTAATCGCTAAGCTCTGATTCCTGTTCATAAGGGTAGCCGGGAAACGGGGTCTGACAGAGGTATTGAGAGGTCGAAACTGGCTCGCTAAAAGTCCTCCCAACTTTAGCGAGCCGCGCAGTTTGACGACCGCCGGGAACCAGTGGCGCTGGTAATGTCCCGAACCACCACAGTAGAGGCAACAGTTAGTCCTACGTCTGTGTTGGCGCTCCTCCTTGGTTAACCCGTGCCGCCCCACTTGCATGGGTTCAGAATCGGGAGACAGGACCTCTCCACTAATCCTGTGTGGTGGACGATGATCGACGTATTCTGGTCCAATCCCCGACCCGACTGGCACCTGAGAAGCTGATCGGTTGGACGGGACCCATTGCTTCTCCCTCCTTCGCTCTCGGACTCGATTATCCACCCGAATAGACAAGGCTACCAAGCTGTCCAGGTCACTAGGCTCCGGATAGGAGATCAACTCATCCTTGAGCTGCTCCGACAGACCCTGGTAAAAGGCCGCTTGCAGAGACTCCTCATTCCACCCACTCTCCACAGCCAACGTCTTGAACTCGATCACGAAGTCGGCCACGCTGCGAGTTCCTTGGCGAAGCGAAAACAGGCGCCTAGCTGCGTTCCTCCCTCGGACGGAATGGTCGAAGAGCTTCCTCATCTCGGCCGTGAACCCCTGGTATGAAGCCATGCAGGGATCCTGTCGTTCCCAAACGGCTGAAGCCCACTCCAGCGCTCGACCACGCAGCAACTCAATCACAAAGGCTATCCTAGCTTTGTCTGTGGCATAAGAGTAGGGCTGTAGATCGAACACTAATCCACACTGCATAAGGAAGGAACGGCATCTTCCCAGCTCCCCCTCATATTTATCCGGCGTCGGAACCTTGGGCTCACGGAAGGGCACAGCTCCAGACGCGGCAGGCGAGATGGGTGAAACCGGTAGTGGATCCTCCACCGGAAACTTGCGCTGGTTCTGGACCTCCGTCAGACCGGTAGAAAGGTTCCGAACTGACAACGCGATCTCCTGTAGTACCGTGCTATGATGGCCCAACATCTTCTCCTGATGGGTAATGGCATGGCGAACAGAGTCCAGGTCCGCTGGGTTCATTACTGGCCGGATCGTTCTGTCACGGTTTACTAAGCCAGAACCCAGAAGCAGACCAGGACAAGGTAAGTGGTGTCAAAGGTGAGTGTTTATTTAACTGATCCACGAGTGCAGCTGAATAATCCAGGGAACAGAGCGGGCGGCGTGGATGAGTTGTTGAGGGTGCAGTAGTTGGTCCAATGATGGCTCGGCAGCCGCCGACCATCAGGCAGAGGTTGGGTGAAGGTTCCGGACGAGTGACTGCAGGGAGAACAAAACGGAGGTAAGCATACAACAAGCAAACAAGGTGCAAAACAACAAAACTAATGCTCTAAGCTCTAAGACTAGATCCGCTGATAAACATACTGTTCATGGCTAACGATCCGGCAGGGAATGGATGTTAGGCCAGAGCCTAAGAAGGGTGATGATCAGGACCAGGTGTGCAGATTGCTGATGGGATGCAGGTGCGGAAATCAAGAGAGCTCCCGCCTAGCAACGTTGCCCGGCAACCAGGCAGGGAGCGTTCCAGAACCCTCGGGAAACTGGAGATCACGAGCAGAAAGACTAGTACACAGACAGGACCCGACTCAGACTGCCGGGATCGTTACAGGTACTGTACATCACTGACAATCTGAAATGGTCCACCCACACAGCCAATGTGTTGAAGAAGGCACAACAACACCTCTTCAACCTCAGGAGGCTGAAGAAATGTGTCTTTGCCCCTAAGACCCTCACAACCTTTTACAGATGCGCCATTGAGAGCATCCTGTTGGGCTGTATCACCGCCTGGTACGGCAACTCTACCATCTGCAACCGCAGGGCTCTCCAGAGGGTGAGGTGGCTTTCCCTCCAGTACATCCACAGCACCCGGTGTCACAGGAAGGCCGAAAAGATCATGAAGGACCTCAGCCACCCGAGTCACGGCCTTTTCACCCCGCTATCATCCAGAAGGCGAGGTCAGTACAGGTGCATCAAAGCTGGGACCGAGAGACTGAAAAAACAGCTTCTATCTCAAGGCCATCAGACTGTTAAATAGCCACCATTAGCCGGCCTCGGTCAGTACCCTGCCCTGAACTTTAGTCACTGTCACTAGCTGGCTACCACCCGGTTACTCAACCCTGCACCTTAGAGGCTGCTGCCTATGTACATAGACATGGAACACTGGTCACTTTAATAATGTTAACATACTGATTTACCCCTTCTAGTCATGGCCTATCCTATTTAACTATTGCTGTACATATACTATTCTATCATATATGTTCTTCAGATATACTACATATTCTATCTATATACTGTCCATAATGTCTCTACATCACATAATCTACAGCTACTTTTATTGTCATGTTGTTTAAAGTTTGCTAGCCATTTAATCCTGGGCTGCCTGTTGAGAACAATTTATTGATGTTAGCCTGTGCATCTATATGTATTTCAGTCAATGACTGCCATGTGGGTATATTACAAATACATTTGAATTGCACCCTCTTTTGCCCTCAGAACAGCCTCAGTTCGTCTGGGCATCAACTCTACAAGGTGTCGAAAGCGTTCCACAGGGATGCTGGCCCATCTTGACTCCAGCGCTTCCCATAGTTGTGTCAAGTTGGCTGGATGTCCTTTGGGTTGTGGACAATTCTTGATACAAACTGTTGAGCGTGAAAACCCAGCAGAGTTGCAGTTCTTGACACACTCAAACCAGTGTGCCTGGCACCTTCTACCATACCCTGTTCAAATGCACTTAAATCTTTTGTCTTTCCCATTCACCATCTGAATGGCACACATACACAGTCAATTTCTCAATTGTCTCAAGGTTTAAAAATCCTTCTTTAACCGGTCTTCTCACCTTCATCTACACTGATTGAAGTGGATTTAACAGGTGATATCAATAAGGGATCAAAGCTTTCACCTGTATTCACCTGGTCAGTCTATGTCATGGAAAGAGCAGGTGTTCCTAATGTTTTGTACCTCTGTATATTTCAATCTTAAATATTGCCACATTGGTTTTAACCTGGGTATTGTTGTAAAGTATCCCTTGATGGTATTTCTTAATTCAGCATTATTCAACTGTCTGTTGTGTCCTAGGTACTACTGAGATATAACACATTTATTCATAGTAGGACTCATGAAAGCATATTTTAGTGTAAGACAAGGGGAGGGGAGGGAAGCTCAAAATAAAAACATGCCAGCCAGACAAGCTAGTGTATGAATCAAAACGGATTTGGATATGAATGGAGTGAATAGACAGACTTTTTGTGATCTGTGTAAGGTAAGTTACATCAATGTGTGAAGTACATTTCATGTGTTCTTTGCTATTTTGAAACGTAGACACGTTTAAGACTTTCATTTTCCTGTTGTTGAAATGTTAAAAAGTAACCAAAAGTAGTTCAAAGTAATGTAATAATCTTATTAGCTAAACAAAACACGTTTCAGCAGCAAAATGTATGAAATTGAAATCTTCGTCAAAACACTGTCCTTGGAGAGGTAATACATTTGCGTGGAGCGAGCGAGCGCTTATGAGGTGAACCACAACCACCGTCCTCCGCGGGCGCTACGAGCTAAAATAGTGCTTATCAAATCCTATTGTGATGCGCTACGAGGTAAAATAAATCTTAGCGAATTCTATTGTAATGCAGGGGGGGCACCATTTGGCAGGCGGACACCATTTGGCATGAAAATGCCAATAATTCTGAGCCCTATCTAAAAAAAATTAAAAGATTACTTGTTAAACAAAATCTCTTTCTCTGAGCAATTGTATTAGTATAAAATACAATGAATGTAGTAACAACTAGTCATCATATAGTGAAGAAATACCAGCTGTGTGAGCATGTTGATGGCATTTGGCTTTATACATTTGTGTAGTGTGACGATCAGATGTTAACTCTATACATCTGCACACAAGATTCAGATTCTGAGATTCAGTGTTTAATAGTCACATGCACAGGGTTGCAGGTGTGATTGAAGGGTACAATAAACATCTTAGGCTCTGAGCTCCAACATGCAGGACTAAGTGAAATAAAAGAATGAAAATGGTAATAAAAAACAACAACATAAATAGTACTATATACATAATAACAACTGTAGAAGTGATGAATAAATACATGTCCATTGGGGTGGAGGTAGAATAAAGACTGGTGAGGGGGTTGGGGGAATGACCACAGGGGGAGCAGCAGCATGACCATTGAGAGGGTGTGGGACCAAGTGAAATAAAAACAATAAAAAGTATTGTTAAAAAAATTAACAACTGCAACAGTGATGAACGTCATTGGGGGGGGGGGGGCAGAAAAAAGTCTGTTTGGAGCGGGTGGGGGAAAATGTCCATTGAGGGAACAGCATGTAAGGTAAGTGACTGTTGTGGGGGAGGGGGGATGTCCCTAGGGGGAGCAGCAGGTAAGGTAAGTACATTTTCATAGGGGGAGTTGCTGGGGGGCCTGATGGTCTGAGGGTAGAAACTATTGGCCAGTCTTCCAGTTTTTGCCATGATGCTCCTGTACTGCCCGTGTCTGAGTGATTGAAGCGGGGAGGACAGGGCATGGCTTGGGTGGCTGGGGTCCCTGATGATCTTCTTGACCTACCTGTGACACTTGGTGTTGCAGGTGTCCTGTAGGGCAGGCAGTGTGCACCCAATGGTGCTTTCGGCTGCACGTATTACCCTCTGAAGCACCTTGCGGTCCGCAGCGGTGGAGTTCCCGTACCGATGGTGCTCCTGTAGAACACTGAGGGCCCTCGGGGACAGGCCAAATTTATTCAGCCTCCTGAGGTTGAAGAGTCGTTGTCGTGCCTTCTTCACCACTGTGTCCGTGTGGTTTGACCATTTCAGCTTCTCTGAGATGTGTACACAGAGGAATTTGAAGTTATTAACCGTCTCCACAGCGGCTCCGTTGATGAGATTGCGGCGTGTCCAGCCTGGTTCCTCCTAAAGTCCACAATCAGCTCCTTTGTTTTGCTAACGTTGAGGGAGAGGTTGTTTACCTGGCAGCATGCCGTCAGAGTACCTACCTCCTCCCTGTAGGCCGTCTCGTTGCTGTCGGTAATCAGACCTACTCCTATTGTGTCGTCAGCGAACTTGATGATGGAGTTGGAACTGTGTGAGGCCACGCGGTCATGGGTATAGAGGGAATACAGGAGGGGACTGACGACGCACCCTTATGGGGCCCCCGTGGTGTGAATCAGTGTCGAGGAGGTAATGTTGCCTACCTTCACCACCTGGGGGCGGCCCGTCAGGTAGTTGCACAGGGAGGAGTTCAGACCCAGGGCCGTGAGCTTTGTAATGAGCTTATAGGGCACAATGGTATTGAAGGAGGAGGTGATGTGGTCTTTGACTAGGCTCTCTCTAAGCACTTTATGATGATGAAAATGAGTGCTACTGGTCGGTAGTCATTCAGTTCAGTTACTTTCCCTTTCTTGGGCATGGGGATGATAGTGGTCTCCTGGTTGATGATAGTGGTCTCCTGGTTGATGATAATGGTCTCCTGGTTGATGATAGTGGTCTCCTGGTTGTGATAGTGGTCTCCTGGTTAATGATGTAGTCCCGTGTAGCTCAGTTGGTAGAGCATGGCGTTTGCAACGCCAGGGTTGTGGGTTCGTTTCCCACGGGGGACCAGCATGAAAAAAAATGTATGCACTCACTAACTATAAGTCGCTCTGGATAAGAGCGTCTGCTAAATTACGTAAATGTAAATGTCTCATTGTTGATGATAGTGGTCTCCACAAGGCGACCTTTTGAATTACAATACTACTGTAATGCTCATTACTGAAAAATGCTCAAGAATTTCAAAAAGTCGGGAAAGACATCGCTCGTTTCTATTAAAATACTAATCACACTTCTGCTAAATATATATACTCAGGGACCATGCAATTTCACCTCTCTTTTCCACAACTGCACTGTAAAATCAAAACAGCTTTTTCTTGTTCTCTGTTTGAAGTTCCCCTCCCCCAATTCACTTCGGAGCGCCGGTGTCAGGGCCCTGAGGTAGCATTGCAGTCCCCTCTATATTTATAGCGTCCCAATACTCTCTTATAGAAACAATCATGGATACTGAGGAGAGAGCTGTTGATTCCATTCTCGTTATTATGTTCCCATTACCCACACAACTGGGGAGCCTGGGTCGTTGCTGAGAGGAATGGCTCTCAGTGGCCGCCCTGGTTTTGATGACACCACTGTTGAGGAGAGGGTCAGTATGGGGCTGACCACCCAACGGCAGTGCAATGAAACCCAACCAGGAGACTGCCGTCGCATGCTAATGACATCAGAGCGGTGGAAGCCAGCCTGGAGGCCAGCTTGGTGGGGTACCGATGCGTGAGCCCAGTGTTCATATTGCAAGGGTACTGATGCGTGATGTTGAGAGTGGACAGATGACAAATAACGGTGCTAAAAATACATAATGGCACATAATGTTCTCTCCTTGGATTGTGTTTTCACCTCGGTTGGACTCGCCGGGCCTTTTATTTCCAATTTTTCCGAGTGCCTTCATTCTCGTGTCACAGATAGCCCATCATAGACCTCTCACCTATGTAATATTCTCCCATCCACTGCCACCGTGTTCCAGCTAACTGGATCTATGGGAAGGAAGAGTCTGTAATAATGTTTTCCCATTGGGGACCTTGAGATAGTAGTGAGTAGTGAATTCACATTGCATAAAGAAAGACGTAACATAAGGCTCGCCTTAAACAATTATCATGCCTCTCTGAAAAATACTCCCTTTGATGTGAGTGAAAGTACAGTGAGGGCGATAGTCTTATAAATTATATTGGTAATTTCAAGACTGTAATGATGTCTAAACCTACAAAAGCTGGCTAAAAATAATATTGGTTACGTAAGGCCCTGACCTTCAGGTTCAGAGCAAATTGAACTATTATAGCTAATAATCTTAATTATCTTCTTCCAGTATAAAACCTTAAAAGCGACCATTAACGGCCAATTCGGCACATCTGAAAGCAATGGTCTAAATGTACGTAATTACAGCCAAAGCAATACAATGCGTTGTCTGTCCGTATTCACCCATCTTATCCAGGCAGCCTATGGAAGGACAGCTTGTCATCAGTAAACTCGTAACAAACAGCAATCTTAGCCACTTACAATACAGTTTGTCATTTTGCCTCTGTGATTATGGTCATTGGAAGAATGGCATATAATGATTGCAATGTTCTGTAAAATGGTTCCGTTAGGTCAGTTCTGGGCCAGGCACAGATAGCTTAGCGCCCTCCGAGCTAGGGTGGATTGCCGCACTTATCCTCCAGCATATGACTCGTCGTCCAAATGTAAAGCCCATTGCACCATTTTCCCAAAGCAGTTCACAAATCCACTCTAGGGGGCCACCCAGCGGTTGGGTGATAAGCTGCCAATGAGAATGTGGAGCTGTATGGAAAACACAGTCACGGTCCTGGCCTTTCGTGACCTCTAAACCTGGGGCAGGAGGAGGACAGTGAGCGGCTCATTTCAGTCTGCGCTGTAATTGTCCAATCTGATACTGTATGTGTGAAAGAGCCAGGTTCTGGCCAAGATTGAGCCAAGCAGCCAGTCAGTTCACGCTCCAGAATCGATGATGAGTGGTGTTCTATGGAGTGGTCGTAGAGGCCCAACTCCTCCCTCTCTGGTGACACCTTTCCAGAGTCGGTTTTTAACTCCATTGGCTGACCTCCATGAGTATCAATCTCAGCCACCATCTGTGGAGCCTGCAGCACCTTTAGTCCTCTACCACTACACACACAGATGCATGCACAATCACACATTCACACAAACACGTATTCATGCACGTGTGCGCACACACACAGGCATATGGAGTTCCCACATATGCTGAGCACTTGTTGGCTGCTTTTCCTTCACTCTGCAGTCCAACTCATCCCAAACCATCTCAATTGGGTTGAGGTCGGGGGATTGTGGAGGCCAGGTCATCTGATGCAGCACTCCATCACTCTCCTTCTTGGTCAAATAGCCCTTACACAGCCTGGAGGTGTATTGGGTCATTGTTCTGTTGAAAAACAAATGATAGTGCCACTAAGCACAAACGAGATGGGATGGCGTATCGCTGCAGAATTCTGTGGTAGCCATGCAGGTTAAGTGTGCCTTAAATACTAAATAAATCACAGGCAGTGTCACCAGCAAAGCACTCCCACACCATCACACCTCCTCCTCCATGCTTCACGGTGGGAACCACACATGCGGAGATCATCCGTTTACCCACACCGCGTCTCACAAAGACACAGCTGTCTTTTTGGACTCCAGACCAAAGGACAAATTTCCACCGGTCTAATGTCCATTGCTCGTGTTTCTTGGCCAAAGCAAGTCTCTTCTTCTTATTGGCGTCCTTTAGTAGTGGTTTCTTTGCAGCAATTCGACCATAAAGGCCTGATTCACGCAGTCTCCTCTGAACAGTTGATGTTGACATGCGTCTGTTACTTGAACTCTGTGAAGCATTTTTTTGGGCTGTAATCTAAGGCGCAGTTAACTCTAATTAACTTATCCTCTGCAGCAGAGGTAACTATGGGTCTTCCTTTCCTGTGGCGGTCCTCCTGAGAGCCAGTTTCATCATAGCGCTTGATGGTTTTTGCGACTGCACTTGAAGAAACTTTAAAAGTTCTTGAAATTTTCCGGATTGACTGACCTTCATGTCTTAAAGTAATGATGGACTGTCGTTTCTCTTTGCTTATTTGATCTGTTCTTGCCATAATATGGACTTGGTATTTTACCAAATAGGGCTATCTTCTGTATACCACACCTACCTTGTCACAACACAACTGATTGGCTCAAACGCATTAAGAAGGAAATAAATTCCACAAATTAACTTTTAAGAAGGCACACCTGTTAATTAAAATGCATTCCAGGTGACTACCTCATGAAGCTGGTTGAGGGAATACCAAGAGTGTGCAAAGCTGTCATCAAGGCAAAGGGTGGCTACGTTGAAGAATCTAAAATACAAATATTATTTGTTTAACACTTTTTGGGTTACTACATGATTCCATATTTGTTCTTTCATAGTTTTGTTGTCTTCATTATTATTGTACAATGTAGAAAATAGTACAAATAAAGAAAAACCATTGAATGAGTAGGTGTGTCCAAACTTTTGACTGGTTCTGTAAATATTAGGCGAGTTGACCATATGGTGGCTTTCTGAGGAGAAAAATTGACAGCTATCTAAAATCCTTAGATGAAAAAATGAAATAAAGTGATGGGGATACTAAAAATATATATAATGATGGAGGCAAATAGAACTGTTCCTCTCAATCAAATGTGAGATTCCCTCAATTGTCAATAACCTTTAACACCTGAAACAAGCTTCTGATTGACAGGGCTTGGTAGTCCCTCCCATTACTTATTATGTCAATAATAACAAGCTTCAGACCACATTGCCAACACCAGGAGCCCTCAGAACACCTGAGGAGTATACTATGATTGAAGCTAGATCTACTCAGGTTTTTCTAAAGCTAGCCAGCTTCAGTTAGCTTCACATTCCTGTTTAGGCTTCATCCATACTATGACGGTGGATAATGCTCCTCCGCCTGCTGCTAACTATAGCGGGCTTGTAACTGCGTGTGCATGTCGCACGTGGCTAGTCGAACACCAAATGCTTCATTGAGACAATGCTGAGAAATCAATCCATGGGCGAGTCAGTGCCACATTTTCATTTGTGCCGAAATCAAAATGAAAGAAAAGTTATCTTGCAAATTCAGCAGGTGTAAAATGGTGTGAAATAGCAACACAATCTCACACTCAATTCGTGCAAATATGTACAAAAAGTATTTCAGCAGATTTTGTGCATTTTTGTGTGGCTTAATTTGTGTGAAAATACATACATTTTTGTGCGACTTCATTCGTAGGAAAATACACATTTTTGTGCGACTTCATTCAAAGGTAAATACATTTTTGGGGGGCAAACTTTGAAAAAATATTTTGAAAGTTATTGGAGCAATGCATTTTGGGCAATGCTGTTCTACACTGCCTTTTATGGAGTTGTTTGTCCTTTCCACTTTTTCGACTTCTTAAGTCAAGTTTTGTTTACAGTATCCAGTAGCAAAATGTAGCTTTTTCTAAATAAAGTTATAGTCAGCTAGCTTATTGCTTTCCCATTTATTGTACATGTAACGCTGATCAACATGATATCATTGAAAAGTGTCAATCTGGTGTATTTTTGCCAAAAGATACACATCAAAATACATGATGCTTATGTGAATACATTGCATTCAATGGGGGAAGATTAGTGTCACAATGACACTTAAGTTAATACATGGCATTCAATGAGATTGACGTATAGATATGCATCAAGTAGTTAAAACATAAATCAACAGCATTCAGGTCTGTCGGTTTTCTCTCTCTCTATTCTTTAATCCCCCTCTCCCTCTTGTCTCCCTCTCCCTCCATCCCTCATTCGCTCTCCCTCTCGTTGCCTCCCTCTGTCTCTCTTTCTGCACCTCCTCTTTATCCCCCCTCCTCTCTCTCTCCTTCTCCCTCTCCCTTTCTCCTGCCTTCACCCTCACCCCTGTCATGATCGTTATACGGAGTAGACCAATGCGCAGCGTTAGTTGCAAACATATTTATTTATTTAATGAATGCACGAACAAAACAACAAAACGAAAACGTGACGTCCTCGGTATAACACAACCGACACGGCAACAAACCAAAACGGAACAAGATCCCACAAACACAAAGGGAACACAGACTGTTTAAATATGGTTCCCAATCAGAGACAACCAGCCACAGCTGACACTCGTTGCCTCTGATTGAGAACCACACTGGCCAACATAGAAATATAACACATAGACCTACAACACAGAACTAGAACACATAGAATCTACACACCCTGGCTCAACATATAGAGTCCCCAGAGCCAGGGTGTGACAGTACCCCCCCCCAAAACGCGCGGACTGCGACCGCGCCTCAACATAGACAAACCAGGGGAGGGCTGGGTGGGCATTCCTCCTCGGAGGCGGTTCCGGCTCCGGGCTTGACCACCACCCTCCAATAGTCCCCCCGTAGCGCCCCTGGTCCGGTCTGGCCCCGCTGGCTGGAGCTGGACTGGACATCGAAGGAGCGGATTGCTTAAGCTCCGTTGTGGAGCAGCTGACCGGTACCTGATCAGGCACCGGTGACCCAGGCACGGGTTGTGCCGGACTGACGACGCGCACCCCTGGCTTGGTGCGTGGAGCAGGAACGGACCGGACCGGGCTGACGATGCGCACCCCTGGCTTGGTGCGTGGAGCAGCAACGGGCCGGACCGGGCTGACGATACGCACCCCTGGCTTGGTGCGTGGAGCAGGAACGGACCGGACCGGGCTGACGATGCGCACCCCTGGCTTGGTGCGTGGAGCAGCAACGGGCCGGACCGGGCTGACGATACGCACCCCTGGCTTGGTGCGTGGAGCAGGAACGAACCGGACCGGGCTGACGATGCGCACCCCTGGTTTGGTGCGTGGAGCAGCAACAGGCCGGACCGGGCTGACGATGCGCACCCCTGGCTTGGTGCGAGTAGCAGGAACAGGCCGGGCCGGGCTGGCGACGCGCACCGTAGGCTTGGTGCGAATGGCAGGAACAGGCCGGGCCGGGCTGGCGACGCGCACCGTAGGTTTGGTGCGAGTGGCAGGAACAGGCCGGGCCGGGCTGGCGACGCGCACCGTAGGCTTGGTGCGAGTAGCAGGAACAGGCCGGGCCGGGCTGGCGACGCGCACCGTGGGCTTGGTGCGTGGAGCAGGAACAGGCCGGGCCGGGCTGGCGACGCGCACCGTAGGCTTGGTGCGAGTAGCAGGAACAGGCCGGGCCGGGCTGGCGACGCGCACCGTAGGCTTGGTGCGAGTAGCAGGAACAGGCCGGGCCGGGCTGGCGACGCGCACCGTAGTCTTGGTGCGTGGAGCAGGAACAGGCCGGGCCGGGCTGGCGACGCGCACCGTAGGCTTGGTGCGAGGGGCAGGAACAGGCCGGGCCGGGCTGTGGAGACGGATAGGAGGCCTGGAGTGAAGAGCGGCCACAACCCGTCCTGGCTGAATGCCTACCTTCACACACTCTGTGTGTGGCATCCGCACAGGACGTACAGGGCTGTGTACCCGTACTGGCATAACAGCACGTGACACTGGCACAGGATATCCGGGACTGAGGAGAGGCACTGGAGACCACGAGCGCTGAGCCGGCACACTCCGTCCTGGCTGCATGCCCACCTTCGCACGACACGTGCGGGGTGCTCGCACAGGACGTACCGGACTATGCCGGACCACTCGTGGCACAGTACGCAGCTCCGCATACCGCGGAACCTGCCCAGTCCCATGCTGCCATGCCTGAGTACGGGGAGTTGGCTCTGCTCTCCATCCAGGCTCCGCCAACCTGCCTTCTGGCCCCCCAAACCCGGTGGCCTCCTCTCCAAATCTCCCAAATCGCCCTGTGGCAGCCTCCTGCTGCCCAGTCGCCCATGCCGTGTGCCCCCCCCTAAAAATGTTTTGGGGTTGCCTCTCGTCCGTCCGACGACGACACTGTTGACGCCGTTGCTCCTCTCTCGCCAGGGCCTTAATCCTAGCCCATGGCCCTTTTCCCCCGAGCATGTCCTCCCAGGACCACACTTTGCCCACCTGGGCCATCGCCAACCTCTCCAGCTCCTTTCCCGGCGCTTCCTCCCATATCCAGTCTGCCTGCTCCTGGACACGCTGCTTGGTCCTGGAGTGGTGGGATCTTCTGTCACGATCGATCGTTATACGGAGTAGACCAATGCGCAGCGTTAGTTGCAAACATATTTAATTATTTAATGAATGCACGAACAAAACAACAAAACGAAAACGTGACGTCCTCGGTATAACACAACCGACACGGCAACAAACCAAAACGGAACAAGATCCCACAAACACAAAGGGAACACAGACTCAATCAATCAATTTTATTTTATATAGCCCTTCTTACATCAGCTAATATCTCGAAGACTGTTTAAATATGGTTCCCAATCAGAGACAACCAGCCACAGCTGACACTCGTTGCCTCTGATTGAGAACCACACTGGCCAACATAGAAATATAACACATAGACCTACAACACAGAACTAGAACACATAGAATCTACACACCCTGGCTCAACATATAGAGTCCCCAGAGCCAGGGTGTGACAACCCCTCTCTCTCCCCCTCTCTCACTCTCCCCCTTCTGTCTCTCCCTCCTCCTTTCCCTCCTTCCCCCTTCCCCTCGCTCTCTCTCCCTCCCTCTCTTTATCTATTTTCTAATCCCCCCTTCTAATCTCTCTCTTCTCTCTCTCCCCCCCTCCATCCTTCTCTCTCCCGGCAGGTAGCTTAGTGGTTAAGAGCGTTGTGCCAGTAACCGAAAGGTTGCTGGTTCTAATCCCCGAGCCGACTAGGTGAAAAATCTGTCGATGTGCCCTTGAGCAAGGCACTTAACCCTAATTGCTCCTGTAAGTCGCTCTGGATAAGAGCATCTGCTAAATGACAAAAATGTAATTGCCTCCCTCTTTATCCTTTCTCTCCCACTCTCTCTTCTATTAATTATGTTCCTCTCTCCCTCTTCTCTCTATCCCCAAGACTCTCTCTCTCCTCTCTCTCCCACCTCCACAGTTACAGTGGGGAAAAAAAGTATTTAGTCAGCCACCAATTGTGCAAGTTCTCCCACTTAAAAAGATGAGAGAGGCCTCTAATTTTCATCATAGGTACACGTCAACTATGACAGACAAATTGAGGAAAAAAAATCAAGAAAATCACATTGTAGGATTTTTAATGAATTTATTTGCAAATTATGGTGGAAAATAAGTATTTGGTCACCTACAAACAAGCAAGATTTCTGGCTCTCACAGACCTGTAACTTCTTCTTTAAGAGGCTCCTCTGTCCTCCACTCGTTACCTGTATTAATGGCACCTGTTTGAACTTGTTATCAGTATAAAAGACACCTGTCCACAACCTCAAACAGTCACACTCCAAACTCCACTATGGCCAAGACCAAAGAGCTGTCAAAGGACACCAGAAACAAAATTGTAGACCTGCACCAGGCTGGGAAGACTGAATCTGCAATAGGTAAGCAGCTTGGTTTGAAGAAATCAACTGTGCGAGCAATTATTAGGAAATGGAAGACATACAAGACCACTGATAATCTCCCTCGATCTGGGGCTCCACGCAAGATCTCACCCCGTGGGGTCAAAATGATCACAAGAACGGTGAGCAAAAATCCCAGAACCACACGGGGGGACCTAGTGAATGACCTGCAGAGAGCTGGGACCAAAGTAACAAAGCCTACCATCAGTAACACACTACGCCGCCATGGACTCAAATCCTGCAGTGCCAGACGTGTCCCCCTGCTTAAGCCAGTACAAGTCCAGGCCCGTCTGAAGTTTGCTAGAGTTTATTTGGATGATCCAGAAGAGGATTGGGAGAATGTCATATGGTCAGATGAAACCAAAATATAACTTTTTGGTAAAAACTCAACTCGTCGTGTTTGGAGGACAAAGAATGCTGAGTTGCATTCAAAGAACACCATACCTACTGTGAAGCATGGGGGTGGGAACATCATGTTTTGGGGCTGTTTTTCTGCAAAGGGACCAGGACGACTGATCCGTGTAAAGGAAAGAATGAATGGGGCCATGTATCGTGAGACTTTGAGTGAAAACCTCCTTCCATCAGCAAGGGCATTGAAGATGAAACGTGGCTGGGTCTTTCAGCATGACAATGATCCCAAACACACCGCCCGGGCAACGAAGGAGTGGCTTCGTAAGAAGCATTTCAAGGTCCTGGAGTGGCCTAGCCAGTCTCCAGATCTCAACCCCATAGAAAATCTTTGGAGGGAGTTGAAAGTCTGTGTTGTCCAGCGACAGCCCCAAAACATCACTGCTCTAGAGGAGATCTGCATGGAGGAATGGGCCAAAATACCAGCAACAGTGTGTGAAAACCTTGTGAAGACTTACAGAAAACGTTTGACCTGTGTCATTGCCAACAAAGGGTATATAACAAAGTATTGAGAAACTTTTGTTATTGACCAAATACTTATTTTCCACCATATTTTGCAAATAAATTCATAAAAAATCCTACAATGTGATTTTCTGTAATTTTGTTTCTCATTTTGTCTGTCATAGTTGACGTGTACCTATGATGAAAATTACAGGCCTCTCTCATCTTTTTAAGTGGGAGAACTTGCACAATTGGTGGCTGACTAAATACTTTTTTTCCCCACTGTAATACATTGCATTCAATGCAAAATACTTTGTGATAAAGCTGAAATAGGTAAATTGGTGAAAGACTGTTGACAGACAGACAGAAAGACTTATACACAGACAGACAGACTTATACACTCACAGACAGACAGACAGACAGACAGACAGACTGTAGACAGACAGACAGACTTATACACTCACAGATAGACAGACAGACAGAGCCCCTCTAGTACTGCAAGACCATGGTATCCAATGGAGGTCAAAAATATTTGGGGCAGATTGACTTCAAATTTCATATGCCAGGTCATAACGGTCCACTGGTCATAAAACATTTGGGAGGATTCACCTTTTTGAACCCTTCAAAACCGCCCCTATGGCCCCCAATTTAGTCACTTCCTGTAATCGCAGGAAGCTGAAATTCATGTAATATACGGCCTCCTAGGGACACTCTTTAAAAATGCAATGAGTTTCAAGCTTTGACGTTAGGAAGGGAACGCACTGTTTGAATGACCATGTTGAGGATGAATTAAGCCACTTCCTGATGCCACAGGAAGCTGAACCTCCGCACAAGGCATCCCGGTAAGGTCACGATGGGTTGTGTGCAAGGGCGGTTAGCTAGCTCAATGCAGTCCACGGGGGTGTCATGGTTATGTAAGGGCTGTAGGTAATGCTTTTCTATGGAAGAAAAGCCTTGTTTTCTGTGTGACCAAGTTTTCACTGTGAAGAGTAAGGCTAGATTCATTGTCATGTTGAAACAGGAAAGGGCCTTCCCCAGCTGTTGCCACAAAGTTGGAAGCACAGAATCGTCTAGAATGTCATTGTATGCTGTAGCATTAAGATGTCCCTCCACTGGTACTAAGGGGCCTAGCCCGAACCATGAAAAACAGCCCCAGACCATTATTCCTCCTCCACCAAACTTTACAGTTGGCACTATGCATTCGGGCAGGTACCGTACCGTGATTCATCACGCCAGAGAACGTGTTTCCACTGCTCCAGAGTCCAATGGCTGCAAGCTTTACACCACTCCAGCCGACACTTGGCATTGCGCATGGTGATCTTAGGCTTGTGTGGCTGCTCGGCCATGGAAACCCATTTCATGAAGCTCCCAACGAACAGTTCTTGTGCTGACATTGCTTCCAGAGGCAGTTTGGAACTCGGTAGTGAGTGTTGCAACCGAGGACAGACCATTTTTATGCGCTACAGCACTCAGCGGTCCCGTTCTGTGAGCTTGTGTGGCCTACCACTCCGCGGCTGAGCCGTTGTTGCTTCTAGATGTTTCCACTTCACAATAACAGCACTTACAGTTGACCGGGGCAGCACTAGCAGGGCAGATATTTCACAAACGGACTTCTTGGAAAGGTGGCATCCTATTACGGTGCCATGTTGAAAGTCACTAAGCTCTTCAGTGAGGCCATTCTACTGCCAATGATTGTCTATGGAGATTGCATGGCTGCGTGCTCGATTTTATACATCTGTCAGCAACGGCTGTGGCTGAAATAGCGTAATCCACTCATTTGAAGGGGTGTCCACATACTTTTGTTTATACTGTATAGTGTTTTTCACGCTATATTGAGGTAAAAATCGGAGTATAATGCTTGTATGGATGTCAACCCCAATACATGTTCACGTCATCCTCATCAATTAACTGCATTACAGTTAAGAAAGACTGACTACAACCACCGATTTCGCATTTAGCAGTCCCTTTTTCTAAACCTGAAAAGGGACAACTTCTAAATGTTATGCAGCGAAAACAGACAAATATATATAAATCTGATTTTAGTAACCACATTGTGGGCCTGTTACAATACATCAATCATGACAGATTTGACAAATATCCACTTTGTTAGATCAGATTTGTTGAATGTCCGCCAATCCAGCGTTCTTCTATCCCCCATGATCTACATTCCATTTACCTCTTTACTGCATCTATCCCCATTACCTCCCCGATCTATTTCCAGGAGTTCAAACACATTTTAGTGTCTTTGAAATCCCTACACGAGGTATCATAAAGATGTCTTATTTGTGAACTTGTTCAGATAGCCTTTCATTAAAGTTATCCATGTTTGTTGTCAAAAAAGTTGTCAAATAAGTGAGTTTGTGTTTATACAGGATGTATCGCCCCCACCTACCGTCAACCAATCACGTCAATGCAGAGCTATACGGAGCTATGCAGAGCCCTCCGCATTGTTAAAAAATGTGGGAGGCGCACGGCATCGCCTTACAGAGCTCGATTTGGCCTCCGGAGGCTCCACAATTGCGTCACACCGTCCGTACGGACCCTCCAGACCGTATTGCCGGATCAAGCATAAATCGTCTTTCACTCGGCAATGCACACCACTACTTTCAAAGGACATACCACTCCTGTCTCTGTGTCCCTTTGATCTGGGATAACTGCTTCAAAACAAGAAGAGATCTCTCAGAAGGCAATCTCAGTTTTCACTTTCTCCCCAAAAGAAAGCTAAAAAAAAACACAAATCTAGACAGAGCAAAGCCTGCAGCTGTGCCGCAAATGTAACATCACAACTGTTTTAATACATCACAGTGCATTTTTTCTTCCTTAACAAGCTAGGATGAAGCTGCACTTTTTGGGTAGAAATGCTTCTTATTAAACACCAAAGGAACAAAATGCCTCTAAATGGCTCAGTGCTTGTTAGATTTGCACTGAAGTTTAAACAATATTTTGTTTTAATATTGCAGAACTTCAACATAATAACTTTTCAGGCTGAAAATAATATTTAAAGAGTTCATATAATGAAGACGGTGTACTTCCAACACTCCGAGGGACTGTTGAATGTTGTAGCCATAATAGGCAGTGCTCCTCAAATCAACAGAGAGTGGGGCCAGAGCCTTGTTCAAGCAGAACTTAATGACTATGACAAACATAGGAAGCCAATTACATTCACCTGAATATAGGAAACAACTAGCGTTAAGACAAGCACAGCGGCACATTATTAGCCCTCAAATCGCACTTGGTAAGTGCATGCCCAGTCATGTAAAAACCATTCATTATAAACCCATGACAATGTGTGATTGTTTTTGAAACATCAGACCTTAAAAAGTCAAATGTTCATAAAAATGCAGAGATATAAAAATACATGATTTTCCTCTTCAATATAGATTAACAAGTTGAGGCGGGCAGGATAACTGACAGCATCGTTTGAAGTGAGTGGAGGCCTTTTTCAAGGCTCCATGCCGTATTATTTCAGAATAAATTATCACTGCAAGGCAGGTGGCCCTTCTCCACCTCAGTTCACGGCTACACGGCTGATCGTGGTTAAGGCAACACTGTCTGGGTCTGAGTCCCCATACCGCCTCTATACAATCTCTATTTGACTGCCTCAATAGCAGGGGGCCCTACAGGGCTGCAGACCAAACGAACAAATAATGTATCTTCTCTCCTTCGCCGATGGCAAGGCCACTGCAACGGGTCAAGGGTTATGAAATATTTATTTTGTTGATAAACATTATTATTATTTTACAGCCGATCCATAGAATGAGCCCTGATTTTCTCTTGCATGAGTTATGGAGGTCATTACTCAAGGAAATTCAAGTCTACTTATATTTTAGTAAGTACTCAACTCCTGGTATCAGCAGAAAAGCGTCAATCTAGTAGGTTATTTGCAAAAACGATTTTCTTCAAGAAACATGACGCTTATGTGAATGCATTGCATTCAATGGGGAAAAGATTAGTGCCACAATAGTGATGCTTAGAGATAGGCATCACATGCTGTACATGAAGCCTACATTAATACATTGCATTCAATGGAGGTTGATTAGTGTAACAATATTGATGCCTAGATAAAAGCCTAATTTAATACTTTGCATTCAATGCGATTGAAGCATAGATATGCATCAAGTACATAAGTCAATAGCATTCATATTTGTCGGTTTTTCTCTCTCTATTCCTCCCTTCTCTCTCCCTCTCGTTGCCTCCCTCTCACTCTATTTCCTCTTTATCCCCCTTCCTTTGCTTTCTCTCCCTCCCTCTTCTTTCACACCCTCCACCCTCTCCCCTCACGCTCTCCCTCCCTTTCTCTCTCTTCTATCTCTTTCTTTCTCCCTCCTCTCTCCCTCCTTCTCTTCATCCCCCCTCCTTCTTTCACCCCCTCCACCCTCTCCCCATGCTCTCCCTCCCTTTCTCTCTCACCCTCTCTTTCTATCTCTATTCTCTAACCCTTTCTCACCATCTCTCACTCTCTTCTCTCTTTGCCTCCCTCTGTCTCTCTCTCCCTCCCCCTTCTTTCCCCCCTTCGTCCGATTGACATAAAATGTCATATGCCAGGTCATAACAGTGCCCCGGTCACAAGTATGTACAATTTTAACCCTTCAAAACCGCCCCATGACCCCCAACTTTATCACTTCCTGTAATCACCTTCCAAGGCATCCCTGTAAGGTCACGATGGGTTGTGTGCAAGGAAGGTTAGCTAGCTCAACGCTAGCTAACATGGTTATGTAAGGGCTGTAGGTAATACCTTTCTCTGGAAGAAAGGCCTTGTTCTCTGCGGGACCACGTTTTCACTGCGAATAGTTAATTCCACATGATCAGGTGTAGGCTTTCGTTCATCGGGAGTGTCTGCTGAACGATCCCATGTGTGAATTGTGTTTCTAGCTTCAACCGTTCTACCGATGTCACTCAAAAGCACCTTAACTCTACGTCAGGCTTCAACTGAGGCATACCTTTTTGCCATGTAGTGTGGGGAGGGGCAAATTAATTAATTGTTAAATGGATTAGGATTAGGGTTATGTCTACAGTTGAGGGCCTAACCCTAGCTTCAACTCCACATTCCAGCTCAACCTTCACCTTAAACTCACCCCTAACCCTAGTCTCAACCTTAACCCTAACACAAACAGAACCCTTCCTAAACCTAACACTAACTCTCCACATCTTGGCTCAACCCTAACCCTAGCCATTGCCTTAACCCTAACTTCTAGTCCACATCCTGGCTCAACCCTAACTCCAACCTAAGCCTTAACCTTAATGTATTGTTTAGTGTTGTGTTTTCGCTGACATGCATAAAAAAAAGAAAATGCGGAGTTTGCGCCACCAAGATTTACATGTGTAGGAGTGACCTTCAACGCCCTGTGATCTACTCTCAAATCCCCCTCTTAAGTTTTTGTAATTAGCACCAGTGGCTAGCTTTGTTGATGTCCAAGTCTCAGTCAAGAGTTCTGAGTTGAGTAAAATGTATCCATGCAAAAGTGTTTATATTAGATCAGAGAGCATATGCACAAGGGCTTGATGAATTATGTGTCCATAACTAAAAGGCTGGAAAATTAGCAGCTCTCACAACACTGGAAGGACTCGGTGGTTGAGAGAGACAAAATGTTGTCATCACAAACGTGTCACAAACAATTTCCCATAGGAGATTTTTAGAACCAGCTCAAATAAGGTCTGTGTTTCATGCAGGCTTACCATGGCATGACGTTTTGATAACCGTGTAAATCTCTCTCGGATCTTTATCAATTGCAACAGAGTAGATATTATGCAAGACTATAAATCCCTGCTGGAAGCTCTTGCACGTCATCTCTAGACAACACCGTCAGCTACCAGCTGACCAGCGCAGTCAGCAGGGGTGAAAGTAAGCCAATATGGTCTGGTACGGCGTCCCGGCAAAATAAATAATGGGGTACGGCGTACCGGTAAATGTGAGCTTATCACAATAATACAAATGAAATGCAAAGAAAAAACTACAGGCATTTACACAATTTGACAGGGTTCTTTTTTTTTTCTTTTTTTTTTTCTAGGGAATAGATCAGCTTAATATTGCAGATAGATTGTATCTTCTATCAATGTAATTGTCTGCATCACTTCCAATCCCCCATGTTTTATTTTTATTTTTTATATATATACTCCCCTTTATTACTTTTCAACCCCACCATCCTTTCCCTACTTGGAGTAAATTAGTGAACAACAATGCCCAGGCCTCTACTTCCGGTCTATACTTCCTATCTACACCTTATGGACAGAGTTCATTTTACAATAATTCTATTATATATATTTTTTATTTTATTTATTTTTTTATTTTTTGCTCCTGAACTTCTTCTACTCTCAACCTCTTCGATCAATTTCATGGTGTCCATCCGGTTTGCTTCTATATGGCATATCTTTCTAACTGTGCTCCTTCCCAAAAGCTCCCAACATACAACCTATATACTTATTATGGACACAGTATGCTTACATTATTAGCTATCTTTGTTATTATTTGTTGTTATTTGTTATTAGTCCCATCCTCCAACTCTATTCAATACCTCCCATCTATCTCTTAACACCATCCATATAGGATTTCTATTTGCCATATATATTTCAACCGTACTGTGATGTTTTACAAAAATTATTTCTATTCTCATTGCTTCTACAGATTGTGAATTAAAAATAAACATTTTTGCTAAAAGTATTATTATATTATTGATTGATTGACTATGACTTTTCAGATCACCCAGTAATGCTATCTGCAAGGTTAGTTCCAGGTAAATATTGCAATTCTTTAGCCATTCCTGAACCTGTGTCCAAAAACAAGCTACAAATGGACAGAACCAAAACAAATGATCTAATGATTCTGTCTCTTCACAGCAAAACCTGCAGAGCTGGGAAGATTGTATCCCCCATATAAATAACATTCTATTGGTAGCAAGAATTTTATATAATAATTTAAATTGAAAGATTCTAATTTTTGAATCCGGTGTCGTTTTGCGTGTCAGTTCATAAACACTATGCCATGGGATCGGTACGTCAAAGATCTCTTCCCAACTATTTTGCAATCTATATGGGACGGCTGTCAATCCTTTGGTCCTTAAGTGAAACTGATATACTTTTTTATTTATCACAGTTTTCCTTAACAAATTATGTTCTTTAATGCAAGGCCGACCGACAAGTTCCTTACTTTCTCCCCCTTCCACTTTCCTCTTCCACTTTTGCGGTAAGGCTGCAATTATTTGGTTGTAATTTTGGGTAGAGCAGACATTTCCATATGTTTTTGTTAGCTGCATGTGTGACATAACTCCACCAGTCCTACCGATGATATCATTTACGAAGATTATACCTTTTTTAAACATTCTGTCAAAAAATAAAGGTTTTTTGTCAATTAGTATATTTGAATTTAACCACAATATTTGTTGCATTATTTGTTCTGTCGTTTCTGGAGGATTAAATTGAAATTGCAACCAACTTTCTATGGCTTGTTTTAGAAATAGTGACATTTGGGAGATTATTTCCTTTTCAAATAACTGAAAGTGAGAGGTTGTAATCTGAATAAAGGGAAAAAGGCCTTTCTTGAACATTGGGTGAGACAATCTTACTAATTTACTTGAGAACCAGTTCGGATTTAAGTATAACTTTTGTATGACTGAAGCTTTTAGTGATAGGTCTAATGCTTTAATATTTAATAATTTCTGTCCTCCGAATTCATATTCATTATATAAATATGCTCTTTTAATTTTGTCTGGCTTGCCGTTCCAAATAAAATTGAATATTTTTTTCTCATATAATTTAAAAAACTGTTCGCTAGGCGTAGGCAAGACCATAAGCAAATAGGTAAACTGGGATAATACTAAAGAGTTAATCAGGGTGATTTTTTCCACAAATTGACAGGTATTTTCCTTTCCATGGTAGTAAGATCTTATCTATTTTTGCTAACTTTCTATTAAAATGTATTGAAGTGAGATCATTTATTTCCTTTGGGATATGTATTCCGAGTATATCCACATCACCATCAGACCATTTTATTGGTAAACTACATGGTAATGTAAAAATTGTATTTTTAGTGATCCAATACGTAATATAGTACATTTGTCATAATTTGGTTGTAATCCAGAGAGGTTAGAAAATGTATCTAGATCCTCTATGAGGCTGTGGAGGGATTCTAGTTGTGGATTTAAAAGAAAACATGAATCATCAGCGTACAATGACACCTTTGTTTTTAAGCCCTGTATTTCTAATCCTCTGATATTATTATTGGATCTGATTTCAATAGCTAACATCTCGATGGCCACAATAAATAGATATGCCGATAGTGGACATCCTTGTTTCACTCCTCTTGACAGTTTAAAACTTTCTGAGAAATAGCCATTATTTACTATTTTACACCTAGGGTTACTATACATGATTTTGACCCATTTTATAAGAGATTCTCCAAAATTTAAATGCTCCAGGCATTTATATATAAACCCCAGTCGAATTTTATCAAATGCCTTTTCGAAGTCTGCTATGAATAGCAGGCCTGGTTTCCCATATTTTCCATAATGTTCTATTGTTTCCAATACTTGCCTTATATTATCTCCAATGTATCTTCCATGTAAAAAACCTGTCTGATTAGAATGAATAATATGCGACAATACCTTTTTAATTCTATGCGCTATACATTTTGCTAGGATTTTTGCATCACAACACTGAAGTGTAAGGGGCCTCCAATTTTGTAAATGGACTGGATCTTTATATTTTCCACTTGTATCCTGTTTCAGTAATAATGATATCAGACCTTCTTCTTGAGTGTCAGATAATCTAATTTGACAGGGTTCTTTCTGGATCAAAAATGGGGTTTAGGTGGTGGGCGTGTCAGGGGTCGTGAAGGCGGTCGCCACGACTACATTTTAGAGCACATGTAAAGGCCCCCGTCTTGGCGCTGTAGCGACATTTTTGCATTTTTAAGCCAATTTCGTGCAATCTACACATTTCTACATATAGATGCAATTTTTTGTTTGTTTGTTTTAAAACAAATTTTCTGCAATTCTTCACATTTTGTCATGCAGCTGAGAGAAAATGTTGCTATTTTTAAGATAGTTTCATGCAATTCTATGCATTTTGCTTTGGATAATGATGAGTTATTTTGCTCAAACATAATAACAACATTTTAAATTCTCCCTAACTGTCTAGCTTTTATTTTGGTGATTGTTAGTTCTCAAAAATTATATTATAACAAAATATATAGGTCCATTATCTTTTCTACATACTTTATATCTGGTTTTAGTCATTTAAGTTTACACTTAAAGTATTTTTCAATCCCGGAAATGTATTTAAACCAGCTCACCGGCTTTTAAACTATGATTTGACTATTATATCTTTCTTTTGAAAAAATAAATATAGAGTTTGAACAAATTAAAATGAGAGTTCAGTTCATGTAACAGGGTTGAGCTTAAAATAATCACATTAAATAAATAATCATCTTTAGAAATTACTTTGTCAAAGCAAGAAAAAAACTAGGGCTTTACATTGGTGGTGAAAACTTGGATATATTGTGGGGTTAAGTGGGATAAAATCTTCCAAGAATTCCTACTGAATTTGAGCACTTTAGCAAGACTCATATTTATTGTTGTCTATATTAAAGGGTATTTCATATATCATAACATGCTTTTTCAAATTCAAGCATATTGGTTCATAATTTCTACTTAAAATATCCCAAGGGACGCAAAATGTACTCTATTCGTGGAACAATCCAGCTGCACTTTTCCACACGCCCAGGCGTGGTTTTCTCCCCTTTCAATGCTTTTTTGCTTGTCTTCGATAAAGGACATCAGGTCTGATATAGACACCAAAGTCGACATAACTAATGTAGCTAACAAACAAGTAAATAAAACCAAAAGATTTTGGACTATATAGCTCTGCTAAAACTAGTTAGCTAAAATGTAGTCAGTTTCCATCCACAGTTTTTATGGAAGTAAATTCATACCGTATAAAAAAGAATCACGACAGCTGAGATGGAAACAGGAAGTGTCGGTACAATTTCATAAATGTCGACAGATAATTTGTTCGTTCGACATGGTGGGATCTTTTTGTGTCAATAAAATTAATTATGCGACAAATTGCAGTGGAAACGAATTCTTGCACAATTGTTGATAGAATAACCATCATGTCGAGGTAAATGTGCAGTCACGCGATGCTATGTTCTGTGGTGTTCCCACTAAGACTTGAAAAAGCATGCACAGTTTATTGGCTACAGATGAAATAAGTTATAGGCTAATGAACTTCACAGGGTGGTGAAAGCTTGATGTTCCTTTCCAATAAATGGCGAGGGTCTTCATTTGTATGCTAGTGACATGGTGATCGGTAATGACCAAATAAAAATGATCTCATCGGGCCTCCCGAGTGGCGCAGCGGTCTAAGGCACTGCATCGCAGTGCTAAAGGTGTTACTACAGATCCGGGTTTGATCGCGGGCTGTGTCGCAGCCGGCCGCGACCAGGAGACCCATGGGGTGGCACACAATTGGCACAGCGTCGTCCGGGTTAGGGGAGGGTTTGGCCGGGTAGGATGTCCTTGTCCCATCGCACTCTAGGGACTCCTTGTGGCGGCCAGGCGCATGCATGCTGACTTCGGTCGCCAGCTGTACGGTGTTTCCTCCAACATTGGTGCGGCTGGCTTCCGAGTTAAGCAAGCAGCGTGTCAAGAAGCAGTGCGGCTTGGCAGGGTCGTGTTTCGGAGTACGGCTCTCAACCTTCGCCTCTCCCAAGTCCGTACGGGAGTTGCAGCGATGGGACAAGACTGTAACTACCAATTGGATATCATGAAAAAGGGGTAAAAAGTTGTCTAGAGAGGGGGTCATTTATCGCAACAGTTTGTGTGACAAAACAATTGGTATGATGGAAACACATTGAACTTATGTTTCTTATTCGGTTGATGAGATCTGAAGTGCAAAAGTGTTGTTTATGTGCACTACGTCATCATATAGCCTTTTATCCGCATCAAGTCCGTTTGATGGAACAAACCTCTGGTGGGAAAATGCACTTTTTCTTATGCAGATTTTATCATATTCACATTACAATCTGTAGCAAATTGGATGGAAACCTAGCTAGTGACTAGCTAAAACAAAGAGAAAGAGGACAGAATGTTTTTTATTTTTTTTATAGTTTAATAATCCTATGCACATAGGATTGGGTTTACTCAGACAGAACGTCGCTGATTGCCAGGGGTGAAAGTAGATTAAAAAAATTACCGTTACGGGACCTACTACATTAATGTTTTATGGGTATGAATTGATGCATCCACTGCGTCTCTGTCTCGGGCCACTTATCTCCGCCTTTGCAAAATGTTTGTGTTCTCGTAGAACCACACCACAATGTGGAGGGTATACCGCCCGTTTTCAAGTCATTTAGCTCATTTTCATGCAGCTGACATGCGGTAATGTTATATAATGCCGTAATTGCCTATATTTTTCTTGGAATTTCATTTACATTATTGTGATAGGCTCATGTTTTACTAGTACAGTGTACCCCCACTATTTATTTTTACCGGGACGACGTACCGGACCAGCTTATTTTCACCGCTGGTTAGCGTCAAACCAATTTGGAGGGTATACCGCCCGTTTTCAAGTCAATTCGCTAATTTTCATGTAGCTGACATGCGGCAATGTTAAATAATGCAGGGATTGTCCCGCCATTGTAATCCTTGGGCGGGCTGCCTAAGCATTTTTCGCGTTGCCTAAGTCTAATCAGTGTAAAAAAATATATATATATATATATATATATGTTAAAAAGCAGCTTTTCTGTATTGGAACGGTGTGGGCGTATCCCGACAACAAAATGGTGTGGGCGTATACCGGTCATTAAAATATGAATGCGAGTAGAACACTGACTGGCCAGCTCAGTCAATGAGCCAACACAACATCATGTTCTGTGAGGAAATAGTAAGCATTTTTTAGACTGTCTGTTTGATATACAAGTTTGAGATAGGGTTTTTAATAGTTTTTTTTTTCTCCAATGTATGCATTGGCTACATACGAGTATAGGATGAGTCAACAACATTATTTGGGTATGAGTTAACAGATTATGAACTTTTAAAAGTGAGGTTTTCACTGGACAGTTACTTTAAGATGAAAACCTCAACACTGTTACAGTCAACCCTGTAACTTTAAATCAAATCAAATCAAATGTTATTGGCCACATGCGCCGAATACAACAGGTACAGACATTACAGTGAAATGCTTACTTACAGCCCTTAACCAACAGTGCATTTATTTTTAATAAAAAAGTAAAATAAAACAACAACAAAAAAGTGTTGAGAAAAAAAGTAAAATAACAGTAGGGAGGCTATATATACAGGGGGGTACCGGTGCAGAGTCAATGTGCGGGGGCACCGGCTAGTTGAGGTAGTTGAAGTAATATGTACATGTGGGTAGAGTTAAAGTGACTATGCATAAATAATTAACAGAGTAGCAGCAGCGTAAAAAGATGGGGTGGGGGGGCAGTGCAAATAGTGGCACTTTGTTTGTTTTTATCCCTTGAGATGGGAAAACATGTTTTTTCTGAAGTTGAACATGTGCTCTTGTTAAAGACAGTCAGATGAACTCGTGATACCATTTTTATGTCACTGCATCCAGTATGAAGGAAGTAAGATGTCGTTTTGCGAGCCAATGCTAACTAGCATTAGTGCAATGACTGGAAGTCTACAGGAACAGCTAGCATGCTAGCAACTGCCTTCAAACCGCCTGCAGAAACGACCCAGCTATAGTGAGGGGCAACTTGTCGGTTTGGTCAGGTCCAGCATGAAGGATAACGTTTATCTTATGTCGGTGAGTGTAGCATCTAGTTAGAGCATCTTAACAATAGAATATGTGTTCTCACACGTATTGGCATAAACAGCTGTCAACATTCTAGAAGGAATAATCCACATAACCAATCAGTAGGTTTACATCCACACAAATAATTCAAAATGGAACTGATTATGGCAATAGGCCGGTGTATGGCATTAGTCTTGTAAACGCCTTAATCTGATAATCTGAATCGGCGTAAGGTCATAATCAAAGTAAGCATATGCAGACTAAAACCCCTCATAAACACCTTAATCAAAGTTCCTGTAATGTATTTGATCTGTGCATGTGCTATCACGAGCAGTGCGAGCCTCATTCTTTGGCGCAAGTGAAGTGAGTTCAGAAAATCTGAAAGTATCCTACTGGGCACATACGTCAGTTCAACGTCTAGATTTGGCTGAGTTGTCAACTAATGTGAATTGAACTTGAAACATTTTTGGTTAAAAGTTAGAGGAAAAAAAAGATGCAATTCCCTAACGTTGATGACTTTTTTCAAATCCAATCAGATTTCCACGTTGATTCAATGTCATCACATTAGATTTTTTGGTAGAAATTAAGTGGAAACAAAGTTGATTCAACCAGTTTTTGCCCAGTGGGATGGATCTTAGAAACAGTTTTCACATACAAATGTTATATTACCTAGGCTTCCCAAAAATAATATGGTCGTAATAATAGAACGTTTATTTTGAATGGCGATCTTCTGTATTTTTCTAAGTCCCATCAGGTAGCCTGATTATCATGTGTCCATGTGAAAAGGATTATTAGGGAAATCGTTCTTCTTACAAAGCATGTAAATGTTTTAATGAAACTATTATATGAATCTGAGTATTAGTATGTTGAGCGGTCTATGGGTGACCATGGGATTTTCTCCACCTCTTGTGAATGACCCCGTGGAGCCCTAAAGTATAGCCATGCAGCCGCATTGACTATTTTTACAGTCCACAACATCAGTTGTACTAACATGGAATGTCAGTGGAAGAAGCCAGCCATGCCCAACCAGGTGCTGTCAGTGGAGGAGCTGTACTCGGCCGATGATTACAACCCTCTGTCCCGAGAACCCACAGATGAGGACCTTCAGTGGCTAAGGAACAGTCTTTGGGTCAGATTCACTTACATGGCACGGGTCCTTGAACCAAAGCCAGAAAAACAGATTTCCTTTCATTCATCCCTCTCTGTACCGGACATTGTTGCAAATCAATAACATGCAGGTATCCTGGCTGGCATGGTGGTGTCATTGGAGCAGCAGGATGCTATACAGGTGGCCACAGTGTACCGACCCTAAATGGCACACCCTGAGGAGAGCGGCACAGGTCCTAATCCAGGCACTTGTCATCTCCCGTCTGGATTACTGCAACTCGCTGTTGGCTGGGCTCCCTGCCTGTGCCATTAAACCCCTACAACTCATCCAGAATGCTGCAGCCCGTCTGGTGTTCAACCTTCCCAAGTTCTCTCACGTCACCCCCCTCCTCCGCACACTCCACTGGCTTCCAGTTGAAGCTCGCATCCGTTACAAGACCATGGTGCTTGCCTATGGAGCAGTGAGGGGAACGGCACCTCCGTACCTTCAGGCTCTGATCAGTCCCTACACCCAAACGAGGGCATTGCGTTCATCCACCTCTGGCCTGCTGGCTCCCTTCCTCTGCGGAAGCATAGTTCCCGCTCAGCCCAGTCAAAACTGTTCGCTGCTCTGGCACCCCAATGGTGGAACAAGCTCCCTCACGACGCCAGGACAGCGGAGTCACTCACCACCTTCCGGAGACATTTGAAACCCCACCTCTTTAAGGAATACCTGGGATAGGATAAAGTAATCCTTCTACCCCCCCCATCAATTTTTTTTTTAAAGTGGTTATCCCACTGGCTATAGGGTGAATGCACCAATTTGTAAGTCGCTCTGGATAAGAGCGTCTGCTAAATGACGTAAATGTAAATGTAAATGAGAGGGAGGTTGATGGACAACAATTTTGGAGCAGTGTTTAGGGCCATGCATGTAACTCTGTCACTGCTAAACAGGGTGATTGGAATGCAGTGGCTGGATGGGGTGTTATCTGTGAAGTGGGGCACAGACAACAAAGAGGAGGGGCATCAAGGAGTCAGGGCTTTGGGCCACGGGGTCTGGGATCCTGGGTGCCTCACCGAATGCTGTGTTCGGCACCATGGCAATGGTGGAGGTTAAGTGTCCCTATGGTGCAAAATACCTTACCACTGAAGAGGCAGTGAAGGCAATAAACAACTTATTTGATAGAAATCGGTCTATGTGGCATCGATATTAGTGTCAAAATGTACTACAAAGTGTAAATAGGATAATTTTGGTCATAAAGTCAGTCTCGTCCAAAACACAGTTTTGTAAGTTAGTTCGTCATGGCTTACTTGAGGGTAGGGTTTTGATTTAGACAATGCTCACTAACACGAGAGAAGCAGCTGTGCTGATTACACTCTTTCAGGTTCGCGCTCTATCCAATCATAGCAGCCAGAACCTCCAGGCAGTGAGACAGACCTGCCCATTATGCAGTGCCTCAGATTTTTTAACATAAGACAACACGCTGCCAAAGTTATGTTGATATAACCTTTGGCCCTAAGCCCTTTAAGGAGTGGATCACTGGTTTAAACCAAGTATGGGGCAGTCGGAAAGTGGAGGAAGCTAAGCTGTTGGCAGCACACTGACCCGTTACACCCACTGCGCGCACTCGGAGAAGCAGGCCGATGGGATCGTGTCAAGTCCACCGGCAACCTCCACATAAGAACTATAAGACAGTAGGCTGTCCCACATTCGCTGGGTATCTAATAGTCCAGTTCACGTGTCACAGGTATCACCTCTAATTCAGTTCCTCATAAACAATAATACTGGTTGCCGATTATATTTTGTGTAGGCTTACCTTACGTGACGTTTTGATAACCGTGTAAATCTCTTTTGGACAAGGTAACTTTAGTCAATATATTTGCCTGTATTTACCACTAAAAAATATAAATGCTAATTAGCTGCTAATGTGGCTATCATACAGAACTACACTGCCTGTCGCAAGCTTCACATCACTCACCAGGTCCATGTTGATCTGGACGAGACTGCCGAATCGATGTAAAGATAAAAAATCTAATGTTAGCTAAATTTAGTAATGAATACATTGGCTACATTTGTTTACAATTACAATTCTGTAAACTGTCTTGGGCAAGTTTTCCTGTTTACACAATACCTGTTATCTAACTAGCTCATGGTTGCAAGCTAGTTAGCAACATTAGCCTGGCTAGATGGCTACATTAGCCGTCTATTTGTCTATATCCATTGAAATGCATGAGAAATGTGTCATATAAACGAGTTTAGTTTTCTTTGGGTTTTATAAACCAACAGGTTTCAGAGATGGCCTGATTAGCATCCTCTCTTGAGTCAACAGTGTGCTAACTTGATTAGCATCCTCTCTTGAGTCAATAGTCTGCTAACTTTACTGCGGGAAGACATTGATCTGTTTGCTGTTACGCACTGGAAAGCAGATGCTTATTAGTAGAGCTTGTATGTAACCTTATTTAGTTCTACCAACTATGGTGGGTTTTAAATTAATTGCTATTCACATGTTGGTTTTTGATGTAGAATGACTGCAATGTTATTGATGGCAAATTGCAAACCTTATTTGCACCTTATCTATTCCAGAACCAATGGGTGTGCCTGAGTCTTACCACCAAGGTTATTATGGTAAACGAAAACTGAAACAAAAATAAAAACAAAAATTGGAAAAACAATTTAGTAAACTGAAATAAAATAATTAAGAAAAACATTTGAAAACTAAAATTATACTGAAACAATTTTTATTTGACTGCAAAACTAACTAAAATAAAATAAACAATCAATTATGTTTAGTTCTAGTTTTCTTTCTCACTTTGGGCATAAATCAAATGGGGTTTTCAAGCTTTTTTTTCTAATGTCGTTTTCAAGCTTCTAAATCTGGCAGGTAAATGCTGCCAGTTGATGGCAATGTTCGTTACAAATAGGCCTAGCTTGTCCATCACTATCACTAGCTAACAGGGAAGAAATCAGAGGGCGAGCGCAAAGTGTGATCGTGAAAAATAGGCGTGAACAATGGAGGCAGCAAAAGATAAAGCTCTGTATGGGATTTTTTAAAAAGTATTTATTTATTTCACCATTACTTAACCAGGTAAGCCAGTTGAGAACAAGTTCTCATTTACAACTGCGACCTGGCCAAGATAAAGCAAAGCAGTGCGATAAAAACAACAACACAGAGTTACATATGGGGTAAAAAAACATAAAGTCAAAAAATACAACAGAAAATATATATACAGTGTGTGCAAATGTAGCAAGTTATGGAGGTAAGGCAATAAATAGGCTATAGTGCAAAATAATTACAATTAGTATTAACACAGGAATGCTAGATGTGCAAGAGATGATGTGCAAATAGAGATACTGGGGTGCAAAAGAGCAAAATAAATAACAATATAGGGATGAGGTAGTTGGGTGGGCTAATTTCAGATGGGCTGTGTACAGGTGCAGTGATCGGTAAGGTGCTCTGACAACTGATGCTTAAAGTTATTGAGGGAGATAAGAGTCTCCAGCTTCAGAGATTTTTGCAATTCGTTCCAGTCATTGGCAGCAGAGAACTGGAAGGAATGGCGGCCAAAGGAGGTGTTGGCTTTGGGGATGACCAGTGAGATATACCTGCTGGAGCGCAGACTACGGGTGGATGCTGCTATGGTGACCAATGAGCTAAGATAAGGCAGGGATTTGCCTAGCAGTGATTTATAGATGGCCTGGAGCCAGTGGGTTTGACGACGATCATGTAGTGAGGACCAGCCAACAAGAGCGTACAAGTCACAGTGGTGGGTAGTGTATGGGGCTTTGGAGACTAAACGGATGGAACTGTGATAGACTACATCCAATTTGCTGAGTAGAGTGTTGGAGGCTATTTTGTAAATGACATCGCTGAAGTCAAGGATCGGTAGGATAGTCAGTTTTACGAGGGCATGTTTGGCAGCATGAGTGGATTGTTTTGTGTCCATTGCTGGAACGGACAAAAGCAAATATATTGTAGTGTCAGTAGCGTGTGTGGACCAGAGATAAAAGGGAAAACCCAACCAACCTCAAAATTAATCTGAAAAGCGCCCACAAATAATCATACAAACAATTTCAGGAAAAAAACAAGGTGAGACAGTCACCAGCTATTAGTAGCGGCACGTCAACGGCAACGTTAGGACAACCAACTTCAGCAATTTGCATGAAAAGAGAAGAAACATGGCAACCTAATTCAAATCAGAGAAGAGAAGAAGCACTAGTTAATTTATTCATCCAGTCTGACAAGTCCACGAGACCGTGTGATGAGCCAGTCTTCAGAAAATTCAACCAAACACTTGATCCCAAATGTAAAACTACTCGTGCTGCTAGAGTAAACGGGTTGATTTCTTTGCAAATAGATACAGCAAGTCGAGAAAGATAAGGAGATTCTGAAAGAGGCATGAAACCTAACCCTGTGTAGATGAATGGAGCAGGGTTAGTTTATGGGCATATCAGCCTGCTTCTATCACACCCCCCCCCAACAAGGTACAGCATGCGTTGCTCAACCTCCATCGGATTTAGCATCCACACACCGGAGAGATAATTAGACGCATGGGACATAGCAGAGGAGAGGATTCTACTCGTCGTAACTGACAACGGGGCGAACATAGTTAAGGCTATCAAGCTATTACAGAACAGGCAAGAGAATACCCGTGACCAACAATAACCAGAGCTGGCCATAGCTTTGAACGGCGCTGCATAAATGTCTGAATCTGAGTCGGACACAGACGATTATCATTTTAAATCCAAGTCACATTAAGATTGATTGATCATTTAAGCATAAGCAAACCTATGACCTGACCCATCACCATATGTATTACTGCCCCTCAGTGGCAAGAAGTGACATCCCCAAAAAGCACAAACTATAGGCCTACAACACATAAATGGCTCCTAGCCTACCACACATAGGTTACTTTCTGTCCCTAACATTAAAACTAAAACTAAATAATATAAAAAGGAAATATAAATTATTTTATAAAACTCAAACGAAATAAAAACGAGTAAATCAAGTCTGAAAACTAACTGAAACTAAAAACCGAATTTCAAATAAATATTTACAAATGTATAGAAATAAAAAATAATAGAAAATCACAAAACTATAATAACCTTACTCATCACCTTAACTAGGTGAGTGGTTTCTCCTGCTTTGGTTTGTTTCAGTCATTGCAGGAAGTGCTGAAGAGCTGGAGTGTGTGAAGGGTTTTGTCCCAGCCCATCTCTAACACCTGACTTAAATTAATCAACTTAACAAATTACTGCGACAGGCTATGATTTGTAATCAGGTATGAGCTGGGCTGGAACAAAAGCTTACACACTCCTGCCATTCAGATATGGAGCTGTCCACCCTTTTAAAGCTAGAATCCTTAGTAGCAACATCCATTTTTTAACTTATAAATTAATGATACGTTCACATTGATTCTTGAAGAATATACCTTATAAATGCCTGATGAGCTTAGTTCAACTTCCGTACCCCATCAAAACCCCAAACATACACTTGTTTTACTCCAATGTTTGTAAACAACGTAAGTGTAAACAAACACTGTATAGCCTTAAAACATGGTTGAAACTATCATTTGTATATCATGGATGGTCAGTCCTTGCATCCGTAGCTTTGTCTATGAATTTGAAAGTGATTACTTTTCTCCAGGCCCATACCTCGGCCTTTTACATTGTTAATGTTTCAATTAAGGATTCTAGCTTGAAGTCATTATTCTGCACTATGGGTACATTTAGATGGTATTGATATATAACGCGTGTTCCACTCTCAATTTGAAGTCGAACTTGTTGACTCATGCCAAGGCGGCGGCAGCTGCTAAGAAGAAGGGAGCAGCAGCGGAGCAGAAGACTGCAGCCAAGGCAGCACTGGTCCACACCTTCCCTGTCTGTACGTGCCTTTAGACTCCTCTTCATGTGTAGGGGAGAGTGGTCTAAAGTTGAGCCATTTTTTACATTCAGCATCACTACTCAAGGGAAAGATAGTATTCTTCCTGACAAAGATATCTACATACTGTATATTTGAGGATGTTGTGTATCCCTGGAAATAATTAGAATTCATGTAAATATAAGAGCTATGAAAACATAGCATGTCCAAAAAAAGTGGTCTTTTGGCACAACTTACCCCGGGTATGGGGTAAGTTGAGCTAGGGAGTGACAGGGTAAGTTGAGCCGCCTTGGGGTAAGTGGGTGATGTTGTCCTGTTACAGTGGGTGATGGTGCTGGTAGGTTTAATTCATGGAATGGGGGTGTGCTATATTGTATATATTAAATGTATGCCTACATTCGAATATACAGGTAAACTGCCAAAATAATGGAAATACTTGAGTAAATGAGGGATAAAAAGCATATTGAAAGCAGGTGCTTCCACACAGGTGTGGTTCCTGAGGCAATTAACATCCCATCATGCTTAGGGTCATGTATAAAAATGCTGGGCAGGCCATTATTTTCAAGTATGGGTAACTGAATACGTGGAGTGTGTCTGAAAGTTGCCGTTGTCCCTCCGATGTCCCTCCGATGTCAACAACTACAGACCAGTATCCCTTCTTTATTTTCTCTCCAAAACTCTTGAGCGTGCCGTCTATAGCCAACTCTCCTGCTATCGCTCTCAGAATGACCTTCTTGATCCAAACCAGTCAGGTTTCAAGACTGGTCATTCAACTGAGACTGCTCTTCTCTATGTCACGGAGGCTCTCTGCACTGCTAAAGCTAACTCTCTCTCCTCTGCTCTCATCCTTCTAGACCTATCTGCTGCATTTGATACTGTGAACCATCAGATCCTCCTCTCCACCCTCTCCGAGTTGGGCATCTCCGGCGCGGCTCGCTCTTGGATTGTGTCCTACCTGACAGGTCGCTCCTACCAGGTGGCGTGGTGAGAATCTGTCTCCGCACCACGTGCTCTCACCACTGGTGTCCCCCAGGGCTCAGTTCTAAGCGCTCTCCTATTCTCTCTATACACCAAGTCACTTGGCTCTGTCATATCCTCACATGGTCTCTCCTATCATTGCTACGCAGACGACACACAATTCATCTTCTCCTTTCCCCCTTCTGATAACCAGGTGGCAAATCGCATCTCTGCATGTCTGGCAGACATATCAGTGTGGATGTCGGATCACCACCTCAAGCTGAACCTAGGCAAGACGGAGCTGCTCTTCCTCCCAGGGAAGGACTACCCGCTCCATGATCTCGCCATCACGATTGTGCAAAGAACCTTGGTGTGACCCTGGACAACACCCTGTCGTTCTCCGCTAACATCAAAGCGGTGACCCGATCCTGTAGGTTCATGCTCTAAAACATTCGCAGAGGACGACCCTACCTTACACAGGAAGCGGCACAGGTCCTAATCCAGGCACTTGTCATCTCCCGTCTGGATTACTGCAACTCGCTGTTGGCTGGGCTCCCTGACTGTGCCATTAAACCCCTACAACTCATCCAGAACGCTGCAGCCCGTCTGGTGTTCAACCTTCCCAAGTTCTCTCACGTCACCCCGCTCCTCCGCACACTCCACTGGCTTCCAGTTGAAGCTTGCATCTGCTACAAGACCATGGTGCTTGCCTACGGAGCTGTGAGGGGAACGGCACCTTACCTTCAGGCTCTGATCAGTCCCTACACCCAAACGAGGGCATTGCGTTCTTCCACCTCTGGCCTGCTGGTCCCCCTACCTCTGCGGATGCACAGTTCCCGCTCAGCCCAGTCAAAACTGTTCGCTGCTCTGGCACCCCAATGGTGGAACAAGCTCCCTCACGACGCTAGGACAGCGGAGTCACTAACCACCTTCCAGAGACACTTGAAACCCTACCTCTTTAAGGAATACCTGGGATAGTATAAAAGTAATCCCCTACCCCACCCCCACAAAAAAAAAATAATAATAATAATAATAATAATAATGAAAAAATTACAAAAGAATGACAAAAAAGAATACAAATGAAATAAAAAAGAAAATTTGAAAAAAAAAAAATATATATATATATAAAACTAATGAAAATTAAGAATATACTCTTTACAAAAATATATATATAAAAAAATTAAAAAATTAAAAAATGTGTAAAGTGGTTGTCCCACTGGCTATCATAAGGTGAATGCACCAATTTGTAAGTCGCTCTGGATAAGAGCATCTGCTAAATGATGTAAATGTAAATGTAAGTGGCAGGATCAACACCAGTGGGTGTGTCAAAACAGTTAATTGGGCAGATTGGTTGTCACTCAAGACTGTTTTGCGTAGCTGCTTCCTGCTTCCTAATAAACGTAGCAGGTTAGGATAATTAACCTAGCAGGTTAGGAGAATGAGGTTAAGGTTAGGAAAAGGATTAGGGATAGGCTTAAAATTCTAACGGAAGCAGCGAGCAGCCACGCAAATCGGCCTTCAGTGGCAACCAATCTGCCCATTTACCTGCTAGCTTCTCTTTCGCACTGGTACATGTTCGTTTTTTGTCAATGTACCTCTTCAGTGTCATTCAGTCTTTTTTCATCCCTTGCTGCTGCTTGAATGGACTTCTTCCCTTCTCTCACTTCCTTGGCTGCTCTCTCAAGAACCTGAAGGGGGGCTAGAACCCTGCTTGTTTTACATTTGTATACACTGGGCATGAAGATGTCTGCTCTGTAACAATACAACTGAGTTCATATGCATGTCACATTGCAAAAATACTTTGCATATTATGCATAAAACTGACTATATGTAATCATCCTTTGTATGGGGTATGGTATGGCTCAACTTAAAGCTCAACTTTTTTTATTTATATATTTTTTAATACTTTTTACCCCTTTTTCTCCCCAATTGGTAGTTACAGTCTTGTCCCATCTCTGCAACTCCCATATAGACTCAGGAGAGGCAAAGATCAAGAGCCGAAACACGACCCTGCCGAGCCGCACTGCTTCTTGACACACTGCCCGCTTAACCCGGAAGCCAGCCGCACCAATGTGTTGGAGGAAACACTGTACAACTGGCGACCGAAGTCAGTGTGAATGCGCCTGGCCCGCCACAAGGAGTCGCTAGAGCATGATGGGACAAGGACATCCCGGCCGGCCAAACCCTCCCCTAACCCGGACGACGCTGGGCCAATTATGCACCACCTCATGGGTCTCCCAGTCGCAGCACAGCCTGGGATCGAACCTGGGTCTGTAGTGATGCCTCTAGTACTGCATTGCAGTGCTTTAGACCACTGTGCCACTCGGGAGGCCCCTCTGTTGGATCTTGCTGAATGTTCTCCATCTCCTCTACGATTTCCTCACTATTGGCGCCACTTCATCCCCTCCCACCCTGGGCGTCTTCACCCTCATCTCCACCTTCAGCCACCTTGGCATACCTTTCTCTGAGGAGAAGATAGAAGGCTCCTCCACTTGCCTCTAATTCCTCGGCATCATACTGGACACAGTCTCCTTTCAGGCCTCCCTGCCTCTTGACAAACTTCAGCACATTTCCCTCCTCCTGTCCAATTGCTTGGAATCTCCCCCACTGCACTAAACGTCAGCTGCTTTATCTGCTTGGCCACCTGAATTATGCCATCAGGATCATCCCTCAAGGTCGCTCCTTACTGTAAAATCTTCTCTCCCTGGCCGCCTCCATGCCTTCCCTGCTTCACACCGTGGTCTTTGACCCCTCGTGCCTCTTGGAGCTCAGGCTTTGGCACCTTCTCCTCAGTAATTGGGACGGTATCACCTTTTTCTATGATGACTGTGTCTCTTCTCCTGAAGACTTACAGCTGTTCACTGATGCTGCCCCTTCCATCGGGTATGTTTTTTTTTTTACAGCAGTCATTGGTTTGCTGCCTCATGGCCTCCCGAACTTGCCTCTTTTCCTGCAGCCCACTCCTCCGCCCTGTTCGAGTTGTAACCAATTGTTGTAGCCACTTCTCTCTGGGGGAATGGCTCAGAAGGGCCATACTCATCCATTCCGACAACCTTTCAGTGGTAGACATCATTAACAAGGGCCGTTCTGACTCCCTCCCTATCATGAGTTTCCTAAAACGTCTAATCTTTCACCCATCAGTTCTTTCTCAGAGTTGCACATGTACCTGGCCAATGTAACTCAATCGCTGATTCTCTGTCCCGTCTCCAATTTCAGAGATTCAGGATCTTGGACCCGTATGCAGAACCCCGACCAACCCCAGTCCCTCCTTATTCCATGATGACCTTCCCGTGAACCATCCACTCCTTCGCCTCATCTCCCAGTCACGCCACTCTATCCTATCAGCCGTTGCAACAAGTACCCTGTCCTTTTACTGGACAGCCTGGTGATGCTTCCAGCATTTCCATACACTTTATCACCTGACCATGTCTGCCTTCATCACCCATGCCAGCTCATCCCTCTCCATGCAGAAATCCTCCATCCGGACGTACCTGGCCAGGATCAACTTCTTTCTCAAGTTGCTTACTGGGTCTTCATGTTCCTCCACCTCTCACCCACAAGTCTCCCTTCTCCTCAAGGGCCCCCACGCCGCCAGTTTACAACCTCATCTGCTATCTACAACCCTCTTGTCATCCCAGCGTGTCAGACGTCACCATCCTCGACAAATAAATCCTCATCTTCACCATCAAACACAGCAAAACCGATCAGTTTGGAAGAACCACACCAGTCTACCTGTTCTGGCTACCATCTACCCTCAGCCCTTACAAACCACTGACCTACTTCCCGCAGCTCAGACAATCTCAACATGCCTCTCCATCCGATCCACTATTCATCACCGATTCTGGTTCCCTCGCCTCTCACCAATGGTTGCATTCCCATCTGAGACAAATACTATCCTTGTCCGGCTATCCTGCTGACCAATTCTCCAGACACTCCTTCCACATCGGAGCCGCCTCCATGGCAGCCGACATGGCTTCCCAGACCACACCGTACAACTCCTCGGCCGCTGGTCCTCTCAAGTCTATCATTCCTTCATCCGTTCTGACATCAACAACAACAGGACAGCCCACAACATGCTCATTTCTCAGAACCTGCATTAACTCAGGCACAGTCCTCCAGTCTCTGCCTCATTTCAAGGACACCATCTACCTCACGCACCATATCCTACCCAACCAGCCAAAAGAGGATTGGCTCCCCAGCTGAGCCTGGTTCCTCTCAACGTTTTCTTCCTTCAAGGGAGTTTTTTCCTTGCCACCATCGCTTCTGCTTGCTCTCCTGGGGTCTAAGGTTGGTTCACTCTGTGGGCAACTCGTCCATATGCTTGTACTACCTCAACTATATCGGCAACCATTTAGCACCTGCAGGCCAACAGCTCACTTCCTATCCAGGGTCCAACTAACTTGGAGTTCTCTTTTTGGGGGTTGCCTTAACCACAGCAGTCTAACTACCACGGCCTGACAGTGATGTCTACCTAAGACTCCAAGCCAAACCCTAGAGTCCACCCCTCTGGATCCTTCATCTGCAGCCCTCGGCTTCATCCAGTCGATTCTCATTCCCTCCTGAATCCTCATTCTCACATCCATTTCATTTTCTCAATAAATATTCTAAACCCATTTAATGTCAGGTCCTTGAACTCGTGAAATGAGCTTATCAAGGTGTCAAGCTCATTGAGGAACTCTCTAAGGGCACCTGGTGGGCAATATATGACAATAATGTTAAGTTTGAGAGGACAGGTGACATTGACAGCATGGAATTCAATGTCACCAATTCAATTCATGTAAAGCCTACAGGGAGAGGAGCGAACAGGTATGGTAAACACACACATAACTAGGTAAGATACTCAAGTGAGAGAGTGGTGTGGAGCCTTCCTCTCTTTCCTTCCTCGAATAACTCCACAGAACAATTCAGAACCAGCAGAATCGTCTTTGCTTCGGCAAAGGTCTTAGTTTTACGACGAGACCGCCACTGACATGATCGCCGCTGAGAGAACAGGGGAGACTGAAGTACTAATACTAATTATTAATTGCCTTCCAAAGGTGAAGAGCACACCTCCCAGTACTAATTGCTGATTGCCTAGGAGAGGAGAAACTACTCCCCCTCCAATACAGCCACTAATTACGAAAACAACAACAGTCACAAATTGCCCTGCCCTTAATCCTGGTTGATGTGTCAACAATCATCTGCAAGTTATGAGCGGTCAGAATTTCACACACCAAGTAGTCTACTGGAAAGACAGGCAGCACTTAAAGTAGATGGCCCTAGCTGGCAAAAAGAGATTACTAGACAACACATAAAGACAGAAATTATACTTATCACTCCTGGAAATATTAGGAGTCTGTCACGGATTCTGCCGAGGCTGCTCCTCCTCCTTGCTCGGGCAGGCTTCGGCGTTCGTCGTCCCCGGAGTACTAGCTGCTGCCGATCGATGTTTCGGTGTTTGTCTTGTTCTGTCTTGAGTGGTTACACCTGTATGCTATTATGTTTGATTGTAGTCCCTATATTTACCCAGTCAGCTATGCAGAGTTCTCCCGCCGCTTCAGGGCGGTTTTCGATCATCCCCCAGAGGGGAAAGCGTCTGGTGAGCGTCTGTTCCACCTCAGACAGGGGAAGAGGAGCGCGCAGGAGTTCGCACTGGACTTCCGGACTCTGGCTGCCAATGCGGGATGGAATGAGAGGGCCCTCATCGGCCACTACAGGTGCAGCCTAAGGGAGGACGTTCGCCGAGAGTTGGCCTGCAGGGACACCAACCTAAGTTTCGATCAGCTGGTGGACATGTCGATTCGTCTAGATACCCTGTTGGCTACCCGCGGACGTCCGGAGTTGGGGCCGTCCATTCCATCCCCCAGCACCTCCGAGCCGAGCCCTATGGAGCTCGGGAGTGCTGGTGCTAGAGAGAAGAGGAGAGAGACCAGGAGAGAGGCCGTCCCCTGCACCAACTGTGGCCGCAGAGGACACACTGCGATTCGGTGCTGGGGAGGGTCTCCTAGGGATCGAGGCAGCAGGCCACGCACTGATGAGTCATTCCAGGTGAGTAAGCACCCAACTCACCCAGAGCTCTCTGTTGTACATATGTGTATTAAAGTTGTGTTTCCCAAGGTTTCTTCTCACTCCCAGCATAAGGCGCTAGTCGATTCAGGCGCAGCTGGGAATTTTATCGATCGCTGTTTCTCGTATAAGTTAGGAATTCCCCTTATACCAGTTGATGTGCCCTTCCCCATCCATGCCCTAGACAGCCGCCCTTTGGGGTCGGGATTGATTAGGGAGGTCACAGCGCCACTTAAGATGAAGACGCAGGGGGGTCATGAGGAGATTATACAGTTGTATTTGATTGACTCTCCTGCGTTTCCCGTGGTGTTGGGGCTTCCCTGGTTAATATCTCATGACCCCAACATTTCATGGCAACAGAGGGCTCTGAAGGGATGGTCTGATCAGTGTGTCGGGCGGTGTATACAGTGGGGAAAAAAAGTATTTAGTCAGCCACCAATTGTGCAAGTTCTCCCACTTAAAAAGATGAGAGAGGCCTGTAATTTCCATCATAGGTACACGTCAACTATGACAGACAAAATGAGAAAAAAAATCCAGAAAAATCACATTGTAGGATTTTTAATGAATTTATTTGCAATTTATGGTGGAAAATAAGTATTTGGTCAATAACAAAAGTTTCTCAATACTTTGTTATATACCCTTTGTTGGCAATGACACAGGTCAAACGTTTTCTGTAAGTCTTCACAAGGTTTTCACACACTGTTGCTGGTATTTTGGCCCATTCCTCCATGCAGATCTCCTCTAGAGCAGTGATGTTTTGGGGCTGTCGCTGGGCAACACAGACTTTCAACTCCCTCCAAAGATTTTCTATGGGGTTGAGATCTGGAGACTGGCTAGGCCACTCCAGGACCTTGAAATGCTTCTTACGAAGCCACTCCTTCGTTGCCCGGGCGGTGTGTTTGGGATCATTGTCATGCTGAAAGACCCAGCCACGTTTCATCTTCAATGCCCTTGCTGATGGAAGGAGGTTTTCACTCAAAATCTCACGATACATGGCCCCATTCATTCTTTCCTTTACACGGATCAGTCATCCTGGTCCCTTTGCAGAAAAACAGCTCCAAAGCATGATGTTTCCACCCCCATGCTTCACAGTAGGTATGGTGTTCTTTGGATGCAACTCAGCATTCTTTGTCCTCCAAACACGACGAGTTGAGTTTTTACCAAAAAGTTATATTTTGGTTTCATCTGACATTCTCCCAATCCTCTTCTGGATCATCCAAATGCATTTTAGCAAACTTCAGATGGGCCTGGACATGTACTGGCTTAAGCAGGGGGACACGTCTGCACTGCAGGATTTGAGTCCCTGGCGGCGTAGTGTGTTACTGATGGTAGGCTTTGTTACTTTGGTCCCAGCTCTCTGCAGGTCATTCACTAGGTCCCCCCGTGTGGTTCTGGGATTTTTGCTCACCATTCTTGTGATCATTTTGACCCCACGGGGTGAGATCTTGCGTGGAGCCCCAGATCGAGGGAGATTATCAGTGGTCTTGTATGTCTTCCATTTCCTAATAATTGCTCCCACAGTTGATTTCTTCAAACCAAGCTGCTTACCTTATTGCAGATTCAGTCTTCCCAGCCTGGTGCAGGTCTACAATTTTGTTTCTGGTGTCCTTTGACAGCTCTTTGGTCTTGGCCATAGTGGAGTTTGGAGTGTGACTGTTTGAGGTTGTGGACAGGTGTCTTTTATACTGATAACAAGTTCAAACAGGTGCCATTAATACAGGTAACGAGTGGAGGACAGAGGAGCCTCTTAAAGAAAAAGTTACAGGTCTGTGAGAGCCAGAAATCTTGCTTGTTTGTAGGTGACCAAATACTTATTTTCCACCATAATTTGCAAATAAATTAATAAAAAATCCTACAATGTGATTTTCTGGAATTTTTTTTCTCAATTTGTCTGTCATAGTTGACGTGTACCTATTATGAAAATTACAGGCCTCTCTCATCTTTTTAAGTGGGAGAACTTGCACAATTGGTGGCTGGCTAAATACTTTTTTTCCCCACTGTAGGTGTTTCCGTAGGGGCAACGACGGTGGAAAGTCCGAACCAAATGTCCGCAATGCACATTCCTCCTGAGTATGCAGATTTGGCACTCGTCTTCTGTAAGAAGAGGGCGACTCAATTACCACCTCATAGACAGGGGGATTGTGCGATAGACCTCCAGGCAGGCGCTGCACTTCCTCGTAGTCATGTGTATCCTCTGTCTCAGGAGGAGACGGCGGCTATGGAGACATATGTCACCGAATCTCTGGGACAGGGATACATACGGCCGTCCACTTCCCCTGCGTCCTCGAGTTTCTTTTTTGTGAAGAAGAAGGATGGGGGTTTGCGCCCGTGTATTGATTACCGTGGTCTTAACCAGATTACCATTAAATACAGCTATCCTCTCCCTCTGATTGCGAGTATGACGGAGTCATTACACGGGGCGCGATTCTTCACAAAATTGGATCTCAGGAGCGCTTACAACCTGGTGCGCATTAGGGAGGGAGATGAATGGAAAACAGCATTTAGTACCACCTCGGGTCACTATGAGTATCTCGTCATGCCATACGGGTAATGAATGCTCTTTCAGTCTTCCAATCATTTGTAGACGAGATTTTCCGGGATTTGCATGGACAGGGTGTAGTGGTGTATATTGATGACATTCTAATATACTCCGCTACACGAGCCGAGCATGTGTCCCTGGTGCGTCGGGTGCTGGGTAGACTGTTGGAGCATGACTTGTATGTGAAGGCGGAGAAATGCCTGTTTTTCCAGGAGTCCATCTCCTTCCTGGGACATCGGTTGTCCGCGTCAGGGGTGGAGATGGAGATTGACCACGTTTCAGCCGTGCGTAATTGGCAGACTCCCACCACGGTTAAGTAGGTGCAGCGGTTTTTGGGTTTTGCCAATTACTACCGGAGGTTTATCCGGGGTTTTGGACAGGTAGCAGCTCCCATCACCTCCCTGCTAAAGGGGGGCCCGGTGCGTTTGCAGTGGTCGGCTGAGGCGGACAGGGCATTTAGACATCTGAAGGACCTGTTCATCTCGGTTCCGGTGCTGGCACATCCGGACCCCTCTCTGGCGTTCCAAGTTGAGGTGGATGCGTCCGAGGCGGGGATAGGTGCTGTACTGTCTAAACGCTCGGGCACGCCTCCAAAACTCCGCCCCTGTCCTTTTTATTCCAAGAAGCTCAGTCCGGCGGAACGCAATTATGACGTGGGGGACAGGGAGCTGCTAGCGGTGGTTCAAGCCCATAAGGTGTGGAGGCATTGGCTTGAGGGGGCTAAACACCCTTTCCTCATTCTGACTGACCATCGTAACCTGGAGTACATCCGGGCAGCGAGGAGACTAAACCCTCGTCAGGCTAGGTGGTCCATGTTTCTTGCCCGGTTTTGTATTTAAGCTCACGTATATACCAGGGTCACAGAACGCTAAGGCAGACACCCTGTTCCGGCTATATGACACAGAGGAGAGGTCCATTGAGCCCACTCCCATACTCCCGGAGTCTTGTCTAGTGGCACCGGTGGTGTGGGAGGTCGATGCGGAAATCGAGCGGGCGATACGTACCGACCCTACTCCCCCAGAGTGTCCAGAGGGGCGGAGGTACGTGCCGCTCGAGGTCCGTGATCGACTGATATATTGGGCTCACACGTCACCCTCCTCTGGTCATCCGGGTATTGGTCGAACGGTGCACTGCCTTAGCGGGAAGTACTGGTGGCCCACCTTGGCTAAGGACTTGAGGGTTTACGTTTCTTCCTGCTCGGTGTGCGCTCAGTGTAAGGCGCCTAGACACCTGCCCAGAGGGAAGTTACAACCCCTACCCGTTCCACAACGGCCGTGGTCTCACCTATCGGTGGATTTTGTCACGGACCTTCCCCCCTCCCAGGGGAATACCACGATCTTGGTCGTTGTGGATCGGTTTTCTAAGGCCTGCCGTCTCATTCCGATGCCAGGTCTCCCTACAGCCCTACAAACGGCCGACGCCCTGTTTACTCACGTCTTCCGGCACTACGGGGTGCCTGAGGATATAGTGTCTGATCGGGGTCCCCAGTTCACCTCTAGAGTCTGGAGGGCATTTATGGAATGTTTGGGGGTCTCGATTAGCCTTACCTCGGGTTTTCACCCTGAGAGTAATGGGCAGGTGGAGAGAGTAAACCAGGATGTGGGTAGGTTTCTGAGGTCCTATTGCCAGGACCGGCAGGAGGAGTGATCGGGTTATATCCCCTGGGCAGAGATAGGCCAAAACTCACTTCGCCACTCCTCCACTAATCTTACGCCTTTTCAGTGTGTGTTGGGGTATCAGCCGGTCCTGGCACCCTGGCATCAGAGCCAGATCGAGGCTCCTGCGGTGGATGAGTGGTTTCGGCGCTCGGAGGAAACATGGAACGCTGCGCATGTCCATCTGCAGCGGGCTATCAGTAGGCAAAAGGCGAGCGCGATCGCCACCGCAGTGAGGGTCCGGTTTATGCACCTGGAGATCGGGTCTGGCTCTCGACCCGAAACCTGCCGGAAGCTGGGTCGGCGGTTTGTGGGGCCATTTAAAGTCCTGAGGAGATTGAACGAGGTATGTTATAGGTTACAACTGCCCATAAATTACCGCATTAACCCCTCGTTCCATGTGTCTCTCCTCAGGCCGGTGGTAGCTGGTGAGATACGAGAGGCTCCTCCGCCCCCACTAGACATCGAAGGGGCTCCGGCGTACTCAGTCCGTTCCATTGTGGATTCGAGGCGTCGGATGGGGGTCTGCAGTATCTCGTGGAGTGGGAGGGGTACGGTCCGGAGGAACGGTGCTGGGTCCCTAGGGGGGACATCCTAGATCCCTCCCTGTTGACGGATTTCCACCGGAGTCAACCGACTCGCCCTGCTCCGCGTCCTCCTGGCCGTCCCAGAGGCCGGGGTCGGCGCACGGCTGGAGCCGCGCGTCAAGGGGGGGTACTGTCACGGATTCTGCCGAGGCTGCTCCTCCTCCTTGCTCGGCCAGGCTTCGGCGTTCGTCGTCCCCGGAGTACTAGCTGCTGCCGATCGATGTTTCGGTGTTTGTCTTGTTCTGTCTTGAGTGGTTACACCTGTATGCTATTATGTTTGATTGTAGTCCCTATATTTACCCATGTCTCTCGTTTGGTAATTGTGTGTTATTGTTTTGTGTCTCGTATGGTCGGCATTGCTGTTGTCGTATGCGTGTATTTGTTTTCCTCCCTGTTAGGGGGTTTTGTTTTGTATGTTCTTTACTGACTAGTAAAGTACGTCTGCCAGTAGCTCTGTGTCCTGCGCTTGACGTCGCTCACCGCATACACGTCTCCCTTGACAGAGTCCTCTAGTTATAGAAAGAAACAAGGCAAACAGTTTGACAATATTAGCCCACACAGCTACAAGGATGCACTTTCATGCTAGGTGTAGGATACGTGTCAAACACAAGGCATGCGCAATTATTTGGGTTGTTGATTCAATTTGGCCCGCTTTCATACCGCCCGCGACATGCTGCACTACAAGTCCCAGCAAGCACTGCCAGCATACTGCATGCACACACTACTCCTCCCAGAACCACACACACACCCACCCATGATCATGAACATTTGTCTGGGACGGGCAAAAACGTGTTGGAGATTTGAGCACTAAATGCATCAGGGCATTGCATGCATAGGCCTATAGGCTTAGGCGTCCACTGTATTAATATGTTTTACAAATAAATATAAAGGAAGAGAAGCTAACACCTAGCCCCAGAAAGAGAGAGATAGAGATATACCGGTGGCATGCTACAACAATGACATGAATTTCTGTATACTTGTCAGATAGGTATATCTGCTATGGGCATACAGAAGGAGGCTAATTCGTTAATTTTCAATTAAAATATTTTTCATAAAGATACAGTGCCTTCAGAAAGTATTCACACCTTTACTTTTTCTACATTTTGTTGTGTTACAGCTTGAATTTAAAATGCATCAAATTGAGATGTTTTTATCACTGGCCTACACACTATACCCCATAATGTCAAAGTGGAATTATGTTTTTCGAAGAAAAAAAATGAAAAAGCTGAAATGTCTTGAGTTTATAAGTATTCAACCCCTTTGTTATGGCAAGCCTAAATAAGTTCAGTAGTAAAAATGTGCTTAACAAGTCACATAATAAGTTGTATGGACTCGCTCTGTGTGCAATAATAGTATTTAACATTATATTTGAATGACTAACTCATCTCTGTACCCCACGCATACAATTATCTGTAAGGTCATTCAGTCGAGCAGTGAACTTCAAACACAGATTCAACCAAAAAGACCAGGGAGGTTTTCCAATGCCTTGCAAAGAAGGGCACCTATTGGTAGATGAGCTAAAATAACAAAGAAGACATTGAATATTCCTTTGAGCATGGTGAAGTTATTAATTACACTTTGGATGATGTATCAATACACCCAGTCACTACAAAGACACAGGCGTCATTCCTAACTCAGTTGCCAGAGAGGAAGGAAATCGCTCAGGGATTTCACCATAAGGCCAATAGTGACTTTAAAACAGTGAGGATGGATCAACAACATTGCAGTTACTCCATAATACTAACCTAAATGACAGAGAGAAAAAAGGAAGCCTATATGTATTACAAATATTCCAAAACATGCATCCAGTTTGCAATAAGGCACTAAAGTATAATTGCAAAAAATGGGGCAAAGAAATTAACTGTATGTCCTGAATACAAAGCGTTATGTTTGAAGCAAATCCAACACAACACATCATCAGCAAGGACTAGGGAGTTTTTTGGGGATAAGAATACATGTAATAGAGCTAAGAACATGCAAAATCCTAGAGGATAACCTGGTTCATTCTGCTTTCCAACAGGCAATGGGAGACAAATTCACCTTTCAGCAGGACAATAACTTAAATCGCAAGGCCAAATATACACTGGAGTTGCTTACCAAGCTGACATTGAATATTTCTGAGTGTCTTAGTTACAGTTTTGACTTAAATAGGCTTGAAAATCTATAGCATGATTTGAAAATGGCTGTATGGCAATGATCAACAACCAACTTGACAGAGCTTGAAGAATTTTAAAAAGAATAATGGACAAATATTGTACAATCCAGGTGTGCAAAGCTCTTAGAGACTTACCCAGAAAGACTCACAGCTGTAATCGCTGCCAAAGGTGATTCTAACATGTATTGACTCAGGGCTGTGAATACTTATGTAAATGAGATTTCTGTGAATCTGTTTTTTTATTTTTATATTTGATCAATTTTGATTTCAGGCTGTAACACAACAAAATGTTGAATAAGTCAAGGGGTATGAATACTTTCTGAAGACACTGTATATTGGTAATCTGTTGTATAGCAAAAATCTTTGAGAAGTTAATACATTCCCAAATATACTGAACAAAAATATAAAAACAACATGCAACAATTTCAAAGATTTTACTGAGTTACAGTTTATATAAGGGAATCAGTCAATTGAAATAAATTCATTAGGCCCTAATCTATGGATTTCACATGACTGGGCAGGGGTGCAGCCATGGGTGGGCCTGGGAGGGCACAGGCCCACCCACTTGGCTGCCAGGCCCACCCACTGGGAAGCAAGGCCCAGCCCATCAGAATTAGTTTTTCCCCACAAAAGGGCTTTATTACAGACAGAAATACTCCTCAGCAGTTACAGCAGCTTGACCTGAGGGTGCGGGTGGGGTTATGGAGGGAGAGCAGTTATTTGTGATAAGGAGAGGCATTGCCATGAATACACTGGAAAGTCAGCAAGAGGTTGTTTTTTTTTCAATCCGGAATGAGACGGGGAGCCTATATACAGTAGTACTCTAAATACCCCAATTCATTGTTGTTAAGGTCAAAATAATACAATATACAAATTGCTGACACTATTCAAACCAATGAGCAATCGGAACTTTAAAGCCAATTAAATCAAATCAAATGCTTATGTTTGTAGCTCCAACAGTGCAGTATACCTAACAATACAGAACAATACACAAAAATCCCAAAAATTGTCCAAAATTGTCGGAAAGTGTTCAGACCCCTTGACTTTTTCCATATTTTGTTAGGTTACAGCCTTATTAAAAAATTCAAAAATGTTTTTTCCCCCCTCATCAATCTACACACAATAATGACAAAGCAAAAACTGGATTTAAAATGAAATATCACATTTACAAAAGTATTCAGACCCTTTACTCAGTACTTTGTTGAATCACCTTTGGCAGCGATTACAGCCTCGAGCCTTCTTGGGTATGATACTACAAGCTTGGCACACCTGTATTTGGGGAGTTTTTCCCATTCTTCTCTGCAGAGCCTCTCAAGCTTTGTCAGGTTGGATGGAGTGCATTGCTGCACAGCTATTTTCAGGTCTCTCCAGAGATGTTCGATCGGGATCAAGTCTGGGCTCTGGCTGGGCCACTTAAGGACATTCAGAGACTTGCCCTGAAACCACTCCTGCGTTGTCTTGGCTGTGTGCTTAGGGTCAATGTCCTGTTGGAAGGTGAACCTTCGCCCCAGTCTGAGGCCCTGAGCGCTCTGGAGCAGGTTTTACATTAACATTTTTACATTTACGTCATTTAGCAGACGCTCTTATCCAGAGCGACTTACAAATTGGTGCATTCACCTTATAGCCAGTGGGATAACCACTTTACAATGTTTTTTTGTTTTTTTTGGGGTGGGGGTGGGGGTAAGGGGGGTAGAAGGATTACTTTATCCTATCCCAGGTATTCCTTAAAGAGGTGGGGTTTCAAATGTCTCCGGACGGTGGTGAGTGACTCCGCTGTCCTGGCGTCGTGAGGGAGCTTGTTCCACCATTGGGGTGCCAGAGCAGTGAACAGTTTTGACTGGGCTGAGCGGAAACTGTGCTTCCGCAGAGGTAGGGGAGCCAGCAGGCCAGAGGTGGATGAACGCAATGCCCTCGTTTGGGTGTAGGGACTGATCAGAGCCTGAAGGTATGGAGGTGCCGTTCCCCTCACAGCTCCGTAGGCAAGCACCATGGTCTTGTAGCAGATGCGAGCTTCAACTGGAAGCCAGTGGAGTGTGCGGAGGAGCGGGGTGCTAGTCAGGATACTAGTCAGGATCTTTGCCTCGATCCTGACTAGTATCCCAGTCCCTGCCACTGAAAAACATCCCCACAGCATGATGCAGCCACCAACATGCTTCACCGTAGGGATGGTGCCAGGTTTCCTCTAGAAGTGACGCTTGGCATTCAGGCCAAAGCGTTCAATCTTGGTTTCATCAGACAAGAGAATCTTATTTCTCATGGTCTGAGAGTCTTTAGGTACCTTTTGGCAAACTCCAAGCTGTCATGTGCCTTTTATTTAGGAGTGGCTTCCGTCTGGCCACTCTACCATAAAGGCCTGATTGGTTGAGTGCTGCAGAGATGGTTGTTCTTCTGGAAGGTTCTCCCATCTCCACAGAGGAACTTTAGAGCTCTGTTAGACTGACCATTGGGTTCTTGGTCACCTCCCTGACCAAGGTCCTTCTCCCCCGATTGCTCAGTTTGGCCGGGCAGCCAGCTCTAGCAACAGTCTTGGTGGTTCCATTTAAGAATGATGGAGACCACTGTGTTTATGGGGACCTTCAATGCTGCAGACATTTTTTGGTACCCTTCCCCAGATATGTGCCTCGACACAATCCTGTCTCGGAGCTCTAAGGACAATTCCTTTGACCTCATGGCTTGATTTCTGCTCTGACATGCACTGTCAGCTGTGGGACCTTATACAGTGGCTTGCGAAAGTATTCACCCCCCTTGACATTTGTCCTATTTTGTTGCCTTACAACCTGGAATTAAAATGGACTTTTGGGGGGTTTGTATCATTTGATTTACAAAACATGCCTACCACTTTGAAGATGCAAAATATTTTTTATTCTGAAACAAACAAGAAATAAGACAATAAAACTGAAAACTTGAGCGTGCATAACTATTCACCCCCCCCGCAAAGTTAATACTTTGTAGAGCCACCTTTTGTAGCAATTACAGCTGCAAGTCTCTTGGGGTATGTCTCTATAAGCTTGGCACATCTAGCCACTGGGATTTTTGCCCATTCTTCAAGGCAAAACTGCTCCAGCTCCTTCAAGTTGGATGGGTTCCGCTGATGTACAGCAATCTTTAAGTCATACCACAGATTCTCAATTGGATCCAAGACATTTAAATGTTTCCCCTTAAACCACTCAAGTGTTGCTTTAGCAGTATGCTTAGGGTCATTGTCCTGCTGGAAGGTGAATCTCCGTCCCAGTCTCAAATCTCTGGAAGACTGAAACAGGTTTCCCTCAAGAATTTCCCTATATTTAGCGCCATCCATCATTCCCTCAATTCTGACCAGAGTCCCAGTCCCTACCAATGAAAAACATCCCCACAGCATGATGCTGCCACCACCATGCTTCACTGTGGGGATGGTGTTCTCAGGGTGATGAGAGGTGTTGGTTTTGCGCCAGACATAGCGTTTTCCTTGATGGCCAAAAAGCTCAATTTTAGTCTCATTTAACCAGAGTACATTCTTCCATATGTTGGGGAGTCTCCCACATGTATTTTGGCGAACACCAAACGTGTTTGCTTATTTTTCTCATTAAGCAATAGATTTTTTCTGGCCATTCTTCCGTAAAGCTCAGCTCTGTGGAGTGTACGGCTTAAAGTGGTCCTATGGATAGATACTCCAATCTCCGCTGTGGAGCTTTGCAGCTCCATCAGGGTTATCGTTGGTCTCTTTTTTGCCTCTCTGATTAATGCCCTCCTTGCCTAGTCCATGAGTTTTGGTGGGTGGCCCTCTCTTGGCAGGTTTCTTGTGGTGCCATATTCTTTCCATTTTTTAATAATGGATTTAATGGTGCTCCGTGGGATTTTCAAAGTTTCTGATATTTTTTTATAACCCAACCCTGATCTGTACTTCTCCACAACTTTGTCCCTGACCTGTTTGGAGAGCTCCTTAGTCTCCATGGTGCCGCTTGCTTGGTGGTGCCCCTTGCTTAGTGCTGTTGCAGACTCAGAGGCCATTCAGAACAGGTGTATATATACTGAAATCATGTGACAGATCATGTGACACTTAGATTGCACACAGGTGGACTTTATTTAACTAATTATGTGACTTCTGAAGGTAATTGGTTGCACCAGATCTTATTTAGGGGCTTCAAAGCAAAGGGGGTGAATACATATGCACGCACCACTTTTCCGTTATTTATTTTTTAGAATTTTTTGAAATAAGTTATTTTTTTCATTTCACTTCACCAATTTGGACTATTTTGTGTATGTCCATTACATGAAATCCAAATAAAAATCAATTTAAATTACAGGTTGTAATGCAACAAAATAGGAAAAACACCAAGGGGGATGAATACTTTTGCAAGGCACTGTACTTGCCTTATATTATCTCCAATGTATCATCCATGTAAAAAACCTGTCTGATTAGTGTGGGGATCTATTTTCTTATAACTAGATGTGATGCCTAGCTTAGAAAGAATGCATTAATGATTAAACATAATAGGTTTGTACTGTACTGATATAAATTGTTTAACATAACAAGCTGTGATTCATGTGAGGAATGTTAGGGAGTAGGGTGAGACAGACTTGTGATTCTCACAGACACATACACACTGCCTCTTTGTTAAACAGCGCTCAATGACATGTGTTCTGCTACAGTGGAGAGGAACAGACTATGTCTGAAGTTGCAAAACAACTAAACACCTGGCAACAGTGAAGCGCCAAGGGGCTGGGACCAGCCTGTGCGCCAACGATAGGCTGAGTAAGTCTAAACCACGCTCAGTCTCTACTCTGATTGGCCAGCAGGGAGCGGGAACTATCTCTGTCAGAGTATTTGGAGAAGAACTTAGAACAATGGATCAGTTCTCTGAGTGCCCTGCGTGGTATTTCAGTGGACCCGTATATACGAACATCATATTTACCATTGAAGTGTTTGCATTAATTAAAATACTAGTATATCTTAGAAGTCGTGTTGACCTCTTTTGTTCCCAATACCAGATTTGAATTGACGCAACTTAACATTAGAATGAATAATGTGAGCTCCTAGAGTGTGTGGCTCTCCTTTTCTTTTTCAATCAATTTAATTTACCACAGGTGGACTCCAATCAAGTTGTAGAAACATCTCAAGGATGATCAATGGAAACAAGTCTCATAGCAAAAGGTCTGTTTTTTATTTTTAATATATTTGCAAAAAGAGGGATGTTCTGTCCTGCAATGGTGAAGTGTGTTATTGGTGAGTGCTGGACCTGGTGGGGGACGCCAACAAGTAGGGCCTCGGTTTTGCTGCTGTTCAGTTGAAGCAAGTTTTGCTTCATCCATGCCCTTATCTCCTCAAGGCAGGTGTTCAGACGGGCACATGCATATTAGGGACATGGGACAGTTTTTACATACAGCTGGGTGTCATCAGTATAGCAGTGGAATGAGATTCCATGCTTGCTGATGACACAATCGAGGGGGAGCATGTACAGGACGAACAGGAGGGGTCCAAGAACAGATACTTGTGGGACACCGCAGGTGACGTGGTGGGTCCGGGACCTGGACCCACCTAGCGACACATACACAGTCCTGTCTGAGAGGTAGGAGTCGAACCAGCTCAGAGCTAATTTCGGCTTTGAAAACAGCTGATCAATTAGATATGGGGATGTACTAGCAAAATCAATGAATAGCGGGAAACAACGCAATCGCGCATGACGCATTCTCAGTATGCAAAAATAGAATGTGTTATAATATGTGAATATTCGAAAATTGAGTATGGTTTAGCCCTTTCCTGCAGTCAATGACCAAAAGCGCCCTCTTTGGCCTCATGGGTGGAATGTTATTAATATTTTTCATAATTTCATAATTAATCAAGTTTTTATTTATTTATTTTTTATCCGGTGTACATTTCAACTCTACATCTGACATGGTACAGGTGTCTTATTGTTCTTAAGTCCATAGCCATGTGTGTGAGGTATATACTTTTGTTCCAAAGTAGATTTGATTAAGACTAGCAATAATCACTCTCTGTAACCACAATTTAGCCCACTGCAGTAAAAGGTTAAATGCCAGGATGTTGTACTCATTTTGGCTCTTCATCTAGTAAAATTCAATGCACACTTTTTTAGTTTTGTAGACTAGGCTACCTATATCATTATTTAATTTATGGATCAAGCCTTAGCAGTCATTCTTTTTTTTTTCTTTTTTTTGTGCAATAGCCTTTTGATTTGAACATTTGAAAAGTTTTGGTGTGTACTAGGCTATTTGATTTAATTTATAATACAGTACCAGTCAAAAGTTTGGACACACCTATTGTAAAATCCATTGTAAAATAACAGTGAAGACATCAAAACTATGAAATAACACATTCAACAGACATGAATCGCATTAACCAGCTTGAAAACAGCTCATTTCCAATTCGATTAATTTCTCTCAACTCTGAATAGAATAGGAATGGAGTTATATGTATCATTGATGAACTGTGGAAAGATGAAAACGTACCTGGTGTTAGGCTGAGATATTTTTCAAATATAATTGACTCACCTGACTCACTAAAAAAAGTAGCTGCCAATGGAATGAACATCCTTATATAGGTTGGATAGAAGTGAATTTCAAACTGACCTCAGAGGCAACTGACATTAAAGAACTAGTCATCCCAGTGCTCGTGATGAAGGGTAGACATCTATCTCATCCCATTATTGGCTTTAATATGATTGAGCAAATCGTCAACAACAGTGAACAGTCAGGAGGCACAGGCACAGAGCAGTTAAATGAGACTGTGAGAATGGCCTTTCCTAGCCTAAAGAAAAACAATGTCCAGGCTTTCATAGAGCTAATGAGTGCTGAACAATCATACGAGTACCTGGTGAAAACTAAAAAAGAGAAGATCAACATAACAAAACACACCTCTGTTCAGGTTCAATGTTGAGTGCAGACAAAGCCTGTTAAAGAGGACACCACACTGATCTTTGAGCCTGCTGTAAACCCTCAGTGGGCAGTTCTGTGAGACTCTAGTAAAGCTGAGAAAAGATGCCTCTCCACATGTCATAATTGATGTTCAGAACATCACAGACCACGACATAATGTTAACAGGGCGAACTGTAATTGGATCTGTGCAGGAAATAAAGTCAGTCTATCCCGCCACCATGCTGGAGAACTGTCATCAACCCCCCCCCCAGATTTCAGACAGAGTGAAGACTTATGGGATCATCCTGTTGATCCGAGCCACCTCAACACACAGCAGCAACAAATCATTCACCAACTGTTGAGAGAGGAATCAAGCTCATTTTCCAAATCAGACAGTGACATTGGCTGCATTGAGAATCTGAATCTGAGCATTTCATTAAAAGACGGTGATCCTGTTGCACAAACCTACCTGTCGGTGCCAAAGCCATTACACAAAGAGATGAAAGACTACTTGCATGACCTGACAGCACAGGGCTGGGTGGAGAAGTCCAACTCTCCTTACTCTTTCCCCAGTCATATGAAAAAGGATGGCAGCTTACGACATTGCATAGACTACAGGGAGCTGAACAGGAAGACTCACCCTGACCGCCAGCCAATACCCAGAGTACCGGATATCATGGACAGCCTTGGAGGAAATTCCTGGTTTTCACTCTTGGATCAGGGAAAAGCATATCACCAAAGGTTCATGGCAAAGGAAAGCAAGCCCATGACAGGCTTTGTAACCCCCTGGGACCTGTATGAGTGGGTTCGGATTCCGTTTGGACTCATGAATGCACCAGCAGCCTTCCAGTGCTGTATGTTTAGATGGCTTGAGAGATGAGATCTGTGTCCCGTATCTGGACAACACCCTCATCTTCAGCAAGACCTTTGCGAACCATGTCAACGATTTTAGAAAAGTACTACAGAGACTAAGAGAATATGGGATAAAGCTGAAGCCCAGCAAGTGTGAGATATTCAAAGCGGAGGTTCACTATTTAGGGAGAATAGTGTCTGCCGAGGGAAGCAAAATCGATCCAGCTGATACTGCAGCAGTCAGAGCTCTGAAGGACAAAAGACCAAGTACAGTAGGAGAGCTCAGAGGAATCATGGCGTTGCTGAGCTACTTTAGGCAATACATCAAAGACTTCTCACGCATTGCTAGCCAGCTCTACGACCTGCTCACAGGGTCTCCTGAAGAAGTTACAGGTACACACAACAAAGCAAGGAAATGGCAGACAAAGTGGAAAACAAGAGGAGTGCCCTCTCACAAATCAATCACGTGGACTGATAAGCATCAACAGATAATGGAGCAGCTGATAGAATGTTTAGTACAGCCTCCTGTACTCGATTTCACAGACTTTTCAGAGCCATTTATCCTTCACACTGACGCATCAAACAAAGCTTTATGAGCTGTGTTGTATAAGAAACAAGACGGAAAACTATGTGTGATAGCCTATGCGGCTCGGACCTTGACTGCACCTGAGAAAAACTGCAATCTCCACTCAGGAATATTAGAGTTTCTAGCCCTGTACTGGTCAATCACAGTAAAGTTATGCGACTACTTATACTATGCACCGACCTTCACAGTGTACAATTCCCTTACCTACATCCTGTCGACTGCCAAGCTGAACTCAAAAGGGTGCAGATGGGATGCAGAACTTGCCAATTTCCATTTCACTATCAGATATTGTACAGATAAAGAGAACATTGACGTTAACAGTTTGTCCAGAATGCCGATAGACATGGAGACACTGATGAGAGAATGTTCAGAGGAGTTGACATCGGACTCATTTGGAGCAACTGCACTGGCTATCGACGCACAACAAGACTCAAGCATATCTTGGTCAATGGCAGTCTCCGCTATGTATGCAGCAACAACAGAAACCAGATCCATCATGCCTTTCTCAAAAGCAGAGATACGACAGGCACCGAGAGAAGATGAGAGCATCGGCCCAGTGATGGAACACAAACTGTCATGTTCATAACCAACAGGGCAAGAACTGAAAACATTCAACATGAAAAGCACGTCTTCTTTGAGAGTGGGACAAGCTCGACTTGTACCTGAGGATGGTATCCTTCATCGCAAGACAGTAGTCAGAACGCAACTGGTGTTGCCAGAGAAGTACAAGCCTACAGTCTTGAAGGAACTATATGACGAAATGGGCCATCAAGGTGTAGATCACACAACATCGCTGATACGAGACAGATTCTTCTGGCCGTACATGCAAAGAGAGATAAAGCATCATGTCATGAGAAGATGCACTTGCCTGATACAGAAAAAACCTTGCCGTGAAACGAAAGCACCACTGACCAACATAGTGACAACTCAGCCATTTGAACTTGTATTCGTATACTTCCTACACTTAGACAAATGCAAGGGCAGTTATGAGTATATACTAGTGATAGTCGACCATTTCGCGCGCTTTGCCCAGGCATACGCTACAACCTCAAAATCAGGAAAAAACGTGGCAGACTGGATCTTCAATGACTACGCTCTGAAGTTCAGATTTCCTACAAGAATACATCACGATCAAGGAGAATTTGAAAACCAGCTTTTCAAGGAATTGCAGAAGTACTGCGGCGTCACAAGGTCAAGGACAACTCCCTACCATCCGCAGGGGAATGGACAGGTTGAACGCTTTAATAGAACGTTATTACAGATGCTCAAGACACTCACAGACAGACAGAAAACAAACTGGAAGGAGGACCTAAACAAGCTGCTGTATGCAAATGACTGTACTCGCTTTGAAGTGACAGGATTCTCTCCATTTTAACTCCTGTATGGACGATCACCGAGACTACCCATTGACATTCTCTTCAACTTGAACTCAGGGTCAGGACACAGCAATCATCAAGAGTACTCTAAGAAATGGAAACAAGGAATGCAGGAAGCATACGAAATTGCAAGGGAGAACGTAAAAGAGTCAGCAGACAGGGGTAAAAGGAACTACAACAGCAAAGTCAGAACCTCAGTGTTGCAACCAGGCGATCGTGTCATTTATATTACATTTTAGTCATTTAGCAGACTCTCTTATCCAGAGCGACTTACAGTTAGTGAGTGCATACATAATTTTTATTTTTAAAAATTCATACTGGCCCCCCGTGGGAATCGAACCCACAACCCTGGCGTTGCAAACGCCATGCTCTACCAACTGCGCTACATCCCTGCCGGCCATTCCCTCCCGGGCCAACTGTGCGCCACCCCATCTATGAACTGAAACCTGAACAAGGAAAAGGACGGCCCAGACGAGTCTTGCACCGTAACCTACTCTTACCGTGTGACCACTTGCCCCATGAAGTTCAAACACAGCAAAACTCCAAACCAAAGAAAAGAAAAGAGGAACAAACCAAAGTAACAGAAAAATGGAAGAACTTGAACAGGACGATGACGAGTGAAGTAGAGCAAAAGTCTCAGTTGCCTAGGAGAGAACGCAGACCGCCAAAGTTCTTCACAAATGACAACCTTGGAACTCCAGCCTGTTACAATGCAGGACCAACAAACAATGACCTGTACCAGGACCAGCCTGTGCACTATGCAAATACACAAGCAATGGCCTCATGGACAACTCTTGTTCAACCATACCAGTCCCAGCAGTATATCTATGGAATAATAAAAAAAGAGACAAGTACTGGCCAATACAGAAATAGACTGTTTAGTGTGAAAAGAATATGAAAGTGCTCATGGACTTATAATAGAGCCAAGTACAGAAACAAAGAAGCTCATGGACTTATGATACAGTTGAGCACTAACTCGGGTATAAAAGTGCTCCTGTTGCTATGAGAGAGAGAGAAAAAAAGAGATCCTGCTGATGTGTTAAGAGCCATATATAAGACAAAATAATGTTAAAAGCTCCATATAAGGTGAAATACAAAAGAGCCATACAAAGAATGTCAATTCAAAGAATGTCAAAAGAGTTCCTGAATGTAACACATTCATACAGCACTTAAGGTCAATGGTGATGTTTTCGGGGCGATAAGTAATTTTGAAGGGGCGTGTGTGATAGAATTAAAAGTGCCTTAATAATAACGAAATAAAAATACAGAATCATAATGTGTACCAGTAAGTAAGTAATATGCTATTCATTTATCTAAATGTTGATTATATGATCTGTGTGCTCTATTGATGTCTGATCTGAGTTTGATTGGTTATACCTAGGAATTCCTATAGGGGCGCACGGCAGTGTTGCCAACTTAGCGACTTTGTCGCTATATTTAGCGAGTATTCAGACCCCTCTAGCGACACATTTTCAAAGAATCGACTAGCTACAAATCTAGCGACTTTTTCTGGTGTTATTGGAGACTTTTGGAGACTCTGACGTGAAAGCACGTATTGTTCTTACTCTTCTCAACGAGCAGCGGGTGCTGCTGTGGGACCCACCCCCGTCCCAAAGCACTCACAGGCGGCCAAGTCCTCGCACAGCAGTCCCTCCCAGCTGCAGTCAGAGCAGGAGATGTTCACCCCTCCGCATCCAGATTGCAAATGATCCCGCCTTGGCTTACATTCAGGGAGGGATGGAAATGTAAAATGTTCTTTGTCTAAAATAAATCACTAAACAAAAATAAATCACTTTATTTGACTCACACAGCCTCAGTCACTTACTCACCTCGTTCACTGTGTGTGTGCCTCTCTGTGACATAAGCTAAACATCTAGCTGGCTAGCTCATCATGTCTCAGTCTAAACTGTACACTCAAAAATACAGGAAGGAGTGGGAATCAAACCCTGAATTTAAAGGCTGGTTGAAGCCGTTTATTGGAGATGATACACGGGCATACTGCCTGGATTGTAAGACTGATTTCTACACCAACCTTAGTGGTGTAAAAATACACATGACAACTCAAAAACATACTCAAAAGGCAAAGCCTTATAACTGTTCCACCCAAAACAAGCTGCCATTTATGGTTTAAAAAATTGACTCTGCAAAAAAGGCTGAGGCCACCATGGCATTACCTATCACTGAACACTGTTCCATGCTGGCATGTGATCACATTGGAGAAGCATGTAGAGCTGCTTTCTCAGACTCCACTGCTGCTACCCACTTCAAAATACACAGGACAAAGTGCACATAAATGATTAATGGTGTTCTAGCACCATACTCTCTGAAAAAGTTGGTCGCAGATGTGGGTGACCAGCGTTTCAGCCTCCTCCTCGATGAGTCCACGGATGTAAGTGTTTTTAGGTACCTGGGGGTTGTGATAAGGCGCTTTAGTGACACCAAGCAGACAATTGTATCAACATTTCTGGGGCTTGTTGAGTTGGAGGGAGGAGATGCCAAATCTATAGCCTGTGCTGTTGTGGCTTTCCTCGAGAAGTGTTGTCTTAAAAAAGAGAAACTCCTGGGGATATGGACTGACAATGCCTCTGTTATGACAGGGATTAACAACGGGGTCCATAAAGTGCTGAAGGAAGAGTATGGCCTCAAAGATCTGGTTCTTATTCACTGTGTGTGCCACTCTCTGCAGCTTGCTGTAAGTCATGCTTCCAATGACACCATCCCCCGTAGTGTGGAGTACTTGGTACGAGAGACTTATAACTAGTTTTTAGTGTCTCCAAAGCGCAGGGAGGCCTACAGTGGGGAAAAAAAAGTATTTAGTCAGCCACCAATTATGCAAGTTCTCCCACTTAAAAAGATGAGAGAGGCCTGTAATTTTCATCATAGGTACACGTCAACTATGACAGACAAAATGCGAATTTTTTTTCCAGAAAATCACATTGTAGGATTTTTAATGAATTTATTTGCAAATTATGGTGGAAAATAAGTATTTGGTCAATAACAAAAGTTTCTCAATACTTTGTTATATACCCTTTGTTGGCAATGACACAGGTCAAACGTTTTCTGTAAGTCTTCACAAGGTTTTCACACACTGTTGCTGGTATTTTGGCCCATTCCTCCATGCAGATCTCCTCTAGAGCAGTGATGTTTTGGGGCTGTCGCTGGGCAACACGGACTTTCAACTCCCCCAAAGATTTTCTATGGGGTTGAGATCTGGAGACTGGCTAGGCCACTCCAGGACCTTGAAATGCTTCTTACGAAGCCACTCCTTCGTTGCCCGGGCGGTGTGTTTGGGATCATTGTCATGCTGAAAGACCCAGCCACGTTTCATCTTCAATGCCCTTGCTGATGGAAGAAGGTTTTCACTCAAAATCTCACGATACATGGCCCCATTCATTCTTTCCTTTACACGGATCAGTCGTCCTGGTCCCTTTGCAGAAAAACAGCCCCAAAGCATGATGTTTCCACACCCATGCTTCACAGTAGGTATGGTGTTCTTTGGATGCAACTCAGCATTCTTTGTCCTCCAAACACGACGAGTTGAGTTTTTACCAAAAAGTTCTATTTTGGTTTCATCTGACCATATGACATTCTCCCAATCCTCTTCTGGATCATCCAAATGCACTCTAGCAAACTTCAGACGGGGCCTGGACATGTACTGGCTTAAGCAGGGGGACACGTCTAGCACTGCAGGATTTGAGTCCCTGGCGGCGTAGTGTGTTACTGATGGTAGGCTTTGTTACTTTGGTCCCAGCTCTCTGCAGGTCATTCACTAGGTCCCCCCGTGTGGTTCTGGGATTTTTGCTCACCGTTCTTGTGATCATTTTGACCCCACGGGGTGAGATCTTGCGTGGAGCCCCAGATCGAGGGAGATTATCAGTGGTCTTGTATGTCTTCCATTTCCTAATAATTGCTCCCACAGTTGATTTCTTCAAACCAAGCTGCTTACCTATTGCAGATTCAGTCTTCCCAGCCTGGTGCAGGATTACAATGTTGTTTCTGGTGTCCTTTGACAGCTCTTTGGTCTTGGCCATAGTGGAGTTTGGAGTGTGACTGTTTGAGGTTGTGGACAGGTGTCTTTTATACTGATAACAAGTTCAAACAGGTGCCATTAATACAGGTAACGAGTGGAGGACAGAGGAGCCTCTTAAAGAAGAAGTTACAGGTCTGTGAGAGCCAGAAATCTTGCTTATTTGTAGGTGACCAAATACTTATTTTCCACCATAATTTGCAAATAAATTCATTAAAAATCCTACAATGTGATTTTCTGAATTTTTTTCTCTCAATTTGTCTGTCATAGTTGACGTGTACCTATGATGAAAATTACAGGCCTCTCTCATCTTTTTAAGTGGGAGAACTTGCACAATTGGTGGCTGACTAAATACTTTTTTCCCCCACTGTATGTGGGGATCTAGATGTGATGCCTAGCTTAGAAAGAATGCATTAATGATCTAAATTGTTTCACATAACAAGCTGTGATTTATGTGAGGAGCTGTTTTAGGGAGTAGGGGGAGATAAGAACTTGTGTCTCACATACACGAACACTGCCTCTTTGTGATCTGTGAACCGTCCAAGGACGTAGGTACAAAGAGTACAGGGGAACAGTGTCTATGGGTGCTGACTCTACAGGTTGTGATGATAACAACTTATGCCTGGCAACAGTGTGCAACAGTGAAGCGCCAAGGGTCTGGGACCAGCCTGTGCGCCAACGATTGGCTGAGTAAGTCTAAACCACGCTCAGTCTCTACTCTGATTGGCCAGCAGGGAGCAGGAACTATCTCTGTCAGAGTATTTGAAGAAGAACTTAGAACAATGGATCAGTTCTCTGAGTGCCCTGCGTGGTATTTCAGTGGACCCGTATATACGAACATCATATTTACCATTGAAGTGGTTTGCATTAATTAAAATTCTAGTCTATTTTAGAAGACGTGTATTGACCTCTTTTGTTCCTAATACCAGATTTGAATTGACGCAACTTAACACCTACAAGGCCATATATGAGACCATCAACTGTGGGGAGAAACCTTTACAGATAACCAAGGTGTGTGCAACACGTTGGCTCTCCATTGAACCCACGGTTTCACGCATTTTGGACCAGTGGGAGGAGCTTAGGTTGCAATTCACAGTCACCAAGTCCAGTGAACACTGCTACATGGCGGAGGTTTTGTACTCAATGTGATCCTCAAAACATATTGTATCTGACCTTTTTGAAGTCAGTGCTGGGTGAGGTACAGTTGGCCTCACCCAGCACTGGCTTTTGAGGCTTTTGAGGGAGAGCAAGTAGATCCTCTTAAGCTACTTGACAGCTTGGTTAGCCTGATCAAGTCTGTGAGCAGCAGGGTGCTGAATCCACTGGCAAATGTTGATGTACTCAAAGGGCCAATAGATGGATACATCAGTCCCAAACTGTACCTTGGTTACCTTTTTGAGTCAAAGGCAGCTGAGCTCCACCTTGCGCCTGAGGATGAAAACAATGTCCGAAAGCGGTGTGTAGCCTTCACCATCTCCCTCACTAATGAGTTGAGGGTGAGACTGCCGGACAACATCGAAGCATTGCAGTACATGTCAGTTTTCAATGTGGAGGAAACTCTAAAGCACAATAAGAGCCCTGAAGAAATAAAAAAAATAGCCAAGCTCCTTGGCTACTCCCCTGCAGAGATAGAGAAGATTGTCCAGCAATGGCGTGCCATCCATCTTACTAAATGGAATGAGACAAAAAACACACTGGGCTTCTGGAGTGAGATTTGGAAGTTCAGGGATGCAGCTGATATCAACCCGTTTCAAGAACTTAAATTTTAATAATTTAAAATGTAATATGCCATTTAGCAGACGCTTTTATCCAAAGCGACTTAGTCATGTGTGCATACATTTTTACATATGGGCAGTCCCGGGGATCGAACCCACTACCCTGGCGTTACAAGCGCCGTGCTCTACCAATTGAGCTACAGAGGACGACTTGCCATGGCTGTTGTGTCTGTGTTGTCCTTGCCACACTCGAATGCTCAAGTCGAGAGAGTATTCAGCCAAATGAGTGTGGTAAAAAGCAAACTTAGAAATCGGATGTCCTTGCAGACCCTTAACTCCATCCTGTACATTCGATATGGACTGAAGCTGTCTGGTGAGGCTTGCTATGAGCACCAGCAGCCTGATAATGTTTTGCAGGTTTTTGGCACATCAGCTGCTTACTCATTTAAGTCAGCTCCCTCAGTTGCTGAACCTGCCATAGAGAGCCTTGACCAAAATGACGATGACCCACTCTTTCTGTGAGCCAGCACAGCCTGTGTGTGTGTGGAGGAGGGTCAAAAAAAAGAAGAAAGAATTAGGGCCAGACTAGTTACCATCATTTTCTCACATTGTCACGCCCTGACTCAGGGGACTCTTATATGTTGAGTCAGGGTGTGTATATTCTTTGTTGTGTATGTTCTATGTTGTTTTTCTAGTTGGTGTATATCTATGTTGGCCGGTGTGGTTCCCAATCAGAGGCAGCTGTCGCTCGTTGTCTCTGATTGGGGATCATACTTAGGCAGCCTATTGGCACTAGTGTGTTGTGGGATCTTGTTCCGTGTAAGGTTTGTTTTCTGTACTACCTTGGACTTCACGTTTCGTTTCATTTATTGTTTTGTCGTGGTGTTTATTCAGTTAAAATAAACATGTATGCATATCACGCTGCGCCTTGGTCTGACCAGTCATTAAACGAACGTGACAGAAGATCCCACCTAACAAGGACCAAGCAGCGTACTGAGAAGGAGCAAATGCCTGGGACTCAACAGGAGGTTACGTTAGTAGATGTCCTCCTCGGTTGGGGGAGAATTACGGAGGAGGAGGCCGTCCGTTATCGGAGGGCGATGAAGGAGGATGCGCAGGTAGGAGAGGAGAAACGACGGAGACCCGAGAGGCAACCCCAAGAAATTTTTTTGGGGGGGCACACGGTGTGGACGACGAGGCAGCAGGAGGCCGTTAAAGGGCGGATCTACAGGTTAGGAGAGGAGACCACCATGTTACGGGGGCTATTGGTTCAGAGGGAGCAGGAGTTATTCGGTCAGAGGGAGGCGCTACAGGAGGCTAAAAGGGAGAAGGAAAGAGTAGAGGCACGGCGAGAGGAGCTGGTTAGGCAGCAGAAGGAGCAGGGGTTAATAAAGGAACCCAGTCCTGCTCCTCGCACCAAGCAAGTGGTGCGTGTCGCCAGTCCAGTCCGTTCCTGCTCCGCGCACCAAGCCAGTGGTGCGTGTTCCCAGTACAGCCCGGCCCGTTCCTGCCCCTCACACCAAGCCTGTGGTGCGCGTCGCCAGTCCGGCCCGGCCCGTTCCTGCTCCTCGCACCAAGCCAGTGGTGCGCGTCGCCAGCCCGGCCCGGCCTGTTCCTTCTCCTCGCACCAAGCCAGTGGTGCGCGTCGCCAGCCCGGCCCGGCCTGTTCCTGCCCCTCGCACCAAGCCAGTGGTGCGTGTTCCTAGTTCGGTCCGGCCCGTGCCTGCTCCTCGCACCAGACCAGTGGTGCGTTTGTCCAGTCCGGCACGGCCCGTGCCCGTTCCACTCCGGAGCCAGAGCAGTCCGCTCCACCGGTGCCTGATCCAGTTCCGGTCAGCCGTTCCACTCCGGAGCCAGAGCAGTCCGCTCCACCGGTGCCTGATCCAGCTCCGGTCAGCGGCTCCACTCCGGAGCCAGAGCAGTCCGCTCCACCGGTGCCTGATCCAGCTCCGGTCAGCGGCTCCACTCCGGAGCCAAAGCAGTCCGCTCCACCGGTGCCAAGTCCGGCTCCGGTCAGTGGCTCTAGTCCAGACCATGACGTCAGCCCCTCTCCAGGTTCGCGGTCTCCCACACCAGGGTCCAGACAGGGCCTGGCGTATCGTGGGAGGAAGGAGAGGGGAAGCAACGCGCCGAGGTCTAGACCAGACCAGGGGCGCAACACGGAGGCGGAGAGTGAGAGGTCGTCACGCCCCGAGCTGGATCCGCCTCCGAGGCGGAATGCCCACCCGGCCCCTACCCTGTTATGTTTATGTTGTGCGGTCGGAGTCCGCACCTTTGGGGGGGGTACTGTCACGCCCTGACTCAGGGGACGCTTATATGTTGAGTCAGGGTGTGTATATTCCTTGTTGTGCTTTTTCTATGTATAGGATCTAGTATGTCTAGTTCTATGTTGGCCGGTGTGGTTCCCAATCAGAGGCAGCTGTCGCTCGTTGTCTCTGATTGGGGACCATACTTAGGCAGCCTATTGGCACTGTCTTGTTGTGGGATCTTGTTAAGGTTTGTTGTATTCTACCTTAGGACTTCACGTTTCGTTTCGTTTATTGTTTTGTCATGTGTTTATTTAGTTGAATAAACATGTACGTATATCACGCTGCGCCTTGGTCTGTCCCGTCATTCAACGAACGTGACACACATTGCCAAAAATCAAAAATCAAATAAAAAACTAAGTAACTCCACCAGCGTCTCTTTTGGGTCACTTTTGCCTGTCCCAAGCCCGGATAAAGAGGAGGGTTGGAATTGTGACATAAAAAAAACTAGAATTGAAAGTTCATTTGTAGTTCTAAACATATTTAGGATGTTTTTTACTCACTTTTTGTCTCTCCCACAACGTTATTCCTCTCTCCTACAGCATCCATCATAATTACATGCACATGGCCAATTATGCAAATTATGTGATGACGTCATTTAGTGACTTCTAGCGACTTTTAGGACAGCCAATAGCTACTTTCCTTACTGAGGAGTTGTAGACCTGCACAAGGCTGGGATGGGCTACAGGACAATAGGCAAGCAGCTTGGTGAGACGGCAACAACTGTTTGCGCAATTATTAGAAATATATTGGAAGAAGTTCAAGATGACGGTCAATCACCCTCGGTCTGGGGCTCCATGCAAGATCTCACCTCGTGGGGCATAAATGATCATGAGGAAGGTGAGGGATCAGCCCAGAACTACACAGCAGGACCTGGTCAATGACCTGAAGAGAGCTGGGACCACAGTCTCAAAGAAAACCATTAGTAACACACTATGCCGTCATGGATTAAAATCCTGCAGCGCACGCAAGGTCCCCCTGCTCTAGCCAGCGCATGTCCAGGCCCGTCTGAAGTTTGCCAATGACCATCTGGATGATCCAGAGGAGGAATGGGAGAAGGTCATGTGGTCTGATGAGACAAAAATAGAGCTTTTTGGTCTAAACTCCACTCGCCATGTTTGGAGGAAGAAGAAGGATGAGTACAACCCCAAGAACACCATCCCAACCGTGAAGCATGGAGGTGGAAACATCATTCTTTGGGGATGCTTTTCTGCAAAGGGGACAGGATGACTGCACCGTATTGAGGGGAGGATGGATGGGGCCATGTATCGCGAGATCTTGGCCAACAACCTCCTTCCCTCAGTAAGAGCATTGAAGATGGGTCGTGGCTGGGTCTTCCAGCATGACAACGACCCAAAACACACAGCCAGGGCAACTAAGGAGTAGCTCCGTAAGAAGCATCTCAAGGTCCTGGAGTGGCCTAGCCAGTCTCCAGACCTGAACCCAGTAGAAAATCTTTGGAGGGAGCTGAAAGTCCGTATTGCCCAGCGACAGCCCCGAAACCCGAAGGATCTAGAGAAGGTCTGTATGGAGGAGTGGGCCAAAATCCCTGCTGCAGTGTGTGCAAACCTGGTCAAGACCTACAGGAAACGTATGATCTCTGTAATTGCAAACAAAGGTTTCTGTACCAAATATTAAGTTCTGCTTTTCTGATGTATCAAATACTTATGTCATGCAATAAAATGCAAATTAATTACTTAAAAATCATACAATGTGATTTTCTGGATTTTTGTTTTACATTCCGTTTCTCACAGTTGAAGTGTACCTATGATAAAAATTACAGACCTCTACATTTGTAAGTAGGAAAACCTGCAAAATCGGCAGTGTATCAAATACTTGTTCTCCCCAGTGTATGTCATTTGAGAGAAGATATTTTGTGCATTTGTGAAACATTATATTTTGTACCTATGTAAATGGTTGATTTTATATGAAAAACACTCATTACAAGTGACTTGAAGCCAAAGCTACATCTCTGTGTGATTTATTTCTATATTTCCCCCTTTCAGGGGTATAACACCTGCAGCCCACACTTCTATGCTAAATACAAATTATTGTTCAATATTTTGTTAATCAATTCATGATAGTGTTTCTATCTCCTGCCTTGGTATAGGCTTTGAGATTAAATAGGCTATTACGTCGCGCTCCTATCGCACAGCAATACAGTAGCCTACCCATACTGTGATAGGCTACCGGTCAATTTACGGATAAACGGTAGCCTAATATTTGATGTGTAGTGAGAATAAACCAGTCATGTCAGAAAAGGAGAGACCCTGCAATATGATTATGATTTAGGCCTATATTAGGCAACATGCTACTATGCGATCTTCTTACCAATGGCAAATGCATCTGTTTTATCATTAGGCCTTCGTTGTAATGTTTTTATTTGCCTACTATTATTAAAATTCCTGTTCATCAAACCAGCTTGTTCTCATAGACCAGACCTAACATAGAAAATGTAAATCTGGGACACTCAAATTAGTATGATATGTGACATTTGGTATGGTTACATAAGACAGAAGGTTACTTAAGGCAAAAACAAAAGTTGGGTGGATGGGTAGGCTTATAACACAAAGGTAGCGTGTTTGAATCTCACTACAGACAACTTTAGCATTTGAGCTAATTAACAACTTTGTGACTACTTACTACTTTTTAGTTACTTTGCAACTACTTAGCATGTTATCTAACCCTTTCCCTAACCTTAACCCTTTAACCTAACTCCTAACCCTAACCTTAACCCTATCCTTTACATCTTACAATGACATGGGCTAGTGAAAAGACAGACATGATTTTGTTTGAAATATATTGCAAGGTAATTTTATTTTAGAGAGACAAATAATCATGTTTTGTGGCAAAACGCTATATTCACCTCAAACAACAGAACTCCAATAGAAAAAGTATCCCAATTGGTTTTTAAATGTTTTAATGTAACCTTTATTTAAGCAGAGAGTCATGCTGAGACCATAGTCTCTTTCGTAGATGAGCTCTGCATGAACACATGTATTAAAGTATCAATACATAAATAAATATTAAAATGATCTGTTTAAACAATATCATGCAAATATCACATGTATTGTGTGCAGAGGGTGAGCAGCGTACAAGGGTGGACTTGGGGATTTGGAGGACCCAGGCAGAGAGAAAAAGCGGAGCATGGGAGGGAGCCTCAAGCAGAGATGTTTTATTTTTATTGTTATATATTTTTTTATGCCTAGCCCTTGTTGATGTGATGCCTGAAGCAGTGTCCTTTTCTGCCTAATGGTAAGTATGCCACTGGCAGCATTTATAATATAAATTTTATTTTTGGACATTTAAGCAACTTTTGGAACAATTTCAAGTTTATTTTATTATTTTAATGATAAATCAAGGGAAGCTTTTTGTGTTTGATTATATACACTTTAGGGAAGGATTTAAGGACTTATAAGGACATTGAAAATCTGTTGGAATTCATTTGCCGGTCAAGGATGGATTGATTCTTATTGTTGGAATGACACAACCCGCTGTGCATCCTCGTATGTTTGCAGCCGAGGCTAGGTTGTTTCCCTTCACCTGAGTAGAACGTTTATTCTTTAGGCCAACATGAACAGATATCACAGGCTCCAATAAACTGTCAAAGGGATCCCTAATCAAAAGGTATACGACACACAAGCTCAAAGCTAATGTAATGCTAGCTATAGCCAGCGCAAACAGCTGAGAGTGGCAGCTGTCAATCACTATATCTGGCTGACTAAGCCAGGGGTTAAATTAATAAAATAAGGTTCTGATTACATTCCTAAGTCTGGAATAAATATTTTAAAAACACCTAACTTACAACTAAACAGACAAATGTAATGGAAATGATGTATCATAATGCATAAACCTCAATAGCCCAACTGTCTAAATACATGGCTCTGGATAGCATCTAGCGTGTGTCGGATATCACATTTAGCTAAAGTAAATGTTTTAAAAGGATGAGAACAGGCATAATTCATTCACATAGAAAGGGACCCATGAGCATAAATGTTAGATGAAAAAATGCAAATATGCAAATTTGCTGTACTGTATCACGTTCTTGGAATCAAACTCTTCAAGTGTGCCTCGGATGCCAAAATCCCTGTACCTCCACCCACTGCGATCCCCACAGGCTGCGCTATACGAGGGGCATTTGGTACTCGAAAGAGCCAATTGAGCATGACAGTGGACGCATCATAATACCCATAAAACCTTGCGGTCAAACACTGAAATGGTTCCAATCGTTTTTCCACCATTAATTTGATCCATTGTGGATTTCAGAAACACTTCAAATAAGGGCTGTGTTTCGTGTAGGCTTACCCTGGCGTGACGTTTTGATAACCGTGTAAATCTCTCTCAGACAAGGTGACTTTTATCAATATATTCGCCTGTATTTACCCCCCCCACCCCAAAAAAAAAAAAAAAAAATGAAATGCTAATTAGCTGCTAATGTGGCTATCATACAGAACTACAAATGCCTGTCTCAAGCTTAATGTCACTCACCAGGGCCATGATGATCTGGACGAGACTGCTGAATTGAGGCAAATGTAAGAATCTCTGGATTAACTATTTAATGTTAGCTAATTTATTACCTAATAAATTGGCTAAAGTTGTTTAAATAAAAAATGCCTGTTATCTAGCTTGCATAGCTCATTAGCCTGGCTAGATGGCTACATTAGCAGTCTATTTGTCTAGCCATTTAAATGCATGAGAAATTAATAAAAAATAGTAACTTTTTTTGCTTTTTATAAACCAACAGTCTAGCTTGCTAGCTAACTAGCTAGTTAACTTAGATGGTGAAGCTAGGGCTAGGTGTTCTTGATAATGGTTGTTTGTGTCTGTGGCTGAGGGGTGCATAGCTTACTTCAAGTACTACTTGTAGCTACCCTAGCTAGCTGTATTATTTTAGTCTGGCTTTTTGAGAGGTTTCAGTGATTGATTAACATCCTCTCTTGAGGAATGCATAAAACATTTTCATATGGGTATTATGACTCATAATGTGGTAGACTATGGTGTTACACTACCTTGGTAACATGCTAGTTCGGCTTAGCAAAGCGGCTGGGTTGTCACGTGTTTGGTTGTCACACAAACCACAGCCTCCGGAGCACAGCAGGAAAGCTATTATCAAATGCTGGTCTGGAGTCCAGACAGATAAGATAATGAGTGTTACCAGGCACAGGTGCGAGAGTAGAGTGGAGTCACCTCCTCTTCTCCTGCGAAGTAGAAAGCCCACAAAGCCCCACCGAAAGCTGCAGCGACAACAACAACAACAACCAACAATACAAAACGGATGGAAATGGTGCCAGGCCCATCATCACAAGAGGAGTGATGTGTTGACTAACCCAGCAGCTTGAAGATATCCCACTTCACCATTAATGCCAACAAGTAGCTGGCAAGACAGCTAGCGCCAAAAAACCTAGCAAGCGGGTTAACCCCTAACCCCTGACGTCACAACAATTAGTACAATTATTTAATCTTTTTAAAAATGTGTGTCTTTTAAAAAATATTTTATATTGATGAAAGAGATTTTTTATGCCATTATTATATTGATTCAAAATGCAAAAAAGCACATCTGAGTTATCTTGTTGCAGGTGTATTACAATAACTTAAAACAAAAGAGAACCACACACACGCTCTTATTATATTGATTACATTTATTTTGTATGCCATTAAATACAGAGGGGTCTGAAATTATTGACACCCTTGATAAAGATAAGCAATAATGACTTTTATACTAATACAATTGCTCAGAGAAAGAGATTTTGTTTAACAAGTAATACTATTTTTTCTCAAAAAGGTAGGGGTCAGAATTATTGATGCCCCTAAAGATTCTTATAAATAGTCAAAAGTTTAGCATTTGGTCCCATATTCCTAGCACACAATGATTACATCAAGCTTGTGACTAAAAACTTGTTGGATGCATTTGCAGTTCGTTTTGGTTGTGTTTCAGATTATTTTGTGCTCAATAGAAATTAATGGTAAATAATGTATTATGTCATTTTGGAGTCACTTTTGATGTAAATAAGAATATTATGTTTCAAAACACTTCTACATTAATGTGGATGCTACCATGATTACGGATAATCCTGAATGAATGGTGAATAATGATGAGTGAGAAAGTTAAAGAGTCAAAGATCATACCCCCAAGACATGCTACCTCCCCTGTTGGTTAGCATGTGTTGGAGATATGATCTAGTGGTTTAAAAAAAGGGGTGGGTAAACTATAAACTCCAATGTAGATTTATCTACATGAAACCCGAAAGGGTTCTATCTAGAACCAAAAAGGGTTCTATCTGGAACCAAAAAGGGTTATCCTATGGGGACGGCCAAAGAACCCTTTTGGAACCCTTTTTCTAATAGTGTACTCTGTAAGGAAAACTTATGATGCAAACTTAGTATCCTATCTTTTGTTCCTGCTAAGGTCAGGCTCTGTTTAACATTAGCTTCTTACTTCATCATTCACCAGCCAGATCCCTTTAACCTTACTGTAAAACTAATAGAAGTCTCTGCCGGCAGCTAGCAAACTGACTGACATATCTATAACTGACTATTTAGCAGTTGTCGACTCATTCTCAGAGAGTCCGTTTTTTTTTGTCTGTAGACACAGCAGGAGTTTAGCTATTTGAGAGAGTGGTGAATGTGCTGCTAACAAGGCAAGGGGGGGCGGGTGAACAATAAACAACTGTTCATGATTCCACTCAATCACAAAGATGCAGGCACGATTAGAACTCAGATCTAGAATATAAGCGTTCTGAGCTTTGATCAACGCTGGGAATGCAATAATAAGTGGGTAAACACAAATTAACTAAATAAAAAGGTGAGTAAACGCTATTTCACCAATGAAAAGGTGCGTAAATGGTGTTTACCCTCCACTACATCCCTGTGTTAGGTTTAAAATAAAATGTTGAGAAGACAAATTGTAGAAATGGGTGGGGTTTATGACTTGGTGGGTATAGAAGCTAATGATGATCATGTTTAAGGTGCATAGGGCTTCACCATTCCTAATATGAGTGGAGTATTAGCTCTTCAAATATAATCATTCAATGTAAAGTAAAAAATAATATGCATTACTTCCTGACACTGACATGGAACCCATCATGTTCCTGCTGGTAGAAAGTCTTATCTGGATGCAGGGAAATGTCCTGCTTTAGAGTAGTGGTGTGTATTCATGGATGCCAAGGGAAGACAGGCTTCACTATTTTTTTTACCAAAACCCCCTCCCCATAACATTACAGTACCAATCAAAAGTTTGGACACACCTACTCATTCAAGGGTTTTTCTTTATTTTTACTATTTTCTACATTGTAGAATAATAGTGAAGACATCAAAACTATGAAATAACACATATGGAATCATGTAGTAACCAAAAAAGTGTTAAACAAATCAAAATATATTTAATATTTCAGTTTCTTCAAATAGCCACCCTTTGCCTTGATGACAGCTTTGCACACTCTTGGCATTCTCTCAACCAGCTTCATGAGGTAGTCACCTGGAATGCATTTCAATTAACAGGTGTGTCATCTTAAAAGTGAATATGTGGAATTTCTTTCCTTCTTAATGTGTTTGAGCCAATCAGTTGTGTTCTGACCAGGTAGGAGGGGTAAAAGACCAAGTCCATATTATGGCAAGAACAGCTCAAATAAGCAAAGAGAAACAACAGTCCATCATTACTTTAAAACATGAAGGTCAGTCAATACGGAACATTTCAAGAACTTTGAACGTTTCTTCAAGTGCAGTCGCAAAAACCATCAAGCACTATGATGAAACTGGCTCTCATGAGGACCACAGGAATGGAAGACCCAGAGGTACCTCTGCTGCAGAGGATACTTTCATTAAAGTTACCAGTCTCAGAAATTGCAGCCCAAATAAATGATTCACAGAGTTCAAGTAACAGACACATCACATCAACTGTTCATAGGGGACCGTGTGAATGAGGCCTTCATTTGTTTTTCAGCAGGACAATGACCCAACACACCTCCAGGCTGTGTAAGGGCTATTTTACCAAGAAGGAGAGTGATGGAGTGCTGCATCAGATGACCTGGCCTCCACAATCCCCCGACCTCAACCCAATTGAGATGGTTTGGGATGAGTCGGACGGCAGGGTGAAGGAAAAGCAGCCAACAAGTGCTCAGCATATGTGGGAACTCTTTCAAGACTGTTGGAAAAGCATTCCAGGTGAAGCTGGTTGAAAGAATGCTAAGAGTGTGCAAAGCTGTCATCAAGGCAAAAGGTGGCTACTTTGAAGAATCTCAAATACCATTTATCCGTAAATTGACCGGTAGCCTATCACAGTAATGGTAGGCTACAGTATTGCTGTGCGATAGGACCACGACATAATAGCCTATTTATTCTCAAAGCCTATACCAAGGCAGGAGATAGAAACACAATCATGAATTGATAAACAAAATATTAAACAATAATTCGTATTTTGCATAGAAGTGTGGGCTGTAGGCGTTATACCCCTGAAAGGGGGAAATATAGAAATAAATCACCCGGAGATGTAGCTTTGGCTCCAAGTCACGTGTAATGAGTGTTTTTCATATAAAATCAACCATTTACATAGGTACAAAATATAATGTTCCACAAATGCACAAAATATCTTCTCTCAAATTACATAGCTGTTACAATTGTTCAATAAACCAGTATTGTCTCATTTATACATTACAATGGCTCAATTAATCCTTGATTATCCCTCTTTAAATTGACACTATGAAATGCAATGACAAACATTTTAACCTTTTTAAACGCATCAAGTATCCCACTATTTATTATCACCGTTAATTATCCTTGTATATACTGTTTCTATATTTATTACATACTGTATGTATTAATTCCTATCAGTATGCAAACTCATCCTAATAACAAAAACATGTATAACCTTGTATTAATTTGTATTTAGTGCTTTAGATTATTACAACAACATTCACATTTCCCAGAAGTTTTCCATTGCTCCCATTCACCCACACACACAGGAGCCGTGCGCGCGGTCTCTCTCGGGCACGCTCTGATCACGAAGTCACCTCATGCAAGTGAGCAGCCTTCTAGCAAGCTAGCTAGCAAAACGGCTAATTTACAAGTGGTCTAAACATACAAATAACACATTTATATTGTTTTAAACATGTTTGCTATTGACTAAATAACACACAGTAACATCTGTAACATTCTGAAATGAACAAATATATTCGAAATCGCATTCATACCTGAAACTGGGAAATATATAAATAAATCACACAGAGATGTAACTTCTGCTTCAAGTCACTTGTAATGAAGTCACTTGTAATGAGTGAGCTTGGAAGCCATGTGTGCCCCTATAGGAATTCCTAGGTATAACCAATCAAACTCAGATCAGACATCAATAGAGCACACAGATCATATAATCAACATTTAGATCAATGAATAGCATATTACTTACTGGTACACATTATGATTCTGTATTTTTATTGCGTTAGTATTAAGGCACTTTTAATTCTATCACACACTCCCCTTCAAAATTACTTATCGCCCCGATAGCATCACCATTGACCTTAAGTGCTGTATGAATGTGTTACATTCAGGAACTCTTTTGACATTCTTTGAATTGACATTCTTTGTATGGCTCTTTTGTATTTCACCTTATATGGAGCTTTTAACATTATTTTGTCTTATATATGGCTCTTAACACATCAGCAGGAACTCTTTTTTTCTCTCTCTCTCATAGCAACAGGAGCTCTTTTATACCCGAGTTAGTGCTCAACTGTATCATAAGTCCATGAGCTTCTTTGTTTCTGTACTCGGCTCTATTATAAGTCCATGAGCAATTTCATATTCTTTTCACACTAAACAGTCTATTTCTGTATTGGCCAGTACTTGTCTCTTTTTTTATTATTCCATAGATATACTGCTGGTACTGGTATGGTTGAACAAGAATTGTCCATGAGGCCATTGCTTGTGTATTTGCATAGTGCACAGGCTGGTCCTGGTACAGGACATTGTTTGTTGGTCCTGCATTGTAACAGGCTGGAGTTCCAAGGTTGTCATTTGTGAAGAACTTTGGCGGTCTGCGTTCTCTCCTAGGCAACTGAGACTTTTACTCTACTTCACTGTTCCGGTCGCTTTGAGCTGGTGACGGAGGTGCTGGAACCTCTTCGTCCACGGGTAAGTCCACAGGTAAGTCCACAGGTAAGTCCACAGGTAAGTCCATTGTCTGTTCCACTTCGTTCTGGGTCTCTTCTGACAGAGGCATTGGGTTGTCCACAGGTGTGTCCTATTTGGGGTCAACTGCGTGTTCTGCCGGTTCTACATCAGTTCTTTCACTTCTTTCTGGGTACGCCCAAGACGGTAATTCAAATCAAATCAAACTTTATTTGTCACATGCGCCGAATACAACAGGTGTAGACCTTACCGTGAAATGCTTACTTACAAGCTCTTAACCAACAATGCAGTTCAAGAAAGAGTTAAGAAAATATTTACCAAATAAACTAAAGTAAAAAATAATAAAAAGTAACACAATAAAATAACAATAACGAGGCTATATACAGGGGGTACTGGTACTGAGTCAATGTGTGGGGGTACAGGTTAGTCGAGGTAATTTGTACATGTAGGTAGGGGTAAAGTTACTATGCATAGATAATAGACAGTGGGTAGCAGCAGTGTAAAAACAAATGGAGAAAGAGGGGTGTGTGTGTGTGGGGGGGGGGGTTCAATGTAAATAGTCTGGGTGGCCATTTGATTAATTGTTCAGCAGTCTTATGGCTTCTGGGTAGAATTCATCCTCGTCGTCGTCATCATCCTGTTCGAGTTTTTCCATTTTCTGTTACTTTGGTTTGTTCCTCTTTTCTTTTCTTTGGTTTGGAGTTTTGCTGTGTTTGAACTTCAAGGGGCAAGTGGTCACACGGTAAGAGTAGACTCGTCTGGGCCGTCCTTTTCCTTGTTCAGGTTTCAGTTCATAGATAGGAATGTCTTCTCCCACCAGGCGTACAACTGTGTGAATGTTGTCTTCCCAATGATTACGAAGTTTGCTTGTACCTCCACGTGTTTCTGATGAGGACACGATCGCCTGGTTGCAACACTGAGGTTCTGACTTTGCTGTTGTAGTTCCTTTTACCCCTGTCTGCTGACTCTTTTACGTTCTCCCTTGCGATTTTGATGACAGTTCTCCAGCATGGTGGCGGGATAGACTGACTTTATTTCCTGCACAGATCCAATTACGGTTCGCCCTGTTAACATTATGTCGTGGTCTGTGACGTTGTGAACATCAATTATGACATGTGGAGAGGCATCTTTTCTCAGCTTTACTAGAGTCTCACAGAACTGCCCACTGAGGGTTTACAGCAGGCTCAAAGATCAGTGTGGTGTCCTCTTTAACAGGCTTTGTCTGCACTCGACATTGAACCTGAACAGAGGTGTGTTTTGGTATGTTGATCTTCTCTTTTTTAGTTTTCACCAGGTACTCGTATGATTGTTCAGCACTCATTAGCTCTATGACAGCCTGGACATTGTTTTTCTTTAGGCTAGGAAAGGCCATTCTCACAGTCTCATTTAACTGCTCTGTGCATGTGCCTCCTGACTGTTCACTGTTGTTGACGATTTGCTCAATCATATTAAAGCCAATAATGGGATGAGATAGATGTCTACCCTTCATCACGAGCACTGGGATGACTAGTTCTTTAATGTCAGTTGCCTCTGAGGTCAGTTTGAAATTCACTTCTATCCAACCTCTATAAGGATGTTCATTCCATTGGTAGCTACTTTTTGTAGTGAGTCAGGTGAGTCATTTATATCTGAAACATTTCTCGGCCTAACACCAGGTACGTTTTCATCTTTCCACAGTTCATCAATGATACACAGCTGAGAGCCCGTGTCCCACAAGGCTTGAGTTCTCTGACACTGTAGATAGCATTGAACAAGGCACTGTTTTCCTACTAAGGCAGTTACAGTAGAAGGGGGGTTTACCTTAGCAGAAGTAGTTTTGTTACATTCGTCTTCATACTGTCTCTTTGTGCAGTATTTTCGGTGTTCAGCCCAGTGTTCATTTTGACATTCTCTCGAACAGTAGAGTGTTTTCTTACGGGAAGAGCAATGCCAAGAGTGTGCAAAGCTGTCATCAAGGCAAAGAGTGGCTACTTTGAAGAATCTCAAATATAATATATATTTTGATTTGTTTAACACCTTTTTGGTAACTACATGATTCCATATGTGTTATTTCATAGTTTTCTAATTTCTTCACTATTATTCTACAATGTAAAAATAAAGAAAAACCCTTGAATGAGAAGGTGTGTCCAAACTTTTGACTGGTACTGTATGTATGTTTCCTCTCTCTGTCTTTCATAATTTTCCATACATTTGCAAGAGGCTGAATGTACAGTATCTCACTGGAGAAAGCATCCAAGCGAGCGAAACATCACCCCTCTGTCTCTCTACGTGTAGGCCATCTATCTGAGGCTGTCTGGTCGAAACGAGTATGACATTGTTGCCGCCCATAGCATTGAATGCCAGCGAGCATTTGGCCTCCCTTGATTTAATAAAAAGTATAAGAAATTAGCCAATCAGTGTTGAGCTAAACTGAGCGAGCTCAACGGTGAATAGTCCTGGCGCACCCAAAAAAAGTGTCAAAGGAACCCAGCTTGGATTTTGCCGTCACTCCTATCAAATCGTATTGAGAGCATACGTCATTGACAGAAACAACTATAATTGCTGCATCTGTGTTGTTTTCCTCCGGTGGCTAGCTAGCTAGCTAAAATTGTCCATTTCCTAAATTAGCCATGGATGGAGATAGGGATTTGGACTTGTGGTTTTACTTAATTATCTGAAATGGCCAATGATTATAAGAGCGATTCTGATCCAACCATTAATTCATACATTGTTGTGCCCCTGGCCTGAGAGGATGGAAGTTCAATATGTAGCTACTGTAGATGTAGAAGGCTAATGTTAACTAGCTAACGTTGCCCATGAATGGAAGTTAGACTAGCGAGCAAGCATTTTAGCCAGGTAGCCTAGGACAACAAAAAATAAAAGCGTGTACTGTATGACAGAGTGATAGACTGTTTCGTCAACATGAAAGAGAGGAGGATGGCATTGGCATTTCTCTACAAGTAGGGTGAGTCAACATGTTTTTTTTTTAACTTGCACGAACACGCACGCACACACACACACAGAAATCAGAACCATGGACAGACACATCATATTTAGCTTACGTTGTTTTTGGTATCTTTTAGTTGTCACTGTATTAGACTAAGCAGAGATGATTTGATGATGTTGAAGATGAAATGGTGCTGGAATAATGGAGGCAACTCCTGTTTTCTTTGCGACTTGCGGTAACTCTCTGTGGTTCTAAATTTTTCCACCTTTATTTAACCAGGTAAGCCAGTTGAGAACAAGTTCTCATTTACAACTGCGACCTGGCCAAGATAAAGCAAAGCAGTGCGATAAAAACAACAACACAGAGTTACAGATGGGGTAAAACAAAACATAAAGTCAAAAATACCACAGAAAATATATATACACTGTATGCAAATGTAGCAAGTTATGGAGGTAAGGCAATAAATAGGCCATAGTGCAAAATAATTACAATTAGTATTAACACTGGAATGATAGATGTGCAAGAGATGATGTGCAAATAGAGATACTGGGGTGCAAATGAGCAAAATAAAGAACAATATGGGGATGAGGTAGTTGAGTGGGCTAATTTCAGAAGGTCTGTGTACAGGTGCAGTGATCGGTAAGGTGCTCTGACAACTGATGCTTAAAGTTAGTGAGGGAGATAAGAGTCTCCAGCTTCAGAGATTTTTGCAAAAGTTGTTTAGTGGTCAGAAAGGAAACATTAAATTGCTTGACCATGCTGTAGGTCATGTAACTGTCTGTTACATGCAATATGCTTTGTGCTTTATTCTGCCACTGTGTCTTCTTATTGTCTCTGCCTTTAGGCATATACGGTGCATTCGGAAAGTATTCAGACCCCTTCCCTTTTTCCACATTTAGTTACATTACAGCCTTATTCTAAAGTTGATTAAATAAATAAAAATCCTGCTCAATCTACACACAATACCCCATAATGACAAAGCAAATCTGTGGAGACGGGAGAACCTTCCAGAAGGACAACCATCTTTGCAGCACTCCACCAATCAGGCCTTTATGGTAGAGCGGCCAGACGGAAGCCACTCCTCAGTAAAAGGAATATGGCTGACTGCTTCGTGTTTGCCAAAAGGCACCTAAAGTACTCTGACAATGAAAAATAAGATTCTCTGGTCTGATGAAACCAAGATTGAACTCTTTGGCCTGAATGCCAAGCGTCATGTCTGGAGGAAACCTGGCACCATCCTTACGGTGAAGCATGGTGGTGGCCGCAACATGCTGTGGGGATGTTTATCAGCGGGAGTGACTGGGAGACTAGTCAGGATCAAGGCAAAGATGAACGGAGCAAAGGTTGTAATATGGCTATTTTTCTGGCTTCCACAGTGACTTTACCGACGCACCGCTACTGCCTTGGAGTATGGTTGCATATCTCCACCAGGAAATCAGATGACAAAAACTAAATGGCACCTGGGTCTTTCCACCAATTAAGTAACTTTTGGATAAAAAAACATATATTTCAGCTAATTATAAAATTCTGTCATAAAGAGCACATGTTCATCTTAATAAAAAACATGTTTTTTAAAATTACTATAGTAACTGCCTATTAACCCTTAGCCTACAATGGTCGCGCCCCGTGGAAATCTAATTAACATAATCCATAAATCCCCATCAAAATCCATCTGTTTAAACTATCCACCGTATCCGCCTATATCTTCCTTTCGCATCTGCAGTGATGCCAATTGCACGCTCCTTCAAAACTTGAGACATCTGTGGCATTGTGTTGTGTGACAAAACTGCACATTTTAGAGTAACCTTGTATAATGATCATGCTGTTTAAACAGCTTCTTAATATGCCACATCTGTCAAGTGGATGGATTATCTTGACAAAGGATAAAATGCTCACTAACAGGGATGTAAAAAATGTGTGCCCCTAATTTGAGAGAAATAAGCTCTTTGTGGGTATGGAACATTTCTAGGATATTTTATTTCAGCTCATGAAACATGGGACCAACACTTTACATGTTGTGTTCATATTTTTGCTTAAACAGTATGATCTTTACCACCACAAACCGATGCTGCCACTAAGACCGCACTCAATGAGCTGTATTTGGCCATAAGCAAACAGGAAAACGCTCATCCAGAAGCGGCGCTCCTAGTGGCCGGGGACTTTAATGCAGGGAAACTTAAATCCGTTTTACCTAATTTCTACCAGCATGTTAAATATGCAACCGGAGTGAAAAAAACTCTAGACCACCTTTACTCCACACACAGAGACCCGTACAAAGCTCTCCCTCGCCCTCAATTTGGCAAATCTGACCATAATTCTATCCTGCTGGTTCCTGCTAACAAGAAAAAACTAAAGCAGGAAGCACCAGTGACTAGGTCAATAAAAAAGTGGTCAGATGAAGCAGATGCTAAGCTACAGGACTGTTTTGCTAACACAGACTGGAATTTGTTCCGGGATTCTTCCGATGGCATTGAGGAGTACACCACATCAGTCACTGGCTTCATCAATAAGTGCATTGATGATGTCGTCCCCACAGTGACCGTACGTACATACCCCAACCAAAAGCAATGGATTACAGGCAACATCCGCACTGAGCTAAAGGGTAGAGCTGCTGCTTTCAAGGAGCGGGACTCTAACCCGGAAGCTTATAAGAAATCCCGCTATGCCCTCCAATAGAACCATCAAACAGGCAAAGCGTCAATACAGGACTAAGATCGAATCGTACTACACAGGCTCCGGCGCTCGTCGGATGTGGCAGGGCTTGCAAAATATTACAGACTACAAAGGGAAGCACAGCCGCGAGCTGCCCAGTGACACAAGCCTACCACACACGCTAAATTACTTCTATGCTCGCTTCGAGGCAAGTAACACTGAAACATGCATGAAAGCATCAGATTTTCTGGACGACTGTGTGATCACGCTCTCCGTAGCCGATGTGAGTAAGACATTTAAACAGGTCAACATTCACAAGGCCGCAGGGCCAGACAGATTACCAGGACGTGTACTCCGAGCAGGCGCTGACCAACTGGCAAGTGTCTTCACTGACATTTTCAACCTCTCCCTGTCTGTAATACGAACATGTTTCAAGCAGACCACCATAGTCCCTGTACACAAGAACATTAAGGTAATCTGCCTAAATGACTACCGACCCGTAGCACTCACGTCTGTAGCCATGAAGTGCTTTGAAAGGCTGGTCATGGCTCACATCAAAACCATTATCCCGGAAACCCTAGACCCTCTCCAATTTGCATAACACCCCAACAGATCCACAGATGATGCAATCTCTATTGCACTCCCCACTGGACTAAAGGAACACCTATGTGAGAATGCTATTCATTGACTATAGCTCAGTGTTCAACACCATAGTGCCCTCAAAGCTCATCACCAAGCTGATCCTCAACATGGGGGCCCCTCAGGGGTGGGTGCTCAGTCCCCTCCTGTACTCCCTGCTCACTCATGACTGCATGGCCAGGCACGACGCCAACGCCATCATTAAGTTTGCCGATGACACAACAGTGGTAGGCCTGATCACCGACAACGACGAGACAGCCTATAGGAAGGAGGTCAGAGACCTGGCCGTGTGGTGCCAGGACAACAACCTCTCCCTCAACGTGATAAAGACAAAGGAGAAAAAGAAGAGGACCGAGCACACCACCATTCTCATCGACGGGGCTGTAGTGGAGCAGGTTGAGAGCTTCAAGTTCATTGGTGTCCACATCACTAACAAACTAACATGGTCCAAGCACACCAAGACAGTCGTGAAGAGGGCACGACAAAACCTATTCCCCCTCAGGAGACTGAAAAGATTTGCGCATGGGTCCTCAGATCCTGAAAAGGTTCTACAGCTGCACCATCGAGAGCATCCTGACTGGTTGCTTCACTGCCTGATATGGCAACTGCTCGGCCTCCGACCGCAAGGCACTACAGAGGGTAGTGTGTACTGCCCAGTACATCACTGGGGCCAAGCTTCCTGCCATCCAGGACCTCTATACCAGGCGGTGTCAGAGGAAGGCCCTAGAAATTGTCAAAGACTCCAGCCACCCAAGTCATAGACTGTTCTCTCTGCTACCGCACGGCAAGCGGTCCTGGAGCACCAAGTCTAGGTTCAAGAGGCTTCTAAACAGCTTCAGCATCTACCCCCAAGCCATAAGACTCCTGAACATCTAATCAAATGGCTACCCAGACTATTCCCTCCTTTTACGCTGCTGCTACTCTCTGTTTATTATCTATGCATTGTCACTTTAATAACTCTACCTACAAAAAAAGTATTTAGTCAGCCAGCAATTGTGCAAGTTCTCCCACTTAAAAAGATGAGAGAGGCCTGTAATTTTCATCATAGGTACACGTCAACTATGACAGACAAAATGAGAAAATAAAATCCAGAAAATCACATTGTATGATTTTTAATGAATTTATTTGCAAATTATGGTGGAAAATAAGTATTTGGTCAATAACAAAAGTTTCTCAATACTTTGTTATATACCCTTTGTTGGCAATGACACAGGTCAAACGTTTTCTGTAAGTCTTCACAAGGTTTTCACACACTGTTGCTGGTATTTTGGCCCATTCCTCCATGCAGATCTCCTCTAGAGCAGTGATGTTTTGGGGCTGTCGCTGGGCAACACAGACTTTCAACTCCCTCCAAAGATTTTCTATGGGGTTGAGATCTGGAGACTGGCTAGGCCACTCCAGGACCTTGAAATGCTTCTTACGAAGCCACTCCTTCGTTGCCTGGGCGGTGTGTTTGGGATCATTGTCATGCTGAAAGACCCAGACACGTTTCATCTGCAATGCCCTTGCTGATGGAAGGAGGTTTTCACTCAAAATCTCACGATACATGGCCCCATTCATTCTTTCCTTTACACGGATCAGTCGTCCTGGTCCCTTTGCAGAAAAACAGCCCCAAAGCATGATGTTTCCACCCCCATGCTTCACAGTAGGTATGGTGTTCTTTGAATGCAACTCAGCATTCTTTGTCCTCCAAACACGACGAGTTGAGTTTTTACCAAAAAGTTCTATTTTGGTTTCATCTGACCATATGACATTCTCCCAATCCTCTTCTGGATCATCCAAATGCACTCTAGCAAACTTCAGACGGGCCTGGACATGTACTGGCTTAAGCAGGGGGACACGTCTGGCACTGCAGGATTTGAGTCCCTGGCGGCGTAGTGTGTTACTGATGGTAGGCTTTGTTACTTTGGTCCCAGCTCTCTGCAGGTCATTCACTAGGTCCCCCCGTGTGGTTCTGGGATTTTTGCTCACCGTTCTTGTGATCATTTTGACCCCACGGGGTGAGATCTTGCGTGGAGCCCCAGATCGAGGGAGATTATCAGTGGTCTTGTATGTCTTCCATTTCCTAATAATTGCTCCCACAGTTGATTTCTTCAAACCAAGATGCTTACCTATTGCAGATTCAGTCTTCCCAGCCTGGTGCAGGATTACAATTTTGTTTCTGGTGTCCTTTGACAGCTCTTTGGTCTTGGCCATAGTGGAGTTTGGAGTGTGACTGTTTGAGGTTGTGGACAGGTGTCTTTTATACTGATAACAAGTTCAAACAGGTGCCATTAATACAGGTAACGAGTGGAGGACAGAGGAGCCTCTTAAAGAAGAAGTTACAGGTCTGTGAGAGCCAGAACTCTTGCTTGTTTGTAGGTGACCAAATACTTATTTTCCACCATAATTTGCAAATAAATTCATTAAAAATCCTACAATGTGATTTTCTGGAGAAAAAAATTCTCAATTTGTCTGTCATAGTTGACGTGTACCTATGATGAAAATTACAGGCCTCTCTCATCTTGTTGGAGAAGAGAGAAGTGGGAGAACTTGCACAATTGTGGCTGACTAAATACTTTTTTCCCCCACTGTACATATTCCCTCAATTACCTCGACTAACCGGTGCTCCCCCACATTGACTCTGTGCCGGTACCCCTGTATATAGCCTCGCTATTGTTATTTTACTATTGTTATTTTACTGCTACTCTTGAATTATTTGTTACTTTTATTTCTAATTTTTTAGGGTATTCTTTTTTAAAACTGCATTGTTGGTTAAGGGCTTGTAACTAAGCATTTCACTGTAAGGTCTACACCTGTTGTAATATTTCTGTGATTTTACACAGGTCAACCTTGTGCTTGGGACAATAAAAGGCCACTCTAAAATGTGCAGGTTTGTCACACAACACAATGCCACAGATGTCCCAAGTTTTGAGGGAGCTTGCAATTGGCATGCTGACTGCAGGAATGTCCACCAGAGCTTTGAATGTTAATTTCTCTAACGTAAGCTGCCTCCAACATCTTTTTGGAGAATTTGTCCATATGTTCAACCGCCCTCACAGCTGCAGACCACGTGTATGGCGTCGTAGGGGCGAGTGGTTTGCTGATATCAACGTTGTGAATAGAGTGTGCCATGGTGGCGTTGGGGTTTAGGTATGGGCAGGCATAACCTACAGACAACAAACACATTTGAATTTGATCGATGCCAATTTTAATGGACAGAAATACCGTGATGAGTTCCTGAGGCCCATTGTGAGGCCCATTTATTTTAAGGTATTTGTGACCAACAGATGCATATCTGTATTCCCAGTCATGTGAAATCCATAGATTAGGGCCTAAATAATTTATTTCAATCGACTGATTTCCTCATATGAACTGTAACTTTTGAAATTGTTGCATTTTGCGTTTATATTTTTGTTCAGTATACATACAGTGGGGAGAACAAGTATTTGATACACTGCCGATTTTGTAGGTTTTCCTACTTACAAAGCATGTAGAGGTCTGTAATTTTTATCATAGGTTCACTTCAACTGTGAGAGACGGAATCTAAAACAAAAATCCAGAAAATCACATTGTATGATTTTTAAGTAATTAATTTGCATTTTATTGCATGACATAAGTATTTGATCACCTACCAACCAGTAAGAATTCCGGCTATCACAGACCTGTTAGTTTTTCTTTAAGAAGCCCTCCTGTTCTCCACTCATTACCTGTATTAACTGCACCTGTTTGAACTCGTTACCTGTATAAAAAACACCTGTCCACACACTCAGTCAAACAGACTCCAACCTCTCCACAATGGCCAAGACCAGAGAGTTGTGTAAGGACATCAGGGATAAAATTGTAGACCTGCACAAGGCTGGGATGGGCTACAGGACAATAGGCAAGCAGCTTGGTGAGAAGGCAACAACTGTTGGTGCAATTATTAGAAAATGGAAGAAGTTCAAGATGACGGTCAATCACCCTCGGTCTGGGGCTCCATGCAAGATCTCACCTCGTGGGGCATCAATGATCATGAGGAAGGTGAGGGATCAGCCCAGAACTACACGGCAGGACCTGGTCAATGACCTGAAGAGAGCTGGGACCACAGTCTCAAAGAAAACCATTAGTAACACACTACGCCGTCATGGATTAAAATACTGCAGCGGACGCAAGGTCCCCCTGCTCAAGCCAGCGCATGTCCAGGCCCGTTTGACGTTTGCCAATGACCATCTGGATGATCCAGAGGAGGAATGGGAGAAGGTCATGTGGTCTGATGAGACAAAAATATAGCTTTTTGGTCTAAACTCCACTCGCCATGTTTGGAGGAAGAAGAAGGATGAGTACAACCCCAAGAACACCATCCCAACCGTGAAGCATGGAGGTGGAAACATCATTCTTTGGGGATGCTTTTCTGCAAAGGGGACAGGATGACTGCACCGTATTGAGGGGAGGATGGATGGGGCCATGTATCGCGAGATCTTGGCCAACAACCTCCTTCCCTCAGTAAGAGCATTGAAGATGAGTCGTGGCTGGGTCTTCCAGCATGACAACGACCCAAAACACACAGCCAGGGCAACTAAGGAGTAGCTCCGTAAGAAGCATCTCAAGGTCCTGGAGTGGCCTAGCCAGTCTCCAGACCTGAACCCAGTAGAAAATCTTTGGAGGGAGCTGAAAGTCCGTATTGCCCAGCGACAGCCCCGAAACCCGATGGATCTGGAGAAGGTCTGTATGGAGGAGTGGGCCAAAATCCCTGCTGCAGTGTGTGCAAACCTGGTCAAGACCTACAGGAAACGTATGATCTCTGTAATTGCAAACAAAGGTTTCTGTACCAAATATTAAGTTCTGCTTTTCTGATGTATCAAATACTTATGTCATGCAATAAAATGCAAATTAATTACTTAAAAATCATACAATGTGATTTTCTGGATTTTTGTTTTGCTGTCTCTCACAGTTGAAGTGTACCTATGATAAAAATTACAGACCTCTACATGCTTTGTAAGTAGGAAAACCTGCAAAATCGGCAGTGTATCAAATACTTGTTCTCCCCACTGTATAATCACAATTTTGATGGTACAAAACAGAGCTACTCCCCATGCCTCTAATTGCATCCACCTCCATTCTCTCTATTTTATAGTGATAGGTAGTCTAAAATAATAGCTAAGCAACTGAAAAGCTTTGACCGTCCATTCAGTATAGTTTGTAAGACAGAACAGAATGAAACATGGTGGCAGCAGACTATCTTTACCAGCAGAATAATGACTTGCCATTGAGAGACCGTGAGTAAAGAAATTGAATATGGCTAGCTAACGGTAAGCTATTTAGCCTAGTATGGAACTAAGTGAGAAATAAATCAAATTAAACTTCACAATTCACACTTTTAGTGATCACAGGTTCGTGGAAATGTACGTATGAGAAATAAATAAAAGACTCAGGGGGTTCTTTAGTTCTTGAGACTGAGAAGAGAATATACAGTGGGTAGTGTTACAGGAGGGGGTCGCAGTTCCGGAGCGACCCACTAGGTGTCATCCTCCGACAACCTTAGGCACCTCCTCACTCACAGTCTGGACTAATCAGTATCCTATTGGTGTCACCTGTGTCTACCTGTTCACCTGTGTATTTATGCCCTCACTTCCCTGTTTTCCCTTGCTCAGTTTTCTCTGTTAGTTTCTCTGTGTCCAGCAGTACTACTCAGTGTCTGATCGGAGACCTATGTACACGTACTTGAGAAGTGTTCTCCCTGTTTCGTTCAGTCGTAGGTAGTATTACGTATTTTGGCTGTCAGCTGGTTTTTCGAAACGTATTTGCTCCGACTTTTATCGTGATAAGTCCGTTATTTTGTATTTTGGCTTCGGGACCACCAGTAAAGATCCTTGTTTCACAATCTCTGCCTACTGCTTACTGTATATCCTGCACCACACCTGGGTCACACCTCACACCAACCCTTACAGGGTAGGCTATACTTATTCCTTATCCTTTAACTCATTAGGTTCAAGGTACAGTGGAGAATTCCTAAAATAGGTTGTCCTAAGGTTGTCCTAAGGTTGCCTATTCAAAATTAAGATGTCAAGTTCAAATTTAAATATATTAGCCTAAACTAGGAAACACTATTTGAATGTCAATGTGTAACATTAGTTTGTATATACAAACAAAAGACAATATAAAGCTGCAATATGTTTAAGGCACAGTCCAGCTACACTTCAAGATTCCTACTGAATAAATGAATATATAAGTAATTTATGGGTGTGTATTAACCCCTCTGATTGGTGATAAACCTGGAAGCGTTGGGGCAACAATCAGACTTGGCAATTGAGCATAAAGTTCCAGTTGACCCACTCCTCTACCTGAAATAATATTGTGCTTTCCTCCCCACTCCACATAAAACAGCAGGTTGATTTGAGGTGGTGGATTATTATTGGGACAGCACTGTTTTCCATTTTAATGAATTCAAGCCTCTGATTGCAGCAGGAATAAATTATTTTCCAAGAAGCGCCTTTCACCAAACCTGTCATAATTCAGGCTTTATTCCAAATGTCATCCTATTCCCTATATAGTGCACTACTTCTGACCAGGGCCCATAGGGTGCCATTTGGGACACAGTGTGGGTTTAACAAGGGCTCACTGACAGAGGGCAAGCAATTTATTCAATAACAAACTCTCCTTTTCGACTCTCCTACTGTAATCATATGATGGACCACAAAAAGTGGAGAATTATGCAAGTTGGAAAAATTGAGTCGCTTGGAGCTATCATTAGCTTTATTATGACAATTTAGCGACCCTATCCTTGAACTCCAAGTGCCATATAGGTACAGTGAGACGTCCAGAGGATATTGTATCATTCAATTGAATACTCTAGCTAAGTAGACATGTGGATCTAATCTGAGGGTAATATTGGAGAGGTATAATTGTTTATAATGCTCACATGTTCCCCTACCTGTTATCACGCTCCCACTGCAAGCTCATAATGTAATGTTCCTCCCAGTGCTGGCCAGTAACCGAAAGGTCGCTGGTTCAAATCCTCGATCTGGCAAGGTGGAAAAAATCTGCCGTTCTACCCTTGAGCTAGCCAGTTTACCCCCCAACAACATTGCTCCCCGGGCTCCATGGACGTCTCTGATTCAGAGCGGTTGGGTTATGTGCGGAAGACACATTTCGGTTGAATGGATTCATTTGTGCAACTGACTAGGTATCCCCTTTCCCTTTACTAGACGAGTATAATAGGCCTACACAAGGTGAAACTTCGAAATTTGCCAGGGCATCAGTAGTTTTCCTCTTGTTATGTTGGTCACTCAATTAGCCCTTGTCAGCTACTTTTTAACCCAAGATAACCGACAACTGCATACCATATCATTACTTTTGTTAAGGCAATGATGGAGGTGTAACTGAGTTGGAGCTGTCAAATCCACAAGCAGTTCCCGGCGTTATACCTATCGCGGCCATTGCCATTGGATGCACCGAGTCGCATTAGTAGAAATCCAATGCAGTCATGTTACACTGGAATGTGTAATATAATCTACACCTCCATTAGGCTGAGATAAATCCTTATTATAGCCTATAGATTTTCTATTTCAGTGTCATTATTTCGATATAGCCTACACTTTCTCGTTCTGAACTGCTATCATGGGTGGGATTTAAGGATAGGTGGGGTTTCGTGACATGAACACAAGAGCAGCTACTCGAACATCGCCTTAACAAAACTAATGATATGCTGTTCAGTTTTCGGTTATCCCGGGTTAACGCAAAATGTATAGCTGTACGTGAATGGGTGCATCCATGAGCCTTTTATGGACTGATCTAAAAGCTATACATTTTACTATACATTTTACTATACATGCAGCAACAAAAATATGTAATACCACTGTGCCCAAAATAAAATGGAAAATAATCCATTATAGGTCATGAACACCACATAGAAAGGTCAAAACAAATGGTTGGACCTGTATTTCTAGGTGAGATATAAGTCAAATGTGAGAGAAGATGCTGTTGTGTATGAATGTCACCTACGGTCAATAAAACATATCCCACTGGGCACACCACGTAATTTAAAGATGGATAAAAAAATATACATATTGGATTGTCGCATACACTGGATAGGTGCAGTGAAATGTGTTGTGTTACAGAGTCAGTCATAGTACTACGGCGCCCCTAGAGCAAATTAGAGTTAAGTGCCTTGCTCAAGGGCACATACACAGATTTTTCACCTTGTCTGCTCAGGTATTCAAACCAGCGACCTTTCAGTTACTGGCCCAACACTCTAACCACTAGGCTACCTGCCACTCAAATCAAATTTTAAATAGTCAGATTCTTCAACTTAGATTTTTGGTGGGGATGGAGACGAATCCGATCCATCAATTATTAATTTGTAGACAAACTGAAATTAAAGCCAGACTAAGTCAGTGGCACAGATGGAACTATCCAAGTAGAAGAACCATCTTCAAATGTTTTGTTACGTTGACAACAAAACAAAATTCACTAAATATCATTACATTTGAAATCAACTAGAACTTGAAACCCTGGGCCTATTATATTGTCTATTATTTAGTTGAATTCTGGGTTGAATTGAAACAATAGCTGTTTATGACTTTGCAAATGCTATATAGGCCTAAAGAGCATCATTGATGATATATGAGTGATAAAGTATGGTCACATTTCATTTGTTCTGTTAAACATTTCCTTTGCAATGACTTCGAGCAACAGTGAATCCATTTAGTTTGTAAGTGGAGATCTCTCAACAATCACGATTGCACATTGGCAATAGTCATTGACAAATATGTACTCCTGAGTGGCGCAGTGTACTCCTGAGTGGCGCAGTGGTCTAAGGCACTGCATCGCAGTGCTAACTGTGCCACTAGAGATCCTGGTTTGAATCCAGGCTCTGTCGAATCCAGGCTCTGTCGCAGCCGGCCGCGACCGGGAGACTCATGGGCGGCGCACAATTGGCCCAGCGTCGTCCAGGGTAGGGGAGGGAATGGCCGGCAGGGATGTAGCTCAGTTGATAGAGCATGGCGTTTGCAACGCCAGGGTTGTGGGTTCGATTCCCACGGGGGGCCAGTATAAAAAAATATGTATTCAATAACTGTAAGTCGCTCTGGATAAGAGCGTCTGCTAAATGACTAAAATGTAAAATATCAAATATCCTAGCTGGGCTTGGTTACAATTCTGGATGGGAGCCCAAAGAGTAGCTGTAGATAGGTTGCATTTGTAGAATGTATCTATTTTATACAAGGTTTGTCTATTTGGTTGGAAATTTGGTTACCATGATGACATAATCCTGCAGTTGATTACTTTTTTCAAATCCAATGTATTTTCCACGTAAATTCCACGTCACAATACTTATGTTGAAACAAAGTTGATTCAACCAGTTTGTGCCCAGTGGGATGTTCATCAAGGCCCCAATTCTGACTCGAGTTAAGCGCGCGTAAATGGAACATTATTCTCTTTTTATGCATGTTTCTCTCTATGCGTATTCTGACCTTGAACTTAAAGAGCCACTGCACACCGTTTGGCTCATTAGAAAAACTATATTTCAGTCTTGGATGTGTGTTTCCTAACCGATTCCGCGTTTGGCTAATGATTTTTGTCCCCCATGAGACACTGTAGATACGGAAGCCTATTTCACTTCCTCAAAATCCCCAAAATGAATCTCGGATAACTCAAGAAATCTGTAATTAATTTTGACATTTTTGCCAAGGATGTTTTAGTTGTGCAATTTTACATCTAACTAAGGTGTTTGGTGCTGTTTTTCTCAAGCAATTTTTTGGGGGACGTGTTGTCTTATGTAAACAAAGTCGGAGCGGCTTGGCACGTCTGTCTCACTGTCTATGCTATTGGATAGAGAGCTGTTCACCCCATGTTAGTGGGCAAATGGACATCGTCAAATCAAAACTCAACCTTCATTTACCCGTTGTGACGCACGGATGTTCTGTTATAGACGAGACTGACTTTATGACCAACATTTTCCTATTTACACTTTGTAGTCAATTTTGACACTAGAATAACTGTTTCTGACTCATATTGATGCCACATAGGCCGTTTTCAAAGGGCTTCGTTGCTTTTTAAAGGCAGTTGCTCTTTAAGCATGAGAATAGCATGTTCACTCACTATTCGTTCGGGGTGGAGATCTAAGAAATGAAGGTGTGGCGACAGATAAGCCGTATTCTGACCTTGACTTAATTCCCTCATAATTCCACCACCATTACGCGTGAGGAAACCATGGGTAAGGTCAAGTGAACCTGCCGGTTCCAAGTGGAAGAAGCATCTACTTTATTTTTTTCAGATAGAAATAACAGCATTCTCCATGCACTATTATTTATAAATGGATAAGAGCTAGGTAAATGAGTAATCATTTTTATTTGTACGTTTTATGTGGACCCCAGGAAAAGTAGCTGCTACATGTGCAGTAAATAATGGGTATCCTAATAAACTAAACTAATACGTTTGGAGAAGGGGATTGTAAATAGACATAGCAATTGTTTTAGATGATTTTTCTTTGTGATCCCTGGAGACGAATGAGGAAGCAAACTGAAAATCATATCAAAATGATGTATTGTGGCCCCTTTTCCACAGTGAAATAGACTATAAATAGCTGTGCCGTTATTCCGAATTTTCATTGTGTGCCCTCATAATTTGGTGGATGACATTTTTACACCCAACCTATAGGCTTCAGTCGGGCTGAACCTGCCGAGTTAATGTATGCGCTTTAGAATGTTTTAATTATAATCTATGACCGGGCTTTTCTCCGATTTAGTTTACAATTTGTATTAGCCACTATCGGGAGCCACCGTCAGTAATACCCACATATATTTATCTGTCAATTTAGTGTTAGTTTTCTTCCATTTGTTTCTTCCATTTGGCATCATTCCATTCTGTTGACCTTTCTTTCCTCTGTCATGTCCATGTAAGTTGTTCCTGAGGGTCGCTATCATTAGTGGATCATATTATGCTAACGTTGTGACATGTAGCCTATTTGAATCATTATAGAACTCAGACCACATGTAGCAGGTTAAACCTAGAGCCTGACGCATGGTTCACGACAACTGGACCGTTGTCATTCAGTTCCATGATTAGTGAGAATTAGGGTAGATTTATAGGACTAATCTTTAACCCCTATGGTACACTTTTTTCCACCTTCCAATATTTCATGGATTGAACTTGAATATTACAACTTTCAGAATGAATCAAACCACCATTTTTTAAATCATCCATATATTTGGTTCATAAAGGCTCTTTAAACCTGTTTTTTATGATTCATACATACTTTCCTAACCCTAAAATGTGCCTAAATAATCTACAAGATCAGAGTGTTTTTTTAAAAATGTACTCAAAACCCCTATTGAACAAAACTTAATGAGAAAATCTGTTGGCCAGCAAGTGGGAGGGTTTTCAGCGGTTGAATTACATTTATTCAGCGTGCGCAAGGGAACCACCTCTGCAAAGCCTGTTTTTGCAACTTCATAAGGTAAGTCTGAATACCAACTACTGAGAAGAGCGTAGGAAATGCCTGCGTAAGAAAGGTGTACGTCGGAATTGGGCCCCAAATGCATTGTTTGCATGCTATTTCTTAATTTTCTATCTGCCCTCATTAATTCTGGAGACGACTGAATTTGACTGTCTTCAGTTTATGGTGTTATGACCTTGCATTAGTTAGCAGCACCATCTCTATCGATGAAGATGCATTCCTCTCCCCCAGTCACCGAATACTCTTGTTTTATGTGTTAAAGCAGAAGATATATTAGATGCCACCTAAATAATGACATTTCAGTGAGAGCAAATGAAATGGGCCCATTTTCAAACTCATTACAAAGTCATTTCCAAAGACAAGAATGCATGGCATTATTTTAGGCTTGTTGAAGGGGGGTAAATGGATACAAATCACCCCGTGGCAAAATGTTATATATAAACAACTGCACCAGATTGGCCATTGCATCCCAATGACGGCTCATCAAATGTAGCCACATCAGGGCCTTAAATGGATGGGACTAGAATTAATTGGTTAATTTGCATGTGTCCGTGTGTGTCTTAATGTGTAACACTCTCTCCACACATGTATGCATAAGGTGTCTGGGAATAAATGGTTAAAATGGGAGGAGGGTTGGATCTTGATTTATCAGTATTGTGTTTGATTCTCACTGAGATTGATGTTTCACCTTCACAATGCTGTTGTAATGTAGGCTTGACATTTACTGTATATAATATCAATGGTTGTAACTTCGTTGATGAAATGTGTTGAAAAAAGAATTATTAAAATCTATTGTTCAACATTTTGGTCCCTTTATTTGATATTACCACATTTTCTAACAACAAAACAACCATGGCAATTTCATCACCAGATCTAAATATCACTTTGCTAGACCAAAAAAAAAGTTATACAAATGCAAGAAAAAAAGGAGGAAAACTAAATATAATACAGAAAGTGGAGATATGAAAAGCCAAATAAAGCCTATCGGGAAAAAATTGAAAACAACTTGCGTTCACATTTTCCTCTCTTCTATTCGAATTCCAACACGGTTTCTCTTTGTGTCTTCAGTCACCAAACAACTGCATGTCAGTAGTACAACTATGCTGTGTGTTGATACAAGACTACTTCTTTAAGTCACTGTCCATGTTGAGCAAAACATTCTACTGACAAAGCCCTGTACAATACTGTACTAATGCCATTCAACGAACAGAAAACACAGTCAAAACACTGTTAGCGTGCAAAGTTCAGGCCGGGACTCGATCCGAAACCGCGCCATTGCGCACTTGACATTTAAAGGTAATTTCCAATTGAGCAGCTGAAGAGTTTACCTTGAATGTGATTTCTGCAAACACGGTAACATTGCCTATAAAAGCCGCATTGTCAACAAGAGCGCTCGGATTGAATCCCTGCCTCAGTCGAGTTGGATTCACAATTTCAGATTCTGGATTCTGTGTCCATGTCAAACAGTTTAGATTAGATGCATAGGGAGAGAGTAATATCAGAACACAGTTATGGTGTCCATATTAGGACATCCTTACACAAAGCCAAACTGCTCCTATAATGTAGAGTATGGGCGCAGAATGGACAAGGATGAAAAGCGAAGTATTCTTCTCACCAAATCCTGAGGTTGGGCAACAGTAGGGCAGGGGTTGCTACGGTGTTTGACAAGTTTGAGGTGCACATTACTAGAACATTATCCCACTCTATCCTTCGGCTGACACGTTTCTTCACAATTTGGTTCAAATCGTATGTGTGTGTTTAAAGATGTGAATATGGCACTATCAATCAAATTACACAAGAGTTAAAAACGTGTTTGAAGGTAAAGCAGTGCAGAATACAGTGCAAATTGCAAAACACATGAACGTTTTGATGAATACTGTATAGGTAGCACCAGCATAGAATGCTAAAGCGTTGACTAACTCTTCTCTCACTTTCAATGCAAACCAGAATGGGTCTCGGAATTTATGATTGTCTGCACAGCACAAGAGCCATGGGACACCAGAATTATGAGGACATGCCACAATACCAAAACAAACCAAAACATTGACTGAAGACGTCACATTGCGAATGCGAGAAAATCAGTGTGTGAACATGGATGTAAAGATGTTGCAGGAACCACAAAATCCAAAGAATTACAAAAAATATATGCCATTTTGTGTTCGTTAAAACGGTTGGGGGTGTGCGGCTATATAATACAGTCGTTATTAATGTTCATTCAAAAGAGGTGCAAAGCCAGGGAGAGTTCGAATCTTCCCAACTTGCATTTGTCTTCGTCTGTACGGTGGTATCGGTTCTGTTCGTTGGTCTGTATGTGTTTTTTTTATTTATTCTTATTAGGATCCCCACCATCTGACGCCATAACCTCAGCTAATCTTCCAGGTGGTATTTTTACATTGGGGGTATAACATTCAAGGCATATATCTAAAAAGGAAATTACTGTACAAGATCACATCACAGTTCAAGATGGACACTGAAGAAAGAGAATAAAAGTGGTGTTTTAAGGTTTTCATTTCATTTTTTCTTTATACAAACGAAAGGGGTCCCAGTCTTGCAGAAGCGCACACATAAACCCAGTGTGGCGGGTGTTTTTTTCTTCTGTACACAGTTTCACGTGTGTGGTTGCACACACACATCCCCTGCCTCATTTGGGTTGGTGTCTCTACAGTGTGTCAGCACTGTGTCCCACTGACACGAGAGGTAGTCTCTCAGAATGCACTAAGAGCCTCCAGAGCAACTTCATAGCAGAACTTATACTGTTCCTAGAAAAGGGAAAGAGTAGTCAGTCATTGGCATCATTTTCATATTATCTCTCAGAAAGTAAACTCGCACATCAGGTGCATGGGGAAAAAATAAATAAAAAAATAAATAAAAGGAAACTCAAGCACACTGGGGATCTCTATGCTTACAACAATAATATTAACAATCTCTACCATGAGTAGCACTGTTTCATAATTCAAGAGGGAAAATAATACTCAGAGACAATTTAACATAACAGTAGATAAACAACAAAGAATCAAATTGTTATTTACTCAAATCTACAGGATTATGACAGTATCTTCAAAGTCAACAATAACTTTTTTATTACAGTAGTTGTCTTTTGCCCCCAAATCTGCTTTAATTCTAAGTGAACAGCTGTGCCCATCCTAAGATGGTTCTGTGAAATTGAGCGTCGTGTTTCTGAGGCTATATGAGAAGGTATAGAGACATCTGCTAAACAACACCTGCCATAGCAAGTCATCAGCCTGAGGATTTGTGTGTGGTGTGTGTCCGCCTTACTGTGTATGGTCTAAAACCTGAGCCACAACTGTGTGTCCTACATTGCTTATATAGTAGGTACTAATATAGACCTTCCTCAAGCCTCTTATACAGTACCATATCCCCCTAACTGTTGTGGTCACTGGAACGTACCATAGTCTCCACCATGTTGGATTTGTTGTTCCTAAGCGTCTTGACGGTGTGGAACACGTCTACAATGTTCTGCTGCTGGATCATCTCACTGATGCTGCAGATGGCACAGAAGGTACCGCTCCGTCCACCCCCCGTCCTGTTGGAGAGAGGGAAAGAGAGGTTAAATATAGGTGAAGAAAGGGGGATGAATGGGGATGGAGAGAGAGGTTAAAACAGGGGGATGAGAAAGGGACAGAGAGAGCTAGGAAGAGGGACAGAAAGGTAGAAAGAGGTCGAGGAAGAGGGAGATACATGTAAAGAGAGAGGTGAAAAGGATGAAGGGGATAGTAAAGGACAGAGAGAGTGAAGGAGGACAGAAAGAAAGACAGCTGGGCCTCGAGGGATACCCTTCAAGCTAATGAGTAGTCATTCTGACTGCAACATGCTAACAGTGTAATTAATACATTTAATACATGCTATCACAAAAATAATAATTTGGTTGTTTTTAGGAATGTCTTAGGTAACAGTAGAATACGAAGAAAGAAAATACAGTAACATACTCATTAGTTTATGTTACTGTAGGCTATATGTAAAAACAAAACAAAAACCAATTCAAGTGTTCAATCAATTTTATCATGGTCCAAACACACCAAGACAGTCGTGAAGAGGGCACGACAAAGCCTATTCCCCCTCAGGAGACTAAAAAGATTTGGCATGGGTCCTCAGATCCTCAAAAAATTCTACAGCTGCACCATCGAGAGCATCCTGACTGGTTGCATCACCGCCTGGTATGGCAACTGCTTGGCCTCTGACCGCAAGGCACTACAGAGGGTAGTGCGTACGGCCCAGTACATCACTGGGGCAAAGCTCCCTGCCATCCAGGACCTCTATACCAGGCGGTGTCAGAGGAAGGCCCTCAAAATTGTCAAAGACTCCAGCCACCCTAGTCATAGACTGTTCTCTCTGCTACCGCACGGCAAGCGGTACCGGAGTGCCAAGTCTAGGTCCAAAAGACTTCTCAACAGCTTCTACCCCCAAGCCATAAGACTCCTGAACAGCTAATCATGGCTACCCGGACTATTTGCACTGCCCCCCCACCCCATCCTTTTTACGCTGCTGCTACTCTGTTAAGTAAGTATTTATGCATAGTCACTTTAACTCTACCCACATGTACATATTACCTCAACTACCTCAACTAGCCGGTGCCCCCGCACATTGACTCTGCAACGGTACCCCCCTGTATATATAGCCTCCCTACTGTCACTTTATTTTACTGTATATATAGCCTCCCTACTGTCACTTTATTTTACTTCTGCTCTTTTTTTCTCAACACTTTTTTTGTTGTTGTTTTATTCTTACTTTTTTGTTTAAAATAAATGCACTGTTGGTTAAGGGCTGTAAGTAAGCATTTCACTGTAATGTCTGCACCTGTTGTATTCGGCGCATGTGACCAATAAAATTTGATTTGATTTGATTTTATTTGATTTTATTAGTGGAGTCCTTTGTTATAACTATGAAATAGAAAGCATATGTGTTGGAACACGGTAACAGCTTCTTTTTATAAGGACAAAATAAACATAAATACCCCAATGCACGATCAGCAAGATGCGCAGTCAAATGATGAAAGCATCAGTAGCCTAAACATAATTATAAGTGCCAAGTGTGCTTGATAAATGGTGAAAATCAGCACAAAAGCAATAATGAAATTATAATTAATATAAGTCTTGATATGACACCAGTCAAAAATAGTCAATTATTGTCAGCTCATGCTTACATGGTGTGCGTCTTCACACAATGGCATCAGTTGGAGCATGTCCATGTCACATAAATAACAAAAGCTGGTGAGTACTTTGCTGATGTTGTTTTTTGCTTGAGATTTAGGGTCTGCTCTCTCAGTGATTACATTTTGTGCTGATAATTAATTGTCCCGTAACATTGTGAAGCGGTGCCGTCCCTTCCTCCCTCCTGTCTCACCGTTTCATTTGGTGGTGGTGCGGGCACCAGTTCAGTGCGCACTGTTCTGGCTTTTTTGCGCTTAAGTCTCGGAGATGTAGGTTCAGGCTGAGACTCAGAATCAGTAGAATAAACATGAGATGTCATGATTAATTTCATCCCCACCATCTGAGTCATTTTCATTCAGATTTTATAGCAACGTTAACGCAGCATGTGCATCCATTCATATTGGTCTTCTTGCCATTGTAAATTAAGCACGCTCTCACTGTGTACTCCAAGTAGGCCAGAGTAGACTGGTAAGACTGCTTGGATTCGGTGGACTGATATAGGGTTCGTACCATTTTGAGATTAGAATTAGAATTGATCAATACAATAGAATGGCCCACCCTGTTCTTCAAAAAATCTAATCAAATTTTATTGGTCATATACACATATTTAGCAGATGTTTTTGCGGGTGTAGCGAAATACTTATGTTCCTAGCTCCAACAGTGCAGTAGTATAACAATTCACAACAATACACAAATCTAAAGTAAAATAATGGAATTAAGAAATTTATAAATATTAGGTTGAGAAATGTTGGAGGGGCATTCTCTAAATACAGTAGAATAGAATACAGTATATACATATGTGACTCGTTTCAGGAAACAAGGCGTATGTCGCGCGTCACTACTTCACAGGAGCGCCATTTGAACGTAAACTTTTTTTTAAAAATCTAAATGCGTTTTTTGGCAGAAATGCCTTCTGGAGCATATGAACTTTCATGTGCCTTAATAACAAACTTGAATGCCATCTGTAAATACGAATAAATTTGTTCAATTATGAGCCTAGTTGGTTTTGCCATGGAAAAAGACAGCAACCTTCCCACTAGCTATGATTGGCTGAGATAATGAGTGGGCTGGACATGCCGAGAGATGAGTTTGGATTGGTCTGCCATGTAGCAAACTTCTTAATATGAGCTGGTCAGTATGTGTAGGTAATCCTTTCTAACGCGGCTTTTTTGAAAGATATCACGTAGTAGATCTGCATAAGTGTTGCTCTCCACTTTCTGGAGGACAGAGTTTTGAAATCAGTGGAATTAGAGTATGATAGCTAAGGAGATGGAGAAAATTCTGGCTTTTGATTGCAAATATGCAGACGGAGTCGAAAAGAGAACACACAGAAGGCTGTTGTATAAAACACCTGTCTCCGGATTACATCTTCAAACTAAGGGCAACCATGGCATCCGTGACAGAGAGGGAGAAGCGTACATCCATGTACACGGGTAAGAGAGTCTAGCTAGCTACATTTTCAGATATTACACGTTTCAGATTTTGTCCAAAAGTCATTTTCATTTCAAGTTAAAGTGTACTGTTAGCTAGCTAGCTAACGTTAGCTGGCTGGCTAGCTAGCTAACGTTACTTGTAGTAATATTATTCGTATCTCAGAGCCATTTGCATTGCTAGTTATAGGCTAATGTTAGCTAGCTAACATTGAACCTGGTTGGTTAGTTACCTGCAGATTCGTTATAGTAACGTTATGGGTTGGGATTATGATTCATTGTTTAGCTAGCTAGCTAGCTAGCTACATGTCTAAACAAAAGACTGCTATGCAAGTAACTATTTCAATACAATGTTTATGATGTCACTGCGACAACTGTCGATAGATGTAACTGGTAAATTCGCTCTGGCTATCTACTACGATTTCAGAGCACTCTAGTCTGAGTATGCCAGAGCGCAGAATAACTGACAAATTAACGAAAGCTCAACACCCGTTGAATATAGCCGGTGTCAGTAAATGTTGGTAAAAAAGCGTAATTAAATTGTTGCCAGCAGCACAGTTGTAGTCATCAAACGCTCTGGATAACATAAAAACAGCCTAACCAGCTCTGCTAGGCCGAGTAAAATGGTCAGAGTGAGCTGTTCTCTCATTTGTGTCTCGAAGTAGCTAGCAAGCTAGCCAACGTTAGCCAGTTAGCTTGGGTGCTTGACTGCTGTTGTTAGGTCAGAACGCTCGGATCAACCCTACTTTTCGTCCAGAGCGTCCAGTGTGCGCTCCGAGAGCGAAACGCTCTGAATTTATGAAAGGCCAATCTGACAACTCTCTGAGTTTACGAACGCCCAGAGCACACTCTGGCACTCCAGATTAAATTTACGAACACACCCGTAGTATAACAGCCTTTAGTCTTGAAATCTTTGGTTGTTTAGTAAATAGCGTCAAATGTGAATCCTTAAAGAGATGGGTGGGGCTAAAGCTTAAAAGGCTGTGAACGACGCTGAATGGGTGTAGACAAAGAAGAGCTCTCCAGTAGGTACCAAAACATTTAAGGGCCATTTTCTCAAAAGTGAGGATACAAGTTAATCAACTTTCAAAGCAGAATTACTTTCCCATTGTTCCTCAACTGTAGTGTATGATACACAATTTTCTAGCTCTGAGTCTCTACTTTTATCCAATGTAAAAAACACAATTTCAGATTTTGCTACATAAGACCGAATCGAGTCGGTTGGTCACATATGAGATGAGCAAAGCTGTATGTAAACATTATTAAAGTGACTAGTGTTCCATTATTAAAGTGGCCAGTGATTCCATGTCTATGTATATAGGGCAGCAGCCTCCAAGGTGCAGGGTTGAGTAGCCGGGTGGTAGCCGATTAGTGATGGCTATTTAAGAGTTTGATGGCTTTGAGATAGAAGCTGTCCCAGCTTGATGCACCTGTGTTGACCTCGCCTTCTGGATGATAGCGGGGTGAACAGGCCGTGGCTCGGGTGGTTGATGTCCTTGATGATCTTTTTGGCCTTCCTGTGACATCGGGTGCTGGAGGGCAGGCAGTGTGCCCCCGGTGATACATTGGGCAGACCGTACCACCCTCTGGAGAGCCCTGCGGTTGCGGGCAGTGCAGTTGCCGTACTAGGCGTTGATACAGCCCGACAGGATTCTCTCAAATGTTCATTCACAATTGGTGATTACGTAATAATGCATATTTCGCTCATCAACTAACCCATTCTCCCCATTTCTTCCTCATCATACTTTAACTTCATTTATTTCATCTGTTGTTATGTGTGAAATTAGTTTCAGTATAGTTTAGGTTCGGTTTCGAGGCAAATCGGATTATCAACGCGGCACCTTCAACTGTCTGGCGAAGGAGCGGAGCAGGCCTTGCTGTTGGGAGAAGAGGAGCAATGGGGGAAAACTATTTTTTTAAATGACATGCCGTCCTAAAACTGGTTATAGCTCCAGTCCTGCTTGTGATATTAAGATTCTAACAACGGCATTGTGTTGTATAGACTTATTTAGGAAAAGTTAAGGACAGAGGGGGGCATGACTTTAAAAATGGCAGAGTAATAACATTTTCTTATTAATGAGCAGTCCAAATGACTGCTTCAGCAGTTCTAGTGGAGAAAGAGAAAAGGTGAGGTAAAGAGAGATGGACAGAGTGAGTAAGGAGGACAGATAAAGAGAATAAAGGAGGGAGAGAAGGAGAAGGTAAAGCAAGTCGATCAGAATCGGCCATTGAGATGTACACCGTTATGATGTATGGTTATTAACCTCTGTTGTAATTACACTATCGCTGAACCATTCTATATGATATATTACTTTGTTGAATCTATTTAATTAAAGTGAGATGTGTACCATGTACAGTATAGAAGGACCTGAGACTGTACTTAAGTAAGAAATTGTACTTGGGGGATTTATTAAAACATGGAGGAAGAACCAAGAATCTGACCCAGCAGCAAAACTACCGTGACCCCTCTCCTAGCCAATCAACATTTATAAACAAAAGACCATTACGGTGTCCATATTAGGACAGCCTCAAGCCCCTGTATCCCCTGCACACAATATTATGCGTGCTTTACCATTCAAAAAGTCTGGCCATTACTGATGAAAATAGCATTTAACAATTCTCTAACTATTTGGTTTCCACTAGAACCCATCTGGAAAAGAGGAGATACGGTGGACCACTCAACCAAAACCAAATTCAACACAATCTCTGAAACGTAGTATTGAAAATTCTGGAAGGGACTCAAGGTGTTTCTTTTTCTAAGCTGCTCTCTGGAGCTGCTGCTCACAGAAGTACGGCCTTAAATATGTTAAAAAAATATAAACACAACATGTTTCATGAGCTGAAATAAAAGATCCCAGAAATGTTCCATTTGCACAAACATCTTATTTCTCTCAAATTCTGTGCACAAATGTGTTTACATCCCTGTTAGTGAGAATTTTAGCATTTGTCAAGATAATCCATTCAACAGACAGGTGTGGCATATCAAGAAGTTGATTAAACAGCATGATCATTGCACCTTGTGCTGGGGACAATAAAAGGCCACTCTAAAATGTGCAGTTTTGTCACACAACACAATGCCACAGATGTCTCAAGTTCTGAGGGAGCATGCAATTGTCATGATGACTGCAGGAATGTCCACCAGAGCTGTTGCCAGAGAATTCAATGTTCATTTCTCTACGTGGTTTTAGAGAATTTGGCAGTACGTCCAACCGGCCTCACAACCGCAGACCACGTGTAACCACGCCAGCCCAGGACCTCAACATCCGGCTTCTTCACCTGCGGGATCGTCTGAGGTGAGGGGGGCGGGATGCTGAGGAGTATTTCTGTCTGTAATAAAGCCCTTTTGTGGGGAAAAACTCATTCTGATTGGCTGGCCCTGGCTCCCAAGTGGGTAGGCCTATGCCCTCCCAGGGCCACCAATGGCTGCGCCCCTGCCCAGTCATGTGAAATCCATAGATTAGGGCCTAATTCATTTATTAATTCCTTATATAAACTCTAACTCAGCAAAATCTTTGAAATTGTTGCTTGTTGCGTTTATATTTTTGTTCAGTATAATATACATTATGAAACCGTTGCTAAATGAGAGAAGGTACCCTAATACCATTATGGTCAAGTAATGTATAGGTAACCATTGAACAACATTGTGTTCCTTGCTATCCTTGCACTATTCTGTGGCTCACCCCAAAATATCCTCTTCTATCATATATAGTTCTATCTTTATTTGATCTAAATTGTATATATACTGTATGTAGACTGTGTAAATTCCTCTGTCTTCATATTTTATATATTGCCGGCAGCACTGTTTCACCAAGTCAAATTCCTTGTACGTGTAAATGTCCTTGGCTAATAAAGGTGATTTTGATTCTGATCTGAAAGGCAGTGTACTATACATATAAAAGCCAAATGGGTTGTCAGACTCTTTCTCTCTTTACAATTAGGAGAAAATGATATATTTGACCATTTATAGACATCCCTATAATGTTTCCGATAATGTCGCTTTAATCCATAGAATCAATAGCCACACTTAAAATGCTCTATCGCCTCTAGGCAGTACTTTTTTCAAACATAAATCTATATTCTTTCATAGATGACACCTAGGATTATCTCTGTTCTGTCACCAAAGGCACTGTACGCAGGTACACTCAGATTCGTGTTTCTATTTGCCTTAATGTTGAATCATTTGGAAGGATACTTTAGATTCCTTGGATAAGTTGATTTTTAGAGCCCCGTGAAACATGGATAAGACTAATGATGTGCAAGAAGCACCGACTTGCCTAGCCTCTTACTTTTCATTTCCTTCGGCATGAATGTGAATGAATGTGTGAAAAAAACTATATACAAACACACACGCAAGCAAGCACACACTGTTACGGGTCGTGTGTAGCAGTAAAGTAACAGCCAAGCTAACGTGTAACACAAACAAACACTTGAGCTGTGCGAGAAATCAATGATCAAATCAAATCAAATTGTATTTGACACATGCGCCGAATACAACAGGTGTAGACCTTACAGTGAAATGCTTACTTACAAGCCCTTAACCAACAATGCAGTTTTAAGAAAAATAAGTCTTAAGTAAAAAATAGATAAGTAAAAAATACAAAAATAAAAAATGATTCAAGAGCAGCAGTAAAATAAAATAACAGTAGGGAGGCTATATACAGCGGGTACCGGTACAGAGTCAATGTGCGGGGGCACCGGTTAGTCGAGGTAATTGAGGTAATATGTACATGTAGGTAGAGGTAAAGTGACTATGTATAGATAATAAACAGAGAGTAGCAGCAGCATAAAAGAGGGGGTGGGGTGGGTTGAGGGGGATGGGGACAATGCAAATAGTCCAGGTAGCCATGATTAGCTGTTCAGGAGTCTTATGGCTTGGGGGTAGAAGCTGTTAAGAAGCTTTTTGGATCTAGACTTGGTGCTCCGGTACTGCTTGCCGTGCGGTAGCAGAGAGAACAGTCTATGACTAGGGTGAGTCTTTGACAATTTTTAGGGCCTTCCTCTGACACCGCCTGGTATAGAGGTCCTGGATGGCAGGAAGCTTGGCCCCAGTGATGTACTGGGCCGTACGCACTACCCTCTGTAGTGCCTTGCGGTCGGAGGCCGAGCAGTTGCCATACCAGACAGTGATGCAACCAGTCAGGATGCTCTCGATGGTGCAGCTGTATAACTTTTTGAGGATCTGAGGTCCCTGATGTCGAAATGTTGGTTATAAAATTATTGTATCTGAGCTCCTAGAGTGCGAAGCTCTCCTTTTCTTTTTCAAGTGTTCTACTACGCTAGCCAGCACTTCGCCTAAACAGGTGTGCGTTTCTTTTGCCTCCAGAAATCAATGGGCACCTGATTAGACTAGCATCAGTGAACTGTTACAGAATAGGTTTTTGTTTGGTATTTTGGGCAGTGGGGAGAGAAATTACACCCAGGACTAATCAGTGTTGTGTTATCGTTGGGGCTGGTCCTTGAAATCAGTCTCCACTATGGATTTTCATCCTCACTCGCCCTCATGTTAAGCTTCATTTGCTCTAGTCTAATAGGGTCCATACTGTGGCTAAATCACTATGAAGCCAGTGACTATGAGAATGGGAGAGGTGCTGTTTGCTTGGCTATAGCTGACAATGCTGTTAACTTGGTTTATAAACCAAAAATGTCATACTGATACTAAAACTAACCAAATACATTAATATTTACAGTCACTGCATCGATATGGAGAGGAAACATTTCTAAGAATTGTAACAAGACTTTGTATTAAGACAAAGAAGCAGGACTTAATATTGGACTTTTCCTTGGTGGTGCTTATCTAAAAAAGACCCACACAGTCCAGTCCAATTCAATGGCTCCAAAAAGCTTTACATCATCTGTAGACACCCATAACAGAGCGGTAACTTAGAGCTGAGGCTATTTGTTTTAATGAGGGATCTTAGGGGCTTGAATAAATCCTATGTGTGGAGGAGCACAAACTGGAATCGAACCTGGGGTGATGATGCTCACAAACCTTTTTTTGTCACTGACTCATCACTTTATAATTTCAAGTGCATCTCGTCTTTTTCACGTGCCATAGTCCATGGACCTTGTCGATTTTTCTCGTGTTTCTTGTTATGTCAGTATCTATTATTTCCATGTGCCTTTTAAAAGCGATTTCTCACCACAACAGAAACAGTGTGGTTGAGAGTCATATAAATAACTTTCCATCCCCTGTATATCCTCTAGAACAGTGGTCACCAACAGGTCGATCTTCAAGGCATTCCAAACATTTCTCTAGAAAAGCCAACAATAAAGCCTTGAGCTCATATTTTTTTCTCCAATTCGTCTTGCGCTGTTGGCAGTAGGTGTACTTGATTCAGAAGCCCTTTGTGCTGGGCTCGCACTTTTAAAATTTTATATTTGTCTGAAGGGACAAACTTCACCTACCCGGCGGACCAGAAGAGCTCAAGTGCGCCTACTGCGCTGGCCAATCGGATAGGTCAAATCACTGTGCCTTCAGCTTCCATGACCCCACAGCAAAGTTTGATACTAGCCTACGTTATATTTCATAACTTTTAAAACCATGATCAGAGAGAGACTGTCAAAGAATATAGCAAAGAGCTGCTGTTTTTCTGAGTGAGTTAATATTTACGTTTTTATTCAACACTTTTACAAAATATAAAACACGCTTCTCCTTACTTCCACTCACGCTACAACCAGCACTGCAGCTGCAATAAATGACTAGCCAAGTTTATCGATAGGCCTGCGTTTTTACTATTAGCAGCTAGTCTATTTTAATATCAAGGGACATTTAACTTTCTCTGGTCATAGGAACAACATGAATTTGTGCATGAGGCAGAAATAATGTGGTGCGACTCGAGTTTCGCCATCAGGTGGAAGACAGTGTCCCCTCTCTCTGGTCAGTCTCACCGGAGGAAAGGAGAGAGCAGGGACCGTGAGAGGCGGACCCTCTGCTGCTCTCTCCATCCGCTGACACCAACCATCAGATGCAGGTACCATCAGTCCAGTAAAATAAAAAAGCAAATGATGTCAATTTATGCTCAGCTGTGCCTCACAAGTGCTACAAAAATGGATCTATTTTGTTATCAAAGCTTGAGTATTGAAGTATAACATGATCTGAGAAGAACAATATTGGCAGGCCAGGCATATAGCCAATATGCTGTGATAATGTATTTGGCCTACCGCACAAACCTCATTCCTACAGAACCATTTTTATTAGGTTTAAATTTTTTAAGTCACGTTAAAACAAAATCTGAGTGGTAGATCTCGGCTTGCTTTTTGACTCCGAAAGTGATCTTGACTCAGAAAAGGTTGGTGACCACTGCTCTAGAAGAAAACAGCACTTAGGAAGCATGCAGTGATGAATACATTCATAGAGCACATTCCCTATTGTCATCCTGTCTGAGATAGTGTAGAATATGAGTAGGGTCAGCCAGAATATATACAGGGAAGTTCTTCCACCACTACCTTAACAGTAAGGTAAATGTCTATTAGTTGCGTTGTTTAAAACTAACTTCACAACCTTCAGTAGCACAATTTGGTTTAATTTGAGTTAATCCCAGCAATTTATTAGTTTATCTTATATTTTCTGCACTTTCAGAAATTCTACCCCTCCACATCCTGTCTGGGTTTAAATATGAGGCCCTTGTATCCAATGTCCATGGACGCATGACTGTCCTAATATGGACACTGTACGAGTATACAACTTCCATGAACATTTGAGTCTGTCCTAATATTGACACCGTAATACAATGACTGAACTCCCTCTGAGCCCCTTTAACTACTCACAGGCAGTGGACCACGGTGCGTCCATCTCCCCCGTCGTACTGCTCCTGCCACTTTGCCAGACGTCTCACCAGCTGCAGGATGGAGCGCTTGGACAGGGGCGTGTCGCGGTAGGCAGGCCAGCCGATGAACTGGAAATGCTGCACCAAACGGTAGCCGTCCTGGGGCTGCCAAAGACAGTGAGAGAGAGAATCATACATGAAATCCATCATCAACATCATTGTTGCCGTCAACATCATCATAGTCATTGCCATTATCAAAACATCATCAACATGGATAACATCACAGTTAGCATCCTCATCATCCTTATCATAATCATCAACCACTAGCATGCTAATCTTCCTCCTCGTCATCATAACGTTCACCAGAAATGGTAGATAACTCCACCAATTTGGATGGGAATCAAGTTTACCTCTGTGTCCACTGTAAACCTAAACTGCTCAGCCACTGAAGTTATTAAATAACTGCTGATGCACTGAGCACCTCATCAGAAGCACATCTAATCCCAATGTCTTTTGGCTCATTGTTGCGGCGATACTTCCCTTAGCCAGAGCAGAGCCAACGAGCCAACGACTGGCAACTACAATATAGACGTCAGCTGGCTCCACGCCCCAGCTGGGAGGAGGGGGGAGGGGGGTGGGGGTCTTCCGAATGAGCCGTGTCGTGCTCGTGGCTGTGGTGATGGAACCATTTCATGGTAAATTGGAGATGCCGCCGCTGTGGCTTTTCGCCCCGCCACAGAGCAGAGCGTTGATTAGCTGGCCAGAAAAGCCTGCCTGTCATGCTGGTTAAAGTGGGAGAACCATGAGCGAACGAGAGGGAGAGAAGAGGAGAGAGAGAAGAGTAACCGTGTGCCACGAACACAGGGATTCGCATGGTGGTGATTTAGTAGGGTCTAATGAGTAATGCTGTGAGGGAAAAAAGTATTTGATCCCCTGCTGATTTTGTACATTTGCCCACTGACAAAGAAATGATCAGTCTATAATTTTAATGGTAGGTTTATTTGAACAGTGAGAGTCAGAATAACAACAAAAAAAATCCAGAAAAATGTATGTCAAAAATGTTATAAATTGATTTGCATTTTAATGAGGGAAATAAGTATTTGACCCCCTCTCAATCAGAAAGATTTCTGGCTCCCAGGTGTCTTTTATACAGGTAACGAGCTGAGATTAGGAGCACACTCTTAAAGGGAGTGCTCCTAATCTCAGTGTGTTACCTGTATAAAAGACACCAGTCCACAGAAGCAATCAATCAGATTTCAAACTCTCCACCATGGCCAAGCCCAAAGAGCTCTCCAGGGACATCAGGGACAAGATTGAAGACCTACAAAAGGCTGGAATGGGCTACAAGACCATCGCCAAGCAGCTTGGTGAGAAGGTGACAACAGTTGGTGCGATTATTCGCAAATGGAAGAAACACAAAATAACTGTAAATCTCCCTCGGCCTGGGGCTCCATGCAAGATCTCACCTCGTGGAGTTGCAATGATCATGAGAACGGTGAGGAATCAGCCCAGAACTACACGGGAGGATCTTGTCAATGATCTCAAGGCAGCTGGGACCATAGTCACCAGCTGGGACCATAGTCACCAAGAAAACAATTGGTAACACACTACGCCATGAAGGACTGAAATCCTGCAGTGCCCCTGCTCAAGAAAGCACATATACAGGCCCGTCTGAAGTTTGCCAATGAACATCTGAATGATTCAGAGGAGAACTGGGTGAAAGTGTTGTGGTCAGATGAGACCAAAATCGAGCTCTTTGGCATCAACTCAACTCACCGTGTTTGGAGGAGGAGGAATGCTGCCTATGACCCCAAGAACACCATTCCCACCGTCAAACATGGAGGTGGAAACATTATGCTTTGGGGGTGTTTTTCTGCTAAGGGGACAGGACAACTTCACCGCATCAAAGGGACGATGGACGGGGCCATGTACCGTCAAATCTTGGGTGAGAACCTCCTTCCCTCAGCCAGGGCATTGAAAATGGGTCGTGGATGGGTTTTCCAGCATGACAATGACCCAAAACACACTGCCAAGGCAACAAAGGAGTGGCTCAAGAAGAAGCACATTAAGGTCCTGGAGTGGCCTAGCCAGTCTCCAGACCTTAATCCCATAGAAAATCTGTGGAGGGAGCTGAAGGTTCGAGTTGCCCAACGTCAGCCTCGAAACCTTAATGACTTGGAGAAGATCTGCAAAGAGGTGTGGGACAAAATCCCTCCTGAGATGTGTGCAAACCTCGTGGCCAACTACAAGAAACATCTGACCTCTGTGATTGCCAACAAGGGTTTTGCCACCAAGTACTAAGTCATGTTTTGCAGAGGGGTCAAATACTTATTTCCCTCATTAAAATGCAAATCAATTTATAACATTTTTGACATGCGTTTTTCTGGATTTTTTTGTTGTTATTCTATCTCTCACTGTTCAAATAAACCTACCATTACAATTATAGACAGATCGTGTCTTTGTCAGTGGGCAAACAGGGGATCAGCAGGGGATCAAATACTTTTTTCCCTCACTGTACTGTAGAACAAAGCCCCCTGATATGGAATCAGACGATCACGCGGACTGGGATATGTTCCGGGTAGCCTACGAGAATAACATAGAAGAATACACGGATACGGTGACTGAGTTTATTAGGAAGTGTATAGGAGATGTTGTACCCACTGTGACTATTAAAACCTACCCTAACCAGAAACCGTGGATAGATGGCAGCATTCACGCAAAACTGAAAGCGCGAACCACCGCATTTATCCATGACAAGGTGACTGGGAATATGGCCGAATACAAACAGTGTAGTTATTCCAATCAAACAGGCAAAACGTCAGTATAGAGACAAAGTGGAGTCGCAATTCAACGGCTCAGACACGAGACGTATGTGGCAGGGTCTACAGACAATCACAGACTACAAAGGGAAAACCAGCCACATTGCAGACAACGACGTCTTGCTTCCGGACAAGCTAAACAACTTCTTCACCCGCTTTGAGGATAACACAGTGCCACCGACGCGGCCCACTACCAAGGACTGTGGGCTTTCCTTCTCTGTGGCCGACGTGAGTAAGACATTTAAGCGTGTTAACCGTTGCAAGGCTGCCAGCCCAGACGGCATCCCTAACTGCCTCCTCAGAGCATACGCAGACCAGCTGGCTGGAGTGTTTACAGACATATTCAATCTCTCCCTATCCCAGTCTGCTGTCCCCACTTGCTTCAAGATGTCCACCATTGTTCCTGTACCCAAGAAAGCAAACTGAACTAAATGACTATCGCCCCGTAGCACTCACTTCTGTCATCATGAAGTGCTTTGAGAGGCTAGTTAAGGAGCATATCACCTCTACCTTACCTGACACCCTAGACCCACTTCAATTTGCTTACCGCCCCAATAGATCCACAGACAATGCAATTGCCATCGCACTGCACACTGCCCTATCCCATCTGGACAAGAGGAATACCTCTGTAAGAATGTTGTTCATTGACTGTAGCTCAGCATTCAACACCATAGTACCCACCAAGCTCATCATTAAGCTCTGGGCCCTGGGTGTGAACCCCGCCCTGTGCAACTGGGTCCTGGACTTCCTGACGGGCCACCCCCCAGGTGGTGAAGGTAGGAAACAACACCTCCACGTCGCTGATCCTCAGCACTGGGGCCCCACAAGGGTGCGTGCTCAGCCCCCTCCTGTACTCCCTGTTCACCCATGACTGCGTGGCCATGCACGCCTCCAACTCAATCATCAAGTTTGCAGACGACACAACAGTAGTAGGCCTGATTAACAACACTGACGAGACAGCCTACAGAGAGGTGAAGGCCCTGGGTGTGGTGCCAGGAAAATAACCTCCCCCTCAATGTCGACAAAACAAAGGAGCTGATCGTGGACTTCAGGAAAAAGCAGAGGGAGCACGCCCCTATCCACATTGATGGGACCGCTGTGGAGCAGGTGGAAAGCTTGAAGTTCCTCGGTGTACACATCACTGACGATCTGAAATGGTCCACCCACACAGACAACCTTAGGAAGCTAAAGAAATTTGGCTTGGCATCTAAAACCCTCACAAACTACCTGCCATCCAGGACACATACAGCACCCTATGTCACAGGAAAGCCAAAACGATAATCAAGGACAACAACCACCCGAGCCACTGCCTGTTCACCCTGCTATCATCAGACTGTTAAATAGCCATCACTAGGCGGCTTCCACCCGGTTACATAATATACATAGATTTGAAATCACTGGACACTTTAATAATGGAACACTAGTCACTCTAATAATGTTTACATATTTTTGCTTTACTCATCTCATTTGTATATACTGTATTCAATTCTACTGTATTTTTGTCTATGCCACTCCGACATTGCTCATCCTAATATTTCTAATATTTATACACTACCGGTCAAAGGTTTTAGAACACCTACTCATTCAAGGGTTTTTCTTTATTTTGACTATTTTCTACATTGTAGACTAATAGTGAAGACATCAAAACTATGAAATAACACATGTAGTAACCAAAAAAAGTGTTAAACAAATCAAAATATGTTATATTTGAGTTTCTTCAAATAGCCACCCTTTGCCTTGATGACAGCTTTGCACACTCTTGGCATTCTCTCAACCAGCTTCATGAGGTAGTGACCTGGAATGCATTTCAATTAACAGGTGTGCCTTCTTAAAAGTTAATTTGTGGAATTTCTTTCCTTCTTAATGGGTTTGAGCCAATCAGTTGTGTTGTGACAAGGTAGGGGGGGTATATACAGAAGATAGCCCTATTTAGTAAAAGACCAAGTCCATATTATGGCAAGAACAGCTCAAATGAGCAAAGAGAAACGACAGTCCATCATTACTTTAAGACATGAAAGTCAGTCAATATGGAACATTTCAAGAACTTTAAAAGTTTCTTAAAGTGCAGTCGCTAAAACCATAAAGCGCTATGGTGAAACTGGCTCTCATGAGGACCGCCACAGGAATGGAAGACCCAGAGTTTCCTTTGCTGCAGAGGATAAGTTCATTAGAGTTACCAGCCTCAGAAATTGCAGCCCAAATAAATGCTTCGCAGAGATCAAGTAACAGACACATCTCAACATCAACTGTTCAGAGGAGACTGTGTGAATCAGGCCTTCATGGTCGAATTGCTGCAAAGAAACCACTACTAAAGGACACCAGTAATAAGAAGAGAATTGCTTGGGCCAAGAAACACGAGCAATGGACATTAGACCGGTGGAAATTTGTCCTTTGGTCTGGAGTCCAAAAAGACAGCTGTGTCTTTGTGAGACGCGGTGTGGGTAAACGGATGATCTCCGCATATGTATTTCCCACCGTAAAGCATGAAGGAGGTGGTGTTATGGTGTGGGGGTGCTTTGCTGGTGACACTGTCTGTGATTTATTTAGAATTCAAGGCACACTTAACCAGCATGGCTACCACAGCACTCTGCAGCGATATGCCATCCCATCTGGTTTGGGCTTAGTGGGACTATCATTTATTTTTCAACAGGACAATGACCCAACACACCTCCAGGCTGTGTAAGAGCTATATTACCAAGAAGGAGAGTGATGGAGTGCTGCATCAGATGACCTGGCCTCCACAATCCACCGATCTCAACCAAATTGAGATGGTTTGGGATGAGTCGGACCGCAAAGTGAAAGAAAAGCAGCCGCAAGTGCTCAGCATATGTGGGAACTCCTTCAATACTGTTGGAAAAGCATTCCAGATGAAGCTGGTTGAGAGAATGCCAAGAGTGTGCAAAGCTGTCATCAAGGCAAAGGGTGGCTATTTGAAGAAACTCAAATATAAAATATATTTTGATTTGTTTAACACTTTTTTGGTTACTACATGATTCCATATGTGTTATTTCATAGTTTTGATGTCTTCACTATTATTCTACAACGTAGAAAATAGTAAAAATAAAGAAAAACCCTTGAATGAGTAAGTGTTCTAAAACTTTTCACCGGTAGTGTATATTCCTTAATTCCATTATTTTACTTTTAGATTGTGTGAATTGTTAGATATACTGCACTGTTGGAGCTAGAAACACAAGCATTTCGCTACACCGCAATAACATCTGCTAAACATGTGTATGTGACAAATATAATTTGATTTGATTTGTCTGAACCAGCCACTGCTCTGCCAGGCTGGGCCTGTCTGTTAGCGCCATTACGCATTGGCAGGGATTAAAGCAGCGCTAAATGTTTACAGGATGATAAACATGATACAGACCCTGGCCATGTTGCAGATCCTGAAGATGCGGTTGATGATGTCTTCGTCGATGTCGGCTGAGATGAACTCCACCTGGATGGGGCCATAGCAGCAGGAGCTCTTCTCGGGCCAGTACTGCATGCACAACTAGGGATTGAAGAAGGGTTTAGCCGTAGAAATAGAATTTAGAAATAGCTTTACTCCTATGGGTACATTTAATATCGCTGTCGGTGCACCCATCACAGAATATTGACTTGAACGTGAATGTCTATTGTAGTTGTAGTTCTGCCGTTAGCTACATCACGTGTTATCTACATCACATACTGGTGTGGACACTGTTGTTGACTACTTGGGGATTTTACCCATTGGGGAGCACCAAAAACATGACATAAACTACACATTGCTTTAGCCATTTGAACAAAACCATCGCTAACTGACTTCAAATGCAAGGTCATACTGCTGGGCATAATCAATTGAAGGTTATGTGCATACAAAAGAAAAGCCTTGACCTTATTGGCCTCTGCACGGTACACCTACATCTTAGGGCCATGATGGGATATCCTCCAGTCTACAGCTTTTGAAGGGTTCCAACCTTTTAAAACCAGTTAACCCTCAGTCAGTTGGAGAATTGCACTACTTAGGAACCTAATCTGTATCTGTTATGTAAACGTTATGTTATAAAGGGTCCAGACACATTTTTAGCAATTTCACTTGGTTTTGAGAAACTTACTACAGCAGCGATTGACTTCCTGATCCTCATTCTGGAGTTCTAGGGCATCCAAAAAACATGAACTGGACCCTACTATAACATTTATATCCCCCCCGTGTAGCTCAGTTGGTAGAGCATGGCGCTTGCAACGCCAGGGTTGTGGGTTCGTTTCCCATGGGGAGCCAGTATGAAAATGTATGCACTCACTAACTGTAAGTCGTTCTGGATAAGAGCGTCTGCTAAATGACTAAAATGTAAATGTAAATATCAAAAACACAGATTAGGTTCCTAAATAGTGAAATTATCCTTTAATATGGGAGGTATTGATGTGCTCTTTGTTGGGTTTCAATGCAGAGAAAAGAGAAGCTCTCCTATGAGGCTTATCCTGCCCTATGAAACTGTGTGTGTGAGAGCCGGAGGTGGAGATGACAATGGAGGGATAGATGGAGATGAACAGAGAGCAATAGAGCATGATTATCGGTGTGTGTGTGTGTGTGTCTATGTATATACACCCATAAGTGTGTGCGAACCCCGGGGGTCAACAATACACACCTGTGCGGCATCCATCTCGTTGAGCATTACTATCGAGGAGCAGTTGTAGTCGAACACCAGCCTCCAGAAGTCGGCCACCGTGTTGGGCAGTGGGTGCTGGGTTACGATGAAGGCTGCTGGCTGTTTATGGCTCTGAAAAAAACAAAACAATAAAACACAACACAACACTTCAGCCCCCGGTAGCGAGAGTAAAAAGAGAGAGAGAGAGAGAGTAAAGAAAGAGAGAGAGAGAGAGAAAGAGAGAGAGCAGAGAGGAGCAAGCAGAGACGCTGGTGGGACCGCTAACAGCCAAGGGTCACGGTGTGACTCCAATACCTGATCAACTCGTGGTCGAGGACAAAGAGCCTGCATTCTCTTGTCAATGCATCGTGATGCATTGACAAGAGAAATCCCACTAAAGGTCATTACGCTGCTGCCAGATAAGCAGGCCAGCCAGGCCGGGTCTGGGAAAGACACTGCTGGTTTTATTTAACGCCACCCCCGTGCTTGTTATTGTCTGCCGTTCTTTTCTTATCAGCTCTGTGTAGCTGATCTGGATCCTATGAGGCTGCTTCACAGTCATTACTTATCATTTATCACAGTGCTATCACTTAATGGTGTGTTGGATAACGATCAGTTGTTAGATGATGTTGTTTGTTATCTATTTTATTGCTGTTGCTTTATGACATTAAATTTTTTTAACCTGTTATCTAATTGAGTTGCATTTGCATGTACCCAGTCACTGCCTCCCCCATTTCCCCACAACAAATGCATTAACACAAAACATAATATCCCTATTGTAATTAATAAGACAACAGAACCAAAGCATATCTCAAACTAACTGATCTGTGTATTTTGCAAGGTTGGATTACTTCAGCCAAGCTAAATCCAATGGTTTACACTACTTGGCAGTCTCTGACACAATTTGGTCAGTCATGATTGGTGTTGTGCAGACCTGCATGGGTTCAAATAGCATTTGAAATCTTTGAGCGTTTGTTTGAGCCTGGCTATAGAGTGCCATATGGGCAGGGTTTGCACCTTTGGGACAAGGCAAGCTCAATCTAAGAAAGAGAGGAGAGAGACAGAGTGAAGGAGAGACAGAGACAGAAGGGAACAGAGAGAGAGACAGGGATAGAGAGAGAGAGAGATGAACTTACGTCCATGAGGGCAGCGTTGATGTAATTACTGGACTCTCCATCCACGGAGATGAGGAAAGGCAGGCATCGATCCACAGACAGGACGTCCATGCTGCGGTTCTTGTCATGGTTCCGGGGGAGCAGTCCCACGCTACAGTCTTCAGGCCGCACCCGGGGAGTCACAATGTTCAGAGTCTGGAGAGGGAAGATTATATTTTGACAATTATTATAAGGTTTAAACGATCACTTTTTTTTTATATAAGGAAACATCAATTGTCTTACCAAGAGTTGCTGAATATTTTCATCTTTGACACCTGTACTTTTTGTCATAACTCCTCATGTAACCGATAGGGTATCAACAATCAAACCAGAGTTGTTCGCGAGACACAAGAACATATTACAGAATCTCTCTGAGCTAAAACCTATAGGCTAGCAACGTGCATGCCCCGACCACCTGAGGATCTGTCTTTTTCAGCCATCTATTGTATTTCCTGTGTTTGAGGGGTGCAACATCCACGTCACTTAAATCTTGCTGGATTGATTGCTTTCATTTTACTCCTGCGACTCTTTCATACTCTTGCTTGTGCCTGTCGTTTTTTCCACATTAACGCAATGACCACGGAAAGGTTTATAATGACCTGTCAAGCAATTGAATACATTGTCTTTCTGTTGCATCTATAAGAACGGTAAAGCGGCTTCTGGGATTAAACGCATCGTCTCGATACTTACATCACAAGAAAGAGAAGAAAGAAAACTTTATTTTGATGGGTGTTCATTTTTTTTTGTAATTGAAAAAAGTAATAAATTAATACAGTTGAAATGTTTACAAATTAGATGCTCTGAAATGAAAGCAACTTCCAAAAATGTACACTCGGATTATAGTGATACTATGTCTGATCTTGCAAACAATGTAAAGTATGTTTAGATAGGTGTAATCTAGATCCAAGAGTGTGATGTTTAATCCAAGGGTATCCTGCTATTGACACACTTGTTGAATAATGCAACAGAACATGACAACAACAGTAATCAATGAGGCAGTCTAGACAGTGCAGGTGAGTGCAGGTAGGCCTAGACAGAACAAGTTTTCGGTGGATGCAGGCCTGTTCCACCCCTTGATGCTAATTTATTAATATATGGAAATACATCCGGTGTGTTTATGCAAATGAGGCACATTTGATTTTTCTTTAACAATAAATAAATACAAATACCTGATACCATTAAAAAAAATATATATATGAGTGCATTCTAAGAAAACAAAGTGACATTTTAATATACATATAATACCTGAATTCCCACCAAAATCCCTGAATTTAAGTGCTATAATTCAATCAAAACTCTGATGGATAAAAAAAATCCCTTGCTCTTGGAGACAGCAAATGTAACTCCTTTTAGGTGGAAAAGGCTAACGCCATGCCTCTTACGAAGAAAAGCGAAGGACGGACAGACAGACAGAGGGACATAGACAGGCAGACAGACGGACAGAGAGTTGAGAGTTAAGAAGTGGAGGGTGCTAACCTGAAATTCGTCCTTAATTTGGCTGGAGTTGGTCTGTGGGTCCAGTCTGCTAATGTTATAGTATATGGCTCTGAATTCACAGACTGGGATGGCCGTGTTTCCACACAGGCAGGCTTCAAGGATGGCGTCGTGGACAAAAACATACTGCTCCTGGAGTAAGAAATGATGAGGTAACAGGTGAGATGACATAAGAGGTTCATGTACTTCTACCCTTTAGGTCAACCTCAAAACACTCACTTTATCACAGCACTTCAACCAGTAGTTGGACCCTATTCAAATCCATTAGTCTCAATTCACATGTACTGTTGAAAAGTGTCGAGAAGCAGAGCAGTACATACATGTACCGAGCACAGCTGTAGAACTTTGTTTGTACACAGTGACCCAAAAACATAATGAGTAGTCATTATTGAACGTCAATACGTCATATCTAACACAGTTCTGCGAAGGCAGCCCTGCAATTTTTCAACACGTACCCTCGTGCTCTGTGATGAAACAGATTTCAGATCCTGAAGAGCGCTTCGCATACATTTGCATTTTGAAGCATGTAAAGTAATATCCTGTGGAGAAGTAAATTAACCACAGGAAAAAAGGAAGCCATGTTACAGCCTTAAAAGGAGATCAAGAGGCTGTGTGCGGTTCAACAGTGGTTGCATTGTGCTCATCAAGTAGCCAGAGATATTAAATAATCTCCAAAAGCCCAGCCATTCGCCGGTGAATAGCATTATGCATATTTTCACTTAACAATGCAGAAGGCTCAGGGCTTAGAATGTTAATTGCGGCCATAAGAGCCGTCCGGGGCTAAATCCATCCAGAGTTGACCTCCGCTATCCATTAGCTGGTGCTACTCGGGAGCAGAGAAAGCCTTTTAAAAGATGAATTGCTTTTTGTTTTTTTGCGCCGGATTATCTTTGAATAGTGCTTTAAACAGACACAAATTGCCATCTACCCATTAATGCACCCGGCAGCCATATTTAGCCATTGAAGTGGCATATATGAACACTCTGTGTATGACATACTGTACTTCTGTCCACTCATCATTGTATTAATACGAGTGCGAGTTGGGACTAACAAAAAAAAGTTTGCTATTGTTTTATTGTTATTGTCGGGTGACTGCAAAACCGAGTGGCCGACTGGACGCTTAGCATACACCTGGAAACTAATCTTATCTATTATTCAGCATGTATTTAAAATAAATAGGATCATTGGGGTGGATGATGCATGACTGAGCACACTCCAGAGGTAGCTAGGCTCGTCCGACTTGGGGAATCTTCCAGAGGATACACCACACATTTGATCAGGGGATATCAAGCGTGGTGATGGTGTGTACAAACGGTTGCTAGTCGTGGAGTCGCTGAGAATATACAATGTATATCGGTCTAGTGGGTACACAGAAGTTGTAGTGGTTATGGAGAATACTGAAGTGTATTCCTGTTGACAATAGCCATTTTGTCGTTATGGCTATTGACAGTGGACTAGCACTCGAGTGTTTGAGGGGAGCAGCTTGAGCAAGATGAGAATCGCAGAATCGCTAATCTTGATCAAATAATGAGTAGATAGTTGGGATGCAAGGTGATTTGTAGATCAGTGATTCTGCGAGGCCCGACTGCAATGTAGTTGATCTCAAACACAAAAATTATATCACAATAGTTGTTTCTCCACTAGAGAGAAGATAGTGGAATGGCTAGTGTAAGACTTGAGTAAAGACCACTGTTCTGTGGAAGCCATCGCTTACTGCATGATCCACTGGGAAATGTAACCCTAATAGCCTGGCTTGGATGTCTGGCAGCTGAGGCCCAGATCCCTCTGTCTCTAGGCTTAAAGACAATAGAAGAAGGTCTGAGTTTCTTTCCTGTTCTAGAGATTATATTTCTATGCTTTACACTCTCCCTCCATAGGACTCACTTTACAATATCCTATCTAGGCTTTAGACCAGGGGTCACCAATCTTTTCTGAGTCAAGATCACTTTCTGAGTCAAACATTAACCAATTTAAAACAGTACAGTAGCAGAGGTTTGTGCAGTACGCTATCGGCACAATACATGCTTGAATTGCCCTGCCAAAGTTTTTCTTCTCAGACCAATTTGAAAAAACTATTTAAACATTTTAGGTATATGATCACACTGGTAATAGATCATTTGCAGGCACAGCTGAGTGAGCATATATATATATATATATATATATATATATATATATATATATATACTGCCGTTCAAAAGTTTGGGGTCACTTAGAAATGTCCTTGTTTTCGAAAGAAAAGCAATTTCTCTGTCCATTAAAATAACATCAAATTGATCAGAAATACAGTGTAGACATTGTTAATGTTGTAAATGGCTATTGTAGCTGGAAACGGCTGATTTTTTATGGAATATCTACATAGGCGTACAGAGGCCCATTATCAGCAACCATCAGTCCTGTGTTCCAATGGCACGTTGTGTTTGCTAATCCAAGTTTATAATTTTAAAAGGCTAATTGATCATTAGAAATCATTTTGCAATTATGTTAGCACAGCTGAAAACTGTTGTGCTGATTAAAGAAGCAATAAAACTGGTCTTCTTGAGACTAGTTGAGTATTATTATTATTATTATTTTTTTTTCTATTTCACCTTTATTTAACCAGGTAAGCCAGTTGAGAACAAGTTCTCATTTACAACTGCGACCTGGCCAAGATAAAGCAAAGCAGTGCGATAAAAACAACAACACAGAGTTACATATGGGGTAAAAAAAAACATAAGGTCATAAAATACAACAGAAAATATATATACAGTGTGTGCAAATGTAGCAAGTTATGGAGGTAAGGCAATAAATAGGCTATAGTGCAAAATAATTACAATTAGTATTAACACTGGAATGCTAGATGTGCAAGAGATTATGTGCAAATAGAGATACTGGGGTGCAAAAGAGCAAAATAAATCAAGGATCGGTAGGATAGTCAGTTTTACGAGGGCATGTTTGGCAGCATGAGTGAAGGAGGCTTTGTTGCGAAATAGGAAGCTGATTCTAGATTTAACTTTGGATTGGAGATTCTTAATGTGAGTCCGGAAGGAGAGTTTACAGTCTAACCAGACACCTAGGTATTTGTAGTTGTCCACATACTCTAGGTCAGACCCGTCGAGAGTGGTGATTCTAGTCGGGTGGGCGGGTGCCAGCAGCGTTCGATTGAAGAGCATGCATTTAGTTTTACTAGTGTTTAAGAGCAGTTGGAGGCTACTGAAGGAATGTTGTATGGCATTGAAGCTCGTTTGGAGGTTTGTTAACACAGTGTCCAATAAAGGGCCAGATGTATACAAAATGGTGTCGTCTGCGTAGAGGTGGATCTGAGAGTCACCAGCAGCAAGAGCGACATCATTGATATACACGGAGAAAAGAGTCGGCCCAAGAATTGAACCCTGTGGCACCCCGATAGAGACTGCCATAGGTCCAGACAACAGGCCCTCCGATTTCACACATTGAACTCTATCTGAGAAGTAGTTGGTGAACCAGGCGAGGCAGTCATTTGAGAAACCAAGGCTATTTAGTCTGCCAATAAGAATGCGGTGGTTGACAGAGTCGAAAGCCTTGGCCAGGTCGATGAAGACGGCTGCACAGTACTGTCTATTATCGATCGCGGTTATAATATCGTTTAGGACCTTGAGCGTGGCTGAAGTGCACCCATGACCAGCTCGGAAACCGGATTGCATTGCGGAGAAGGTACGGTGGGATTCGAAATGGTTGGTGAGTTTGTTAACTTGGCTTTCAAATACTTTCGAAAGGCAGGGCAGGATGGATATAGGTCTGTAACAGTTTGGATCTAGAGTGTCACCCCCTTTGAAGAGGGGGATGACCGCGGCAGCTTTCCAATCTCTGGGGATCTCATACGTTACGAAAGAGAGGTTGAACAGGCTAGTAATAGGGGTTGCGACAATTTCGGCGGCTAGTTTTAGAAAGAAAGGGTCCAGATTGTCTAGCCCAGATGATTTGTAGGGGTCCAGATTTTGCAGCTCTTTCAGAACATCAGCTGTCTGAATTTGTGTGAAGGAGAAGCGGGGGGGGGGCATGGGCAAGTTGTAGCGGAGGGTGCAGAGTTGGTGGCCGGGGTAGTGGTAGCCAGGTGGAAAGCATGGCCAGCCGTAGCAAAATGCTTGTTGAAATTCTCGATTATTGTAGATTTATCGGTGGTGATAGTGTTTCCTAGCCTCAGTGCAGTGGGCAGCTGGGAGGAAGTGCTCTTATTCTCCATGGACTTTACAGTGTCCCAAAACTTTTTGGAGTTAGTGCTACAGGATGCAAATTTCTGTTTGAAAAAGTTAGCCTTTGCTTTCCTGACTGCTTGTGTATATTGGTTCCTAACTTCCCTGAAAAGTTGCATATCGCGGGGGCTATTTGATGCTAATGCAGTACGCCACAGGATGTTTTTGTGCTGGTCAAGGGCAGTCAAGTCTGAGGAGAACCAGGGGCTATATCTGTTCTTAGTTCTGTATTTTTTGAATGGGGCATGTTTATTTAAGATTGAGAGGAAATTACTTTTAAAGAACAACCAGGCATCCTCTACTGACGGAATGAGATCTATATCCATCCAGGATACCTGGGCCAGGTCAATTAGGAAGGCCTGCTTGCTAAAGTGTTTTAGGGAGCGTTTGACAGTGATGAGGGGTGGTCGTTTGACCGCGGACCCGTTACGGACGCAGTTAATAAGGCAGTGATCGCTGAGATCCTGGTTGAAGACAGCGGAGGTGTATTTAGAGGGTAAGTTAGTCAGGATGATATCTATGAGGGTACCCATGTTTACGGATTTAGGGTTGTACCTGGTAGGTTTGTTGATAATTTGTGTGAGATTGAGGGCATCTAGTTTGGATTGTAGGATGGCCGGGGTGTTAAGCATATCCCAATTTAGGTCACCAAGCAGTACGAACTCTGAGGATAAATGGGGGGCAATCAATTCACATATGGTATCCAGGGCACAGCTGGGGCTGAGGGGGGTCTGTAGCAAGCGGCAACAGTGAGAGACTTATTTCTGGAAAGGTGGATTTTTAGAAGTAGAAGCTCAAACTGTTTGGGCACAGACCTGGATAGTATGATAGAGCTCTGCAGGCTATCTCTACAGTAGATTGCAACTCCACCCCCTTTGGCAGTTCTATCTAGACGGAAAATGTTATAGTTGGGGATGGAAATTTCAGAATTTTTGGTGGCCTTCCTAAGCCAGGATTCAGACACTGCTAGAACATCAGGGTTGGCGGAGTGTGCTAACGCAGTGAATAACTCAAACTTAGGAAGTAGACTTCTGATATTTACGTGCAAGAAACCAAGACTTTTGCGATTACAGAAGTCAGCAAATGATAGCGTCTGGGGAGTAGGAGTGATACTGAGGGCTGCAGGGCCTGGGTTAGCCTCTACATCACCAGAGGAACAGAGGAGGACTAGAATAAGGATACGGCTAAAGGCTTTAAGAACTGGTCTTCTAGTGTGTTGGGTACATAGAATAAAGGGGGCAGATTTCCGGGCGTTGTAGAAAAGATTCAGGGCATTATGTACAGACAAGGATATGGAAGGATATGAGTAAAGTGGAGGTAAACCTAAGCGTTGGGTAACAATGAAAGAGATAGCATCACTGGAGGCACCAATTGAGTCGGTCTCCGCGTGTATGGGGGGTGGGACAAAGGAGCTATCTAAGGCAGGTTTAGCTGGGCTGGGGGATCTACAGTGAAATAGTACAATTAGAAATAACCGAAACAACAATAAGCTAACCATATTGACAAGGGAGAGAGGCATAAAGCAATCAAGGTGTAATTTGAGAGAGCTAAGACAACAGCTGGTAATGACGACACAGTTTGGGCTGAGGCTAAACATAAACAGGATGCAGTACCGTAAAAGGAACAGTCCAGCAGACATCAGCTGTATAGCTGAGTTATCATAAGGTCCGGTGAACAGCAATAGGATAGTTCGGAGGTAGTTCGGGGGCTGCTAAAGCACTAGCGAGCAAGAGGGCACGGCTAGCGTGTGCTAGCAGGCCGGGGCTAGCAGATGGAATCTTCGTGGTCAACGTCGTAACGGGAAGCCTGTTGTAAAATCTACCTCATCAGACGATTTCGTCGGCAGACCAGTCGTGTAGGATCGGCTGGGCTCCGTGTCAACACTAGGTGGTCCCGTCCGGTTGACAGAGAGGTAGATAGCCGGGAGATGGGAGATGGGCCTAGCTCAGGTTGATTAGCCAGACCTCAACGTCCATTTTGTTGCAGCTAGCTGGTAGCGATGAATCCGGAGTTAAAGGTCCAGTGATTCCGGCAGAAAAACGGATATGTTCTGGGTCGATAACGCGCTGTGCAGACAGTGCAGACTGGCCGAATAATAGTCCAGACTAGAGCTGGCTGGTAGGTGGTGCAGGCCACGGACAATGGTGAAAAACCGCTAACGGTAGCTGATAGCAAGTAGCTAGTTAGCTGGCTACTCCCGTCCGGTAGACCTAGAGGTAGATAGCCGGGATATGAGCCTGGCTCTAGGCTAGCTCGAGGCTAACTGCTGCTTGCATCGGGGGCAGTGGTGATTAGCCAAACAGCAACATCCATTCGGTTGCGGCTAGCTAGTTGCGATCCGGTGATTAATGTCCAGTGATTAATTTATTTCGGCAGAAAATCCAATGTTCTGGGTGAAATAGCAACTGTGGCTAATAGCAAGTAGCTAGTTAGCTGGCTAGCTAGTTTCAACTGGAGATTCTAGATAAAAGGTAAGTCAATAATAGAATCCGTTCCACATTGAGTGAGGCGGGTTGCAGGAAAGTATATTTTGTAGAAGGATGAAAAGTCTGATAGGAAAATATGTACGAAAAATACAAAAAAAACAGGGTATTTACAGGCTATTTACAGACACACGACAAAAACAGGACTGCACTACTACGCCATCTTGGAACAGGAAATCTGGAGCATCAGCAATTGTGGGTTCGATTACAGGCTCAAAATGGCCAGAAACAAATAGCTTTCTTCTGAAACTTGTTCTAAGAAATGAAGGCTATTCCATGCGAGAAATTGCAAAGAAACTGAAGATCTCGTACAACACTGTGTACTACTCCCTTCACAGAGTGGGAGGCCCTGGTGCACAACTGAGCAAGAGGACAAATACATTAAATGAAGGGGCGACTCCGGGATGCTCACCTTCTAGGCAGAGTTGCAAAGAAAAAGCCATATCTCAGACTGCCCATCTTAATCTTTTCTTTTTATTGGCCAGTCTGAGATATGGATTTTTCTTTGCAACTCTGCCTAGAAGGTGAGCATCCCGGAGTCGCCCCTTCATTGTTGATGTTGAGACTGGTGTTTTGCGGGTACTATTTAATGAAGCTGCCAGTCTTCCAGCTGATGGCAAAACTCATGTCGCACTGCATTATTTCTGCCTCATGCACCAATGTTACTCCCATGACCAGAGAATGTAAAATATTCCTTGATATAAAAAAAGCACAAGCCACTAATAACAACAACTCTAGCTTATCAGAATCCTTTGTTATACTCATTAATTGCAGCTGCAGTGCTGGCTGTAGCGTGAGTGGAAGTAGGGAGAATGCGCATTTTATAAAAGTGTTAACAGTGCTGAATAACAACTTAAACATGAACTTACTTATAAAAACAGCAGCTCTTTGCTATATTTGTTGAGTCTCTCTCTAGTCATGGTTTTAAACTTTTTGAAATCTCACAGTATCAACTTTACTGTGCGTTCGAGGCTTATTTTTACGGTCTATGGCTCGAGGAAACTGTGCAGACACAGTGATCTGAGCTATCTGATTGGCCAGCGGTAGCCCTATAGGTGCACTTGATTTGCTCTCTGGGCCTGCCAGGTAGTCGGAGTTCTACATTCAGACATTAAAATGGTTCAAAATGGGAACACTTTGCCTTCCTGGCACTAGGGCTGCTGAATCAAGTGCACCTACCGCCAACATTTTTTTTTTACAGAAATGTTTGGTGATCGACAAGGAATGCCTTGGTGACCACTGCTTTAGACCATATAAATATAATCTGGTCTGAAGGATTGAAGGGCTTTGTCCATGCTAGAGATTGCATTTCTATGCTTTACACTCTTCCTCCATAGGACTGATTTTAAAATATCCCTGCTGAATATTTCAGGCAGAGCAACTGTGAGCAGTGGGCTGTGACATAGGATCAGTCTGGTGACCGGCTGGGAAAGGCCAACGCTAGCAGGCTACTGTCTGAGCCTTGTCAACCCTTCCGCCATGGCGATGGCAAATGCTACGCTAAACAGACTTGCTGTGACTGAAAACTCTGGTTGCACGCTCTAATTCTATGGCTAATGCTAACTGTGTAAGTGCTTGTACTCACTATCAGCACCATTGAACCAAATAACATCGGAATGGCTAATGCTAACCTCAAAATACCATGTTTACGTGAGGTATAAGGGTGGCTAATGCTAAGCTAATTGGCTAACTGCACTTGTATTCCTTTGCATGGCACTGTAATGACTAATGCTCAAACTATAAAACAATACTGCTCTCTTCTCTACCCACTATCCGCACACAAGCTAATCAGTATGCTGCTTCACCAACCTCGGTTTGCACCATGTTAACCCTTTGTGAGCGCAGTTCCCGGATGCAGTTGAAGATGTCCACCACTCCCTCGTTCTCGGCCATATCCAGCATGATGTCCACAGCTATGAAACAGCCTGTCCTTCCAGCCCCGGCACTGGAAAGAGAAAGGGGGAGGGAGAGAGAAGACAGAGAGAGAGACAGAGAAACAGAGAGAGAGAGAGAGAGAGAGAAAGCATTTAATTAATGTTTCCAGTATGTTCCGTACAGTACAGACTGTGCAGTTTGTTATCTGTCCTCCGTATCGACCTGCCACAGTTAGCGACGGTGGCGACACATGAAGAAACATGCTCCAGCCCTATAATAAACAGGCCGAGGGTTATATTGAACCACGCTGCACACCCACAGTTATCCAAACGAGGCAGGACGGCCTTACAGCGCTGACAAACAGCGCACTCCATCAGGCCCTGTGAGTTACAGGTAGGGGTTAGAGCCATTTCCCCTAACCCTGGTGTTAGGTGTTAAGGAAATAAACCCAGCAGAGTGGCTGAGTGGAAGGGAGGGAGGGAGCAAGGGACATAATGGTGGAGAAGAGGTAGAGGAGAGGTAGGAGAGGGGGGCTGCTCAGCCATCACTCACTCGGCAGCATCCTGACAGGTCCCAGCTTCGGAGCTCAGGAGCCGGGGGCCGCTCAGTGGCTCGGCAGCCCGGCAGATTGCCTGTCAGCCGCCAGTGATTAATGGCGAGCGCAGCGAACAACTGGGTCCTGGCAGGGGGATAACGGCCAAGGAGTGCCCCAGGAAATTAGAAATTACTCCACAGTCTGTCTGTGGGGCCTTCGCTCTGCGGGCCAAAGCTCATCCTGTTGGACTTCATCATTCCGTCTATCGTTCAGTTCAGTGGGGGAATGGCTGCCAACCTATAGGCAGCTCCATGGGACATTCGTTGTCAATGCTCAATGGGGGAATTCGGTTGGGGAGCAATCGGGAGGTTGGACGTCAAAAGCCAGGCTGATTTGTTTAGGAGAACGTGAACCGACCACGGTTTGGGTTGTGGAAAAGCAACGACATACTGAATGAGAGATAGACAGAGGTAAAATATAGTGGACTGCTACGGGGACGCAAATGCCATGCCTCTTAGGAAGAAAAGAGAAGGAGGGACAAACAGACAGACAGACAGAGACAGATAAAGTGGATGTCACTCTCCCGCGACAGGTGTGAAAGCTCCCTTTTTCCCAGGTGGTTCGTAAAGGTTAATGTCATGGATCCAATTTATGAGTGGGCGAAGATAAGAAGGGTTAGGGGATAAGGTGGCGGTATTAACCTTTGCCATAGTCTCTCCCAATCTCGTCCTTGGGGTATTAGAGGGAGCAAGGCGCCTCATGCTTCATGAGAGCAAAAAGACCAGTGCTTGGCACTTCAGCTAATCCACTCTGAAAATGTCTTAGTCACATCTGCTTTGTTTTGAGAGACCCGAGCCAAATGTAAAATTGCATTGTGCCATTTAGCAGCCTCTCCCTGTCACATCTCATTGTGCACGCTCACTCACTCCCTCCATCCGTCCACTTCCCTCTTCTCCACTCCCCCTTGCCTCCCCACACCGCCTGTCTGAGCTCAATGCCTCTGTTTCAAGGGGTGGGTGTTTGAGTGGACTGGGGAGGGGTAGATAAGAGACAGAGTAAGAGAGAGAGAGGCCTTGGTCTCCCATCGCTCTCGCTCATTCATTTCCCCCACTAAAAATGTATGTGAAGGCTCCCAGCTACATTTTATTCGTTTAGCAGACGCTCTTATCCAGAGCATCTTACAGGAGCAGTTAGTTATAATGCCTTGCTCAAGGACACATTTTTCACAAAGGCAGCTCAGGGATTCGAACCAGCAACCTTTTGGTTACCGGCCCAACGCTCTTAGCTGCTAGGCTACCTGCCGCTAGCTACTGTTGTTATTTATGTGGGGATCTGGGGAGTGCAGGGACCTGTGGTGTAGCAGGAAGTGGCAGTCAAATAGAGTGTGTAGGTACAGTATTTGGGTGTTCCCTGAGGCAGTGAGTATAGTAATATCAGTCAGCCACCTTATTATTGCTTGCCCTATAGTCCCTGAATGAACTCTGCCATCTGATTGAACTCAACAGCAAATTACTGAGCAGTCATGTGTAACAGAGTCTGTTCAAAACCCCAGTACCGTGATGGGGAAATGTGTCTGAGACCTAAAGACTTAAGTTAGGTTGTTTGGACTGGGTCATTGACATACTGAATGAATATGTTCAACTTATCTGATGAAATAAGGTATAAATAAATACATAGACAAAAGCCCTGAGTGACAAATATGTCATCCGAGTAGTCCTGTGTTATGTCCCACAATCCCCCTCAGCGTGGACAGTACGTACCTGCAGTGGGCCACAATGGGGCCAGCGTCGGGCGGGTTGAGGAACTTGACCTGGCGGACGAAGCCCAGGAGGCCGGTGGCATAGCAGGGCACCCCGTGGTCAGGCCAGCTGGTGAAGTGGAACTGACGGATCTCTCGAATCTCGTGGTGGCCCTTCTGAGAAGAAACAAAATGGCTTAAATTGAGACATCTACAGTAGACTTCCTGGAAACTGTGGGCTGACGAAACAAAATGGAGGCTCAAATGGAGACAAATGGTGCATTCATGACAAGTTGGAAACTCCAAGTTAAAATGAACGTAAGTTATTTGTGTATAGCTTCCTATTGATTCTGATACTTTCCAAGTGGGAAACTGGTGCCTCCTCTTTCTACAACAAGTTTCCAAGTCAGAAATGTCAGAGTTTCCTGTACTTCCTGGAAACTGCGGGCAGACTAAACAAAATGGAGGCTCAAATGAAGACATATGGGACTTCCTGGAAACTGTAGGTCTGACAGGCTCCCATTCCAGCTCAACAACTGAATATACAGTAGCTATCGATTTGTTTATTTTAAGAAAATGCATTTTGACGACTTGAGCATACGGGCAAGTATTGAGGGGGCCAAAACAAAGGTGATTTGATAACTGGAGGCCTATTGATTTCCTTTCCTTTGATGTTCAAATTACATTCCGAAATCAATATGAGGTAAACATCTAAGATGTGAAACAACAAAGCCCAACATGCAGTAAATCAGAGATTGGGAAAGAAGGTAGGTAGGGCCAAGCTCATGTTTACCATGGCAACGTGAACTCGGCAGAGTGGAAGGTAAGTGGTTCTCACTCTTAAAGGCACGTGGCATGATATTAAAATCCCACTCCAATAAGGATATCAGCGAAGGCAGCAGCACATAAAGGGAGTGGATGTGCGGAAACTGGAAAGTGGCCATTTACAGAACAACGCTGGGCTACAGTAGTAATAATAATCACAGGCTTCACACCTCCACTCCCTGTGCTAATGCTAAGCGGTTAATTGCCATTTGGGTTGGTGAGCTGTTTAATCCCTGCCTGCCAGCTTTGATATGCCAGCAAAACCCACATAACAGTTTAATACCGCAGTTAAAATACCTTCACTGTTTGGAGTGTATGGACACATGGGTCGACGGATCCACTATTAAAGGTGGTAACAGTGTAAAGCGGGGGTAAACTGTGTCTAAGCTTGCCAAACCAGTGGGCTCTGGTTTATCATATTCTTCATGGATTAAAGTGTGAGTGTGTGTGTGTGCGGGCCTAAATATCTATCTATCTGCGTGGTGCAGTAAAATAATCCCCTTGGACTCATCATTAATAATGCTTTTCATCATTTCAGAACTCATTATTTGCTGCAATTAAAATGATTTAATACGCTCTATTTGAACGCATACGCATCCGAAGCGTGATCCCTGGCCATCACGGTGCACTGCTTTTTAAGGCCTGGGAATTAAGGTTGTGGTGTGATGGTGGAGTTTCGTAATGACAATGTCCTGTTTCCCTTTCAAATGAAGAGTGTGAGCAGGTTAAAAGGAAGTTAGCTCTCTTGCAAAACAGATGGATTAAAGCATTGCAAAATGAGTTGACTACAAGCTGTTGTGTTGTCTGCTTAAGCGGCTTTCACAGAGCCACAGAAAGATGCATTTCAAGCCTATCAAAGCTTGCTAGTTTCGTGACTGTTCCGCTGATATTTCCCTTTCAAAGGGAGCTAACAGAACAATGGCGTCGCATTCGGAATCCTGCATCCCAACTGAATTGTGCTTCTTTCAATGCAAATCCTCACTGATTACCAGTGTTCAATTATGCTCCCATTTCCCAGTTGGACAACATAGCTTCACCTTGCAGTCAACCACAATGTTAATCCGGTAGGTCGGAATTAATGAAAACAAAACAAGCAAGCCTGGTTATTGACTTAGTCGGTTTACCTTCTGTACTGTGAAGGTGCGGATGACGTACTCGGCCAGTGGCTCTGTCTCGATCAGTGTCACCTTGATATCTCCGTACACTTCAGTCTCGTCAGGCCAGTACCTCACACACTTCACCTGGGAAGAGAAACACACATGGTCAAATCTTTGTCTCTTAAAGAGGCTGTATGGGACTTTTGCCTTTGGGGGTGCTTTTGAGCCAAAAGGGGTCCCCAAAATAATATTATTAAACATAACATTAAAGGACCAATCAGAGCAGTTAATAGCATAGAAATATAATCACATTATATTTCTGCGGTTGATAATACATACAAAGAGGCCCGATTTAGTGGCGTTGAATTTTTAAAAAATGGTCACATTTGTTGTTGATTTGTTTTTAACTATTTGTTATCTTATATATTTGTTGTGAAAATATGTTCGTTGTGAACAGTAATGGTATGCGGTGTAGGGAAGGGGAATACGAGCTGTGATTGACACACCCTGACCTATTAAACAACTGGCTCTTGCAGCGGGGAAAGAAACACCACAGAAATCCATTCCGTATAAGAACGTTGACGGTTCTGCAATAACGTCACACGTTCTTAGCCGATTGGCAGTGTCCCCAGAGTAGTACTGTTTTAACAAATCCTCTTTGATGAACTCACCCTGCCCACTTCCACCAGGTTGGTAACCATGACGATACTGCCGGAATTCTCCTGCCAGATCATCCTCCAGAAATCTCTCACCGTCTCCTGCATGGGGCCTGAAAGGAGAGAAGGAGAGCAAGGATGAGATCAAGAAGGATTGGACAGAGATAATGTCATAACAGAAACCAGGAAGTACACATAGGAGCAATGACTGTATACATTAACGGACAAAGCCATCAATCACCTGTACCATGTGTACACTCATGTGTTTCTTAATGCTGGTCCTGGGGACCCAAAGGGGTGCACATTTTAGTTTTTGCAAAACACACCTGATTCAAATCATCAAAGATGATGATGAGTTGACCATTTGAATCAGCTGTGTAGTCCAGGACCAGGATTAAGAAACACTGCAGTAGAGCATTGAAGCCAAATTAAGTCGGTAAAGATGGAGTCTCAGGGTCACATAACATACGCAGTTTGAGCTACTCCAGGAAGTGACATTGCAGGTTAGCTCAGTGCTTCCACCTCTCATTGAGTAACTCAAGTTGATGGCCGACTGGGGTACTGCAGGCTGCCATTAGCAACTAAATGATCCTTATAACTTGTGCGATTTTAAAATAATCGGTTCAAGGACATACATCTGGTGTATTAGAAGCAATTATTTGTACCATTATTGTCTTTGAATTATTATTATTTTTTACACAAAGATTGACCACAAAGATTGCACATTTTCCATTCAATATAATGGGGATCCTCCTGTCTTCTGCTAACAATGCCTGCAGTACCGTGGTTGGCCTTGAACTTCCGTGGCGTCAATGAGAGGGGGCAGTCGTTCTCCCCTGCATAATGTTAAAATTGTGTCATTCGGGCCGCTGCCAAAATGGTACCCTATCCCCTAAAATGGCACCTTGTATCCCCTATATAGTGCATTACTTTTGACCAGAGCCCCCATTGAATTCCCAATGCAGTTATAATCCTAAAGAATCTTGAGATTTATGACATCACTGTCTCATCCTTACTCGGTCGCATTCCCCTGCTCAGACGTTGCATGCATCAACCAATGGTTGCGTGCCATGTCATTGACTGTGTCATCGACTGACAATTTGCTATAACATATTATGTGGTTAGCTGATACTTAAAATACCTATCCAGGCATTGTAAGATCTGTCAGGCGTCAGCAACGTCTGAGCAGAGGAACGTGCCCTTTATCTGATGCACAACCATGCCCAGGATCAATTAAAGATAAGCCTCGGTTTGTTATGGAACTAAATGGGGTCTTACATTTTTGTCATTGGCTTTAAGAGTGGTTTTTTTCTGAGTAATTGCCTCCCCCAAGACTGGGGAAACTTTTGTTTCCCCATGTGTCTTCTGTCTTACCAGCCCTCCCCCTCCATCCAATTTAATTACCTTGTGTGGCGATGTAATGTCTTGGTCTATGATACCCCTGTGAGAAGGAGAAGAGAAAAAAGAAAAACCTCAGGCGTACTTTAACAGCTCAAGGTCCTTTCCAAATCAGATCAAATCAAATCCGAGACCCTTCATTTTCCTATCCGCCAAAATGGAAATTCTGTCATATTGTTCCATCGAGACAGATCGCTTAGTTCAAATGAATACAGTATATACATTTCATATCGTTAATAGGACATTGCCATTTCACCATATCTAGTGGGAACGTGCGTGAAAAAAACATCTTCAAATTCATTACTATTACAACCGCTGTGAGATAAATTAAGAATCAACACAGTTGAGGCTCCTAGGGCTAGAGCTGGGTATAACGAGACATTTTACCAGCGGATCTTGGCACATCGACCCAGTAATTGTTTTATTAGAGGAAATGGGGCTCGATGACATGATTATAGATACAGCTGTAATGCCATAATGCCGACTTATCCTGATGCTGCTTCTCAGAGTACAGGGCATTCCCAGTCCCCAAAGCGTAATAGAGACAATCATATCTACACTGTCATTATGGTAGTTATGTCATTGCAGGATTCTTTCATCCAAAGAAGAGCAAATGCATGCTCAGATACACTGTGTTTGCGGCAGATATGTCAATGTTACAGGCACATTGCCTTGTAATAAGCATATATGTTTTCTACTGTATATATCACCTCCGTTCATGTGTGACCATGGAGTGTCATATTTGTAGTCCATCCTTGCAAAATCAGTCTTAGTAATGACAGTCATCACAATAGTAATGCTTGTAGCATGATGTACTACAGTAACCATAATGCGCTATGCAATATTTGATTTTATCTTAGTAAAGATGTTATGATGCGAAATGCTGTCTCATCTCCTTACTAATACATGGTGTCAGAAGGCTAAATGAGGCCTTTTATAAAGTCAAATACAAAAGCATTCTGATAAATAGTTCATTCCCTTCACGTCTCCGCCGCCCCATACTTACGTCTATGTAGTTGGCGTTGATGTAGTCTGAGTGGGGGTCTCCGTCCAGCAGTTGCAGCCTGACTCGAGTGTGGTCATCTGTGGGGTCAAATATTCACAAAGAGCAGGCCTAAAGTTACATTTACCCATTTAAGGTACACACAAATGTCTGAGGACTACGGCTGCGTCCAGAATGGCACCCTATTCCTTACATAATGCACTACTTTTGACCACGGCCCTATGGGCCCTGGTCAAAAGTAATGCACTGTATAGGGAAAAGGGTGCCATTTGAGACGCAGCCTACATGTGCTACTACCACAGCTTATATGCTAAACACACCCTAGAGCGAGAGATCGATTTGCAGTATTTTAATGGCAAAATACCCATTTGTAGGCATATATTTTTTGTATTTTCAGTTGAGTTGACTCAACAAATCACAGCACAGATTGAAGGGTACACTTCCTGCTTTTACTTCCTGGCATGGATACACTCAAAATGGCTGCCAGTCCACCCATTATGCCATCATTGACTTGAATGGAGACACTCTTTCTATTCATTCTTATTTCTATGTTTGTAGGTACCGTAGGAGCATTGTCACTCTGCATAGTACATTAAACTCATGGGAAGGATTAGAGAGACATGTACTGCGTTTCATCAGCGAGACGATTTCCATCTCAAAATTGCCAAAAGCGCAACTAGGTCTGTACACACAGAGCACATTAATAATCTCACTGCACGATTGAATTAGTTACTTCAACCACAACATCTACCTCTCTCTCTACAAACACATTTGACATGTGAAATCTTGAGCTGGACTCCACAGGGCTTCCTCTTGGCAGTTAAGGGAGTGATGGCGATGGCGATGGTCACAGAGGACCCTGCCCACACAAGTGTTCCCCGTGCAGGCCTCCAGGCTATAACACTCATACGCCTTGAACACCATACACCTCAAGCACAATCTCAATAAAGACATCACTAGCCCAGTCCTCATACGGAGGGGTTGTGAACTGATTACTGATTTATGCTACTGATTTCTCATCTGAACTCTTTTTATAAAAGTTTGGTGCAGGCTTGTTAACTTTGGGCGAAAGCTTGAACTTTTCTAGAACTTGAATTCTGCAGAACAGCTTGGACCATATGTGACTTGTTTCAATAAACTAGGCGTATGTTGCGCGTTACTACTTCAGAGGAGCGCCATTTGAACGTTATTTAAATATTTTTTTATCAGAAAGGCTTTCTGGAACATGTGAAATTGCATGTTCCTTAATAACAAACGTGTATGCCATCTGTAAAAACGAATACAATTGTTAAATTACGAGCCTAGTTGGTTTAGCCATGGAAAAAGACAGCAACCTTCCCGCTAGCCATGATTGGCTGAGAAAATGAGTGGGCTGGACATGCCGAGAGATGAGTTCGTATTGGTCTGCCATGTAGCGCACTTCTGTCTATAATATGAGCTGGTCAGTATGTGTAGGTAATCCTTTCTAACGCAGCTTTTTTTTAAAGATATCACGTAGTAGAACTGCATAAGCATTGCTCTCCACTTTCTGGAGGACCGATTTTTGAAATCAGTGGAATTAGAGTTTAATTGCTAAGGAGATGGAGAACATTCTGGCGTTTGATTGCAAATATGCAGACGGAGTCGAAAAGAGAACACACAGAAGGCTCCGGATTACATCTTCAAACTAAGGGCAACCATGGCATCCGTGACAGAGAGGGAGAAGTGTCCATCCATGTATACAGGTAAGAGAGTCTAGCTAGTTAAATTTTCTAGATATTACACATGTATTGTTAGCTAGCTAGCTAATGTTAGCTGGCTGGCTAGCTAGCTAAGGTTACATGTATGATCTGTGTAGTAATATTATTCGTATCACAGAGCCATTTGCATTGCTAGTTATAGCCTGATGTTAGCTTGCTAACATTGAACATGGTTGGTTAGCTACCTGCAGATTCATGCAGGGTAGTAACGTTATGGTTATGGTTAATTGTTTAGCTAGCTAGCTAGCTAGATACATGTCTAAACAAAAGACTCCAAAATGCAAGTAGTTATTTCAATATAATGTTTATGATGTCACTGAGACAACTGTCGATAGAGGTAGCTGGCTATCTACTCCGATTTAGGAGTATTCTCATCTGAGTGTGCCAGAGCGCAGAATAACTGACAAAATTACGAATGCTCAACATCCGTTGAATAAGGGCGGTGTCAGTAAATGTTGGCAAAACGCTCAGAGAGCGAAATGCTCTGAATTTACGAATGACCATTCTGACAACGCTCTGAGTTTACGAATGCCCAGAGCACAGTCTGGAACTCCAGATTAAATTTACGAACACACCCATAGTATAAGCCAGCCTTTAGTCTTGAAATCTTTGATGTTTAGTACATAGCCTCACATGTGAATCCTTAAAGAGTTGGGTAGGGCTAATGCTTAAAAGGGTGTGAACGATGCTGAATGGGTGTAGACAAAGAAGAGCTCTCCAGTAGGTACCAAAACATTCAAGGGCCATTTTCTCAAAATTGAGGTTACAAGTTTATCAACTTTCAAAGCAGAATTACTTTTCCATTGTCACTCAACTGTAGTGTATTTTCTAGCTCTGAGTCTCTACTTTTATCCAATGTAAAAAACACAATTTCAAATTTTGCTACATAAGACCAAATCGAGAAGGTCGGTCACATATGAACTTGAGTAGGAGGCATACAGTGGCTTGCGAAAGTATTCACCACCACCCATTTTTCCTATTTTGTTGCCTTACAAACTGGAATTAAAATGGATTTTGGGAGTGTTTGTATCATTTGATTTACACAACATGCCTACCACTTTGAAGATGTAAACTATTTTTTATTGTTAAACAAACAAGAAATAAGACAAAAAAACTGAAAACATGAGCGTGCATAACTATTCACCCCTCCAAAGTCAATACTTTGTAGAGCCACCTTTTGCAGCAATTACAGCTGCAAGTCTCTTGGGGTATGTCTCTATAAGCTTGGCACATCTAGCCACTGGGATTTTTGCCCATTCTTCAAGGCAAAACTGCTCCAGCTCCTTCAAGTTGGATGGCTTCCACTGGTGTACAGCAATCTTTAAGTCATACCACAGATTCTCAATTGGATTGAGGTCTGGGCTTTGACTAGGCTATTCCAAGACATTGAAATGTTTCCCCTTAAACCACTTGAGTGTTGCTTTAGCAGTATGCATAGGGTCATTGTCCTGCTGGAAGGTGAACCTTCGTCCCAGTCTCAAATCTCTGGAAGACTGAAACAGGTTTCCCTCAAGAATTTCAGTGTATTTAGCACCATCCATTATTCCTTCAATTCTGACCAGTTTCCCAGTCCCTGCCGATGAAAAACATCACCACAGCATCATGCTGCCACCACCATGCTTCACTGTGGAGATGGGGTTCTCGGGGTGATGAGAGGTGTTGGGTTTGCGCCAGACATAGCGTTTTCCTTGATGGCCAAAAAGCCCAATTTTAGTCTAATCTGACCAGAGTACCTTCTTCCATATGTTTGGGGAGTCTCCCACATGCCTTTTGGCGAACACCAAACGTTTGCTTATTTTTTTCTTTAAGCAATGGCTTTTTTCTGGCCACTCTTCCGTAAAGCCCATCTCTATGAAGTGTACGGCTTAAAGTGGTCCTATGGACAGATACTTCAATCTCCGCTGTGGAGCTTTGCAGCTCCTTCAGGGTTATCTTTGGTCTCTTTGTTGCCTCTCTGATTAATGCCCTCCTTGCCTGGTCCGTGAGTTTTGGTGGGCGGCCCTCTCTTGGCAGGTTTGTTGTGGTGCCATATTCTTTCCATTTTTTAAATAATGGATTTAATGGTGCTCCGTGGGATGTTCAAAGTTTCTGATATTTTTTTTATAACCCAACCCTGATCTGCACTTCTCCACAACATTGTCCCTGACCTGTTTGGAGAGCTCCTTGGTCTTCATGGTGCCGCTTGCTTGGTGGTGCCTCTTGCTTAGTGGTGTTGCAGACTCTGGGGCCTTTCAGAACAGGTGTTTATATACTGAGATCATGTGACAGATCATATGACACTTAGATTGCACACTGGTGGACTATCTTTAACTAATTATGTGACGTCTGAAGGTAATTGGTTGCACCAGATCTTATTTAGGGGCTTCATAGCAAAGGGGGTGAATACATATGCACGCAGCACTTTTCCGTTATTTATTTTTTAGATGTTTTTTTCATTTTACTTCACCAATTTGGACTATTTTGTGTATGTCCATTACATGAAATCCAAATAAAAGTCCATTTAAATTACAGGTTGTAATGCAACAAAATAGGAAAAACGCCAAGGGGGATGAATACTTTTGCAAGGCACTGTATCGGATTTTGTAAACTAGATATCTATTGTCGTTGTCTATTGTCTATCAAATTATGTATCTTACTTGAGACCTACAGAATATCATTATCTCTGTTTCACAGTCTACGTCATGGAGAAAGGATTACAGCGAAAAAGTAGACAAGCTTAAAAACACAGCAGTGTCGAATTTGAATTGCTAATTGACGGGACCTGCATTCTCCCGGTAATGCGTGGTATGTCACAGCTCCATTAATCATTCAAGCCTATGTTGTCCCCACAGAATTGATACATCGCCACTAAACTGTCAACGTGGCTGAATGCATTTTGGACGTTAAACTATGACGCCTTCTGGTGGCATTTTCTAAACAACACATAATATTGTATATTACCTTCATAAAGTACATTTCGGTTTCAAAACTAAGTCCTACAAACACATGATATTTAAACTAATGGTGTCGCTCTAAACATACGCAAATTCCCATAGGAACACAGCCATTTTAAAAGGCTTGTGCAACGTCATTTTTCGTATTACAGGAATTATATACATATGAGGAGAAAACTGAAGTCTCTACCTATTCATTGATGTAAATATATCCTCTGTCTGATTCCCAGTTCGTCCACAAGATAGCAGTAGGAGATCACATGACGTCTCTTGGCCACTTGAAACCAGTTGTGTCTGGTTTGGGTAGTGAGTCATTGTGCCAAAATGGCTGAATGGATTTTCAAGCCTGACATCTTAAAATGACTCTAGCAATCAGGGCTTTCAAGTTATCTCAAAAGGTGAGGAAACTTCAAACTTATTTTCCCATGTACTTTTCCTATTGTAAACGATGAGCTAGCTAAACGGCGCATGTGGAGGATGCATACAAGGTAATGTGGATGGAGAAGCAAATGCATTGCTTTACAATGACCATCATGTACCATTTCCATGCATACTAAAAGTTTGCACTTTTGGTGACTTGACCGACATTGCATACTCTATGAATATGACCATAGCCTTTATGCGGAGGCGGTGGGGGGCTAGATTCTGATGACATTGCCAGCAGTAAGATTTGAGTTCGATTTCCAAAAAGACTGTGTCCAAAACAACCGCTCAGAATTTAACAGGGTTTATTTAACCTATTAAAGTCAGACCTCCTGGAGGTTCCGCTGTCAAACAGGCAGAATGTTGTTTGTGCCGCAAAGCATGCTGGTAGTTGGCTGATCCGGTTTAATCCCGTTCCGCAGCTCAGAGATTAGACTGCCTTGAGGTGTACCTGAGAGATGCTGAGGGTTTCATCAACAACATTAACTGTTGACTTTGATCCTGTTCAACGAGATGTCCATGTTTGGACAAGTATCATCCAGATCAGGAGTGGATTACAGCCGAGGAAGTGTATTAGCAAGAAAAGGAGGAGGGAGGTCTTTGCCCAACAGGAAATATATAAATGTACTGTCAAAATATACTTTAGGAGGTTATATCAGACTCTTTTGTAAGCTAGACAGTCTAAGGATCAAATTTCAAGGTATATTTGCACAGGATACAACACGTGTAAAACAGTACCATGAAATTCTTACCTTGAGAGCTTTTTTCCAACAATGAAGTGATAATAATAATATAGATGATAATAGAAAATGTAATAAAATAAAAACAAAAATCACACAAGAACTACAATGTGAGTTAAAGAAACACGTGAATGCAAGTGTATACAGGTCAGTGCCAGTACCTTATTCAATGTGCAGGGGTACTGGAGTGGTTGAGGTGGGTTTATACATAAAAAGTGACTGGTAGTAGGATATACAGTGGGGGAAAAAAGTATTTAGTCAGCCACCAATTGTGCAAGTTCTCCCACTTAAAAAGATGAGAGAGGCCTGTAATTTTCATCATAGGTACACGTCAACTATGACAGACAAAATGAGAAAAATAATTCCAGAAAATCACATTGTAGGATTTTTAATGAATTTATTTGCAAATTATGGTGGAAAATAAGTATTTGGTCAATAACAAAAGTTTCTCAATACTTTGTTATATACCCTTTGTTGGCAATGACACAGGTCAAACGTTTTCTGTAAGTCTTCACAAGGTTTTCACACACTGTTGCTGGTATTTTGGCCCATTCCTCCATGCAGATCTCCTCTAGAGCAGTGATGTTTTGGGGCTGTCTCTGGGCAACACGGACTTTCATCTCCCTCCAAAGATTTTCTATGGGGTTGAGATCTGGAGACTGGCTAGGCCACTCCAGGACCTTGAAATGCTTCTTACGAAGTCACTCCTTCGTTGCCCGGGCGGTGTGTTTGGGATCATTGTCATGCTGAAAGACCCAGCCACGTTTCATCTTCAATGCCCTTGCTGATGGAAGGAGGTTTTCACTCAAAATCTCACGATACATGGCCCCATTCATTCTTTCCTTTACACGGATCAGTCGTCCTGGTCCCTTTGCAGAAAAACAGCCCCAAAGCATGATGTTTCCACCCCCATGCTTCACAGTAGGTATGGTGTTCTTTGGATGCAACTCAGCATTCTTTGTCCTCCAAACACGACGAGTTGAGTTTTTACCAAAATGTTCTATTTTGGTTTCATCTGACTATATGACATTCTCCCAATCCTCTTCTGGATCATCCAAATGCACTCTAGCAAACTTCAGACGGGCCTGGACATGTACTGGCTTAAGCAGGGGGACACATCTGGCACTGCAGGATTTGAGTCCCTGGCGGCATAGTGTGTTACTGATGGTAGGCTTTGTTACTTTGGTCCCAGCTCTCTGCAGGTCATTCACTAGGTCCCCCCGTGTGGTTCTGGGATTTTTGCTCACCGTTCTTGTGATCATTTTGACCCACGGGGTGAGATCTTGCGTGGAGCCCCAGATCGAGGGAGATTATCAGTGGTCTTGTATGTCTTCCATTTCCTAATAATTGCTCCCACAGTTGATTTCTTCAAACCAAGCTGCTTACCTATTGCAGATTCAGTCTTCCCAGCCTGGTGCAGGTCTACAATTTTGTTTCTGGTGTCCTTTGACAGCTCTTTGGTTTTGGCCATAATGGAGTTTGGAGTGTGACTGTTTGAGGTTGTGGACAGGTGTCTTTTATACTGATAACAAGTTCAAACAGGTGCCATTAATACAGGTAACGAGTGGAGGACAGAGGAGCCTCTTAAAGAAGAAGTTACAGGTCTGTGAGAGCCAGAAATCTTGCTTGTTTGTAGGTGACCAAATACTTATTTTCCACCATAATTTGCAAATAAATTCATTAAAAATCCTAGTATGTGATTTTCTGGATTCTTTTTCCTCAATTTGTCTGTCATAGTTGACGTGTACCTATGATGAAAATTACAGGCCTCTCTCATCTTTTTAAGTGGGAGAACTTGCACAATTGGTGGCTGACTAAATACTTTTTTTCCCCCACTGTATACACATACATACACATACATGTATATGTTTGTAAATTTACCAATAGAAAATACCATAGTGATTGAGTGTCCATATAGCTATACCATGATTTTTGCAATGTTACTAAATAACCCTCCAATTGTTCTCCACTAATTCCCCCGCTAAAACCCCTCCACATCCCAAGTTGGGCCGTCATCCCAATGATCAGCATACCACCCCTGTCTCCCCGGATCCCTATGCCCCCGAGGGGCCAGGACCCATCCATCGAAAACATCACATAGTGCCACCCACAAAACAGAAGCAGGTCAACCGCCAAAAGCATTTCCAATGCTCTCACCTCAATATATTTATATAGCTATTTTAAAAATATCTATTCAAATATCTTACATATCTTATTTTCCATCATTGTCAATTAATGTGCGTAATAATGTCGACATTCATGCGAAGGTTTTTAACCTATAACCCGAATCGCCATTGTATTACATTACATTTTTAACAAGCAACTACCACTTCAGCAAACAACCACACTCACTTAACGCCAGACTTTTCCAAACACAAAAACACACTCCACATGGCTGATTGCGGAGGATAGGGGCCGAGCGCGCGCCTGCATCCCACACCTGCCGCAAGGGGGAAAGGACGCCAGGGAGAACACAGGACCAACCACAACAACCGTCCGCCAAAACAACAATTGCCTGCCAAAAATGCAATGTTCTAATTAGTTGTATTTGAAGATGTATTATTATGCTTGTTATCTTTTCTTGTTATATCGTCTTATCCTTTTATAAAATACTATACATGTTCTTTAATATTACAATTAGTATTGGGTGTTCCATTATTCGACTCCTCTATTAGAACTTTCAGAATAGCCATGGAGTAATCTTTGTGTCTCGGAAATTTTGGTTGTCAATATACAGTTTATCGACAACGAGTGCAACACGTTTCCCTTTTATTATATTTTCCTTGAAGATTGGATACAGAACTTTGCGCCTTTCTGCAATCTCCCTCGGAAACTGATCATTCATGACTATTTTCGTGCTAGCAAGTCTTTTACCTAGGCTTTTAACCGTTGCTTTATCCATAGAAAAAGCAAATTTGGCAACGATTGGACGCTCATATTTCTGTCCCCTTTGTCCGAAATGGTGTACACGTTCGAGTTGGATTTTACTGACAGCCTCGAGAGGAATCTGCAGCGCTGTAAGAAGGAAGTCCTTCACAATATTCTCAGTTACTTCTGCCTCTTTTTCCTCAATACCCGAAAGTACTAGATTTTCTCTCATTTATCTAGTTTGGATGTCTAGTAAGGCTTCTCTCAGAAGGTTGTTTTTCTTTTTAAGTTCCCTAATGTCCGTTTTCATCTTAGTGACTGTCACTTTTAATTTTTTGGTTTCTTTCTCCATTATCGCTGCTTTTTCGTCACTCATTTCAAGACTAGCTTTCAACTCCTTTACATCCTTACTGACCAGCTCTAGTATGCCCAGTTTTTCATTTATCGACTTCAACAAGTCGCTTTCCACACTTACCAGACCCAGTGGTGAAAAGCATAAATCATCTGTATCAGTCGACGAGTCGTGTTTTCTCTTGGGGATTGGTTCTCCTCGTTTATCTTCCGACATGTTTGGGTGTTGCATGTTGTTGTAATATTTGTCTAAATATTTCTCTAGCCTTATGATTTGTTTTGTGTTATTATCCAGATTGAATTTTATTAACTGCGAATATATGAAATGCTAATATTTAGTCTAACTTACTGATTTTGAATATTATGTTTTTATCTTGAGGTGATTTGTACCGCTGTCTATTCAATATGCCATCTTGTCTGACGCGCACCTATCATGCACCTTCCTATCGTTGAACCAGTAGTTGTTAGCCATTTAACAGTCTTATGGCCAGGGGATAGAAGCTGTTTAGGAGTCTGTTTGTTTGAGCCTTGAGGCACTGGTACCACCTGCCGGACGGGAGTATGGAGAAACATATATGTTCGGGTGGCTGGAGTCTATTGCACATTTTCAAGCCTTTCTTATACACCGCCTGGCATGTACTGTACATCCTGGATGGCTGGGAGTGCGCCCCCAGCGATGAGCTGGGTCGTCTAAACCACCCTCTGTAGGGCCTTCCGGGTCACGGGCGGTGCAGTTGGAATACCAGATGGTGATACAACCAGTCAGGATCAGAGTATGTGAGCGGAGCGGAGCTGGAGCAGCAGAGCGTGCCCAATTTGACTGGAGCTTGGAGCGATCTTCCCAAACGCTGGAGCGTCTACCTTCTCGCCCGCTGCAATTCCGCTCCAGTAGCGCTCACTTCACGAGATCAGGGCATGCCCACCCCGGCATGCATTTGTAGTCTACTTGTGTGCTGCTATAGCCCCTTGCTTTAGCTACTGTCATGGAGTTTGCTAAATATTTTCATAAAGAAACTGATAAAACACACAGGTGCTAAATCAAGGTGACTTACAAAGATGAGGACTAAGAGCAAGAGAGGGAGTGCGGTGATGTAGTGTCCACAACTAAAGAATCATTGTGGAATCTGAAAATACACGTATCCCAAAAGCATGCAACGTGCACATGCAAAAATTAAGGAATGAGGTGGGTAGATAACTAAATGTGTCATTGTAGCAAAGTATTTATTTAAAAAAAATCAGATCTCTTAAACGTTTCGTTCATTTTTGTTCTATTATCTATACAATAAGCCATAATTGATTTTGGCCCAATAGGCCTGGCATATTCCAACAATCAAGGAGCTTTCTGTTTTGATTGGGATATTTTGCCTAAAAACAACATTTAGGCCCACCTATAGAAACATTTAAAAACAACTCTGCATCTCTGCCCAGCCTGTCAAGAGTGGCCAAAGGGGTATTTAGCATCCCCAGTGGCTCTGCAAGTGTGGAGAGTATATTCTCCGCTGCTGGCCTGCTCTCCAGGTACCATCACATGAGCCTGAAGCCGCAGGCTGGCCAAACTCGTGTTTCTAAAACTGAATTCTAAAAATGAATTCAAAGGCACTAATAAGTAATTTTAAGTTTAATTTGTATTTAATTCTAAGTCACAGCCTATATGTGCAATTTATAGACTACAACGATTTAATACAACAAAATGTTGTTTAAATGCTTAAATGCTGAGCGCTTTATGAGCGCCTAGTGTGTCGCACTCGCAAATGCTTCACAATGTATTTCTTTGTAGTCTGTAGCCTTGAAATGATTGAAATAATATAGCCTCCTGACCTATAGCCTCCTGAGTGTTTATATGCTGTTTAATATGACATGTAGCCTTTTCAAAATTATGTTTGCTTCTTATTTATTTATTTATTTATTTTATTTCACCTTTATTTAACCAGGTAAACCAGTTGAGAACAAGTTCTCATTTACAACTGCGACCTGGCAAAAATAAAGCATAGCAGTGCGATAAAAACAAACACAGAGTTACATATGGGGTAAAACAAAACAAAGTCAAAAATACAACAGAAATACATATAATATACAGTGTGCAAATTTAGCAAGTTATGGAGGTAAGGCAATAAAATAGGCTATAGTGCAAAATAATTACAATTAGTATTAACACTGGAATGATAGATGTGCAAGAGATGATGTGCAAATAGAGATACTGGGGTACAAATGAGCAAAATAAATAACAATATAGGGATGAGGTAGTTGGGCGGGCCAATTTCAGATGGGCTGTGTACAGGTGCAGTGATCGGTAAGGTGCTCTGACAACTGATGCTTAAAGTTAGTGAGGGAGATAAGTGTCTCCAGCTTCAGAGATTTTTGCAATTTGTTCCAGTCATTGGCAGCAGAGAACTGGAAGGAACTGCGGCCAAAGGAGGTGTTTGCTTTGGGGATGACCAGTGAGATATACCCGCTGGAGCGCAGACTACGGGTGGGTGTTGCTATGGTGACCAATGAGCTAAGATAAGGCAGGGATTTGCCTAGCAGTGATTTATAGATGGCCTGGAGCCAGTGGGTTTGGCGACGAATATGTAGTGAGGACCAGCCAACAAGAGCGTACAGGTCACAGTGGTGGGTATTATATGGGGCTTTGGAGACAAAACGGATGGCACTGTGATAGACTACATCCAATTTGCTGAGTAGAGTGTTGGAGGCTATTTTGTAAATGACATCGCCGAAGTCAAGGATCGGTAGGATAGTCAGTTTTACGAGGGCATGTTTGGCAGCATGAGTGAAGGAGGCTTTGTTGCGAAATAGGAAACCGATTCTAGATTTAACTTTGGATTGGAGATTCTTAATGTGAGTCTGGAAGGAGAGTTTACAGTCTAACCAGACACCTAGATATTTGTAGTTGTCCACATACTCTAGATCAGACCCGTCGAGAGTAGTGATTCTAGTCGGGTGGGCGGGTGCAAGCAGCGTTCGGTTGAAGAGCATGCATTTAGTTTTACTAGTGTTTAAGAGCAGTTGGAGGCTACTGAAGGAGTGTTGTATGGAATTGAAGCTCGTTTGGAGGTTTGTTAACACAGTGTCCAATGAAGGGCCAGATGTATACAAAATGGTGTCGTCTGCGTAGAGGTGGATCTGAGAGTCACCAGCAGCAAGAGCGACGTCATTGATATACACAGAGAAAAGAGTCGGCCCAAGAATTGAACCCTGTGGCACCCCCATAGAGACTGCCATAGGTCCAGACAACAGGCCCTCCGATTTGACACATTGAACTCTATCTGAGAAGTAGTTGGTGAACCAGGCGAGGCAGTCATTTGAGAAACCAAGGCTATTTAGTCTGCCAATAAGAATGCGGTGGTTGACAGAGTCGAAAGCCTTGGCCAGGTCAATGAAGACGGCTGCACAGTACTGTCTATTATCGATCGCGGTTATAATATCGTTTAGGACCTTGAGCGTGGCTGAAGTGCACCCATGACCAGCTCGGAAACCGGATTGCATAGCGGAGAAGGTACGGTGGGATTCGAAATGGTCGGTGATCTGTTTGTTGACTTGGCTTTCAAAAACTTTTGAAAGGCAGGGCAGGATGGATATGGGTCTGTAACAGTTTGGATCTAGAGTGTCACCCCCTTTGAAGAGGGGGATGACCGCGGCAGCTTTCCAATCTCTGGGGATCTCAGACGTTACGAAAGAGAGGTTGAACAGGCTAGTAATAGGGGTTGCGACAATTTCGGCGGCTAGTTTTAGAAAGAAAGGGTCCAGATTGTCTAGCCCAGATGATTTGTAGGGGTCCAGATTTTGCAGCTCTTTTAGAACATCAGCTGTCTGGATTTGTGTGAAGGAGAAGCGGGGGGGCATGGGCAAGTTGCAGCGGAGGGTGCAGAGCTGGTGGCCGGGGTAGTGGTAGCCAGGTGGAAAGCATGGCCAGCCGTAGCAAAATGCTTGTTGAAATTCTCGATTATTGTAGATTTATCGGTGGTGATAGTGTTTCCTAGCCTCAGTGCAGTGGGCAGCTGGGAGGAAGTGCTCTTATTTTCCATGGACTTTACAGTGTCCCAAAACTTTTTGGAGTTAGTGCTACAGGATGCAAATTTCTGTTTGAAAAAGTTAGCCTTTGCTTTCCTAACTGCTTGTGTATATTGGTTCCTAACTTCCCTGAAAAGTTGCATATCGCGGGGGGGCTATTTGATGCTAATGCAGTACGCCACAGGATGTTTTTGTGCTGGTCAAGGGCAGTCAAGTCTGAGGAGAACCAGGGGCTATATCTGTTCTTAGTTCTGTATTTTTTGAATGGGGCATGTCTATTTAATATTGAGAGGAAATTACTTTTAAAGAACAACCAGGCATCCTCTACTGACGGAATGAGATCTATATCCATCCAGGATACCTGGGCCAGGTCAATTAGGAAGGCCTGCTCGCTGAAGTGTTTTTGGGAGCGTTTGACAGTGATGAGGGGTGGTCGTTTGACCGCGGACCCGTTACGGACGCAGGCAATAAGGCAGTGATCGCTGAGATCCTGGTTGAAGACAGCGGAGGTGTATTTAGAGGGTAAGTTAGTCAGGATGATATCTATGAGGGTACCCATGTTTACGGATTTAGGGTTGTACCTGGTAGGTTCGTTGATAATTTGTGTGAGATTGAGGGCATCTAGTTTAGATTGTAGGATGGCCGGGGTGTTAAGCATATCCCAATTTAGGTCACCAAGCAGTACGAACTCTGAGGATAGATGGGGGGCAATCAATTCACATATGGTGTCCAGGGCACAGCTGGGGGCTGAGGGGGGTCTGTAGCAAGCGGCAACAGTGAGAGATTTATTTCTGGAAAGGTGGATTTTTAGAAGTAGAAGCTCAAACTGTTTGGGCACAGACCTGGATAGTATGATGGAGCTCTGCAGGCTATCTCTACAGTAGATTGCAACTCCACCCCCCTTTGGCAATTCTATCTAGACGGAAAATGTTATAGTTGGGGATGGAAATTTCAGAATTTTTGGTGGCCTTCCTAAGCCAGGATTCAGACACTGCTAGAACATCAGGGTTGGCGGAGTGTGCTAACGCAGTGAATAACTCAAACTTAGGAAGGAGGCTTCTGATATTTATGTGCAGAAAACCAAGACTTTTACGGTTACAGAAGTCAACAAATGATAGCTCCTGGGGAGTAGGAGTGATACTGGGGGCTGCAGGGCCTGGGTTAGCCTCTACATCACCAGAGGAACAGAGGAGGACTAGAATAAGGATACGACTAAAGGCTTTAAGAACTGGTCTTCTAGTGCGTTGGGTACATAGAATAAAGGGGGCAGTTCTCCGGGCGTTGTAGAAAAGATTCAGGGCATTATGTACAGAAAAGGATATGGAAGGATATGAGTACAGTTCAGGTAACCCTAAGCGTTGGGTAACAATGAAAGAGATAGCGTCATTGGAGGCATCGATTGAGCCGGTCTCGGCGTGTATGGGGGGTGGAACAAAGGAACTATATGAGGCAGTTTGATAGGGACTAGGGGTTCTACAGTGAAATTGTATAATAAGAACTAACCCAAACAGCAATAGGCAAGGCATAATTGACATGGGAGAGAGGCATAAAGCAGTCACAGGTGTTATTAGAGAGAGCTAAGACACAACTGGAAATAGCGATAACGTTTGGGCTAAGACTAAACAGAATAAACAGGACAGGGTACCGTGTAAAGGAACAGTCCAGCAGGCATCAGCTGTGCAGCTGAGTGATCATAAGGTCCAGTGAACAGCAATATGTGAGTCCGAGAGCAGTTCAAATTGGTGCTTCAGCACAGCTAGCAGGGAGCACAGTTGTAGTTTGCGTGTGCTAGCGGGCCGGGGCTGGCAGATGGATCTTCGTGGTCGTCGCAACGGGAAGCCTGTTGTAACCACATCAGACTATTTCGTCGGCAAACCAGTCGTGTTGGATCGGCGGGGCTCCGTGTCAACACTAGGTGGTTCCGTCCGGTTGACAGAGAGGTAGATAGCCGGGAGATGGGAGATAGGCCTAGCTCAGGATGATTAGCCAGACCTCAACGTCCATTTTGTAGCAGCTAGCTGGTAGCGATGAATCCGGAGTTAAAGGTCCAGTGATTCAGTGATTCCGGCAGAAAAACTGATATGTTCTGGGTCGATAACGCGCTGTGCAGACAGTGCAGACTGGCCGAATAATAGTCCAGACTAGAGCTGGCTGGTAGGTGGTGCAGGCCACGGACAATGGTGAAAAACCGCTAACGGTAGCTGATATCAAGTAGCTAGTTAGCTGGCTACTCCCGTCCGGTAGACCTAGAGGTAGATAGCCGGGATATGAGCCTGACTCTAGGCTAGCTCGAGGCTAACTGGTGCTTGCATCGGGGGCAGTGGTGATTAGCCAAACAGCAACATCCATTCGGTTGCGGCTAGCTAGTTGCGATCCGGTGATTAATGTCCAGTGATTAAATTATTCCGGCAGAAAATCCAATGTTCTGGGTGAAATAGCAACTGTGGCTAATAGCAAGTAGCTAGTTAGCTGGCTAGCTAGTTTCAACTGGAGATTCTAGATAAAAGGTAAGTCAATAATAGAATCCGTTCCACATTGAGTGAGGCGGGTTGCAGGAAAGTATATTTTGTAGAAGGATGAAAAGTCTGATAGGAAAATATGTACGAAAAATACAAAAAAACAGGGTATTTACAGGCTATTTACAGACACACGACAAAAACAGGACTGCACTACTACGCCATCTTGGTTATATTCACCTTTTCATGTTTATTCAAATACTTTTCATAAAAATCCATATGGCATGGTTTCAATACTTAAAAACCAATTGGTAGGTCCAGGTAGTCACAAAAATAGACGGGTGTTGATTAAATTGTGATTTTAATGACTGGAGTGAATTTGGAGCAGCAGTTTTATTTCCTGTGAGTGGGAAGCTGTTTTTAGTGGAGTGGTAGGAAAGCACATGGAGCGCCGGAGCAGTGCGCAAGCACCGCTCCATGAAGGATGAGCGGGATTTCCAACCACTCAACTCCGCTCACATGCTCTGGTCAGCATGCTCTCAATGGTGCAGCTGTAAAAGTTCCTGAGGATCTGAGGGGCCATGCCAAATCGTTTCAGCCTCCTTAGGGAGAAGAGGCGTTACCGTGCCTTCTTCACGACTGTCCTTTACATTTACATTATCCAGAGCAACTTACAGTAGTGAGCATATAGATTATTTTATACTGGTCCCCTGTGGGAATCGAACCCAAAACCCTAGCGTCGCAAGTGCCATGATTTACCAACTGAGCCACACGGTGTGAGAGGACCGTGTTAAGTCCTCAGTGATGTGGACACCGAGGAACTTGAAGGTCTTGGCCCTCTCCACTGCGGAAAGGGCCAAGTCGGGTGAACAATATGTCGAGACATCCACTGCACTAGAGTCTTCAGACCATCTGTTGTTGATGAAGAGACGTACCCTTCCCCCTCTGGATTTCCCTGAATCCAATGTCTGTTCGGTGAATGGAGAATCCATTGAGTTGGATAGCCATTGGGGGTATCTTGTCCGAAAGCCAGGTTTCAGAAAAACAGAGAATATTGCATTTACGAGAGTCCCGTTGATACCAAATCCGCGATCGGAGGTCATCCATCTTATTATCATGTGACTATTACCAATAGAATGGAGGGAAGTGGTGGATTCTTTTTTTGGTCTCAACAGGACTCATGATCTCTTGCCTCTTTTTCGCTGTCATTTGCTCTTGGGTAGCCCAAAGATTAGATCGGAGCAGTGGTGGAAAAAGTACCCAATTGTCATACTTAAGTAAAAGTAAAGATACCTTAATAGAAAATGACTCAAGTAAAAGTGAAAGTGAAAGTCACCCAGTAAAATACTACTTGCGTAAAAGTCTAAAAGTATGTGGTTTTAAATATACTTAAGTATCAAAAGCTAATTGAATTGCTAAACTATACTAAGTATCAAAAGTAAAAGTATAAATCATTTCACATTCCTTATGTTAAGCAAACCAGACAGCACCAGAAAAATATAAAATAATTACGGATAGCCAGGGGCACACTCCAACACACATAATTTACAAATGAAGCATTTGTGTTTAGTGAGTCCGTCAGATCAGAGGCAGTAGGGATGACCAGGGATGTTATCTTGATAAGTGCGTGAATTTGACAATTTTCCTGTCCTGCTATGCATTCGAAATGTAACGAGTACTTTTGAGTGTCAGGGAAAATGTATGGAGTAAAAAGTACATTATTTTCTTTAGGAATGTAGTGAAGTAAAAGTAATAGGAAAGTAAAGTACAGATACCCCAAAAAACTACTTAAGTAGTACTTTAAACTAGTTTTACTTAAGTACTTTACACCACTGGATCGGAGGTACATAAAGAGCCAATTCGAAGTTGAAGCAGAAATGGAGGTTAGTAACTAACAATCTGATGTTCAAAAGTTTTGTCGATCAAAAGAAATGATAGCGGATACATTTCGTGCAATCAAAGTAAAGATGAACGCCAAAATCATCACAAAATAGCAAAGTTGGGTCAGAGCTTTCAAGACGGCAGCCATACAGTACAGTACATACAGTTGCATCTCAGTGGGTTCCTTTAAATAAATAAATGTTTTGGTCTAATAAATTGGAAGTTGTCAATCACATATTGTAGCGCTTAAGCATGAATTACATGCTATTAATCATAATAATTCGTAATTAGAACCAACTTACATCATATACTTGTTAACACCCAGCATTTACTAACTGAATTGGATCCTACAAACTCTCAGGAAGCATTGATACATTTCCACAACACACATTTTGTGTTGTGGAAATGTAATCAATGCTTCCTGAGAGTTATCTTTTTCTTCACATCAATGACAGGTGCAGAAAATAACCCAGTAAACATTGGGGAAGTAGAGTGAGTCAAGGGAATGCTAATCGTCAGTCTTTGGTCAATACATCAAGGGATTTCTACGGCAACAACTTCAAGGGAACCTCTGAAGATACTTCAACATTACGTGCCGGGAATTAATGGCAGTTAAGATATGAGCGACTTCCAAAGAGCTTGTGCTTTGACAGACGTGCACACACGTATGCAGCCCAACTTGAAGGGAATCGACTACCGGCGAGCCGTCAGAGTGGCGGTTACCTCTGTGTTCTTTTTAATGGAAATTAACAACTGGGATACTTATCATTCCGGGAGCACTCCTTCACACAACACCTTCTGAAGGTGTTACCCATGATTCCAAACACAAGCCGACTCTAGTGAGTGACAGTTTGCATAATAAAGCGCACTACACTCATATACCTCAGCGGGGGTTGTGTTGTTGCCTCAGTCAATGAGCAATAGTGCAGTATTGGTTCATGTCTGAATCAGATTGCATCAGGCAAAGCCTTCTCAATTGCTTTTCCTGGAAAGAGAGGATATCATTGTAGCTCAATTGGTAGAGCGTGGCGCTTGTAATGCCAGGGTAGTGGGTTCGATCCCCGGGACCACCCATATGTAAAAATGTATGCGCACATGACTGTAAGTCGCTTTGGATAAAAGTGTCTGCTAAATGGCATATTATTATTATATTAATGACCAGGAATATCAAATTATGTTGATTCGTTACCCTTCAATGTGAAAATACTATATTCTTGACAGCTAAACATCTTTGCTCCCTCTCTGGTTTCCTGTAAACCACGTTCTATTTACTTGAGAAATCAATAATCATATGCAATATACCAAAAGAGTTACAGGCATACTGTATATGATGACAACAGTCTGTCTGACTCAGTGAAGTAGGTTTCTGTCACCTTCATTTCAAAGAGTGTCCCACACATTGACCCAACTGCGATCCTCTTTGAAAACACCTACAGTGAGGGAAAAAAGTATTTGATCCCCTGCTGATTTTGTACGTTTGCCCACTGACAAAGACATGATCAGTCTATAATTTTAATGGTAGGTTTATTTGAACAGTGACAGACAGAATAACAACAAAAAAATCCAGAAAAACGCATGTCAAAAATGTTATAAATTGATTTGCATTTTAATGAGGGAAATAAGTATTTGACCCCTCTGCAAAACATTACTTAGTACTTGGTGGCAAAACCTTTGCTGGCAATCACAGAGGTCAGACGTTTCTTGTAGTTGGCCACCAGGTTTGCACACATCTCAGGAGGGATTTTGTCCCACTCCTCTTTGCAGATCTTCTCCAAGTCATTAAGGTTTTGAGGCTGACGTTGGGCAACTCGAACCTTCAGCTCCCTCCACAGATTTTCTATGGGATAAAGGTCTGGAGACTGGCTAGGCCACTCCAGGACCTTAATGTGCTTCTTCTTGAGACACTCCTTTGTTGCCTTGGCCGTGTGTTTTGGGTTATTGTCATGCTGGAATACCCATCCACGACCCATTTTCAATGCCCTGGCTGAGGGAAGGAGGTTCTCACCCAAGATTTGACGGTACATGGCCCCGTCCATCATCCCTTTGATGCTGTGAAGTTGTCCTGTCCCCTTAGCAGAAAAACACCCCCAAAGCATAATGTTTCCATCTCCATGTTTGATGGTGGAGATGGTGTTCTTGGGGTCATAGGCAGCATTCCTCCTCCTCCAAACACGGCGAGTTGAGTTGATGCCAAAAAGCTCCATTTTGGTCTCATCTGACCACAACACTTTCACCCAGTTCTCCTCTGAATCATTCAGATGTTCATTGGCAAACTTCAGACTGGCCTGTATATGTGCTTTCTTGAGCAGGGGGACCTTGCGGGCGCTGCAGGATTTCAGTCCTTCACGGCGTAGTGTGTTACCAATTGTTTTCTTGGTGACTATGGTCCCAGCTGCCTTGAGATCATTGACATGATCCTCCTGTGTAGTTCTGGGCTGATTCGTCACCGTTCTCATGATCATTGCAACTTCACGAGGTGAGAGCTTGCATGGAGCCCCAGGCTGAGGGAGATTGACAGTTATTTTGTGTTTCTTCCATTTGCGAATAATCGCACCAACTGTTGTCACCTTCTCACCAAGCTGCTTGCCGATGGTCTTGTAGCCCATTCCAGCCTTGTGTAGGTCTACAATCTTGTTCCTGACATCCTTGGAGAGCTCTTTGGTCTTGGCCATGGTGGAGAGTTTGGAATCTGATTGATTGATTGCTTCTGTGGACAGGTGTCTTTTATACAGGTAAAAAGCTGAGATTAGGAGCACTCCCTTTACGAGTGTGCTCCTAATCTCAGCGCGTTACCTGTATAAAAGACACCTGGGAGCCAGAAATCTTTCTGATTGAGAGGGGGTCAAATACTTATTTCCCTCATTAAAATGCAAATCAATTTATAACATATTTGACATGCGTTTTTCTGGATCTTTTTGTTGTTATTCTGTCTCTCACTGTTCAAATAAACCTACCATTAAAATTATAGACTGATCATTTCTTTGTCAGTGGGCAAATGTACAAAATCAGCAGGGGATCAAATACCTTTTTCCCTCACTGTACTAGAAATAGCAACCAGTACTCCATTGCAATTAAATATAAACCATCCAGTCAGCAAGCATCTGTCAATTTTGCCTAGGGATGTATCAAATGTGCTTTTTCCCTTTAAATAAAGGCACATTTTTGTAGCTTAAAGGTCATGAACAGTCAAAATCATGTTTTTCATGAAATTGGAAGATATTTGAAGGAAACCAGATCATAGTATGATGACCAAAGTATGAAAAATGACTTGCTTCTACACTGATAAAGTTTGATCATAAAGTTACTTGTTCCCTCCCCTATGTCAAATAATTGGATTCATTATTAAGGGGACAAAGTGACATCACCTTAACAATAATAATTTTAATACACCAATAGTAATATGATATTCGCTTACCTAATTTAAATAATTGCCGCCTTGTAACCAACATCGGAGAAGGCATGTTTGCAGAGGGACGTGGTTTATACAGCTAGATAGCTACTCTACTGGTGCTAAAATGTTAGTTACTGGATAGCTAGGTCTTCAGTCAGCATGGAACAAAAGGAGGTGAAGGGTTGTTCAAAACTCAGAAGCTGTTGTCAAGTCAACACATCCGTCAGTGCTGCTGTGAAACACTTCATAAGAGACATGCCAAACGGGAGGTGTGTGTGTTTGTGTGTGTGTGTGTGTATATATATATATATATATATATATATATATATACACAGTGGGGAAAAAATGTATTTAGTCAGCCACCAATTGTGCAAGTTCTCCCACTTAAAAAGATGAGAGAGGCCTGTAATTTTCATCATAGGTACACGTCAACTATGACAGACAAATTGAGGAAAAAAATCCAGAAAATCACATACTAGGATTTTTAAGGAATTTATTTGCAAATTATGGTGGAAAATAAGTATTTGGTCACCTACAAACAAGCAAGATTTCTGGCTCTCACAGACCTGTAACTTCTTCTTTAAGAGGCTCCTCTGTCCTCCACTCGTTACCTGTATTAATGGCACCTGTTTGAACTTGTTATCAGTATAAAAGACACCTGTCCACAACCTCAAACAGTCACACTCCAAACTCCACTATGGCCAAGACCAAAGAGCTGTCAAAGGACACCAGAAACAACATTGTAGACCTGCACCAGGCTGGGAAGACTGAATCTGCAATAGGTAAAAAGCTTGGTTTGAAGAAATCAACTGTGGGAGCAATTATTAGGAAATGGAAGACATACAAGACCACTGATAATCTCCCTCGATCTGGGGCTCCACGCAAGATCTCACCCCGTGGGGTCAAAATGATCACAAGAACGGTGAGCAAAAATCCCAGAACCACACGGGGGGACCTAATGATTGACCTGCAGAGAACTGGGACCAAAGTAACAAAGCCTATCATCAGTAACACACTAAGCCGCCAGGGACTCAAATCCTGCAGTGCCCCCTGCTTAAGCCAGTACATGTCCAGGCCCGTCTGAAGTTTGCTAGAGTGCATTTGGATGATCCAGAAGAGGATTGGGAGAATGTCATATGGTCAGATGAAACCAAAATAGAACTTTTTGGTAAAAACTCAACTCGTCGTGTTTGGAGGACAAAGAATGCTGAGTTGCATCCAAAGAACACCATACCTACTGTGAAGCATGGGGGTGGAAACATCATGCTTTGGGGCTGTTTTTCTGCAAAGGGACCAGGACGACTGATCCGTGTAAAGGAAAGAATGAATGGGGCCATGTATCGTGAGATTTTGAGTGAAAACCTCCTTCCATCAGCAAGGGCATTGAAGATGAAACGTGGCTGGGTCTTTCAGCATGACAATGATCCCAATCTCACCGCCCGGGCAACGAAGGAGTGGCTTCGTAAGAAGCATTTCAAGGTCCTGGAGTGGCCTAGCCAGTCTCCAGATCTCAACCCCATAGAAAATCTTTGGAGGGAGTTGAAAGTCTGTGTTGCCCAGCGACAGCCCCAAAACATCACTGCTCTAGAGGAGATCTGCATGGAGGAATGGGCCAAAATACCAGCAACAGTGTGTGAAAACATTGTGAAGACTTACAGAAAACGTTTGACCTGTGTCATTGCCAACAAAGGGTATATAACAAAGTATTGACAAAGTACATACACAAAAATGTATGCACGCATGACTGTAAGTCGCTTTGGATAAAAGCGTCTGCTAAATGGCATATTATTATTATTATTATTATTATTGAGAAACTTTTGTTATTGACCAAATACTTATTTTCCACCATAATTTGCAAATAAATTCATTAAAAAATCTACAATGTGATTTTCTGGATTTTTTTCTTCTCATTTAGTCTGTCATAGTTGACGTGTACCTATGATGAAAATTACAGGCCTCTCTCATCTTTAAGTGGGAGAACTTGCACAATTGGTGGCTGACTAAATACTTTTCCCCCCCACTTACATAATACCAGTCAAAAGTTTGGACACACCTTTTCTTTATTTTTACTATTTTTTACATTGTAGAATAATAATGAAGACATCAAAACTATGAAATAACACATATGGAATCATGTAGTAACCTAAAAAGTTTTAAACAAATCAAAATATATTTCATATTTGAGATTCTAGATAGCCATCCTTTGCCTTGACGATAGCTTTGCACACTCTTGGCATTCTCTAAACCAGCTTCATGAGGTAGTCACCTGGAATGCATTTCAATTACCAAGGGGTGCCTTCTTAAAAGTTAATTTGTGGAATTTCTTTCCTTCTTAATGCATTTGAGCCAATCAGTTGTGTTGTGACAAGGTAGCCCTATTTGGTAAAAGACCAAGTCCATATTATGGCAAGAACAGCTCAAATAAACAAAGAGAAATGACAGTCTATCATTACTTTAAGACATGAAGGTCAGTCAATACGGAACATTTCAAAAACGTTGAAAGTTTCTTCAAGTGCAGTTGCAAAAACCATCAAGTGCTATGATGAAACTGGCTCTCATGAGGACCGCCACAAGAATGGAAGACACAGAGTTATCTTTGCTGCAGAGGATAAGTTAATTAGAGTTATCAGCCTCAGAAATTGCAGCCCAAATAAATGCTTCACAGAGTTCAAGTCACAGACACATCTCAACATCAACTATTCAGAGGGGACTGCGTGAATCAGGCCTTCATGGTCGAATTGCTGCAAAGAAACCACTACTAAAGGACACCAATAAGAAGAAGAGACTTGCTTGGACCAAGAAACAAGAGCAATGCACATTAGACCGGTGGAAATTTGTCCTTTTGGTCTGGAGTCCAAATTGGAGATTTTTGATTCCAACTGCCATGTCTTTGTAAGACGCGGTGTGGGTGAATGGATGATCTCCGCATGTGTAGTTCCCACCGTAAAGCATGGAGGAGGAGGTGTTATGGTGTGGGGGTGCTTTGCTGGTGACACTGTCTGTGATTTATTTAGAATTCAAGGCACACTTAACCAGCATGGCTACCACAGCATTCTGCAGCGATACGCCATCCCATCTGGTTTGGGCTTAGTGGGACTATCATTTGTTTTTCAACAGGACAATGACCCAACACACCTCCAAGCTGTGTAAGGGCTATTTTACCAAGAAGGAGAGTGATGGATTGCTGCATCAGATGACCTGGCCTCCACAATCCCCCAACCTCAACCCAATTGAGATGGTTTGGGATGACTCGGACAGCAGAGTGAAGGAAAAGCAGCCAACAAGTGCTCAGCATATGTTGGAACTCCTTCAAGACTGTTGGAAAAGCATTCCAGGTGAAGCTGGTTGAGAGAATGCCAAGAGTGCAAAGCTGTCATCAAGGCAAAGGGTGGCTATTTGAAGAATATATACAATATTTTGATTTGTTTAACACTTTTTTGGTTACTACATGATTCCATATGTGTTATTTCATAGTGTTGATGTCTTCACTATTATTATACAATGTAAAACATAGTAAAAATAAAGAAAAACCCTTGAATGAGTAGGTGTGTCCAAACTTTTGACTGGTACTGTATATATATTAAAAATGATATCATTGATTCAATTTCAATGCTGTTTGAGTTGCTTTGTGTATCACCAAATTAGCTTGAGATGATTTTACTGCAACACCGCTCACTGCATCCAAGTTGCTTGACATAGGCGTTTCAAAGAGCTGTCAGTCAAGTCGAGCTCATGAATATAAGCTCCCCACCCACTCAGCCTGTCTTTAAACTTCCTGGTTATTTAGCCATGAGAGAAAACGTTTTCAGAATGACTGCCCAGGAGCTTTAAGAACTCCCCAAACAAATGAAACACTGCAGACTATTCTAGAAAAGAGGATAAAGACTATTTAAAGAATAGAAAGGAATCGAAAACATTTGTTTTGAGACGTTCCGGTGGGCAGCTCTGCTTTACAGGTTTGCCACCTATTCTATTCCTCCAGTCTTTCTGAAATGTAAATGTTTGCCAGTAACTCTGTTTATTTTGTATTCATGTCTGCTGAATTATAAATGACCATATGGGAGGCTTTATGTTTACACAGTGTGGGGTGGTGGGGTGGGGTGGGGTGGGGTGGGGGCGGGGGAGCAAAGAAGAAATGTAATGGGACAGCTGCCTGTAATTGGAAGTGCTTGCCGTTCTTCTCTGCGTTCCATCAATTGGCATAGGTACTAGACAGCGTGAGTTTTAGTATTGATTAACATTTAGTTAGACACTGTGGGGATTTTTGTGAGTAGAGGCTTGGTTGGCACGGGTTGGAGGAAAATAATCTCTCCATCGACACTTCCACTCAAATGATCATTTTGAATGTCTCAAAATAAGAGTTCAAGAGGGGAAAGAGAATGAATTCTGACAAATTTTACAGATCAGATGACAATCTGTTACACCGAGTCACTGTTCAACTTTGCAGAGTGAAACTTTCCAAAAAGCATTTTTTGGATCTAACAATTTAACTGTCGATTGCTCTTGGTAGACTTAACATGTTAAATGAAGATACCTACCATACTTTCTCAGTGTTTTTTCAAACATTTTCATGAGGAGCATGCAGTAAGATGGACAGTTTCCATTTCAAGCCCATGTAATTAAAACATTTTTACTAATAGCAAATGTATCATAATTCCTGTTGGCTATCAGCATATGACAAGCTATTTCATTTTAGAGCAATGTTTTATTTTAAAGCCTTCATTTGTAGGAACTGTCTCGTCAGTGACTTCTAAACCCTTAATAAAAAAGTATTAATGTCCTTGGGACAATATGCTTTTCTTGTCTCACATTAATTGGGGCCTTGGGTTCTCTAACAATATGACATAAGTGTCGACAGCCCTGTAGACTCCACTGTTTTCAAAGTCTGCGGCATAATTACAACAACCTTAAAGGGTTGCAAATGTGGTTCTCTCATGAGAGAAGATTAAACAATTTCAAAGAGTATAAGCCAGTATTATCTGTGAGACCTTTTGTTTGCGAAGGAGTAGGACATGTCTAGTACAAGTCTACTATGAGTACAGGAGACTCCTGAGCTCCGAAAAGACTTGAGCAAATACACCAAACACCCTTGTCTAGCTCAGTATCTGTATCACTTCAGTACTCACAAGCGATGATGTTGGCGTATCGGTTCTTGTTGCGGTTTTCATCCTTCTTGGCGGTCTCCCATGGGGCCGCCTGTCCTTCCGTCAGGCCCTGAAATCACATCACACACTATCAAACATTGCTGCAGGCCAGCGTGCACATGTTATCTGCCTCAATCTGTAGCTGAGGTGGCCTGTAATGGTAAAAAGAACAGACACAAGTTTACGTCTGCAAAGTTCTGGCGCTTTCTTTATTCTGAAGAATGTTTTTTTTCTCTTGTTCAATTGTCTATTTCCTTGTTCGTACTTTTAAAACATTCACATCAAACAAGTGCACACTTTAAATTACTCAACATAAATGCACTTTACCTAATGCAGAATAAAAAAAAAATCCACAAATAACCCTGTTTTACTGTATGATTTCACATGAAAACCAAAATGTATTTCACATTCATACTGTAATGGCATTAGCCCTATTGCCATTAGCCACGGTAGCGGCTAAACTACCGAAGTTCAATGGACAAGGTAAATGGGACGTTTTTTTCACTCAATTTGACTTGTTGACTAGAGCCGGGAGGTGGTCTAACGAGACGAAAGCGTTCCAGCTTGCCCTGAGCCTGGCAGAGGAGGCGTCGGAATGCCTGCTAACGCTAGCCCCGGACGAGAGGGCAGCAACGCGCAGCCCAACATGCTGCGGATTGAATAGAGTAACAGAAATAGACTTCTGAGGGAATTGTTAAAGGCGTTGGCGAGTGGTATTCTGAGCCTGACCCGGCGGGCTTATGCAACTATACCGATTGGGGTGCAAGACGAGCTGGCACGGGACAGTTTTATTAGAGCGCTCTCTTCCACCGAACTGGGTAAGCATGTTCAGATGGCAGACCCACCGTCTCTGCGGGCTGCAGTGGAAGAGGGAGCTGTTCTGGGGTGAGGGAGTGAGAGTGGAGGTTGACAGTCAACCGGAGGTGATCGCAAGTGTGGGTCGACGAGTTGGGCGGTTTAGTCAAGACTGCTTCGCTTGTCATTGAGAGGGGCTCCAGGCAACGTCACAGCGTCAGCTCAACTCCCATTGTCTGCTGGGGAGTGTGGCAGATTCTCCATTCAGCGGGAATGTGGCAGATTCTCCCGTCACCAGGGAAACGACAGCGGGTTCTCATGGGCCCCCCCCCGCCCCCGAACCCACAGTAAGCAGAAGAGGTACCCAGCAGCAGCGCAGGCAAGATGGTGGGGACCTGCTCCCCCAGGGTATAGCTGCTGCCGCGTTTCCTAGTCTGGTAGTTGTGGTAGGACGGACCACTGTGGAGGACTTCTGAAATGTCATCGTCAAGGTAGAGGGGGTGGAATGTTCGGCCCTGGTCGACACGGGCTCTACAGTAACCCTGGTGAGACCAGACATACTACCTGTTGGGGTGCGGGTGGAGCCGACCCTTGTCCAGCTGCGGACTGTCACGGGGGAGCTAGCCCCCATGTTAGGGAAGTGTCAGCTGTATGTGACTGTGGGGGGGAGAACTGTGGTCCTCTGTAGCTCAATTGGTAGAGCATGGCGCTTGTAACGCCAGGGTAGTGGGTTCGATCCCGGGGACCACCCATACGTAAAAATGTATGCACACATGACTAAGTCGCTTTGGATAAAAGCATCTGCAAAATGACATATTATTATATTATTATTATTTTTAACTGTGGGGTGTCCGGTGTGGATAGCAGCGGTGCAGGACCCCTGTATACTGGGAATTGACTTTTTGAAAAACTGTGGGGCTCAGTTGGACTTAGCTTCGGGCACTTTGAGGCTGTCGGGGGGGCCCACAGTGGGGTTGTCGCCTTCGGGAGGGCCTGCGGGGGCAGGGCTGTCCCTCCGTCTTCCTCCAAGCTTGCCGAAACTCCACCGGTCGTCCCAGCTGCTCCCTTGGTCGTTGTGCCATCCCAGCAGCTGTCTCCGGCGGCGACGGCCTTCACTCCCCATAACGGTGCAAGCACAGGCAGCCCAGTAGCCCAAAACACACTGGCTTCTTCACCCCATCAGCCCGACGGGGGGAAGGAGGAAGCTGATGAAAAACTGTCAGGGCCTGGATGAGAGACAACAGCGGGAGTGTGGCAGAGTGTAGGGGGAGTTATAGCAGCTGCTGTTGGACTTTAATGATAGCTTCGCTTGGTGGGAAGATGAGGTAGGGCAAACGCACCTAGTTCAGCACGAAATAGACACTGGGGACGCCCAATCCATTAAAATTTGGCACTGTCGTATTCCCCTTGCCCGGAGGGAAGCAGTAGACACAGCTATTGTTGACATATTGCGGGCTGATTTCATTGAGCCATCAAAAACTGACTTTTCCACGGATAGGGGGCATGGCAGTTCAAGGTGCTGTGCTTCGGCCTCTGTAATGCTCCTGCCACCTTTGAGAGGCTCATGGACAGAGTGCTGACTGGGGTTTGTCGTGTACCTAGACGACATATTGGTGCACGGCACATCATTCGAGGGGGCACTGGGGGCACTTAGGCGAGTGTTGGAGAGGATCTCGAGGACGGGGCTAAAATTACATCTGGGAAAGTGCCATTTCATGCAAAGGGAGGTGGCGTTCCTGGGTCATCAGCTGGGTGGTGAGGGCATCAGCACGATGCCAGACAAAGTGGAGGCTGTGAGGGGGTGGTCAGTTCCAGGGGGGAGGTTAAGAGCTTCCTGGGGCTGGCATCCTACTATCGTAGGTTTGTGAAGGGGGTTGCAGGGGTAGCGGCTCCTTTAAACCACCTTCTCAAGGAGGACACTGTTTTTCAGTGGACCGAAGAGCACCAGCAGGCGTTTGAAGCCCTCAAATGTACCCTGGTGGAGGCCCCTGTCCTGGCCTCACCAGATCAAAACCATCCATTAATCCTGGACACCAACGTAAGCAATGAGGGCTTGGGGGCTGTGCTGGCTCAGCGTGGTCCTGATGGGGAACACGTAGTAGCTTATTACAGCAGAACTTTTGATAAGGCTGAGGAGAGACCTATTGGCTGTCGTGGCAGCAGTACGCCATTTCAAGTACTACCTGGGGGGCCTGCCGTTTGTGGTCTGGACGGATCACTCTGCCCTGCAGTGGCTTCTCTCCTTCAAGGAGCCAGAGTGTCAGATCGACCGCTGGCTGGAGGAGCTGCAACCCTACGACTTCCAGGTGGAGCACAGAGCCGGCCTTCGCCACAGCAATGCAGACGCCTTGTCCCGCTGCCCGTGTGCTGAGGACGGCTGTGGGTACTGCGCCAAACGGGTGGAGCGAGAGAGAGAGAACTGTGCACGGAGGAGGGAGTCACCGCCACGGTGAGTCAGCTGGGGGTGACAGAGTGCCGGGAGCTCGAGGCTGTGGACATCGGGGAGTGGAGGCGTCGCCAAGAGAAGGACGCAGAGCTGCGTCCTGTGCTGCAGTGGGTGGAAGAGAGAAGACGACCACCGTGGGGGGAAGTAGCCCCTCTATCACCAGTCACCAAAGGACTGTGGGCTTCACAGTCCTTAGAGTGGCTGAGGGGGTGCTCCAGAGGGGGTGGAAAAAGCCAGCTACTGGAGGAATTACGTGGCAGGTAGTGGTGCCCAAAAGGCTGCAGGGGAGTGTGTTACAGCAACTTCATAGGGGAATAGGCGCGGGGCATTTTGGTGTCTCCAAAACGTTAAAGCGCGTGCGTAAAGGCTTCTATTGGGCCAGGCACAGGAGGGATGTGGAGGACTTTTGTAGGCAGTGCGACGAGTGTGCTGCTAAAAAGAAGGACCTCCGGGTCAGTCAAACGCACTCCTACAACAATTCCCAGTAGGGGAGCCCATGGAGAGACTGGGGGTAGACATAGTGGGGCCGTTTCCAACCACAGACAGCGGTAACAGGTGGATTCTTACTGCTATGGACTACTTCACCAAGTGGCCAGAGGCTTACGCTCTCCCACACCAGGAGGCAGAGACAGTAGCTGATGCGTTGGTAGGGGGAATAATCAGTTGGTTTGGGGTGCCACAGTCTATTCACAGCGACCAGGGGAGAAACTTCGAGTCACGGGTGTTCTCAGAGTTGTGTAGACGGTTAGGCGCGGAGAAGACGCGCACTACTCCGCTTCACCCCCAGAGTGATGGGCTGGTGGAAAGATTTAACAGAACATTAGCGCAGCAGCTGGCTATCGTCACCTCAAAACACCAGAGAGATTGGGACACCCACTTACTGTTTATTCTTATGACATGTAGGTTGGCTGTTCAAGAATCGACTGCATGCTCCCCAGCGCTACTAATGGTAGGTCGTGAGTTGCGCACCCCAGCCGAACGGACATTTGGCCACCCTCCTGATAACGACGACGCGGTTTTGCCCGGCCCGAACTATGTTCGTCATCTGCAGAACCGGTTAGAAGCGGCTCACACCTTCGCAAGAGAGCAACTCGAATGCAGGGTTGCGGCGAAAGCGCCACTATGACTCGCGCGCTAGGGGGAGGCACTTTGGAGCGTGAAAATGCGTGTGGCTTTAACGACCCGGTATTGTGTTCTGTGTTCGTGGGTGTGTTATTGTTCTCATGGGTGCTAGCAGGGGTTAAATATGCCAGGACAGACAGAAAGGTTGGGGGGGTTTTGAAATGCATAAATAGGGGCTACTGTCTCATCTCTCTCTCTTTTCGATTTGGGATCTTGATCTGCTCCTATGAGTCTGCCACTTAACTTTACATTGTGTATTTGTGTACGTTCGGAATTTAGCGGTGTGGGCGGTGCCCTGAACAATAGCCCAGTTTAGGAATAAACCTGTGTTCTGCCCTGCACATCTGGTGTCCGTCTCTTTTTCCTTTATGACCCAGCTCGGGTCATTACAATACAATAGAAACACTTATATATGAAGACAAAAATAATGGAATGTTTTTCTATATACCGCTACCAATATAGAAAACTGATCACAATACATTCAGCTTTAAGATAGTAGCGCCTCGGTAAAATCGTCTCTCTCTCATGCACCCGCACTGTCTGCACTAAAAGTCCACGCTACAGACTGAGCGTTGCCAGCCAGTTTACCAGCTCGTGAGCACAATTTTACAGAAAACCAATAACATGTAAAACGAACTCAGAAATCCCTAACAACTGGATTCTTTATAAAATCTCCTAGACAGAATCCAGTACAAGTAAGCTACTCAATAAACATAGTGTCTGTGATTTGTAAATCATTTTTACCTCAGCTAGCATCAAGCTAACATATACTCTCGCTCATTGTAAATCACATTCTTCTCTCACTCAGTTCGACACAAAAACAACACAAAACCTTTCCTGACGTGATAATACCTTGACAAAGTTGTTAAATAGCATGTTATTACATATTCTTTCAATATTAGAAAGTTTGGAAGTTCTGTTACATACCTGTAATAGTAAAAAGAACGGACACAAGTTTACGTCTGCAAAGATCTGGCGCTTTCTTTATTAAGAAGATGTTTCTAACTGACAGACATTGACGAGGATGAATATTCAAATATACAGTCTGTCAGAAGGACTCCAATAAATACATGAGCACATGATATCCCTTGGTGTAATGGGACTTAAATGGAGTTGTTTGTCCTTCTCTGGATAATCTGAACTGTACAGAGAACATGTCAATGTTTGCTAAGAAAATAGTGTTTGTGTGGTTAACAGGCTGCACAAGGCAGGCGATATGGACTGTGTGCTAAATTGTCCTTTAGCATCCATTAAAGGATATCTGTGCTAAAATGCCGATACAACAAGCTTTAATTTGCACAGCTTTCACTTGCAGACAACAACATAGAGTTTGACCCATTTACCAGACGTTGATTCCTCATCGCCCAGTCAACTGGAAAATGGATCTGCTGTCTATCCCCCAAACAGGGAGTTTATTATTAAGGTTAAAGGTGAATGCTTTCACAGGGGAGCATCCAATCCACTCCCTCTGTTTACTTCCTGTTAGAGCTATAATATCCCGTTGCCTATCTCTGTCTGGTTTGGCCGTGGCATAAACAGCTCTCTCTCTACCCTCTGTAATAATGCTGGCAGCCATGAAAGTGAAGACCCAGAGGCCTCTACTCCATCATGGCACATCTGTCTCCTTATTGAGCGTGAAATAGAGCTACTCCCCAACACTGGCTCAGGTCCACACCACTCAGAGACTGCACTGACAGACCGGTCAGCGAGACACAGGGAGGATGATAGATGGGTAAATTCTCAGAGCTTTCTGTTTCTCTATATCCTTCTAGACATTTCTCATATATACAGTGGGGGGAAAAAAGTATTTAGTCAGCCACCAATTGTGCAAGATCTCCCACTTAAAAAGATGAGAGAGGCCTGTAATTTTCATCATAGGTACACGTCAACTATGACAGACAAATTGAGGAAAAAAAATCCAGAAAATCACATTGTAGGATTTTTTATGAATTTATTTGCAAATTATGGTGGAAAATAAGTATTTGGTCACCTACAAACAAGCAAGATTTCTGGCTCTCACAGACCTGTAACTTCTTCTTTAAGAGACTCCTCTGTCCTCCACTCGTTACCTGTATTAATGGCACCTGTTTGAACTTGTTATCAGTATAAAATACACCTGTCCACAACCTCAAACAGTCACACTCCAAACTCCACTATGGCCAAGACCAAAGAGCTGTCAAAGGACACCAGAAACAAAATTGTAGACCTGCACCAGGCTGGGAAGACTGAATCTGCAATAGGTAAGCAGCTTGGTTTGAAGAAATCAACTGTGGGAGCAATTATTAGGAAATGGAAGACATACAAGACCACTGATAATCTCCCTTGATCTGGGGCTCCACGCAAGATCTCACCCCGTGGGGTCAAAATGATCACAAGAACGGTGAGCAAAAAATCCCAGAACCACACGGGGGGACCTAGTGAATGACCTGCAGAGAGCTGGGACCAAAGTAACAAAGCCTACCATCAGTAACACACTACGCCGCCAGGGACTCAAATCCTGCAGTGCCAGACGTGTCCCCCTGCTTAAGCCAGTACATGTCCAGGCCCGTCTGAAGTTTGCTAGAGTGCATTTGGATGATCCAGAAGAGGATTGGGAGAATGTCATATGGTCAGATGAAACCAAAATAGAACTTTTTGGTAAAAACTCAACTCGTCGTGTTTGGAGGACAAAGAATGCTGAGTTGCATCCAAAGAACACCATACCTACTGTGAAGCATGGGGGTGGAAACATCATGCTTTGGGGCTGTTTTTCTGCAAAGGGACCAGGACGACTGATCCGTGTAAAGGAAAGAATGAATGGGGCCATGTATCGTAAGATTTTGAGTGAAAACCTCCTTCCATCAGCAAGGGCATTGAAGATGAAACGTGGCTGGGTCTTTCAGCATGACAATGATCCCAAACACACCGCCTGGGCAACGAAGGAGTGGCTTCGTAAGAAGCATTTCAAGGTCCTGGAGTGGCCTAGCCAGTCTCCAGATCTCAATCCCATAGAAAATCTTTGGAGGGAGTGAAGACTTACAGAAAACGTTTGACCTGTGTCATTGCCAACAAAGGGTATATAACAAAGTATTGAGAAACTTTTGTTATTGACCAAATACTTATTTTCCACCATAATTTCCAAATAAATTCATAAAAAAATCCTACAATGTGATTTTCTGGATTTTTTTCTTCTCATTTTGTCTGTCATAGTTGACGTGTACCTATGATGAAAATTACAGGCCTCTCTCATCTTTTTAAGTGGGAGAACTTGCACAATTGGTGGCTGACTAAATACTTTTTTTCCCCACTGTACAAGTGATTTGAGAAAGATCTTTGCGTTGAAATAGACCTATGGCATTCCCTTCGTCCCGACAGCATATGTTACTGTTAAAAAATGTATGAATAAATAGATGGATTTGTTGCAGTTTGAATGTGTGCTTAATCTGGACTTCCCCATTATATATGTTTGAAAATGAATTGCTGTTAATCAACACAGGAAGTCTATGGTTTTACAAAGGTAAGCAGATCCTTTTGGCATGCAACCTACGTCTGACTGCCCCTACAATTGGGCTCACCATGGATTAAAGCAGTTTGTTTGTGTGTGTTGGCGGGCTGACAGCAATCACCCCCTTGAAAGAAACAGTGGGGACACAGTGGGAACAAAGCAAGGGCAAATTTAGTGGCCTCCCTTATCAGATAATAGCATTCCCAGCGGAAGTCAGACGAGAGCGCACAGACACTGGGATCAAAGGCAGAGAATGTAAAAAGTTATAGATACAAACTAATGGCTCAGTACAGCACCCCTCCAGACACAGACGCGTGCGAGTGAGAGAAAAGAGAGAAAGAGAAAACGGTCCTCACAAAACCTGATTAAAACATGTTGATGTTGCTTTGCCACTCCTGGAATAAAAAGACCCCCTGGTTACAGCTCGGCTTTTGTGATTCCATCTGTTCAAAACTGACAGTAATACAAAGAGGCGGATGCTTGTCCAAGAATGTTCAGCCAGTCAAGGTTTTTCTTTCATTCAAGCTCTAACTGTGTGCAGAGTAGTTCAGTAGTTCCTGTCTGTTGTGTATATACAGCATTTATACAAGCTACAAGCTATACTTTTTTAGCCATGCTAGCTATGGGTTCAGGATTCAACCCCAATTAGGAAATGTGTGAAATAGAAATTAATGAATGAGGCAAATATGTCTAAAAAATGGAATCCAACCAAATAGTCTGAGTTCATATTCCTTTACAGCTAGGCTGGCTATCTGTAGAGAAAAAAGGGTTATATTAATTCATCTTTGTCTGGTCCACAGAATTATTACTGACTCAGCCCCCAGATACCTATCCAATTATTTGAGACTGATATTGACTGGTTCAAATTTAAGAGTCTATCTGGTAAGAACACCTTTCTATATACAGGCGCTGTTGAGTGGATCAAACTACCACAACTTAAAGCTATACCTACCAGAACATATTTTAAATACAATGTCAAAAGTTGGCTGATGACTGAACCATAGAACCATTTTCATGTCTGTATCTATATAATGTATCTATGTCTGTACCACAATGGAAGTATATAATTTACTTTGTGTTATCCATGTCAACTTTTGAAAATAAGTGTATATTTATACAGTATATTTTTAAAACTGTCCGATAAAATCAATCAATCCATCAATCAACCCCAAATGTAATAATGGCCATTTATTGCATCACCTGTGATTGAGTGTGTAGAAACTAAGATATCAGTGCCATGTTCATTAGGCACCAAACGAAAGAAAACAGACCGAAATAGGATCCCTCGCTACCTGGACTTCAGTAATGCTTGTTTTTCTGCTGCATGCCCTAATGAACATGACCCAGGCCTGTACGCCAGTGTTTTGCAGTCCCATGGCTCACTCTGGCTAGTGTTTATCTATTCGTTGTTTCCCGTCCGGTAATGAGAGTGAGTGGGAGTGAGGTGAATAATTGCACGGGGCTCTGTGGCCCCCTGCGGCGAAACGTTCAACTTCCCTTTAAGTTTGTGTTCGGGGAAGGGGGGATTGAAGCTCTTTTCAAAAAGAAAAAGAAAACGTCCTTAATGGAATCCCTTTCCTCTCCAATCTGTCTTTTTTTTTGCACCTATTAATATTCTTAAAAAAGAAGAAGAGAAAAGATAGAGAAAGAGAAGAGGGAGAACTCCCACACTCTCATCCCCTGGTAGACGGTGGTGATGCGATGAGGAGATAGAGGCAGGGGTGTGGGAGGGAGAGAGGGTCCCTGTACACAGAGAAATGGAGACAGGCAGAACACCCCTAGGCCGAGGAAGGATTGTCTCACCCGCAGCCTCCATCATCATCATCACTCACACATGTCCGTGCGGACATACACAGACAACACATACGCACACACAAAAGCACAAACGCACACAGACGCACACACATAGACAAAGGATCATGTCCATAGCAATACATACAGAGACAGACACTTGAACCAAACCTTTGCGAAGTTTACATTAAAAGACAGAGGTTGGTTGTGAGTGCTACTGGATGCTAGCACATTTATACAGTTCTTCCATTTGTTCCAGTGAGTGGGTACTCCATGGGTGCTCTATGACCTTGTGTTTATCCACAGATGCCTATTACTCTGGGGCCATTAACCAGCCCTTGTTTTGGGGATGCGTCCCAAAATGCACTACTTTTGACCAAAGCCTATGGGCCCTGCACTATATAGGGAATAGGGTGCCATTTGAGATGCAGCCTGGGATGAGGTCGCCTTGTCTTTTTCCATCTTTTTTTTCTAAAGATAAACTGATGACACGCTGCATTAAAATTCTAATACAACAGAAGGGGCGGCACTCACATATGTGAGCTGTTGAGTGAATCCCAAATAGCACCCTATTCACTTTAAAGTGCACTACTTTTGCTTTTGACCAGAGTCCCTAAGTGCCCTGGTTAAAAGTAGTGTAGTATAAAGGGAATAGGGTGCCATTAGTGATGCAGCCATTGTTAGCATGCACTGTCACACACAGAGAAGGGGGCAGAGGGCTCTATCTCAAACCAGTGTGTCTCTGATGAGGTCGGGTCCTTTCATGAAGGCAACCAAATGTCCAAATGCTTTTGATTAAATTTGTCCGCTCCTTGTTCTTTATGTGTTTCTAGATGTCCTCTGCTAAGTGATCCGTTCCTCTGTTTGCCTTTGTGGGCCGTTTCTGTGTGTGTGTGTGTGTGTGTGTGTGTGTGTGTGTGTGTGTGTGTGTGTGTGTGTGCGCGCGCCAGTGAGGGCTGTCTCCCTCTCTCAGTGCATCTGTCAGGATGTGAGTAATGGGCCGATTATGCTGACAAACACACACAGGTGGCCACTATCGCCTTTAATCAGAGTCCCCAGATCTCCATCTCTCCCTCCCTTCCTCTCGCTCTCTCATTTTCTCTCTCTCCTTATCTCTTTCGTCCTTTCTCCTTTTCTTTCACATGCTATCTATTTCACACACACACACACACACCCACCCACGCACATATGGACACGCACGCAGGTTCACACCCCCACACAACCATTGAACAAGTCATAAACCATAGTGTAGCTTCAACACGAAAATGGACAGCACACAATGGCAGAAGACAAAATGAAAACATAACAAATGACAGATAAGGGGCACCATTTGAAATGAGTTGGGGCCTTCTTCACCATAATACAAAGCACTGAACGTATGTATGCATGTCTCTTAAGATATTCTCACATCACCACAGTCACGATCCACTAGCCGCAAGTCGTGTTTGGGAATGCGTGACAATTTATTGACCTTTATATTTCATAAGCAAGCGTGGCGTAAAGTGGCAACTTCATTTGCAATGGGATAGAAGCTGAAATTGTGAGGCAAATCAGGTTAGAGGGGGAAGCGTTAACAAAAAGGCGTTATAAAAATGTCCCCAGTGATGGATGATCCTTTAAATAAGAGGCACAATTGCTGGCTTTATCAGTGCAGGCACAGTGAGCGAGGGGAAAAGGCAATACATCTCATGTTTACAGCCAGGCAAAGGGAAGCTACTGGAGGCCTACAGCCAAGAAGTTGAATAGAACCTTCACAACCTTCAGTTCACGCCACTGACCAGACATAAACAAAGCTCTAACATTCTTCCTTTTCTGCTCTATGTATTTCTGCCCTTATGTACCAAAAAGAAGAAGAAACTCTTAATTGACCTACTCTAATATGGTAAGTATCAGTAAGAGATTGCCTTAGGGATGGCTTTCTCTACAAGACGTGTATATAGAACTAGATACAATAGTTAAGTACCTACAGCAGAGGCAAATCCACGGCAGGGCCAGGCCGGGCAGAGGCCCTGCCAGATTGAACACTGGCCCATCCAATCAGGATGGCTTCAAATAAAAATGGGTTTTAAATAAAATAAATGACATTGATTTGCTGTTTGTATTGTCGCCTGACTAATCAGAAATGTTGAAGATCTAATTGTTATATCACAATCATATGGTACCACTACCCCCCCCCCTCGCATGCTGACTGCACGTCCTTTGAAATGAAACTCAGTGACTCTTTGGTCTATGATGAAATAATCTCCATCTTCAACACCAAGCCTAGGCGTCTATGCCTTCTGCTGTAAAACATAAAACACACAAGAAAGGTAAGCCTGAATACTGTTCATTTATGATTTAGCCTAATGTTTTAATGTCTGCTTTGGAAGGCCAGGTTTTGCTGATTCAAGTGAGCTAGTGTATTCATACCTGCCGTTGTATTATGTACAGTTTATTGATTTCATGTTTTACAGTAGCGTTTGCTTATTCAAAGTGAGGCATACAGTTCAATATATAGGCCTGAAGTGTTTGTATTGTATTGTCATATGGCAAAAAGTGTGCTTAATGAAAACACTTTCAGGGCTCTCTCTCTCTCTCTCTCTCTCTCTCTCTCTCTCTCTCTCTCTCTCTCTCTCTCTCTCTCTCTCTCTCTCTCTCTCTCTCTCTCTCTCTCTCTCTCTCTCTCTCTCTCTCTCTCTCTCTCTCTCTCTCTCTCTCTCTCTCTCTCTCTCTCTCTCTCTCTCTCTCTCTCTCTCTCTCTCTCTCTCTCTCTCTCTCTCTCTCTCTCTCTGAATATGTACAGTGGGGAAAAAAAGTATTTAGTCAGCCATCAATTGTGCAAGTTCTCCCACTTAAAAAGATGAGAGAGGCCTGTAATTTTCATCATAGGTACACGTCAACTATGACAGACAAAATGAGAAAAAAAATCCAGAAAATCACATTGTAGGATTTTTTATGAATTTATTTGCAAATTATGGTGGAAAATAAGTATTTGGTCAATAACAAAAGTCTCTCAATACTTTGTTATATACCCTTTGTTGGCAGTGACACAGGTCAAACGTTTTCTGTAAGTCTTCACAAGGTTTTCACACACTGTTGCTGGTATTTTGGCCCATTCCTCCATGCAGATCTCCTCTAGAGTAGTGATGTTTTGGGGCTGTCGCTGGGCAACAAGGACTTTCAACTCCCTCCAAAGATTTTCTATGGGGTTGAGATCTGGAGACTGGCTAGGCCACTCCAGGACCTTGAAATGCTTCTTACGAAGCCACTCCTTCGTTGCCCGGGCGGTGTGTTTGGGATCATTGTCATGCTGAAAGACCCAGCCACGTTTCATCTTCAATGCCCTTGCTGATGGAAGGAGGTTTTCACACAAAATCTCACGATACATGGCCCCATTCATTCTTTCCTTTACACGGATCAGTCGTCCTGGTCCCTTTGCAGAAAAACAGCCCCAAAGCATGATGTTTCCACCCCCATGCTTCACAGTAGGTATGGTGTTCTTTGGATGCAACTCAGCATTCTTTGTCCTCCAAACACGACGAGTTGAGTTTTTACCAAAAAGTTCTATTTTGGTTTCATCTGACCATATGACATTCTCCCAATCCTCTTCTGGATCATCCAAATGCACTCAAACTTCAGATGGGCCTGGACATGTACTGGCTTAAGCAGGGGGACACGTCTGACACTGCAGGATTTGAGTCCCTGGCGGCGTAGTGTGTTACTGATGGTAGGCTTTGTTACTTTGGTCCCAGCTCTCTGCAGGTGATCACTAGGTCCCCCCGTGTGGTTCTGGGATTTTTGCTCACCGTTCTTATGATCATTTTGACCCCACGGGGTGAGATCTTGCGTGGAACCCCAGATCGAGGGAGATTATCAGTGGTCTTGTATGTCTTCCATTTCCTAATAATTGCTCCCACAGTTGATTTCTTCAAACCAAATACAATTTTGTTTCAGGTGTCCTTTGACAGCTCTTTGGTCTTGGCCATAGTGGAGTTTGGAGTGTGACTGTTTGAGGTTGTGGACAGGTGTCTTTTATACTGATAACAAGTTCAAACAGGTGCCAATAATACAGGTAACGAGTGGAGGACAGAGGAGCCTCTTAAAGAAGAAGTTACAGGTCTGTGAGAGCCAGAAATCTTGCTTGTTTGTAGGTGACCAAATACTTATTTTCCACCATAATTTGCAAATAAATTCATAAAAAATCCTACAATGTGATTTTCTGGAGAAAAAAATGCTCAATTTGTCTGTCATAGTTGACGTGTACCTATGATAAAAATTACAGGCCTCTCTCATCTTTTGAAGTGGGAGAACTTGCACAATAGTGGCTGACTAAATACTTTTTTCCCCACTGTAGGTGATAGACGATGTGTATTTCATTATGTTTGATTACTGTCAGACTCAGACAGTCGGCCTGTTTTGTCAACGGTGTTGTTGTAAGCGGTTGTGTAGTTGCACACTTCCGCTGCCTACTTGGCAATAATAACAGGCTTGTTTGTCAAGGAAAATGTGTTGTGTTTTTTTGGTCACATTTATCCTGTGTTATGTTTTAAATGATGCAATGTGATTGCACAAATTTTCACTTAAATGTCGGGCAGTGGTGTAATGAAGGTTACACTATTTTTTCAGTGGGCTTTGCATATACTCCTTAATCCCCACTGATGCGTATCAAAGTAGTGTAGTGGAGGTATACACCGTATCAATTATGTAGTACAATAGAGAAATCATGCACAAAGTAGCCTACACAAACACAAATCACGTGAAATATTTGGTAATATGGGTTTGAAAAGTGCGAGTGTGAAATCATAGCATAGGCCTATATTATACGGGCAGGTAATGCGGCTTGGCCGGTGCTGGCTGAGCCGCGAAAGTTGGATCAAAGATTTCAGCACCGGACAGCTCCACACTCCGGTACTGTATATTCTCTGACTTCTGATATTCTCATTCACAAGAGAATTTAGCATTTATTCCCATGTCTCATGAGTTCTACAGTTTAGCATCTTTGAGGCTATGAGGTTTAGGCCAGGGTCCTGACTCCATCCGGTAGCGATCACCATTTCCCCTATTGACGAAATAGACAATGCCTACAGAAATCATATGGCAAAGACTACAGCCTAGAAAAGTTATACCTGAATAGTAATATTAGAGTAGAAATATGTGGAAACCATAGTGTATGGAATTGAATGTAGGCTTTTTTTACCTCCGCATTTATCTTGTCCCTTAACATATCAGCCATAAGGGCCTATTATTTAATTCTGGATATCATGGTGGATGTATTTCGCATTGCCATGATTTTAGGTAATTCAGAGTAGCCTACATCTGTTTCTCATATAATTTTTCACACATGGCGCCTTTCATTTGCCAGGCCGTTTTGGCAAAATTAGAGTATACCCACTTCTCCATGCACCACAACTACGCCACTCATGTCAGGGTATTTTTGCTGGAAAATGTTGGCCCAGTCACTTTTACTCAGGCCCAGCCACACAGCAATTTCTGCCTACGCCTCTGACCTACAGCATAGTGTTCCTGGAAGGCTGACTTTTTTAATGAAAGGAAACATTTATAATAGTGAGACTAGACTACGCAGCATAGTGTTGTGAGTGACCTTTGTCAATTTGAATAGGGAAAATAATCCTTGGTCCGGATAGTCCGGATTGTCCATCTGTAGATGCACTACAGATGGTCAAACTATCAACAAACTATCTGTAGATAAGCAACTGCGTGCTAAGGTTATGGTTAGGGTTAGGTTTAGAATAAGGGTTAAGGTAATGGTTAAGGTTAGGGCTAGGGTTAGTAGATAGTTGAAATGTTACTGATATCTACAGATGGACTATATAAAATAAAGTGTTAGCGAATCCTTTATTTGTCAGATAAAAACAGGCTTTCCATTAGTATTTTTCTATAAAGCTTAGAAAACCTAGAGGTGTCTGCAGACCCTTTTGAGTTAATAAAAGGTTGAACCCAGAGGTAAGTCTAAAAACGAAAACAAACTTGCATATTAAGGGTTAAATGCTTTCCACTCTCAGGTGAAAAGGACAAATAATTGGATGAGAGTTTTGGCATTAGGAATGACTGTTTTATTTATAGTACATTTTACCCCTTTTTCATGATATCTAATTGGTAGTTACAGTCTTGTCCCATCGCTGCAACTCCCCTATGGACTCGGGAGAGGCGAAGGTTGAGAGCCATGCGTCCTCCGAAACACGACCCTGCCAAGCCACACTGCTCGCTTAACCCGGAAGCCAGCCGCACCAATGTGTCGGAGGAAACACCGTCCAGCTGGCGACTGAAGGAGTCGCTAGAGTGCGATGGGACAAGGAAATCCCAGCCGGCCAAACCCTCCCCAAACCCAGACAACGCTGGGCCAATTGTGCGCTGCCTCCTGGGTCTCCCGGTCATGGCCGGCTGTGAGACAGCCTGGGATCGAACCTGGGTCTGTAGTGACGCCTCAAGCACTGCGATGCAGTGCCTTAGACCGCTGTGCCACTTGGGGAGGCCCAAAGTTAACGTATGTGCCACTTTGGTGCCACTTCTTTTTTTTAAATTGTTTTATACTTTACTGGACTTAATTAGGATGCAATGCGTGAGTAATTAAAAAGTTAAGGTTTTTAGTTGGGAAAAAACACTCATATTCCGAGATGACTCGAACATCGATCAATAAGATCAGTTTTATATATCCGTGAATTCATTGTCTATAATTTGTTTTGGGAAACTATCAATATTAATTATGTTTTCAAATGTGATTTTCAATAAATATTTGATAAGTGCACCACCAGTGTGTTTTCCTTATTAAAAAGAGGGGAAGTACAAATTAGATTTCATCATATCATTCAAACAGAGATGTGCTGATGGCAATACATGGGGCAAGGAATCAAATAAACTCAAACAGATCTGAAACAATAGGACAAACAATTGGATTCCTTCAAGGCAGAAAGTCAGCAATGCAACTGGACATAATGATATCTGGTCGAAGTGGAGGATGTCTTGTAAAAGAGAACTGACGATATTGGAAGTTTGAATAGTTATCTTGAAAACATTATCTTGCTAGTTCCTGGGAGACAGCCTAGTGGCCACAATTCCACGACTTCCTGTCAAAAACCACACATAATTCCCTGTGATGTTGATAAAACCGTACTAACCATTCTTACCTCATACTCTTCCTTAAAGCCATAGCCCTGGCCACACTTCATCTGGGTAATGTGTTGGAGGAGGTCGGCTACACGGATGGCCGGCTGGAACTGGCCGGCCTGGTAGGACATCTCCACCGACTCACAGCCCCCGTACGGGTACGTCTGGATGGTCAACGACGGCTGGGCCATCTCACTATGGCTGCTGTCTGTGGAACAAGGAGAACACACTCAGTATCCACTTAATCTGTGACATCATCATGAGAGAGCGTTGTTGGGTTTGGAAGTGTTTAATCGCATAGTGAACAGCCTTTGTGGTAGAATGATTCAGTGGAACATTCATTAAGATACACTACATGACCAAAAGTATGTGGACACCTGCTCGTCGAACATCTCATAAAAAAAATCTAAGGCATTAATATGGAGTTGGTACCGTCTTTGCTGCTATAACAGCCTCCACTCTTCTGGGAAAGCTTTCAACTAGATGTTGGAACATTGCTGTGGGAACTTGTTGCCATTCAGCCCCAAGAGCATTAGTGAGGTCGGGCACTGATGTTGGGCGATTAGGCCTGGCTCGCAGTCGGCGTTCCAATTGTATACATTTTTTAAAATTGTATTTAACCTTTATTTAACTAGGCAAGTCAGTTAAGAACAAATTCTTATTTTCAATGACGGCCTACACCGGCCAAACCCGGACGACGCTGGGCCAATTGTGCGCCGCCCTATGGGACTCTCAATCACGGCCGGTTGTGATACAGCCTGGAATCAAACCAGGGGGTCTGTAGTGACGCCTCAAGCACTGAGATGCAGTGCCTTAGACCGCTGCGCCACTCGGGAGCCCCAATTCATCCCAAAGGTGTTCGATGGGGTTGAGGTCAGGGCTCTGTGCAGGCCAGTCAAGTTCTTCCACACTGACTTCCACAATCATTTATGTACGGACCTCGCTTTGTGCACAGGGGCATTGTCATGCTGAAACAGGAAAGGGCCTTCCCCAAACTGTTGCCACAAAGTTGGAAGCACAGAATCATCTAGAATGTCATTGTATGCTGTAGCGTTAAGATTTCCCTTCACTGGAACTAAGGGGCCTAGCCCGAACCATGAAAAACAGCCCCAGACCATTATTCCCCCTCCACCAAATTTTACAGTTGGCACTAGGTATTGGGGTAGGTAGCGTTCTCCTGGCATCCCAGATTTGTTCGTCGGACTGCCAGATGGTGAAGCATGATTCATCATTCCAGAGAACGCGTTTCCACTGCTCCAGAGTCCAATGGCGGCGAGTTTTACACCATTCCAGCCGATGCTTGGCATTGCACATGGTGATCTTAGGCTTGTGTGCGGCTGCTTGGCCATGGAAACCCATTTCATGAAGCTCCCAACGAACAGTTCTTGTGCTGACATTGCTCCCAGAGGCAGTTTAGAACTCGGTAGTGAGTGTTGCAACCGAGGACAGACGTGCTACGCGCTTCAGCACTCGGCGGTCACATTCTGTGAGCTTGTGTGGCCTACCACTTCGCGACTGAGCCATTGTTCCTCCTAAACGTTTCTATTTGAAGGGGTGTCCACATACTTTTGTATATATTTTATAGCGTATAACGAAATCTCTTGTTTTCATGAAATGTTGTTCTCCCAAACATTGGGAGAATTCTTTAAGTGAAGACCTCTCTAGCTCTCTGGAAAGTCTAGAAAAACTCATCACATTGAAAGCATGAGATCTTCAAACTCTTACAGTTGACTCTCCACAGACCCTGTTGCTAGACAACGGCCTTCCTCTATCTCGCTGCTACTCAATCATTAATGATGATACCTCAAAGTTAAATGGGTAATCCAAGAGACACTTTACTTCACTATTTGATTGGTTTGAAAGACATTCTTGTAATTGAGTCTTCCGTAGATTAGGATTGGAGAGATTGAAGTAGTTTATTGCTTCTAATGAGTCCATTAAGAAGAGTAATGGGGAGATGAATGGCAGAGAAATTCTCAATTTTACAGGCATTAAATACCTAAAGTACCATTGCAAATGTGGTAGGGTAACATTACCCCATGTTTTATTAATGTGGCTATTTGCATCTTAATTATCTCAAATTCATTACACACTTAAAGTGATTCTCTGCTTGAAAAAGTGTAATCCATTCAAAACATTGTGTGCTACAACATAATGAAATATGAGTAATCTTGCAAGACTATTACAGCTATATCACTCCGAGTAAGTACAAGCCACAGGGAGTGAGCAGATGAGCAGTACTACCATATGTTGTGGTGGAAACAATTACTTTGCAGTCACCATCTTCTAAAATAGCTCAAAGGTTTCTGAAAAAGACACACACTGCTGCCCATCAAAATCAAAGATTATGAGTGAAAATATTAGTAGTCTATGACCTTAGGAACCTCTCCAACAGTCTGTATAGGGTTCAACTGCTAATTAAGAAAATGGAAAGCAAGGTTATCACTTTATCCTATGTTATTACATATACGTGACACAAACTTATGCAACCGGAGCACAGTCTCATCTCTCTAATTAATGTTATTTCCTGGTAATGTTCTATCAGGCCGTGTTTACATTTCTGCTCATTACTTACACATCTCCATTTCCCATCGCTCCGTTTCTCCATAATTATTACTGATGGGAGATGGAGATAAACACGACACACATGTACTTAGCCATGTAAAGGGGTAACGTTGGTTTAGCGTTAGCATCTGTTTACATTGAGGTGGGTGAGGCGGGAGGCCTAGGCGTGGGACAGGGAGCAGGTACTGACTGTACACTGGAGACAGTAGAGGTCCACTTAATCCTACTCAAAGTGCCCCCTCTACAGCCCTATCAGTGCAGACCTAATTCATTATTCATGTGTTTTTGACTCCGCAGCAAGATAATATCTCAAAGTGGCAGCCCAGTGGGTATATTATGTTGTAAATATTACCAAGAAACAGACTCGATCCGTTTGAAAGCCACTGAAATGCAGAGCTGTTAATGCTTGGGGCTGCGTTGAAGGTCAAATATGCATTTAGCCAGCCATGAAATGTATTCGTACTGTCTCCGCTTGGCTGTAACTTAGATTAAGATATCTCCATGCTAATCATTTGATTTATTGACCACGGAAGGACCTTTTTGTTGCTTGAAAACATATGCTTTTCATGACTTCATTATTATGGATCACAGATGCATGAGCACCAGTCCTGGCCTCATGTGATCACATGCCGTGGCTCAGTGAGTTATCAAATGAAACACGGGACACACACAGATGTTGGCATGTTTGAACTAGAATGGCGCTGGAGGAATAGTGTTCGTTTTACGGGTTCCTGACCAATTGTGCTGTATTTTTTGCGCTGATCTTTTTTTGTACATAATGTTTCCACCAGTGTTTCCTATGACCGAAAAGAGCTTCTGGACATCAGAACAACTATCACTAATGTCGATTTGGACGAGGACTTCTACTTCAATGAGTCAGAGGCTAAAATACATTGATTATCTCGGACCAGGCCCAAATCCCTGACACTCGAAGAAGGAAGAGACGGCGCTATAAAGGCCGGCGTGCGGGATACCTGATGAGACTACGTCGGAGAGTGAATTAATCACCTCTAAATCGCGTCTATTGGCGAATGTGCAATCACTAGATAATAAACTAGATGAGCGCCGTTCGAGACTATCCTATCAATGTGATCTGAAGAACTGTAATATCCTATGTTTCTCCAAGTTGTGGCTGAAGAAGGACATGGTAAATATAAATCTACTTTATTTTTTATTTATATATATGTTTTTGCAATATAAACATACACAGACAAAAGACAACAGAAAGAAACACCTGCCCAGACCCACATGCTCCCACCGCCTCCATCTCCAACAAGGTTCTGCTCACCTGAGTTAGAACACCTCATGATAAACTGTTGACCATCCTATTTACCAAGAGAGTTTTCATCTATATTTTTCATAGTTGTGCATTTACCACCACAAACCGATGCTAGCACTAAGACCATACTCAACAAGCTGTATAGGGATATAAGCAAACAAATAAATGTTCACCCAGAGGTGACGCTCCAAGTGGCCAGTGACTTTAATGCAGGAAAACTGAAATCCGTTTTACCTAATTTCTACCAGCATATCACCTGTGCAACTACAAGCAAAACAACTCTAGATCACCTTTACTCCACACACAGAGACGCATACAAAGCTCTCCCTCACCCTCCATTTGGCAGGTCTGACCATAATTCTATCCTGCTTACACGCAAATACTCACACAGGAAGTACCAGTGACACGTTCAATAAGGAAGTGGTCCGATGAAGCGGATGGTAAGCTACAGGACTGTTTCACTAGCACAGACTGAAATATGTTCCAGGATTCATCCGAGGCATTGAGGAGTTTACCACATCAGTCACCGGCTTTATTAATAAGTGTATCAATGACGTCATCCCCACAGTGACCATACGTACATATCCCAACCAGAAGCCATGGATTACAGGCAACATACGCACTGAGCTAAAGAGCTGCTGCTTTCAAGGAGCGGGACACTAATCCGGACGCTTATAAGAAATCCTGTTACGCCCTCCGATAAACCATCAGACAAAGCGTCAATACATCACCAAGATCGAATCCTACTACACCGGCTCTGACGCTCGTCGGATGTGGCAGGGCATGCAAACTATCACGGATTTAAAAGGGAAACCCAGCCACGAGCTGTCCAGTGAAGCGAGCCTGCCAGGCGAGTTAAATCCCTTCTATGCTCGCTTCAAGGCTAGCAACACTGAACCATGCATGAGAACACCAGCTCTTCTTGATGACTGTGTGATCACGCTCTCCATAGCCAATGTGAGTAAGACATTTAAACAGGTCAACATTCACAATGCCGCAGGGCCAGAAGGATTACCAGGACGTGTACTCAGAGCATGCACTGACCAGCTGGCAAGTGTTTTCACTGACATTTTCAAGCTCTCTCTGACCCAGTATGTAATACCTACATGTTTCAAACAGACCACCATAGTCCCTGTGCCCAAGAACGTCAAGGTAACCTGTCTAAATGATTATCACCCCGTAGCACTCACATAGCCATGAATTGCTTTGAAAGGCTGGTCATGGCTGACATAAACGCCATCATCCCAGGCACCCTGGACCCACTCCATACCGCATACCGCCCCAACTGATCCACAGATGATGCAATTTCTATTGCACTCCACACTGCCTTGTCGCACCTGGACAAAAGGAACACCTACGTGAGAATGCTGTTCAATGACTACAGCTCAGCGTTCAACACCATAGTGCCAGCCCTCCAAGCTCATCACTAAGCTAAGGACCCTGGGACCCCTAAACACCTCCCTCTGCATCTGTATCCTGGACTTCCTGACAGGCCGCCCCTAGGTGGTGAGGGTAGGCAACAACACATCCGCCACGCTGACCCTCAACACAGGGGCGCCTCAGGGGTTCGTGCTTAGTCTCCTCCTGTACTCTCTGTTCACGCACGACTGCAAGATGGAAGAAGGCACTGACAGAGTTTTACATTATTACCTCAGGAAATATTTTGTGTCATTACACACAGCCGGGAATAACTATTGGATATCAGAGCGGCGGTAACTCACCAGAACTACCAGCATTACGACCAGGAATACGAATTCCCCGAAGCAGATCCTTTGTTCGCTCTCTCCAGAGCAATTGAACTGATTCCAGAGGCCGACCCAAAACATCGCCGGCAGAGGAGAGGCACTCGAGGCGGCCTGCTGGTTCGACTTAGGAGGCGCGCACACCACCCACCGCTTCCGAGTATATTACTCACTAATGTTCAGTCTTTGGATAACAAAGTTGATGAGCTCAGGGCAAGGATTTCTTTCCAGAGAGACATCAGGGCTCTCTCGGGATACTCTGCCGGAATCGGTCCAGCCAGAGGGATTCTCAGTTCATGGTGCAGATAGGAATAAATATCTCTCCGGGTTTCAGAAGGGCGGAGGTGTGTGTTTCATGATTAACGACTTATGGTGTAATTGTAGTAACATACAGGAACTCAAGTCCTTTTGAGCACCCGACCTAGAATACCTCACAATCAAATGCCGACTGTATTATCTCCCAAGAGAATTTTCCTCCGTTATAGCCACGGCCGTTTATATGCCCCCTCAAGCCGATACCATGACGGCCCTCAAAGAACTTCACTGGACTTTATGCAGACTGGAAACCACATATACTGAGGCTGCATTTATTGTAGCTGGGGATTTTATCAAAGCAAATTTGAGGACTAGGCTGCCGAAGTTCTATCAACATATTGACTGTAGTACTCGGGCTGCTAAAACACTGGACCACTGTTATTCAAACTTCCACGATGCTTACAAGGCTCTCCCCCGTCATTCCTTTCGGCAAATCTGACCACGACTCCATTTTGCTTCTCCCTTCCTATAGGCAGAAACTCAAACAGGAAGTACCCGTGCTAAGGACTATTCAACGCTGGTCTGACCAATTGGAATCCACGCTTCAGGACTGTTATGATCACACAGACTGGGACATGTTCCGGGTAGCTTGCAGAAATAATTTAGACGAATACACTGATACAGTAACTGAGTATATCAGGAAGTGTATAGGAGATGTCGTACCCATTGTGACTATTAAAACCTACCCTAACCAGAAACCGTGAATAGATGGCAGCATTTGCGCAAAACTGAAAGCGCAAACCACCGCATTTAACCATGGCAAGGTGACTAGGAATAGGGGAGAATACAAACTGTATAGTTATTCACTCCGCAAGTCAATCAAACAAGCAAAACGTCAGTATAGAGACAAAGTGGAGTCGCAATTCAACGGCTCAGACATGAGACGTATGTGGCAGGGTCTACAGACAATCACAGACTACAAAAGGAAAACCAGCCACGTCGCCGAGACCGACGTCTCGCTTCCGGACAAGCTAAACACCTTCTTCGCTCGTTTTGAGGATAACACAGTGCCACCGATGCGGCCCGCTACCAAGGACTGTGGTCTATCCATCTTCATGGCCTACGTAAGTAAAACATTTTAACGTGTCTGCTGTCACCACATTCTTCAAGATGGCCACCATTGTTCCTGTACCCAAGAAAGCACAGGTAACTGAACTAAACGACCATCGCCCCGTAGCACTCACCTCTGTCATTATGAAGTATTTTGAGAGACTAGTCAAGGATCATATCACCTCAACCTTACCTGCCAACCTAGACCCACTTCAATTTGCTTACCGCCCCAATAGATCCACAGACGATGCAATCGCCAGCACTCTGCACACTGCCCTATCCCATCTGGACAAGAGGAATATCTATTTAAGAATGCTGTTAATTTACTATAGCTCAGCATTCAACACCATAGTCCCCTCCAAGCTCATCATTAAGCTTGAGGCCCTGGGTCTGAACCCCGCCCTGTGTAACTGGGCCCTTGACTTCCTGATGGGCCATCCCCGGGTGGTGAAGGTAGGAAACAACACCTCCACTTCGCTGATCCTCAACACTGGGGCCCCACAAGGGTGCGTGCTCAGCCCACTCCTGTACTCCCTGTTCACCCATGACTGCGTGGCCAAGCACGCCTCCAACTCAATCATCAGACGGCACAACAGTAGTTGGCTTGATTACCAACAATGACGAGACAGCCTACAGGGAGAAGGTGAGGGCTCTGAGTGTGGTGCCAGGAAAATAACCTCTCACTCAACGTCAACAAAACAAAGGAGATTATCATGGACTTCAGGAAACAGCAGAGGGTGCACCCCCCTATCCACATCGACGGGACCGCAGTGGAGAAGGTGGAAAGCTGGAAAGCTTCAAGTTCCTTGGCGTACACATCACTAACAAACTGAAATGGACCACCCACACAGACAGTGTGGTGAAGAAGGCGCAACAGAGCCTCTTCAACCTCAGGAGGCTAAATAAATTTGGCTTGGCACCTAAAACCCTCACAAACTCTTACAGATGCACAATTGAGAGCATCCTGTCGGGCTGTATAACCACCTAATACGGCAACTGCACCATCTGCAACCGCAAGGCTCTCCAGAGGGTGGTGCGGTCTGCGCAATGCATTACCGGGGGCAAACTACCCGCTCTCCAGGACACCTAGAGCATCCGATGTCACAGGAAGGACAAAAAGATAATCAAGGACATCAACCACCCGAGGCACTGCCTCTTCACCCCGTTATCATCCAGAAGGCGAGGTCAGTACACGTGCATAAAAGCTGGGACAGAGAGACTGAAAAACAGATTATATCTCAAGGCCATCAGACAATTAAACAGCCATCACTAGGACATTAGAGGCTGCTGCCTATAGACATAGACTAGAAATCACTGCCGACTTTAAGAAATGGAACACTAGCCACTTTAATAATGTTTACATATCTTGCACCACTCATCTCATATGTATATACTGTATTCTATACTATTCTACGGTATCTTAGTCACTTTAATAATGTTTACATATCTTGCATTACTCATCTTATTTGTACAGTGGCTTGCGAAAGTATTCACCCCCCTTGGCATTTTTCCTATTTTGTTGCCTTACATCCTGGAATTAAAATAGATTTTTGGGGGGTTTGTATCATTTGATTTACACAACATGCCTACCACTTTGAAGATGCAAAATATTCGTTATTGTGAAACAAACAAGAAATAAGACAAAAAAACAGAGAACTTGAGCGTGCATAACTATTCACCCCCCCAAAGTCAATACTTTGTAGAGCCACCTTTTGCAGCAATTACAGCTGAAAGTCTCTTGGGGTATGTCTCTATAAGCTTGGCACATCTAGCCAATGGGATTTTGCCCATTCTTCAAGGCAAAACTGCTCCAGCTCCTTCAAGTTGGATGGGTTCCGCTGGTGTACAGCAATCTTTAAGTCAAACCACAGATTCTCAATTGGATTGAGGTCTGGGCATTGACTAGGCCATTCCAAGACATTTAAATGTTTCCCCTTAAACCACTCGAGTGTTGCTTTAGCAGTATGCTTAGGGTCATTGTCCTGCTGGAAGGTGAACCTCCGTCCCAGTCTCAAATCTCTTGAAGACTGAAACAGGCTTCCCTCAAGAATTTCTGTGTATTTAGCGCCATCCATCATTCCTTCAATTCTGACCAGTTTTCCAGTCCCTGCCGATGAGAAACATCCCCACAGCATCATGCTGCCACCACCATGCTTCACTGTGGGGATGGGGTTCTCGGGGTGATGAGAGGTGTTGGGTTTGCGCCAGACATAGCATTTTCCTTGATGGCCAAAAAGCTCAATTTTAGTCTCATCTGACCAGAGTACCTTCTTCCATATGTTTGGGGAGTCTCCCACATGCCTTTTGGCGAACACCAAACGTGTTTGCTTATTTTTGTCTTTAAGCAATGGCTTTTTCTTGGCCACTCTTCCGTAAAGCCCAGCTCTGTGGAGTGTACGGCTTAAAGTGGTCCTATGGACAGATACTCCAATCTCCGCTGTGGAGCTGTGCAGCTCCTTCAGGGTTATCGTTGGTCTCTTTGTTAACTCTCTGATTAATAACCTCCTTGCCTGGTTCGTGAGTTTTGGTGGGCGGCCCTCTCTTGGCAGGTTTGTTGTGGTGCCATTTTCTTTCCGTTTTTTAATAATGGATTCAGTGGTGCTCCGTGGGATGTTCAAAGTTTCGGATATTTTTTTATAACCCAACCCTGATCTGTACTTCTCCACAACTTTGTCCCTGACCTGTTTGGATAGCTCCTTGGTCTTTATGGTGCCGCTTGCTTGGTGGTGCCCCTTGCTTAGTGGTGTTGCAGACTCTGGGGATTTTCAGAACAGGTGTATACAGTGAGGGAAAAAAGTATTTGATCCCCTGCTGATTTTGTATGTCTGCCCACTGACAAAGAAATGATCAGTCTATAATTTTAATGGTAGGTTTATTTGAACAGTGAGAGACAGAATAACAACAACAAAATCCTGCCGCAAGGTCCCCCTGCTCAAGAAAGCACATACAGGCCCGTCTGAAGTTTGCCAATGAACATCTGAATGATTCAGAGGAGAACTGGGTAAAAGTGTGATCAGATGAGACCAAAATCGAGCTCTTTGGCATCAACTCAACTCGCCGTGTTTGGAGGAGGAGGAATGCTGCCTATGACCCCAAGAACACCATCTCCACCGTCAAACATGGAGGTGGAAACATTATGCTTTGTGGGTGTTTTTCTGCTAAGGGGACAGGACAACTTCACCGCATCAAAGGGATGATGGACGGGGCCATGTACCGTCAAATCTTGGGTGAGAACCTCCTTCCCTCAGCCAGGGCATTGAAAATGGGTCGTGGATGGGTATTCCAGCATGACAATGACCCAAAACACACGGCCAAGGCAACAAAGGAGTGGAGAAGAAGCACATTAAGGTCCTGGAGTGGCCTAGCCAGTCTCCAGACCTTAATCCCATAGATCATCTGTGGAGGGAGCTGAAGGTTCGAGTTGCCAAACGTCAGCCTCGAAACCTTAATGACTTGGAGAAGATCTGCAAAGAGGAGTGGGACAAAATCCCTCCAGAGATGTGTGCAAACCTGGTGGCCAACTACAAGAAACGTCTGACCTCTGTGATTGACAACAAGGGTTTTGCCACCAAGTACTAAGTCATGTTTTGCAGAGGGGTCAAATACTTATTACCCTTATTAAATTGAAAATCAATTTATAACATTTTTGACATGCATTTTTCTGGATTTTTTTGCTGTTATTCTGTCTCTCACTGTTCAAATAAACCTACCATTAAAATTATAGACTGATCATGTCTTTGTCAGTGGGCAAACATACAAAATCAGCAGGTGATCAAATACTTTTTTCCCTCACTGTATATACTGAGATCATGTGACAGATCATGTGACACTTAGATGGTACACAGGTGGACTTTATTTAACTAATGATGTGACTTCTGAAAGTAATTGGTTGCACCAGATATTGTGGGTTTCATAGCAAAGGGGTGAATACATGTGCACGCACCACTTTTCCATTATTTATTTTTTAGAATTGTTTGAAACTTCACTAATTTGGACTATTTTGTGTACGTCCATTACATGAAATCCAAATAAAAATCAATTTAAATTACAGGTTGTAATGCTACAAAATAGGAAAAACGCCAAGGGGGATGAATACTTTTGCAAGGCACTGTATATACTGTATTCTATACTATTCTACTGTATCTTTGTCCATGCCGCTCTGACATCACTTACTTAGATTTGTGTGTATTGGGTATATATTGTGAAATTGTTAGATATTACTGCACTGTCGGAGCTAGAAGCACAAGCATTTCGCTACACCCGCAATAACATCTGCTAAACACGTGTATATAACAAATAAAATTTGATTTGATTTGCCTGGCCGCACACGACTCCAACACCATAATTAAGTTTGCAGATGACCCGACGGTGGTAGGCCTGATCACCGACAACGATGAGACAGCCTACAGGTTGGAGGTCAGAGACCTGGCAGTGTGGTGCCAAGACAACAACCTCTACCTCAACATCAGCAAGACAAAGGAGCTGATCATGGACTATAGGAAACGGACTGCTGAGCACGCCCCCATCAACATCGATGTTCCTCGGTGTCCACATCACTAAGGAATTATCATGGTCCACACACACCAACACAGTCATGAAGAGGGCATGACAATGCCTCTTCCCCCTCAGGAGGCTGAAAAGATTTGGCATGGGCCCTCAGATCCTCAAAAAGTTATACAGCTGCACCATTGAGAGCATCTTTACTGGCTGCATCACCTCTTGGTATGGAAACTGCTTGGCATCCGACCGCAAGGCGCTACAGAGGATAGTGCGTACGGCCCAGTACATCACTCGGGCTGAGCTCCCTGCCATCCAGGACCTCTATACCAGGCGGTGTCAGAGGAAGGCCCTAAAAATTGTCAAAGACTCCAGCCACCCAAGTCGTTGACTTTTCTCTCTGCTACCGCATGGCAAGCGGTACCGATGCACCAAGACTGGAACCAACAGGACACTGAACAGCTTCTACCCCCAAGTCCTAAGACTGCTAAATAGTTAAATAGTTAACCAATAGCTACCCGGACTACCTGCATTGACCCTCTTTTGACTCATCACATGCGCTGTTGTTACTTTGTTTATTGTCTATCATGTTGCCTAGTCACTTTATCTCTACCTATATGTACATACAGTATTTACTTCAATTACCTCATACCCCTGCACATCGACTCGGTACTTGTACCCAGTGTATAGTATATAGCCAAGTTATAATTTCTCATTGTGTATTTATTCCTTGTGTTATTATTTGTATATTATTTTTTTAAAGATCTCTCTGTATTGTTGGGAAGGGCCTGTAAGTAAGCATTTCACTGTTAGTCTACACTTGTTGTTTACGAAGCAAGTGACATATACCATTTTATTTTATTTTAAGTTAAAAAGAGTCAAGTGAAAATCAATCGCCTTTCAGGAAATGTCTGTTCTTTCTTTACTTCATTCAAGGCCAAACATGGCAGAAAATATGTAGGGGAAATAAAGAGGTTTCCCAGAGAGCAGGGTTGTTCTGTTGTGAAGGGAGGGAGGACAGCTTGGCTCAGGTTACAAGGGTGCACGCTATACTGAGAAGTATTATTTCCTAGCAAAAAAGAGATCACTACCAATAATTTTTCTTACACTGTTGGAAAATACAGTCTGGGAGAGTCCCTGAATCTCAAGACAGCTTGACTTTCTATTTAGGTGTACAAAGCAATATTGACTCACACCTTCGCAGCGTCTACCAACTGTTTCACAATATGGTAGAACACCATGAGCACAATATGATGCTCAGAGATACTGTGGGGGCGTATAGAGAAAACAATACTTCAAAATGAACATCCTATTTTGCAGAAGTTCTTCCAATAAAGGCCATTGCCTTTAAAGTAATTTCACCATTTTAGTGTGCAGTACTTCCATGAGGTGCAGACTAATGATTAGTGCTGAAATCGCATTACGCTCAATTATCGGCAGTGCAACATTATCACTAAACAACACTTTTTGACCATTAGCAATAATTACCATCCATACCAAAATGTATTGGACAGCTCTTTGAGCGGGGACAAGATAATGCCTTTTGAATTACCTAAAATGTACCTCCATTCTAAAGACTAAATATAGCTGGAGAAGATTTGAGATAATGTGCAGTGATTTTCCAAGTGTAGAAATTAGTCATTCTCTAAAACCCTTAGGAACATTTAAGCCTTCTAGGAACCAAATATAACTAGCCCATTCTTTTAACATGAACCAGGATCCATCCTGTACTCAAGAACATGTTTTTTGCTGACAGATTTTTGTGTTCAAACATGGCATTATTAGTTAAGCCAATGCAAATGAAGAACTTTAGGTTCCTCTGCTTTTGGCAGATATACAGTATGTGCTGCATTTAGAGATGTGAATGGCATAAATTATGTAAGAAGATAGATGCATTCTAAACTCAGTCATGTCTGCTGGCAGCGTATAGGCATCCACTCTACTACTGGATATCTTATCAATACCATTTTGCATACGCTGATAAAAAAAACTAAGTACAACACTCTGCCGAATGTAACAGTATTCTTAACGCTAGCTGAGACTCTGCTCCTGGTGGTGGATAAACAAGAGAACTGGGCCAGTCCCAGAGTGGGTTCTCCCTTGCACCTCTCAAAGTTCTCCACCACCTGTGAAACTAAAGCCCTCCCTTCAGCAGGACCAATAATCCTGCTCACCACGTCCCCGCTGATCCAGAGTCAGTCCTTCCAGCTTGCTTGACAACCCACAGCCCAGCCCACAGAATGAACACAGCTAGAAGACAGACTCTATCCCGCCTCTAGTTGTCTGTCTTCTTCAGTTTCTGGTGAAGCATTGATACCTCTGGTGCTGATAGCAAGTCACATTAAAGCAACGCGCCCACATGCCGAGCGAGTGAAATGCCTATGACTAAGTAAGAGATAGAGAGGCAGAGGTAGAGGAAAAATGGAAATGTACAGCATCATCGGTCATATCTAATAGACTGCCTGCAGTGGCAGCAAAATATATTACATAGGACTTCATAAATTGGCCTATAGTGGCTTGCGAAAGTATTCACCACCCCTTGGCATTGATTTAAACAACATGCCTACCATTTTGAAGATGCAAAATATTTTTGGGGGTGAAACAAACAAGAAATAAGACAAAAAAACAGAAATCTTGAGCGTGCATAACTATTCACCACCCCCAAGGTCAATACTTTGTAGAGCCACCTTTTGCAGCAATTACAGCTGCAAGTCTCTTGGGGTATGTCTCTATAAGCTTGGCACATCTAGCCACTGGGATTTTTGCCCATTCTTCAAGGCAAAACTGCTCCAACTCCTTCAAGTTGGAGGGGTTACACTGGTGTACAGCAATCTTTAAGTCATACCACAGATTCTCAATTGGATTGAGGTCTGGGCTTTGACTAGGCCATTCCAAGACATTTAAATGTTTCCCCTTAAACCACTCAAGTGTTGCTTTAGCAGTATGCTTAGGGTCATTGTCCTGCTGGAAAGTGAACCTCCGTCCCAGTCTCAAATCTCTGGAAGACTGAAACAGGTTTCCCTCAAGAATTTCCCTGTATTTAGCGCCATCCATCATTCCTTCAATTCTGACCAGTTTCCCAGTCCCTGCCGATGAAAAACATCCCCACAGCATGATGCTGCCACCACCATGCTTCACTGTGGGGATGGTGTTCTCAGGGTGATGCGACGTGTTGGGTTTGCGCCAGACATAGTGTTTTCCTTGATGGCCAAAAAGCTCAATTTTAGTCTCATCTGACCAGAGTACCTTCTTCCATATGTTTGGGGAGTCTCCCACATGCCTTTTGGCGAACACCAAACGTGTTTGCTTATTTTTTTCTTTAAGCAATGGCTTTTTTCTGGCCACTCTCCCGTAAAGCCCAGCTCTGTGGAGTGTACGGCTTAAAGTGGTCCTATGGACAGATACTCCAATCTCTGCTGTGGAGCTTTGCAGCTCCTTCAGGGTTATCTGTGATCTCTTTGTTGCCTCTCTGATTAATACCCTCCTTGCCTGGTTCGTGAGTTTTGGTGGGTGGCCCTCTCTTGGCAGGTTTGTTGTGGTGCCATATTCTTTTCAATTTTTAATAATGGATTTAACGGTGCTCCGTGGGATGTTCAAAGTTTCTGATATTTTTTTATAACCCAACCCTGATCTGTACTTCTCCACAACTTTGTCCCTGACCTGTTTGGAGAGCGCTTTTGTCTTCATGATGCCGCTTGCTTGGTGGTGCCCCTTGCTTAGTGGTGTTGCAGACTCTGGGGCCTTTCAGAACAGGTGTATATATACTGAGGTCATGTGACAGATCATGTGACACTTAGATTGCACACAGGTGGACTTTATTTAACTAATGATGTGACTTCTGAAGGTAATTGGTTGCACCAGATCTTATTTAGGGGCTTCATAGCAAAGGGGGTGAATACATATGCACGCACCACTTTTCCATTATTTATTTTTTTGAATTGTTTGAAACAAGTTTTTTTTTTCATTTCACTTCACCAATTTGGACTATTTTGTGTATGTCCATTACATGAAATCTAAATAAAAATCAATTTAAATTACAGGTTGTAATGCAACAAAATAGGAAAAACGCCAAGGGGTATGAATACTTTTGCAAGGCACTGTATGATCAATATCAAGTGAATTGACTCAAAGCCACACTACTACTAGCTAAGCATGTGCATGCAGATGAAACAGCTGTGATCTTATGCTTTCTCTCAGACAGTGAATTAAATTCATTGTCTGAGAAAAAAAGAATGGTCAATCACTGATTGGAATGTAACGATAAAAAAAATATGCCTATTTGCATCGCAAAGAAACACCTGAGCCATCGAAACCCAGACTGATATACAAAGGAAGCTAAGCCTAGCTTTGCATGAGAGCATGGATTTTCCAAAGCTCCTTCCTCCACACTAAGACCTCTTGCTTCTCCCTCTCCATCTCATCTCTATTTATTCTCATTTTTCGCCTGGCGGTAGTCTGTCAGGCTAGAATGAATAGGCAAAGCTAAATTATTGACTGTGAAACTAGCTGATTATGGCATGTACTATGGGGAATTTACAGATGTCTCGCAGCACAAATGTACTGCTGAAATCAATAAATGCTGCAGACGCTTTGGACTTGCTTGCTTGCCTACCTTCCCCTGCCTCCTGTAATGTTTGACAAGGCTCTTTTCCCCCTGCCTGGGCTCTGTTTGCTGAGAGCTGGCGCTCTCTCCCCCGGCCAGTAAAGAAGGGGGTCTGTCGGCCATTACTGTGATTTTCTCTGTCAACAACAGTGCTTGAGAAAGGTATACTTTGACTCCCACCAGCTATGGAGGAGAGGATATATGGCGGGCCCAGACCTTCCCTGTCCCTTACATAAGTGGTGACTTTAATATAAACACTTGAATAAATTAAAATCACAATCAAAGTACAGGTAGTCCCACTTGGTGGCTGTGAATTGGGTGAACAAGGACTCTCTAGGAGTCTTAGGGGATACCATTTAGAATACACGAGATTGTGAGAATGAGGGGCTCAGAGGGCTACTTTTAAAGCAAGAGTAACAATACTGAATGTGTAAAATACGAGGTTCTGAGAATGAGGGCTCCGAGGGCTACTTCTGAAGTGGGAGTAACAATACTGAAAAAGTAAAACATCTTCAGGACCCAGCTGAGTTCCACTCCTTCCCTTTGAACATCCACAGGTCAGTGGAAAGTCTATTTTACAGACCTCAAGATCAAAGAGTGTGTTTACAGTACCTTTCTGTGATCCCAGGGGCGCAGACAAAACAAAACATGTGCCCCATTAAACAAAAGTAATCAACAAAAACTGGACTTAGACCAAACAAAATACCTACCATGAAGCCAGGTGCTGACCATTGGCAGGTGGGAAATCTGTGAACAACCTACTAGAATTGGAGCACATAAACCAATAAACTGGAGAGAGATGCTACCAATTGACTTGAGGAGAAACAGCTGAGAGTGGAGCTAACTCTCTACCAAAACACTTGACATACTTGGCAAAGAGGTGGTCAATCTGCCTCGAGAAGGATATGTCGGAAATGGATTTGGCATTTCAATCTGGCCGTGCGTAAACTGAAGGGGCAAGATCTGATCCGTGCTGTTGCTCTCAAAGCTTTCCCAAATCTAAGCATTAGTATTCAACCGGTTGCAAAACACTATATGTGATTCTCATCACACTCCTCTGCATGTAATGTAATTATTGGCAGTGCCATCATCATGACACAGCAGACCTCCATTAGACCTTTCCCAGGCTGCCCTGGGCCAGCAGCATGGCCATGGCCTGACACTGGGAGAGTGCTGTCTGTGTTGCATAAGTAGTGATAGTACGTTACTGTATCTTTGTAGAATCCTGCTAACATGCTGTTTGGTTTGATTTATTATCTCAACGAATGGTCTTCAATTTGACATAAGTGAACAACATGTTTGGATTGAATTTGTGTATGTTAAATCCATTACCAGGCATCTAAACAACACCTATGAAAAGTGAAAGCAAGATAATGGAAGGAGAAGCAAGAATAGATGGAGAGGAGATACTTACCAATTGATGCTGTTGCAGGGACTGGCTCCTTCGACACTAGAGGGTAACGACACAGGGAAAGAAGAAGACAGTGAATATGGAGCACCTTGAAGTTTATTGTCATGAATCTTGCCCTGGGCCAGCTGCAAAGTCAAAATTAGCTATATCGTAAAGATTCATGAAAACAAAAATGTGCTTTTGGTCTTAATTTAAGGTTAGGGTTAGGCATTAGGGTTAGCATTGTGGTTAAGGTTAGGTTTAAAATCAGATTTTATTGACTTTGTGGCTGTGCCAGCTTGTGACCACTCTCGAGAGCTGCCTCCAGGCCAAGATTCATGACAATAAATGCCAACCTGCGAATATGGATTCTCCAAGCAACAAACAATTTCCACCTAAGAAAATGCCTATAGATTGATTTCTCAACATGTTCTACTTTGAAGAGACCTGAAAGAGCAATATGGCATTGCCTTATGTAGATTCACTACAAAGCAGGCTTCTTCAGAGTGGTATGACTGTACCTGAGTAGTAGGAATTCAAGAGGGATTTGCTTTGCAGCGTTTTTCCTTGCAGAGAGAAGGAGCAGGGAGAGGGGGAAGCTGAGGGGAGAAACACAAGGAGATGTTAAAGACTTTGAAGACACAGCAGATAGGCAAACAGGATGCAATATCCAGACACCATCTCTAAACAGAAACAAGATGGGTCTGTATCAAACTAAAATAAGGTGAATCTACAGTACATTACCCAACTATCACAAAGGAGATATACAGTGAGACAGAGAGAATGTACCACAGGTGAACAGACCTGGATGGGTGCACGTTATGCCACCTAACGGTGAAAGAGATGAGTTCTCCCTTTCAACAACTCACACTACCAGCCCTATCCTACATGAAACACTGAACAATGCCCATGCGATTCTGACACATGGAGTTTCTACAGTAATCAACATGTGATATTACATACTGCTATGCAGACCATTTCCCCACAGGCTAGCTCCTTCATCTCACTCTGATCATGTGCTCAGGTGTGCCACAAGGTATTGCAGATATGGCTATGTAGTACTTTACATTTTAATGCGCAACAGAGTATATCCTCTGCTCAAATATAAACCCTAACCCTTATTCATACTGTATGCTAATATAGTCAACTTTATACTTCTACCTGCATGTGAAAAGTGCTTTCACAGCAATTTAGCCTAGATACTAGCAAAGGATGTTTCACGAGAATGCAATAATAGAAAAGGTTATTTGCCTGTATCAGTGTAAATATTAGATCTCCATGCTGCGCTGGCATTTTTCTCTGCCTCATTAGGTATAACAAGTGCCCAACACCCCCCGTACTGTCCTATTCTGATGGCCACATTAATAGATAAATAATGATAGGGAGGAATAATGAACAAGGTGTTGTACAGGAAGAACACTGATATGAGAGGGAGAACATTCTGTGTTGGAGGATTTGCATACATAGATGTATGTGATGGAGCAGGGACTTTTTTTGTCACGTCTCAAGAGACTGTTCGTCATTGATATATTGACTGAATTAGATGGAAAAGTACGGATTTTAACAAAAATGATATCAGAAAACAAAATAAGAATTTGGACGTTCTGGGAATTTGCATGACAACCAAAATATGAAAATAGAGTTCATGATGGACTTGTAGTGGAAAGATGAGATACTTGCGACTAGCGACTTGCGGGCGCTGAGACCCAGCGTGATGACTCAATCACAATTTATGACATTATTTGGATGGCTGATCATTTGTGGGCTATCACAGGGGTCAAACACACCTTATTTGTGGTTTTCTCCGGGGAGGGACGTTCCCACAGAACCCTGGGAGCACGGACAACGTTGGAGGTGTGAAGACTGATGAAAACTTTTATTGAGGAAATGAATGTTACTGTGTGAATTAAATTGTCATGTTTGGATTGTTCCAAGAGTTCATAAAGAACTATACATTTGGATGTGTTTATTTTTCTACTCCTCCTCTGTTCCTCTGGTGATGTAGAGGTTAACCCAGGCCCTGCAGCCCCCAGTATCACTCCTACTCCCCAGGAGCTATCATTTGTTGACTTCTGTAACTGTAAAAGCATTGGCTTTTTGCATGTTAACATCAGAAGCCTCCTCCCTAAGTTTGAGTTATTCACTGCGTTAGCACACTCCGCCAACCCTGATGTTCTAGCAGTTTCTGAATCCTGGCTTAGGAAGGCCACCAAAAATTCTGAAATGTCCATCCCCAACTATAACATTTTCCGTCTAGATAGAACTGCCAAAGGGGGTGGAGTTGCAATCTACTGTAGAGATCTATCATACTATCCAGGTCTGTGCCCAAACAGTTTGAGCTCCTACTTCTAAAAATCCACCTTTCCAGAAATAAGTCTCTCACTGTTGCCGCTTGCTACAGACCCCCCTCAGCCCCCAGCTGTGCCCTGGACACCATATGTGAATTGATTGCCCCCCATCTATCCTCAGAGTTCGTACTGCTTGGTGACCTAAATTGGGATATGCTTAACACCCCGGCCATCCTACAATCCAAACTAGATGCCCTCAATCTCAAACAAATTATCAAGGAACCTACCAGGTACAACCCTAAATCCGTAAACATGGGCACCCTTATAGATATCATCCTGACTAACTTACCCTCTAAATACACCTCCGCTGTCTTCAACTAGGATCTCAGCGATCACTGCCTTATTGCCTGCGTCCGTAATGGGTCTGCGGTCAAAAGACCACCCCTCATCACTGACAAACGCTCCCTAAAACACTTTAGCGAGCAGGCCTTGCTAATTGACCTGGCCCAGGTATCCTGGATGGATATCGATCTCATTCCGTCAGTAGAGGATGCCTGGATGTTCTTTAAAAGTGCTTTCCTCTCAATCTTAAATAAGCATGCCCCATTCAAAAAATTCAGAACTAAGAACAGATATAGCCCTTGGTTCTCCTCAGACTTGACTGCCCTTGACCAGCACAAAAACATCCTGTGGCGTACTGCATTAGCATCGAATAGCCCCCGCGATATGCAACTTTTCAGGGAAGTTAGGAACCAATATACACAAGCAGTTAGGAAAGCAAAGGCTAACTTTTTCAAACAGAAATTTGCATCCTGTAGCACTAACTCCAAAAAGTTTTCGGACACCGTAAAGTCCATGGAGAATAAGAGCACCTCCTCCCAGCTGCCCACTGCACTGAGGCTAGGAAACACTATCACCACCGATAAATCTACAATAATCGAGAATTTCAACAAGCATTTTGCTACGGCTGGCCATCCTTTCCACCTGGCTACCACTACCCCGGTCACCAGCTCTGCACCCTCCGCTGCAACTTTCCCATGCCCCCCCCCTGCTTCTCCTTCACACAAATTCAGACAGCTGATGTTCTGAAAGAGCTGCAAAATCTGGACCCCTACAAATCATCTGGGCTAGACAATCTGGACCCTTTCTTTCTAAAATTAGCCGCCAAAATTGTTGCAACCCCTATTACTAGCCTGTTCAACCTCTCTTTCGTAACGTCTGAGATCCCCAGAGATTGGAAAGCTGCTGCGGTCATCCCCCTCTTCAAAGTGGGTGACACTCTAGACCCAAACTGTTACAGACCTATATCCATCCTGCCCTGCCTTTTGAAAGTTTTTGAAAGCCAAGTTAAGAAACATGCCCTCGTAAAACTGACTATTCTACCGATCCTTGACTTCGGCGATGTCATTTACAAAATAGCCTCCAACACTCTACTCAGCAAATTGGATGTAGTCTATCACAGTGCCATCCGTTTTATCACCAAAGCCCCATATACTACCCACCACTGTGACCTGTACGCTCTTGTTGGCTGGTCCTCACTACATATTCATCGCCAAACCCACTGGCTCCAGGCGATCTATAAATCACTGCTAGGCAAATCCCCGCCTTATCTTAGCTCATTGGTCACCATAGCAACACCCACCCGTAGTATGCGCTCCAGCAGGTATATCTCACTGGTCATCCCCAAAGCCAACACCTCCTTTGGCCGCCAATCCTTCCAGTTCTCTGCTGCCAATGACTGGAACGAACTGCAAAAATATCTGAAGCTGGAGACTCTTATCTCCCTCACTAACTTTAAGCATCAGTTGTCAGAGCACCTTACCGATCACTGCACCTGTACACAGACCATCTGAAATTAGCCCACCCAACTACCTCATCCCCATATTGTTATTTATGTAGCTCATTTGCACCCCAGTATCTCTATTTGCACATTATCTCTTGCACATCTAACATTCCAGTGTTAATATTAATTGTAATTATTTTGCACTATGGCCTATTTATTGCCTTACCTCCATAGCTTGATACATTTGCACACACTGTATATATATTTTCTATTTTCTGTTGTATTTTTGACTTTATGTTTTGTTTTACCCCATATGTAACTCTGTGTTGTTGTTTTTATTGCACTGCTTTGCTTTATCTTGGCCAGGTTGCAGTTGTAAATGAGAACTTGTTCTCAACTGGCTTACCTGGTTAAATAAAGGTGAAAAAAAAAAGTACTGTAAGTGCTATTAATTTATTGTTACAGGGAAAATGTTATTTTGTTAGTCAGAGAGCGGATATATCAAAGAGGCCGCGACACAGGTGTGCTCCTATCATGTAAATTGAGTTGATTAGATTAAAATCTGGGTGTGTTTTCCTGTCTATTGTTTTTACTAGCAAAGTGCAAAACAATGTTAATTCAGGTTGGGTGTGAGTTTCTGCTTGAATTTGGTTCAAAGGACAGTGAATTTGTGGGCCACCCGAGTGGTGTAGCGGTCTAAGGCACTGCATTGCAGTGCTTGAGGCGTCACTACAGACCCCGGGTTCGATCCCAGGCTGTGTCACAACAGGCTGTGACCGGGAGTCCCATAGGGTGGTAAACAATTGGCTCAGTGTCGTCCGGGTTAGGGGAGGGTTTGGCTGGGTGGGTGGGCTTTACTTGGCTCATTGCGCTCTAGCGACTCCTTGTGGCGGGCCGGGTGCCTGCAGGGTGACTTCGGTCGTCAGTTGAACAGTGTTTCCTCCGACACGTTAGTGCAGCTGGCTTCCAGATTAAGCGGGCAGGTGTTAAGAAGCGCGGTTTGGTGGGGTCATGTTTCAGAGGATGCATGACTCGACCTTCGCCTCTCCCGAGCCCGTTGGGGAGTTGCAGCGATGAGACAAGATTGTAATTGGATATCATGAAATTGGGGAGAAAAACAAAAATATATATATACAAAAATTATTTTTTAGGACTGTGAATTTGTTCATACTTTCAGAACTTGTTAACAAGCTTATGTGTGTATCACACCGTTTTTTTCTCTTTAAAGATTATTCTGAACTGAAGTCTTAGCCTATTGGTGAGAGTCATTTACTCTTGAGTTATTCTGTAATGTATCATGTATTTCATGTACACTGTAATTATTTGAGTGTTAATTGTTTCATGACTAATATATTATATTAGTTGAATTGAAATAAATGCATTGCTCGTTTTACAGAGTAATTATTTGATTGACTATACGTTAATAATTTAGTAGGTCTATCCGTAATTATAAACAGTGGTATTCACCCCCCTTGGCATTTTTCCTATTTTGTTGCCTTACAACCTGGAATTAAAATAGATTTTTTGGGGGGTTTGTATCATTTGATTTACACAACATGCCTACCACTTTGAAGATGCAAAATATATTTTGGTGTGAAACAAACAAGAAATAAGACAAACAAACAGAAAACTTGAGCGTGCATAATACTTTGTAGAGCCACCTTTTGCAGCAATTACAGCTGCAAGTCTCTTGGGGTATGTCTCTATAAGCTTGGCACATCTAGCCACTGGGTTTTTTGCCCATTCTTCAAGGCAAAACTGCTCCAGCTCCTTCAAGTTGGATGGGTTCCGCTGGTGTACAGCAATCTTTAAGTCATACCACAGATTCTCAATTGGATTGAGGTCTGGGCTTTGACTAGGCCATTCCAAGACATTTAAATGTTTCCCCTTAAACCACTTGAGTGTTGCTTTAGCAGTATGCTTAGGGTCATTGTTCTGCTGGAAGGTGAACCTCCGTCCCAGTCTCAAATCTCTGGAAGACTGAAACAGGTTTCCCTCAAGAATTTCCCTGTATTTAGTGCCATCCATCATTCCTTCAATTCTGACGAGTTTCCCAGTCTCTGCCGATGAAAAACATCACCACAGCATGATGCTGCCACCACCATGCTTCACCGTGGGGATGGTGTTCTGGGATGAGAGGTGTTGGGTTTGCGCCAGACATAGCGTTTTCCTTGATGGCCAAAAAGCTCAATTTTAGTCTCATCTGACCAGAGTACCTTCTTCCATATGTTTGGGGAGTGTGGAGCTTTGCAGCTCCTTCAGGGTTATCTTTGGTCTCTTTGTTGCATCTCTGATTAATGCCCTCCTTGCCTGGGCCGTGAGTTTTCGTGGGCGGCCCTCTCTTGGCAGGTTTGTTGTGGTGCCATATTCTTTCAGTTTTTTTAAATAATGGATTTAATGGTGCTCCGTGGGATGTTCAAAGTTTCTGATATTTCTTTATAACCCAACCCTGATCTGTACTTCTCCACAACTTTGTCCCTGACCTGTTTGGAGAGCTTCTTGGTCTTCATGGTGCCGCTTGCTTGGTGGTGCCCCTTGCTTAGTGGTGTTGCAGACTCTGGGGCCTTTCAGAACAAGTGTATATATACTGAGATCATGTGACACTTAGATTGCACACAGGTGGACTTTATTTAACTAATTATGTGACTTGTGAAGGTAATTGGTTGCACCAGATCTTATTTAGGGGCTTCATAGCAAAGGGGGTGAATACATATGCATGCACCACTTTTCCGTTATTTATTTTTTTAGAATGTTTTGAAACAAGTTATTTTTTTCATTTCACTTCACCAATTTGGACTATTTTGTGTATGTCCATTACATGAAATCCAAATAGAAATCCATTTAAATTACAGGTTGTAAAGCAACAAAATAGGAATAACGCCAAGGGGGATTAATACTTTTGCAAGGCACTTTACTACACATGCTTGGGTACCACCTTGACATCTCTGATCTGCTTGCCTCAATAAATTAATGCTAGAACGTTGGTCGCCAGGATTAGCTGTTTGTATCTAGTCTCTTGATAATTGCATAACAGTGCAAGTTAGACACATGTTTATTATAGTCATACTGAGAGGTGACGCAAGGCTTGCTACCGTGACTAGATTCCTCTAGAGTCGTACAGGGTTGTTGCATTTAATCACATAATATTGGAGTCAGATTGATAAATGTAGTATATTATTATATTCAACATAATTTCTACATAATGGTTGGATAATTTCCACACCAAAATACAGACTTGCATGGCACATTCTCCCTTTCTTCTAAACTTTGAAATGCTACTAGGACATTTTCTTAGTTGGGTTAGATGCAGCGCTGAAATATGGGCAGTGTGGTGAAGGCAATTACTGTATATATTAGTTGAGACTCTTTTTTTCTCCAGCTGACCCGAAATTTCAAATTAATCTCCTCCCAAAGGCCAGTGTGACATTTTCTCCAGAAAAAGCTTCTGAGAGGGCCCTCCTAATTACTGCTGCCACACAGCAGGCTGGACCCCATTTACAGCTCAGAGAAAATGGCCAAAATGCCACTCGCCTTTCTCTGAAGTGTATATTCAGTGGAGATGCTACAGTAACTTGATTTGGAATCAGATGGAATCCTTTTGGAGAAGTGGGTGCCTAAGAATCTTGTATACAGTGCTATAATAAGTTGGTGGATTCAGATTACACTGAATTGAAGTGTTTGCAACCCACCCCTAGTGTTGTATTTTCAGATATTGTTATTTGTAAGTGCACTATGGTTTTTGGCTGAAATATTGCTCCATATGTGGCACTGTAAATGAATATGGTTGGCCAGTATTGTGTAATGGCAGTGAGAATGACAGTAGGCTACCAACATCTGCCTAGTTAATTATTATGTGGGGACCAAAGAAGGACGCAAAGGAGACTTTAAAGGAGAAGTTTACCCAATATCCAGAAACTCCCAAGTGATTCCAAACATTGAAACTAGTTCTGTGGAGTTTTCCCTCTCCCCCTCTCTCTCCCTGTAGTGCTGCACTGAAACAGCTGCAAAAAATGGGTCATGTGACTTGTGCCGTTGTGGGATGCAGACCTCACTCTGCTCCGTTGCCAGTAAATTCATGAAATGTGGACAAGTTCGTTGTTTTATTGAAAGCGGACTGCCGAATTAGCTATTTTTGTCAAAAGTACTATCAGTTTTAAGTCAGGAAAAGTGTACTTTTCTACCTAAAACATTTGTGATTATTTTATATCAGCGGAGATGGGTAACAACTGTGCATGTGCGCTCTCGGGAGAATCCCTGCTATGTAGAAACTGCAGTTTATGCCCTTATTCACAGATGCAAGTTTTTTTGGGCTAACCTACAAATATGTCTGACGATTAAAACTGAGCTTCAGATAGAGCGCCGCTCTAGCCGATGCTGTAACAATAGCTGGACCACAGCCCCAACCCATCCTCAGGATCAACACAGACAGGTGATGCAGTTGCAGTAATTGCGCTCCAATGCGGTGAATGAGGAATGTTTGTGCTGCAGATATTTCGAATACATGTAATGATGATGAGGTAATGATGATGAGGAGCAATTAGTTTGCTTTTGCGACCACGGGCATATTGCTGCCCATATAAACTTTGGTGTCCCCAAAAAAAAAATCTGTGTTCCAAAAACTAAATTGGAGACACACCCCTGTTCCAGCTGGGCCAAATGGACAGTTATCTAACGAGTAAGTAGCTAAACGTTACTTTATTGATTGATCGCTTATCATAAACCTCTATGAACGGGACCATTAGTGGATTTATGTTTTCACATTATCCCAAAACACTATACAGTGCATTTTCTTATGTTACAGCCCTATTCTAAAATTTATTAAATTAATGTTTCCCCTCATCAATCTACACACAATACCCCATAATGACAAAGCGAAAACAGGTTTTTAGATATTTTTAGATATAAGTATTCAGACTCTTTGTTATGAGACTTGAAATTGAGATCAGGTGCATCCTGTTTCCATTGATCATCCTTGAGATGTTTCTACAACTTGATTGGAGTCCACCTGTGGTAAATTCAATTGATTGGACATGATTTGGAAAGGCACACACCTGTCTATATAAGGTCCCACAGTTGACAGTGCATGTCAGAGCCAAAACCAAGCCATGTAATCGCTGCCAAAGGTGCTTCAACAAAGTACTTAGTAAAGGGTCTGAATACTTATGTAAATTTGATATTTCAGTTTTTTATTTTGAATACATTTGCTAACATCTCTAAAAACCTGTTTTTGCTTTGTAGTTATGGGGTATTGTGTATAGATTGATGAGGGGAAAAAAACTATTTAATCAATTTTAGAATAAGGCTATAATGTAACAAAATGTGGAAAAAGTCAAGGGGTCTGAATACTTTCTGAATGCACTGTACCTCCATACACTTGCTTTGTCGCTTTTGTATTTTGTATTTTGTCACTGCGCCAGATCCAGTCCATGGAAATACATTAACAACAGCTGTATCTTTTAGTATCCTTCAGTGTTCTGTCCCCATAATTTCAGATTGCATATCGCACTCATAGGCATTGTCGCTGAAGTGCTTGCTACACACACGCAGTTAGGCAAGGTTGGCTGCAGGAGAATTTACATCGTATTTACTATTTCGAATTGCTACTAATCATCTTCTGCATCTCTTCATATCTTTTATCAGAAAACAGTGACATTTGGTGCCTTCTTCCCTTGATTTCCTGTATAAAGTGCAGCCAAGGACCGAAAACCAGCTTACTCTTACTGACATCTCTTTTTCCACTTTGTGTAACTAACTTTAACTACGATAGGCCTAACTCTATCAACTTTTGCACCAGCTCCTTCTCACCCCCCAAAAACTTGAATCTGTGACATCAAGCTCCATATAAGGGCATATCTATAACGTTTCTACGTAGCAGGGTCTCCCCCACATGTGCAGTTGTTACCGATCTCCGATGCTGTGGCTGTCGGCCACAAATAATCGCAACCGTTTTAGGTGTAAAAGTACACATTTCCTGACTGAAAACCGGTAGTACTTCTGACAAAAATAGCTTATTCGGGTGCACACTTCCAATAAAAAACTAATTTCTGATTCATGAATTCACTGGCAACGGATCAGAGTGATGCCTGCATCCAGCAATGTCACAGTCACGTGACCCGTTTTTGTAGCTGTTTCACTACAGCACTACAGGGAGAGAGAGGGGGAAAGGAGAAAAACTCCACTGAACTAGTTTCAATGTATGGAATCAATGGATTTTGGGTAAACTTCCCTTTAAAGGAGATAACCTTCAAAGAAAACAGAACAGCACACAAATAGTGAGATTAAGTGAGAATTAAACTCCAGGCAAAGGAAACAGCATGTCGTTAAATTAGAGAAATAGGAGTGGAACAGGGGGTATCAAGAGATTAAGTCAAACAGAGGGAAGTGAGAGGAGAGAAAAACAGGCTAGGACTGACAGGAATTGGTACAGACTAGTAGGAAGGGTTGTAAAATTCCCAGGATTCCCAGTTGGATTTCCAGAACCGGGATTTCTGAAAAACTTCTGAGGACCTTTGGGAATGTTTAGGGAATTTTGCAATCTTGTTAGTAGGTCCTGTTTGACTCACTGAAACCGTTGATGTCCTGGCTGCTGGTGGAGAAGGGGTCGTCCTTGTGCAGAGTGCTGACTTTGGTGGTGCTCTTATCAGCCGTGCCCACCGGTCCCATCTCCCTCTGGGTGCTGCTGCTGCTGGCCGTCTCCTTCTGTTTTTTGGCCAGTTTCCTTCAGCCACCACCCAAAACAAACACAGTGTCACTCAGAGACAATGGCACAGTTGAAGTACACAGAAATCATACGACAGACTTGTACTACAACATAAAGGTAAAGGAGTAAAAAGTGAAGAGTGGCCATGTTATACATTGTTCAGTATCTAGTATTATTTTTACTAAATAATTTGGGCTATTTTGGAGCATTTCAGGTCGAAAGAGAATGCATTCTGTTCAATAATCTGCAGTTATTTATTCCATGTGGTGAAATCACTATTTCTGGCCTGTGATTGGGGAACAGAAACCTTGTAGTCATAGTGACTGATGGTAGATTTGGCCAATCATTTGTTTGGTTTTCTCCGTGTTTTTTGATGTCTCAATGATATTATTAAGAAACATGTGGATTTCAAAGTCAGAAGCTTGCCATGTGGAACAAAACAAATCAGGAACTTAACTTGCCTGTTCTGAAGGAATAAAAGGCAACAGTAGCTTACCATTTTACTTGAGCTCGAACGGTATTTTAACAAATACTTCACTGTTAGTCAGTCTATTTCAAAGAATAGTTTGAGACTACAGAATGTAACCTCTATAAAGACCTCACTCTAGAACTTCAAAAGACTCCATGGTGCTGGGATTAACTAGTAACTGCAGTACGCTCTATAGCTCAATACTTGTCGATTTGCTTCAGAAGTTTAAGGCTTGTGTTATTGTGAAGGTGTAGGTCTGTGTAAGGCCTGTTGCTGACTATACTGTGGCTTTGCATGAATAAATATTCCATTAAAATCAGTTGGAAGGACTGAGGTCGATGCTTTATCTCTTGCAGGTAAAGGTATTCAGCGGAATTAGTTTAGGAAATGCTATCATTTATGAGCTGTCTTTAAACAGGGCAGGCCTTGTGGAATATGGAGGCATGATAGTCAATACTCTGTTTCCAGTTGCAAACAAATGAGGTCCTTTGCTTCCTCAGCAGCTGGGGTTGAGGACAGAGGCAAATGCTGCATTGGCGAAACCTCAGTCAAGAAGCAATAACAGAAGGGTCAGATCTGTAGGCACCTCCACTTTTTTCCAATTACGTTTCCAGGTCTTAAAATTGTGGCAATAAGGAGCTGTGCCTGATATTGCTGGCTGTTTGTGTGTGTGAGTGTGTGAGCGAGCGTGTTTGTGGGTCTGTGTTTGTATGTGTATGGGTGTGAAGAAAGTGTGGGTGTGTGTGAGTTGATGTGTTTTTACTTTGCTGTCACGGAGAGAGCCCTATGAAATCTTTTTTCTGTAATAATTTTGCTATCATTATTTCAGGCAGACCTTTCCTCCAATCTACAATGCACTTGTACAGCTGTGCTTCAAATTTAAAGTATTGATTGGTGGCTATAGCTGCTACTTTGCTATTCTTACTTTGAAAGTGGGAATGGTAGTGGTGTGGAAGAAAGAAAGAAGAGTCGGAGAGATGAGGATATGGGGCTCTAGTATAAAAGAAAAAGAGTGACCGATGGAGGCAGAGGGAAGAAATATACTCTAACAGGCTGACATTTGGGGGAGGGGGAGATATTGGGAATAGAAAGTGTGGTGTGCTGAGAGAGAGAGAGAGAGAGGGGAGAAAAAGAGAGCAGTAAGGCCACATATCATCTTTAACACAGTATGCCCTGTTTTCTAGTGTGCAGCACACCATTTCTTCCTCTTTGCTATGTGTCTGACTTCTCTTTCTCTCTGCACTGTCTATATGGCCTTCTGTTGTCTCTACACATGATTGCTCCGCCACATTTTATTAGGCGAGTATACTATTTTGATCCAATCTTGAAATATTGAACTAGCCCAATAAAATGTCTGTAGTGGAGCAATTATTTTCACCTTTATTTTTACAGGTAAGTCAATTAAGAACAAGGCCCTACTTCATCTGTACGTTTTCTTCGGCCCAGCACTCCTTAAAACAAGTGATGTGCATTTAACTACACAAACTCCCACAACCCCCATTCCCAAATCTAGGCTTCCGTCATATAAATGACCTTCTTTAAAGTCATGATGTATAGCTTAACAGGCCAGGAGGTCTCCCTATCATGTGTGTGGATGTCTGTCTTTTATCATAACAAATCAGTGCTCAGATTCCTCTCACTTCCATCGCTGCCATCGAAAGGTCAGCGATATCTCCTAATTACAAGATTTCTCTAAATTGTTCAGTTTATTGGATATTCTTATAATAGACTAATTTAAATGACAAATTCCTTGCATATTGTAAGTGGCAATGGAGTAAAGATAATCCGTATTTAATGAATGTCAAAACCAGCACTTCATTAAAAGTAAGGTTACCCCGCCGAGGATGGGCCTGCATATCATAGCGTACTTTATGGCACCGGCTCTGCTATTTATAGGTTGCACCTCCATCACTCGGTCGCTTCATGCCATTGTAATGAACGTTCTCAAGCCGCCTTCTATCGGCGGTGCCATAGTGGTGCCCTAAAGTGGTGATAAGCCCAGTCATTATGGACGGAGGCTAACTACTGTTTAGTCTAAATTAAATAGCCTGGAAATACGATGACATTGCTAAAGTAGTCAAATATTTAGTAGGAAACAACTTTGCCAGCATTATCATGTCATCAAATTTACTTCAGACAGATGACAATGTTGTCATTAGCTAGCAAAGTTTGTAAAAAATAGCTAGCTATGCTAACGCTAGTCTAGCTAGCTAACTTTATACTGCATCTAAAGTCAATCCGGTGACATCAAAATGATGACAAAAGATGTTCCTACTAATTGTTTGCCTCCTTTTGAATGCCATTGTATTTCCAAGCCACTGTAATGCACTCGTGATGAAATCTTCATCAGCACTCATTGACGATGCATTGAGTAGAATGCTCAGTCGGGCATCAGTCCAAAACAAACGTTCAAAACAATATTGTGACGAAACATGCAACCCACCAAAACTCAAATTAGAGATTTTTGTTTCAGGGCAGTGAAGTCCTGGAACTCCTTGCCAGACAGTTCCAAATAACTTGCCAAATAGTTGTTTTAAGAGATTCATTCATAAAATGTTTTGAACGACTAAAGTGGTTCTAAGAGCTTATTGTAATATTGAGAGTTTGGGACTATAAGGTTCTATCTGCAAAAAGATTATTCTGAGATAATTGGCTTTAAAGTTCCGAACCCTCATTAGTTTGAATGGTGTCAGCAATTTTATATACTGTATTCTTTTGAACTTAACAGCATGCATTGGGGTATTCAGAGTACTTTATAGGTACAGAACATTGAACAGAACAAGGCTAAGTGGTCTCCCGAGTGGCGCAGCGTTCTAAGGCACAGTGCTTGAGGCTTCACTACAGACCCGGGCTCGATCCCAGGCTGTCACACAGCCGGCTGTGACCGGGAGACCCATGAGGCTGGGATTTATTTGTCCCATCGCACTCCTTGTGGTGGACTTCGGTAACCAGCTTGACGGTGTTTCCTCCGACACATTGGTGCGGCTGGCTTCCGGGTTAAGCGAGCAGTGTGTCAAGAAGCAGTACAGCTTGGCAGGGTCGTGTTTTGGAGGACGCATGGCTCTTCGCCTCTTCCGAGTCTGTAGGGGAGTTGCAGCGATGGGACAAGACTGTAACTACCAATTGGACATCACAAAAATTGGTGGGAAAATGGGTAAAAAAAAAAAAAAACGATTTTTTTTTGGTAAAAATAAAAAACTACACTGTGTCAATAATTTATGACAAAAATGCAGATAGAACCTTATAGTCCCAAGCTCTCAATATGTTGCTGTATGTTGTATTTAAATTCATATGTGCACATCAGGTATGTGGGTGGGGGTAGCTGGGGAGTGTAATATGTATACGTAATAGGAATGTGGATCTTTGTTTGTGTTTTTGTGCTTTAATTTGCTTTCGTTGTTTTTCTCATTTCTATATTATTATTTTATTTTTTACATTTCTTAAGGACTCTTGGAAGATTAGTCCTTGGGCTAAACAAGATCCTTATAAAACAAAATAAAATAAAAATGTGTTATCATTGGTCATACACGAATATCAGATCTCATCTGCTTCTGACATCCGTCACATCATACAAACGATAATGTGAATCCCGTTGATGGAGTAAAACGCTAACCTTCCATTCTATCACAGGAAAGCAGTTATATTATTACCTTTGTCTTATCATGCATAAGCAGGACATGACATATGCTCACCGAGAAACATATTAAACTCAGTTTTGCAAATGTTCATTACAAAACTCCTTTGCGATACAGTGAGTAAGCGGCCAGCCGTGTCGGTGAGGTGAGTAAGTCAGCATGCGCTTTAGCAGGATGGGTGACGCGGATGGGTCTTCACAGCATGGTTAACATGCAACACTCACTCAGCCACTTACGCACACAAACACAAGAAAGGGAGAAATAGAGATCTGAAGGAATGCCTTTTGGAAAGAGTTAGTGTGTGAATTAAGTCATCAGGTTTCTTGTGTTGTAACATCTCATGGCATTGGAAAGTAAGACTGAAACCTCAGGATTGGTGATGCAAATTTTTTTTTTCTTCCGTTTTTCGAGCAAAAGACTGGCTTACAAAATTAAGAGTAGTGCAAAGATTGAGGCTAGTATATTTTTTTCTGCGAAACACTCTATTGTAGGACCCCAAAGAGAAGGCTCAAATTAGAGAAAGCCTTAACTGCATTGATATTGTTAACAATATTAGTAATGTGAATAGGGAAATGTTGTTTGAAGAGTGTCTCAGTGTTGTGGTCTGTACTAGCCTTCTACTCAACCTGCAAGACTGCTGCTCAAGAGTAAGCTCCAGGCAACGACGGCTGGGAATGGACAACAAACTTTCATCTATATTTCAAGAGCTTCAAGGAAAAGGGAAAAAAGACATACAGCTGCAGAAGCAGAACTGTGGTTTCCGAAACCCTTTAAATACTTTACATGCCTGGTAAACATCCCGGAGCCATGCTTCTGCACACTCGGCAATAAGCAAATTAAACAATTAATCTGTTATGAAATATAGCCGGCATTGTAATAGCCATCGATTGAATTGCATATATTAAGCGTAAAGAAGTAATTTCTTTGAGGGTTAAAGATCTCTGGCAGTTCTAAGTCTTCATGATTACTGTTTTGCTATGTTAGGAACTGAACATTGATATGTCTACTGCAGTTAAGCATTTAGCTGAAGACAGAAATGTGGTCTTTGCACCATGCAGACATAAACTACATAAGGCTTTGAGAAATGGGAAAATGAAACTATTTTCAACGAACAGCAGTAATTATGTGGTCCACTGTAGCTCAGCTGGTAGAGCACGGCGCTTGTAACGCCAAGGTAGTGGGTTCGATCGGACCACCCATACACAAAAATGTATGCACGCATGACTGTAAGTCACTTTGGATAAAAGCGTCTGCTAAATGGCATATTATTATATTATTATTATCGTTAGAGATGGCAAACAAGATGTGCAATCTCTTTGCAGCATGAAGCAAAACTTAAATGTCTCCATAGAAACACAGTATTTGACCCTTTGAAGCTATAAGCTAAGTCCTGGGCTGATGCTTGCTACAATATCCTTGCACAGCTTGTTATTGACTCCCAATAAAAAAAATGTCTACAAGGACAAGTTACAAACATTAACATTATTCATGGCTGAAGATGTTCTTTTTGTAGGTGCTGAGATGCTTTGTCCACCATGGCATTTCTGATTGAGTAAAAACGTAGTATTGAATAAATTATTTTTCTTGCAGTACAACTGGCCATGAAAAAGACCCTATAACATCTAAACATTAACACTAACTCTCTAGTTGTAGAGTCTGTTGTATTCAATTTTGTTCCATAAACAGTAACTGAACAAGTGTATGTCTATAGGGCTAAGATGGGAAATTAAGATAGGTTTGCAGTGGTTTAGTAATACAAGAACATGAGAAACAAGAAACAAGTAAGGATAATAAAAAAGATAAATATCAAATTGGGAAAGGGTCTTTCCTTAATGCTACTTACAGGTAATAAGAGTAGGAATATGCATTTCTTCTGAAGCATGAAGGTAGACCAGTGGGACAAAATTGAGCACCCAAAAAAGGACAAACAGATTACATTAGTTAGTTCTTTAGCACCCACGTCTAGGAGAGCTGATGGAGGAAAATGTCAAGAACGGGTTAAAGACATCGATGCGCTGCTGGACTGGGTTTGTTTGTCTGTATGTCTACAGTTCAGTACTAGTTAAACCAACCTTCCCATTGAGCTCTGCAAGTGCCTATGGTCCACCAGTCTATAGTAAAGGCTGGACTTTAGGGTGCTACTATACAGTTGCACATATCAAACCAAACTTTACTCAAACCCCTGCAGCCATTTTATCAAAGAAGAAATACCCAAAACAATACATAATTCACCCGCATTTAAAGAAGAAATAGCACATCTGGCTCCCAATCAAATTGAAACTCCTTGAGAGAGATGGAATTGTCTGAATAGACAGTGAGTGGCTGGGAAAACAGAGAAATAGGAGAGTGGGGATGGGAGGAGTGGGAGTAAAAGAGGAGGGGGGGGAATGTTTTAATGACATACTGTTCTGCCATTCTGTTTAGTGAGATGGAAAGAGAAAGGGATGCTACCATTGACACTTTGACTGCTTTAGGAACTAAATCAAACCTGACTGTTGAAATTAGAGTGTGCTCGCGTGTGTGTGCATGTGTATGCATTCTGCTGGATTTCTCTGGGAAGGGTTCTTTTAAGAGGTAGAACATTCACAAATGACATGCAGCGATGGAGTTAGCAAGCAGAAATGAGACTGAAAAGCAGATGGTATCTGTTGTTTCTTTTAAGGGTTTGTAGTTCCCAAACGTGTTGACATCAAATATATCAAAGGAGTAAATGTGTGTGACAAATACCTACAGCATTCAGTACAACACTTCACTAGTCTGTTCATGATAAGCAGTAATGTGTTTAGCACTGTCTTTTTTGATACAAATTGATACCCACTTACTACACTAACAATGATGTGTATGCTTTTTTAAAGGGGAAGTTCAGGATTTTACAACTTGATGTTAGATGGTTCCTCAATCTAAAAAGTAGTCTATGGGCCAGGAGAAATTGTAACCTATGGTTGGGTTTTCTTTAAACAGGCACAAACTTCAGCTAACTTTAGTCACTGCTAGCTAACAATCAATGGAAGTGATCACCTTTACGTAACATCAAACCAAATATGGAATTGATTTCAGTTGACTGGGCCATGGAATTTTGACAATTGCACGATTGCCCCTATCACTGGGAAAAACCCACTGGTGGTTAAGACGTGTAGATATCCAAGAGGTCTTAATGGACACAATCAACATTATAGATCTGTATGTGCTGCAGTCAGTATTTGATTCAATGGAAAATTGGCCTCCAATCCTTTCCTCTGTTTGACAGTCCTGTTAATAATATATACTACTGCCCTACTGTAGCCAACCAGCTTTCATCAAAGAGTGTGTATCTGTTTCTCCATATCTGTGATTGCTGATTGACAGCATTCCTACTGATGTTCCTTCTTAATGCGTTTGAGCCAATCAGTTGTGTTGTGACAAGGTAGGGGGGGTATACAGAAGATAGCCCTATTTGGTAAAAGACCAAGTCCATATTATGGCATGAACAGCTCAAATAAGCAAAGAGAAACTACAGTCCATCATTACTTTAAGACATGAAGGTCAGTCAATACAGAACATTTCAAGAACTTTAAACGTTTATTTAAGTGCAGTCGCAAAAAACATCAAGTGCTTTGATGAAACTGGTTCTCATGAGGACCGCCACCGGAATGGAAGACCCAGAGTTACCTCTGCTGCAGAGGATAAGTTCATTAGAGTCACCGGCCTCAGAAATTGCTGCCCAAATAAATGCTTCACGGAGTTCAAGTAACAGACACATCTCAATATAAACTGTTCAGAGGAGACTGTGTGAATCAGGCCTTCATGGTCGAATTGCAGCAGTATAAAAAATGTATGCACTCACTAACTGTAAGTCGCTCTGGATAAGAGCGTCTGCTAAATGACTAAAATGTAAAATGTAAAGGACACCAATAAGAAGAAGAGACTTGCTTGGGCCAAGAAAAACGAGCAATGGACATTAGACCGGTGGAAATGTGTCCTTTGGTCCGGTGGTCTGTGTCTTTGTGAGACGCGGTGTGGGTGAACGGATGATCTCCGCATGTGTATTTCCCACCGTAAGGAAGGAGGAGGAGGTGTTATGGTGTGGGGGTGCTTTGCTGGTGACACTGTCTGTCATTTATTTAGAATTCAAGACACACTTAACCAGCATGGCTACCACAGCATTCTGCAGCGATACGCCATCCCATCTGGTTTGGGCTTAGTGGGACTATCATTTGTTTTTCAACAGGACAATGACCCAACACACCTCCAGGCTGTGTAAAGGCTATTTTACCAAGATGGAGAGTGATGGAGTGCTGCATCAGAAGACCTCCACAATCCCCCAACCTCAACCAAACTGAGATGGTTTGGGATGAGTCGGACCGCAGAGTGAAGGAAAAGCAGCCAACAAGTGCTCAGCACATGTGGGAACTCCTTCAAGACTGTTGGAAAAGCATTCCAGGTGAAGCTGGTTGAAAAATGCCAAGAGTGTGCAAAGCTGTCATCAAGGCAAATGTTGGCTATTTGAAAAATCTCAAATCTCAAATATATTTTGATTTGTTTAACACTTTCTTGTTTACTACATGATTCCATATATGTTATTTCATAGTTTTGATTCCTTTACTAATATTCTACAATGTAGAAAATAGTAAAAATAAAGAAAAACCCTTGAATGAGTAGGTGTGTCCAAACTTTTGGCTGGTAGTGTACATTCATGCAAAAAACTCCTCTTTAAAGGGGCAGGGCAGTCAAAAACATAATGTTTCTGTGTTCACACTATGAGGTCGAAACAACATGATGATAATATAATTTTAGTGTAAGAGCATTCAGGTCTTTGTCCTGTTTGAACGTAAATCTGAGAACCTGCTTCAGAGTGCAAACAACCTTAGACTGGGGAGAAGATTTATGGGCGGCAGGTAGCTTAGTGGTTAAGAGCGTAGTGCCAGTAACCGAAAGGTCGCTGGTTCTAATCCCCGAGCCGACTAGATGAAAAATCTGTCGATGAGCCCTTGAGCAAGGCACTTAACCCTAATTGTTCCGGATAAGAGCGTCTGCTAAATGACTAAAAATTAAAAAATGTAATAAAAAAATCCAACAGGACAATAACCCCAAGCATATAGCCAAAGCAACACTGGAATGGTTCAGAACAAGAATGTGAAAGTCCTTGAGTGGCCCAGCCAAAGCTCAGACTGGAATCCCATTGAAAATCTGTGCAAAGACTCGAAGATTGCTGTTCACTGCCACTCCCCATCTAACTTAACAGAGTTTGAGAAAATCTGAAAGTAAGAATGGGAGCAAATCCAGATGTGCAAAGCTGACACAGACATACCTAAGACGACTCAAAGCTGTAATCGCCACCAAAGGTGCTTCTACAAAGTATTGACTCAGGGGTGTGAATACTTATGTGTTTGCAAAAATGTCTAAAAACACTTTTCACTTTGTCATCATGGTGTATTGTGTGTAGATGGGTAAGTAAACATGTTTAATCCATTTTGAATTCAGGCTGTAACACAACTAAATGTGGAATAAGTCAAGGGGTATCAATACGTACAGAAGGAACGGAACAACTTTAAAATGTTAGACTATTTAAACATGATACAGTGAGGGAAAAAAGTATTTGATCCCCTGCTGATTTTGTACGTTTGCCCACTGACAAAGACATGATCAGTCTATAATTTTAATGGTAGGTTTATTTGAACAGTGAGAGACATAATAACAACAAAAAAATCCAGAAAAACGCATGTCAAAAATGTTATAAATTGATTTGCATTTTAATGAGGGAAATAAGTATTTGATCCCTCTGCAAAACATGACTTAGTACTTGGTGGCAAAACCCTTGTTGGCCATCACAGAGGTCAGACGTTTCTTGTAGTTGGCCACCAGGTTTGCACACGTCTCAGGAGGGATTTTGTCCCACTCCTCTTTGCAGATCTTCTCCAAGTCATTAAGGTTTCGAGCCTGACGTTTGGCAACTCGAACCTTCAGCTCCCTCCACATATTTTCTATGGGATTAAGGTCTGGAGACTGGCTAGGCCACTCCAGGACCTTAATGTGCTACTTCTTGAGCCACTCCTTTGTTGCCTTGGCCGTGTGTTTTGGGTCATTGTCATGCTGGAATACCCATCCACGACCCATTTTCAATGCCCTGGCTGAGGGAAGGAGGTACTCACCCAAGATTTGACGGTACATGGCCCCGTCCATCATCCCTTTGATGCGGTGAAGTTGTGCTGTCCCCTTAGCAGAAAAACACCCGCAAAGCATAATGTTTCCATCTCCATGTTTGACGGTGGGTATGGTGTTCTTGGGGTCATAGGCAGCATTCCTCCTCCTCCAAACACGGCGAGTTGAGTTGCTGCCAAAGAGCTCGATTTTGGTCTCATCTGACCACAACACTTTGACCCAGTTCTCCACTGAATCATTCAGATGTTCATTGGCGAACTTCAGACGGGCCTGTATATGTGCTTTCTTTAGCAGGGGGACCTTGCAGGCGCTGCAGGATTTCAGTCCTTCACGGCGTAGTGTGTTACCAATTGTTTTCTTGGTGACTATTGTCCCAGCTGCCTTGAGATCATTGACAAGATCCTCCCGTGTAGTTCTGGGCTGATTCCTCACCGTTCTCATGATCATTGCAACTCCACGAGGTGAGATCTTGCATGGAGCCCCAGGCCGAGGGAGATTGACAGTTCTTTTGTGTTTCTTCCATTTGCGAATAATCGCACCAAACTCTTGTCACCTTCTCACCAAGCTGCTTGCCGATGGTCTTGTAGCCCATTCCAGCCTTGTGTAGGTCTACAATCTTGTCCCTGACATCCTTGGAGAGCTCTTTGGTCTTGGCGATGGTGGAAAGTTTGGAATCTGATTGATTGATTGCTTCTGTGGACAGGTGTCTTTTATACAGGTAACAAACTGAGATTAGGAGCACTCCCTTTAAGAGTGTGCTCCTAATCTCAGCTCGTTACCTGTATAAAAGACACCTGGGAGCCAGAAATCTTTCTGATTGAGAGGGGGTCAAATACTTATTTCCCTCATTAAAATGCCAATCAATTTATAACATTTTTGACATGCGTTTTTCTGGATTTATTTGTTGTTATTCTGTCTCTCACTGTTCAAATAAACCTACGATTAAAATTATAGATTGATCATTTCTTTGTCAGTGGGCAAACGTACAAAATCAGCAGGGGATTACTGTATAAATACACCGACGCACACGCACACACATACACACTCGCGCACACACATGCACACACATGCTACGCATCCATATGAATTGTAAACATTTAATAATACCACGCACACATACATTATACTTACAAATGCAAACATGCTGTGACTGAATGGACACTTAACTCACTCTGCCCATGCAGGGTGACAACATGTCCCAGATTGTGCCATTGATTGTGGCCATTTGTCCCGCGTGCTGCAACCAAACAATCACGTCCCACATTTCATCAACAAATTCAAATGCGACTACAAAAAAGTTAGATTTGTCCCGTATTTCATTCAGACATTCCAACCTGTCTCTTTTGCATCACGATATGCACTGAGTGTACAAAACATTATGAATTCCATGACATAGACTGACCAGGTGAAAGCTATCATCCCTTATGGATGTCACTTGTTAAATCCACTTCATTCAGTGTAGCTGAAGGGGAGGAGACAGGTTAAAGAAGGATTTTTAAGCCTTGAGACAATTGAGACATGGATTGTGTATGTGTGCCAATCAGAGGGTGAATGGGCAAGACGAAAGATTTAAGTGCCTGTGAATGGGGGATGGTAGTAGGTGCCAAGCGCACTGGTTTGTGTCAACAACTACAACGCTACTGGGTTATTCACAATCAACAGCTTCCCGTGTGTATCAAGAATGGTCCACCACCCAAAGGTGGGTGCAACTCAATATTAGGAAGGTGTTCTTGATGTTTAGTACACTCAGTGTATATCATAAGGATGTGGTACTAGTGATGTTAAACACTTCTCCAATCGTTGTTGAGATCTGATATTCTGCGCAGCGCAAGATGAGATGTAGGCCAACGTCATATGGTCAATCAATCACATTTCTCAAATGCTTTCGGTCTAATGCTGCATTCACATCATGTCGGAAACTTGGGACCTCAGAGTTGAATGAACGTAAGTTATTTGCGTAGCGCTTCCTATTGGTTGATTCTGGTACCTCCCAATTGGGAAACTCAGGATCCGACTCTTCCGCCTAGGTTAGCAAGTTGGACATTTCAGAGTTTCCGACATGACATGAATGCAAATTCTAACTAAACTTGGAGTGGACAGTTAACTATTTACAAAAAATGAAGAGCTACCAAGGTAAGAAAATAACCGTATTAGACTTAAAAGATGTAAGGTGATTTCGTCAAACTTGTGAGGCTCTCCATGTGCATTAGTTGCTCATTCAAAATATGTGCTGCTACTTCTCTCAATCCGATTTTCTAAGTCTACCTTCCTAACTATTTTACATTCCCTGAGACCAACCAGAAATGCTTTATTGTCCTGCAAATGTCCTGCAAAATCATCCCTTTGTCCTGCATTTGGGTATTTTAAATGTGATCGCCCTAAACCCATGACTGGACGGCCTTGCAGGGAGTTCATCTGTAATGTTAACAGCCTACGTCTGCACCTGGGCACCAATACATTACAATTTGTATTTGGTTACACCATCTTAATGTTCTGAAAGGTACATTGTCTGGACTGAAGTGATATTGAATGTGAGGATTTGAAATTTGAAAAAATAAGTATTGGCAGTGCGATGGAATCTGCTGAGGGAGCGAGGCTGAAGTTCATTGTTTTGGAGATGAGTTGGTGTGGGTGAGGATATTTGAAGATACATTTTGTTTACTGAGAGATGTTACCAGGGGTGTAGTGCTGCCGGAGCGCGGAGGAGCGGCACTCTCTCACTTTTTTAAATTGAAACTGATCTGGTAAAACTCTGGTAAAATTCGAAATAAATATGTATAGCAGCCTAGAGGTAAATGGTGGATTCTTCTTTTCTCTGGCGGTGGAAGATGCTGTAGCCCTGCTTACAATATTTAGCCTACATTTGGCTATTGGTTGAGACGCAGGGCCCGTTCTAGCTTGGTACAGTATGTCAGGATGGGCAATTGGAAATGGGAATTGTGCCAAGTTGAAGGTAATAATGCATTTAGGTTATAGTTTATTGAGATACATGAATACACTACACCAAAAGCTGAAACATTTAAAATGTAAAATAAACAACACCAAAAGCTTGATTTAATTACTGTTTTAAAACTAATTTCCTGCACTTCTACGTAGTAATGTTCACTACTAGGTCAATTGATTTGATAGCATGTTTAATCTAATTTGGCAGCTGTTGCAAATATATGTAAATCTCCAAAAGTTAAGTGGCTCATCTGCTTGTTTGTCATGATTCAATTCATAGCTTTAGATTATTATAGGATAGACTCACTGTAACAAGCTTCTGGTTGAACCACAAAGACACAGACTCATGCCTATAGGTAGGTGAATAAATGTGTGTGTGTGTGTGTGTTTGTGTATGAGAGGCATAGTTTAGAGTAATGAATACAACCCAATCACCAAACAAACGTGCTATGGTGGTGAACGCTTAATGAATCCGAATTAGTGCACCACTCCAAATAGGTTGTGACATTATTAGTGAACGATAATTACTCATTTGACATAGAACTTGGAGCAGAGTTTTAAGCCTTCCTCTTGGTGGGTACGTGCAGGTAAAGAGTAAAAAGAGTCGCTGCAAGGCCAGTTCATTGTTGCGCCAGGGTGGGTTATGCAACTCAAACAACAAATTATGAATAAAAACCTTACTGAAAGGTGTACTTATAATGCAAGGCATCAAATTCACTATAGATCATTGCAGATAATGTATCTAATACTCAACTGACAATGCATAGGAGGCAAGATAAAAAATGAAATAATAAGTCAACGAATAAGACTGACATTAAGAGTTGCATTTTGTACAATCACAGTGATGCAGACAAAAGCTAGAAATTCCAAATGGTGCATTCGACAGTGACGGTCAGAGTATCAAAAAGTAATGGCCTCGTGAATTGTCGTGCATGTGTCGGACATGAATGACGTATCTGATCACAGATGGGTCAAAAAAACAATGGTGAGGCACGATCTCAAGATGCATAGCTAAAATTAAACATACAATACCCCACACTCAGAGTTCTCCATGTGTATATCTCTCTAGCAGGCGCAGGCCAAAAGAGGAAGAAGATAAGAGAAAGGTGTGAGACTAGTATTAGAAAAAAGGGTGGACAACAGTGGTGGATGTGATCATGTCAACAGCTGGCACACACATTTTGTTATACCAACATATAACGTATGTCTAGAGATAAAGTATAGATATTACGTCTAAAGGCTAAATAGTCTCTATCAACTGGAAATGCATGCAGAGGAGTTCAGAGGATTAGAATGATTGTCCTGACCCTAAAGCTTTCACTGGGATGAATCAGCTGAATTATGAATGTTATACCTGCCCTTATATGTTGATATATGGGTATGTGCAAGATAATAAGTTGGTTCGAATTTGGCAGGGACTCTTATTCGCCCAGCCATTGTGATCAGAGGTGGGCCCCTCACAATTTAGTTGGTGCCATGAGCAAACACAAATCTTCTAAACTACATGCAAAATTGGCATGGGGTGGGGGCATTTTGGCTTGAAATATTCATTGGTGAAGTTAAATGTCAAATGAAATGGCTGTACAAATGGTGCTCTCCCTCCACTTCAGCCATCTCAGTCTAAACTGCCAAAGTCAATACTGATTTTGAGTGGAAGAGAACCAGCTCTTCCACACGCACGCACACACACACGCACTCGCACAAACACACACACAAACACACAGACTGGGTCAACACGTGCACCTGTCCAAGTGGAGATAAGGATTGGGCCTGGCTGGTGTTGGTCTGGCTCTCATTGCACATGAAGATTGTCTGTATGTGAGCATATACCATCACAAAAATGCAATGTGCTGGTGTGATGGTGTATTCTGTGATTCATTACTACAATAAACCTCTACTTTATAAACCTAAATGTCTGATGTTTTTCAAGAAAAAAAGCACATTAAGCCCCAAGAGAAAAAGCTTTCAATTTCCACAATTCTTTGCAATACTAATGAGAATGATTTTTTTATTTTTAAATCACAGTTTTCGATTTCGCTTTCATTTATTATTTTTAACATTAAATGCATTATGAAATAATGACATTACAAAGATTTTAGAGCTTTTTAATGTAAATTCCAAAGCCAAAAATAGTGAACAATTGCCAAAATATGAAAATTTTTCCATTGTCTCTGTCAAGTCCACATTGGGTAGACATCAATAGAAAAAGGGGATACTATGAAATAATACAATATTTAAGTTGTGTATATTACTTCATTTTTATTTGATGACTTTGATATTTTTAATTCCTTAAAGTCATCGTCTCATCTCTGCTCAGGCAGTAGCAGTCAGCCAGACCATCTAACGTTATCTATGTGCTCCCCATACTGTCCTGTCTTTAGTCATCCTATTTAGCTAGCCTGCTGAACTACGCTGCAGAGCTGTCTGACGAAATCATTTTACTAGTTCTTCAAATTAGATAAGGCATACTCCCCTGTAGGTCTAAGCCCTTAGATCGCAATATCTACTAGGCTAACATATGGAATTGTTTTAAGATGGTCATAAAATGTATCATTTAGCCATTTGATTTTGAGGTATAAAAAAATGTGGCCTTTACTACACATTAATACATGGCAAAACCGAAAGTTAAAAAAATGTATAATAAGGAACAAGGTTTTGAAGTGTCTGTCTTATATCTGAGAGATATAAGAAAACGTAGGAATTTTTGTAAAATGTAGATCATGTAGTTTTTGTCACTTTTTGCAGTTTTTACATTCTGGTACTGGATTACCTTCAGACGAATCTCCTGAAGCTTGTGTGGTAGTAGAGCAGAACAACCGACACGTTCGTGTTTGTAAGACATATTGGTGACATATTAGTTGTCCAATTTGGACAAACAATTTCGTGACGATTTTCTTGTCCAGATCCTCTCGTGTATAAAAAGTAAGCTTTCACAAGCCCCATGTCAATCGACGGGGGTTTTAATGAAGGGGTCTCTGTCCCTCTCTTCATTGTGTAGTGTACATTCCTCTCTCATGTGGCCTATGCGGTCTGTGTGTATCTAACCTAATATAGCAGGCGTAAAAGTGTATATGTCCAGAGATCTGTATATAATGACGAGATGCTCATGTCCCCGCCCTAACAATGGCAGTCGTTGTCCCAAAGGCGGGAAGGCAGGCGACAACCTTAGTCCCAAAATAAGCCAATAGAAACACATTGGGATTATTTTTGACAGATTTTGGCAAGATTGAAACCTCTCGATTCGCCTCTTCCTCTCTGCTCCGTCTCTGTCGGAGTCGTAAAAAAAGGTGCAATGGATTTTGGTCATTGTAGTTAATTACCATGTTTCTGCACTGAACTACATTAAATATTTGATTAATGAAAACTACAACTCCCTTTAGCCCAAAATCCCACATATTTCTTGACGACTTCTCTCATGTAGCTCAGTTGGTAGAGCACGGCGCTTGCAACGCCAGGGTTGTGGGTTCGATTCCCACGGGGGGCCAGCATGAAAATTTATGCACTCACTAACTGTAAGTCGCTCTGGATAAGAGCGTCTGCTAAATGACTAAAATGTAAATGTAAAATGTGAATGATTTGATTTCTTGCTAGAGAAACGGCTCACAAAAAAAATTAATGGAATTCAAGTAATTTAACCGACATTGGTCAATAAGTTGTTTAATAACTGGGGGAAAAAATTATTGTTGGTTAATCCTTAAAAGTCCATTGACGCACCCATGCAACATAATAAAGAAATTATCTGTCAGTTTAAGCTATCAAGATCAGCTTTAGTATTGCAGATAGATTGTAACTTTCATCAATGTAATTGTCTGCATCACTTCCAATCCCCCATATGTTTTTTTTCTCTGCTAATATATATATATATATACAGTGGGGGGAACAAGTATTTGATACACAGCCGATTTTGCAGGTTTTCCTACTCACAAAGCATGTAGAGGTCTGTGATTTTTATCATAGGTACACTTCAACTGTGAGAGACCGGATCTAAAACAAAAATCCAGACCTCTACATGCTTTGGTAACAAGCTGAGATTAGGAGCTCTCCCTTTAAGAGTGTGCTCCTAATCTCAGCTCGTTACCTGTATAAAAGACACCTGGGAGCCAGAAATCTTTTTTTCTGATTGAGAGGGGGTCAAATACTTATTTCCCTCATTAAAATGCAAATCAATTTCTAACATTTTTGACATGTGTTTTTCTGGATTTTTTTGTTGTTATTCTGTCTCTCACTGTTCAAATAAACCTACCATTAAAAGTATAGACTGATCATGTCTTTGTCAGTGGGCAAACGTACAAAATGAGCAGGGGATCAAATAGATTTTTCCCCTCACTGTATATACACATATCCTTTAAAAATATATATTTCCCTTTATTACTTTCAAACCCCACCACCCCTTCCCTAATTGGAGTAAACTAGTGAACAACAATGCTTAGGCCTCTACTTCCAGCTTATACATACTATATACATTTTATGGACACAGTCAATTTTACAATAATTCTATTTTGTTTGTTTTTCCTCCTGAACTTCCTCTACCCTTAACCGCTCTGATCATTTTAATGATGTCCATCCGGTTTGCTTCTATATGCCATATCTTTCTAACTGTGCTCTTTCACAAAAGCTCTCAACCTATAACCCATATACTTATTATGGACACAGTATGCTTTACATTAGCTATCCTGTTGTTATTAGTTGTTGTTAGTTGTTATTAGTCCCATCCTTCAGCTCCATTCAACACCACCCACCTATCTCTTAACACCATCCATATTGGATTTCTATTTGTCATATATTCTTCAACAGTACTGTGATGTTTCACAAAAGTTCTGAACCCTTCTATAAAAAATTGTTTTGCTAAAAGTATTATTATATTATTGATCGATTGACTATGACTTTTCAGATCACACAGTAGTGCTTTCTGCAGGGTTAGCTCCAGGTAAATATTGCAATCCTTCAGCCATTCCTGGACATGTGACCAAAAACAAGCTACAAATGGACAGTACCAAAACAAATGATCTAATCATTCTGTCTCTTCGCAGCAAAATCTGCAGAGCTGGTAAGATTGTATCCCCCATATAAATAACATTCTATTGGTAGCAATAATTTTGTATAACAATTGAAATTGAAAAATTCAACGTTTTGAATCCGGCGTAGTTTTGCGTATCAGTTCATAAACAATATGCCATGGAATCGGTACGTCTAAAATCTCTTCCCAACTATTTTGCAATCTATATGGGACGGCTGTCAATCCTTTGGTCCTTAAATGAAACTGGTATACTTTTTTATTTAACACAATTTTCTTTAACCAATTATGTTCTTTAATGCAGGGCCGACAGACAAGTTACTTTCTTTTACCCCCTTCCACTTTCCTCTTCCATTTTTGCGGTAATGCTGCAATTATTTGGTTGTAATTTTGGGTAGAGCAGACATTTCCATATGTTTTTGTTAGCTGCATGTGCGACAACTCCACCAGTCCTACCTATGATATCATTTACGAAGATTCTACATTTTCCCAAAAAAAAATCATCAATTAATATATTTGAGTTTAACCACACTATTTGTTGCATTATTTGTTCTGTCGTTTCTGGAAGATTAAATTAAAATTGCAGCCAACTTTCTATGGCTTGTTTTAGAAATAGTGATATTTGGGAGATTATTTCCTTTTCAAATACCTGAAAGTGAGAGGTTGTAATCTGAATAAAGGGGAAAAGGCCATTCTTGAACATGGGGTGAGAAAATCTTACTAATTTGCTAGAGAACCAGTTCAGATTTCAGTATAACTTTTTTATGACTGAAGCTTTTAGTGATAGGTCTACTTCTTTAATATTTAATAATTTCTGTCCTCCGAATTCGTATTCATTATATAAATAGGCCCATTTAATTTTGTCTGGCTTGCCGTTCCAAATAAAATTGAATATTTTTTTCTCATATAATTTATAAAACTGTTCGCCATAAGCAAATAGGTCAACTGGGATAATACTAAAGAGTTAATCAGGGTGATTTTTACACAAATAGACAGGTATTTACCTTTCCATTCCATTTTTGCTGACTTTTTATTAAAATGTATTGGTGAGATCATTTATTTAATTTGGGATATGTATTCCGAGTATATCCACATCACCATCAAACAATTTTATTGGTAATGTAAAAATTGTATTTTTTAGTGATCCAATACGTAATATAGTACATTTATCATAATTTGGTTGTAATCCAGAGAGGTTAGAAAATGTATCTAGATCCTCTATGAGGCTGTGGAGGGATTCAAGTAGTGGATTTAAAAGAAAACATGAACATCAGCGTGAAATGACACCTTTGTTTTTAAGCCCTGGATTTCTAATCCCTTGATATTATTGTTGGATCTGATTTTAATAGCTAACATTTCGTTGGCCATAATAAACAGATATGCCAATAGTGGACAACCTTGTTTTACTCCTCTTGACAGTTTAACACTTTCGGAGAAATAGCCATTATTGACTATTTTACACCTATGGTTACTATACATGATTTTAATCTCATCTGACCAGAGTACCTTCTTCCATATGTTTGGGGAGTCTCCCACATGCATTTTGGAAAACACCAAACGTTTGCTTATTTTTTTCATTAAGCAATTACTTTTTTCTGGCCACTCTTCCGTAAAGCCCAGCTCTGTGGAGTGTATGGCTTAAAGTGGTCCTATGGACCGATACTCCAATCTCCGCTGTAGAGCTTTACAGCTCCATCAGGGTTATCTTTGGTCTCTTTGTTGCCTCTCTGATTAATGCCCTCCTTGCCTGGGCCGTGAGTTTTGGTGGGCGGCCCTCTCTTGGCAGGTTTGTTGTGGTGCCATATTCTTTCCATTTTTTAATAATGGATTTAATGGTGCTCCGTGGGATGTTCAAAGTTTCGGATATTTTTTTATAACCCAACCCTGATCTGAAGATTAAAAAATAATTTGGTGCATTTTCCACATATTCCATCCAGTTTGCTTGATTTTTTATAATATATTACACTTGATCTTTCTTGAATAAGTTTCTCAATTTCTTTTTGTTTTTCCTCTCATTTATTCTGAGCCTCTATGTTAAAGTTTTTATTGTTATCTATCTGTTCTGTTAGACCTTCTATTTCCTTTGTTAGTATGGACTCTTTTGACCTAAATTGCTTTTGTTTTCGAGATGAGTACTGAATTGCATGGCCTCTGAAGGCACATTTAAGTGTCCCATACAATAAGGGGATTTGCTGTACCTATGTTATGTCAGAAAAAATCAGTTATAAATTCCTCTGTTCTAGTTAAAAACTAGTTATCATCCAATAGGCTTTGATTAAATGTCCAATGTCCTCGCCCACGTGGAAATTCAGTAAGAGTAATGTATATGCCAATTATATGATGGTCCGACCGCATTCTGTCCCCTATCAACACTTTTTAAACTTTTGGTGCCAATGAGAATGACATAAGAAAGAAGTCAAGATGACTAGCTTGATTGAGTCTCCGCCATGTATATCTATGTCAGGATATTTAAGCTTCCATATATCTACTAGTTCTAATGTATCCATGACATTCATGATTTCCTTAAGAGCATGAGGGTGATAGTTTGTAGTGTGATTTCCTTTACGGTCCATTGAGCTATTTAAAACAGTATTATAATCTCCCACCATAATAATAGAGTCTCGTTTTGCTTGCAGGGTTGATCATTTATTATATATATTGTCAAAGAAGTGTGGATCATCATTATTTGGTCCGTAAAGGTTAATGAGCCATTTCTGTTTATGGTCCAATAACATATTTAAAATCATTTTACATTTTAGTCATTTAGCAGACACTCTTATCCAGAGCGACTTACAGTTAGTGAGTGCATACATTTTCATACTGACCCCCCGTGGGAAACGAACCCACAACCCTGGTGTTGCAAGCGCCATGCTCTACCAACTGAGCTACATCCATCTACAGTAATTTTCTTAGTCTGATCACAATTTAAATAGACTCCCCCACTACCTTGTTAATCCTCTTCTCAGTGCAGGTACAACATGCTACTGTTTTGGGAGCTTTACCATTACTTATTTAAGAATTTCTACATTTGACAGTGCTGTAAGAGCCCTAAAGGTTCAAGCTACCGGGCAGGAAAACATAAAGTCACCATTAAGTCTTTACCTGTCCATTCAATTCATTCGTATGTTAGTACAAAAAGCTCTGAAAGACGTGTAACACTGCTTTGAAAAATTTAACGGACAGTGTATACTCGCTTCCAGCATGTTTTCGCCACTAAAAACGTATAGTGGCTGAAAGCCATGTAAAACGCTGCAATTGATAAAACATCATCCCCAAACGATCTATGTTGCAAGAATGAAATATAGATGATCCAGCAAAGCCAGGCGTCTTAGAATATTGTAGTCTAAGCACTTCTTCTCCCTGTCCTCGATCTACACTGAGTATACCAAACATTAGGAACACCTTCCTAATATTGAGTTGAAAGCTTTCCACAGGGATGCTGGCCCATGTTGACTTCAATGCTTCCCACAGTTGTGTCAAGTTATCATAGTTAGTATACATACTAGTTAACCCACGGTTTGGTCTCCATATTGGTTTCCAATTCATATATGCCCTGCTTAGGCGGCCATCTTTGTTGTTGACATATCCTCTTATTTCTGCAGAGGTTGTGTGGTTTGAGATCATTGTAAAGCCCAATTGCTCATGGGTGTAACTGTATTCTGTATGTTGAGTCTAGGATTTCTTATTGATTTGTGCACATATAGATTTCTGTAACTTATTGCCATTGGATTGTATAATAAAACCATGACAACCACAGCAGCTTTTTTTCTGGAATATGTAATTAATATGATTTTAAGTTTGTAAAACATTGTAACAAGAGAAGGTTAAATATATTGTCTAAAAATAGTATGTAAAAAATCTGAGTTTGTTATCTAACTCAGTATAAAAAGATCCATCTAAATTGTGCTCCCTCAACTGAATGGTAACACCATTTTTAAATGCAATACATGTTTATAAATGTTTAAAGAAATTATAAAATAGTATTTACTATTTATCAATACATGTATCAATAGTGTATAAATAGTTTATTTATTTATTCATGAAAGTTATCATAAATTGCTGCCCTGTTTATTTCCAAGAACATTTGTGATTGTGACATGCAAGTCATTTTGTCTCAGTAGCATAGTCTACTCCTACAATGACACAAATGATTGGTCATGAAGTACAGTATTAAGACATTTCAAAGTTTTGAGGTAACTACGTGTGGAGTGGTAAGGTGAACAATTTTATTATGGTAAAAAAAAAAAAAACTGTGGGTCCTAGCATAGAAAAATGACATGGGGAGTGTGTTATTAGGGTAGTTTAGGAAAGCAAGAGACAGAGGAAGGAGACAGAGATGTGATGGAAGTAAGCCAGTGTGCATGTTAACAAGACACAGAAAGCTGTGCATGTCTGTACGCCCCCCTAAAAACATACCTCCTTATGAGTTAGTCCCAATGGTACTTCAGCTCAACTGAGGCCTTAGCAGTAATCTAGTCATATTGCACTTGGGACATTTGGGTCACACTATGGTGTTAGGACTCTAGTAATATAGTACCTGACATATTTACGCTTACACGCTAGGAGTTTCTCTACTGCTTTTTACCTGCGTTTGAAGGTGAGAACAACTCCCAGTAGGATGATGATGAACATGAGAATGCCCGCGATGACACCGGCCATCTTAACAGTGCTGTCCACCTGCTTCTCGGGCTCCACAGCGTCGGAGTCCTGGGTGGACGCACCTACAAACAGGCACAGACACATCACAGAGAGGAGGAGGGAGTTTACCCTGGGGCAACCGTCCTCCACACACACACACACACACACACACACAGTCACACACAAACATACGCAAGAATACACACACACATTTGCACACACATTTGCACACATACTATAGACAGTGCACACACACTTACACACATACTCACATACACACTCGTATACTCACACAAAAACAGTTATGTGAGTACACGCAAACCCTCTCATACATACAGACGGACAAACAGACGCAAACACATACAAACAACAGTAGATAGAAAAATGTTTTATATATATACATACACACATATATATATATATATATATATATATACACACACAATATCACAAAGTCATGCATTATTAGTAATGAAAGGGAGACATTATTTGAGTGAAAAGGTAAAGGTGATTAGGTATTGGCGGAAATGTTGGCTATATCCTGCTTGCTAAACTCCAAATGATAGCAAGACAACGTTCAATAAAGATTCAGTAAACTTGTGTTAGGGTGCTTCTCACACAGGACAGATGAATGGTGAAAATCAACATGCAAATAATCGACTGGAAATACACAAGTAAGGTCAGTTTCTCTTGCATCAAAGGATTTGTGGTTGAGTTAAGTATGAGTTGTTATTTTCAACAGGCTTTTCATCTAACACAGCAGTTGCACCACAATGAAAAACTGAGGACATGCAGTGCGCTAATGTTGAACGAACAACGATTTAAGAAGGACATGCAGGAAAATGTTAGCATGGGTTGTGTGACTGCAGTAGCTTGGACATACAGTGAAAAACAGCGAGGGAGAGAATGTATAGGTTGAGTGAGTTAACAGTACTGCTAGCGACTCCCAGCGCCTTCCACAGCTTACAAAAGCACTCTCATCTTATCAACTACAACTGAAAATCCTTGCTTTGAACAATACAAAGACTGTGGGAATTGCACCCTAGTGTTTCTATCTGTTAGGGTAATACAACATGCTGCTTCTATGTTCAATCTCTTATAGATGCTATTTTCACTCAAGGTATTCTTTTCAGGAGGTACATTGAGGTGTTATAGAAACACATTTATGTATACTTTATTACCAACCAAACACCATCAATTAATGTTTGTAGACCTAACTAGTATATGTAGCTTATTAATCTTGACTATGTTGAAGATCAATACAAGTATGGCTCTTAATTGTGTAGGGTGCTGAGAAATAAAGCATAAAAGAGAAGATATATATTTTTTTTTAAACATAGCAACAAAGCCATTTCCAATTTGATGAATGCGAACTTCCAATGATACATAACGAAAAGAGACCGTTTCAAATCTAATGAAAGAACTCTTGCCGGAACTTCTGAGCTATTCCACTGTTCTACAGAACAGCGTTGTATAGATGTACACATGCCAAAATTAATGAGCAACCTTGATAAACAATTAAGGCATGTTCAAACAAATTGGGTGTCTTATTTCTAGCCTCTCTTTTACATATCCCTTTGTTCAAAATATCCTTTCAAACAACAGATTAAGAATATAACCTTGGCATGTTTTGGACTTCAATTCACTGAACTATGGATTGAAAAATGGCCTTTTGACAAACAAGGTTTGAACAGTTTGAGGGCTACCTTTCCATCTTTTTATATTTCGACACACAGGTATACTGAACATAACCTTGTGCTATCGTAAGATTAATGACTTACAGTAGCTCACATTAACCCTTAACACTACGTTGACACAGTTTTTATTAATCATCTTACTCAAAGATATTTTAAATTACTTTGAATTTAAATTACATAGACCTAACCAACAAATGTGCAATTGGCAAAATGCGCTATTCAGTTTATCGTATAGAATAAAGAAGAACATATTTGTGTGTAGCCATATTTGTGTGGAGCTTAATGGCATACGGTACGTGTCCTTCCTGACTGTCAGAATGGCCTATGTGTCTCCACTGTCAAATGACTCTGCAACCTGATTCGCTGTCAACCTGCCAGGAGCTGATTGGGTTCGAAAGGTCGGTATGTAACAATAGAGGGCCCATCTGGCTGTTATAGCCCATTTTCTAATATGATACCACCAGAGCTGCCCCACAATCAGACTTACTTAACAGGGCCCTGACCAGCTAGTCTGTTTTCTTATCTCCCCTATTTTCAGATGAGGGAGGACAGGGCCAGGAAATATGATTCATGGGATATTTGACTGTGAGTCTGCCATTGACAGAGAATGGCATGACTGTTACTCAGAAACTACAGCTACTAGTACACTTCTACTAATAGCAATAATAATATAGTTGTAGGTTTTCATACAAACAATATAAAGAATATATAGGCCCATTAGGCCTCTAGGCCCATTATGCCTGCAGTTCCCATGGAAACAGCAGGTGATTCAGTGAAAATTATCACTATCTACACTGAAGTTCTTTTGATACCCATCTTGTCTTTTATGGGGATATCTGTCGTTTTAAAGAATGTCGCAAATCTGTCTTTTTAATTCCTGCTTCAACAGTGAAGATCAAAACTTCAGCTGCAGGGTTCCCGCAAGACTTGAGTCATTTGATACCTAATCAGAACCCTTGATCCATCATCATAAAAATCATAATCTTCCCCTGATTAAATTCTCACTGTGCTTTCCTGCACACCCACAGACGTGGTTGCTTGCTTAAAAAGAAATATGTAAAGCCTTTTACTTTGGGCTGGGGTAAAAGTTAAGTATAAAAAAAGGAATTATGACTAAAACCCATGATATTAAAACGTAATCTCATTCATATAGGGAAGGATTGATTCCACAGCCTGGGATGAGTGACACTGGTGGCAGCAGTGGGATTTGGCGGGAAACAGCGCTGCATGGGGGCTATTGTCTGGCAGCAGACGGGGCAGCCCTGTGAGATTAGACCAGCAAAGCTAAGTGTCTCTAACGGGATTACAATCTGAGCACTGCAGCGCTGGGTCAGATGGGCTCAGATTAATGTGATTTATCGGCACTGTAAACAATGCACAATGCTAATGGTACCAAGACTACGCCTCAGAACAAAATGTCAACACTAATGTTTGTTTAGGTCAGCAGGGCACGCAGTACTTAAAGGCTTTAAAAGCCATTATTTGGCTTCTTTTTTTGTTTGGATAAAAAGGAAATGCCATACATTTATCTGCTTTATTTACAACATATACCATAATTTATGGTCAACGTTCTATCCTGAACTGAGTGCTTGTCCTCAACAAAGAGAATGTCAGCACAACTATTATGAAACAGGCTTCTTTGAACATAAAACGTTTGGGTTGTTCTTGCCATGCATATGTTGACAGAAACATGATATCTACTTGCTATATATTTCTTTATCTATCTTTCACTAAGCAAAACCCATTGGTACAGCCCTATAGGCCTGATCAAATAGTGGAAAATAGACCAGATTCTATCATATTGTAGCAAATACTCAAACTGTCAGGCTAAAATCATACCCATTACACCAAGGGCCTCGAGGTTGCTAGGTTTTGTACTGCTAAGGTCACTACAGTATGATATTTTGGCTCTCAAATATCATCTAATTGTGGCTAAAACTCAACATAAAGGGTAATTGTGCTAAAAGGTAAATACAAAATAAATGCCCTTCAACAATTAATTAAGCTGATTCTGTACTATTGCATTACTCATTCAACTGGTCTATTCATTTGCCATAATGTCTTTATAGTCATCGTGTTCACCTAACCCTGCTTTTCTTCTCCCCAGAAACCAGAAAGTGATTTCCAGAAACCGTTTTCCGATTTGAGTCAGGGCCATTGAACAGTTTGTCGCTGCACATCGAGGTAGATGGAAATTCATTGACGTGTTATAAGGGCAACATTTGCATAAGACAACACCTCACAATGTCTACCAGGTCAGGCTGTCTGCCAGATTTCCCTCCAAGATCTCCATATACCCAGGCAAAGCTACGATGCTAAGGAAAGTAACACCAAACACAGTGCCACAGAGCAACATATATATAAATGGGCACCACTTCCAACTGAGACAACAGCATTTCCTCTTATTCAAGAGCAAGCAGGCTGTACTCTGTGATAAGGGTTAGTGTTTTTGGGGAGGCGGGACGTTGAGGAGGTATTGTACCTTCTCAAGTGCACACACACAGCAAGCAACTCATCATAATTGCATGACACTAGCAGCAAACACTCTACACACAATCTGTATGGTAAGTTTGTAAATCTGTATTGTACATCGAAATGGTAATTGACGTTCACAGACAATGTACGGATGAACAAGGTTAGAACTAGATTCCTTGTGGACTATAGCATAGATGTGTATAAAACAGAGTGTATGAATATCACAACAACAGTAGATAGGTCTCTATCTAGCCAGACAGGAGAGTAGCCACCTCTCTTAACTGGTATGACGTTCCATTCAGGGGTTAGCGCACCAGCGACAGACGGTGGAGCATGGGCAGGGTGCAGGACAGTTGTATGGGGGATGTTTGGGTGAGTAAATGCAGACTCAACTTGGAAAGGAAGGGAGGGGGTTGACATAATGTGTCTAGTTTTTGGGATATTTTGCTCAGAGACATATTACAGCTCATCTTGACTCATCCCTATTGTAAAGTATGGATTATATTGGCTGCGTTCTTTGCAGTAATTCAGCCCTAAAGAAGCTACATTTGAAGATAAAGTTCACATTTTGCAGTCTGTGGCATAACAACTGAATAACTTCATTGACGGTCTTGCTTTACAGTTATATTGTTGAATAGGGCACTTGGATGATAAAAGAGTATCATAATGTTCTTGCCACATAAGAAAAGACAAATAACAATCAATCATAGAGAGATCATTGGTGGATGCAAATAACCAAATGTTTGTCAGATCTGTGTTTAACCCATGTCTACAGTATATCTGTTTTTCTACCAAATGTACAGTATACTGGGATTACAGATGCATATTCAATACTGTTTAAAAGCTTAATAAGTCCATGAGCAAAACTACAAGAAAACTATCGATCAAACAAATCTCAGGGATTGTCAAATAGAAACAAACAATGAAAATAATAAGAGGGACAATAACCATACATATTTGGGGCACCAAGGTACAGTAGTCTCAATGGAATCAATGACAGCCAGCTACACTTTTGTGGAACAGACATGCAAACAAATGCATTAAGATGAGGAAAGAGAGAGAAAAAAATATACAAACAGAAGGAGAAGGAGGAAACAAACAAAGTCATGTATATAAAAGAACAGAAGAAAGAAATCTGGCTATGGAGCAATAATCACCTTCACTGGGGATGACAAGTATGTACGGCGTGGTATTTTGTCCCCTACCTATTACCACTAAGAACAAGGTTTATAGTTCCCGGTTAGCATGCATGAGAGAAAAAAGAAACAAAGAAAAATAGTCTAAAAAAAAGATGCCTTCATTGTTTCAATTGAACATTTATCACAGTAGTAGGGAAAATTCAAGTGATATTGCTAGAACATTTTGAAAAAAAAAACTATGGGCAGTATGATTATATAGATGGCTGAATATATGAAATTCAACAAGAGTCTGATAGCTTCCATTAACGGAAAATGGCAAAGTAGTAGAAGTGTTCCTGATAGCATCTTCGGATCTATAAATCTATTTCAGAGGAATATTTTAGAGGTTTGATTCTCAGTGCATGTGAATGGGACATTGGAATGAAAGCATTGGTAATAACCTTTGATTCTGACTGGAAGGGGAAAAAAATGAGATGGAATAAAAAAAAAAATGAAGAAAAAAATGAAAAATAAAACGAAATATCTTTGAACTTTGTGGCAGTTTTGATCTAAAATTGGATCTCTAAACTTTTAAGATGTCCATATTAGGTCAGCCTCAATCTTAGCAACATAGCCTTTGTTTATCAAACAGGAAACTCAAGAAACTCAAATTCCATGTTAACAATTATGACCCCCCAATTTCCATACAGATTATATACAGTATTTAACTATCAAATGCAATCATATTGAAATAATCAAGCTGTGTATTCGTACGTGAAGAGATGAAGGGCCACAAAGTTTAAAGCATGTATTTTCCAAAGCAGACATGCAATCAGTGTGTCTACAAGTGTAGACTCCAAACACGGTAAAGAGATCAATTCAGAACAGGAGGATGGCGAGAGAAAAGAATGGAAAGAATAGAGCCCACTGATGATGAGAAATGTTTGACACAGACAAAAAAGCGTGGAAATCTATAACTACATCAAAAGAGTATTGTCTGTGCAAATGTATGTCTGAAAAGATTAACAGAAACTTAAATAGGGAATGGGAAGGAAAGCAAACAGAATAATGAAAAGGTATTTTCTCTGTGGGTGAACAGTTTTCTTTTCACCATCCATTACATTAATGGAGGTTGTCCTTCGATACTACTGATCCTTAATGTGATATTTTATAAAGATGGTTCGGAGAAAATAAAATAAATGGAATGGAGAGAAAAAGAAAAGTTGCACAGAATCTTGGACTGTATAGACCCAAAACCATGCAGGTTCAACACTGACAAGAGTTTGGGGCTTATGGTCACTTATACCTTTAAAATAGGGACAGTCTACTTCTATGCAGGTGTACCTCTCTCAATACAAGTAACATTCATTAGGCCCAGTTGACTTGTTAAACATGTATCTCTCTGATTTCATTGCATTTAACAGTTTAACAGAATATAACCCTGTGAGCATTTTTTTAAAGGTCCAATGCAGCCATTTTCATCTCAATATTAAATCATTTCTGGGTAAAAAATGAAGTACCTTACTGTGATTGTTTGAAATTAAAATGGTCAAACAGTAACAAAAATAGGTCCTTAGTAAAGAGCAATTTCTCAAGCAAGAATTTTGCTAGGACTGTCTGGGAGTGGTCTTAGTGGGAAGGGGGACACTGAAACTAGCTTTTTATTGGCAGAGAGGTTTGGAACTACCTTTCTTATTGGTCTATTAAACAATTTGCCGCCTGGTGATGTCACCATTCAGGCCAAAACTCTATCCCACCACAACAGGCTGAAATTTCTGGCGGTCTTTTCAAAGAGCTCTTAAACAAAAAGGGCATTATCATCATTTTCACAATTTCACAGTATTATTCCAACCTCATAGTGTATAAAACACAGGGGGAAAAAATGTTTTTACTGCACTGGGCCTTTAATCCATTAAGTACTGTATTTCCTACGCATAGAACATATTAAAATTGTTCTCATACCTTTAGTAGCCAGTCTCACACAGTTGATTTTGGTTTCCTGAAAAGACAGAGAGAGACAGAGAGTTGTTCAATGATATTGTCCCAACACAGTGATTTCCATCACTCTACTCATGTTCTAGTGCAGGGGTAGGCAACCCTGGTCCTGGAGGGCCGCAGGCACTTCATGTTTTTGATTTAACCGACCTGGAAGACCAGGTGTGTTGAATTTAGGCAATCACTGAACTGATCAATTAGCTCAGTTGGTCAGGTGTGGTGCCTAGTTGGAACAAAATCCTGCAGTACCTGCAGCACTCCAGGAACAGGGTTGCCTAACCCTTTTCTAGTGGATTTGGGATTGAAATATAACAAGACAGCACAAGAGAAGAATGGGAATGGGGAAGGGGTTCAGAAAATACAGACATTTCAGTCATAGTACTGCATACACTTCAGAAAACTGTTGACCCCAAAAGCAGTGAGGGCATTTGTTCTCCAAATGGCATCCACTAGGTCAGTTGTGGTTCTCAACCTTTTTTGGTTACTGTCCCCTCAATCACATTTTGCTCTGTTGGGAGTACCCCCTAAGTACCCCCTCGTGCATTTTACCAGTAGTCCTATGTTCTTATGAGTCTTCCCAAGTACCCCCTTTGGATAGGTCATGTACACCCAGGGGCACACGTACCCCAGGTTAAGCATCACATTTGATTGAAAAAAGCGAATCACCATCAATAATCTAGGCGCCATCGCCATATTCAAATGAAGACAGGAAAACCTAGTCCTATATCTAGGCGGATGGTTCGACTTCCCAGACTCTGTATGAAGAAACGCTATTAGCGAGACGCTAAACCACTGAAACGGCGTCTACCAGAGTCATTGAGAGAAATAATTGTCATATGTATGTGCTGCACTCAGGGTCATGGCCTGGCTGTCAGTTGGTAATTAGTGAAAGGGTCCGTGTAAAAATATCTATACAGAGCCAGCCTGTCACAAGGCCACACAGATGCTGCCGCCACTAATCGCTCAGCACTAGTAGCTAGCTAGCTCTTGTCCGCACTAGCTCTGGTGTGCACTAGCTCTGATGTGCACTAGCTCGGGTGCGCACTAGCTAAGTATGTTGACACTGGTATTGTGCTGGAGATTATGTAAATGAGGTTGAAAAGTGGTGGAGTTTACCTTTAACATAAGTGCTATTATTCAAAAGTAATCAACAGTAATATTTTTCTCTTACATAGTCTGGGGGGTAATACAGAAGATAGCCCTTTTTGGTAAAATACCAAGAACAGCTCAAATAAGCAAAGAGAAACAACAGTCCATCATTACTTTAAGACATGAAGATCAGTCAATACAGAACATTTCATCATAGCGCTTGATGGTTTTTGCGACTGCACTTGAAGAAACGTTCAAAGTTCTTGAAATGTTCTGTATTGACTGATATTTTACCAAATAGGGCTATCTTCTGTTTGGGGGTGTTTTTCTGCTAAGGGGACAGGACAACTTCACCGCATCAAAGGGACGATGGACGGGGCCATGTACCGTCAAATCTTGGGTGAGAACCTCCTTCCCTCAGCCAGGGCATTGAAAATGGGTCGTGGATGGGTATTCCAGCATGACAATGACCCAAAACACATGGCCAAGGCAACAAAGGAGTGGCTCAAGAAGAAGCACATTAAGGTCCTGGAGTGGCCTAGCCAGTCTTCAGACCTTAATCCCATAGAAAATCTGTGGAGGGAGCTGAAGGTTGAGTGCAAACCTGGTGGCCAACTACAAGAAACGTCTGTGATTGCCAACAAGGGTTTTGCCACCAAGTACTAAGTCATGTTTTGCAGAGGGGTCAAATACTTATTTCCCTCATTAAAATGCAAATCAATTTATAACATTTTTGACATGCATTTTTCTGGGTTTTTTGTTGTCACTGTTCAAATAAACCTACCATTAAAATTATAGACTGATCATGTCTTTGTCAGTGGGAAAACATACAAAATCAGGAGTAAAAACAAACTAAATAGAATTATTGTAAAATTGACTGTGTCCATAAAATGTATATAGTATGTATAAACTGAAAGTAGAGGCCTAAGCGTTGTTGTTCCATAGGACCACTTTAAACCGTACACTCCACAGAGCTGGGCTTTACAGAAGAGTGGCCAGAAAAAAGTAATTGCTTAAAGAAAGAAATAAGCAAACACGTTTGGTGTTTGCCAAAAGGCATGTGGAGACTCCCCAAACATATGGAAGAAGGTACTCTGGTCAGATGAGACTAAAATTGAGCTTTTTGGCCATCAAGGAAAACACTATGTCTGGTGCAAACCCAACACCTCTCATCACCCCGAGAACACCATCCCCACAGTGAAGCATGGTGGTGGCAGCATCATGCTGTGGGGATTTACTCACTAACTGTAAGTCACTCTGGATAAGAGCGTCTGCTAAATGACTAAAAATGTAAATGTAAAATGTTTTTCATCGGCAGGGACTGGGAAACTGGTCAGAATTGAAGGAATGACGGATGGCGCTAAATACAGGGAAATTCTTGAGGGAAACCTGTTTCAGTCTTCCAGAGATTTGAGACTGGGACGGAGGTTCACCTTCCAGCAGGACAATGACCCTAACCATACTGCTAAAGCAACACTCAAGTGGTTTAAGGGGAAAACATTTAAGTGTTTTGGAATGGCCTAGTCAAAGCCCAGACCTCAATCCAATTGAGAATCTGTGGTATGACTTAAAGATTGCTGTACAACAGCGGAACCCATCCAACTAGAAGGAGCTGGGGCAGTTTTGTCTTGAAGAATGGGCAAAAATCCCAGCGGCTAGATGTGCCAAGCTTATAGAGACATACCCCAAGAGACTTGCAGCTGTAATTGCTGTAAAAGGTGGCTTTACAAAGTATTTACTTTGGGGGGTGAATAGTTATGCATGCTAAAGTTTTCAGTTTTTTGTCTTATTTCTTGTTAGTTTCACAATAAAACATTGTTTGCATCTTCAAAGTGGTAGGCATGTTGTGTAAATCAAATGATACAAACCCCCCTAAAATCAATTTTAATTCCAGGTGTAAGGCAACAAAATAGGATAAATGCCAAGGGGGGTGAATTATTTCGCAAGCCACTGTAGAGGCATGATTGCATGGAATTCTTTTCCATCTCAGATTGCTCAAGTGAACAGCAAACCTGGTTTAAAAAAAAACAGAAAGTAACACCTCACGGCACAACGCCTCTCCCCTATTTGACCTAGATATTTTGTGTACTGATATGTAGTCTATGTGTGACGTTTTAAATATATGTAGTTCTGTCCTTGAGCTGTCTGTCTATTAATGTTCTCTGTTATGTCATATTTCATGTTTTGTGTGGACCCCAGGAAGAGAAGCTGCTGCTTTCGCAACTGCTAATGGGGATCCTAATAAAATACCAATACCGAATACCTCTCTCTCTCTCTCAGATCTTATCAATTAAGCAGTAACACATGACTGTCAACCAGATCATATTGCCAGGCTGCCTAGTAATCATCACCTTTAAATGTATAGTGTATGTAGAGTATGCATGTACACACACACACGTATGCAGGCATACACACACACACATGCACTCCCCCCATGAACATACCCAACTGTAAATGACCTGAGGGGTTAGTAACAAATGACAGACTGGGGAAACGATTAGTCTTATTTCAGGCGCTGCCTCATATCTGGCTTCAGGATGTACCATCATTAATTTAGTTTTTCCAATCACTTTAGTACATTTTTCAGATGTAAGTGGTATATTTTCTGAACTGTCCCCCTATCTTATGTTCTCTACCCACAGAAATGCAGGGTTTGCAGACTTTGTGGATGGGTTGTACGGATTACAAAAGGAAACTCAGCCGTGAGTTGCCCAGTGATCAAACCTCTAGACGAGCTGAATGCCTTCTATGCTCGCTTCAAGCAAACAACACTGAGCCAGGCATGAGAGACCCTGCTGTCCCGGATGACTGTGTGATCTCGCTCTCCGTGGCCGATGTGTGTAAGACTTTTAAACAGGTTAACACTCGCAAGGCTGCTGGGCCAGACAGAATACCAGGGCACATTCACAGAACATGTGAAGACCAGCTGGCAACTGTCTTCCCTGACATTTTCAACATATCTGCTCTATTCGGTGCATGTGACAAATAAAAATGTCATTTTTTGTTTAGAATCACTGATTGTGCATTCATTGTGGTTTCACATATCTTTCACCCGAGTCGTTAATGCAAAATCAAAGTTTTCCGTGGAATACCATGAGAAAATGTTGTTTAGTTACCAATACATCAGATAATGATAGGCTCACGATTTAGTCATTTGAACTACCATTTAATCCAAAAGCAAAAATACACATTTTAAAGTGCTGAATAGAAAGAACATTCATACAGTATTTGACTATAACTTGACATGCATTTAAAGTGAATATTGCATGTTGAATATGTATCCAAATTAAAATAGTTATTTGGTGCAGTGAACAAGTGACAGTGAATTTGTTTGTTGTTCTCAGTCAATTGAAAATGTGCTTAGGGTTTTGAAACATGAGCCATTTTGATTATCTGTTTTGATTTTTGTGCTTGTGAAAATGTACCACATACTTGTAAAAATTGCACCAAAGTGATTGAAAAAAACTGTAAATTAACCTGGGTATAAGGCCAAACCCTGGCTGATGGCTTCATGCGGTGCGGAGTCCGTGCAAAGCCAGTGTGTGAAATGCACCCTGCATTGTTTTCCCTGGCCACTTGGATGTACTTTGGGCCTTTGAGAAATTAACTGCCACCATAGGGGAAAAGGGGTGACAGTCAATATGCACTTCCTCTGTCAAGGCTGGTTTGTCTCATTTATACACACTTGGCTGGGCGATCTACCATAGAACCAAACTGATTAGGCTGTTGCGGCGGGGGAATTGGTGTATCGTACGCGGCTGGTCCTTCTTCATGGGGCTACAAGCACCGGTGACACTTCTATGTTTGCCATTGAGGTTGGAAATCATCTGGTGTTTTCAAGTCGATTTTCCCATGGAGGAACATGTTGGCTTAACTCTCTTGACATAGAAAAATGGCACCTTTGGATAACTCCTGCAAAAAAGAACTGGGACCAGTGGAGTGCAGTGATACTCCCAATATCTTCACACCTTGAAGCTCAATACCTACTCAAAATTACCTTGATTGCAGTTAAGTAGCTTGGTGTGCTATATTAAATGTCTGGGATGGAGGTTAGGTCAGCCAATGGGAATCAACTTTACTTGACGTGTTGTACACTTGACATACTGCAGTCTTAAAAAGTCAATCATGTCAGTTCACAGTATGACAAATGACAGCTTTGATATATCAAACGGTTATGACTGTATGTCAACAAACTTTGGTAAAATCTTACTGACTGAGTGTCCCAGGACAAGACAGACACGCCAGACTGTCAAACATAACGATAACTCTACTGGACCCACTCTGAACTTACTACTGAACTTACTCTTCCTTTCCTAGTTTTTCTCCTTTTCCTGTGCTGCAAAGGAAACTCAACAGAACAAACAGTGCCAGGCTACACAGCCCCTTATTCCAAGGTTTTTCAGGCAAGACCAAGACAAATGGATGCACATGCTACGTTAGCGCAGCTACAAGATCTGAATGAAAGCGATTCAGATGGTGCGGAAGAAATTAATCATGCCATCTCTGATGATGTGGTCCTCTGTAGCTCAATTGGTAGAGCATGGCGCTTGTAACGCCAGGGTAGTGGGTTCGGGACCACCCATAAGTAAAAATGTATACACACATGACTGTAAGTCGCATTGGATAAAAGCGTCTGCTAAATGGCATATTATATATTATATATTATTATATATTATTATATGATTATTCTTCTGATTCTGAGCCCCAGCCTGACCCTACACATCTGAGGCCTAAGCACAAAAAAGCCACAATGGTGCTCACTGCCACCACCAAATGAAACAGTGAGACAGGAGAAAGGAAGGGACGGCACCGTTTGGATAGAACAAGCCGGTGACAATGCTACGGGCTGATTATCAGCACAAAATGTCATCACTGAGAAAGCAGGCCCTACATCTCAAGCAAAAAACAACATAAACAACTCACTCACCAGCCTCCGTTGTTTATGAGACATGGACATGCTACAGCACATCAGGTACTGTGGCTGAGGCGCACAGGGAGCAAGGAGACACAGTGGGATCTGTCTGTTGATGAGCTGGAAGTGTTAACTTCATTCCTGTATGTCCGTGGAGCATTCGGTGGAAAGAGTGTGTATATGGAAAGCTTCTGGTCAAACATGTATGGGAAACTTTTCTTTGGAGAAACCATGTCACGGGATCGCTTCAGAGAGATCATGCGTTACCTCTATTTTGATGACAAAGAAACGAGAACGCGACGGCTGGAAACAGAGAAATTTGCCATGGTATCCGACGTATGGAACAAGTTCTACAGAACAGCATTGCATGTTACAAACCAGGAGAGAACATCCCTGTTGATGAACAATTGTTCCCAACAAAGGCTTGTTGAGGCTTTACGCAATACATTGTGAGTACGGTCCTGCATTAAATGACATTCAGCATATAAAGGCTTCATAAAGCCTTCATAATGCCATCATAAGCACCAATGTCAAATGTGACATAACCCACTATGTCGAATATGATATAAACATGTGCTTTATAAAGGGTGACATGTTGTGCTGAAGGATGGCATACACTCTAAAATGATGTCATGTTAGTCACATTTCACCTAATCTCGTTCCCAAACACTTCCGTCCAAATGCGTGGAAGATCTGGTGGACCAACGCATCAAACTTGGCCATCATTAGTTAGGGTTAGGTTTAAAAGAAGAAAATAAATTGGTTGATATCCCAGGCTTATACGTGCTGTGTGTGCAATAGCCTGGGGACAACGTTACACCAAGAAACACTTCCCTTGATGAAAGAAATGTAAAGTGTATTTCTTCTGGAACCAAGTTACATATTCCTCAGTACACAAACATGCACACAACAAAAATTAGCCATACCGTGCAGTGCTGGGCCCAGTCAGGTCTTTGACACATTTACCCACTCCCCCGCTGAAAGATCAGCCTCAAAATGTTGCCACCATTGTAACAGGTTGTAATCAAGCTGTGGTCTCCAGCATGGGAACAGAAGAGGTGCGGTAGTCTCAGGTTGGAATACTCCAAATAATCTTGGTTCTGACACACACAAACGCAAGCTTTGCAGGTCCATCAACCCATTGAAATACCTCTGACACCCTAAAGTAACCTGTGGATCATGAGAGAACCTTCATTAATAAGCAGAACCTTAATAACCTATTTATTGACACTTCATGTAGTGTCCTGTAATACTTAGTTTAAAGTGAGACACCTTCGGTCACTCATACCACATCCATAAAGACTCTATATCGCATGATGCTGTACTTACTATGACGTCAGACACCTTTGGTAATTCATAACACATACATAGAGGTTTAATGATGCAAACACAAATATAATAACACTTAGGGAATTATCACTAACAGTTAAAACAAATAAACATTAAAGACATGTTTAAACCATACATTTGCTTTTATTTGTGCACATTTGAATAAGATGAGAAAAAAGAAGAAGCCCGGCCTCAAGGCCTTCCTCAAAGCTTTTGTGAGTTTTTTTACAAATTAGCACCCTTATGTAGACATAACTCCACCCACATCTTTTCCATGTGTCGAATGGGGTTGGAGTCGAGGGAAAATATGTAAGTATTACCAAATATAACAATGTGCATTTCATAAATATTCTAATAAAGTGTGTACACAAAACCACAATGAGGACATCGACCCACCAAGCAATTTTTCATAAATCATTGGGTACAGCGCAAGAAAAAAGTCAGAGTAATCTGAAATGGGGGCATTAATTCATGTTCACATTTACAACATAACATACATAGGCATCCAATGAGAGCGAATTCCCTACAGACAGCGACTCCAGCTACCATTGCACACAGACTGTTTTTTTTGCCCGAAAGCAGTACAACAAGGCTCCACAAAAGAAAATAAACGATGTAGGAGAGGCAAGAGGTCAAAGAGGGGATCAGTAACACAGGCCATGGACACGGAGCTACAGCAGCACGTGGTAATTAACCTCTCCAAAAAAGAGCTCACTGACGCACAAGACTCAGTCTTTTCTAAGGGCCTCGCTTTTGTACCTACATGCACAGACAAACCATTTAATATGAAAGTAGATCTGCTTAAATTCTTTCGCAAGATTAAACTTAAGCACGTGTTTTCTCAAAACACTTTTTCTGTCCTAGAAACCCAACAAAGAACTGGTACCCATTTTAAGCCCAAAAGCAAATTCTGTCCTATAGTTAACAACTCCTCGATTAATACCTATTGTAGGTTAGTCGAACAAGAAGCCATGTCAGTATATACGAGAAAAACAAACCATATTCAGAAGAACCTCACTAGGACAGAAGAACAGGCACTCAATGAACGAATGAAAGATTCATCTTTGGTTATCAAACCTGCAGACAAGGGGGGTGCTGTGGTCATTTTAGATTATGAAAAATACAAAGAAGAGATTCAGAGACAACTCAGTAATGAACGTTTCTATAGAAAACTGAGTGTTGATCCAACACAGGTGTTCCAAAGGGATATATGCTCTAATCTGGAGCAAAACCTGAATATGAATACCTTTGCTGCAAATGTGCCATATGTCCATGCCTGTACATTTTGCCATAATTACACAAACCTAAAACACAACAAGGCAATTATCCAGGCAGAACAGGGGTTGTAGGAATAGGCTCAATGCTATAGCCATTGTCGAACTTCATAGACTATTTTATTAAATCTCATGTGCAAGCATTGCCATCATATTTGAAAGACTCTATGGACTTCATAAACAAGATCTCACCAATAATGGGATTAACAGAAGAATGTATTTTGGTCACATTAGATGTTGAGAGTCTATATACCAGCATTCCCCATACGGGGGCTGGCAACCCTAGCTCACTATTTGAGAGACCGAGATACTAACAAGTACCCACCAAAACGTTATTCTAGAGCTGGCTGAATGTGTTTTGACGTATAACTATTTCAGGTTTGATGATGAATACTACCTCCAAACGAATGGAACATGGATTGGCTCCACATTCGCTCCGTGCTATGCTAACCTTTATGTGGGTCTTTTTGAAGAACGTTTTGTTAACAATGAAAACGAAAATCCACTTTTGAATAAAGTCCTGAAGTGGTATTGATATGTTGACGACATTCTTTGCATATGGGGAGGAACGGGAGAAGAGCTGTCAGACTTTATGGCATTACTCAATGACCATTGACCCCAATCTCAAATTCACTATTGAATGTGACACTAAACGTGTTCATTACCTCGATATGTGGATTGAGAAATCAAATGGAACCCCGTTTATAACTCTGTATAGAAAAGAAACGGACAGAAATACTCTATTACAAGGGGGACAGCTTCCACCCTGAGCCATTAAAAAAAGAGTACTTCCAAGAAGCCAGTTTTTCAGACTGAGCCATATATGCCACTCCACAGAGGACTATCTAGAAAAAGCAGCGGAGATGCGCAATAGTTTTCTAAGAAGAGGCTACTCTCCACTATGAGTGGATGAAGCTCTTAATTTGGCATTGGGGAAAACACAAGATGAACTGCTACAGAAAAGACCCACTAGAGCTAAAGAACACTCTGTAATGTTCACCACCACATATACTTTGAACTCGCGCAAAGTGGGAGATGCTGTCAAGAAACACTGGCATGTTTAATCATCGGACCCAGCTTTGCCAGCTGAATTTAAGAATCCACCACTTATTGTATATAGAGAGGTCACAATTTATTTGTTTCTGGCCATTTTGAGCCTGTAATCGAACCCACAATTGCTGATGCTCCAGATACTCAACAAGTCTCAAGAAGGCCAGTTTTATTGCTTCTTTAATCAGCACAACCATTTTCAGCTGTGCTAACATAATTGCAAAAGGGTTTTCTAATGGTCAATTAGCCTTTTAAAGTGATAAACTTGGATGAGCAAACACAACGTGCCATTGGAACACAGGACTGATGGTTGCTGATAATGGGCCTCTGTACGCCTATGTAGATATTCCATTACAAATCAGTCGTTTCCAGCTACAATTTATTTCCAAAACAAGGAAATTTCTAAGTGACCCCAAACTTTTGAACGGTAGTGCTTATTAAAGAGCAGTGATACTATCAAGAGCAGTGATACTATAAAGAGCAGTGATACTATCAAGAGCAGTGATAATATCAAGTGCGGGTTTCTTCTTTTTTTCTCATCTTATTTCAACTGTTACCATGCACCTGCAAAAAAGATAGCTCAGATGTGCGAGTGCCTTTTGCAATTGTACACATTTAAAACAATATAAATACAAAAGTCCAGTAATACAATTATATTGAACATTACACAGGGCTGTGAATAGTGTAGAATGGTTCTTGCGTCTCTGCCTGCTGGAGGTACTGCATGTTGGTTCCGACCTTAAAAGTAACAACAAAGAAAGTTAGCAGGTCTGTTAGGAAAGGATTTTGTTACACCATCTGGATAAGGGCACTTCTGTGCTGCGCCAGAAACTCTAAATGGGAAGATGGGAAACTCCATTCAATTCATATGATTATATTCTTCTTTCATTTACCAATCTTATGACATGACTATGAGACGTGGCTCTATCTAGGAGGATTTTTTATTTAGCTAGCAACTGCTATGAAGTCACCGAAATTATTTGAAATAACGATTGAGGTAGCTACAGTATGTAATATAACTCAACAGTTAACTACTACAAACTAATTTAAATGACAATAAATAAAGGTTAACTTACTTGTTTTTCACTGTCCAGTGGAAGCACAAGTGGGCATTTGATTTGTGAACTCATCACATGATCAGTGTGTCGTCAGCAACAGTAAAAAAGTACTTCCAGGTCATGGAATTTCGAAAATGTTCTAAATAAAAGTCCCCCACTTAATAGTAGAAAAGTGTCAATAATCATTCATGATATATGAAAAAGCATTTTCTAAACATTAAACAATGATTCATATTTGTTCATATTTAAGTGACATTTGCATTACATTTGTGTTCCAAGGTCAAATATGTGAATCACTGTATTTGGAATACATTTTGGCTATTCTGGGTGCCGCAGTAAAAGTATTGTAGGGAATACTCAGTAGGGTCTGTAGATTGTATATATGGTGTAATTTCATGGGGCTCTGAATAATACAGTGTTGCTGGCCTTTTACTCCACCCATTCCATTGGCGGCCGAATCACATCACGTGCGCTTACCACACTACTGTAACCCGCTAACAAAACAACAGTGAAGGGCATGCTCATTGAATAAAAGGGCAACTACACTCAAAAATAGAAGTTTATTATATTTTTCCGAGACCTCAAAAGTAATCCCCTGATGTGGTTTAAGTATTGTTGTGAACACAGAGATCCAATTTAGTTATTCTTCTAATAAAAAGTGTGAAACAACTGGGGTAAACCAGAAAAAATTTGAGAAATCCGAACCCCAGAAAAAATATAAACTGATTTTAAAAGGCCTTACCAACGTTTTTAAAAGGCCCTACCAACGAGTGTGTGTCATCCTGCAGCAGAGCATTTTGAGGGAAGTTGAGGTCAGGTCCAATATGTGACTTGTTTCAGGAAACTAGGCATATGTCGCGCGTTACTACTTCACAGGAGCGTCATTTGAACGTAAACCTTTTTTTAAAATCTAAATGCGTTTTTTGGCAGAAATGCCTTCTGGAACGTGAACTTTCATGTGCCTTAATAACAAACGTGTATGCCATCTGTAAATACAAATACAAGTGTTAAATTATGAGCCTAGTTGGTTTAGCCGCGGAAAAGGACAGCAACCTTCCCACTAGCAATGATTGGCTGAGATAATGAGTGGGCTGGACATGCCGCTTCTGTCTATAATATGAGCTGGTCAGTATGTATAGGTAATTATTTCTAACGCTGCTTTTTTGAAAGATATCACGTAGTAGAAATGCATTAGTGTTGCTCTCCACTTTCTGGAGGACAGGGTTTTGAAATCAGTGGAATTAGAGTATGATAGCTAAGGAGAAAATTCTGGCATTTAATTGCAAAAATGCAGACAGAGTCGAAAAGAGAACACACAGAAGGCTGTTGTATAAAACACCTGTCTCTGGATTAAATCTTCAGACTGAGGGCAACCATGGCATCCGTGACAGAGAGGGAGAATCGTCCATCCATGTATACGGGTAAGATAGTCTAGCTAGCTACATTTTCCGATATTACACATTTCTAATTTGGTCATTTTCATTTCAAGTTAAAGTGTACTGTTAGCTAGCTAACTTTAGCTGGCTGGCTAGCTAGCTATGTAACATGTATGATCTGTGTAGTAATATTATTTGTATCTCAGAGTTATTTGCATTGCTAGTTATAGCCTAATGTTAGCTAGCTAACATTGTAGCTCAGCTGGTAGAGCACGGCGCTTGTAACGCCAGGGTAGTGGGTTCGATCCCCGGGATCACCCATACACAAAAATGTATGCACACATGACTGTAAGTCACTTTGGATAAAAGCGTCTGCTAAATGGCATATTATTATTATTATTATTATTGAACCTGGTTGGTTAGCTACCTGCCGATTCATGCAGGGTAGTAACGTTATAAGTTTGGATTATGGTTAATTGTTTAGCTAGGTAGCTACATGCCTAAACAAAAGACTCCACTATGCATGCAAGCAAATAGTTCAAGAGACTCTTTATGATGTCACTGTGACAACTGTCGATAGACGTAGCTGGTAAATTCGCTCTGGCTATTTACTACGATTTCAGAGCACTCTCGTCTGAGTGTGCCAGAGCACAGAATAACTGACGAATCTATGAATGCTCAACACCCATTAAATATGGCCGGTGTCAGTAAAATAATTAAATTGTTGCCAGCAGCACAAGTCGTCCAGGGTAGGGGAGGGAATGGCCGGCAGGGGATGTAGCTCAGTTGGTAGAGCATGGTGTTTGCAACGCCAGGGTTGTGGGTTCGATAAAATAATGTATGCGCTAACTGTAAGTCGCTCTGGATAAGAGCGTCTGCTAAATGACTAAAATGTAAAATGTAAAAATGTACAGTTGCAGTCACCAACGCTCTGGATAACATAAAAACAGACTAACCAATTCTGCTAGGGCGAGTAAAATGGTCAGAGTGAGGTGTTCTCTCATTTGTGTCTGGAAGTAGCTAGCAAGCTGCTGTTGTTATGTCAGGACACTCGGAACGCCATTGCGTGAAAACGCACACCGTGTAAGCGCAAGCTGACAATAATTTTAAAATGTGGAGAAAAAAAAATACATTATTGTCAACTTGTGTTTACATGGTGTGTGTTTTTCACGCAATGGCATCAGTTGGATTTCATTTAGCGGGTTTCCCTTGTCCTAACAGTAGCCTAACAGTAGGTGATATTATCGACAGATATTAATTATAATGCCATTATTGCTTTTGTGCTGATTTTTTATCAAGCACACTTGCCACTTATAATGATGTTTAGGCTACTGTTTTCATCATTTGACCACGCGTTTTGCTGACTGTGCGTCTTTGTGGTTGGGGTATTTTGTTTAAAAAATATATAATAATAATAATAAAAATAAGCTCTTACCGTGTTCCAACACATATGGTTTCTGTTTCATAGTTGTAACAAAGGCACAAATAAAATGTATTGAACACTCGAATTCCGCACTGAAAAAAATGATTCAGGTGGTTAGTAAATTATACTTGAAAATCTAATTATTTTGACATTAAAAAATGTAGTTGTCATCTTTACTTGAATATAATGAGTACTTTACTCTACGTCACTTGTTCAACCAACCTGAAATAAAAACATTAATTCAACATAATATAAATGCATAATCTAAACAACTAATTGTGTGTAAAAACAACTACAAGGAAAATTGTAAATTTTTCAATTTTCATAATATTTCCTTTCAATTTAAGTTGTTTAAGTTCTTCCAACACACTTGTCATGTGGCTCTGTTTTCAGAGGATTGTGGGTAATTTTGTTTTTTGTTACTTTATGATACCGTTACACAATGTTGTATGCATGTTTGAAGAACAAAAAGCACATTTCTATATTAGTATCAAACCGTTTGTTATGCTATGTGGTGTAATGGCTCATGATGAACGGATATCAAAACTGTTGGACAAATTGACGTTCAATGATGAGACAACCTATTAACTTAAATCCCTGGTATTGGTGGCAACTACCGTAAATCCCCTAGATTTTGAGACAGACTGATCAGAAGAAAGAAATGGAGGTGAATTCGGTAGTTCCACGAATAGAGTACATTTTGCATCCCTTTCACATTTTAAGCAGAAAAAGCCTGTTACATTAAGTGAAATGTCCTTTAATATAGACCACATGGAAAATTCAATAAATCTAATTTTTATATGAATAAAGACTTGCTAAAGTGCCAAAAATACTTATAGGAAGATTTTAACCCACTTAACCCCTAAATTACTCCATGTTTTCACCATCATTGTAAAGCCCTAGTTATTTTCTTGCTTTGACAAAGTCATTTCTGAAGATTATTTATTTCATGTGATTAGTGATTCATTACGTCTGTCCCTCATTTTAAGGTCAACCCTGTTACATGAACTGAGCTCTCGCTTTAATATGGTGAAATAATTCCTTTTCCAAATTCTTTTCCAAAAGAAACAATTAACAAATAATAGTCAAATCAGTGTTAAAGCAGGTGACCTGTTTCTACTCTCTTTGGCCATTTTCTGGTGTTCTGTGGTGGAAAACTGAGCGCATCGAATATAACATGTCAACCCTATTAATCATAGATAGGCTAGAAATAGGGGAGATTTATGGTTGATTTAAGATGAAAGCCTCAACCTGTTTCTCTAATGGCACTGTATTTACATTTATTATAGTCATTTTTTTAATTTACCCCTTGAGATGGGAAAACGTTGAACATGTGCTCTTTATGACAGAATGTTAAAATAAGTGAAATTATAATCTTTTTTACAAAGTTAAATTACCCAAAATGTACTCTATTCATGGTATGACCCAATTAACATAATAATCTCATCCTGTAGACTAGCTTACCCGTACAGCCACCTGCACTGTATCTGCGAGCTGTTGGCTATAGCGCACGTGCCAAGGCCAGAGTAGACACATTTGCTATTTAACGCACCAGTTTTTGTGACAAAACTATCGGTAGAGTTGAAAGTGTGATACAAAAACATTGAACTTTAGATTTTTATTTGGTACATGAAAATGTAAGTGAAAAAGTTGCACTACGTTATCACACATCACACACAGAATAGCTAGTGAAAGATGTCTGAGTGTAATAATGAACATTATTTTTTGTCAGCCCCTTTATGAGTGCACTTGTCTCTTTCTTGAGATAAACGCTTCTGCTTATGTCCAAAGAGATCCACACTCCACACACAAGCACAGGCATATACACTGAGCGTACAAAACATTAAGGACACCTGCTCTTTCCATGACATAGACTGACCAGGTGAATCCAGGTGAAAGCTATGATCCCTTATTGATGTCACATATTAAATAGGGCGGCAGGTAGCTTAGTGGGTAAGAGCGTTGTGGCAGTAACCGAAAGGTCGCTGGTTCTAATCCCCGAGCCAACTAGGTGAAAAATCTGTCGATGTGCCCTTAAGCAAGGCACTTAACCCTAATTGCTGATGTAAGTCGCTCTGGATAAGAGTGTCTGCTAAAAATGTAAAAATGTAAATTCACTTCAATCAGTGTAGATGAATGGGAGGAGACAGGATTTTTAAACTTTTAGACATGGATTGTGTATGTGTGCCATTCAGAGGGTGAAAATATTTAAGTGCCTTTGAACGGGGTATGGTAGTAGGTGACAGTTTGTGTCAAGAACTGCAGTGCTGCTGGGTTTTTCATGCTCAACAGTTTCCTGTGTGTATCAAGAATGGTCCACCACCCAAAGGACATCCAGCCAACTTGACACAACTGTGGGGAGAATTGGAGTCAACATGAGCCAGCATCCCTGTGGAATGCTTTCGACACCTCGTAGAGTCCACGCGCCGACAAATTCTTAACATTTTGTACACTCAGTGATACCATAACCCAGACACTTTGGGGGAGAATTGAACTTTGAGGGGAATTGATTATGCTCCCTCTGTGTCCACTGCAATGCCCTTTCACTTCTGATAGAGTCACATCAATCCAGCATCAGTGCACACTCTCAGCAACACTATGATTCCTGTACTTTTCTCTTTCCTTCCTCTTTCTCTTAGTCTCTGTTTCTCCTTCCTTCCTCCCCCTCTATCCCTCTGTCCCTCTCTCTCTTTCCTTACTATCGCTCTCTGGTGTGTAACCTCCCACAGTCTGCCTTCCCAAACCCAGCCCTGCGTGAGAGCGCAGGGGAGAACAATCCATCACCTGCCCCCTCGGCCCCAAATCATCCATCCACAGGCCCTCCACCCTATCCCAGCTCTGGACGCACGCACACACACACACACACAGCCTCTCTCTCTTAATCAGACACCCAGTGTGTGTATCCCCAAGCTGGGCCAGGTCTGGAGCCTGCAGACACAGGGATGGAACCACACCTCAACATCAGGTCAGCTTATAAAAAGAAGGTGAGAGAGATAGAGAGGGGAGAGCAGTGGCCAAGAGCTGATAGAGAAACCTGGAAAATAGGTGGAAATAATAGTGGCGCTTGCCTATATCATTGAGATATTCTTGTTCCATTTCTATGACCAGTACGTGATGAGGGAGATGATACAGAGAGAGAGGACATTTGGAACAATCTAAGATTTGAGGTTCTAAAAGCAACTCTTAGATGATCCTGAGATGGCCTGTGTAAGAATCCCTGGGAGATTTACTTCTGAAAGGGCAACTCCAACACTTTTAACATTTAGGTTGTTACTCTGAAGTATTTAGTGATGTCCTACATAGTTTTGGTGTACTTTCATCATTTCATGTCTATTGACTTTAGTGATGAGCAAAACTGGAAATTGTTTCTCCGTGACGTTTTCAAGTAGGATCCCTGAGATGACAAACTAAATTATGGACAGTAATTTCCAGCTATCTATACAACCCATCTGTAGTTTTCTGATCATATTGGAACTCCCTGCCACTGTATATGTTGCTCTGGTTGTCTTTGTATAATAACATCTGTAAATATTTTAAATAGGCGCTCAAAAACCTATATAATGATATTTATAGTCAGCTTACTCCAATATTTTTCCGTTGTTCAAGCCTCAAACACCCATGATTCCATTCGGCAAAACCACTCCCACAATCACTGACAAAGTTGCAGCTCCTGCGGCCTTTCCAGATAGCCTATATTTTCGTGGTGAAGTGCAAATAGGCCCACAGTGTTGTTGGATAGTTGCTCGGACAGTCGCAAAGGCTGTATTTGGCTGTTATTGTTGAAACCACTTTATTTCAGATCCCTAGCTAGCATTGCTAATGTTTGCACCAAAGATACACTCCCTTGAGAGAGTGCTAGTTGGCTGAGGAACGCAATAACAGAAGCTTGAGCAATGCAAAAAACGAGTCACCAACGTCAACCGAGTTCTAGGGCAATCTTGATAAGCGTGCCCTCCATTTCAAAGCACCTGGCAAACCATCGAAAACTTGTGAAAAGCCGGAGGAGAATTCCCCATTCACCACCGCTAACCTGTTTCACAACACTTATTATGCATGGGCTTGACCTGAAAGGAGGCAGCCATTTGAAAAAGCTTTTACACCAGGATGTTAATTAGCAAGCCTCAAGAGTATGAAGCAGTAATGTTAATACATGTAGCGTTCATTTTTAGTATTTTCTGGAACGTTTTTACGGGCGGTTGTTTAAATGCTGCTTGGTTGAGTTGCAGATCTCTAGTTGGGAGTTGGAACACATCTTGTGGCTAACAGCACTAGCCTGAGCTGAATACCAAGTCCCTGTGGTGCAGCTGGTGGAACCGCTGTAGGAGACACAGACAGCCCCGGTGTCCTAAAGAACTCAAATCAATAGTCTGTCTAAATTGTGGTCCGACGCATCCTAATTTTGCCTTTCCAGGAACTAACGGTAAAAATTAGCAGTGAAGCTACATTTGGTATATTGACATTCATTGATGTGTTGAAATGACTTGATAATTATGCCCGGTCCCTGAACAAAAACAAGTAAAAGACAGAATCAAATTTTAAAAATCCAGAAAATTGACTAGCAACAACTGTATCCTAAAAGATACCCACCATGAGTGCCCACTAAATTTGCTCAAGAGGCAAACAAAAGAAAAACCCACAGGAAACGAACCAAAACGGTGGAGTAAAAACAAAAGCAGATGAAGGGTAGTTTGTCCAAAACTCTAAATAGGGAGCACCAGCTAAAGGTGTCAAGACACTGGGCCACTCTTAAATAGCACCTGGGCAAGCACAGGTGAAACACCTTCCTACTAACGAGATGGCAACCAGCGCAGGTGTAACACATACTGACTAACGAGGTGACACCCTATGTGCCAATGAGCTATACGCGCTAAAGTCCAACCTCAAAACATAAATGGAAAAACCAAAACTTGTAACAGTCAAATAGGGGAGAGGCATTGTGCTGTGAGGTGTTACTTTATCTATTTATTTTTTTTAAACCAGGTTTGCTGTTAACTGTACCTCACCATTTTCAAAGCCAACATTTGTAGATGTTGGGCAAAAGCACAAACAAACTGTTTTCATTCGCTCCCTGATGGTTGGAACTACAGGAAATGGAGTGGGTGTGTTATCTCCAAGTAGTCAAGCCTCAACATCACATTCTGGGGGGATACAATTGCCAAAAATATGACCAGTCGGTCAATATGTCTGCCCTCCTAGCCACTGCTGTGTAGGGCATCAAATCAAATGTTATTGTCACATGCTTTGTAAACAACAACAACAGGTATAGCCTAACAGTGAAATGCTTACTTCTGGGTCCTTTTCCAACAATGCAGAGTTAAAGAGTCTGGTCACTGCAGCCTGGCCTCAAGAAAGGAGCCTGGGGGATTTGATAGGCGAGGGAGGAGGGTTGTTTTGAGCGCAATTGGCAGTGCCAGGATAGATGGCGCCTGCAGTTGGCACTGGCCCCGGCATGGACTGAGGAATCAGCAGGCAGCTCGTCTGTACTGGGAGGAAGAGCCTCCCTCTACCCCCTTTTCACTCCCACTCTCTCTCTCACTCCCACTCTTTTCTCCTCCCTCCGTCTTTCCCTGTCCAGACTTCTCCTCCCAAGGCAATGTATTTTCTTGCCTTTTTTGTCGGGGAGCTTGGGTGGCATCGCATAGCTTTGTAAAAGCCTGCTCTGGCTCATTTGATGTGTACTCTTTCTAATTGGCACAATGGAAGGATGAAAGAGTGGCATCTACGGGATGCCACCCGTGAAAGATGACTTGATGAGCAAACTAGGGGCTGCCATCATGCACAACTCAATCACATGGTTATTTCAAGCTGTAGTAGAGGGAACAGGAAAATGTACAGTACTGTCAGTATGTACACTATGCAGTCTATTCAAAGATGGAGAGTTTAAGTGAGCAACAGTAATCAACATGTTTACACTGAGCATTTACATTTGTGACACTGGCTAAATGGAAAAAACATTAGATTAAATAATGATGATGGGCTGCCGTACTTTAAAGCCACGGAGTGATAGTAAAGCCATGCTTGATATGAAGCTAAGAAAATTATGTTCTCTAACCTGAATGTAATGGGGGAAAGTATAATGGAAAATAGTCACATACTCGTCTCTCTGAGGATTAGACAGAGTAACAAATTACTGAACAAGAGAGGTGGAATAAATGCCTTATTTTTGATGGCAGGTCTAAACTACCAAGCTAAATCCATATTTTATGCATTACTTTTTATTTATTTATCTGGGTCACGGTCTAATATTGTTTTGAGTGTTTTCTCACTGAGCCTGAAACTCACAGATTGAATTGACTGAGATCCAATCAAATCATGAAGCCGATGTGACCAACGCTCAGGCAAGCTAAACTGCATTCTGGGAAATCTTGAGCGTTGGGAAGGTGCTGCTTATTCCACCAGCCGATGCCCTCGCCAAACAAAGTTACAGAGGTGGAAAATGATTTAACAGTCCTCTGGTTTTAACCTATTTTGGAAATCCATTTTATAGTCTAATTTTGTTTTACAATTAAGAAGAGCTTGAGAGCCATACATTTGCATGCTGTCTATGATTTGGCAAACGAAGAAGAACATTCAAAATTTTAACATCCCTTTGGCCGTTTTACTGTACATTCTCTTGACTGATATAGGCATGTATTATGTTAGGTTTGTACTAGACACAGGAAGCTGCTGAGTGGAGGATGGCTCATAATAACGGATGGAACAGAGCAAATGGAATGGCTTCAAACACCTGGAAACCATGTTTGTTACCATTTCACTTATTCCGCTCCAGTCAATTGAACGAGCCCGTTCTCCCCAATTAAGGTGCCACCAACTCCTGTGGTACTAGATCAGACACTGAATGTACAAAACATTATGAACACATGCTCTTTCCATGACATAGACTGACCAGGTGAATCCAGGTGACAACTATGATCCCTTTAGTTTCTGCTTACAAGCAAAAACTAAAGCAGGAAGTACCAGTGACTCACTCAATACGGAAGTGGTCAGATGACGCGGATTCTACGCTACAGGACTGTTTTGCTAGCACAGACTGGAATATGTTTCGGGATTCATCCAATGGCATTGAGGAGTATACCACCTCAGTCACCGGCTTCATCAATAAGTGTATCGACGGCATTGTCCCCACAGTGACCGTACGTACATATCCCAACCAGAAGCCATGGATTACAGGCAACATTCACACCGAGCTAAAGGCTAGAGCTGCCACTTTCAAGGAGCGGGACACTAATCCGGATGCTTATAAGAAATCCCCCTCAGACGAACCATCAAACAGGAAAAGCATCAATATAGGACTAAGATTGAATCCTACTACACCGGCTCTGATGCTCGTCGGATGTGGCAGGGCTTGCAAACTATTACGGACTACAAAGGGAAACACAGCCGTGATCTGCCCAGTGACGCGAGCCTACCAGACGAGCTAAATGCCTTTTATGCTCGCTTCAAGGCAAGCAACACTGAAGTATGCATGAGAGCACCAGCTGTTCTGGATGACAGTGTGATCACGCTCTCGGTAGCCGATGTGAGCAAGACCTTTAAACAGGTCAACATTCACAAAGCCGCAGGGCAAGACGGATTACTAGGACATATACTCAAAGCATGCGCGGACCAACTGGCAAGTGTCTTCACTGACATTTTCAACATCTCCCTGACCGAGTCTGTAATACCTACATGTTTCAAGCAGACCACCATAGACTCTGTGCCCGAGGAAGCGAAGGTAACCTGCCTAAATGTTTACCGCCCCGTAGCACTCACGTCGGTAGCCATGAAGTGCTTTGAAAGGCTGGTCATGGCTCACATCAACACCATCATCCCGGAAACCCTAGACCCACTCCAATTCGCATACCGCCCCAACAGATCCACAGATTACGCAATCTCAATTGCACTCCACACTGCCCTCTCCCACCTGGACAAAAGGAACACCTATGTGAGAATGCTGTTCATTGACTACAGCTCAGCATTCAACACCATAGTGCCCACAAAGCTCATCACTAAGCTAAGGACCCTGGGACTAAACATCTCCCTCTGCAACTGGATCGTGGACTTCCTGACGGGTCGTCCCCAGGTGGTAAGGGTAGGCAACAACACATCTGCCACGCTGATCCTCTACACAGGGGTGTGTGCTTAGTTCCCTCCTGTACTCCCTTTTCACCCACAAATGCGTGGCCAAACACGACTCCAACACCATCATTAAGTTTGCTGACGACACAACAGTGGTAGGCCTGATCACCGACAACGATGAGACAGCCTATAGGGAGGAGGTCAGAGACCTGGCAGTGTGGTGCCAGGACAACAACCTCTTCCTCAATATGAGCAAGACAAAGAAGCTGATCGTGGAATACAGGAAAAGGCGGGCCGAACAGGCCCCCATTAACATCGACGGGGCTGTAGTGGAGCGGGTCGAGAGTTTCAAGTTCCTTGGTGTCAACATCACCAATGAACTATCATGGTCCAAACACACCAAGACAGTCATGAAGAGGGCACGACAACACCTTTTCCACCTCAGGAGACTGAAGAAATGTGGCATGGGTCCCCATCCTGACCAGTAGCATCACCGCCTGGTAGGGCAACTGCTTGGCATCTGACCGTAAGGCGCTACAGAGGGTAGTGCATATGGCCCAGTACATCACTGGGGCCAAGCTTCCTGCCATTCAGGACCTATATACTAGGTGGTCAGAGGAACGCCCAAAAAATTGTCAAAGACTCCAGTCACCCAAGTCATCGACTTTTCTCTCTGCTATCACATGGCAAGAGGTACCGAAGCGCCAAGTCTAAAACGAAAAGGCTCCTTAACAGATTCTACCGCCAAGCCATAAGACTGCTGAACAATTAATCAAATGGCCACCCGGACTATTTACATTGACACCTCCCCCCTCTGTTTTTACACTGCTGCTAATCGCTGTTTATTATCTATGCATAGTCACTTTACCCCTACCTACATGTACAAATTACCTCGACTAACCTGTACCCCCGCACATTGACTCGGTACCAGTACCCCCTGTATAAATCCTCGTTATTGTTATTTTGTGTTACTTTTTTTTTTTTTTTTTACTCTAGTTTATTTAGTAAATATTTTCTTAACTCTTTCATGAACTGCATTGTTGGTTAAGTGCTTGTCAGTAAGCATTTCACGGAAAGTTCTATACCTGTTGTATTCAGCACATTTGACAAATAAAATTTTATAACATTTGATTTGATTGATGTCATTTATATTTTCTTTAGGCAGATTTTAGAATATTCACATGAAAATCTGTCGCCAATTGGATGGAAACCTAGCTAGTGAAAGACATTTGAGTGTAATAATGATAATTATTCTTTGTCAGCCCCTTTTTGAGTGCACTTTAACTTGTCTCTTTCTTGAGATAAAAGCATCTGCTTCAGTCCGAAGAGATCCACACTCCACATACAAGCACAGGCATATACATTGAATGTACAAAACATTAAGAACAGGTTGCTAAGAATATTTTTTACCCATTGTATGAGAGATTCTCCAAAATTAAAATAGTCCAGGCATGTATACACTGAGCGTACAAACATTAAGGACACCTGCTCTTTCCATGACCAGGTGAATCCAGGTGAAAGCTATGATCCCTTATTGATGTCACTTGTTAAATCCACTTCAATCAGTGTAGATGAACGTGAGGAGATAGGTTCAAGAAGGATTTTTAAGCCTTGAGACAATTGATACATGGATTGTCAATGGTAGTAGGTGAAGTGCCTTTGAACGGGGTATGGTAGTAGGTGCCAGGCAGACCGGTTGGTGACAAGAAATGCAATGCTGCTGGGTTTTTCACGCTCAACAGTCCACCACCCAAAGGACATCTAGCCAAGTTGACACAACTGTGGAAAGCATTGGAGTCAACATGGGCCAGCATCCCTGTGGAATGCTTTCGACACCTTGTAGAGTCCATGCCCCGACGAATTGAGGCTGTTCCGAGGGCAACTCAATATTAGGAAGGTGTTCTAAATGTTTTGTACATTCAGTGTACATCGTCTTAGTTGTATTTCAAACCAGAAATAAGGTGTGCATGCACCCCATAGTAAATTACACCTTTAAAGACTGAAATTGATATTACTCAAGATAACATGAAAAAATGTGGTCTTTCAAGATTCAGCACTGCACACAAGAGGTGAGTAATACGAAAAGGCTGAACAAAGACACACCAGAGAAAAATAAAATCCCATCTGTATTAGGGGTGTCACGATACCATTATAATGATACTACAATACTCAATTTGTCATGGCAAAAAGAAAAACACGAAGCAGCCTAAACTCTGTTATATAAAAACCTGCTTTATGTCAAATAGGGTGTGTTATAAATGGGAAAAGGACCCCAAATGACAAGATAATGCTTGTTTTCCTCAAGAAATTAAGCTGCTTCATGTTTTATTTGCTTGTCATGATACTTCTGAGTATCATGATTCTGGTTTCGTGACAACCCTAATCTGCATTTGGACATCATACAACAGTGAGGGACATTGAACAGTGATGGAGCTTGAAAAGACGGTATGACAACTCACCCCATTGGCTTTGCTCAGGGCTTGGAAGTAAATGCTGTAGCTTTTGGCTGGAGAGAGAGGGGGGTTCCAGTAGCCGTTGTAGGTCTTGTTGTCACCTATGGTGAAAGGCTGCACCACAGTCAGGTAGGTGGGCGGGAGCTCCGCTGCAAAGTAGTGGGGCAAATCCAAGATGGAGGCATTCTTGAAGCTGACCGGGACGGAGAAGCACTCCAGCACATCGGCCGCCCGCCGCACCTTCTGCTTGCGTTCCTCTTTCACAACCAGCTGGTAGGCACTGGGGAGAGAGCAGAGGGCAAAGGTCATCATCAGATGGCTCACCAGGGGCTGTATTTATCAAGCGTCTCAGAGTAGTAGTGCTGATCTAGGATCAGTTTTGCCTTTTAGATCACAATGAATAAGATTACATGGACATGAGGTACCTGATCCTGTATCATCACTCCTACTCTTGAGATGCTTGATACAGACTCAACTCAACCCCGGGTTTCCATAAGAAATGGGTTCAATGTTGATTTGAAAATTCATTCATAAAGATAATTACATTTAATAAGGAACCACCTAATGTGTGACTATAGCTATACTGTTGTATATACAGTACGGGTTTGTAATCTGTGTCGGGTCAGTTCAAAGCTTTATACAAAGTATATCTGAGCAGAGACAGGAGTCTTACTGCTGCTCTGTCTTAACCAGCCAATGAACAATTCATAGCACTCCAAATGGACCACATTACTGTTTTCCAGCATTAGTTTTGCTTTGCGAATAGTACACTCATATCTCCAGCGTGAACTACATCACCTACTGAAGAAGCAGACCTTTAAAAAATACATCATAGTGGTAACTCCGCGGAAAACTATATACTATTTTAATTTGGAACAGAAACCAAAATATTAAACACAGACTTGTCCAGAGGGAGCACAACCATTGGGCAGTCATTTCTGTGAGGGGCCAGTAGATGGAAGTCTCCCCCTAATTAGCCAGTGGGAGCTGTCTTTAGACTGGCCTTTTTGAAAGACCCTGTCTATGGAGAGGAAGGTAATGAGAGGAGGGTTTGTTTCTGCGCCGGGGTTCATGATTGGATAAGGACTTCTTTTGAGCCCTTGGTGGTTGTCCGCAATTATGTCCAGCTATGCCAAGAACACACTTCACAATTATATGCAATTAGGGAAATGTATGTTTCTGTAAAGGACTAGGGCAAATTATCCTAGCCTCTAATTTGGCATCTTTCATATGGGATAATTGCTGATGACCAAAGGAGAATGCACCTTTCTTTTCTCTGACAGCAAATATCAAATTAAAACTAATGGCTTTCAGAGATCAAATAAGTGCGGTGGAAAAATGGCTTGCTTGCATCTGTGTGTGCAGGATGGACGTAACAACATGCTGTCTGATCATGTCGTGACCTTTTTTGTAAACATGAAACATTTTCATTAACCCCTAACACTTGTGGAAATTGGCCTATATGAATAAGGCCAAATTGAAATGTTTCTAACAGAAGAACTATAAAAAGCAAATACATGACCATAGTAGCAATTGAAAGAGAACATTTTGGAGATTATGGGGAAATACATCATAGTGGTAACTGCGCAGATTTTTATTTTTTTTATCAGGCCAAAGGTGAGGACACAACAGTTCACCTGAAACAAGACTGAATTCAAACATTCAACTGTTGATTTTATGTGCGTTTTACATTATCTGTACTTTTCACAGAATTTGTCAATAACAAAATTGGAAAATAATCTGGATAGATTCAGTAACATAATAACAATATTCATTGACATTTTGGAGTGGGTGCAAGATAAGAATAAATTATTATAAGGGTTTGAGTGAGAGGTCTAACAAAGTGTGCATAGTTCCTAATAAATTCCAATGCAATTTTATCACTCGAGGAAAGACCCTTCAACTGTAAGGTGCTTTTTTGAGCTCTCCGAGCTTTTCCATTGACGAACTGAAGCAAGGACACTTGCAGTTTTTGTTTGGAACACAGCCCTATTGTTGTTCAAATAATCCAAAAATGTTCCATTAAAAATCGCAATCAGGGTCAGCTGGTATCATTTGAAAGCTTATTCTATTGCCAACATGGCTAGCTAAGTTATAAAATATAACCTTATAGTGTTAGGCTTTCAAAAGGCACTTCATACAAACCGATTGTAATGTTGGTGCGCATAGAATGGAGTCATGAGCGCATTCATGTGCGTGCTCCGCTGTGGATTTTCTTAAAAATACGACAAACATCAGCTCATTCTGTTCGGGACAACCCAGAGTATAACACATGTCATCCTTGTAACTGTGGATCAAACATAGCGATCATAAACGTTGATACTGTAAATGACATACATTTTCAAATATGGAAATATGAAGTTCACATTTGGACTCACGGGTGTGTGGTTTGCTTGTATAAAATTAGAGCGGTATTCATTATAATGCTCAATGATTCATCTTTTAGAGCACATCGACTCCTCTCTATTTACAGCATTTCCCTCACTCAGACGTAACAAATGTGCAAAAGTAGCCCAATAAGCAGGAGGGATGGGAGCCTCTTCTTGTATCGCGTGGTGCTCAATTTTACAACGGTTGTCAGTCAAAACCCATACAGCGCTGTGAAGCCGAGAAGGTGAGCTCTGATGTCATGTATATCGTGTTACTGTACAGCCACTGCGTTCCAATTTAGGCGCTTATCAATGACAAAATTAGCTATTTTCAACTTGTATACAGGATGACAGGCGTTGTGAGTGGAAAGGGCTAAAGCTGTAGAGTCCAGAGCTTTTATGTTCTAGAGACAATTTAAAGCATTACCCCCACACACACACAGCGGAGTCGCTCACCACCTTCCGGAGACATTTGAAACCCCACCTCTTTAAGGAATACCTGGGATAGGATAAAGTAATCCTTCTACCCCCCCAAAAAAAAAATTGTAAAGTGGTTATCCCGCTGGCTATAGGGTGAATGCATCAATTTGTGAGTCGCTCTGGACTAGAGCGTCTGCTAAATGACGTAAATGTGCCCTTGAGCAAGGCACTTAACCCTAATTGCTCCTGTAAGTCGCTCTGGATAAGAGCGTCTGCTAAATGACTTAAATGTAAATGTAAATGTAAATTTAGGCTACCGTATTTAACATGTAATGACCTGTTTTCAACATGAGGCAATGAAGCCCATGCACATCTGGTAGCACTTAGGGGCATATCTGAAGTGTTTATAAAATGATTTAGTAGTTGATACATCAAATAATTAAATAGATAATGTGAACAACATGTATTATATTTAACCTCTATGATATACAGCGCATTCTGAAAGTATTTCGACCCCTTCAGTTTTTCCACATTTTGTTACGTTACAGCCATACTCTAAAATTGATAAAAAATATATATTTTCCTCATCAATCTACACACAATATCACATAATGACAAAGCGAAAACAGGTTGTTAGAATTTTTTGCTAATTTATATAAAAAAACAACCCAGAAATACCTTATTTACATTAGTATTCAGACCCTTTGCTATGAGACTCGAAATTGAGCTCAGGTGCATCCTGTTCCATTGATCATCCTTGAGATGTTTCTACAACTTAATTGGAGTCCACATGTGGTAAATTCAATTGATTGAACATGATTTGGAAAGGCACACGTCTGTCTATATAGGGTCCCACAGTTGACAGTGCATGTCAGAGCAAAAACCAAGCCGTGAGATCGAAGGAATTGTCCGTAGAGCTCCGAGACAGGATTGTGTCGAGGCACAGATCTGGGGAAGGGTACCAAAACATGTCTGCAGCAATTGTATTTGTATTTATTAAGGAGCCCCATTAGCTGCTGCTTCCTGGGGTCCTGCAACATTAAGGCAGTTATATACAATTAAGGATGAAGGTCCCCAAGAACACAGTGACCTCATCATTCTTAAATGGAAGAAGTTTGGAATCACCAAGACTCTTCCTAGAGCTGGCTCCTGGCCAAACTGAGCAATCGGGGGAGAAGAGCCTTGGTCAGGGAGGTGACCAAGAACCAGATGGTCACTCTGACAGAGCTCTAGAGTTCCCCTGTGGAGATGGGATAACCTTCCAGAAGGACAACCAGCTCTGCAGCACTCCACCAATCAGGCCTTAATGGTAGAGTGGCCAGACGGAAGCCACTCCTCAGTAAAAGGCACATGACAGCCTGCTTGGAGTTTGCCAAAAGGCACCTAAAGGACTCTCAGATCATGAGAAACAAGATTCTCTAGTCTGATGAAACCAAGATTGAACTCTTTGGCCTGAATGCCAACAACATGTCTGGAGGAAACCAGGCACCGTTCATCACCTGGCCAATACCATCCCTATGGTGAAGCATGGTGGTGGCAGCACCATGCTATGGGTATGTTTTTCAGCGGCAGGGACTGGGAGACTAGTCAGGATAGAGGGAAAGATGAACAGAGCAAAGTACAGAGAGATTATTGATGATAACCTGCTCCAGAGCGCTCAGGACCTCAGAGTGGGACAAGTCTCTGAATGTCCTTAAGTGGCCCAGCCAGATCCCGGACTTGAACCCAATCGAACATCTCTGGAGACCTGAAAATAGCTGGGCAGCGACGCTCCCCATCAAACCTGAAAGCGCTTGAGAGGATCTGCAGAGAAGAATGGGAGAAACTCCCCAAATAAAGGTGTGCCAAGCTTGTAGTGTCATACCCAAGAAGACTCAAGGCTGTAATCGCTGCCAAAGGTGCTTCAACAAAGTACTGAGTAAAGGGTCTGAATACTTATGTAAATGTCATATATCTAAAAACCTGTTTTTGCTTTGTCATTATGGGATATTGTGTGTAGATTGATGAGGGGAAAAAACTATTTAATCCATTTTAGAATAAGGCTGTAACGTAACAAAATGTGGAAAATGTGAAGGGGTCTGAATACTTTCTGAATGCATTGTAAATATCCCCCAAATATATATTTGTAGAGGTACTATGAAAATGAAAGAATACTGTATACCCATTTGGGTGTACATTTCTTTTATATTTTTATCCACAAATGCATTTTTCCCATCAGATATATAAATTCCATAATGCTACACAAGGCCTGAAAATATTGTTAGTCCAATAGCAAGTAAATTAGTAATTGAGGTATTCGGACGGTTAACACTGGGATATAGCTTCCTTCTGGGATGGTAGGTTGAGCGTAAACTGTTCTAATTCAATATGCACACACTTAACACATTTTCATGAATGTCAATGCGGTTGATGTTCCTAAAGCGGTTAAGCTGTTGTTCCAAGCCGATGGCCAGTAGTGTTTAATTGGCATAAGCTAGTATCTCGTGTCTGTATTGTCAAGGTTGTGTTTTCAATACTTGAACTAAAGGAAATTTTGAAAATAACTGTGTTGCTCCGCCAACTACAATACAAATGTACAGTGAGGGAAAAAGTATTTGATCCCCTGCTGATTTTGTACGTTTGCCCACTGACAAAGACATGATCAGTCTATAATTGTAATGGTAGGTTTATTTGAACAGTGAGAGGCAGAATAACAACAAAAAAATCCAGAAAAACGCATGTCAAAAATGTTATAAATTGATTTACATTTTAATGAGGGAACTAAGTATTTGACCCCCTCTCAATTAGAAAGATGTCTGGCTCCCAAGTGTCTTTTATACAGGTAACGAGCTGAGATTAGGAGCACACTCTTAAAGGGAGTGCTCCTAATCTCAGTTTGTTACCTGTATAAAAGACACCTGTCCACAGAAGCAATCAATCAATCAGATTCCAAACTCTCCACCATGGCCAAGACCAAAGAGCTCTCCAAGGATGTCAGGGACAAGATTGTAGACCTACAAAAGGCTGGAATGGGCTACAAGACCATCGCCAAGCAGCTTGGTGAGAAGGTGACAACAGTTGGTGCGATTATTCGCAAATGGAAGAAACACAAAATAACTGTCAATCTCCCTCGGCCTGGGTGGAGTTGCAATGATCATGAGAACGGTGAGGAATCAGCCCAGAACTACACGGGAGGATCTTGAGACAGCTGGGACCATAGTCACCAAGAAAACAATTGGTAACACACTATGCCGTGAAGGACTGAAATCCTGCAGTGCCCGCAAGGTCCCCCTGCTCAAGAAAGCACATATACAGGCCCGTCTGAAGTTTGCCAATGAACATCTGAATGATTCAGAGGAGAACTGGGTGAAAGTGTTGTGGTCAGATGAGACCAAAATCGAGCTCTTTGGCATCAACTCAACTTGCCGTGTTTGGAGGAGGAGGGATGCTGCCTATGACCCCAAGAACACCATCAAACATGGAGGTGGAAACATTATGCTTTGGGGGTGTTTTTCTGCTAAGGGGACAGGACAACTTCACCGCATCAAAGGGACGATGGACGGGGCCATGTACCGTAAAATCTTGGGTGAGACCTCCTTCCCTCAGCCAGGTCATTGAAAAAGGGTCGTGGATGGATATTCCAGCATGACAATGACCCAAAACACATGGCCAAGGCAACAAAGGAGTGGCTCAAGAAGAAGCACATTAAGGTCCTGGAGTGGCCTAGCCAGTCTCCAGACCTTAATCCCATAGAAAATCTGTGGCGGGAGCTGAAGGTTCGAATTGCCAAACGTCAGCCTCGAAACCTTAATGACTTGGAGAAGATCTGCAAAGAGGAGTGGGACAAAATCCCTCCTGAGATTTGTGCAAACCTGGTGGCCAACTACAAGAAACGTCTGACCTCTGTGATTGCCAACAAGGGTTTTGCCACCAAGTCATGTTTTGCAGAGGGGTCAAATACATATTTCCCTCATTAAAATGCAAATCAATTAATAACATTTTTGACATGCATTTTTCTGGATTTTTTTGTTGTTATTCTGTCTCTCACTGTTCAAATAAACCTACCATTAAAATTATAGACTGATCATGTCTTTGTCAGTGTGCAAACGTACAAAATCAGCAGGGGATCAAATACTTTTTTCCCTCACTGTATCTTGATCCCCTTAATTCCTTTTGCATTAAAATTGCACTTATTTCAATGACTGCTACTAATACCTCAAAAACCCACCAGACCAACAATAATTATATTTTTCATTTAATAGATTCAGTGGACTTTGGTGAACCATTTTAAGATTGGGATACATGCGAAGTGGATGGACTTTCTGTGCTTGTCTTTATTTTTTTTAAATATATTTTATTTTTATTGGCCCATAAAACTAACTCCGGCGGACAAAACTTTGTTTTACATTTTCATTTTTTACAGCTATTTTGTTACGTATATGTTATTCATACATGGTACTTTTATACACAGTATTACATGACAGAAATATAGTTTGAGATACACATTACATATTAAAAGGTACTCAGATATACACTGCTCAAAAAAATAAAGGGAACACTAAAATAACACATCCTAGATCTGAATGAATGAAATAATCTTATTAAATACTTTTTTCTTTACATAGTTGAATGTGCTGACAACAAAATCACACAAAAATTGTCAATGGAAATCAAATTTATCAACCGATGGAGGTCTGGATTTGGAGTCACCCTCAAAATTAAAGTGGAAAACTACACTACAGGCTGATCCAACTTTGATTTAATGTCCTTAAAACAAGTCAAAATGAGGCTCAGTAGTGTGTGTGGCCTCCACGTGCCTGTATGACCTCCCTACAATGCCTGGGCATGCTCCTGATGAGGTGGCGGATGGTCTCCTGAGGGATCTCCTCCCAGACCTGGACTAAAGCATCCGACAACTCCTGGACAGTCTGTGGTGCAACGTGGCGTTGGTGGGTGGAGCGAGACATGATGTCCCAGATGTGCTCAATTGGATTCAGGTCTGGGGAACGGGCGGGCCAGTCTAGAGCATCAATGCCTTCCTCTTGCAGGAACTGCTGACACATTCCAGCCACATGAGGTCTAGCATTATCTTGCATTAGGAGGAACCCAGGGCCAACCGCACCAGCATATGGTCTCACAAGGGGTCTGAGGATCTCATCTCGGTACCTAATGGCAGTCAGGCTACCTCTGGCGAGCACATGGAGGGCTGTGCGGCCCCCCAAAGAAATGCCACCCCACACCATGACTGACCCACCGCCAAACCGGTCATGCTGGAGGATGTTGCAGGCAGCAGAACGTTCTCCACAGCGTCTCCAGACTCTGTCACGTCTGTCACATGTGCTCAGTGTGAACCTGCTTTCATCTGTGAAGAGCACAGGGCGCCAGTGGCGAATTTGCCAATCTTGTTGTTCTCTGCCAAATGTCCTGCACGGTGTTGGGCTGTAAGCACAACCCCCACCCGTGGACGTCGGGCCCTCATACCACCCTCATGGAGTCTGTTTCTGACCGTTTGAGCAGACACATGCACATTTGTGGCCTGCTGGAGGTCATTTTGCAGGGCTCTGGCAGTGCTCCTCCTCCTTGCACAAAGGCGGAGGTAGCAGTCCTGCTGCTGGTTTGTTGCCCTCCTACGGCCTCCTCCACGTCTCCTGATGTACTGGCCTGTCTCCTGGTAGCGCCTCCATGCTCTGGACACTACACTGATAGACACAGCAAACCTTCTTGCCACAGCTCGCATTGATGTGCCATCCTGGATGAGCTGCACTACCTGAGCCACTTGTGTGGGTTGTAGACTCCGTCTCATGCTACCACTAGAGTGAAAGCACCGCCAGCATTCAAAAGTGACCAAAACATCAGCCAGGAAGCATAGGAACTGAGAAGTGGTCTGTGGTCACCACCTGCAAAACCAGTCCTTTATTGGGGGTGTCTTGCTAATTGCCTATAATTTCCACCTGTCTATTCCATTTGCACAACAGCATGTGAAATTTATTGTCAATCAGTGTTGCTTCCTAAGTAGACAGTTTGATTTCACAGAAGTGTGATTGACTTGGAGTTACATTGTGTTGTTTAAGTGTTCCCTTTATTTTTTTGAGCAGTGTATATGGTATACATAACATACGGTATACATAGTCCCATGTAGCTCAGTTGGTAGAGCATGCGCTTGCAACGCCAGGGTTGTGGGTTCGTTTCCCACGGGGGGCCAGTATGAAAAATGTATGCACTCACTAACTGTAAGTCGCTCTGGATAAGAGCGTCTGCTAAATGACTAAAATGTAAAATATGGTGTTTTCAGTCCTAACTATTGCAGATCATGAGCTTTTAACCTCTTATGGATTGTACCCTTTTATTCAATTTTCGCCTAAAATGACATACCCAAATCTAACTACCTAAAGCTCAGGACCTGAAGCAAGGATATACATATTATTGATACCATTTGAAAGGAAACACTTTGAAGTTTGTGGAAATGTGAAATTAATGTAGGAGAATATTAGGAATGTGTTCTTAATGTTTGTACAGTGTATATAAATTCTAGTCGTACTTTATCAAAGTTTTTTCTAAATCTGCTATGAAGACCAGGCCTGGTTTCTTCGATGTTTCAAACCATTGTTTCAAGTAATTGTCTTATATTATCTCCAATGTATTGTCAATGTAAAAACAATCTGTCTGATTAGGATGGATAATATCCAATAAAACCATTTTAATTCTATGCGCTATGCATTTTGCCAGGATTCTTGCATCATAACATTGAAGTGTAAAGGGCTTCCAGTTTAATAAATGGACTGGATCTTTACACTTACCACCTGGGTCCTGTTTTAGTAATATTGAAATCAGACCTTCTTGCTGTGTATCTGATAGTCTACCATTTTTATAGGAGTAGTTAAAACATGTGAATAGTGGATCTTTGAGCATATCAAAAAAGGTTTAATATACTGTAACTCAACTGGTATGCCATCAAGCCCTGGAGTTTTTCCGGACTGAAAGGAATTCATTGCATCAAGAAATTCCTCCTCTGTAATGTGGCTTTCACACAAGTCTTTCTGTACAGTTGTTAATTTTACACTATTATTAGGAAAACATCATTACATTTAACATCATTCAGTGGAGATGGAGGAGACTGAAAAGAGAACATATGCTTAAAATATTTAGCTTCCTCTTTCAAAATATAATTTGGTGAATCATGCATGACTCCGTCATTTGTAACGTGTTTCTGTAAATTCTTTGTGGATGGAAAATGGTGAAGAATGCCCCAAATTATGTTTTAATCTTCATAATTGAAGATTTAAAACAATTTGGTGCATTTTCACAATTTTCCATCCAGTTTGCTTAATTCGTTTTATATATTACACTTCATTGTTCTTGAATAAGTTCCTCCAGTTCTTTATGTTTTTACTCTAACTTATTCTGTGCCTCTATGGTACTGTTTTTATTGCCATCCATCTGTGGTGTTAGTTCCTCTGTTTCCTTTTTTAGTCTAATCTCATTTGACCTAAATTAGTTTTTGCTTTAAAGATTAGTCTTGAATTGCATGGCCTCTGAAGGTACATTTGAAAGTATCCCATACAATAAGGGGATCTGCTGTACCTATGTTATGCAGGAAAAAGTCAGTTATAAATGATTTTGTCTTGGTTAAAACAGCTTGTCATCCAGTAGGCTTTGATTACATTTCCAATATCCTTGCCCACATGGAAATTCGGTAAGAGTTATGTGGATGCCAATTAGATGGTGGTCTGATCGCATTCTGTCTCCTATCAACACTTTTTCAAACTTTTGGTGCCAGTGAGAAGGACACAAGAAAATAGTCACGACGATTAGCTTGATTAATCCTCCTCCATGTATACCTGATCTCACTAGCTCAGGGTTTTTAAGCCTCCATATATGCATTAGTTCTAATGTGTCCATGATATCCGTGATCTCCTTAAGTGCATGAGGGTGAAAGTTTGTAGTGTGATTCTGTGGACTTCGGTGAATCATTTCAAGGTTGGAATAAAAGCTTGTAACTTGTCTTTTTAGAGAAAGAAAGGGGGTAATGCTTTGGTTGAACCTTGTGCAAATAGGCCTAAGTGTTAACTGCACTATCATGTGTTGTGTATGACCAATTATTTTCTTATTTTGCAGATAAGCAGTAACAACAACCAATTAATACAATTTAACATAAAATCTTCCCACACAATTATTTTGTCAATCTGACACCTCCATAATGCCAAGCAAAAAAAAATTTGTAAGTTAGGCTTTACGCAAGAGTTTTCACATTTGAAGCAGAGAAAAACAGACTAGGTTTAAGTAAACACTTCCAAAATGGAGACACTTGGACATGTAACTAACTACCGTACTGCAGACATAATGGACCTGACTGAAGTGATGTCATAGTGTGGTACCTGACGGGAGCTCCTCTGGACTGCGCAGGCTTCAGCAGAACTGTGATGGTGGTGTCCGTCTCGTTAAGAGGGGGCATGTCGGTCTCGTACTCCGGCATTGATGGGGCTGGTAGGGAAAGATTCAGAGGGTATGAGACAGAGTTGTGTTTATAAGGGCACGCAACGGAGAACGTTTGAAATGTTTTGCAATGAAAAACTAATATGATTGAGTCTGTTTTGTTACTTTTGTTTCCTAGTAAACACAACCCCTTTTGAATTATTATCTTTAAAACCCACAATCAACAGACTTGGTCCCCTGACATCATGAAATAGTGGAGTCAGCCCTGTGATTTCTGAAGCTAATGCACTATAGAGTATTGGCATACAGTCACAGTACCTACATAGACCATCTCCATCTATGGATTTAAGTCAATGTTGTCCATGAAGCCATTGCTAAAGATTGACCTTTTTAAAGATGTACCCTAACACAAGCGTGTTGGTGTGAAAACCTTGCCCAATACACGTCACGAATGTGCCATCTCTCTAAAATGTCACGTCTTCCCCAATCTTCATTATCTCCAAAACATTCATAGGACAACCTTGATTAGATAAATCGCAGCAGACTGGAATTAGAAATGCCAAATCGTTCAAGGATTCAAAGAGAATGGTGTTGATGCTGCAGGCCATCAAGGCTCTAGTCTACTGTATGACTGACAACTAAGACAGGGAATGTTTACTATCAGAGATAAGAAGACAAATCCTTCATGCTTTTGTTACACCATTTCTATCTATGAATGTCAGTGAATGACATGGTTCAAATGAATGATGTACAATGTTAAACAATTGCTCACTGTTTGGTTGCTATGTTGTGTGAATGTATGTGGGGTCTGTTTGGTTGCTATGTTGTGTGAATGTATGTGAGGTAAATTGCCATTCTAGAGAGATTTTGACTGTCAGCAAAAGCATTGAATTGATGTGTCAATGACGTGCCAATGACGTGATTTTCCTCAACCCAACTTTGTTTGACCACGTATGTAGATGTTATTGCTCTAATCCTCCTTTATTTCCATGGTGAGACTCATGCCACTTCATGAATCATTCCCAGCATGCTTCCTTATATACACATTTGAGAGGCCACTAATGAGAAGAAGGTGTGTCAATTTTTTTTAATTGCGGCATTCTAAGAACAAATGAATAACAACACGCTGGCCTTACTAGTCTTAGTAATTTGTTCGAGCCTTGTTCTGAGAAATATTCTTAGAAAACAGAGCGATATTTTGTGGGCAGTTGTCAGACGTAGGGCTGTTACAGTGACCGTATTACCACCACACCGGCGGTCACAAGTCATGACGGCAGTCAAATTCCACGTGACCGTTTAGTAATGGTAATTAGGCTTCTCCAAGCTCTGATGCTGCTGATGGTCATTAGTAGCCTACCAAACTTGCCAACTGCCTGATACTCAGCACTCTATTGTCCCTCTATTCACTCTGACATTACATTTACATTTTAGTCATTTAGCAGACGCTCTAATTCAAAGCGATTTACAGTTAGTGGGCCCCCGTGGGAATCGAACCCACAACCCTGGCGTTGCAAGCACCATGCTCTACCAACTGAGCTACAGGAGGGCCTTACATTAATGTAAATGTAATCGAAAATCTAATCGAACACTTCATGAGAGCCCATGAGCTCATGTTGCGCAACATTTCTATAGGCTATGCAATTGTGTGAGAAAACTGAGTGATGGCCTCTATTGAAAAAAGGAGGATCCCATCAGCTTTCTATAGGCTAAGCCTACTATATTAATTTCTCAACTTTCCTGATATTAAGCACATTGCTTCGCTTTACAACAAGCCTACATGGCTTGCATGAAAATGAACCAAGGGAAAAGCGTCCTCCATTCACTATTTAAGTGCATAGATGACGTGTATTTCTTTCCGATGCCCCTGTTTTGAGACAGGTGCATGATAATGGTCCATTCTAAATCAAAACAAATTTCACACATACAGTGCCAGTCAGAAGTTTGGACACACCTACTTATTCAAGGGTTTTTCTTAATTTGTACTATTTTTTACAGTGTAGAATAATAGTGAAGACATCAAAACAATGAAATAACGCATACGGAATCATGTAGTAACCAAAAAAGTGTTCAACAGATCAAAATATATTTTTTATTTGAGATTCTTCAAATAGCCACCCTTTGACATGATGACAGCTTTGCACTCTTGGCATTTTTTCAACCAGCTTCACCTGGAATGCTTTTCCAACAGTCTTCAAGGAGTTCCCACGTATGCTGAGCACTTGTTGGCTGCTTTTCCTTCACTCTGCCGTCCGACTCATCACAAACCATCTCAATTGGGTTGAGGTCAGGGTATTGTGGAGGCCAGGTCATCTGATGCAGCACTCCATCACTCTCCTTCTTGGTAAAATAGCCCTTACACAGCCTGGATGTGTGTGGGGTCATTGTCCTGTTGAAAAACAAATGATAGTCGCACTAAGCCCAAACCAGATGGGATGGCGTATCGCTGCAGAATGCTGTGGTAGCCATGCTGGTTAAGTGTGCCTTGAATTCTAAATAAATCACAGACAGTGTCACCAGCAAAGCACCCCCACACCATAACACCTCCTCCTCCATGCTTTATGGTGGGAAATACACATGCTGAGATCATCCGTTCACCCACACCGCCTCTCACAAAGACCAGCGGTTTGAACCAAAAATCTCAAATTTGGACTCCAGACCAAAGGACACATTTCCACCGGTCTAATGTCCATTGCTCGTGTTTCTTGGCCCAAGCAGGTCTCTTCTTCTTATTGGTGTCCTTTAGTAGTTGTAGCAATTCGACCAAGAAGGCCTGATTAACACAGTCCCCTCTGAACAGCTGATGTTGAGATGTGTCTGTTACTTGAACTCTGTGAAGCATTTATTTGGGCTACAATTTCTGAGGCTGGTAACTCTAATGAACTTATCCTCTGCAGCAGAGGTAACTCTGGGTCTTCCATTCCTGTGGCGGTCCTCATGAGAGCCAGTTTTATCATAGCGCTTGATAGTTTTTGCGACTGCACTTGAAGAGACTTTTAAAGTTCTTAAAATGTTCCGTACTGACTGACCTTCATGTCTTAAAGTAATGATGGACTGTCGTTTCTCTTTGCTTATTTGAGCTGTTCTTGCCATAATATGGACTAGGTCTTTTACCAAATAGGGCTATCTTCTGTATACCTCCCCTACTTTGTCACAACACAACTGATTGGCTCGAACGCATTAAGAAGGAAAGAAATTCCACAAATTAACTTTTAAGACGGCACACCTGTTAATTGAAATACATTCCAGGTGACTACCTCATGAAGCTGGTTGAGAGAATGCCAAGAGGGTGCAAAGTTGTCATCAAGGCAAATGGTGGCTATTTGAAGAATCTCAAATATAAAATATATTTTGATTTGTTTAATACTTATTTGGTTACTACATGATTCCATATGTGTTATTTCATAGTTTTGATGTCTTCACTATTATTCCACAATGTAAACATTTTTAAAAATAAAGAAAAACCCTTGAATGAGTAGGTGTGTCCAAACTTTTGACTGGTACTGTGTATTATTTAGTGTATGTAAAGACAATATTAAATCAAGAATAGTGTGATGGGTGACAATATTAGCCTATCACTAGTGAAGGATATATTATCACTTGTGAATGATGTCCAGCTTAAGGCAAGAAACAGCACATGCTTTTTTTGCGACATTTTCAAATCATAGTCGCACACCTCATGTAGCCTAGCCCATAGGCCTATATGTTTTGATAAGGTTTGTATCACAACTAAAGTGGCCAAATAACTTCTTAAAATGAAGCACATTAATCCACTTTACAACGAGTGTAGAGCCTAACTGGCATACATACGCAGAGCATGAGTTTCAATAAAAGCATTACATGCATAATCGCATTTGTGGTCATTCTTGAGAATGGTATTTTCCTGCTAATGGAACATTCACGCTTATAGCCTACTGCCATGTGCGCATTGCTGCGCTTATAATGTGAAGAAATAGCCTAATAGTTTATCAACATTTTAAGCTAAATGTTCTCATATGTTGCGTCAGGCTCATTGCTTAACACAGTTTTTTTTATGCTAGTGGTTGTATTAATTTGGGATCTATCGCATCCCACAACTGTCCCAGACTATGTTTGGAATGTTTATTTGTTGCACAGAATAGAATAGATCAACTTTTGTACTATGGGGGATAGTAGATTGACATAGGCTAGTGCTTTTGCTGTTCATTAGGCCTACTCATCTTGTTGGCTGACAAAAAGTAAATGTGGACAGTTCTTCCAATATCTTCAATATGCACCTCGGAATTGGATAAAGACGCGCACAGTTGCGTCCCCGATGTGTCTGTCTTCACTTGTAGCCTGTGAGAAAGACCCGATCATGTGATTAAGAGCCATGTGAGTGAGAGGTCCTTAGGCACGCAGCCGGGAGAAGGGAATTATAATTATTATATTCAGCCCAAGGGCACAACGGCCGCGAAAGGGATGGAATTTTTTAGGGGGCATTATGGCCACACAAAGGGGATGCAGCCGGGAAATTCGAGGCATTATCAATTGCTTGTCAAATTCTGAATGAGAGACTGATGAAGTGTGTACAGCCTGCACAAAAAACAAAGCAGAGCTCATGCCTTTCATGAAACCTTTTTCAAATCATCATTAGAGTCGCATCATGCAGCCTTAGAATGTATAAAAAATCTAAACATATAGCCCAACATTTGTATCGCAACTAAAGTTACATAAATAATTCTAAATTAAGCATATAGGAGTACCTGTTTCTTTGTTAACCGCTCAACACAGAATAGCCGCACGTGTGCACTCCCTCAAATCGTTTGGAGAAAATATCCTTTATATTTTCTTCAGCTATGTTCAATTGTATTCTTCATACTATAAAATAATATAAAATAATGCCACGGAATTCTAAGCAAATCTTCTCTGCTAAATGAACTAGTGTAGCCCACAGCCATTTGGCATAGCCAGATGAGGACCTAACATAAGGACAACTCAGAGTATGCTATTCTGTTCTTCTGAAATAGACTACATTTTCTTCATATCATGTTTCTTTAGACCTGTCTAAAATAAATAGTGGATTTATTGTGAAGGTGTAGGCTATATTACATTATTATACTTTTTTAAATGTAGATGTTCCAAAGTTCTGCATCAGTGGCTTGTAGGCTATGTGTGGAAGCCAGGAGATGCTAAATGTGTTCATGTTAATTACGGTCAATTACAGTTTTTATTTATTTTTTACAATGGATAAAAAACAAAAACAAAAACAAAAACAATTAATGAAAAATGAGAACAAAACTACCATAGTACAATGGTGCATGTATCACGTAATTTATGTCATAGTGCTTGCAGCTGTATGTATGTGAATTTAGGATACCAACGAAACATCACTACTACTATCTGCTCTGAAGAAGTCTCCCTCACCTGCTATCTTGGTGGCGATGCGGGTGGTGACAGGGGGTCCAAAGCCTTTGTTGGTGCTGGCTTTGAGGGTGAAAAAGTAGGTGGTTCCCGGGTAGAGCCCTACGAACAGGTGGTGGGTCTCGTTGCGTAGCTTGAACACCCTGCCGCGCTGGGTGGTCAGGTCTGCACTGGGGTCCAAGGAGCTCAGAGCCTTATAGGTGATCTGTAAGAGCAGAGTGAAAAACGTAACACTATATGAACAAAATGTATTTTAAGGTCCGATGCAGCCATTTTTATCTCAATATCAAATAATTTCTGTGTAACAATTAAGTACCTTACTGTGATTGTTTTCAAATTAAAATGGTCAAAAAGAAACAAAAATTGCTTCTTAGCACCATAATTTTCACAGTATTATTAGAACCTCATAGTGTGGAAATATATACAGTATATATAACACAGGAAACTCAAACACAGTTGGTTCATAGACTGTTTTATATAGAAAATAAATGTGGACCTGCAAGATTCTTTTTCCATTGCTTTCTGATAGACGACAGCATTGCAAACAGTAAACATTATTTTAATTGGTATAATAGTCCCTAGTGAAAAGTTGTCCTACTGTGAAAAGAAAGGAAGATTAGGAATGCAGAATAGAAAGGAAAACATAATGCCACATTGATGTGTGGCCTGAAAACACAGTGGTAGCCTAACTGGTACCAATGCCAAAAATAGTATGCGATTTAAGGTATTATTGTTATGCAGTGGTGTAAAGTACTTAAGTAAAAATACTTTAAAGTACTACTTACGTAGTTTTTTGGGGTATCTGTACTTTACTATTTATATTTTTTTGCTTTTACTTCACTACATTCCTTAAGAAAATAATGTACTTTTTACTCCATACATTTTCCCTGACACCCAAAAGTACTCGTTACATTTTGAATGCGTAGCAGGAAAGGAAAATGGTGCAATTCACGCACTTATCAAGATAACATCCCTGGTCATCCCTACTGCCTCTGATCTGGCGGACTCACTAAATACATGTTTCGTTTGTCAATTATGTCTAAGTGTTGGAGTGTGCCCTGGCTATCCATAAATTAAATAAAAAAACAAGACAATTGTTCTGTCTGGTTTGCTTAATATATGGGATTGTAAATTATTTATACTTTTACTTTTACTTTTGATACTTAAGTATATTTTAGCAATTACATTTACTTTTGATACTTAAGTACAATTAAAACCAAATACTTTTAGACTTTTACTCAAGTAGTATTTTACTGGGTGACTTTCACTTTTACTTGAGTCATTTTCTATTAAAAGGTATTTTACTTTTAGTAAAGTATGACAATTGGGTACTTTTTCCACCACTGTTGTTATGAACAAAACACAATATTGTCATTTTCAGGCATATGCAATTTTGCAATAGTGAAGAAGAACAGAACGGCAATGTCAGTTCTGTTGGTCCCACCAGTGAATTTCCGGCTGCATTTCAATTAGCTCCACACTGCTGTGTGCCACGGCCATGAAATATTGGCAATGCATTACAACAGAACTATTGACTGTGTCGAAACAACCAGAAAGCGCTTCCATAGTCATAAACGTCCAAACACATGTCCTGCATTTTTTATTTATTTTTTGCCGGAGATTGATGTTTGTGTAAATTGATGTGTACAGGGTTGGGGGCAATCAAAACATTTTAGACTGACGTTTCACAGCTCACAACTCCATTAGAAGAATTCGAATCAAACCAATTGACAGCTCAGTGCCTGCTGGCAGCTAGGCCAGTCTCCGCTTGAAAGGCTTTCATGGTTAAGTGCTGGATACGGCATGGCCCCTAGACTGTGCTGCACTGACCACAGGCAAAGAAACAGTCGGGGCAAGACAAGCCACCACTTAATATACAATTTTAGCTGAAAGTAAAAAAACTGAAAATCTGAGAAAAATAAGGGAAAAAAGAGAGAGGGAAAAAAGCCTCAGCCACCTGAGGGCAGCTGCATCCTAGGTTGTTGTGAGGAATTGTGTCCTAGATCAGCTTTTTTAAAACCTGTCATTGGGGACCCCCAGAAAAAGCTGAGCCAAAATGATGGAAGGTGAATATGGGTCGGGAGCGGTATAGACTTGGGCGTGTGATTGGTGGATGGTTGGCTGTGTGAGACAGGGAGACAGAATGAGTCAGACTTCAGCAGCTGTCAGACATCGGGGGCTGCTGGCTAATCTGAATTGATTAGATTAGGACCTCATCCAGCCACTGATGGCTTTCAGGATTTTTCAAAGTTGATAAAGAGTTGGAAAGGAACTAAAACTGAAACAAATGGAGCCTTTCTGTAGACATGGAAGCTTCTGGTCGTTTCTTAATTATTTTCCTAGCTATTATTCATGTAATTTTGTTTGGGTTAAGAGGTTTGCAACACTTTCACCAATTGTTGAAGCATTTATCTTTGCAAGGCAACCGTTTGAGGTGACAAGCATCCACTATTCAGTGCATGGCAACAGAGACCAGCAAAATACATCTTTGTTGTTGTGCTTCAATTTTGGTCCATTCTGACACAATGGCATCACGCAGTCGCTGCAGATTGGATGGCGGTACATTCATGCTGCGAACAGCCCATTCCATCTCATCCCAAAGATGCTCTATTGGGTTTGGTCAGCAACAATGTTCAGATACGCTGTGGGGTTCAATCGTTGCTCATTTGGTATCAATGGACCTAACATGTGCCAGGAAAACTTTCCCCACACCAGTATGCCACCAGCCTGTACCGTTGACACCAGGCATAATGGGTCCATGGACTCATGCTGCTGACGCCAAATCCTGAATCTGCCATCAGCATGATGCAACAGGAACTGGGATTCGTCAGACCAGGCAATGTTTTTCTACTCCTCAGTTGTCCAGTGTTGCTGATCCATCTCTCGTCTCGACGATGAGTCGAGAGCCACTTCTTCTTCCACTGGAGCCACTTCTTCTTGATTTAAGCTGATAGGAGTGGAACCCGCTGTGGTCGTCTGCTGCAATAGCCCATCCTTGACAAGGATCGACGAGTTGTGTGTTCCGAGATACCATTCTGCACACCACTGTTGTACTGTGCCGTTATTTGTCTGTTTGTGGCACGCCTGTTAACTTGCACGATTTTTGGCATTCTCCTTCGACCTCTCTCATCAACAAGATGTTTTCGCCCACATGATTGCCGCTGACTGGATGGTTTTTGTTTGTCGCACCATTCTCGGTAAACCCTAGACACTGTTGTGCGTGAAAAGCCCAGGAGGGCGCCGTTTCTGGATCCGGCGCGCCTAGTACTGACGATCATACCACGCTCAAAGTCGCTTAGGTAACTCGTTTTGCCCATTCTAACGTTCAATCGAACAGTAACTGAATGCTCATAATAAAATACCTGAAATCAATATTTATTAATGGTGACTCTTACTCAGACTTACTCAGACTATTACTCAGACTATATTTTTTGCTTTAGTTTGCACGTGAACACGTATTCCTCTGGCTCTCGTTCTCCTTGGTTGATATACTCACCAGGGAGGCATCATAAAGCAGAGGTAGTTTACTGCCCTATGAAACAGCAGGCGCACCGAGGCACTGCACTGTGGGTAATGGAGAGACTACGTCTGTGGGATAACTCATCGTCGAGACGAGAGATGGATGCCAGTTAAGGACGCTGTACCAAACAGCAGCACACATAAATAAAAGCAAAAGATGCAGGCCAATGTGTATATTTTCTTCAAAACGCAATCTATGAAAAGTCTGCAAAGTACCATGGCAACAATGGCCTGAATCGCTATATCAATCTATAAATTTTTTCACCTCGGGGACAAAGGAGAGGACCGTTCCGAAAGCCACAAGGCAATCAATGGTCTTCCATTATCCATTCATATCCATTGAGTTATCTTGTACGCTTTTTCAGTGTCACATCAGATACAAATCAAGGGGGAATGATGCTGAGGCATGTGTGAATGAGAGGCTACAATGTGGGGGAGGAAATTATAGGTCTATATAATTATATATAATATAATATAATACAAATAATAAAATATGCCATTTAGGAGACACATTTTTCCAGAGTGAGTCACATTTTGTGAGTGCATACATTTGTAGGATGTGTATGTGATCCCTGCAGGAATTGAACTGCCTGGGCACGTGATCATTGGAGTTGGGGTTGGCTGCTTGGCTGCAGCAGTGGGAGGCGACACAACTGCTATATGGTTGCCAGCTCGGGGCAAGGGACCTAATCCACTCCACTCAGGCCACTTGCGAAATGGTAAATGCAGGCAAGGCCTGTAATTGAGTTGAACGAGTATAAAGTGGCTTCGCTTGCCCATCCATCGCTCCCTGGGAATCAGGGACATTTGGGGTGCCGCTGCTAACATACTATATGTTCTGAAACAGATTCATTATTTGTGGCATGGAATTAATCAGTTGCACAACATATAGCATGTTACAAACGACACCTTATATGGACAGAGAGTATGTGGGGTTGACTGGACTGTTAGATGGTCACAACTGGATACAAGCTCCAGAATCATACAGGAAATAATTGGATGTAACAGTGGTCCTTCCAGGATTTGCACACAATTACAGTTGTGCGTCTAGGGAAAGATATAAAGGGAGGGAACGTATTGAAGCCCGATGTCCCTTGAGAACTGTCACAAAGTGATGCGAGACAACAAAGGAAGACTGTGTGCATTTGGGCATTGTCATTTTATGCCTCTGCTATCAGGCCCTCTGAGCTGTCAGATAGTGTGTAAAAACGGTGCTGAATATTGAGAGACAACAGACAAGCTGTCATGTGAAGAATGTTACGTACACATTTAGTTTAGAATAGACGGGAGTAGAAATTGCAATGCACAATCAACTGTATTATCCGTCAGTTATGTCACTTGTTCATGAGATGCTAGAGATAAAGACCACATAGACCAGGCAACTTCTAATTTGAATACCTCTGATTTACAGTGCATTCGGAAAGTATTCAGACCCCTTCCCTTTTTCCAGATTTTGTTACGTTACAGCCTTATTCTAAGATGGATTCAATTTTTTTTAAATGACTCATCAATCTTTACACAATAACCCATAATGTCAAAGCGAAGACAGGTTTTTAGAAATGTTTGAAAATGTATTTTTTTAAACAACTGAAATACCTTATTTATATAAGTATTCAGACCCTTTGCTATAAGATTTGAAATTGAGCTCAGGTGCATCCTGTTTCCATTGATCATCCTTGAGATGTTTCTGCAACTTGATTGGAGTCCATCTGTGGTAAATTCAATTGATTGGTAAAGGCACACACCTTTCCTAATCAACAGCGCATGTCAGAGCAAAAACCAAGCCATGAGATCGAATGAATTGTCCGTAGAGCTCCGAGACAGGATTGTGTCGAGGTACAGATCTGGGGAAGGGTACCAAAACATTTCTGCAGCATTGAAGGTCCCCAAGAACACAGTGGCCTCCATCATTCTTAAATGGAAGAAGTTTGGAACCACCAAAACTCTTCCTAGAGCTGGCCGCTCGGCCAAACTGAGCAATCTGGGGAGAAGGGCCTTGGTCAGGGAGGTGACCAAAACAGCCCGCTTGGAGTTTGCCAAAATGCACCTAAAGGACAATCAGACAATGAGAAACAAGATTCTCTGGTCTGATGAAACCAAGATTGAACTTGGCCTGAATACCAAGCGTCACGTCTGGAGGAAACCTGGCACCATCCCTACGGTGAAGCATGGTGGTGGCAGCATCATGCTTTGGGGATGTTTTTCAGCGGCAGGGACTGGGAGACTAGTCAGGATCTAGGGACAGATGAACGGAGCAAAGTACAGAGAGATCCTTGATGAAAATTTGCTCCAGAGCGCCCAGGACCTCAGACTGGGGCGAAGGTTCGCCTTCCAACAGGACAACGACCCTAAGCACACTGCCAAGACAATGCAGGAGTGGCTTCGGGACAAGTCTCTGAATGTCCTTTAGTGGCCCAACCAGAGCCCGGACATGAACCCAATCGAACATCTCTGGAGAGACCTGAAAATAGCTGGGCAGCGACGCTCCCCATCCAACCTGACAGAGCTTGAGAGGATCTGCAGAGAAGAATGGGAGAAACTCTCCAAATACAGGTGTGCCAAGCTTGTAGCGTCATACTCAAGAAGACTCAAGGCTGTAATTGCTGCCAAAAGTACTGAGTAAAGGGTCTGAATACTTCTGTAAATATGATATGCAAGTTTTTATTATTTTTTTATAAATTAGCAAATATTTCTAAAAACCTGTTTTTGCTTTGTCATTATGGGGTATTGATGAGGGGATTTTAAAAATAAATCCATTGTAAAATAAGTCTGTAACGTAACAAAATGTGGAAAAAGTCAAGGGGTCTGAATACTTAACGAATGCACTGTATACTATTCTATCCTACGTATTCTACAGATATACTAAATATTCTATCCACATACTGTCCATCATGTCTATACATCCCATCACACACAAACACACACATACAGTGGGGAGAACAAGTATTTGATACACTGCCGATTTTGCAGGTTTTCCTACTTACAAAGCATGTAGAGGTCTGTAATTTTTATCATAGGTACACTTCAACTTTGAGAGACGGAATCTAAAACAAAAATCCAGAAAATCACATCGTATGATTTTTAAGTAAATAATTTGCATTTTATTGCATGACATAAGTATTTGATCACCTACCAACCAGTAAGAATTCCGGCTCTCACAGACCTGTTAGTTTTTCTTTAAGAAGCCCTCCTGTTCTCCACTCGTTACCTGTATAAAAGACACCTGTCCACACGCTCAATCAAACAGACTCCAACCTCTCCACAATGGCCAAGACCAGAGAGCTGTCTAAGGACATCAGGGATAAAATTGTAGACCTGCACAAGGCTGGGATGGGCTACAGGACAATAGGCAAGCAGCTTGGTGAGAAGGCATCTTGGCCAGGTCGCAGTTGTAAATGAGAACTTGTTTTCAACTGGCTTACCTGGTTAAATAAAGGTGAAATAAAAATAAATAAAAAAAAACAGTATTAGACATGAAATCCTCTCCAAGCTTTACTTGAATATGGCTCTGAACATATACAGCAACACCTCAATCATAGGCATTCCTGTCTTTTCTGTAGATGTTATATCCCTGTATTGTTACTTCTTTATCATCAAAGGAATTATCTAAGTAAGTCTCAGAGATGGGCAATATATGAATGTTATCTGATGTTAGCAAGTTATTGATTTTATAAACCTTATTTCTAAGTCTACATATATTGATATGGGCTATTTGTTGCCCTTTCCTAGGCAACTTATCAGATATAGACTTAATATCTCTATCTATCTATCTATCTATCTATCTATCTATCTATCTATCTATCTATCTATCTATCTATCTATCTATCTATCTATCTATATATATATATATATATATATATATATATATATATATATATATATATATATATACATATATATATATATACAGTTGAAGTCGGAAGTTTACATACACTTATGTTGGAGTCATTAAAACTCGTTTTTCAACCACTCTACAAAATTCTTGTTAACAGACTATAGTTTTGGCAAGTCGGTTAGGACATCTACTTTGTGCATGAAACTAGTAATTTTTCCAACAATTGTTTACAGACTGTCTGTTACAGATTATTTCACTTTTAATTCACTGTATCACAATTCCAGTGGGTCAGAAGTTTACATACACTAAGTTGACTGTGCCTTTAAACAGCTTGGAAAATTCCAGAAAATGACGTCATGGCTTTAGAAGCTTCTGATAGGCTGATTGACATCATTTGATGGGTATTATTAATTACAATTAAAGCGTTTGAAATTCAAGTACAGTTTTAATGTGTGTATAAGTTTAATGATAGTGAACATATAGTATACTTAAAGACCGAAAAACTATTAATTTAAAGTAAACGTTTAATAAGTGTATTGAAGTATATTATAATAAGTGTATTTTACAGTATACTAAAAGACTGAAAAAATGATGCATTTAAAGTACACTTTTAATAAGTGTATTGAAGGTTGGTGATAGTATATTTATAGTATACTTAAAGACTGAAAAACTATGCATTTAAAGTACACTTTTAATAAGTGTATTGAAGTGTGATGATAGCAAATTTATAGTATACTAAAAGACTGAAAAAACAATTAATATAAAGTACACTTTTAATACATGTGTTGAATGATATTATATTTATAGTATACTTAAGATATACAAGAAAAGTACATCTCGTATTTGAGGTATATTATTCAAATTGTTCGTATATTTAAGTATACTGTAGTGTACTGTGATATAAAAATTACAAGATTATGTTTAATACTGTTTATGTATCGAATGGTTGTTTTATGCAATAGAATAGGGTTCTTAGAACTCTCTCATCTGTGTCTGTGTGAACTGAGAGGAGCCTCTGAAGCCTGGGCTGGCAACTGATTAAGTGATGGCTAGGTGATAAAACCAACAGCCACATTCCATTCTATGATTAGTGGTCTGTGAGAGGGAGATGTCTCCGGTCTGACTGAGCCTGCATTTTCATAGACGTAAGGTACCAGGGATGAGATCTGTTATGAATAGTTGATAAGAACCTCGTCTTGGGGGCCAAATCCTGGTTTCCATACAATAAGAACAGTCTTCACAGCAGATGTCTGCTGTGAAATATTCATTTATTTCATACAAATCCTAACCTTTTGACCCATTCCACACATCTGCTGTTTGTCAGGTAGACTAAGAGGGTGTATCTTTGCTATAAAATATATGTATATTATTTGTATGTCAGAGCTCTCAGTCCATCACGCAAGAATGTTGGGTCGACCAGCCTCATTATTGCAATAATTAATCGATATTAAATAAAGATGATTATTTGGAGAAATGACAAAGTCTCTCTCACGTGATTAGAATTTCCACCACAGTACTTGTAATATATTAAAATATACTGTTTTTTCGCTTAGGAGGAGCGGTGTCGGTGAGTCTAGAGACTTTTTTGCATCTTTATCAATGTCAATATCAGACCACTGTGGACTTCCATGAGTAGTGTTGTGTTTTTTGTGCGCAGTTTAGCATTGTTAATGTTGTCAGTGATAGTAACAGTAAATAACTTTGGGTTGTTGTGACAGTTGTTGTTGAATCGTGTGAAGCCTGTTTGTTGGTTTATATTAGATTCCTACAGTACAGGCCTTTATGAACAGTGTCACGTCTCTATGCATATTAGTGTGTTTACCATCACCAAAGGTGCCCACCTCGCCCACCTCGCCCACCACATCCTTCCCCCACTCCTTTATTCTCCCATTTGAGGATATTGTCCTTAGTCTAATTTGCCCATGGCCTAAAAGTGAGAGAAGCGAGAGAAGAGTCCTCTGGATCCTCAGATCTCCCAGATGATGCCATCGGAGGCTTTTAATCCAATCAATAGGGGTAATTATAGGCAATTACACCAAATGGGAACGCATTGTACTGGACTTACTTTTTTACATTTTATTCGGACAATCCTGTTATGGACGAGATGGCGAGAGGCTAATTTGATATTAATGATGCCGGATTCGGAAACAAAAGGTACTTGTACATTGAAAGTCGGCCCAGATTCAGACACACAGAATAAAACGTAGAAGGAACCTTTTGTTCGTCCCTCGCCACTTCACTCAAACAAACATGCATTTAATGGACCACCAACGCCGGTTTTTAAATTGTTACAACGTTTTCCGATCTCATACAGAAAGAAATGTAACAGCAGCTCAATGCTTAATTAGTGTGGACTGCCCATGGACTGCAGAGTCTACTTCGAATGTGAACGACAGTCTAACTTTCTAAAGAATGGTTAAAAAAGGACTCATTCTAAGCCTTTATGGTGCCTTTTCACCGCAGCTCCTTGATACCTTCTCAAGGCCTAGCTACTGTCACAGCACTGTGGTCCAGAGGAAATGACATGCAAATCTGGTCATCTGAAAATCAACTATCCCTCATATCTGTCAGAAAGCATCTCTGGTAAGACCACAAGTTTTACGTATCAGTCATTTTGGATAATTCACAAGAAGGGTTGGTTGGTACACTACATGACCAAAAGTATGTGGAAACCTGCTCGTCGAACATCTCATTCCAAAATCATGAGCATTAATATGGAGTTGGTCCCCCCTTTGCTGCTATAACAGCATCCACTCATCTGGGAAGGCTTTCCACTAGATGTTGGAACATGGCTGCGGGGACATTGCTGCGGGGATTGCTTGTGGCTTCCATTCAGCCTCAAGAGCGTTAGTGAGGTCAGGCACTGATGTTGGTCAAGTTCTTCCACACTGATCTCGACAAACCATTTCTGTATGGACCTTGCTTTGTGCATGGGGGCATTGTCATGTTGAAACAGGAAAGGGCCTTCCCCAACTGTTGCCACAAAGTTGGAAGCACAGAATTGTTAAGATTTCCCTTCAATGGAATTAAGGGGCCTAGCCCGAACCGTAAAAAACAGCCCCAGACCATTATTCCTCCTCCACCAAACTTTACAGTTGGCACTATGCATTAGTCCGTCGGGCTGCCAGATGGTGAAGCGTGATTCATCATTCCAGAGAACGCGTTTCCACTGCTCAAGAGTCCAATGGCGGCGAGCTTTACACCACTCCAGCCGACGCTTGGCATTGCGTATGGTGATCTTAGGCTTGTGTGTGGCTGCTCGGCCATGGAAACCCATTTCATGAAGATCCCGATGAACAGTTCTTGTGCTGACGTTGCTTCCAGAGGCAGTTTGGAACTCGGTAGTGAGTGTTGCAACCGAGGACAGACCATTTTTACATGATACGCGCTTCAGCACTCGGTGGTCCCGTTCTGTGAGCTTGTGTGGCCCACCACTTTGCAGCTGAGCTGTTGTTGCTCCTAGACATTTCCACTTCACAATAACAGCACTTACAGTTGACCGGGGCAGCTCTAGCAGGGCAGAAATTTCCAAAATGTTGGAAAGGTGGCATCCTTTGACGGTGCCACGTTGAAAGTCACTGAGCTCTTCAGTAAGGCCATTCTACTGCCAATGTTTGTCTATGGAGATTGCATGGCTGTGTGCTCGATTTTATACACCTGTCAGCAACGGGTGTGGCTGAAATAACTGAATCCACTAATTTGAAGGGATGTCCACATACTTTTGTATATATAGTGTATTTTAACGACTGCCAGAGTAATAATAATAATTATTGATTGGATTTATATAGCTAGGTGCTCAAACAGCTTTAAGTAAGGGGGGAATCTCCCCTCTACCACCATCAATGTATGTCACCCACTTGGGTGATGCACAACAAACATTTTTGTGCCAGAACACTCACCACACATCAGCTAGCATGGTGGAGAGGTGAGGAGTGATATATGCAAATTAGGGATGAGGGGGCTGATTAGGTGGACATGATGACAATGGGGCCAGGTTGGGAATTTGGCCAGGACACCCCTACTCTTGCCATAAGTGCCATGGGATTTTTAGTGACCACAGAGTCAGGAAATCCATGTAGTTTCCCATATGAAAGGCGACACCCTTGGCAGGGCAATGTCCCCTTTACTGCCCTGGGGCATTGGGATCTCCTTAGACCAAGAGTGCCCTTCTGGCCAGCCAACACCACTTCCAGCAGCATCTGGTCTCCCATCCAAGGACCGACCAGGACCGACCCTGCTTAAAGTTAAGCTTGTTAATTTGTGAAATGTTTTGAATTGAGAGCTGGGAACTATGAGTAAGACATAGTGTGAAATATGAGAAAATTATGTAGTATTGTGCAAGTTGAGGATATAATTCTGAGCGTATTTCCCGTGTGCTGAGGAAGTGAGAAAATAACCCTGTTAGCAGCTGCCATGATGACCTGTGTTGGCTGTGTCGATGTCACTCACCTCATAGAGCGTGATGACTCCATTGGTCTCGTTAGGTGCCTTCCACTGCATGAAGATCTTCTCCTCGTACGGTCCGGTCTGGATGGATTCCATTGGAACAGAACCAGGAACTGGAGGAAGGTAAAGACAGGTGTGAGGGCAAAGTTCAAGCAAAGTATGAGAGCAGATTTGAGCACTAAAAAACACACACACACACATATGTGCATGACATGTACACACGCACACACACACACACACTGTGATTAGCCACTTGGTGCACTGTAGTTTCGCAACGCCATGGTCTGAGAACAATTGAACCATTCAACGATGTAGCGTAGTATCTGAGACGTTACAGAGCATTAACAACGGCGCACCCCAATCATCCAAAGAGTGTCGCACACAAAATCATTCTTTACAACTCTACTCCACTTTTTCCAGCACTAGACAGACAGACAAGAAAGCAGATGGAAGAAGGCCCAATCTAGCAGCATTCACTCCTTCAGAAAACAATTTACTGAGCGTGCGAACGTGTCAGTCATTTTCAGCACACTCCTCACACTTCACTTTGAGCGCGGTTTATGTTTTGCACACCTGTTGACACAGATACACACTGTGTACGTGCTAGACACATAAACCGTATTGAGTGAGTTCTTTGGATGTGTTAACTCATCTAAATGTTAAAGGGGGAAGAGAGTGCCGGTGGCTTAACCCTAGCACTGGTGGAGTAAGCAGTTGAAGTCGAGGGAAACCTCCTCAGGGCTCAATCCTCACTCCCTTTGATTTGATATTCATTTATGGCAGTCTAATGAGTTTTATTCCTTCCAGCCAGGAGGAAAGTCATGGTAATAGCTTTGTTAAAAGGCCATTTAGTCCAACTTCACACACACATGAGTGTTTGCATTATGCACTCCCACTCCTTAATAATCGGCAGGGCAGATAAGAACAATGTGCTAGTATAACGGTATTGGCTTTACAGGGCAGATGGAGGGATAGAGGGATGGTGAGATAGAGGGATGGGAACTGGACTATTTGACACATTGCCAAGCTGTATTGAGCATGTGTTATTTGGATGCAACTAAATACAGTGAGCTCCAAAAGTATTGGGACAGTGACACATTTTTTGTTGTTTTGGCTCTGTACTCCAGCACGTTGGATGATACTATGAGGTTAAAGTGCAGACTGTCCGCTTTAATTTGAGGGTATTTTCAATCATATCGGGTGAACCATTTAGAAATTACAGAACTTTTTGTACATAGTCCCCTCATTTTAGGGGACAAAAAGTATTAGGACAAATTCACTTATATTGAGTGTACAAAACATTAGGAACACATTCCTAATATTGAGTTGCACCCCCTTTTGCCATCTGAACAGCCTCAATTCATCGGGGCATGGACTCTACAAGGTGTCGAAAGCTTTCTACAGGGATTCTGGCCCATGTTGACTCCAATGATTCCCACAGTTGTGAAAAATTGGCTGGATGTCCTTTCGGTGGTGGACCATTCTTGATACATACAGGAAACTGTTGAGCGTGAGAAACCATTGCAGTTCTTGACCGACTCAAACCGGTGCGCCTGGCACCTGCTACCATACCCCGTAACAAGTGACATCAATAAGGGATCATAGCTTTCACCTGAATTCACCTGGTCAGTCTATGTCATGGAAAGATGTGTATGTGTATTAAAGTAGTCAAAAGTTTAGTATTTGGTAACATATCCCTAGCACACAATGATTACATCAAGTTGTAACTCTACAAACTTGTTGGATGCATTTGCTGTTTGTTTTGGTTGTGTTTCAGATTATTTTGTGCCCAATAGAAATGAATGGTAAATAATGTAGTGTGTCATTCTAGATCAGCTTTAATATTGCAGATAGATTGTAACTTCCATCAATGTAATTGTCTGCATCACTTCCAATCCCCCATGTTTTTATATATATATATATATATATATATATATATATATATATATATACATACATACAGTGGGGGAAAAAAGTATTTAGTCAGCCACCAATTGTGCAAGTTCTCCCACTTAAAAAAGATGAGAGAGGCCTGTCATTTTCATCATAGGTACACGTCAACTATGACAGACAAATTGAGGGAAAAAAATCCAGAAAATCACATTGTAGGATTTTTAATGAATTTATTTGCAAATGATGGTGGAAAATAAGTATTTGGTCAGCTACAAACAAGCAACATTTCTGGCCCTCACAGACCTGTAACTTCTTCTTTAAGAGGCTCCTCTGTCCTCCACTCGTTACCTGTATTAATGGCACCTGTTTGAACTTGTTATCAGTATAAAAGACACCTGTCCACAACCTCAAACAGTCACACTCCAAACTGCACTATGGCCAAGACCAAAGAGCTGTCAAAGGACACCAGAAACAAAATTGTAGACCTGCACCAGGCTGGGAAGACTGAATCTGCAATAGGTAAGCAGCTTGGTTTGAAGAAATCAATTGTGGGAGCAATTATTAGGAAATGGAAGACATACAAGACCACTGATAATCTCCCTCGATCTGGGACTCCACGCAAGATCTCACCCTGTGGGGTCAAAATGATCACAAGAACTGTGAGCAAAAATCCCAGAACCACACGGGGGGACCTAGTGAATGACCTGCAGAGAGCTGGGACAGAAGTAACAAAGCCTACCATCAGTAACACACTACGCCGCCAGGGACTCAAATCCTGCAGTGCAAGACGTGTCCCCCTGCTTAAGCCAGTACATGTCCAGGCCCATCTGAGGTTTGCTAGAGTGCATTTGGATGATCCAGAAGAGGATTGGGAGAATGTCATATGGTCAGATGAAACCAAAATAGAACTTTTTGGTAAAAACTCAACTCGTCGTGTTTGGAGGACAAAGAATGCTGAGTTGCATCCAAAGAACACCATACCTACTGTGAAGCATGGTGGTGGAAACATCATGCTTTGGGGCTGTTTTTTCTGCAAAGGGACCAGGACGACTGATCCGTGTAAAGGAAAGAATGAATGGGGCCATGTATCGTGAGATTTTGAGTGAAAACCTCCTTCCATCAGCAAGGGCATTGAAGATGAAACGTGGCTGGGTCTTTCAGCATGACAATGATCCCAAACACACCGCCCGGGCAACGAAGGAGTGGCTTTGTAAGAAGCATTTCAAGGTCCTGGAGTGGCCTAGCCAGTCTCCAGATCTCAACCCCATAGAAAATCTTTGGAGGAAGTTGAAAGTCCGTGTTGCCCAGCGACAGCCCCAAAACATCACTTCTCTAGAGGAGATCTGCATGGAGGAATGGGCCAAAATACCAGCAACAGTGTGTGAAAACCTTGTGAAGACTTACAGAAAACGTTTGACCTGTGTCATTGCCAACAAAGGGTATATAACAAAGTATTGAGAAACTTTTGTTATTGACCAAATACTTATTTTCCACCATAATTTGCAAATACATTTATTAAAAATCCTACAATGTGATTTTCTGGAATTATTTTTCTCATTTTGTCTGTCATAGTTGACGTGTACCTATGATGAAAATTACAGGCCTCTCTCATCTTTTTAAGTGGGAGAACTTGCACAATTGGTGGCTGACTAAATACATTTTTTCCCCACTGTACATACATACATACATACTGTACATACATACATACATACTGTACATACATACATACATACATACATACATACATACATACATACATACATACATACATACATACATACATACATACATACATACATACATACATACATACATACATACACATACACATACATATATACACACATATACACACACAAATACACACATACATACACATACATATCCTTTAAAAAATATATATATATTCCCCTTTATTACTTTCCAACCCCACCACCCTTTCCCTACTTGGAGTAAACTAGTGAACAACAATGCTTAGGCCTCTACTTCCAGCTTATACCTACTATCTACATTTTACGGACACAGTCAATTTTACAATAATTATATTTTGTTTGTTTTTTCTCCTGAACTTCCTCTACTCTCCACCTCTCCGATCATTTTCATGATGTCCATCCGGTTTGCTTCTATATGCCATATCTTTCTAACTGTGCTCTTTCACAAAAGCTCCCAACCTACAACCTATATACTTATTATGGACACAGTATGCTTACATTATTAGTTATCTTGTTATTATTTGTTGTTAGTTGTTATTAGTCCCATCCTTTAATTCCATTCAACACCTCCCATCTATCTTTTAACACCATCCATATAGGATTTATATTTGCCATATATATTTCAACTGTACTGTGATGTTTGTTATATTATGATTTTCATAAACAGGTGTTGTGTGCCGCCATGCAGTTAAAACATTGAAATAATTTTGGGATTGGTGATTTCAAAAGGGCCTTGATTAGGCCTTGCCTGGTGAGAACATATCAAATTACTGTAACAATGAAACACAATTACATCTGCATTTCCATTCTGCACCTTATCTGTCTACCTCTGTGTGTGTGTGCGCTGCAGGAAGGAGGCAGGAAAACAGGCTTAATTCAAAAGATAAATGCCACTGTAACACATTAATCAAAACTTGATTAACTTCCTGTCTATAGAGCGTCTAAATGGCATGTTTCATTAAGCTGGTAGCGAGGAGAACATTTATCTTGTTACCACCTCCCCAAGTAAATTGTGAAAAAATGTGTCTCCATTGACAGTCCATGTTAATTACTGACAGTATCTTATGGTGCTAGTAAGACTTTACGTGACTTGGTGAGTGCTATCAGTAGCTTCATCACTCACGATAACTACAGTATCTGCCCAGGGATCATGCCAACCAAAAGTCTGAAGAGCTGCTTGGTGTAGCAGCTAGCCTAGCTGCGAGTTAGCTATCAAGCTAGTGAGGTTTCCTTGAAAGCTTGAACATAGCCCGCGACACGGTTAGCCCTTGTGGCTGGGAAGGCGGATTGTTCCTGGCTTGTGGCTGTCTAAATCCCTGCTGTTTGTTGCTGTTTCCATCTGCCCTGTGACCTGCCCTGTCTGGAACTTCGTGGAGTACCAGCATTAGCCTAAGTTGCTACCATGTCATCCAAAGGCAAAGCCAGTGGGAGCAAGGGAGAGGACAGTGTTTCTCTATCACAGCTGAAGGATCTTTTAAATGAACAAAAAGGGTTGTAGAAGCAGTTGTTACAACAACCGGAAAATAGCTTCAAGAACTTTGGACTCAATTATACTGATGGACCCAACTAACAAAAGTATGAACGATCTGACCAGAGACCTTAAGAACAGTTAACAGTTCTCCCAGGGAGATGTGGATGTCCTGAAAGAGTCTTGCAGCAAAATGACAACAAACAGTAAGTCCACCCGAGTTGACATCAGCACTGTCTTTGAATCATTATTACAGAATACAGAGAAAACAGACTATCTAGAGGGACAATCCAGGAGGAATAACATATTTGTGGATGGCATACCAGAGTCCTCACATGAGAACTGGGCAGAGTCTGAGGAAAAAGTAAGAAAAATGATCACTGAAAAGCTGCAGATGGATCACCTGTAACCAGCCCAGGTGACAGACCCAGGCCAATAGTGACCCAGTTCCTAAGGTTAAAGGACAAAATGGCTGTTCTGGAGAGAGCTAAGAACTTGAGAGGAACCAACATCTTCCTTAACGAGGACTACTCGGAAGCTGTGCGCCCGAGGTGGAAAGAACATATCCCAGCCATGAAAGCTGCCAGAGAACGTCGGGACATTGCTTCCATCCGCTACGACAGGCTCATTGTCCACCGTCCCTCTCAAAAGACTGGGAGGCGTGAGACAGCCTAGCTTCCAGGTCAGTAGCTTCAGCCCCACATCACACACACATACACCAACTGACACTCACAAGTGCCTGATTGATTGACTCTATTAGGCAAACAATGTTCTTGTCATGTGTGTGTGTGTATATATATATATATATATATATATATATATATATATATATATATATATATATATACGCACTACCGGTCAAAGGTTTTAGAACACCTACTAATTCAAGGGTTTTTCTTTATTTTTACTATTTTCTACATTGTACAATAATAGTGAAGACATCAACACTATGAAATAACACATGTGGAGTCATGTAATAACCAAAAAAGTGTTAAACAAATCAAAATATATTTGATATTTGAGATGATTCAAATAGCCACCTTTTGCCTTGATGACATCTTTGCACACTCTTGGCATTCTCTCAACCAGCTTCACCTGGAATGCTTTTCCAACAGTCTTGAAGGAGTTCCCACATATGCTGGGCACTTGTTGGATGCTTTTCCTTCACTCTGCGGTCCGACTCATGCCAAACCATCTAAATTTGGTTGAGGTCGGGGGATTGTGGAGGCCAGGTCATCTGATGCAGCACTCAATCACTATCCTGCTTTGGTAAAATAGCCATTACACAGCCTGGAGGTGTGTTGGGTCATTGTCCTGTTGAAAAACAAATGATAGTCGCACTAAGCCCAAACCAGATGGGATGGCGTATCACTGCAGAATGCTGTGGTAGCCATGCTGGTTAAGTGTGCCTTCAATTCTAAATACATGACAGACAGTGTCACCATTAAAGCACCCCCACACCATCACACCTCCTTCTCCATGCTTTACGGTGGGAAACACACATGCGGAGATCATCCGTTTACCCACACCGCGTCTCACAACGACACAGCGATTGGAAGCAAAAATCTCACATTTGGACTCCAGACCAAAGGACACATTTCCACCGGTCTAATGTCCATTGCTCATGTTTCTTGGCCCAACAGGTCTCGTCTTCTTATTGGTGTCCTTTAGTAGTGGTTTCTTTGCAGCAATTCGACCATGAAGGCCTAATTCACACAGTCTCCTCTGACCAGTTGATGTTGAGATGTGTCTGTTACTTGAACTCTGTGAAGCATTTATTTGGGCTGCAATTTCTGAGGCTGGTAACTCTAATTAACTTTTCCTCTGCAGCAGAGGTAACTCTGGGTCTTCCCTTCCTGTGGCGGTCCTCATGAGAGACAGTTTCATCATAGGACTTGATTGTTTTTGCACCTGCACTTGAATAAATGTTCACAGTTCTTGACATTTTTTGTATTGACTGACCTTCATGTCTTAAACTAATGATGGACTGTCATTTCTCTTTGCTTATTTGAGCAATTTTGCCATAATATGGACTTGGTCTTTTATCAAATAGGGCTATCTTCTGTATACCACCCCTACCTTGTCACAACACAACTGATTGGCTCAAACGCATTAAGAAGGAAATAAATTCCACAAATGTACTTTTAAGAAGGCACACCTGTTAATTGAAATGCATTCCAGGTGACTACCTCATGAAGATGGTTAAGAGAATGCCAAGAGTGTGCAAAGCTGTCATCAAGGCAAAGGATGGCTATTTGAAGAATCTCAAATATAACATATATTTTGATTTGTTTAACACTGTTGTGGTTACTACATGGTTCCATATGTGTTATTTCATAGTTTTGATGTCTTCACTATTATTCTACAATGTAGAAAATAGTGAAAATAAAGAAAAACCCTTGAATGAGTAGGTGTTCTAAAAATTTTGACTGGTAATGTAGATAGATAGATAGATGGATAGATAGATAGATGGATAGATAGATAGCGATATTAAGTCTATATGCGATAAGTTGCCTAGGAAATGGCAACAAATAGCCCATATCAATATATGTAGACTTAGAAATAAGGTTTATGAAATCAATAACTTGCTAACATCAGATAACATTCATATATTGCCCATCTCTGAGACTCACTTAGATAATTCATTTCACGATAAAGCAGTAACAATACAGGGATATAACATCTACAGAAAAGACAAGAATGCCTATGATTGAGGTGTTGCTGTATATGTTGTGATGTCACGAGAGGCTGTGTCCTGGAGGGACGTTACATCCCCCTGAGGTGGCTGCAAACCCAGACAGCTATGGCTCCATCTGCTGGTATGGTCGGGAACTCCAACCCTCTGTGGCCAATCTTCCCACGCAGCTGAAACCAATGAGGGGCTGATAGGCTGGAGTTGTTTGGGAAGGGAAGAGACACGGTCTGGAAGGTGGGCTCGGGGAAGAAGAGAGTTGTGTTATAATTTCGTTGGTTGCCGAAGACCTTTAATAAAAATCCTTGTTTTGGTTGAACCTGGACTCCTTGCACTACTTGGGCAACCCCGCTGGAAGCGGTAGCCTCTCGTGGCATCACAGATGGTGGAGAATACGGGCAAACTCAAGCGTTAATAGTGCATGTCAGAGGAGGATACCGAAGGTTTGATCACCCAGTTTTCCAAGTTGGCCGTAGGCTCCCCGCCGACTGAAATGGAGGACATATTGAAAGCCCTTGTTGCTGGCCAGCAAGCCCAGATGCAAGCAAACGTGGCTCTCGTGGAGGAGCAAAAGAAAGCCAACCTTCTGAAGGCAGAGGAATTGCAGTTGCAGAGACAGAGGGTGGTCCAAAATACCCGCCCAATAAAGGCAAGTGACTTTATATCTAAGATGGGAGCTACCGATGACATTGAGGCATACCTGCATGCATTTGAGGCCACGGCCACTAGGGAAGCCTGGCCCAAGCAACAGTGGGTTGGTCTGTTAGCCCCCCTTTCTAACCGGGGGAATCGCTGAATGCTGTCCGGGACCTGGGCCCTGACCAGGTTACTGACTATGATGCCCTGAAGTCTGAGATCCTCAGCAGATATGGACTCACAAAGTTTGGTATGGCCCAGCGCTTTCACAGCTGGACCTTCCAACCAGACCAACCTCCTCGGGCGCAGATGCATGAACTTGTCCGAATCGCAAGGAAATGGCTGGATCCGCAGAGGAATACAGCAGCGGCGGTGGTGGAGGCCGTTGTGGTGGATCGTTACCTACGCGCCCCTGCCTTATGAGGCAAAACGGTTCATCAGTCAACAGGCCTTGACCACGGCTGATCTGACCGTGGAAGCTGTGGAAAAGTACCAGGCCACAGCGGAGATGCTGAATGCTTCCCGAAAAGACCCCAGGAGTGCGGCCCCACCACAAATGGGAAGGACCCGTCCAAAGGACCCCAAGGTCTCGAACCCAGCCACGTCAGGACTTATCCCGGCTCCAGGGGGAGCCAGAAACCAGGCGGGTCCAAGAAGAGTACACCAGGAGGGGGGAAACTCGACAGTGTTACCGGTGTGGGGAGATGGGACATATCTCCTGGCAGGGTGGGAAACCAGCCGATGAACCTATGCCCACTGCGGAGTCCTCCAGCTCAGCACCCACACACCGTTCTGCCTCGCTCTTGGGAGTCGTAGATGGCGGCCCAGATCGACCCCCACCTGCCCGGTAACTGTGAATCACCATGATGTGGAGGCCTTACTGGATTCTGGTAGCCGGGCCACCCTGGTGCGTAAGGATTTGGTGGGCCCAACGTGTCTGACCCCCGGGGAAAGTCCTCCCAGTTTCCTGTGTCCATGGGGACACCAGGAGAATACCCCATTACTGAACTTACAATGACCAGCACACGGGGAACCATACACACGACGGGCGGGGGTGGTTGATTCCCTCCCCGTCCCTGTCCTAATTGGACGAGACTGTCCAGCCTTTTACCCACTCTGGAGAGAGTCTCAGGAGAGGATAACCCGAGTACCTCGGAAACGGAGAGGCAAGACTCATCCTGGGAAGGCTCCGGTGCAATCCTCCGAGTTACTCACTCCCGCCCGGGCTCTGATAGGGATGGCAGGTGCCCAGACCGACACAGAGACGGAGCTACAGAATCTGGACAAAGAACTGTCTGGTCTGGAAGGGGACCGCTGAGAGGTATCGTTTGTTAAAGCAACAGTTAGACATGAAGACAGAAGAGTTAGATATCCTCCAGGCTAAACTCCAACAGAGCTCCTTCCCTAAGCAACAGGAGGAGCTGGAGAAGCTGCGCAGGACCATCGAGGAGTGTGAGGAGACCCTGCGCAGTAGTAAGGAGGTCCAGAAGAAGGCAGAGGAGAAGTACAAGGTGTTGGAGAACAAGATGAAGAATGCGGAGGCAGAGAGAGAGAAGGAACTGAAAGCTGCTCAACAGAAGCTAAACTCTGCTAAAACCAAGGCTGATGCGTTCAGTAAGAAACTCAAGGAGAGACAACAGGAGGCTGAGTCCCTGGTCCTAGAGTTGGAGGAGTTGAAGAGAGAGCAGTCTGGCAAGCACCACGGCAATGCGGACGCCCTCTCCCGGCGTGATGCCTTCTTCGCTGCCTTTACCCCGACGAGGACGTCGGTCCCGAGGAGGGGGATGTGTGATGTCACGAGAGGCTGTGTCCTGGAGGGACGTTACATCCCCCTGAGGTGGCTGCAAACCCAGACAGCTATGGCTCCATCTGCTGGTATGGTCGGGAACTCCAACCCTCTGTGGCCAATCTTCCCACGCAGCTGAAACCAATGAGGGGCTGATAGGCTGGAGTTGTTTGGGAAGGGAAGAGACACGGTCTGGAAGGTGGGCTCGGGGAAGAAGAGAGTTGTGTTATAATTTCGTTGGTTGCCGAAGACCTTTAATAAAAATCCTTGTTTTGGTTGAACCTGGACTCCTTGCACTACTTGGGCAACCCCGCTGGAAGCGGTAGCCTCTCGTGGCATCACAATGTTCAGAGCCATATTCCAGTAAAGCTTAGAGAGGATTTCATGTCTAATACTGTTGAAGTGTTGTGGTTTCAGGTTCACCTGCCTCATCTAAAGCCTCTTCTTTTGGGGTGCTGCTATAGGCCACCAAGTGCTAACATTCATTATCTGGATAATATGTGTCCAATGCTTGATAATGTGTGTGATGTTGAAGATACAAAAAATATATGTTGGTATGATGTGTGTAATGTGGAGCATCCAGACGCTGCACTTGATGCATTTATGAAATTGTTTCTTCCAGTTATTGATAAGCATGCACCTATTAAGAAACTGACTGTTAGAACTGGCCCAGTGGATTGATGAGGAATTGAAAAACTGTATGGTTGAAAGGGACAAGGCAAAAGGAGTAGCTAATATGTCTGGCTACACATCTGATTGGCAAACTTACTGTAAATTGAGAAAATATGTTACTAAACTGAACAAAAAGAAGAAGAAGTTGTATTATGAAACCAAGATAAATGACAAAGTATGATGATAAAAAGCTTTGGAATGCTTTAAATGAAATTATGGGCAGAAAGACTAATTCAACTCCATCAGATGGCTCATTTATCACAAAACCTTTTTTTGTTTGTTTTACCTTTATTTAACCAGGTAAGCCAGTTGAGAACAAGTTCTCATTTACAACTGCGACCTGGCCAAGATAAAGCAAAGCAGTGTGATAAAAACAACAACAACAACACAGAGTTACACATGGGATAAAACAAAACATACAGTCAATAACACAATAGAAAATCTATATACAGTGTGTGCAAATGTAGAAAGTTATGGAGGTAAAGTAATAAATAGGCCATAGTGCCAAATTATTACAATTAGGTATTAACACTGGAGTGATAGATGTGCAGAAGATGATGTGCAAATAGAGATACTGGGGTGCAAATGAGCAAAATAAATAACAATGTAAATAACAATATGGGGGTGAGGTAGTTGGGTGGGCTAATTACAGATGGGCTGTGTACAGGTGCAGTGATCAGTAAGCTGCTCTGACAACTGATGCTTAAAGTTAGTGAGGGAGATAAGTGTCTCCAGCTTCAGAGATTTTTGCAGTTCGTTCCAGTCATTGGCAGCAGAGAACTGGAAGGAATGGCGGCCAAAGGAGGTGTTGGCTTTGGGGATGACCAGTGAGATATACCTGCTGGAACACATACTACGGGTGGGTGTTGCTATGGTGACCAATGATATAAGATAAGGCGGGTATTCGCCTAGAAGTGATTTATAGATGACAGTGGGTTTGGCGACGAATATGTAGTGAGGGCCAGCCAACGAGAGCGTACAGGTCACAATGGTGGGTAGTATATGGGGCTTTGGTGACAAAACGGATGGCACTGTGATAGACTACATCCAATTTGCTGAGTAGTGTTGGAAGCTATTTTGTAAATGACATCGCCGAAGTCAAGGATCGGTAGGATAGTCAGTTTTACGAGGGCATGTTTAGCAGCATGAGTGAAGGAGGCTTTGTTTCGAAATAGGAAGCCAATTATATATTTAACTTTGGATTGGAGATGCTTAATGTGAGTCTGGAAGGAGAGTTTACGGTCTAACCAGACACCTAGGTATTTGTAGTTGTGCACATATTCGAGAGTAGTGATTCTAGTCGGGCGGGCGGGTGCAAGCAGCGTTCGATTGAAGAGCATGCATTTACTTTTACTAGCGTTTAAGAGAAGTTGGAGGCCACGGAAGGAGTGTTGTATGGCATTGAAGCTCGTTTGGAGGTTTGTTAACACAGTGTCCAGTGAAGGGCCAGATGTATACAAAATGGTGTCGTCTGCGTAGAGGTGGATCTGAGAGTCACCAGCAGCAAGAGCGACATCATTGATATACACAGAGAATAGAGTCGACCCGAGAATTGAACCCTGTGGCACCCCCATAGAGACTGCCAGAGGTCCAGACAACAGGCCCTCCGATTTGACACATTGAACTCCATCTGAGAAGTAGTTGGTGAACCAGGCGAGGCAGTCATAAGAATGCGGTGATTGACAGAGTCAAAAGCCTTGGCCAGGTCGATGAAGTTGGCTGCACAGTACTGTCTTTTATCGATCGCGGTTATTATATCGTTTAGGACCTTTAGCGTGGCTGAGGTGCACCCATGACCAGCTTGGAAACCAGATTGCATAGCGGAGAAGGTACGGTGGGATTCGAAATGGTCGGTGATCTGTTTGTTAACTTGGCTTTCAAATACTTTCGAAAGGCAGGGCAGGATGGATATAGGTCTGTAACAGTTTGGATCTAGAGTGTCACCCCCTTTGAAGAGGGGGATGACCGCGGCAGCTTTCCAATCGCTGGGATCTCAGATGATACGAAAGAGAAGTTGAACAGGCTAGTAATAGGGGTTGCGACAATTTCGGCAGCTAATTTTAGAAAGAAAGGGTCCAGATTGTCTAGCCCAGCTGATTTGTAGGGGTCCAGATTTAGCAGCTCTTTCAGGACGTCAGCTATCTGAATTTGGGTGAAGGAGAAGCGGGGGGCATGGGCAAGTTGCAGCGGAGGGTGCAGAGCTGGTGGCCGGGGTAGGGGTAGCCAGGTGGAAAGCATGGCCAGCCGGAGCAAAATGCTTATTGAAATTCTTGATTATCGTAGATTTATCGGTGGTGACAGTGTTTCCTAGCCTCAGTGCAGTGGGTAGCTGGGAGGAGGTGCTCTTATTCTCCATGGACTTTACAGTGTCCCAAAACCTTTTGGAGTTAGTGCTACAGGATGCACATTTCTGTTTGAAAAAGTTAGCCTTTGCTTTCCTAACTGATTGGTTCCTGACTTCCCTGAAAAGTTGCATATCGCGGGGGCTGTTCAATGCTAATGCAGTACGCCACAGGATGTTTTTGTGCTGGTCAAGGGCAGTCAAGTCTGGGGTGAACCAGGGGCTATATCTGTTCTTAGTTCTGCATTTTTTGAATGGGGCATGCTTATTTAAGATGGAGAGGAAAGCACTTTTGAAGAACATCCAGGCATCCTCTACTGATGGAATGAGGTCAATATCCATCCAGGATACCCGGGCCAGGTCAATTAAAAAGGCCTGCTCGCTGAAGTGTTTTAAGGAGCGTTTGACAGTGATGAGGGGTGGGCGTTTGACCGCGGACCCATTACGGACGCAGGCAGCGGCGGTGTATTTAGAGGGTTAATTAGTCAGGATGATATCTATGCTTTTGATGTTGCCAATTACTTTAATGACTATTTCATTGGCAAAATAGGCAAACCTAAGCATGAAATGCCAACAACGAATTGTGAGCCATCATATTCATGCATAAAATACCTATAATGAAGGGAAAGCATTGTAATTCAACATTTTGTAAAGTTTGTGTGGGTGAGCTGGAAAAATTATTGTTGTCCTTCAATAATGACAATCCACCTGGTTCTCAACATGTACTGCACTGATTATTGGTTTAAAGAAATTGACAATACGAAGATTGTGGGAGACATACTGTTAGATTTCAGTGCAGCCTTTGATATTATTGACCATAACCTGATGTTGAAGAAATGTATGTGTTATGGCTTTTCTACCTCTGCCATATCGTGGATTCGGAGCTACTGTATCTATCTAATAGAACACAAAGGGTTTTCTTTAATGGAAGCTTCTCTAATGTAACAGTAAACATGTAACGTGTAGTGTACTGCAGGGCAGCTCTTTTCACCCTCTACTCTTTTCTATTTTTAACAATGACCTGCCACTGACATTAAATAAAGCCTGTGTGTCTATGTCTGCTGATGATTCAACCCTACAAGCATCAGCAACCACAGCTAGTGAAATCACTGCAACCATAAACAGAGAGTTGCAGTCAGTTTTAGAATGGGTGGTTAGTAATAACTTGGCTGTTGAGCAAGTTGAGGAGACTAAATTACTTGGTGTTACCTTGGATTGTATACTGTCACGGTCAAAGTATATTGATTCAATGGTTGTGAAGATGGGGAGAGGTCTGTCTGTGATAAAGAGATGCTCTGCTTTTTTGACACCACACTCCACAAAGCAATTGGTAGAGCATGGCGCTTGTAACGCCAGGGTAGTGGGTTCGATCCCCGGGACCACCCATACGTAAAAATGTATGCACACATGACTGTAAGTCGCTTTGGATAAAAGCGTCTGCTAAATGGCATATTATTATATTATTATTATTATCTTATCTTGATTATTGCCGAGTCATATGGTCAGGTGCTGCAAAGAAGGACCTAGAAAAACTGCAGCTGGCCGAGACCAGAGTGGCACATATTGCTAATATCAATACTATGCATGCCAGTCTCTCTTGGCTAAAAGTAGAGGAGAGACTGACTGCATTACTTCTTGTTTTTATAATAAACAATGTGTTGAATTCCAAATAGTTTGCATAGTCAACTTACACACAGCACTGACACACACTTACACCCCCAGGCATGCCACCAGGTGTCTTTTCACAGCCCCCAAATCCAGAACAAAATCAAGAAAACGTACAGTATTATATAGAGCCATGATTGCATGGAACTTCCTTCCATCTCAGATTGCTCAAATGAACAGCAAACTTTGTTAAAAAAAACAGCTAAAGCAACATCTCATCGCGCAACGCGTCTCCCCTATTTCACCTAGATATTTTGTGTGTATGTACTGATATGTAGGCTATGTGTGACATTTTAAATGTATGTAGTTCTGTCCATGAGCTGTTCATGTTTCATGTTTTGTGTGGACCCCAAGAAGAGTAGCTCCTGCTATCGCAACAGCTAACTGGGATCCTAATAAAATACCTATCATCTAATTCACTCACTTATTTAAAATAAATAAATAATTTAAAAGATAAATAAATGCCCTCTTGAGTCTCGCCGTAGGAATGTGGACTCTTAGAAAACTGTTTGCTGCTGTATATCCAACTATGCCCTTGTCATGAACCCTGCGTCCTGAGTCTGTTCCTGCCTGTGTTGCCGTTTTTCTGCTCGGTATCTCCTGTTTCCTGTAGGTGCCTGAACGCACCCTGTCCGGTTGCCGGGCGACGTTGCTAGGCGGGTGATCTCTCGATTAACTACACCTGCTTCTCATCAGCCTCGGCACACCTGGTCCTGATCATCACCCCTTCTTAAGCTCTGACCTGACATCCATTCCCTGCCGGATCGTTAGCCATTAACAGTATGTTTTGTCAGCGTATCAGCCTCTGAGTCCTAGCGTTAGTTTTGTTGTTTTTGCACCTTGTTGACCTGCCTTGTACTTACCTCCGTTTTTTTTCTGTCTACAGTCATTCTCCCGGAACCTTCACCCAACCCCTGCCGTGCCATCATTTAATCTGCCACTTCACCTCCATCTACTCATCTCCGCCACCCGCTCCGTCTCCTGGATTATTCTGCATCGTTTGAATCTGTAAATAAACCCTCACCTTTGTTCAACTCACCGTGTCCTGGTCTGCTTCTGGGTTCTGTCTTAGAGAACCGTGACAGCCCTTGCTCACGTTCCCCTTGAAACGATATAACTGGTCTAGATATAATGACTTTAAAATGGAGATTACATTTGTTTTCTTTATTTTATTTTTACACATGTATATTTTTTAACAACACACTTATTCAATTGTGTTGAATGGGATAAGTATGAGCTAAACTTTAGGAAATACTTTGGAAAATAGCTATCCTTTGGAAAATACCAAATCTTTATTCATGCCAATAACATAATACATACACTTTGTATGCTATTAATTTTCAATTTTATCGGGCATTAAAACCTGACTGAATTAATCCTAGATGGATCCCGTATGTTTCAGAGACCCTAAAGGGAAGAATATCTCATTAAAGTTGGCATACAAACCCTTAACTGGAAAACAATGTTTTGCTAGGGTGGAGAAGCAATATTGTTAAATTGGATTTTGTTTAACTAAAACACAGCAAATGGGAGCTTGAGATTAAAAGGAGATGAGTATTTTGGTTGTTTTGTTCAAGGGCTTGTTTTTCACATTATGTTCAAGAAACCTGTGTTGTAAACACAATGAGTCATGTGCTTAAATTGTAAGTGTGTAATCAATATTTTCAGATCCATTTGTTGATGAATTTGACGTTGGTCGTCTATTGTTTACACTGTTTAATATTCAGCTACCGAGTGTAAATTGAAATCCTATTTATTTTTCTATGTTCATTGTAGAAAGTCTACAAACGGAAATCAACGTCTTTGAAAAAAAACATTTGTTTAATAGAGTTCTTTTTTAAGATTGCGGCTGTCAAGAAAAACAACAAAAAGCAGTATTGTGTTTTTCATGCTGTGCTCCATAAAAGCTGTCTCTCTAAAGTCAGATAAATCGGCAGTAAAAGGATTATTCAATCCTCACTGTTTTAAATCTCCTCAGGGACCTCACAGATTTTCTAATAATAGACGATTTAACCATACAGGGTACGCTCAAGACAAAACACATGTCAAATAAGAAATTGAGAACAATCCTCCCTCTCCTGTTTTTGAAGAATTAGAGCTAACAAAGAATTTCCAACATGTCGAGAAATTGTTCCTAAACAGTATCAGTGTTACGGTAAAAATGTCTCTTTGGTGGAATAAACATGGTTATTTGGTTGGGTGGGGGTTGGGAGGCTGACTGGGGATGACAAATATCTTTGGGCCAAGTACATCCAATGCTTCATCGACCATATGACGCTAAGCCCTGTCATCATCGCTTTCCAATCTGATTATGAATGGCTAGATCAGTGGACAGCAAGTGGACACGGACACACACACACACGCCCCACCACCAACCCCCATGCAACCAAGGTCTAACCCGGTGAAGCATCCTTACTGGCCAAACAAAGAGGTGGATGCGAATGACCCTTACACTGTCCATGAACAAAGGGTCTGCCATGTTAACTGTCCGTTAACATGGCATTCTATGAATTTATGAGTAAATGTGATATTACAAAATGTGCTAGTAAGCACTGTGTTGCATGAATAATCCTATATTGATCCAAGACTAGGATCAACAATAAATGTATTGATCATTGTTGACAATAATAGATTTTAAAAAACGATAAAAGTACATTGGCATTACAGTAAAATACATTGAGTAGGTGTACATGTGTGACCTAAAGAAAATAGAAAAATGAATCGGGTGACTTAAATCTAACCACCAAACTCCCAAATCTAATCTGCTTCTGGTAAACTGGGAGTTTAAGATAATGGGATTCAGTGTCGTTTCTACCTTAATTAGAACCTCCATTGCGGCTATAAATATATTTCAGTTTCAACAGCGAGGGGAAAAAGGAACATTTAAAATGTAAAGCATATTCACGAGACGACTCATACTGCTTTAAAGCTAAAGTCATTACCATAGAAGTGCAATTAGCTGAGAACAGTCAATGTGCACTAATTACAAAATTACAACCCAGAGATTACAGATTTTTATGAAAAAACGATTAACACATTTTCTGAGACGTTGCAACTCTCAACTAGTTTGAGACCTCGTGGGAGGTTTGGCCTGTGTTAATGAAAAGATACCACAGTCTTTATGGAATGAGGATATCATAGCGCAGGGATAACGGCAATGTCTGCAAATTTTTAGGTTATACGTTACATCCTTTCACACAAATACAATGTTTTCATTTGTGCTTATTAATTCACACTGTAGTCATATTGGGTTTTGAATACTTTGACAACAGTCTGTAATCAGCACTCATTATACAGTCATTAGAAGTATAACCAATCATTATTGTGGTTTTAATTAGTGGATCAATTAAGGTCTTACTATGTTTCCATCAACTTATAAATAATATAATATGCCATTTAGCAGACACTTTTATCCAAAGCGACTTAGTCATGCGTGCATACATTTTTGTGTATGGGTGGTCCCTGGGATCGAACCCACTACCTTGGCGTTACAAGCGCCATGCTCTACCAGCTGAGCTACAGCGGACAACTTGCGGTTCTATCAAGCTAGTGCCTTTACTGCAAAGCATTATCTGTTTGAATACATGTATGACGCCACAACAATACGGCCACCATCTTTAACCATCAAGGAGCCTATTCCAAGAAGTAAGCTATCATGATCTATTTTAAAAGACAACTATATAGGCAAGATATCAGACACAAATAGCCTGAATGTTCATTGCTGCTAACTAAATAACTATCTCACATCAGATTTTGGTATAAATACACAATAGTGTGCATAAAAATACCAGAGGGATATTAGTATCATTTATGTGTTTTGGTATAAAATGTTGTCAATGTAAATTGTACTCGCAATTCACCATGTTTCTGCCAGCTGTACAATGTTGTTGAAGAACAGTAAAAAACATCTCTCTCTCTCTCTCTCTCTCTCTCTCTCTCTCTCTCTCTCTCTCTCTCTCTCTCTCTCTCTCTCTCTCTCTCTCTCTCTCTCTCTCTCTCTCTCTCTCTCTCTCTCTCTCTCTCTCTCTCTCTCTCTCTCTCTCTCAGCTATTGACAAATGTGTCATCTATATTATTATTGTATTTATTTTGTTGTGTCATATTTTTGTCATGTGCAGAGATGGATTTGGGCACTGTCCCCAGCCGGGCTAGTAGACAGCAATTTAAACTAGCCTGTGTCCAAAACCATGTGATATTTCAACATTTTACTGGCCTGGCAGGCTAGTTTGGTAGTTTTGCTAGTATCCCTATGTGTACAGGCAACAGTTAAACCCCTTGCATGTATTTGAACTAGGAACAGGACAAGACAGTGGAACCAAGACAAAACCACTAAAGACACAAATACTCTGACACACACCATCCTCCTCTGTCTGCTTGACGATCTCCTCGCTCTCCTTGCTGCCCTCTGGGTTGGCGAGGACCAGGCGAAGGCGCACGGTGACGAAGGGCCTCAGGCCCCGAAGGGTGTAGTGGGATGATGTCTGGATCAATTCCTCGGCCGCAAACTCCTGCTGGTTGAACACATACTGGTACTGCACCGTCAGGTTGTAGCTGTGGCAGCGCGTCACGGCATAGCCAAACGTTTCCCACTGCAGGGTGAGCTGGCGGGCCCGAATGTCCACCACATTGACGTTCTGAGGCCCGTGGACTGGGTCTGAAGGCAGAAGGAGAAAGACGGGAACAGGGGTTAGAGTTTGTGAACATATCCTCATATCTAACCACTGACAAATTAAGAGCCTCACTGCTTAGGGATCCCATAACTAAGAGGAACTGACTGCCTCACTGCTTAAGGATCCCATAATTGATTGCACAGGATGGGCTGATGTTCGGTGGCATTGAGTCACATGAGGGGAAAAAAACCTGAACTGTTATTGATGTATTATGGAGATAGTTGTTTAGCACAGTGCAGTTGTTTAGCACTTTGATAAAGTCTGCCTCTTTGATAAATCTCCACCAACCACTAACCTCCCCATGGATGTTCGGTGGGCTATCACAGCAGTATCATCCATATGTTGCGAGTATCATGGTTAAGTTGATATACCATGCATGAGTGAATGACAAAAGGATTGCTCAAACAAAGCTCTTTAGCCTCAAGGTCATTCTAATTCCCCTAGATTAGCTAATAACAACAGCTAAATCATACAAGATGGTGGGAGACAAAAACCGCCCTTCCATTTGGGTTCTGTTTGGGTGCGTCTGGGTGGGACTTGAAATGTAAAAGGTTTTGTCTCATTTTACAAGATGAAAAGCCTGTAGTGTAATCTGCACAAGCCAAAGCTAAGTGCACAAACAACTGGCATTTGGCTGCTGAGCCCTTAAACCTTTTGAACTGGTTGTTAAGAAGCCCCTCGAATCTTATCGATGGCATCATCCAGAAAAGCATTTATGCAAATCCTGAATACTTTATTGTTTGGAGATACAGTGCAAGGTTTTGATGACGTCTACTTTATGATATGAGTGATGTTATGATATGAGTCTGGAAAAAGGAAGCTCCATGTATTGCAGTTGTGGTAAACTACACAGTGATCAATATAACTACTGGTAAATCTACTTTTTCATGCATCACATACTACTATTCTCCACAGAACACAAAACACAGTAACGCGACGACTTTGTGTAATACAGACTTATGCGTGCTTAGAACAAGGCCTCACAGTAGTGTTCCAACTGGCTACAGCCCGATTTCTGGAACTCATAGAGAATAATGCTGAACAACAAAAGCCCAAATCCCCAGGTTTGAAGGGACCTGATTAGGGCTAATCTAGGGCTAATCAGGGTTCACTTCGGAAATCAGCTCTAAGAAGATTGCTAATTTCAGTCTGGAAAATCCAATAGGGGGGACTCTGTGAAGCCTGAGTTATAACTTTGCTTTTGTCGTTAAGTCAATGAAGGCATCTCCTGAGTTGCCCTTGATCTTGACAAATAACGGCTCAGTGTTGTCGTTGTTATCCTCCTCCAGCTCCTCTCAGCTATCTACCACAAATGAAGCTGAGGGAAGGAGGGAGGGAGTAAGGGATGGAGGGACAGGAGGGGGCTAGCATTGGGCATGACTCAAGTCTCATTAATCAGGGTACATGGCGGTCGGCAGTGGTTGGCACACACTGAGGGGCAACTGGGAGGGTTGCTATGCCATGGGTGGGCCGACTCCACTCCAGGTAGGGGTGCGGGGCTCAGGTAGCGGCCCCGCTGATCGATGAGCGGGGAAAGGGATCATTAATCGCAAACTTTGGGGAGCTCCGCTGAGGAGAAAAGGAGAAATGGAAATCAATCTTCATGCCGGCTCCGGTTCTTCCTGCCGACACTCCGCCACATTCATCACCCCAGCCACTCCACAATAGAGCAAAGAGGAAATTGCGAGCAATAAACATATCAATGGGTGCCCACAAAAGTCAACTGTGTGGGAACTTTACTCTGCGCAATTCCAAAGGAGAGTAAAAAGACATAAAATAGAATAAGTCAATCTCACTGGCTAGGCTACCACTGGCTTTTGTCCTTGGGCACCGGAGGGACAACAGAGGGACATTATAAGTTATATGTTTTGGAAAGTATAGAGGGGGAGCGATTTAGTCCAAAGTATTTAGTCCACCAACCTTTTCTGAGTCAAGATCACTTTCTGAGTCAAAATGCAGATATTTTAACCAATTAAAAACAGTTCTGCAATGACGTTTGTGCAGTAGGCTATAGGCCCAATACATTATCACTGCATAGAGGCTATACTTGAATTGCCCTGCCAATGCTGTTCTTCTCAGTCCATTTTGAAATTATATTTCAACATTGTAGGTATATGATCACACTGGTAATAGATAATTTGTTGTATTACTTGTGAGGCATAGTGTCACGGTTTCGGCCGAGGCTGCTCCTCCTCCTTGTTCGGGCAGGTTTCGGCGGTCGTCGTCCCCGGAGTACTAGCTGCCACCGATCTATGTTTCATGTTCGTTTGGTTTTGTCTTGATGTTGTACACCTGTGTCTAGTTAGTCCTCATTAGTGTCCTATTTAGTTCTCGTTGTGTGTGTCAGGTGTTGTGTGTGATTGCTCTTCTGTTTGGTGTTCTGAGCTACGTGTTTCCCTCCGTTGTTTTGGAGAGGTTTTCGCACATGTTAGTGCGCCTATTGTTTGACGCCTGTGTGCGCCTTTATTCTCGCCTCCGGGCTTGTTTGCTCGTGTACTACGTGAATATTTCACTAAAGTCTTTTGGACTTAGTTTCTGCGTCCTGCGCTTGATTCCTGCACCACACCCACCTTCAGCAACCCTGACACATAGCTGAGTGAGCATAATAATTAGATTTATTTTTTCCTGGACTAATGGCCTGCATCTGATGTTCAGTCTGAGGAGAGGGAGGGAGCAGCAGTGAGGCTGCCTCACCTGACTCACCGTCTCTCCCTCCTTCCGCTAAGAAAAGGGGAAACTGTGCAGACATGGTGATCTGAGCTACAGTATCTGATTGGCTAGCAGTAGGCCTATAAGTGCACTTGATTTGCTCTCTGGGCCTGCTGGGTAGTTCTATCTTCAGACTCATGAAATGGTTCAAAATGGGAACACTTTGCCTTCGAGGCGCTAGGGCTGCTGAATCAAGTGCACCTACCGCCAACAGTGCGAAATGAATAAAACTATTAGGAACGCAAGGCTTTATCGTTGTTTTTTTTACAGAAATGTTTGGTGATCGACTAGGAATTCCTTGGAATTCCGGATGGTGACCGGTTGGTGACCACTGCCCTAGAGGCTGGCAAATGCAACGCCAGAGTTGTGGGTTCGTTTCCCACGGGGTCCAGTATGAAAAATGTATGCACTCACTAACTGTAAGTCACTCTGGATAAGAGCGTCTGTTAAATGACTAAAATGTAAAATGTTGTAGCGTCATACCCAAGAAGACTTGATGCTGTAATCGCTGCCAAAGGTGCAAGCTGGTTGAGAGAATGCCAAGAGTGTGTAAAGCTGTCATCAAGGCAAAGGGTGGCTATTTGAAGAATTTCAAATCTAAAATATATTTAGATTTGTTTAACACTTTTTTGGTTACTACGTGATTCCATATGTTTTATTTCATAGTTCTGATGTCTTCACTAATATAATATAATATAACATAATAATTTAATAAATAGTAAAAATTAACCCTTGAATGAGTAGGTGTGTCCAAACTTTTGACTGGTAGTGTATTTAAGAATCTTTCAAAAAAAAAAAAAAAGTTACTGTAGCACAGGTGTGCGGCGCATGATACATAGCTAATTAGCACAGGTGGCTGCCTATGTCTCTGTCTGTCTTCCGTAAACAAGCGCTGTAACATGGAGATATGGCCATGTGGGAACATTAACCCTAACCCTATAAAGGTGTGTAGTAATTTAACCTTTTTTTTATGTTTCCAAAACCTTACCGCAAGCAATGTTTGTCAATATTTAGAGCAAGCGGCAGGGCTCTTAACAAAAGTTCCCCGGGAAGAAGATACCTTCATCAATAGGCGCTAAGGTAGTTAGCGTCTATGAATGGGCTAGACCCTGTCATAGCCTACGAATAAGACCCAGAGTTTTACCCGAACAGGTCATGAGATCAGGAAAAACTCCAGGCCCCAGAAAAGACACTTACACATTTTGCCCCACCACTTTTTAACCTGTGGTGCAATCTCTGATTCGCAATATCTACATTCTAAAGTCTAACAGTGCAATCTAATAAAACTTTTTATATCATGATTATGAAAGGGATATGAATGCTCCATAATGGCCTCAGTGCCCCTAGTATTCAGTAGCAAAAGCCTCCTAAAGACAAGATAAGCCCCCCAGAGATACTTGACTTAAGCAAATTGGATTAACACGACTGCAAGCATATGTTCCAGTGACTATTTTTTAGTGTTTTTTTAATTATGTTTGAAAAGCGACTCCGAAGTTGGAAGGAAAACTGCACATTTTAATTTAGCTACATTGTATCTGCATGAGAGACTCTGGTACTTGGCTAGAAGCTGCATGAGATACTCTGGTACTTGGCTAGAAGCTTGCCTCCATTTTCCTTCAAACATATAAAGAATATGCAGAGATTCACAAAGGATTTGATAACTAAGCTTTATATACAAAATACAAGTTGGATATTGCAATAGAGATAAACACAGAAAGTTCAGGGCCTTTTAGGATTAAATTTAAGAAAGAAAGGGGATGTGTGGATCGATCGAAACTTTCCAAAATGTCACAACATCGGTTTAGCTTGACAGACTTGGAACTACCTGCTGCTCTTTTGTTATTGGATAGGGTGGTTGTTTTGTTCATTTACTAAATGGCATTATTGACCTCCATCTTCCTCAAGGGGTCTCCGGTCCATAAAACGGTGGAAAAAGATGTTGACGCAATTTCTTTGAAGCCCATTGAATCCCTCACTGTCTATCCTCCCTATAATCACCAAGACCTCGAGAATTCCCGTCTTTATTTCACGACTGGCAGGTACTGCAATGTCCAGCAATTCTCACCCATAATTGTCATACATAATTGTCTGCTAAATGGCATATTATATTATTATTATACAAAAAAAAGGGATACAGTGGTGGGACGTTGTCCATCTCTGTTCATGAGACCGAGAGACTGTGATGCCTTCTAGCTAATTATAACTGAGGGTACACTCAGGACGAGGTCGAATGGTGTTTAAGTGTGTAGGACAGTTGAAAGCGGAAGGCCGATGGAATCCGAAGTTGTTGTGTCGTTTCAGTGAGAGGTATTGACAGGGGTTTTAACACAAGTTCACTGTGTTTTCCAATGGAGCATGGGACCTGGATTTGTTTGAGTTCCTTTGAGTCATTTTATAGACTAGACTACAGTACATGTTCTTAACAACTCAATAGATCTCTGTAGACTACACTTTAACCAAGCCTTTATGGAAACCTAAAATTGCATTCTGTGGGTCTATCCATGAGTGCACAGGGCATGCAGGAAAAATCCAGGCCCACTTATATAAGGAATCACAAATGAGTTGTCCGACCTTTAGTACAATAGCCCAGCACTTCCACCCCATGGAAAAAAGCCTCCGTTCACATCCTGTGACATTCTAAACCCCCATCATTTGAAGTTTGCTATCTCCGTTTAATGAGGGATTCTGGAGTGCAACTCAAACACACACACACAAACACACACACACACAATATATACACACACGCACACCCTTGGTGGTTTGTGAGTGCTGGAGAGGCAGGCGGGCAGCTGTCAAAAATGATGTGCACTTCCTGACTGCTAACGTGCCGGTGTTGGCTGGGCTGTCCATTTCCCGGGCCACAGGTCACCCTTTAAAGCAGAGAACAATTAGGGAGGCAGAGTGGTGGAGCGGAGCCGAGTACAACTGTTGCCTTAATTACCTGGGCTCTCCCCCGGTGGCTCCCCGCCACTCTCTCACTACTCCAGCAGGCTCCTTTCACAGCCCTGCCAATCAATACACCCATTGATTAATTTGCCTGAACCTGTGGTTTAAATTGCATTAATGTCTGAGGCATGTATCTGTGCAGAGCTACAATTATGTAAACATTTGATTGAGACTAATCAAAAGTGCAGTTTTATTGAGATTCCAAGGAATGAAATATTAAAAGGGGCAATATGTGGTTCAAACAACAGCAAAGCGGGCACCCTGTCACCTTTGGGGCTAGAGAAATGTAACCACCCTCTAATGAAGAGATGGGGCTATGGATGCAAGGACTGACTATCCATGAGATCAAAATGATAGTTTTAACAATATAAATATAATTTAGGTTTTAACCATGTTTTGAAGCTATACAGTGTTTGTCTACAATCACATTGTTTACAAACAATGGAGTAAAACAAGCTTATATTTTGGGTTCTGATGAGGTTTGACAGTTGAACTAAGCTAATGAGGCATTTATAAGTTATATGTGTTAATAATCAATGGCTATATGTCATTAATGAAAAGTAACAAATATATCTAGCAAACGCAGATTGCCCCTTTAAAGGTGAGGACTACTGTATATATTATTAGTTCTTATGCTATATATATGGCAAAATATGGTCTTACATTATTGTTCTCAAGGCTGGATTCCTGTTAAACATTGCTAAAGTGCACCGCTCTATTCAGTGGCCGCTCAATAGCCCTCAATCGCTCTCCACTCTCCATTTGGTAGACAAGAGACGTGGAAACAGGGATGAGCCATTCTCCCAACCGAAACAGGGATGGGCCATTCTCCCAACCGAAACAGGGATGGGCCATTCTCCCAACCGAAACAGGGATGGGCCATTTTCCCAACCGAAACAGGGATGGGCCATTCTCCCAACCGAAACAGGGATGGGCCATTCTCCCAACCGAAACAGGGATGGACCATTCTCCCAACCGAAACAGGGATGGGCCATTCTCCCAACCGAAACAGGGATGGGCCATTCTCCCAACCGAAACAAGCGGAAGAGCACGATAATATCCTGAACAAAAATAGAAACGCAACATGCAACAATTTCAAAGATTTTACTGAGTTACAGTTCATATAAGGAAATCGGTCAATTTAATTAAATGAATTAGGCCCTAATCTATGGATTTCACATGACTGGGAATACAGGTATGCATCTGTTGGTCACAGATACTTTTTTTTTTTTAAGTAGGGACGTGGATCAGAAAACCAGTCAGTATCGGGCGTATAAGCTTTTTGTACGTATGGAACATTTCTGGGATCTTTTATTTCAGCTCATGAAACATGGGACCAACACTTTATCTGTTGCGTTTATATTTTTGTTTAGTGTATAACAAATAAATACAAAACGATAAACGCTGTGTATTCTTCTTCCAAAATGAATCATTTGAAAACAAAAGAATGGTGGTGGGGAGAGAGAAAGAGAGAGAGAGAAAAGCAATCTAAATTGGGAGCAGAGTATAGACTGATGGCACAGAGACTACACAGCTAGTATCGTATCCCCTCAACACCATTACCACCTCCACCAGCACTGCCACTACCTGCCACCCACCTCTTCCCCAAAAGGGTCTGTATCGAGAGATCCTTCTGGTTATTATTACGCTATCCCTCCAGTGGAGTCAGTGAGCTGAGAAAGCAATCACCCTTCCCCTCAGAATCAATCAAACCGGCACTCATTCCAATAATTTAGGCTCCATGGAGGAAAATATCTTACTCCAATCGCTGCTTTCCCCGGTAATGAGTTCTCACAATGAGGATCAAGATACATCAAATGCCCACGGATAGATTCTCAGGTACCCTCACTCTCTCAGTCAGAGCACGGGGGAACAAACTTGTATATTTATGAACCTGGGAAGACTTGTACATTAGTATACCCTGTGTGCCCACTGCCCTTGTAAGCCAATCTGTTGATGGAAGGAGTAGAGGCTGGCGAGGCTTGGCGAGGGTCTGTAGAAAGTAGTCTTTATTTTGGTAATGAGGTGAAAACACTGGTTCAAAGAGATGGAGCAGACCTGTGGCCTGTGCTATGTTACATCTGAACCTATATCTGAACCTTATTTCTGAACGCACTGTACATCAAAGCTCAAACAAGACATGTTGAGGAAATATGGAGTGACTTCCTTTTGTCTGCAATTCGATCTTGTCATTCTGAGAAAAACACGTAATAACATTTCAAATCAAATTGTATTTGTCACTCCATGCTTCGTGAACAACAGGTGTAGACTAACAGTGAAATGCTTACGGGCCCTTCCCAACAATGCGGAGAGAAAGCAAATATAACACGAGGAATAAATACGCAAAGATTAAAGAGAACTTGGCTATATACGGGGTAACAGTACTGAGTCGATGTGCAGGGGTATAAGGTAGTTGAGGTAGATACACTACATGACCAAAAGTATGTGGACACCGGCTCGTCGAACATCTCATTTCAAAATCATGGTAATTAATATGCTGCTATAACAGCCTCCACTCTTCTGGGACGGCTTTCCACTAGATGTTGGAACATTTTTGTGGGGACTGGCTTCCATTCAGCCACAAGAGCATTAGTGAGGTCGGGCACTGATGTTGGGCGATTAGGCCTGGCTTTCAGTCGGCATTCCAATTCATCCCACAGGTGTTCGATGTGGTTGAGGTCAGGGCTCTGTGCAGGCAAGTTAAGTTCTTCCACACCAATCTCGACCAACCATTTCTGTATTGACCTCAATTTGTGCAAGGGAGAATTGTTATGCTGAAACAGGAAAGAGCCTTCCCCAAACTGTTGCCACAAAGTTGGAAGTACAGAATCGTCTAGGATGTCATTGTATGCTGTAGCGTTAAGATTTCCCTTCAGTGGAACTAAGGGGCCTAGCCCGAACCATGAAAAACAGCCCCAGACAATAATTTCCTCCTCCACTAAACTTTACATTTCGCACTATGCATTCGGGCAGGTAGCGTTCTCCTGGTATCCGCCAAACCCAGATTCGTCCAGCGTGATTCATCACTCCAGAGAACGCATTTCCACTGCTCCAGAGTCCAAAGCCGGCAAGCTTTACAAGATTCCAGCCAAAGCTTGGCATTGCACATGGTGATCTTAGGCATGTGTGCGGCTGCTCGGCCATGGAAACCCATTTCATGATGCTCCCGACGAACAGTTCTTGTGCTGAAGTTGCTTCCAGAGGCTGTATGGAACTATGTAGTGAGTGTTTCAACCGAGGACAGACACGCTACGCGCTTCAGCACTCGGTTGTCCCATTCTGTGAGCTTGTGTGGCCTACCACTTCGCGGCTGAGCCGTTGATGCTCCTAGACATTTCCACTTCACAATAACTGCACTTACAGTTGACCGGGGCAGATCTAGCAGGGCAGAAACTTTACGAACTGACTTGTTGGAAAGGTGGCATCCTATAACGGTGCCAAGTTGAAAGTCACTGAGCTATTCAGTAAGGCCATTCTACTGCCAATGTTTGTCTATGGAGATTGTATGGCTGTGTGCTCGATTTTATACACCTGTCAGCAACAGGTGTGGCTGAAATACCTGAATCCATTAATTTGAAGGGGTGTCCACATACTTTTGTATATACAGTACCAGTCAAAAGTTTGGAAACACCTACTGAGTCAAGGGCTTTTCTTTATTTTCACTATTTTCTACATTGTAGAATAATAGTGAAGACATCAAAACTATGAAATAACACATATGGAATCATGTAGTAACCCAAAAAGTGTTAAATAAATCAAAATATATTTGCACACTCTTGGCATTCGCTCAACCAGCTTCATGAGGAATACTTTTCCAACAGTCTTGAAGGAGTTTCCACATATGCTGAGCACTTGTTGGCTGCTTTTCCTTCACTCTGCGGTCCAACTCATCCCAAACCATCTCAATTGGGTTGAGGTCGGGTGATTGTGGAGGCCAGGTTATCTGATACAGCACTCCAACACTCTCCTTCTTGGTCAAATAGCCCTTACACAGCCTGGATATGTGTTTTGGGTCATTGTCCTGTTGAAAATCAAATGATAGTCCCACTATGCGCAAACCAGATGGGATGGCGTATCGCTGCAGAATGCTGTGGTAGCCATGCTGGTTAAGTGTGCCTTGAATTCTAAATAAATCACAGTGTCACCAGCAAAGCACCCCCACACCATCACAACTCCTCCTCCATGCTTCATGGTGGGAACCACACATGCGGAGATCATCCGTTCACCTAAATCTCAAATTTGGACTCATCAGACCAAAGGACAGATTTCCACCGGTCTAATGTCTGTTGCGCTCGTGTTTCTTGTCCCAAGCAAGTCTCTTCTTCTTATTGGTGTCCTTTAGTAGTGGTTTCTTTGCAGCAATTCGACCATGAAGGTCTGATTCACGCAGTCTCCTCTGAACAGTTGATGTTAAGATGTGTCTGTTACTTGAACTCTGTGAAGCATTTATTTGGGCTGCAATCTGAGGTGCAGTTAAATCTAATCAACTTATCCTCTGCAGCAGAGGTAACTCTGGGTCTTCCTTTCCTGTAGTGGTCCTCATGAGAGCCAGTTTCATCATAGCGCTTGATGGTTTTTGCGACTGCACTTGAAGAAACTTTAAAAGTTCTAGAAATTTCCCGGATTGACTGACCTTCATGTCTTAAAGTAATGATGGACTGTCGTTCTCTTTGCTTATTTGAGCTGTTCTTGCCATAATATGGACTTGGTCTTTTACCAAATAGGGCTATCTTCTGTATACCACTACCTTGTCACAACACAATTGATTGGCTCGAACGCATTAATAAGGAAAGAAATTCCACAAATTAACAAGGCACACCTGTTAATTTAAATGCATTCCACTTCATGTTTAACATTGTTTAACTATTGTTTTGGTTACTACATGATTCCATATGTTTTATTTCATAGTTTTGATGTCTTCACTATTATTCTACAATGCTGAAAACAGTAAAAAATAAATAAAAACCCTTGAATGAGTAGGTGTGTCCAAACCTTTGACTGGTACTGTATAGTATATGTACATATAGGTTGGGGTAAAGTGAATAGGCAACAGGATAGATAATAAACAGTAGCATTGTATGTGATGAATCAAATGAGTAAGCTAAAAGGGTTAATGCAGATTGTCTGGGTAACTATTGGTTAACTATTTAAGTATTTAGCAATAAACAGATCATGTCAGACAGTCAAGCTATTCTCTGAGATAAAACACATTTGTTTGTGGTCAGGTTCATTTTGTGACACTACTTCTATAAATCCAGTGCCTATCAAAAGCTGGGAATAGGCTACAGTATTCTATATTGGAATGATATTACTCTCTCTGCTCATCTCCAATGGCTGTTCCTCAGTCTTTCTGACACGTCTTTCAACTTGGCCGTGACTAATGAAAATATTGACCGTCACTTGGAGCTCCTGTCAGAAAACACCCTCATCACTGAGTTGCCTGGAAGTGATCTATCATTGAGGTCACTCTAATGATGTGGTCAAGGCCTTATGTCACGACACTAATCCATCAGGTCTTGTTTGAGAGAGAAGCCGTCAAACGGCAGAGGGGAACTGTTCATCAAACCGCTAGGAGACAGTGTGAGTGTACGTGCGAGTGTCCGTGTATGTGTTAGTGTGTGCCTGCATGCATGTCAATTACATTAGGCTCATCTCTTCACAACAAATAAAATTGGTTTGAGATTTAGGGATCTATTTTAACAAACCTAACGCTGGCTGTAGCATTATAGTTTTAGAGGTGGACTTCACAACCGGAATTATGGGTGCAGTAGCTGGCAGTGCCACGAAAGTGCTGGGTTTTAGTGAATAAACAAGTTGTGGGTGTGTTGAGGCTTGGACCATCACTGGCCAATCAGAACGTGCTCCATGGCTAAATATGTGGTTACTTCAAGTTGTGTCATCAACTCCAATTCGAATGTTAGTCCGTTATAGCCTAGTCTGTAAAATAACCTGACCCATATTTGCTAAATATGTTGAACACAACCCAACCGAGCCGTACTGCTTCTTGACACGATGCCCGCTTAACCCGGAAGCCAGCTGCACCAATGTGTCGGAGGAAACACTGTTCACCTGACGACCGAGGTCAGCCAGCAGGCGCCCGGCCCGCCAAAAGGAGTCGCTAGAGCACGATGAGCCAAGTAAAGCCCACCCCCAACCCGGACGACGCTGGGCCAATTGTACGCCGCCCTATGGGACTCCCGATCACGGCCGGTTGTGATACAGCCCGGGAACGAACCCGGGTCTGTAGTGACGCCTCTAGCACTGCAATGCAGTGCCTTAGACCGCTGCGCCACTCGGGAGGCCCATTACTATTTTTTAACACACAAAACTTTGATTAATAAAATATTTAATCAGTTGTCTTTCTCAAATGAAGAGGATGATGATGCAGTCTTTGCAAGAGGGAGGGAATCTGATTGAATTGGTCCTCAACTCGTGGCTCAGTCATTTCATTCAGGGTAAGTGGAGTAAGCCATGAGTTAGCCTGCCCCAGAGCCAAATTTACCTGGCTAAAAGGTGAGCCACTTTCGTATGACCGGTTATCCCGAGTTAAACTCATGGTTGACCAAAGTTACCTCGCTAACTCCTCAAACCTGCTTCGTAGCATACCCGTTTGGTGTCCCTGGAGAAGTTCAAAGGACAAATAGATGAACCGTTTATTGAGACGTAGTTGTTTCTAGTTGTTACCAGATGGTACTAGTTTGCGTTGCCTTATGTACTGTAAAGAAGCATGTTGTTTTACTTCACACACACACACACACACACACACAGTGTGTTTGCTGTTGTATTTGTGCTCTTGCCAGTGTCTTCTGTCTGTATTGTCCATTTTGTCTTACATTGTTTATTTTTATTTCTATTTTTTTATCCCAGCCCCAGTCCCCACAGGAGGCCTTTTGCCTCTTGCCATCATTGTAAATAAGAAGTTGTTCTTAATTGACTTGCCTGGTTAAATAAGGTTAAATACAAATAAAATAAGGGGTGGGTAGGCAATGCTTTGTTTTTAATCAAATTAACAAAATGGCGGAAACCAAACATTTCTTTATGTTTTCTAAATACGAGATTCACTGGCACATCTCTCCATCCATGGGCACTGTGTGTCATGGCTGGATAGGCTGCGCTTCCACTCTTTAAAATCCATTCCATTATCAACTGCCCTATTGTGCATTTTTAATACGCCCCATTACCACTGCACGAAAGTGTCACTTTTGCGCTTGTTTTTAAGGACACACCTCAAATATTGCCACCCCTCCCACTTCAGCGCAAGCAAGCTGAAGTTAGACAGGTAAATTGCCAAACCTGGTGTTAGTGCACCAGTTTTTACATGACGAAATTGCAAACTAACGTGCGTTTGACGCTTGCGCCTCCTTAGCGCCAGACCGAAAATAGAGCCCTTATTACCATAGACTCTCAAGTTTGTCTGGAACCCTGTAACAACTTGCAGTTTGCTCACAACCTCCAACACAGGATCATGGATAACACAGGACAGAATAGGCATTCTTAACCATGACTGCATCCTGTTCATTGTCATTTCAAATTTCTCAGCAAATGAGAAGAGTGGAGGACAGCACCTTGTGGGAGTCCGTTGAGAGTGCTGACAAGACAGTATGGGGGAGTGACATGACTATTAATGATTTCTGGGGGGAAAGTCATGTGTGGCGAAACACAGGCTCCTGCCGCACTGGCTGCCTCCTGGCAGTGCGTGACGGCGACATACATTTTTAATTGAAGTTTAATCAAATTCTGCAAAGGTTACCATATTATTCGTCCCCCACCGAGTTTCTGTAGTCCTTTCTTTACCCAGTGACCTCACCACAAAGGCCAAGCCTCTTATTATGCTCTAATCAGAAAGTAGTCACCATTCAACGTCGCCATGGCAACAGTCTTCACTTCGTCTTCCGCTGCAAACCTCTGTCATTATTTTCTAAGTTATTTGTGGAGGTGCTAACACATTTTACTTGAAGCAACATAATTCCCACAAAACAGCATTATTGAATTGTTTGAAATAATACCACACATACTATATTGGACTCAACAATGTGGGAAATGTGGAGCTTTGGAGGGTTTGTGGATGTCTTCAGATCGAGAGGATGTAGGGAACACAAGCAGTGTCAGGTCAACATGGTAAGGTCAATTATTTGGACCATTTTGTGAATAACATTGGAGGAACACACCAAGTAGTCCATATTCTTTCAAACCTTTAACCATACTTTTCTCAAAGACCAGGAAAGATTGGTCAGATATGAAGAAAAGTACACTTCCCCTCAACAATAGGTGTCTGTCACACCCTTCCAAGAGAGCCTAATCCTACACTTTGGCTGAGAAGTGCCCTATTTTCTGTTCTCTCAAGAACTAGAGATGGAAGATGTCGGGATTGGACTGCACGCTGGACTGGACTTTGAACTTACAATGAAAGGGGCATCTACCTGTCAGCCATTTCTGCCCAACCTTTTATCTTTAGAGTCATAAACCAAGAGAAGTGACACCGTTGGTGGAAAAAGTATTCTGGGCATCAAAGCGCTTTTCATTCACCATGTGCTGTACTGTAGCTGGATGCCTACTCTGAGTGCTGGGTAGATGGGTCGAGAACAGGCAGTGCTCTGTCGCACACAAATTACTGGGAGAAAAGTAGTTGTAGTACTTGTCGGATCTGGAATGGGATTGGTTGCTCTTTCCAGTGAGTTCCCTACAAGCTATATGCGAATGAATTAACAAAACATATGGTACAAATGGTTATAAATTGTTTGGCCTCCTATAAAGCACTCTTCTCAAGGGATATATTAAATATAACAAAAAAAAATCCCATTAATTACATTTCTCTGACTGACAGGCGAATGTCATATTTTCTTTCAAACAACATGTATTTTCTGTCCATCATTCAGGTCAAAGTTCTTTCCTCTCAAAGCTCAAATTGAGATGATGATGTTGAAAGGAGGATGTCTAAGAGCAATTCACCCTGGGTAATTACGAGAGCCAGGCATTTATGTACAAGTTACTCCGTTAATGCAGGCCCCATGTTTGATGGGCAATGCTTACCGCCCAAACCGCCGGGCAATGGCTACATTCGAATTAAAGGACTAGTTCACTATTTTACAACTTGATGTTAGATGGTTCCTCACCCTGAAAGTGGACCAGGAGAAACTGTAACAGTTTTTTTATTTTATGGCCAAATCACTTTTAAGTAACATCAAACCAAATATGGAGTTGATTTCAGGTGATTTGGAAATGTTTCACTTCCATAGATTTTTAGCTGAAGTTAGCTGAAGTTTGTAATGTCTGTATAAAGAAAACTGAACCATGGAGTATAGTTTCTCCTGGTCCATAGACTACTTTCAGTGTGAGGAACCATTTAACATCAAGTTATAAGATAGTGAACTACTCCTTTAAAGGAGTGTCCTGCTGGGTCCTAGCACTGTTTTGTATATGGACCCTATTCACCAGCAGCTTGTTTTGATAGACAACAAAAACAGAAAAAAGACCACTGACCTTGTCCATGATGGAAAAAATTAAAGAGAACGAGTCCAGATGACAAACCAAATTAGGTGAAAAATCTATTCTGTATTTCTTAGATTTGACTGAATATGCGTGGATGATGAATTTTCAATTCTGTATCACCAATTGTGTCTAACAGGGGCATCATAATGTCTCTGTTGAAGGGACTGAGCAAAGGAGAGCCCTATTACATGGTATTATTGATGTCGCAGATTTCAGGGGGAAAATTAGACCATTTAGCATGGTAAGGCCTCAGCCTCAGATGAAACACGGGGCCTTCGCTGCTCTTTTCAGGCCTCTAATGAACCAGAAATTGGATCCAAGTAGTTTTAGGACAAAGAACCGGAGCAGGGCGACTTATTTGTGACCAAAATTGAACAATATTCTCTCTAATAAAGACCTATTTCTTTGTTGGCGTGTCACTGCATCTCTCACGCACCCTCTGTGTCATTGTAAAAGCTTTCTCATCGTTTCTTCATCATTCTCAGAGAAGCTTATTACCGGACTTCGCCTTCTGTACACATTTGAGGGTTGAGACAGATGCAGTACTTAAGAGGAGATAAGAAATTTGCCACCTTGTCCACCTCATCTCATCTAGCAAAAGAATGTTCTTGGAAAATAGTAAATACATGGTAAATTTTTACATCAATGCTCTCAAAGTGAATGGATTGCTCATGGAATTGAATTAAACACAAGGAATTCAGATGGACCGGGGTCCTTCAGTGCGTTGTGTTCTGTAAACACAATAACCAACTTCTTCGCCCCCAGAACACCATGCAGTGACCTCCCATTGAACCCTGGGATATGTAGGCCCATCGTGATCCTTCCTTTGGGATGTGCCGGTATTAATCGTCAAATCATGAAAATTCATTAGCTAACACCTCTAGTGCTACACTTCCCCCATCTGCTCTTCGCAGCCGAGGGATGTGTTGATTACAACTGTTACGCTATGATACATGTGCTGAATTTTAAAATGATTAATATTTTTTTCTACACTGTTTTCATGACTTTTATCATGGACTTAAATTACACAGTCAACGCTACTCAAAGATTCTTAGATCTTATTTGAGGAGGGGATTCAGTCTTGCAATGATTACATTCACCGTCTCTACTCTCATAAATGTATTAGTAGTATGCCCAAATACTATCAGGCTGAAATACTATAATGGCAGACTGTGGTATCAGAAAAACAACAAATCATTGAACTACGAGAGGACAACTTAAAGAACAATTGCATAGCAGGGAGCTGTAATCCTAACCGTGATTCATTTTTAATGAAGGCTTTTACACAGGGACAGACAATTGTAGTTAAGTTAAAAGCCTTGGATTTGTCTCTGGTGGTAAACATATTGATTAGTTGTATTCATAATGTTTCATTTATAAGCCCTGTTGACACATAAACCAATTGTATAACGCATAGAACCAGATTACAACATTGACCCCCATGAGATATAAATTAATTTCAAAAAGGTCTGGGCGAGTCTGCCTTGACGCGTTTACATTCAATACAAAGAGACAGGATACACTTAACAAAAGGCTTTCAATGGAAATGGATTGTACAGAGCAGCTGATTGGACATGTAATTATTATTTTGGATATACAGTACCAGTCAAAAGTTTGGACACACCTACTCATTCAAAGGTTTTTCTTTATTTTTTACTATTTTCTACATTATAGAATAATAGTGAAGACATCAAAACTATGAAATAACACATATGGAATCATGTAGTAACCAAAAAAAAAGTGTTAAACAAATCAAAATAGATTTTAGATTTTAGATTCTACAAAGTAGCCACCCTTTGCCTTGATGACAGCTTTGCACACTCTTAGCATTCTCTCAACCAGCTTCATGAGAAATGCTTTTCCAACAGTCTTGAAGGACTTCCCACATATGCTGAGCACTTGTTGGCTGCTTTTCCTTCACTCTGCGTTCCAACTCATCCCAAACCATCTCAATTGGGTTGAGGTCGGGCGATTGTGGAGGCCAGGTTATCTGATGCAGCACTCCATCACTCTCCTTCTTGGTCAAATAGCCATTACACAGTCTTGAGGTGTGTTTTGGGTCATTGTCCTGTTGAAAAACAAATTATAGTCCCACTATGCGCAAACCAGATGGGATGGCGTATCGCTGCAGAATGCTGTGGTAGCCATGCGGGTTAAGTGTGCCTTGAATTCTAAATAGATCACAGACAGTGTCACCAGCAAAGCACCCCCACATCATCACACCTCCTCCTCCATGCTTCATTGTGGGAACCACATGTGGAGATCATCCGTTCACCTACTCTGCGTCTCACAAAGACAAAAATCTCAAATTTGGAATCATCAGACCAAAGGACAGATTTCCACCGGTCTAATGTCCATTGCGCTCGTGTTTCTTGTCCCAAGCAAGTCTCTTCTTCTTATTGGTGTCCTTTAGTAGTGGTTTCTTTGCAGCAATTCGACCATGAAGGCCTGATTCACGCAGTCTCCTCTGAACAGACTAGGGTGGCTGGAGTCTTTGACAATTTTGAGGGCTTTCCGCTGACACCGCCTGGTATAGAGCTCCTGGATGGCAGGAAGCTTGGCACCAGTGATGTACTGGGCCGTACGCACTACCCTCTGTAGTGCCTTGCGGTCGGAGGCCAAGCAGTTGCCATACCAGGCGGTGATGCAACCAGTCAGGATGCTCTCGATGGTGCAGCTGTAGAATTTTTTGAGGATCTGAGGACCCATGCCAAATCTTTTCAGTCTCCTGAGGGGGAATAGGCTTTGTCGTGCCCTCTTCACGACTGTCTTGGTGTGTTTGGACCATGATAGTTTGTTGGTGATGTGGACACCAAGGAACTTGAAGCTATCAACCTGTTCCACTACAGCCCCGTCGATGAGAATGGGGGCGTGCTCAGTCCTCTTTTTTTTCCTGTAGTCCACAATCATCTCCTTTGTCTTGGTCACGTTGAGGGAGAGGTTGTTGTCCTGGCACCACACGGCCAGGTCTCTGACCTCCTCCCTATAGGCTGTCTCATCGTTGTCGGTGATCAGGCCTACCACCGTTGTGTCGTCGGCAAACTTAATGATGGTGTTGGAGTCGTGCCTGGCCATGCAGTCATGGGTGAACAGGGAGTACAGGAGGGGACTGAGCACGCACCCCTGAGGGGCCCCCGTGTTGAGGATCAGTGTGGCAGAAGTGTTGTTACCTACCCTTACCACTTGGGGTCGGCCCGTCAGGAAGTCCAGGATCCAGTTGCAGAGGGAGGTGTTTAGTCCCAGGATCCTTAGCTTAGTGATGAGCTTTGAGGGCACTATGGTGTTGAATGCTGAGCTGTAGTCAATGAATAGCATTCTCACGTAGGTGTTCCTCTTGTCCAGGTGGGAAAGGGCAGTGTGGAGTGCAATAGAGATTGCATCATCTGTGGATCTGTTGGGGTGGTATGCAAATTGGAGTGGGTCTAGGGTTTCTGGGATAATGCTGTTGATGTGAGCCATGACCAGCCTTTCAAAGCACTTCATGGCTACAGACGTCAGTGCTACGGGTCGGTAGTCATTTAGGCAGGTTATCTTAGAGTCCTTGGGCACGGGGACTATGGTGATCTGCTTGAAACATGTTGGTATTACAGACTCAGTCAGGGACATGTTGAAAATGTCAGTGAAGACACTTGCCAGTTGGTCAGCACATGCTCGGAGTACACGTCCTGGTAATCCGTATGGCCCTGCAGCCTTGTGAATGTTGACCTGCTTAAAAGTCTTACTCACATCGGCTACGGAGAGCGTGATCACATAGTCATCCGGAACAGCTGGTGCTCTCATGCATGCTTCAGTGTTGCTTGCCTCGAAGCGAGCATAGAAGTGATTTAGCTCGTCTGGAAGTCTTGTGTCACTGGGCAGCTCGCGGCTGTGCTTCCCTTTGTAGTCTGTAATAGTTTTCAAGCCCTGCCACATCCGACGAGCGTCAGAGCCAGTGTAGTACGATTCAATCTTAGTCCTGTATTGACTCTTTGCCTGTTTGATGGTTCATCGGAGGGCATATCGGGATTTCTTATAAGCGTCCGGGTTAGAGTCCCGCTCCTTGAAAGCGGCAGCTCTACCCTTTAGCTCAGTGCGGATGTTGCCTGTAATCCATGGCTTCTGGTTGGGGTATGTACGTACGGTCACTGTGGGGACGACATCATCGATGCACTTATTGATGAAGCCAGTGACTGATGTGGTGTACTCCTCAATGCTATCTGAAGAATCCCGGAACATGTTCCAGTCTGTGCTAGCAAAACAGTCCTGTAGCTTAGCATCTGTGTCATCTGACCACTTTTTTATTAACCGAGTCACTGGTGCTTCCTGCTTTAGTTTTTGCTTATAAGCAGGAATCAGGAGGATAGAGTTATGGTCAGATTTGCCAAATGGAGGGTGAGGGAGAGCTTTGTTCACGTCTCTGTGTGTGGAGTAAAGGTGGTCTAGAGTTTTTTTTCCTCTGGTTGCACATTTAACATGCTGGTAGAAATTAGGTAGAACGGATTTAAGTTTCCCTGCATTAAAGTCCCCGGCCACTAGGAGCGCTGCATCTGGATGAGCGTTTTCCTGTTGATTTATGGCCTTATACAGCTCATTCAGTGCAATCTTAATGCCAGCATTGGTTTGTGGTGGTAAATAGACAGCTATGAAAAATATAGATGAAAACTCTCTTGGTAAATAGTGTGGTCTACAGCTTATCATAAGATACTCTACCTCAGGCGAGCAAAACCTTGAGACTTCCTTAGTATTTGATTTTGTGCACCAGCTGTTGTTTACAAATATACACAGACCGCCACCCCTTGTCTTACCGGAGTCAGCCGTTTCTATCCTGCCGATGTAGCGTATAGCCCGCTAGCTGTATGTTATCCATGTCAGTCGTTCAGCCACGACTCGGTGAAACATAAGATATTACAGTTTTTAATGTCCCGTTGGTAGGATAACCGTAATCTTAGGTCATCCAATTTGTTCTCCAATGATTGAAGATTGGCTAATAGGATTGATGGGAGCGGAAGTTTACTCGCTCGCCGTCGGATCCTTACAAGGCACCCCGACCTACGTCCACGATATCTCCGTCTCTTCCTCATGTGAATGACGGGGATTTGGGCCTTGTCGGGTGTCTGTAGGATATCCTTTGCGGCCGCCTCGTTGAAGAAAAAATCTTCGTCCAATACGAGGTGAGTAATCGCTGTCCTGATATCCAGAAGCTCTTTTTGGTTATAAGAGACGATGGCAGAAACATTATGTACAAAAATAAATTACAAATAACACGGAAAAACACACATAATAGTACAATTGGTTAGAGGGCTGTAAAACGGCAGCCATCTTCTCCGGCGCTGTTCTCTCTTCTCTCAGTCTGAGGTGCAGTTAACTCTAATCAACTTATCCTCTGCAGCAGAGGTAACTCTGGGTCTTCCTTTCCTGTGGCGGTCCTCATGAGAGCCAGTTTCATCATAGCGCTTGATGGTTTTGCGACTGCACTTGAAAAACTTTCAAAGTTCTAGAATTTTCCCGGATTGACTGACCTTCATGTAAGTAATGATGGACTGTCGTTTCTCTTTGCTTATTTGAGCTGTTCTTGCCATATTATGGACTTGGTCTTTTACCAAATAAGGCTATCTTCTATATACCACCCCTATCTTGTCACAACACAACTGATTGCCACAAACGCATTAAGGAAAGAAATTCCACAAATTAACTTTTAACAAGGCACACCTGTTAATTGAAATGCATTCCAGGTGACTACCTCATAAAGCTGGTTGAGAGAATGGCAAGAGTGTGCAAAGCTGTCATCAAGGCAACGGGTGGCTATTTGAAGAATCTAACATTTTTAATATATTTGGATTTGTTTAACACTTTTTGGTTACTACATGATTCCGTATCTGTTATTTCATAGTTTTGATGTCTGCACTATTATTCTAGATTGTAAAAAATAGTAAAAATAAAGAAAAACCCTTGTAGGTGTGTCGAAACTTTTGACTGGTAGTTTTTAATATATTTGGATTTGTTTAACACTTTTTGGTTACTACATGATTCCGTATCTGTTATTTCATAGTTTTGATGTCTGCACTATTATTCTAGATTGTAAAAAATAGTAAAAATAAAGAAAAACCCTTGTAGGTGTGTCGAAACTTTTGACTGGTAGTGTATATATATATATATATATATATATAACAGTTTGCTCTTTATCTTAGTCCCAGATTGCAGTCAAAACGTTCATCTCCATTTAGGTGAATCAGTCTTTGACAAGGTCAAAAAACTATACCAAGGCAGGACTCTAATTCTTCCAAAATTAATCAATGAAACGTATCTGTCATGCAGAGGAAATATGACTGCTCTCACTGCATTCTGAAGAGCTTAGTTTCATAGATCCCATCAACTTAATCTCTGCCTCTCAATCGTTGCCAGACATCAAATTCCATCAGCCTATGTCAAATCCTTATTTAAAATGTCCTCGTTTTAAGACATACATTTTAAAGGGATTAGAGATTGAGATACAATGAGTTCCAAAAGTATTGGGTCAGTGACAAATTTTATGTTGTTTTGAATCATGAATAATGATGAGTGAGAAAGTTACAGACACACAAATATCATATCCCCCACAAAATGCTAACCTCACGTTATTGTAATGATGAGAGGTTAGCATGTCTTGGGGTATGATACTGTATTTTTGTGTCACATCATTTTTCACGATTCATTCAGGACTAGCTGTAAACATGGTAGCATCCGCATTAATGTAGAAGTGTTTAGAAACATATTCTATTCTTATATACAATAAAAGTGACTCCAAAATGACACACATCATTTACCATTCATTTCTATTGGGCACAAAATAATCTGAAACACAACCAAAACAAACAGCAAACGCATCCAACGATTTTGTAGAGTCACAAGCTTGAAGGAATCATTGGATGCTAGGAATATGAGACCAAATACTACACCTTTGACTAATTTAATACATATATAAGTGAATTTGTCCCAATACTTTTGGTCCCCTAAAATGGGGTGACTATGAAAATATTGTGAGCTGACAGTGTGCACTTTAACCTCATAGTTATTGTATAATTTCAAATCCAAAGTGCTGGATTACAAAATAAATTGTCACTGTCGCTGTCACACCCTGGCTCTGGGACTCTATATGTTGAGCCAGGGTGTGTTCATTCCTGCTACTCGCACCAAGCCAGGGGTGCGAGTCGTCAGCCTGGTAAAGCCCGTTGCTGCTCCACGCGCCAAGCCAGGGGTGCGAGTCGTCAGCCTGGTAAAGCCCGTTGCTGCTCCACGAACCAAGCCAGGGGTGCGAGTCGTCAGCCCGGTAAAGCCCGTTCCGGCTCCACGCACCAAGCCAGGGGTGCGAGTCGTCAGCCTGGTAAAGCCCGTTGCTGCTCCACGCACCAAGCCAGGGGTGCGAGTCGTCAGCCTGGTAAAGCCCGTTGCTGCTCCACGCACCAAGCCAGGGGTGCGAGTCGTCAGCCCGGTAAAGCCCGTTCGGCTCCACGCACCAAGCCAGGGGTGCGAGTCGTCAGCCCGGTAAGGCCCGTTCGGCTCCACGCCGCAAGCCAGGGGTGCGCATCGTCAGCCCGGTCCTGCCCGTTGCTGCTCCACGCACCAAGCCAGGGGTGCGAGTCGTCAGTCCGGTGAGGCCCGTTCCGGCTCCACGCACCAAGCCAGGGGTGCGCATCGTCAGCCCGGTCCGGCCCGTTGCTGCTCCACGCACCAAGCCAGGGGTGCGAGTCGTCAGACTGGTAAGGCCCGTTCCTGCTCCACGCACCAAGCCAGGGGTGCGTATCGTCAGCCCGGCACAACCCGTGCCTGGGTCACCGGTGCCTAATCAGGTACCGGTCAACTGCTCCACAACGGAGCTGAAGCTAACCGCTCCTGCTACGTCCAGTTCAGCTCCAGCCAGCGGGGCCAGACCGGACCAGGGGCGCTATGGGGGGATTATTGGAGGGTGGTGGGCAAGCCCGGAGCCAGAACCGCCGCCGAGGAGGAATGCCCATCCAGCCCTCCCCTGTTTTGCTCTGGTTGAGGCGCGGTCGCAGTCCGCGCCTTTAGGGGGGGGTACTGTCACACCCTGGCTCTGGGACTCTATATGTTGAGCCAGGGTGTGTTCATTCTATGTGTTGTATTTCTTTGTTGGGAGTTCTAGTTTGTTTATTTCTATGTTGGCCTGAGTGACTCCCAATCAGAGGCAACGAGTGTCAGCTTGGCTGGTTGTCTCTGATTGGGAGCCATATTTAACTGTCGGTTTTCCCTTAGTGTTTGTGGGATCTTGTTCCAGTTGGTTGTGTTTAGACTTAGGACGTCACGGTATCGTTTGTTGTTTTGTTATTCGTGTGTGCACTTTAATTAAATAAAGTATGTTCGCTCAACACGCTGCGCCTTGGTCTACTCGATACGACGATCGTGACAGTCGCAATACTTTAGGAGCTCACTGTATACTGTATATTGTGGTATAAAGAGCCAGAATTTCATAACCAGATTTCTGGCAAACAGTGCGAACAAAGAGACAATGCTGGAACTGCAACAAAGCACCACAAAGTGAGGTAGATCATTTAGGATAAAGGAGAGGAGATAAATCAACAACATAATTTCTACTTGTCCCTACAGACGATGCCAGAGAGGGATACAAGAGAAGAGAATGTGTGGAGATGGATCCGATAAGAATGAGTTTTCACACTTTAGCCAGTAAAGAGCATCAGCTTGTGCCAAATACCACCTTTTGATTGTTTGTTTTGTATCTTGGTCTCCGATGGAGAAGGAATCGTCTTGAGGACAAAAGCCATTTCAAAGATGCTGAGGAGTAGAGTGCCAAAGAGCTGTCCCCAGTTTCCCTAGTATTTACAGGCAGGACTCACGTCACACACAACACAACGTTTGCGGCTGGGAAGAAAATCACTCTTGAAGAACACAGTACACACAGCTACAGGAACATACAAGCACATACATACAGTACAAACACACACCCACACAGACAAAGACACACACATGCTCATGGATTCGCACATGAAACCACACACAGACAAAACTTGGGAACGGTGCATTTCACATAGGTACCACTAAATACATGGCCTCTGCGCATAATTCAACAACTCTGTGAGACGTGCTCTGAAAGGGAATGTGAAACGTGTGTGTTGTGAGGGCCTCGGCTCTGTCTGAAGAGCCTGCCCTCAGAGAGAGTAGGATTAGAAGCCTTTCAGCATCTGAAGAGCCCTTCAGCTTCATTTGGGGTCAGTTTGAGTGGCCGATCCGTGTTGACAGGTGCGTCATTCCACTTTAAGAAGGAAAAGCAACAATTAGCTGTTTTCAACTAGCCTCCATGGTCGAGCCTTTGAAGACGCTTGGCACATTGTCGTTAATGTTGAGACGTAAGGATACTTGACATGGCTTTTGATTCTTGACAAGGCCCACAAGCACATCCGGGGTGCTAGGTTGGACTTAAAACAAGGGGTCGTTGGTGTGAAGACTCCATTCTGTGTGAGTAGCATTCTTTCATGTTTCTTTCACCGGAACAGCACCTTGTCCCCATATCCTTATCACACTATGATGGGAATTGCAGCATGTTAACTCATTTAGATTCAAAATGTTTTTATAGTTAAAAATATCCCTGTCCTTTCCCCAGTACAAATGGTTGTTCTTAAAGCTTGAGTCTTCCAAATCAAAAAGCTGCAGTAGGCAAAGAAGTGAAGGAAAGTCATATTTCCTGCTGGTAAATAAATATTCAGTCAGTTAACCGAGGGAAGGTGTTAAAAGGTGATCAATCCAGAAGAGGCCGCATCCCCCAGGTCATCAGAGCGTTCTTATTCCTCTTCAGCAAGGTGTCCCTCACTACTCCCTGTAGGGCGATAGATGAATGTCCTGTGTGAGAGTGAAGAAAGTGTGTGTGTGCATGTCCATCTGCGGCAGCAGCCACAGCGACTTAAGAGAGAAAGATCAGTTGGAGATAAATTGAATATTGCAAGCCCTCCTCTCAGATCATGGCGAAAGGAGTTTAAAGCTGGCCATGGAGACCAGCCATGGAGGTCGAGCAAAGCCATCTTATCCTTGCCCAGAAATAATGCAAACAAATTAACAGTAGAGATGTCCTTTGAAACCATGCATTTGGCCTCTGCATGCAGGCTAGACCAGACAACTGTCCATTGCTCATCATCTATCAAAAGCATAACTCATGAATGGCAATGGTAATAGAAAGCACTAAAGCTTGGCAGTCTAAAGAGAGAGCCATATACATCACTAGAAACACATCAATAAATGTGCCTGAACTCTAAGAAACTGAGAAACTTCAAACCTAACACTAGAGCTTAGGGAGCTATGAGACATTTTCAAAAAGCCCCTTTTTCATCAGAATATTCTAAATGTTCCCATGTAAATTTCAACATTTTCCTAATCTCATTCTTGGATGGGATTTACCTGATGGAACAGCGAATCAGGATGTTGGCGAATGTCCATTTTCTCTCCCAGGAGGGGAAAACAGGGGTAGGTGGGTATTTTTGTGGCAACCAGCCAAGGACAAAGAGAGAGAGAAAGAGAGAGAGACAGAGAGAGAGAGAGAGAGAGAGAGAGAGAGGGAGAGAGTTACTGCAGGAGGAATAGGATGAACGCTTGCCACCGCAGCTCTCACGGGTACATTATCACCTTCGTCTTCTGCACAGCGGTGAGATCTATCGTAACATGGGGGGAAGATAACAATAATAAATCCTGTTTGGTTGAGAGTCAAGCGGAGGTCTATAGTCTATAGATCATTCACGCTCGGCGCAAAATGGATTATAGGCATCTTCAGTCCACTTCCTAACAAGCCATTAGGACGGGAGGAAGAAGTGTGTCAGTCGGAGACATGACAATGTGAGATGAAGCGACACGTTCAGAGCCGAAGATGCCACGTCCCTCATCGTCACCTGGTGGACATTAATAATGGGTCTCAACCTGAGGAGTGTACCCACAATTTACCTCTGAGTGAGTAGGGGCCAGAGAGGGCGGAGAGCCAGGAGCAAATTAAATTGCGGTGATCTATTCACTCCAAAGCCTTGAGATGGAGGAGGGAGGAGGTGTGAGAGAAAATCTGAGATTTTCTAATCAAAATCAAGGCCCCGGTTGAAGTTGAGGTTTTGGGAAAAGTGTGAAGTTGTTGAGTCAGTTCACTGACTTTTAACATAATATAAACAACATCTCCATATTCTATACAGTGGGTATCATAAGTATTCACCCCCCTTGGATTTCTTCAAATTGTATTGTGTTACCAAGTGGTATTAAAATGTAATTGTCATTTTTTTGTCAACAATCTAAACAAAATACTCTGTAATGTCAAAGTGGAAGAAACATTAGAGGCTTTCGAATACAGTATAATAATACGGTCTTTGCATACAGTATAGCTGAATCTGTGGAAGGGGTGGTCATTAAAAAATCATGTCAATCCCTATTATTTCACACAGTAAGTCCATGTAACTTATTATGTGATTTGATTTTTTAAGCCAAATGTTATTCCTGAACTAGTTTATACTTGCCTAAAGAAAGGGGGTGAATACTTAATTTTTATTAAATTTGTAAACATTTGTAGAATTTTCTTTTCACTTTGACATTATGGAGTATTTTGTGTAGATCAATGACAAAATGACAATTCAGTATATTTCAATCCCATTTTGTAATGCAACAAAATGTGAAAAAATCTAAGGGGGGTGAATACTTATGATACCCATAATTTGGCCTGAATTTCATAAGATACATGTACGTCCAATGTAATGGTCATCCACCCAGGTGTTACAAGATGTAGATGTGAATATCAATGTGTGCTTTGGGTTTACCCCGCGGCCCTGGTGTGCCACGACAGAGCCCACTCAAGCGCTGCCGGCTGCCAACACTCAAACCAGCCAGGCGGGCAGACAAGCGAACGGGTAGGGCCCCGGAGCATCTCTGAGGCCCATCCCTGACCCCCTTCACCCCCACCCTCCATGCCCCGCGCTGGCACTAACATACCCCTACTCCCACCCTCCTCTCAACTCTCTCGCCTCCTCACCTTACCTCTGGCCAGGCCTCGGCACAGCTGCCACACCTGCCACTTCCGATCCAATCTCCTCTTCCTCCCTCTCTGCCTCCCCCCTCCCTCCCTCCACCCTGCCCCCGTGACGTCTCTCTGACAGGTAAACACGGCAGCCGCCAATTCAGAAAACACATGTTCCTTTCTGCTGCACTTCACACAGCCCAGCTAGCCCCAGTACACGGAAGAGCTACACTACGGAGCTACGGAGCCGTGGCCAGCAGAACCTTTGTTCCACTTCACCTCCGCTCTGCCCCCGCTGTCTCCCTCCCTCCTTCCTTCCCTCCCTCGTCATCCCCCTCTCTCTCCTTCCTGGCTGCCTCTGATATGATGAAAACAGGCATCCTCTTCCGCACGAACGCAAACACCCAAGGAGCGCAATGTGTTTATTGGTTGTGACTCTCATCTGTGTGCACTCGAATCTCTCAAACAGTGTCCGGTTATCTTCAGCGGACATGAAACACACCGCAATCATGTGACTGTTCGAACATTAGGCTGAGGACCAACACCTTCTGGATGGAAGACATACTGTGTTGCATTAATAAATGAGCCTGAACCTAGCTGAGATACAGCACTGCATAGCCTTCTGTACACAGAGATCTACCCCTTTGTCTACACTGTTCTCAGGTCAGCCTCCACAGCCCAATCCAAAGTGACAGGGCAATCTGTAACTGGTCCGAGATCTGTCGGCTTCCAGCCCAAGAACCATCCTCTTCCTGTCTTTAAGCCCGTACAGAGATGCATTACAAACTCTTCTTCCTACGGACCGTAACGATTCCTGCGCGTTCCGTTCAGCCTCCATTCCGGCTCCATTCGGGGCTGACATATTCCACAGTTTCCTCCAGAAGGGCTCTGTTCATTGCCTTTGCTTTTGACAGTGTTAATGTGTGGTGCAGTGGTATATAATGGGGGGAGGGTTGATCGGATTGTGTCTGTCAGCTAAAATTGGGTGCATTTGATCAGTGAAGAAGCGGTGTGGAAGTATGCGGAGAGGGAGTGGGGCTTCCGAGGCAGGGGGTCCGGGAGTCTGTGTGGGGGGGTGTGGTGGATACCTGCAGAGCCGGTTGCATGGAGCCACTGTATTAGCACATCATTTTCACCTAGCTAAATTGTTTCTGGGTACAGAGAGGGATGGCTGCTGACAAAGGACCACACACATACACACACACACACACAAACACACACACACACACACACACACACACACAGAGGCACATAGACTAGCAAACTAGCTCAAACACACACAGCTACAGCACCAACAAACAAAAAGACAAATGTCCAAGATGCAGATAGACACACATTTGTCTGCAGATTCACACACAGACACACTCCCACACATATTCACCCTGCATATACTTTAAGAGTGTTCCCTTTGTCTTTTTTGCTTCCCTGCCTCTCTAAATTACTTTGAGCATTTCATACCTTGAGAAAGCCCTGACAAAGTCCTTTTTCCTGTTCATCAGCACTATTGAGAATGAAGGTAGTGTGTCTCGCAGCAGTGGGAATGAGCAAGAAGCGTGAGCGGGAAAGGACATGCCGAGTAAAGTAGTGGGTAATGAGAGGAAGAGAGCAGGGGAAATAGATAAGAGAGCGAGAGAGGAATAGAGGCTAAATGGAGAGAGAGAATTCAAAGAATAGTAGAAAAAGAGTATACGAGAAAGAGATGAGTGAAGAAATAAGGAGAGAGAGAAGAAAAAAGTAGAGTAGAGACTAAATTGAAGGACATAGAATTCTATAGAAAAGGGAAAAAGAGAGAGGGAACATTGACAGTGCTGGAGCATTTGCTCCAGATCAGTGGTGCCTCCCCACTGTGTCGATGTTGCCACACGGAGCTCCTTCATCATCTCTCTCACCTGGAGAACAGAGACTTTCAAGGCTGCTCATCTGCTCACCTCAATTACCAATTCCCCATCAGGGCCTCACAGGGGCCATGACATGCACACACATACACACACATGCACAAGCAAGCAGGGACACACGCACAAGTACGCACAGAAACGGTCGCATACTGTACACACCAGGGGTTGGAACTTAAATTATTTTGCAATCGTTTCGTTCTGAACAGAACCATTATGTTTGAATTCCATTCCACTGTTCCGAACAGCAAAATAAAGTTCAGAACCGGTTCGAACCAAAAAAAACGAACCTCCGAAACCATTTTCTTTTGTTTTACATTTAGCTCGATATTAAATTACTTCATCAATCAGTGTGGATAGAGCAGCTTGCTATGGAGCAGGTATGCGATTTAATCTTTATAGGAAAGTCGTTAAGAGCTAATTGTATTTTGCCTTAACAGCATGGTTTAATCATCATGGAAGAGAAACACACTGTGCTGCCAGTCACAGTGTAGGGCGCGAGATGCAGCTGATCTTTTGTGGGTGAGGAGAGTGCAAGAGAGGATGGAGGAAGCATGCCTTGAAGCGCTGGGCATCTTGTTATCAGACCCTGCGCCAGGATAACGTGACTAAGGGGGCAGTTGAGATCGGCGAGGGGGCAACATTTTGGGTGGTTCTTACATTGGAATTATATTGAATTCTGCTTATATCACACTATACCACAATAAACAATGTTCAAATGCAGAGACTCTGAGATCTTTTGAAGTGACAGGTTGGCCCATTTCCGCTGCGCCTAAAATATATTATCTGTGTATTATAATCTCTCTATTATCACCCTAAAATAGAGGCATTCTATCACTCAGGACAAAGATTCAGCAGGAGGCAGGCAGGTAGGTGCAAATTAGCGTTGTATTTATTTATTGGTCTTAACCAATAAGACACAGATGGGGTACCAGGCTCAGATACAGTTTCTCCTTGAGTTACCTAAAAGTGAACTAACTAGAACATCCCCAAACGGGCACTTAAATATATTTGGCCACACCTATTCTTCACCTTTTCTGCCAGGTATATCTATGCAAGCTAAAAGCCAATTTATGCTTTCCAGCATTACCATCCGGAGGCTCTGTATGGAGTGTTTGACGCAATTGCTGAGCTTTCGGAGGCCAAATCGAGCTCCGTACAGCATCGCCGTGCGCCTCCCAAATGTTGTAACAATACGGAGGGCTTCGTATAGCTCCGCATTGACATGATTGGTTGACGGTAGGTGGGTGCGTGAGGTCTTGTATAAACACAAACTCACTTCCTTGACAACTTCCTTCACAACGGCTCTGCTCCGCAAAGCGCAAGAAGTATGAATGCTCTGACTTCTGCGGAGGTGAATGCTCTGACTTCTGCGGAGGTGAATGCTCTGACTTCTGCGGAGGCCGCATCGAAGTAAATGATGTATGCCACTGCAGACATCGGATTGACCATGCAGAGCCATTAAAGCACACGTTCACACAACATTAAACATGACGGAGAAACCGGAAACATGCTCCCAAAACAAAGACAAAATATAAATTGACAGTAAATTAGTAAAATAAACCAAAAGTTATTTATTACAAGTGGTGCACAGTTTGTGAACTCTCCAAACAATGTTTCCACTTCGAGAATGAGAATGGTATGAACGCATATTATATTTGATGAATTATAACAATTTCTGTAACCAAACATTCTACACTGAACAAAAATATAAAACGCAACATCCAACAATTTCAAAGATTTTACAGAGTTAGTTAATATAATTGAAATAAATTCATTAGGCCCTAATCTATGGATTTTAAATGACTAGGAATACAGATATGCATCTGTTGGTCACAGATACCTTAAAAAAAAGATAGGGGCGTGGATCAGAAAATCAGTCAGTATCTAATGTGACCACCATTTGCTTCATGAGGCGTGACACATTTCCTTCACATAGAGTTGATCAGCCTGTTGATTGTCTTCTATGGAATGTTTTCCCGCTCCTCATCAATGGCTGTGTGAAGTTGCTGGATATTGGCGTGAACTGCAACACGCTGTTGTACACATCAATCCAGAGCATCCCAAACATGCTCAGTGGGTGACATGTCTGGTGAGTATGCCAGCCATGGAAGAACTGGGACATTTTCAGCTTCCAGGAATTGTGTACAGATCCTTGCAACATGTGGCCGTGCATTATCATGCTGAAACATGAGGTAATGGCGGTGGATGAATTGCACCACAATGGGCCTCAGGATCTCGTCACGGTATCTCTGTGCATTCAAATTGCCATCGTTAAAATGCAATTGTGTTCGATGTCCATAGCTTATGTCTGCTGTTTAATCAGCTTCTTGATATACCACACTTGTCAGGTGGATGGATTATCTTGGCGAAGGAGAAATGCTCACTAACAGGAATGTAAACTAATTTGTGCACAAACTTTGAGAGAAATAAGCTTTTTGTGCATATGGACCATTTCTGGAATGTTTTATTTCAGCTCATGAAACATGGGACATATACACTTTACATGTGGCATTAATATTTTTGTTCAGCATACAGTGCATTCGGGAAGATTCGGGAAGTATTCAGACCCCTTGACTTTTATCACATTTTGTTACGTTACAGCCTTATTCTAAAATGGATTAAATTATTTTGTTCCATCAATCTACACACAATACCCCATAATGACAAAGCGAAAATATTTTTTGGGATCTTTTTTCTAATTTATATATTTTAAAAAATTACAACATGTATTTACGTAAGTACTCAGACCCTTGGCTATGAGCCTCGAAATTGAGCTCAGGTGCATCCTGTTTCCATTGATCATCCTTGAGATGTTTCTACAAGTTGATTGTAGTCCACCTGTGGTAAATTCAATTGATTGGACATGATTTGGAAAGGCACACACCTGTCTATATAAGGTCCCACAGTTGACAGTGCATGTCAGTGCAAAAACCACGCCATGAGGTCGAAGGAATTGTCCGTAGAGCTCCGAGACAGGATTGTGTCGAGGCACAGATCTGGGGAAGGGTACCAAAAAATTTCTGCAGCATTGAAGGTCCCCAAGAACACAGTGGCCTCTATCATTCTTAAATGGAAGAAGTTTGGAACCACCAAGACCAAACTGAGCAATCGGGGGAGAAGGGCCTTGGTCAGGGAGGTGACCAAGAACCCGATGGTCACCCTGACAGAGCTCCAGACTTCCTCTGTGGAGATGGGACAACCTTCCAGAAGGACAACCATCTCTGCAGCACTCCACCAATCAGGCCTTTATGGTAGAGTGGCCAGACAGAAGACACTCCTCAGTAAAAGGCACATGACAGCCCTCTTGGAGTTTGCCAAAAGGCACCTAAAGGACTCAGACCATGAGAAACAAGATTCTCTGGTCTGATGAAACCAAGATTGAACTCTTTGGCCTGAATGCCAAGCGTCACGTCTGGAGGAAACCTGGCACCATCCCTACGGTGGCAGTATCATGCTGTGGGGATGTTTTTCAGCAGCAGGGACTGGGAGACTAGTCAGGATCGAGGGAAAGATGAACGGAGCAAAGTACAAAGAGATCCTTGATGAAAACCTGCTCCAGAGCGCTCAGGACCTCAGACTGGGGCGAAGGTTCATCTTCCAACAGGACAGAGACCCTAAGCACATAGCCAAGACAACGCAGGAGTGGCTTCGGGACAAGTCTCTTGAGTGGCCCAGCCAGAGCCTGGACTTGAACCCGAACAAAGAATGGGAGAAACTCCCCAAATACAGGTGTGCCAAGCTATGCCCTGAACATAAAATAATGTTATTAACCGGTTCCCATGGTTTTAAAATAACGGTTCTGTTCCGGAACAGTACAGATCACTTTAGTTTCAGGTTCGGGTTCTGTTCCTCAAATGTTTTCGTTATTTTCCGGTTTTCATTTCTATTCCCTGAACCGGTTCTAACCCTTGATACACACACGTTAAAAGTCACATACAGACACAGTTGCACACACACATACAGTCACACAAAGTCGCACACGCACGCACACTCTCTCTCATACATACAGTACACACAGAAACAATAAGACACACACACAGTCTCTCTCATACACACACACAGGGTTGATCTGATCAGCTGTCACTTTATACAATGAAGTGTGTCTTTCTTCCACATGCTCCATATGCTACCCACTGGGCTCATCATTATTACGGAAAATTGCTCCCACCTAACCCCCCTTTCCCAGAGAACCCTCTTCTTTCTGCACATTTTTAACATCTCAATTATCATTATCTTTGATTTGTACTTGAGCTCCCAAGGTGTACTAATTAGTTAGAGAGACACTCGTTTATTTTTCACCCTCTGGTAACTTTTAGGTTTTATCGTAACATCCTGAGTAGTGACTTCAGTGAATAAGGAGAAGTACTGGCACAGAGTGAGTTAGCTTCCCAAATGACACCCTATTCCCTACACCAGGGCTCTCCAACGCTGTTCCTGGAGAGCTACCCTCCTGTAGGTTTTCGCTCCAACCCCAGTTGTAACTAACCTGGTTCAGTTTATCAACCAGCTAATTATTAGAATCAGGTGGGCTAGATTAGGGTTGGAGTGAAAACCGACAGGACGGTGTTGGAGAGCCCTGCCCTACATAGTGCACTACTTTTAACTAGACCCCTATGGGCCCTGGTCAAAAGTAGTGCACTACATAGGGAATAGGGTTCCATTTGGGACGCAACCGGAAAGACTGGGGTAAATCAGGAAGTGTGAACTTCTGAAGCCGACTGGACCTTATGGTGGCAGGTGATACACAGTGAACACATTGACTGTGCAAAGGAAAATCAATTTGGTTCTCGTTTTCCGCATTTTGTGGTACCACTTGATGGATTCGATAACCTACACATAGATAATGGGAATGTACAGTAGGTGCCATCATCAAAGGGTCAATAGCTGGGAAAAGGAACCCAATGTATAGCATTGAAAGATTAGCAGTAGAAATCCACACCCTATCCTCAAACTAGGAGTATAGCTCTTCATTCTTCGCTAGTTAGAAGGAACCCAGGAAGACTAGCAGTCGCTAAGACGTCAGCTAATGGGGACCCAAATAGGGACCCAAATAAGCACATCAACACAATAGAACAACGACAGATACACAGTAGAGACACAGAAACCGCATTGTTTCACTCACCAGCACACTTGGTCCGGGTGATAAGCGGAGGTCCTGGAGGTCCTGTGCCCCCCTCGCCCGGCCGGGTCAGCAGAACCTTGATCTCATACTCCACGTCGGGGTCCAAATGCCAAAGCTTGTAGGTGGGGGCGTCCACGATGTGGGTCTCGGCCCAGTTTCCAGTGGTGGTGCGGTACTCCACCTCCTTCAGCATGATGGGGCCGTCCCCGATGATAGAGTTGGCGTTGGGCTTGAGCCACAGGTAGGTAGCACCCACTGCCAGGAGCTCTGGAGGGGCTATGGGCGTGGGAGGAGCTGAGGGGGCAGAGAGAGAGAGAGAGAGAGAGAGAGAGAGAGAGAGAGAGAGAGAGAGAGAGAGAGAGAGAGAGAGAGAGAGAGAGAGAGAGAGAGAGAGAGAGAGAGAGAGAGAGAGAGAGAGAGAGAGAGAGAGAGAGAGAGAGAGAGAATACCATGGAGATTAGAATGTAGGCCTAGGTCAGTGGTTTCCAAACGGATGTGGTTAAATGGTTAAGGTCTCTGGAATGTGTGCGGGAAAAGTTTGGAAACCCCTGGGATAGGTAATGGTGATTTAAGGGAGAATGAATTGGCAGCATGATTTGTTCAGTTATGAATGAATGCCATGGAATATGTAAACTTAATATCAAACACTTTCACCTTCACAAAATGAAATCAAAACCAAGCAGACTTGAGTGGGACCCCCCCTTTGCCAGAGCTAAATCGTAACCCAACTAAACTGATTGCCTGCAGGAGCATCACATCCAATGAGGTGAAGTGCCTCACCCTTTCCTATATCCCCCTTTGCTGCGTAGCCCTGATGCCCTGTGACACTATCCACAGGAGACGGCACGGGCTCCCAGTGCATTGACCGGCTCCATATCTCTACTTCCCTCCTCTCGACAGGGGGGAATGAGAAAGGAGAGAGAGACAGACAGTGAAAGAGAGAGAGAGAGAGATAAGCAGAGAGAGGGAGACAGAGAAGGAGAGAGAGAGAGAGAGACAGACATACAGAAGCAGAAAGTCAGAGAGAGAAAGAGAGAGAGCGGAGTAAAGCAGAGGAGTGGGTAATAATCCTCGTCTAAGCATGGGAGACCGCCCATGAAGGTACCCAGCCATGCGTAGCAGTGGCGGACCCAGTCCCCCATTAGAGGGTGTTGCTCAGTGTGTGTTCCCATGTAATTAACTAAGCCAGATTACCAGGCCACATTTAGCTCCTCTGTGGTTGGAGAGAGACTGCAGAATGGAGCCGGAGACTGAAGAAGCTGCAGCTGTCTTGGGGTGATACTCAGGGAGAGTTTACTCTATGACTAAAGATAAATTAGGTAATACTTAACTTGAAATGTACGGTGTCCATATAAGGACACAGACTCAGAAGGAGTTGCCTAAGGACACCGTAGAAGTGGAGGTTAAGAAAGTCCACGTAGAGGTTCAGAACTAGGGTCAGGATTTTTTCCCTGACTATGTGACCCGTGGGAAAAACTCTGGGCCCTCGTTATAATGATGAACGAACGTTAATACCCCCTGTTACGTAGGGTGACATAGAGAGCGTTCAAACGTCCTCACTGAACTGCAACAATAATGCTATCATCATGCGGTTTAAATCTGCTGTTGTAATCAATCACGGCCTGTTAGCAAAAAGTATTTTGTTAATGTTTGCCAGTGCGTTATGGAAGAATAATGGTCCACACTCTAAAGCAAAGTCTGGTTTTAAGAGCCGCGTCTCTCAAAAAATTTCCGAAGGCCCATTACAATATGCATTGTGCTTGCATTCTTGGGAGTAAATGCCTCATCTATCATCAGGCTCCTGTTCATCTCGGGGAAGTGGAGTCTCCGAAAGGTGCAGAATTATTATAAAGCATTGCTCCCCCCCCAACCCCTTCCATTAATGAACGTGCAATACTTCATATAATTTGGTAAAGGCAAAGACCCGTGTCAGCACAACCTATCAGCAGTCTTCTCACCGCCACTTCTCATTGGCTGGGGCTATTTGAACACCACCACGGCACCGCCCACCAGAGAGAAACACAGATGTTCGAAACTGAGTGATTTCTGATGAAAATGTGCCATCCAGGTAAGTCATCATTACGAATGGGAGAGTGAACAGGGAACGGGTGAGGCAACGTTTACAGGCATGGTGAGAGCAAATACTGCACGCGGTGTCGTTATGCTTTGATTGTGCATGCGAACGTATCTGGTGAAATAAAAGTAGCCGGATAGGTACATGAGTAAAAGGCAAAAAATCCCACTTAAAAACTTGTTGTAAACTCTATTGATACAGTCTCAAGGGATGATTTAACCTAAAGTCCAAATAACCCAGGCTTTAAGTGTCAGTGAACAAATACAAAAGCTAAAATCAAAAGCCTGACTTTTCCCTTTTTCCCTGGCTGTGTTTTAAATGCATTCATATTTAGCAGCTTTGCCTCATGAATCTCCACAGGAAGAAAGCTGAGAGCACTCAATCACTCCATCGCCCCCTCTGTCTCACCATCTCATCCGCTCATGCAAAGAGGAGAGAACCATCTACCACCCTGAGATACACAACCTGGGAACAATGATGTCATAGAGGGGATTGGGTCTGTGAGAGCACACACACACACACACACACACACACACACACACACACACACACACACACACACACACACACACACAAGCAGAGCACACACACTCTTACTCACAAAATCACATCCATAAGCTTACTCTCCATCACACATACACACAGAAACCAACACAAACATACAGTAAATTATCTCTCTATCAAACACACACACCCTCTCTGTTCAACACACTTCCTCCTTCCATCTGACTACTACTCAGTGATGGTGGTCCGAGTGAATAATTGTCCCTATTCTCGAGAGCTGCGAGTTGTATACTCAGGAGTTGTCCCTCCGAGTTGTATACGCAGGAGGCCTGGGACTACCATTACCACCACCATCATCAGCAGTGGACCCTAACGCAAAGGCTGGCTGCCACAATGGCAATAAGTCCCAGACTTCATTCAGAAAGTATTCAGACCCCTTCCCTTTTTTCACATTTTGTTACGTTACAGCCTTATTCTAAAAGTGATTAAGGTAAAAAAAAAAAAAAAGCAATCTACACACAATACCCCATAATGACAAAGCAAAAACAGGTTTTTAGAAATGTTTGCAAATGTATAATTTTTTTAAAACAGAAATACCTTAGTTACATAAGTATTCAGACCCTTTGCTATGAGACTCGAAATTGAGCTCAGGTGCATCCTGTTTCCATTGAGCATCCTTGAGATGTTTCTACAACTTGATTGGAGTCCACCTGTGATACATTAAATTGATTGGACAGGATTTGGAAAGACACACCTGTCTATATAAGGTCCCACAGTTGACAGTGCATGTCAGAGCAAAAACCAAGCCATGAGGTCGAAGGAATTGTCTCTAGAGCTCCGAGACAGGATTGTGTGTTTTTCAGCGGCAGGGACTGGGAGACTAGTCAGGATAGAGGGAAAGATGAACGGAGCAAAGTACATAGAAATACTTGATGAAAACCTGCTCCAGAGCGCTCAGGACCTCAGACTTGGGCGAAGGTTCACCTTCCAACAGGACAATGACCCTAAGCACACAGCCAAGACAACGCAGGAGTGGCTTCGGGACAAGTCTCTGAAATGTCCTTGAGTGGCCCAGCCAGAGTCCGGACTTGAACCCGATCAAACATCTCTGGAGAGACCTGAAAATAGCTGTGCAGCAACACTCCCCATCCAACCTGACAGTGCTTGAGAGGATCTGCAGAGAAGAATGGGAGAAACTCCCCAAATACAGGTGTGCCAAGCTTGTAACGTCATACCCAAGAAGACTCAAGGCTGTAATCGCTGCCAAAAGTGCTTCAACAAAGTACTGAGTAAAGGGTACTTTTGTAATATGTGATATTTCCGTTTTTTATTTTTAATACATTTGCAAAAATTATGGGGTATTGTGTATAGGGAAAAAAACAATTTCATCCATTTTAGAATAAGGCTGTAACGTAACAAAATGTGGAAAAAGTGAAGGTGTCTGAATCCTTTCTGAAAGCAGTGTACATGGATGTATTTTTCAAGTTTGTGTGATTGTTTTTAAAATGGTCAAATTAATAAACTAAAAAGCATCCCAAAAGGCATCCTATTGGCACCCCAAATGGCCCTTAGGGCTCTGGTCAAAAGTAGCACACTTTGTAGAAAAAAGGGTGCCATTTGAGACGCAACTGCTGCCTCTTAGCACCGAGACCCTAATGAACTTATTGCATCAGTGTGAGGGAGCTAGACAACAATTTAGATATCAGTGCTCTTGCACCTGGTCTTGTCTTGGTCGTAGGTTTTTATTCATATTGTAGGATGTTCTGGGGATATCAGTGTTGTATGAAGTGATTGAGAGTTGAAATAATAAGAGAATGATCATAAAGCTTCAATTAGAATATTGGGTCTCATTGTCTGAAGGCTGGAAGGTGTAATGGTATTCTGCATGCTCACTTTACCCCAAACATTACCCTGGTTACTGTGCCTCCTGGACCCAACTGCATCGCTGCATCTCTGTGTGATATCTCCTGTAATAACAGCCCAACAACAGGCACAGAGACATGATCTGGACTTACAACAACTTCACCAGGGAAGTTCTTCCGGAACTTCTCTCAGGGAGCCAAAGAAAGAAAAGATGCAGGTGACAAAAGATGCCATCTTGTTCTCAAGGAGGCTTTTTATTCCTAAGAAGAAATATCCTCTATAGAGTAAGAGGAATCCTTGAAAGCAGTGTTTCCCCTTGGAAATAACAAAACATGTTGAGAGGAAGACCGAGAGTAGAAAGGGTCATGTGACTGTCGTAGTCTATCAAAGCAACAAGTCGGGTGTTGCATCCTTCAGCCTCTCTGGAGGGATCGGGCCAAATGCCCTTATCGAAGGCGCTCCGCTAAATGGGGTTCACTGCCATTTCCCGGTGTTGATATTTTTGCAGCGTGTGCTAGCCACACCGTGGCTATCAGTGCGTGCTTTGGCGCATGCAGGGCGAGACCAGGGCCCTATAATTTCCCCTAGTCTTTATCAGCTGGCACTCCATCGGGGGACAATCACACGGTATCAGATCAGGCCCTGGTGGGCACAGGAAGGAAGATAGCTGGAAATGGGGAGGAAAAAGTATAGCGTAAAATGGGAATTTGTAGCTGTGAGACAACAATTACCTAAATCTGTTTTGCCCTTGCACTTGCAAAAAAAGGTGATGGAGAAAAGTGAGGAGATGCACGCTGAAACGTCATTAGCCCAGACTACCAGCCTCCTAGGTCCCAGCATCATTATCAGCACAAGCCTATTTCTCAGCTCCCTGAATTCAGTAGAGGCACACCGATAGCCCCAACTGCTTTAATGTGCAGCGCACTGAAGGGAACGCCATGCCACCCAGGAGTGGGCCCTCGGAGCGTTCTGCTGATTAAATCAATTTATTTCATGATTTTTCCAGGGACCGGTTCCCTCCACCTTTATTGAGAGCTGATAACAGCTTGAGGATCTTGAGGATCTGAGCAGGAGTCATTTAAGGTAGTGTAACAACAGGAATCGTAATATCGCTCTAGTATCTGCATGTTTTGCACTGGTATCATAGTATACCGAGGCTCATCTTTTCCTAGCATTGCTTTTGAATGTGCTGGATTTAGGGTCATTATTAAATACATTTTATTTATACTTTTATATCAGTAGTGCTACGATTTGACCTATGTGGAGGACACATGGAGTCTTATCTCCATTCTAGGGTGATTGGATATGTATTTGGGGGAACACATTGTATTGTATATATCGCTCGCCTCGGCTAATGTATTCTCTGCCTTTGTTGCCTGTGCCTGTGATGTTACTTTCCAGTGCATGCCCACAAAGAATGCTTTAATCAAAAGGTGAGGCAACACAAAGGCCAGGGTAGAAAACATATCTGAGTGAGGATATACAATGATATATATATATATAGAGAGAGAGAGAGAGAGAGAGAGAGAGAGAGAGAGAGAGAGAGAGAGAGAGAGAGAGAGAGAGAGAGAGAGAGAGAGAGAGAGAGAGAGAGAGAGAGAGAGAGAGAGAGAGAGAGAGAGAGAGAGAGAGAGAGAGAGAGAGAGGGGGGAAATGCATCTACTTCCAACCTGCACTCAAAAGGAGTGAGGCCCAGGTAGAGAGCCAATGAAAGGCGTATCCCAGGGGGAGATGTCTCCCTCACAGGAGCCATGGTAATGAATCCCCACTGCTCAAAGGAAACACACCGCTGTGGACACCTGGGCCTGCAATTCCAACTCCAAAAACACACACGGGTGCACACAGACAAAGACACACACACACTCCAACCCCATCTCTGTTCATTTTATGACACATCCACACACATCCACATACAGTCACTCTCTGATCCAAGGAGAAAAAGAAGAGAGACGTACTCTCTCTTGGCATAGGGGTGAAAATATATAGCAGATATTATTCCAATATAATGTATATATGAGCTGTTTTGAAGTAGTTACTGTTTGGTCGGTACTGCTGGAGGGGAAAAAGACTATAGGAAATAAATACACACACACACAACCTCCCCAACCACATACACACAAACCAAGACACACATACACACAAACAGATAAATAAACTGGCAAATAACTGTTTGAAGTACTAACTCTCAGGCTGGCTGCTTATCTCCCCTGAAGTATTATGGCTCTCTAATCCATCTCTGTAACTCAGCCTCTTCACAGGCAGCTTCCTGCCTCAGTGCGCCGCAGCACAGCCCCAAATCCTCTGGTAATGCTGTCTTCCTGGGCTGTCTCCTTGGAGATAACGTAGGCCTCCCCGTTTCGCCATCATGCCATGACAGCTTCCCTCTCTCTCTCTCCTGCTGCCCTAGCCCCCCCACTATCACTGTTATAGTGGGGGCCCACCTCGGGCCCCATCTCCAGTGGCCCTCTGCTTCTCTGTAGGGGCCTCCATATACTCACACCGAGGGGTTCAGACTGATCATCCGGTCGGCTGCACTAGATAAGCTATGGTGGAATCACAGGGAGGTATGGAGTGCTACAGCATATGGACACGGACCAAGGTTGATTCTATGTGACTGTTTGTCAGAGAGAGAGAGAGAGAGAGAGAGAGAGAGAGAGAGAGAGAGAGAGAGAGAGAGAGAGAGAGAGAGAGAGAGAGAGAGAGAGAGAGTGAGAGAGAGAGAGAAAGAGAGAGGGGGGGAGTGAGAGACAGAGAGAGAGAGACAGAGAGAGAGACAAGAGAGAGAGAGAGAGAGAGAGAGAGAGAGAGAGAGAGAGAGAGAGAGAGAGAGAGAGAGAGAGAGAGAGAGAGAGAGAGAGAGAGAGAGAGAGAGAGAGAGAGGAAAGAGAGAGGGGAGAGTGAGAGAGAGAGAGAGAAAGAGAGAGAGGGGGGAGTGAGAGACAGAGAGAGAGAGAGAGAGAGAGAGAGAGAGAGAGAGAGAGAGAGAGAGAGAGAGAGAGAGAGAGGAGAGAGTCTACTGAGCTTCTTACTGTCAGCTAAATGAGCGCCCATCAAGCCGCAGTCAAAGGGAATTTGGTTCATGCCATACAGCTTGCTGCAAGTCAACTAAAGCAACTTAAAATGGCTTGTGGAAAGGAGCTGCGCAAACCACTTATAGTCACTAGTAGAGCATTAACATTTACCTGGAAAGAACGAGGGAAAAGACAAGCTATTCCTCAAGTAAAATGGTTTCAACAGACTATCATCTCGGTAACTTGCATCAAACGCCATGCTCTATCAACTGAGCTACATCCCTGCCGGCCATTCCCTCCCCTACCCTGGACGACACTGGGCCAATTGTGCGCCGCCCATGAGTCTCCCGGTCGCGGCCGGCCGGCTGTATGGTCTTGACATACTACTACACACTTCACATACTATTGATCTCTGCCATCACTTCTCTGCAGATGGGGGCTGTACAATCCACAATAGCTTCACTCCATCCAGTGTGCTACCACCAGAACATAAAGGGGGGAAGGAACTGTCAAGGTCCGTAACAAACCCTTCTCTTCCTCTCCTCGGCTGAGTTATAGCCCATAGGGCTCTGTTAAAAAGTAGTGCACTATACAGTGAGGGAAAAAATTATTTGATCCCCTGCTGATTTTGTACATTTGCCCACTGACAAAGACATGATCAGTCTATCATTTTAATGGTAGGTTTATTTGAACAGTGAGAGACAGAATAACAACCAAAAAATCCAGAAAAACGCATGTCAAAAATGTTATAAATTGATTTGCATTTTAATGAGGGAAATAAGTATTTGACCCCTCTGCAAAACATGACTTAGTACTTGGTAGCAAAACCCTTGTTGGCAATCACAGAGGTCAGACGTTTCTTGTAGTAGACCACCAGGTTTGCACACATCTCAGGAGGGATTTTGTCCCACTCCTCTTTGCAGATCTTCTCCAAGTCGAGGCAGACGTTTGGCAACTCGAACCTTCAGCTCCCTCCACAGATTTTCTATGGGATTAAGGTCTGGAGACTGGCTAGGCCACTCCAGGACCTTAATGTGCTTCTTCTTGAGCCACTCCTTTGTTGCCTTGGTCGTGTGTTTTGGGTCATTGTCATGCTGGAATACCCATCCACGACCCATTTTCAATGCCCTGGCTGAGGGAAGGAGGTTCTCACCCAAGATTTGACGGTACATGGCCCCGTCCATCGTCCCTTTGATGCGGTGAAGTTGTCCTGTCCCCTTAGCAGAAAAACACCCCCAAAGCATAATGTTTCCAACTCCATGTTTGACGGTGGGGATGGTGTTCTTGGGGTCACAGGCAGCATTCCTCCTCCTCAAACCCGGCGAGTTGAGTTGATGCCAAAGAGCTCGATTTTGGTCTCATCTGAACACAACACTTTCACCCAGTTCTCCTCTGAATCATTCAGATGTTAATTGGCAAACTTCAGACGGGCCTGTATATGTGCTTTCTTGAGCAGCGGGACCTTGCGGGCGCTGCAGGATTTCAGTCCTTCACGGCGTAGCGTGTTACCAATTGTTTTCTTGGTGACTATGGTCCCAGCTGCCTTGAGATCATTGACAAGATCCTCCCGTGTAGTTCTGGGCAGATTCCTCACCGTTCTCATGATCATTGCAACTCCACGAGGTGAGATCTTGCATCGAGCCCCAGGCCGAGGGAGATTGACAGTTATTTTGTGTTTCTTCCATTTGCGTATAATCGCACCAACTGTTGTCACCTTCTCACCAAGCTGCTTGGCAATGGTCTTGTAGCCCATTCCAACCTTGTGTAGGTCTACAATCTTGTCCCTGACATCCTTGGAGAGCTCTTTGGTCTTGGCCATGGTGGAGTGTTTGGAATCTGATTGATTGATTGCTTTTATGCAGGTAACAAGCTGAGATTAGGAGCACTCCCTTTAAGAGTCTGCTCCTAATCTCAGCTCGTTAACTGTATAAAAGACACCTGGGAGCCAGAAATCTTAATGATTGAGAGGGGGTCAAATACTTATTTCCCTCATTAAAATGCAAATCAATTTATAACATTTTTGACATGCGTTTTTCTGGATTTTTTTGTTGTTATTCTGTATCTCACTGTTCAAATAAACCTACCATTAAAATTATAGACTGATCATTTCTTTGTCAGTGGGCAAACGTACAAAATCAGCAGGGGATCAAATACTATTTTCCCTCACTGTATAGGGAATAGGGTGCCATTTGGGACTCACTCCTTGACTGTGGACATTCCCACTACCTCTTAATAAATTAGTCATGGCTCCACTGAATTATTCTCTCTTATGCCTCCACTGACCTCTGCACATAAAATATGATTGAACTGACTGGCCCAGTGCTGGATATTCAACGGTTCATCTTTTTCTCAAAACAGCATCTCATATCCCGTGTAGCTCAGTTGGTAGAGCATGGTGTTTGCAACGCCAGGGTTGTGGGTTGGTTTCCCACGGGGGGGCAGTATGAAAAGAAAAATATATATGCACTCAACTAACTGTAAGTCGCTCTGGATAAGAGCGTCTGCTAAATGACTAAAATGTACAAATATCACCCTGAGTTGATGAAGCTGAGTCAAAATGTATTTGAAAACGTTTGCCTTTTCGTGACATCTCGATAAAAATGTGTATAAATGGCGGCAATATGCAGAGGTGGGTTAAGGAGGAGGGTGGCAAATGTGAGTGGACGTAAAGGATAAATAACTGTCATCGTACATCTTCTTTAGTGTGCAACACCATTTATGAGGTGTGAACCTAGTCTGGGGAGTGAAAGTGGAGAAAGAGAAGAAGGGTGAGGAAGAGAGAGAGACAGTAAGAAATAGAGGAGAAAGTGATTAAAGATGAGTGGAGAGAGAGAGAAGAGAGAATGAAAAAAAAGTCAAGAAAGAGGGGAAATGAGAGAGGGCAGCCTGGTGTCATATACTAGACGTAACATAGTAAAAGTCAATCTGGGATACTCAAATTTGTATGATATGTTACGTTTGGTTACATAAAACAGAAGGTTACTTAAAGAGTGACTGCCCCTAAAAACCAACTAATCCCTTCGAAAATAGCCAATGTGGCGTCTATATGAGTCAGCAACATATATTCTTGACTACAAAGTGTAAATAGGATCATTTTGGTCATAAAGTCAGTCTCATCTCAAACGGAGTTTGGACCTGAGTGTGTCACAATGAGTAAATGAAGGTTGGGTTTGGATTACAATTATGTCAACAATTCATGCCCCCTTTTGCCAAGCTCCACGTGCAAATTGCCCCTCTGCCCACTTCATTTCCTTCATTGAATGGGGCTCTGTTGTTTCATCGCCCCCAACACATTCAAAGGATCAAGCCCAGAAGGATGCACAGACAACTATGGTTTGCATGCCCTGCTGAAGGACCCTAGTAATAGGGTGTTTGGAGTTCGTCGATCCCCAAGTCTGCACAAGTAATGCTAGCTTGTTGTGCAACGACCGGTGGTGGGAGTATAACCAGAGATACTGGAATATAATGACCTCTCTGGTATAACTTAGCTAATGACGTTAGACAAAGTTATTGCTGGTTATGTAGGTAGTTATCTTTTGGTAAAGCGAGGCAGGCTAGCTAACTTTAGCTAGCAAGGCAGGCTAGCTAACATTTTAGCTAACATTAGCATAGCTAGCTAACTAGCTAGATAACTAACGAGCTAGCTAGGTACCTAAATTAGTTAGGTTGTAGCACAAACAACTTTATTGTATTGTCTAGATACTGCTGGTTATGTAACGTTATCATTTGATAATGCTAGCGAGGCAGGCTAGCTGGTTACAGGCTAGCTAACGTTAGTTAGCTAGTAAGCTAGCTAATGCTAGCTAGCTAATGTTAGCCTACAAGTCAGATTTACAAGTTAGTTAGTAGCTCATACAAGTGTATTATGTAATGGATAATGGATGCAGCTATGGTGGTAGCTTACTCATGTCTGAGTCTGACTAATACAGTGAACTAGGAGAAACAAACCGTAACATCGTCACCGGGCTGAATCTAATCTAATCTGGAGCTACAGTCAGTCTATCTCTAAAGCATAGAATTAGCTTGACCAGAGTTACTGCCCTGATGACACAGACAGCTTTATCAACAACGGTAATGTGTCTTATGTGAAAAGTTTTGATAAACTAGTAGGTTAATTACCCAGCCAAGCAGATACAAGTAGTAGAGTTATTTTGGTTGTAAAGTGTAACGATCCCGGCAGTCTGAGTCGGGTCCTGTCTGTGGACTAGTTTTTTCTGCTCGTGATCTCCAGTTTCCCGAGGGTTCTGGAACGCTCCGGGGAGCTCTCTTGATTTCCGCACCTGCATCCCATCAGCAATCTGCACACCTGGTCCTGATCATCACCCTTCTTAGGCTCTGGCCTAACATCCATTCCCTGCCGGATCGTTAGCCATGAACAGTAGGTTTACCAGAGTATCAGTCTTAGAGCCTAGCGTTAGTTTTGTTGTTTTTGCACCTTGTTGTTTACTTACCTCCGTTTTGTTCCATCTGCAGTCACCCGTCCGGAACCTTCATCCAACCTCTGCCTGGTGGTCGGCGGCTGCCGACCCATGATGGGATCAACCACTGCACCCCCAACAACTAATCAACGCCGCCCGCTCTGTTCCCTGGATTATTCAGCATCACTCTTGAATTGTAAATAAACACTCACCTTCGTTTCAACTTACCTTGTCCTGGTCTGCTTCTGGGTTCTGGCTTTGCAACTCGTGACAGAACGATCCGGCCAGTAATGAACCCAGCGGACCTGGACTCTGTTCGCCATGCCATTACCCAGCAGGAGAAGATGTTGGGCCATCATAGCACGGTACTACAGGAGATCGCGTTGTCAGTTCGGAACCTTTCTACCGGTCTGACGGAGGTCCAGAACCAACGCCAGTTTCCGGTGGAGGATCCACTACCGGTTTCACCCATCTCGCCTGCCGCTTCTGGAGCTGTGTCCTTCCGTGAGCCCAAGGTTCCGACGCCGGATAAATATGAGGGGGGAGCTGGGAAGATGCCGTTCCTTCCTTATGCAGTGTGGATTAGTGTTCGATCTACAGCCCTACTCTTATGCCACAGACAAGGCTAGGATAGCCTTTGTGATTGAGTTGCTGCGTGGTCGAGCGCTGGAGTGGGCTTCAGCCGTTTGGGAACGACAGGATCCCTGCATGGCTTCATACCAGGGGTTCCACGGCCGAGATGAGGAAGCTCTTCGACCATTCCGTCCGAGGGAGGGACGCAGCTAGGCGCCTGTTTTCGCTCGCCAAGGAACTCGCAGCGTGGCCGACTTCGTGATCGAGTTCAAGACGTTGGCTGTGGAGAGTGGGTGGAATGAGGAGTCTCTGCAAGCGGCCTTTTACCAGGGTCTGTCGGAGCAGCTCAAGGATGAGTTGATCTCCTATCCGGAGCCTAGTGACCTGGACAGCTTGGTAGCCTTGTCTATTCGGGTGGATAATCGAGTCCGAGAGCGAAGGAGGGAGAAGCAATGGGTTCCGTCCAACCGATCAGCTTCTCAGGTTCCAGTCGGGTCGTCAAACTGCGCGGCTCGCTAAAGTTGGGAGGACTTTTAGCGAGCCAGTTTCGACCTCTCAATACCTCTGTCAGACCCCGTTTCCCGGCTACCCTTATGAACAGGAATCAGAGCTTAGCGATTAACGCTTTTGTCGATTCAGGTGCCGATGGAAGCTTTCTAGATGCCGAGTTGGTGGAACAGCTGGGGCTTTCCAAGGAGCAATTGCCGGAAGCCATTGAAGCTACCACTCTGGACGGCAGTAGTCTGGCACGTATCACGATGAGGACTGAACCGGTTAAGATGCTGTTGTCGGGGAATCATTCTGAGATGATTTCATTCTTCATTCTGCCGTCTTCCCATGTTCCTCTGGTCCTTGGATACCCCTGGCTGAAGGAACACAATCCCACGTTCGATTGGGTGACGGGCAAGGTAACGAGTTGGAGCCTTGATTGTCATGCTAACTGTCTCAAGACTGCCTGTCCCCATTCGGTTCCCAGTCAGGTGATTGAGGCTAAACCCCCAGATTTGTCCCTGGTTCCCGAGACATATCACGATTTGGGGAAGTTTTCAGTAAGCAGAAGGCTCTGTCACTCCCTCCCCACCGACCATATGATTGTGCCATCAACCTGTTCCCTGGAGCTGTCTACCCCAAGGGAAGGTTATACAGTATCTCCCGACCTGAACGTGAGGCTTTGGAGACCTACATCAAGGAGTCCCTAGCTGCTGGTCTCGTTCGTCCCTCGTCATCACCCCTGGGGGGCAGGATTCTTCTTTGTGGGTAAGAAGGATGGCTCTCTTCGACCGTGCATTGATTATCGGGGGTTGAATGACATCACGGTCAAGAACAAGTATCCCCTGCCCTTGATGAGTTCTGCCTTCGACTCCTTACAGGGTGCTACGGTGTTCACCAAGCTAGACCTACGCAATGCGTATCACATGGTCCGGATCAGAGAGGGGGACGAGTGGTTGACGGGTTTCAATACACCGATGGGTCACCGAGTATCAGGTGATGCCGTTTGGACTGACCAATGCTCCAGCGGTATTCCAGAGTATGGTGAACGACGTCCTGAGAGATATGATCGGTCTCTTTGTGTTTGTTTACCTGGATGACATTCTGATCTTCTCGAAGGAACCTTCCGACCACGTCCAGCATGTCCGGCAGGTTCTGCAGCGATTGTTGGAGAATCGCCTGTTCGTGAAGGCCGAGAAGTGCGAGTTTCACGCCCACACGACATCCTTTCTCGGGTACATCATCTCCAGGGGAGAGATTAGGATGGACCAGGAGAAGGTTAGAGCGGTTCTGGAATGGGCCCAGCCCGGTACGAGATTGCAGCTCCAGAGATTTTTGGGGTTTGCGAATTTCTACCGCAGATTCATCCGGGGATTACAGCCGTGTGGCCGCTCCGTTAACTGCCTTGACTTCCAGTATCAGGACCTTCAAGTGGAATCCGGAGGCGGATCGAGCGTTTCTGGATTTGAAGAGGCGATTCACCAACGCACCGATTCTCTCTCAACCGGACACGGCCCGTCAGTTCGTCGTTGAAGTGGGACGCGTCTGATGTGGGAGTTGGCGCCATCCTGTCGCAGCGATGCTCCACGGACAGTAAACTCCATCCCTGCGCCTACTACTCGTCGCCTTTCGCCTGCGGAGAGGAATTACGATGTGGGTAACCGGGAGCTTCTCGCGGTGAAACTTGCCTTGGAGGAGTGGCGTCACTGGTTGGAGGGGGCGGAGCAACCGTTTATTGTCTGGACTGACCACAAGAATCTTGCTTACGTGCAATCGGCTAAACGTCTCAACTCCCGTCAGGCCAGGTGGGCGTTGTTTTTCGGACGATTCAAGTTTTCCCTGACGTTCCGACCTGGATCTAAGAACGGCAAGGCGGACGCCTTGTCCCGGATGTTCTCCAAGACGGAGGAGAGTGGGTCCAAGACCGAGACAATTCTCCCCCGGAACTGCGTCGTGGGAGCAGTTATGTGGAAGATTGAGGAGGAGGTGCTGGCGGCCCTTCGGACTCAGCCCGGTCCCGGTAACGGTCCACCCGGTCGGTTGTTTGTGCCTGAGTCGGTTCGTCCTGCTGTCCTCAAATGGTCCCACGCCAGCAAGATGGCTTGTCACCCTGGCGTGGCTCGGACAATGGCGTTTCTTCGCAGACGTTTTGGTGGCCTGCCATGGCCGAGGATACTCGGGGTTTTGTTGCTGCCTGTCCAGTGTGTGCGCAGAATAAGAGTACCAATCGGCCCAGCTCTGGACTACTTCACCCCCTTCCTATTCCCCGGCGACCATGGTCGCATCTGGCCCTGGACTTCGTCACTGGGTTGCCCGCTTCTGAGGGGAACACGGTCGTTCTGACTATCGTGGACAGATTCAGCAAGTTCGCCCACTTTGTGCCAATTGCCAAGCTTCCCTCTGCCTCGGAGACGTCCGAGATCCTGGTTAGGGAGGTTTTCAGGGTCCACGGGTTGCCCAGTGATATCGTTTCCGACCGTGGCCCTCAGTTTACCTCTGCTGTCTGGAAGTCCTTCTGTTTGGCCATTGGAGCTACAGTCAGTCTCACATCTGGTTTTCACCCCCAATCCAATGGTCAGGCGGAGAGAGCCAACCAGAAGATGGAAACCACGCTACGCTGCCTGGTCTCTTCCAACCCCACCTCCTGGGTCTCTCAGTTGCCTTGGGTTGAGTATGCCCACAATACTCTCCCTACATCTGCCACTGGGATGTCTCCCTTCCAGTGCCTGTATGGCTACCAACCTCCCTTGTTCCCTTCTCAGGAGAAGGAGCTCTCAGTGCCCTCTGTTCAGGCCCATATTCGTCGTTGCCACCGGACCTGGCATCGGGCCAGAAAGGCACTCCTTAGAGTTTCGGACCGGTATCAGCTCCAGGCGAATCGTCGCCGGATCCCCGCTCCCACCTATACCATCGGAGATAGGGTCTGGTTGGCCACACGGGATCTTCCGTTACGGACTGAGTCTAGGAAGTTGTTACCGAAGTTCATTGGTCCGTTTGTGGTGGAGAAGGTGATCAATCCAGTGGCAGTTCGACTCAAACTACCGAGGACGCTCAGAGTCCATCCCACCTTTCATGTCTCCTGCCTCAAGCCGGTTTTCCTCAGTCCTCTGTTGCCTCCTCCGCCTCCTCCTCCTCCTCCTCGGATGATCGGAGGTGGTCCTGTCTACACGGTGCGACGAATCATGGATTCCAGACGGCGGGGCCGGGGTTTCCAGTATCTCGTGGACTGGGAGGGGTATGGTCCTGAAGAGAGGAGTTGGATTCCGCGGCGACAGATCCTAGATGCTGACCTCATCCGTGACTTCTACCGCCTCCATCCTGGCGCTCCCGGGAGTCCGCCCGGTGGCGTTCGTCGGAGGGGGGTACTGTAACGATCCCGGCAGTCTGAGTCGGGTCCTGTCTGTGGACTAGTTTTTCTGCTCGTGATCTCCAGTTTCCCGAGGGTTCTGGAACGCTCCGGGGAGCTCTCTTGATTTCCGCACCTGCATCCCATCAGCAATCTGCACACCTGGTCCTGATCATCACCCTTCTTAGGCTCTGGCCTAACATCCATTCCCTGCCGGATCGTTAGCCATGAACAGTAGGTTTACCAGAGTATCAGTCTTAGAGCCTAGCGTTAGTTTTGTTGTTTTTGCACCTTGTTGTTTACTTACCTCCGTTTTGTTCCATCTGCAGTCACCCGTCCGGAACCTTCATCCAACCTCTGCCTGGTGGTCGGCGGCTGCCGACCCATGATGGGATCAACCACTGCACCCCCAACAACTAATCAACGCCGCCCGCTCTGTTCCCTGGATTATTCAGCATCACTCTTGAATTGTAAATAAACACTCACCTTCGTTTCAACTTACCTTGTCCTGGTCTGCTTCTGGGTTCTGGCTTTGCAACTCGTGACAGTAAAGTGCATTATCAAAACGCTTTGTCCTTTTTTTAATATCAAATTGCAATTTACCACTTGGCTGTCTATTGTATGACCCTGTCACAGGCCCTCCCAGTCAACACCACCTCATAAGATGAGGAAGTACATTGTTTATGATGTTGCCTGCTGCAGTTGTTCGAGAGATGTCAATTTTGCAGCCGAACATGGAACCTAGAGAATGCCAGCAAGGGGACCCTCAGCATCACGCAGACATGCCCTCGCTGTGAGCATTCCTATAAATAGAACAGGGATGACACTTGAATCAGGTTGGTGACATTTGACCTGGTCAAAGGTCAAAACAGTTTCGAGTTTTGTCCCAATTCACCTTCATTACCTGGTGGAACCAACCCTAACCCATTATGATATCTGAAGTGAAACAGAAAGATGAATGCAGCAATCAGGTTGTTTCCACCATGCTAATCATGACCACCATTGAGAATATAATCAGTGCTCTGTGTGTATCTTTGATCAGGGGCCAGGAGCTGATCTATGCTGTCATGCCCATCAATAGGGCGCTGGCAAAGACCTTACCTCCAGCCTCACCTTTTGCCTGCTCACCAATGGTTGTCGATGGGGAGACCAGAATTAGGTAGGTTTAGTCTGACCTGTTCAAACTTCAACATTTTTCAGACATCACCTATCCTAGCTATCATTTGGTAATAGAACAGTGACTATGTGTTTATGTATTCACAGAAAAGTGTATGGAGCCAGCACATGGAGACTTGCAAGATGATGTGATGAAGTCCAGACTGACAGACGCGCTTGTATTCTGATGTCTCTAAATGGAGAGAGACCTGGCACTCTGCATAACAATTTTACTAGACATAACATTTACTTGTATTGTCTTTTTTATTATTGAATTGAATGGTATCAGTCAAAATGGGAAGGATCAAACCCGGTGTATTCTTCACCAGGATCAGGGAACTCCTGTTGTATACGGGACACCTCACAGGAAGGTATAACCACTCAGACATGTTTTCCAAGGTAGCCCCATTACCACAAGATTGCCGATAGGTACAGATCGTGTGGGAATGACAATGAAATATTAAATGTGCACATTGTTATATTAGCAGAACACTGCTTCTATGGTATTATGTAAAGGGTTGTTTATTCTACATAGACCTGTTACTACATTTTAAAGTTATCAAACCACTTAGTTTAGAGTATCTACATAAATTCGGCAGTCGCATTCTTCTCATATTACTCTGTAGGCTACTGACCTATTCAAAACTTCCTCCTGCATCTCAACAGCTGCAGGCAAGGTTCTGACATATGGGTGTGTCTTGATGGTGGCAAGGACACACCCAAGAAACACCCACATCAAACCACAGCCCAAGCCAACTCACGTTTGGCTTCTATCATGGCCACCAACATTTCTTGAGGACCAAGAGTTCCCCTTTAAGGCAAAAACAAAAGGAGGGTGGTTGGTCGGGGTGAATAGGTGGATGTATACCGCGAACATCTAGCAACCCAAAGGTTGCATGTTTGAATCTCATCACAGACAACTTTAGCAACTTTGCAACTACTTACTACTTTTGTGCTACTTTGCCACTACTTAGCATGTTAGCTAACCCTTCCCCTAACCTTAACCCTTTAAGCTAACTCGTAACCGTAACCTAACCCTAACCTTAACCCCTAGCCTAGCTATCATTAGCCACCTAGCTAACATTAGTGTTAGCCACCTAGCCACCTAGCTAACGTTAGCCACAACAAATTGGAATTCGTAAGATATCATACGCATTGCAAATACATAACATATTGTACGAAATCGATTATGGACATCCACAAAGTAATACATACCATATGAAACGTAACATATTATCCTAAATGGAGGGAGACAGATTTACATTTATTACGTTACGTCTACCCCTGAGTCCAGGTTGGAGAGGGAGAGAGGTATGAAGATGTGGAGTGAGAGAGAAAGAAAAAGAGAGAAAGTAAGAGTCATATGAAAGCACATCTGAATCTTTATATATGGCAGCACTAAGAACATCCCTCCATCCCTCTATGTCCATCTCTCCATATCCATCCTTACACCCCTGTATCCTCCACCCCTCCATCTCTCCATCCCTCCACCCCTCCTTTTTTCCTCCACCCCTTCACCTGCTCGCTGACTCTGCCCACTATTCCAGTAGCGGATGTTATTAATAGCTTGGGACTCTGGCAGTGAGGGCCCGATTTATAAACCTCACTGTTCTAATCTCTTCCAATACCTGTAATTCCCTGCTTTTCCTCAGCCTTAAGAGACCCATAGATCCAGCCCATGTTGATGGGGAATTGAGAATGCCTGGAACGTAAAGTTCATAGTTCCACCAGGGGTAAGACTTGATTCGACCACTTCTTAGTCAACAGGTATTCAATCCAATTCCAACTATTATGTACAGTGAGGGGAAAAAAGTATTTGATCCTCTGCTGATTTTATACGTTTGCCCACTGACAAAGAAATGATCAGTCTATAATTTTAATGGTAGGTTTATTTGAACAGTGAGAGACAGAATAACAACAAAAAAATCCAGAAAGTCGCATGTCAAAAATGTTATAAATTGATTTGTATTTGAATTAGGTAAATAAGTATTTGACCCTCTCTCAATCAGAAAGATTTCTGGCTCCCAGGTGTCTTTTATACAGGTAACGAGCTGAGATTAGGAGCACACTCTTAAATCTCTGTATAAAGACACCTGTCCACAGAAACAATCAATAAATCAGATTCCAAACTCTCCACCATGACCAAGACCAAAGAGCTCTCTAAGGATGTCAAGGACAAGTTTGTAGACTTACACAAGGCTGGAATGGGCTACAAGACCATCGCCAAGCAGCTTGGTGAGAAGGTGACAACAGTTGGTGCGATTATTCGCAAATGGAAGAAACACAAAATAACTGTCAATCTCCCTCGGCCTGGGGCTCCATGCAAGATCTCACCTCGTGGAGTTGCAATGATCATGAGAACGGTGAGGAATCAGCCCAGAACTACACGGGAGGATCTTGTCAATGATCTCAAGGCAGCTGGGACCATAGTCATAGTCAGGACTGAAATCCTGCAGCGCCCGCAAGGTCCCCCTGCTCAAGAAAGCACATATACAGGGCCGTCTGAAGTTTGCCAGTTAACATCTGAATGATTCAGAGGAGAACTGGATGAAAGTGTTGTGGTCAGATGAGACCAAAATCGAGCTCTTTGGCATCAACTCAACTCGCCGTGTTTGGAGGAGGAGGAATGCTGCCTATGACCCCAAGAACACCATCCCCACCGTCAAACATGGAGTTGGAAACATTATGCTTTGGGGGTGTTTTTCTGCTAAGGGGACAGGACAACTTCACCGCATCAAAGGGACGATGGACGGGGCCATGTACCGTCAAATCTTGGGTGAGAACCTCCTTCCCTCAGCCAGGGCATTGAAAATGGGTCGTGGATGGGTATTCCAGCATGACAATGACCCAAAACACACGGCCAAGGCAACAAAGGAGTGGCTCAAGAAGAAGCACATTAAGGTCCTGGAGTAGCCTAGCCAGTCTCCAGACCTTAATCCCATAGAAAATCTGTGGAGGGAGCTGAAGGTTCGAGTTGCCAAACGTCAGCCTCGAAACCTTAATGACTTGGAGAAGATCTGCAAAGAGGAGTGGGACAAAATCCCTCCTGAGATGTGTGCAAACCTGGTGGTCAACTACAAGAAACATCTGACCTCTGTGATTGCCAACAAGGGTTTTGCCACCAAGTACTAAGTCATGTTTTGCAGAGGGGTCAAATACTTATTTCCCTCAATAAAATGCAAATCAATTCATAACATTTTTGACATGCGTTTTTCTGGATTTTGTTGTTGTTATTCTGTCTCTCACTGTTCAAATAAACCTACCATTAAAATTATAGACTGATCATGTCTTTGTCAGTGGGCAAACGTACAAAATCAGCAGAGGATCAAATACTTTTTTCCCTCACTGTATATGAAAAATAATGTTGGCACTAATATCTTCACTATAACTCTGTCTAACCAATGCTGTATCTATGCTGTAAAAGTATTGTATCTGATCACCCCAGAAATTCTCACTCTCTTGTTTTATATCAGCACTGGGTTGGCACCTCAGAATTCCCCTGGCTGATGCCAGTGTCTTTGAACACCTGAGCTGCCAACAGAGACAGCACAGAGACATCCCCTCCCTGGCACGCACACAAATGAGCGTGCACACACACACACACACATAAACAGGAGGGCCCAGGAGGAGTGCATGATGAGGAGAGACAGATGGTGCTGATGGCTCCTGTTCTCAGCTCAACATCCAATCAAAAACAGCCAACACCACCCCAAACACATCTCTCAGCTATCTATCTAACCAAACCCCCACTGAGCCCAGTTTGACTTTCACCATTTACCTTTAGTCTAACAACAGAAACACTGGATTTTCTGAGTTTTTATAAATTAATGTTTATTTATTATGAAATTATGAAAAATATTAATAACATTGCACCCATGAGGCCACTAGGTCATTTGACTGCAGGAAAGGCTACTTGATTAATTCATATCAATACATAACTGGAAGAACCTATTCACCTCATTTGCCATCTCTAATTCACTTCCAATTCCTACAGATCTGTTCAAAAGAAGGGGTAGGAGCAGTTTTTGGACTGAGACATTGTGACCGCTGATATGTATAGACTAGTGGCTGAGAGGGCCACGTGTGCAGGTCATTAATCAGAACTATCAGCTAATCTACTCTCAAACACCAAGGATGCTAATCAAACACCAAGGGTGAGACCAGTGGACACAGCAGCCAGCCTGGATTTGAGTAGCCTCCAGTCCAGCCGAGGTGCACCAATTCAGGCATGATCCACTACAAAGGCCCCTGGCTATAAGCCTGAAGGCCCGAGCCAAGAAGCCAGGTGCAGGAACAACTCAAGGTTAGGCAGAGTCTCCTCTGGCTTCCAGGTGCATCACAGTAGTGATTCAGTGCCAGCTTCTGCTAGGCAGCGCCAGCTCGCCCCGTTCCACACACATATGGGCAGTGAGCGGGAATCAAAGCATTAAAGGTTTGTTTGGCTAGGCAAACCAACCGGTGCAGGAACCGTCGCTGGCTGAATTTCGACAGGAGGGGAGGAGGGAGGGAGGAAAAGAGCGAGAGAGGAGGGGGGGATTAGGTTTGCCTCCTACTGAACCCTAAACAAAGAAGTCCTCCCTTTCTGAGAACAGAAGTGATAGAACAAAATATATAGTCTATCTCAAATTATTTACAGTGCCCTCCCAAGTATTCCTCTTTTTCTCAGGAGAGAGCGGAGAGAGAGAGTGCCCATCCGCCCATCCTACAGTACCCAACGATTACCCAGTAGTCTATGCTATCTGTGAAGCAACCCTTGTTTTCCACTCCCTTAACCAATATGTTCTCATGGTTTATGTTCAAGGCAAAGTTAGTGTGCATAATCAAGTGGGAGAAGGGGGAGACAGTGGAACAGAACGCTGCTGCTGCTGCTGATGGTGGCTGAACTAGTGAGGGGTTTGCCGCTCGGCTAATGACTGGAGGACCCCAGCGGAGTTCTGACTGACTGCTAATAGGCTGCTAGCTAGTAGCCTAGCTGTTAGCCGCTAGCTTTTACCTGCTAGCTTTTAGCCACAAGCAGGTAAGCCGTTAGTATGTTAGCCATACCTTTGACGATGAGCTCGGCATAGTTGGAGACACCGGAGCCGCCATCGGAGCGGATGACGCAGCGGTAGCGGCTGGTGCTCCTCTGGGACGTGTCCCCGACGCTGACGGTGGCTGAGAAACGTCGGTGGTTCACCACCCGTGTCACCATGAGGGCTGTATCTTTACCGTTCCACTGCTGCAGAGAGAGAGCCAGACAGACACTTGCTTACTAACACATGTACACACAGCATTTCTCACGTTGGTATGGTAAAAAAGGACAAACTGTATGGTCATTCAAATCTGATAACCAAAGAAACCCACAGTATGGTTAATGTTTGTCAGATACTCTGCAACTTTTCAGATACATTTCCGTGACTTTCCATTTCACAGCACTTTTTCCTTACGGTATCAACTCGACTATAACAATCTTCCAAAGAATAATTTATTCTAGCATGTCACTAAGACTTTTACTGCCCTGGGTACTACTTTCCACTGCAAATGCTATTACTATAAGACACAAACATTTTCTAGTGAAGTACAGTGGTGGCTGAAAGAGAGGCAGTCATCCATATTAAAACAAGACTTTCTACTCAGGGCACAGATTGTATGGATCTCCCCATAGAGGTTATACCATTACAGTGTGTGTGCAAGTACAGCAAGGAACTGGAACATGCTGTAAGTGTCCTTTCACAAGAGTGGGGTCACTCATAACACTGCAACAGAGATCAAATAAAATTCTGTGTGTATTCTACGTCACTGATAAGGCTAAAGAAGCTAGTTACTAAAGGTGGATGCATCCAAAGCTACATCTATGAATTTCAGATTGGTTACTTCTTCAGCCCCATCACTCAGGCAAGTCTGTTATTTTTCAAATTAAGGATTGCAGCTTTAAAGTGAGAGGGACAAGATGGATGACATCTATAGTGGACTGAAGGGGAGGGACTCACCTGTAGCCACAGTTGGTCATGTTGGGACCACTTCCCCCCAGCAGTACACTGGAAGGTGGCGTTCTGGCCGACGTTCACCTCTACATTCTGCAGCCGCAGGAAGTGAGGTGCTTTCCCTACAAGGGGCAGTAAACTGTGTCAAACACTCATTCATATTATTATTATTTTTTGGTTGCCATGGGGCCGTAAAGGCAGCAATGCGAATTGCTCCTGTTCATTTTTGTAAATATTAGTCATATTTAGTTGTTTTTGATAGCTTTATATATATATACAGTGGGGAAAAAAAGTATTTAGTCAGCCACCAATTGTGCAAGTTCTCCCACTTAAAAAGATGAGAGAGGCCTGTAATTTTCATCATAGGTACACGTCAACTATGACAGACAAATTGAGGAAAAAAAATCCAGAAAATCACATTGTAGGATTTTTAATGAATTTATTTGCAAGTTATGGTGGAAAATAAGTATTTGGTCACCTACAAACAAGCAAGATTTCTGGCTCTCACAGACCTGTAACTTCTTCTTTAAGAGGCTCCTCTGTCCTCCACTCGTTACCTGTATTAATGGCACCTGTTTGAACTTGTTATCAGTATAAAAGACACCTGTCCACAACCTCAAACAGTCACACTCCAAACTCCACTATGGCCAAGACCAAAGAGCTGTCAAAGGACACCAGAAACAAAATTGTAGACCTGCACCAGGCTGGGAAGACTGAATATGCAATAGGTAAGCAGCTTGGTTTGAAGAAATCAACTGTGGGAGCAATTATTAGGAAATGGAAGACATACAAGACCACTGATAATCTCCCTCGATCTGGGGCTCCACGCAAGATCTCACCCAGTGGGGTCAAAATGATCACAAGAACGGTGAGCAAAAATCCCAGAACCACACGGGGGGACCTAGTGAATGACCTGCAGAGAGCTGGGACCAAAGTAACAAAGCCTACCATCAGTAACACACTACGCCGCCAGGGACTCAAATCCTGCAGTGCAAGACGTGTCCCCCTGCTTAAGCCAGTACATGTCCAGGCCCGTCTGAAGTTTGCTAGAGTGCATTTGGATGATCCAGAAGAGGATTGGGAGAATGTCATATGGTCAGATGAAACCAAAATATAACTTTTTGGTAAAAACTCAACTCGTCGTCTTTGGAGAAAAAGAATGCTGAGTTGCATCCAAAGAACACCATACCTACTGTGAAGCATTGGGGTGGAAACATCATGCTTTGGGGCTGTTTTTCTGCAAAGGGACCAGGACGACTGATCCGTGTAAAGAAAAGAATGAATGGGGCCATGTATCGTGAGATTTTGAGTGAAAACCTCCTTCCATCAGCAAGGGCATTGAAGATGAAACGTGGCTGGGTCTTTCAGCATGACAATGATCCCAAACACACCGCCCGGGCAACGAAGGAGTGGCTTCGTAAGAAGCATTTCAAGGTCCTGGAGTGGCCTAGCCAGTCTCCAGATCTCAACCCCATAGAAAATCTTTGGAGGGAGTTGAAAGTCTGTGTTGCCCAGCGACAGCCCCAAAACATCACTGCTCTAGAGGAGATCTGCATGGAGGAATGGGCCAAAATACCAGCAACAGTGTGTGAAAACCTTGTGAAGACTTACAGAAAACGTTTGACCTGTGTCATTGCCAACAAAGGGTATATAACAAAGTATTGAGAAACTTTTGTTATTGACCAAATACTTATTTTCCACCATAATTTGCAAATAAATTCATGAAAAATCCTACAATGTGATTTTCTGGATTTTTTTTCTCTCATTTTGTCTGTCATAGTTGACGTGTACCTATGATGAAAATTACAGGCCTCTCTCATCTTTTTAAGTGGGAGAACTTGCACAATTGGTGGCTGACTAAATACTTTTTTTCCCCACTGTATATATACACATATATATATTTATATTTATTTATTTTTTCATTTATTTTTCATTAACAGTGTATATCATTACAATTGTCTTAAACCACCACCGCGTTTCAAAACTATCAAACAAGTCAGTTGGTTGGATGGTTGGTTTGGCTAGCTAGCTAGCTAGCTAACTAGCAAGTAGTTGGCTAGCTGGATGTTTTGATTTGAGGTTGAGGTTGAGTGGAGAAGTCTGAAGTAAGAGACAGGAGAGGTCAACTGAGATGGCAGAGGACGAGTGCAGATGCTCGGGAGTACTACAAGGCTACTTTGGACTATTGCCAACGTGCAGTGAGCTTTCCGGCGCCTCAACGGCTGCCGGGGCATCACCCAGGTGAGTGCTGCTTGTTGGTGGTGGTCGAGAAGTAGTTGGCTAGCTACCAACTACAGAGACCAGTTGCGCTGAGGACCAGTCATCATTGCTCCGAGTCCGGACCTGTCGGACCCTGTCCCTAAACAAGGCTCCTGAGGCTTTCACCTGGCTTTGACCGACTGATGCTCCCTCCACACAGACATTTATCACACAATTTGACATTATTTATTTGTTTATTTATTTAGATGGTCTGTACACTGCAATTCAGCTCTTACCTGCCAATGTTGTACACGTTGACATTAAACTAAACCTTATACAGAGCACACTCAATACAATGACTAGGCATGCATAAGCATATATCAACTCTTTCACTCTAACAATATCAATATCAAGTTTGACGTCCATGTGAATCATGCATTGAGGTCAAAGGGAAAGTTGAGTTACGTGCGGAATAATGAATACAAATACACAAGACATGAAAAACAATGTTTTGTAAATCAGTGTGTTTTTCCTTTTCGATCGAAAATTGAAAGTTCCTTAAGATTTCAGGTCATCTTTTCTTCCCTAGAATTGCCTTCCCTCGTCTGCTCAGTGCATCGAGGCTGCCATCGAGGACCTCTATACCAGGCGGTGTCAGAGGAAGGCCCTCAAAATTGTCAAAGACTCCAGCCACCCTAGTCATAGACTGTTCTCTCTGCTACCACACGGCAAGCGGTACCGGAGTCTAGGTTCAAAATACTTCTCAACAGCTTCTACCCCCAAGCCATAAGACTCCTGAACAGCTAATCATGGCTACCCGGACTAGAAGAGAACACGTCGAGGACACTGAGTGCCTTGGAGAAGTCCAAAGATGTGAGGCAAAGAGGTCCGTCAGCATTGAATGATGAAGGACCTGAGGTGTGCCTTATTTTGTGCTCCGCAATCTGTCTCGTCCTCCCTCCAACCCTCTCAGTCTATGTGACCCCACCCCAAAATACACACACACACACGAGTGTGAGACCAGATAATGCTTGGTGGGTTAGTCACGGCGGGTCACTTACGGCACGGGTGGGCCAATACTCGGACCTCGTCCACCGCGATGAACCCTGGATGGCCCTGTAAGGACACGGCCTCGAATATCACCTTCCACAGAGGGAGAGAGAAAGAGAGATGGGGCGAGAGGGGGGAGAGAAAGAGGAGAGAGTCAAAAACACATTTCACACCATTTATGAGAAGAGCTCATGCTTACAGCTACACCTGTGTGTGTGTTTGTGCTTGCGCGTGTTTGAAAGAATGTTTAGGCATTTTCGTTGCCCGTGCAAAACTAATCTGAAGACCCTGTAAGAACGGCATACACAATGCTGTCAGCAACACACAACTCCTTCACCATCTCTAACTACACACCCTTCAAAGCGCAAGCGTGTGGCCACATTGACAGCAGCTCTTTTTTCTTGGTGGGGCTGCCAGACTGGGAAGAGGGACTCAGGCCAGAGAGAGAGAGACAAATACCTATTTCACACTATAGGGACAAACCGAACCATACTGTGCTGGCTCTGAAATGTTCTTTCTACATCCTGTCCAGCACGGTTCCAGCAACTATGTTGTATGCGTCACCAGGCCAGCTCAGTTTTTACCAGCTCGGTTTGGCTGGTAAAAAGAATAAGAGAGCTGAACAGCAGCCTCCTTTCACAGGTACAGTAAGGTGTTCTACTCTTAACATGGGGTCCAAGGTTATGTTGCTTCCTGATAATGGTTATTTTCTGATTATGACTTCAACTGTCCATCTAAACCTGAATGGTCCCACCATTAGACCTGAGAGTCAAACTACAGCTCAGTCAAACCTACATTTCTATTCTCCCTCCAAGGATAATGACTCTTTCTCACAGGCTGAGCATGTCTGACTTCACAACTAAACGACCAGACTTTTACAGATGTTGTAATTTGCTCTGTCACTCAGCCTACTGCATTCTCCATCAACCCCCGTCTTCTTCCTCTCCTCCACCTGTTCAGATGTCACTGGTCTGGCCTGGCTGCCTCTGCCTCTGTCTCAGCCTCTGCCAAACTGACATGGCTGCCTTTACCTCTGCCTCTTTCTCTGTCAGTCTGGCCTGGTTGCCTCTGCCTGGCTGCCGGGGAGAAGCATCTTCTGACCCAGGAGACCACTGGGTGAAGGGGGGTCATGAGCCCTGTGACCCGTGCAGTGCTCCTGTGACAGCCGGGAACCCTGTGGCACACAGTATGAGGAAGGCTGAGGCCCTCACTCAAAATGTAATGAGACTTGTCCGCCAGGAAAGTAAGTACGGCCCTAGCATGCCAACGATGTCTGGTTGCTCACTCATTTCAATTCCTCCTTCCCCTTCTTCAAGAACAGTGTTCAGCACATTCTCTGCTCCTTTCAGTGTTCTCTGACATGAAGTGGTCAGGTTCTGTTTGCATTCTCAAGTGGTCGGCATTTACTAAATTGTCTTAAAATCTTAAGTGTTCCCTTTTTGCCTTCTACTCTCTTCAGCCATTCTCCTAAGTGTTTAGTGTGATGCCACCGCCTGGAGCCTGCCTTCATTACCGTAATCGGCTGCATGGATCAAATGTTGCGGGAACGTCTCTGTGTCTCCCTATGACATAGAGCAGCCATACCTGGCTGGCAAGAACGAGGTTTGGGGTGGAAAATCGAGAAAAGCGTAAGCAGCAGGACGGTAATCTTAACGCTTCTTCTTGAGATTCACTGGAGGCTTTGAAGTGAATGTATGCAGGGCGGCAGACCAGCCTAATCCATGGGTTTCTGCTCAGGCTGTTATTACCGCCAGAAAGACAGTGACTTGTTGCCTCTCAACGGGTGAAAACATAGTTTTTTTGCCTGGTTCTTTTGTTTCAGAAACAGAACATTTGGAGTGCATAGTGGTACATGGTGTGAATTCTCCACCGCCCCAACTGCTTTAGAGGGAAACAACAGGGAAGCTTTGAACAGAGGACGAGTGAGGGTTTTGATTTCTTGGATGTCAATGGCCATTTTCAGATAAAGAACAATTGTGTGAAATGCAGAGAGAAATTCCAATGACACACACAGCGTGTTTGTGTATAACATCTTTATAGAAACAATGATGTTGTCAGCGCTTTGTTTGAAATACCGTCTTATTAAAACGCTAAGACAGACATCTCTAAATGACCTCAAATACCTTGTGGCAGGGGAGCGCGCAATTAAATTCCTGTTTGTAAAATTTGCCACTTATCTGTTGTGCCATAATCACTTGTCTAATCAAACACACAGTGGGGTTTTAAGTCGTCGTCATACAACCACACAGTCAGATTCTTAAAGAGATACCGAGCCTAATATTTAACAGACAATCAATTCAAGTCAATGAACGCCATTTACTGTCACGCCTACTCCTGCTTCCTCCCTCCGGCGCTCAACGTCGCCGGTCTACTACCACCGGTCTTGGCAACCTACATTGCGCACACCTGGTAACCATCATTGTGCACACCTGCTCCCCATCGTTAAGCACACCTGGACTTCATCACCACCCTGATTACTCTCCCTTCATATAGCCCTCAGTAGCTTAAGTCATCAGGCAGTATTGGTTTTGGTTACATTCAGGATGCTTCTCCTGTATTTTATTTTCGTCATTTTATTATTATTATTATTATTATTAAACTCACCTTCTGCTCCTGCTTCCTGACTCCCTGTGTATTCATTACATTTACAGACTGTTCTCAGCTGCTTTAATTAACAAACGGTCAACTATTTCAAGCAGTGTCATTAAATATGAAAAGCAGAAAAGGTTATTTGATTTATTTTCACACCTAATGTGTGCCTTAGCCTACGAACTGAGTAAATATTTCATTATAGCTAAGTCAAATTGACCAAATATTCACATTGAAGTTAAAATATTAGTCTTTCCACCTCACCAAGGTCATTATGTAATATAATTAGAGAGAGAGTACTCAAATAACTGAATTCCATTGACAGTCAAATTCATACATTTAAATTGTATTTCTTTTGCACAGAAAAAGAGAAAGAGATGGGAGATATAGAGAGGTTCAGTGAAGAGTGACAGGGCATGAATGGACAGAAAGAAAGGGTTATAATAGTGAGACAGACGGGGGTGAGAAATACAGTATATATACACTGAACATAAATATAAACGCAACATGTAAAGTGTTGGTCCCATGTTTCATGAGCTGAAATAAAAGATCCCAGAAATGTTCCATATGCAAAAAAAAGCATATTTCTCTCAAATGTTGTACACAAATTTGTTTATGCCCTGTTAGTGAGATTTTCTCCTTCACCAAGATAATCCATCCACTTGACAGGTGTGGCATATCAAGAAGCTGATTAAACAGCATGATCCTTACACAGTTGCACCTTGTGCTAGGGACAATAAAAGGCCACTCTAAAATGTGCAGTTTTGTCAAACAACACAATGCCACAAATGTCTCAAGTTTTGAGGGAGTGTGCAATTGGCATTCTGATTGCAGGAATGTCCAGAGAATTAAATGTTAATTTCTCTACCGTTGGAGGCCAACGTCGTTTTAGATAATTTGGCGGTATGTCCAACAGGCCTCACAACCGCAGACCACGTGTATGGCGTCTGGCGAGAAGTTTACTGATGTCAACATTGTGAACAGAGTGCATCATGGTGGCGGTGGGGTTATGGTAAGGGCAGGCATAAGCTACGGACAACGAACAGAATTGCATTTTATCGATGGCAATTTGAATTTTAAAAAATACCGTGACGAGATCCTGAGGCCCATTGTGAGGCCCATTTGTTTAAGGTATCTGTGACCAACCATGTGAAAAGTCATGTGAAATCCATAGATTAGGGCCTAATTTATTTATTTCAATTGACTGATTTCCTAATTTGAACTGTAATTCAGTAAAATCAATACAATTGTTGCATGTTGCGTTTATATTTTTGTTCAGTATATGAAAAAAATAAAAAATAATGTATGCACTCACTAAATGTAAGTCGCTCTGGATAAGAGCGTCTGCTAAATGACTAAAATGTTAAATGTAAATGTATATATATACACACACTGCATTTGGAAAGAATTCAGACACGTTGACTTTTTCCACATTTTGTTATCTTACAGCCTTATTCTAAAATTGATTAAATACATGTTTTCCCTCATCAATCTACACACAATACCCCATTATAACAAAGTGAAAACAGGTTTTTTAGAAATGTTTGCAAATGGATAAAATATAAAAAAACAGAAAACTTTACTATGAGACTCGAAATTGAGCTCAGGTGCATCCTGTTTCCATTGATCATCCTTGACATGTTTCTACAACTTGATTGAAGTCCACCTGTGGTAAATTCAATTGATCGGACATGATTTGGAAAGGCACACACCTGTCTATATAAGGTCCCACAGTTGACAGTGCATGTCAGAGAAAAAAAACAAGCCATGAGGTCGATGGAATTGCCTGTAGAGCTCCGAGACAGGATTGTGTCGAGGCACAGATCTGGGGAAGGGTACCAAAAAAAGAACACAGTGGCCTCCATCATTCTTAAATGGAAGAAGATTGGAACCAACAAGACTCTTCCTGGAGCTGGCCGCCCGGCCAAACTGAGCAATCGGGGGAGAAGGGCCTTGGTCAGGAAGGTGACCAAGAACCCGATGGTCACTCTGACAGAGCTCCAGAGTTCCTCTGTGGAGATGGGACAACCTTCCAGAAGGACATGACAGCCCTCTTGGAGTTTGCCAAAAGGCACCTAAAGGACTCTCAGACCATGAGAAACAAGATTCTCTGGTCTGATGAAACCAAGATTGAACTCTTTGGCCTGAATGCCAAGCGTCATGTCTGGAGGAAACATGGCACCATCCCTACGGTGAAGCAAGGTGGTGGCAGCATCATGCTGTGGGGATGTCTTTCAGTGGCAGGGACTGGGAGACTAGTCAGGATCGAGAGAAAGATGAACGGAGCAAAGTAAAGATAGACCCTTGATAAAAGCCTGCTCCAGAGCGCTCAGGACCTCAGACTGGGGCGATGGTTCACCTTCCAACAGGACAACAACCCTAAGCACACAGCCAAGACAACGCAGGAGTGGCTTCGGGACACGTCTCTGAATGTCCTTGAGAGGCCCAGCCAGAGCCCGGACTTGAACCCGATCGAACTTCTCTTGAGAGACCTGAAAATAGCTGTGCAGCGATGCTCCACAAATACAGGTGTGCCAAGCTTGTGGTGTCATACCCAAGAAGACTTGAGGCTGTATCGCTTCCAAAGGTGCTTCAACAAAGTACTGAGTAAATGATCTGAATACTTATGTAAGTGTGATATCTGTTTTTTATTTGTAATACATTTGCAAAAAATTCTAAAACCTGTTTTTGCTTTGTCATTATGGTGTATTATGTGTAGATTGATGAGGGGGGGAAAAAACTATTTAATCCATTTTAGAATATGGCTGTAACGTAACAAAATGTGGAAAAAGTCAAGGGGTCTGAATACTTTCCGAATGCACTGTGTGTGTATATATATATATATATACAGTGGGGAGAACAAGTATTTGATACACTGCCGATTTTGCAAGTTTTCCTACTTACAAAGCATGTAGAGGTCTGTAATCCAGAAAATCACATTGTATGATTTTTAAGTAATTAATTTGCATTTTATTGCATGACATAAGTATTTGATCACCTACCAACCAGTAAGAATTCCGGCTCTCACAGACCTGTTAGTTTTTCTTTAAGAAGCCCTCCTGTTCTCCACTCATTACCTGTATTAACTGCACCTGTTTGAACTCGTTACCTGTATAAAAGACACCTGTCCACACACTCAATCAAACAGACTCCAACCTCTCCACAATGGCTAAGACCAAAGAGCTGTGTAAGGACATCAGGGATAAAATTGTAGACCTGCACAAGGCTGGGATGGGCTACAGGACAATAGGCAAGCAGCTTGGTGAGAAGGCAACAACTGTTGGCGCAATTATTAGAAAATGGAAGAAGTTCAAGATGACGGTCAATCACCCTCGGTCTGGGGCTCCATGCAAGATCTCACCTCGTGGGGCATCAATGATCATGAGGAAGGTGAGGGATCAGCCCAGAACTACACGGCAGGGCCTGGTCAATGACCTGAAGAGAGCTGGGACCACAGTCTCAAAGAAAACCATTAGTAACACACTACGCCGTCATGGATTAAAATCCTGCAGCGCACGCAAGGTCCCCCTGCTCAAGCCAACGCATGTCCAGGCCCGTCTGAAGTTTGCCAATGACCATCTGGATGATCCAGAGGAGGAATGGGAGAAGGTAATGTGGTCTGATGAGACAAAAATATAGCTTTTTGGTCTAAACTCCACTCGCCGTGTTTGGAGGAAGAAGAAGGATGAGTACAACCCCAAGAACACCATCCCAACCGTGAAGCATGGAGGTGGAAACATCATTCTTTGGGGATGCTTTTCTGCAAAGGGGACAGGACGACTGCACCGTATTGAGGGGAGGATGGATGGGGCCATGTATCGCAAGATCTTGGCCAACAACCTCCTTCCCTCAGTAAGAGCATTGAAGATGGGTCGTGGCTGGGTCTTCCAGCATGACAACAACCCGAAACACACAGCCAGGGCAACTAAGGAGTGGCTCCGTAAGAAGCATCTCAAGGTCCTGGAGTGGCCTAGCCAGTCTCCAGACCTGAACCCAATAGAAAATCTTTGGAGGGAGCTGAAAGTCCATATTGCCCAGTGACAGCCCCGAAACCTGAAGGATCTGGAGAAGGTCTGTATGGAGGAGTGGGCCAAAATCCCTGCTGCAGTGTGTGCAAACCTGGTCAAGACCTACAGGAAACGTATGATCTCTGTAATTTCAAACAAAGGTTTCTGTACCAAATATTAAGTTCTGCTTTTCTGATGTATCAAATACTTATGTCATGCAATAAAATGCAAATTAATTACTTAAAAATCATACAATGTGATTTTCTGGATTTTTGTTTTAGATTCCGTCTCTCACAGTTGAAGTGTACCTATGATAAAAAATTACAGACCTCTACATTCTTTGTAAGTAGAAAAACCTGCAAAATCGGCAGTGTATCAAATACTTGTTCTCCCCACTGTATATGAGATGGTGAGTGTTTGAGTGGACTATGTAAGAGTTGTGTGGGTACCTAAAATGATTTTTCCTCAAAGGTTATTTAACATGGTAATTTGCAGTGAGCGATGATTTGCCAAAATAATTATTGCTGAGGTGACTAAGCTCCCCACTCTGAGGTCCTTTTGAGGACCCAGTTCAGCAAGGGTCGAGTACTGAAAATAGACTGAAATGCACTAATTTAGGGCAATTTCAGCCATATTGGATGAAAGTTGTGGTGCACAAAGGTTGCCTCTGTGTGATGAAAAGCCCCAGTAGATTAAAATTACCATATTGCTCATATTCCAGAGAGAGAACAAAATAGTATCGCAATGTTTCGGTTTTGCCTCTAAAACCTGGGCTACGTCTCAAATGACACCCTATTCCCTATTTAGTGCATTATTTTCGAGCAGGGTGTCACGCCCTGGCCGTGAGAGGCCTGTTGTCTTTAGTTGGTTTGGTCAGGGCGTGAGTTTCTATGTTATATATTCTATGTTTACGTTCTAGTTAGTCTATTTCTATGTTTCAGTTCTAGATTGTGTGACTATGTTTGGCCGGGTGTGATTCAGAGCAATTAAAGTGGTGATTCTCATCCGATTTAATTTCACCAATATCCCCATGGTGTCAGTAGTCTAGTTACTGAAAAATAATTTATATTGAAGTTTAAGCAATTTCTTAACCTTATTTTTCTAACTTTAGGAAGTCTGCAAATAAACCAATTGGGTTCCATCTGAAAAATCGCTGTGAGTGGTCGAACCGTATCGCACAATGACAGGCAACATCAATCAAAACAATAATATAATTAAGAAATCAAATTTCCAACAATAGGCCTACCACATACTGGTTCTGAACACTGGCTTGAGCATGGCTATAGTTGGTGTGATAGCGGTGTTATGAACATATCAAACCTATTGTATTATGCACCAAACAGAAGAAAACAGACTGAAAGGGGGAGACTATTTGGACTTGTCCAATAAGAAACTCTTTTGTTTTCCTTGCAAAACATTTTAAGACGTTTTCTGTTGTGTGCTTTAATGAACACCACACAGCTGTGGCAGTATGTGGCGGACACTGAAGCTCTCCCCTCACCTGATAGGAGTTGGGCCAGAAAGTGCTGATGGCCAGCTCGGCCTTGACCCAGCCCTCGGTCACCGAGGCAGAGGCATTCCACACAGGGTTTCCCTGGGTGCCGCCGTTCACCTTGATGTAGACGTTGAGCACCCCGGGACTGGAGCCGTCGCGGCTGGATAGAGAGTAGTGGAAGTCGATGCAGTGAGTGTCGTTCTCCTTCAGGGTGGGCAGAAGCAGGTGGGCCTTCTGCCCCGATGCCCGGCCCGAGCCGTTCACCACCATGAAAGAACCTATCAGGGACGAGAAAGAACCAGGAAGTGAGGTGAGGTAACAGGCCGAGGAGGAGAGGTATTTCTGGGGTAGAACAGATCGATTTACTGTTGTCTACCAGACCTGGGTTCAAATAGTATTTGTTTTTTTCAAATATACTGAACAAAAATATAAACGCAACATGTAACAATTTCAAAGATTTTGCTTCAGTCCCCAATGGCACCGTATTCCCTATACAGTGCACTAATTTTGACCAGAGCCCTATGCGCCCTGGTCGAAAGTAATGCACTTAATAGGGAATAGGGTGTCATTTGAGATGCAGCCCAGGATTTAGAGGCAAAACTGAAACATTGCGATAGTAATTTGTTCTCTCTCTGGAATATGAGCAATGTGTTAATTTTCATCTACTGGGGCTTTTCATCACACAGAGGCAACCTTTGTGCACCACAACTTTCATCCAATTTGGCTGAAATGGCCCTAAATTAGTGTATTTCAGTCTATTTTCTTGCTGAAATGGGTCCCCAAAAGGACCTCAGAGTGGGTAGTTTAGTCACCTCAGCAATAATTATCTTGGCAAATCATCGCTCACTGCAAATTACCATCTCTCTCTCTCTCTCTCTCTCTCTCTCTCTCTCTCTCTCTCTCTCTCTCTCTCTCTCTCTCTCTCTCTCTCTCTCTCTCTCTCACACACTGAACAAAAATATGAACACAACATGCAACAATTTTACTTGTTTCAAATTCATTAGGCCCTAATCTATGGATTTCACATGACTGGGCAGGGGCACAGCCATGAGTGGGCCTGGGAGGGCATAGGCCCACCCACTGGGGAACAAAGCCCAGCCAATCAGAATGAGTTTTCCCCACAAAAGGGCTTTATTACTCCTTATTTCTGTGATCTTTCATTTCAGCTCATAAAACAAAAGGGTTAATATGACCTGTGAGCATGTATAAGAAATTACACTCAAATGACACGTTTATATTTTTGTTCAGTGAGCTGCAGCTCCAAGTGCAAACCCCATCCCTTCTGGCACTTCAGGCAGGCTAAATCAAACGCTGAAAAGTATTTGAAAGAAAACATACTATTTGAACCCACTATTTGAACCCAGACCCATCAAGTCTGAGGAACTAATGCAAATGTGAACTACTGTCCTTTTACTATATTGTTGAAATCTGCAAGGAGAGAAGAAAGAGATCCGAGATGAGGTTCAGACAGGAAGAGGGATGAATAGGTGTGAGAGAAAGTGCTGCTGGAATAACAAAGAATATATATTGAAGCGATAGATATTCTCAGGGACGTTGCTTTGATAACTGAACACCAAGCCAGGGACATGTCAACGCTCTGGCTCGAGTGTCTTTCAATTGATCTACTACTCTGAGGTAAAACAACAACACCAAGACATGTGTTTCTGTTTGGATACATACACACATTCAGAGCCCACATACTGGCCCAAAAAACAGTATTTCTTTAGACTATCTCTAAACCTGTATTACCATTTTATAGATTAGTATGTGGTTTTATAGCTTGCCTCACATTTGGCAGTAGGCCATTCTACAGTAGGCAAAAAGTTCTGGGAGGTTTCTGGCACAAGGCAAGTGGCCTAAATCATAAAGGCTTTTCTTCCAAAATGTACCAACTTACATGAGAGAGTAGCAATTAGAAGATTAGGTTCAGTTATTAGAAAAATTGTCTCCGGACACCATCATTTCCCTCTAAACTCATAATAACTAACTCAGTAGATTATTCCATGAATGGAATTATTTAATTTAGCTTGAATACTTGACCCAGACGATTACCTGATTCTAACTGATACACTTATCAAGGGCGGCCCCTTGGCCTCCCTTCAAACGACTAGCACATTAGCACAGCCCGCTAGCAGCCAGGGAAGCTCCCCTTGAAACCATAATGAATTCCCTGACACAAATGAGAACTTAAATGTGTCGGTGGCGATCCAATGAGAAGGTTAAAATGACGACAACCTCTTTCCAGGCAAATTTCGGCTGCTACCTTTTAACTCGCCAGTGATAAATGGCGTCTGCTAATGCGACTAGGGCCATAGGTGTCACGAACAGAAGAGGACCCAAGAGCGCAAGTTCAAATTCAGAGTTCTTTATTCAAGGTTACAGGCGGGAAGAGGAGTCCCAGGGGTGTCAGGGGTCTTTCAGGGTCCTCCTGTGGGTACCTGTGCTCCGGGGGTCACCAAATGTCCGGGGGTGTCCAGTCCAAGTGCTTAGTGTGTGTGTTCCCCAGTGATGGAGCGGCGTATCGGGCTGAGGGTGGTGAAACGTCTGGGCACGCTCCTCTGGTGGTCGGAGACCGGAGGGGCTGAAGATCGGAGAGTAGTCGAGGTCCAGAAGGCAGGTTGGGATAGACGGGGCAGTAGAACAAGGAGGCAGTCAAGAAAGGATCGGTATCACAAACAGGAGTCAGAGCGCAGACAGGCAGGTTACTGGTCCGGGTTTGAAGACGATCTGACAGGGCTTGGCTGAAAAACAGGGCTTGATATACTGGGAGAGGTAGTGGGGAAATGCAGTTCAGCTGGCAGAGTAATTAGAACAGAGTGAGGCAAGGTGAGGATGGTGAGTGGGAAATGCAGTGCAGCTGGCCAGGTAACAAGAGCAGAGCAGGGCAGGTGGAGCTAGTTAGGCTGAGTAGAGAGAGGGAGGTGAGCAGAGTGGAAGATAATTGAATGCAATTAATGTTGCTACCAGGGAGAGAGAGTGCTCATGACAGGACCCCCCCTCCAAGGGGACGGCCCCAGAAGTCCCAAGAACAACATCATGCCGGGAGGGTGGAGGGGAGCAGGCGGCGGGTCAGAACTCCTCCGAGCGGTCCGAGTGAATCTCCTCATCCTCAGAAGGAGCTGGAGGGTCACGGTCGGGAGACAGGACAGGCACTGAGACAGGAGCAGGGCGGGCCGGACGGCTAGGGAACCCCTCTTGGACGGCCCCCTACGGATTGCAGGCTGATCAGGATGTAGTCGGTGGAAGTCAGTGATAAGGGTCCGGTCCACTATCCTCCTGGCCGGGATCCAGGTCCTCTCCTCTGGACCATATCCCTCCCAATCAACGAGGTACTGGAGACCCCTACCCCTTCGCCTAGAGCGGAGCAGCCGCCGGACGGTGAAGACAGGACCGCCATCTACGAGGCGCGGAGGAGGTGGCGCCGGAGCTGCAGGGACCAGGGGACTTTCATGGACCGGCTTGACCTTGGAGACGTGGAAGGTGGGGTGGACCCGCATGGAAGCGGGCAACTGAAGTCGGACCGCCGTTGGACTGATGACTTTCTGCACAGGAAAAGGACCAATGAAGCGAGGGGCCAGCTTTGCGTGATACAACCCCGCAGCGGCAGATCCCGGGCAGACAGCCAGACCTTCTGACCAACCCGGTAAGTAGGTGCTGGGGTCCTCCGTCGGTTGGCACCGACGGCGTAGCTGGTTCCAGACTTCAGGAGCACAGTGCGAGCCTGGGCCCAAGTGCTGGCGGCAGCGGCGGGCATACGCAAGAGCAGACGGACAGGTGGCATCCGCCTCCTGGCTGGCAAACAGTGGAGGTTGATACCCGTAGACACACTGAAAGGGGGAGAGCCCGGTGGAGGAACTGGTGAGTGAATTATGGGCATATTCCACCCAGAGCAGGTGTTGAGCCCAGGCCCGGGGATTTTGGGAAGCCACACACCTCAGTGCCTTCTCCAGCTCCTGGTTCATGCGTTCAGTCTGGCCGTTTGACTGCGGGTGGAATCCAGACGATAGGCTGGCGGTGGCCCCAAGGAGATGACAGAACTCCTTCCAAAAGGTTGCTGAGAATTGCGGGCCCCGGTCTGACACTATATCCTGGGGTAGGCCATGGATACGAAACACATGTTCCAGGACCACCTGGGAGGTCTCTTTAGCAGAGGGTAGTTTGGGAAGGGGCACGAAGTGGGTCATCTTACTAAAGCGGTCAACAATGGTAAGGATGACTGTGTGTCCGTCAGAGGGCGGAAGGCCCGTAACAAAGTCCAGTGAAACGTGGGACCAGGGCCTCTTGGGTATGAGTAGGGGTTGCAGCAACCCAGCAGGAGGCTGGTTGGGAGTCTTGTTTCGGTTACAAGTGGGACAAGCTCGGATGAATTCTCGGACATCCCGTCTCATCCCCCGCCACCAGAACCCGCTGGCGGACCAGATGAAGGGTGCGAGTGATGCCGGGATGACAGGCCAGACGGGATTCGTGCCCCCACTGAATCACAGGTGACCTGAGATTTGCTGGAACAAACAGACGGTTGGGGGCGCTGGTGCTTGGACCTGGCTGGTCCCGAAGAGCCTCCATGACCTGCTTCTCGATCTCCCAGGTGAGGGCCGCTACGACCAAGTGGCTGGGAAGAATGGGAGCTGTCATGGCGGTGGTCTCGTCCTTCTGAAACATCCGGGAAAGAGCATCAGGTTTGATGTTGCGAGATCCCGGGGCGGTAGGAGAGCGTGAAATTGAAGCGCGTAAAGAACAGAGACCACCGCTGTTGACGGGAGTTCAGCCTCCTGGCTGTTTGGATATACTCCAGGTTCTTGTGGTCTGTCCACACTACGAATGGTTCCTTTGACCCCTCTAACCAGTGCCGCCATTCTTCAAGGGCGAGCTTGACAGCCAACAGCTCGCGGTTCCCAATGTCGTAGTTGCATTCGGCAGGGGTTAGCCGACGGGGAGTAGAAGGCACAGGGGTGCATCTTGCCATCCTCAGCTGCTCTTTGAGAAAGCACTGCACCCACTCCCACGTCCGAAGCATCTACCTCCACCACAAACTGCCTTGCTGCATCTGGCATCTGGAGGATGGGAGCAGAAGTGAAACATGTCTTGAGGATATTGAAGGCCTTATCAGCAGCTGATGTCCATTGGTACGGTTGTTTAGTGCTGGTTAGCGCCGTGAGGGGTGCAGCCACTGTGCTATAGTTTCTGATGAATCTCCTATAAAAAGTTGGCAAAGCCCAGGAACTGTTGCAACTTCTTCCGAGACTCAGGAACTGGCCAGGAAGTGACAGCCGACACCTTCGTGAGATCCATCTGAATGCTGCCCTCGGTCACCACATACCCCAGGAATGAAACGGTCTTGGCATGGAACTCGCACTTCTCTGCCTTCACGAAAAGAGAGTTCTCCAGCAGGCGGCGCAGGACCAACCGGACGTGGTGCGTGTGTTCTGACAGAGTCTTTGAGAATATTAAAATATCGTCAAGGTACACAAATACGAACGTATTTAGCATGTCCCTGAGGATATCATTCACTAGGGCTTGAAAAACTGCTGGGGCATTGGTGAGGCCGAAGGGCATGACGAGATATTCATAGTGGCCGGTTGGTGTGTTGAACGCTGTCTTCCATTCGTCTCCCTCCCTCATCCGCACCAGATGGTAGGCATTGCGAAGGTCCAGCTTAGTGAATACAGTGGCTCCCTGCAGCAGTTCGAAGGCAGACGAAAGTAAGGGCAGTGGGTAGCGATTCTTAACCGTGATGTCGTTCAGACCCCGGTAATCTATGCATGGACGAAGAGAACCGTCCTTCTTGCCGACAAAGAAGAATCCCGCTCCTACGGGGGAAGACGACGGTCTAATTATCCCGGAGGCAAGAGAGTCGTTAATGTAGTCCTCCATGGCCTTTCTTTCCGGGGCTGACAGTGAATACAGACGACCCTTGGGAGGTGCTGTGCCAGGCAGGAGATCAATCGCGCAGTCATAGGGTCTGTGTGGGGGGTAGAGATGTCGCCTTGGATTTGTTGAACACCTCTTTCAGGCTGTGGTAACAGGCCGGAACATTGGATATGTCGGAGGTAGCGCTAGATCCTTCCCGGTGAACGGGCAGGGTGGCCCCCCTTAAACAGGTCTGGTGACAACTCCTTCCCCACTCACGGACTGTTCCTGTCTCCCAGTCGATGTGGGGGTTGTGCTGACGGAGCCACGGGTATCCAAGAATGAGTGGTTGGCCAGGTGAGTGTAGGAGGTGAAACTGGATGGACTCCTGGTGGTTTCCTGACAGCAGGATTGTCACAGGGGCGGAGATATGAGTGACAGTGCCAAGATGACGCCCATCCAGGGCTCGTGCAGGAATGGGTTGTGTCAGTTGATGATGGTTCACGCCCAGTTGCTGTGCAAGCTCAGGGTCCATGATGTTTGCTTCGGCTCCGGAATCCACAAGGGCGGCCAATGTATGAGTCTTGTCAGAAAGCTGAAGGCGGAGATGAAGCAGGGTCTTTCGGATGGAGGGGAGACTGAAGGCTTGTTGAGCTCACCCGGATCTCCCCTACACCTGGTGAGCTGCGGCTTTTGCCGGACAAGTAGCGACACGGTGATTCTCGCCACCACAGTAGAGGCAAAGGTTGGAGCTTAGACGGCGCCGACGCTCCTCGGGAGTCAGAGAGGCACGGCCAATCTCCATGGGCTCAGGCTGATTGAGTTGGCTATGGGACTTGACAGGCAGGGGCTGGACAGAAGCGGTATCGACCCCAGTACGGATGGCAGGTTGACTGAGACGGCCCTTCTCCCTCCTCCGGGTCTGTATACGGCGGTCAATGCGAACGGCAAGGTCAATGGCGGCATCAAGCGTTGAGGGCGGGTCATGGGAAACAAGCTCGTCCTTGATATAGTCCGCCAGGCTATGGAGGAAGGCTTGCACCAGTGCCTCTGGGTTAAACGAGCTTTGACTGGCCAGGGTACGAAAGTCAATGGAGAAGTCTGCCACTGTCCGATTGCCCTGACGGATGGTGAGCAGAGCTTGTGACGCTTCGGCTGTTGGCGAGCCTAGGTCAAAGACCTTTAACATCTCCTCCTCAAAGGCACTGAAGGAGGCACAGGCTGGGGGTTTGCCGGTCGAATTCCGCCGTTCCCCACAACCGAGCTCGACCGGTGAGATGTGTGATGACATACCCCACCTTGGCTCCCTCTGTTGAGAAAGTCCTGGGCTGTAGTGCAAACTGGATTCGGCAGCTGCTCAAGAATGGTCTTACTTGCTTCTGGTTGCCATCAAAACGTTCCGGGTTCCCAATCCTTGGTTCAGGAGCGTGGGGATCTGGTGGCAGCACTGCCGGGCCTGCAGCATTGGGACCTCCAGCGGAGGGATGAAGGAGTATCGGTGGTACAGGAACAAAAGGACCAGGGGGTGCAGGTGGAGTAGCCGGGCTTGAGAGTAGTTGCAGGGCTTGGGCTAGCTGTTGTTGCTGCAGTTGGAACTGTTGTTGCTGCTGGTTGAATAGCTGGAGAAGGGAAGCGATGTCGCCAGCCATCCGATTTATGTCTCCCTCAGAGCGTTCCAGTCGCTGTAGGGCAGTCCTCTCTGGCTCTTCCTCCATCGTGGTCAGGGGAGTGCGCTGGGTCCATGATGGTCAGATCGTTCTGTCACGAACAGAAGAGGACCCAAGAGCGCAAGTTCAAATTCAGAGTTCTTTATTCAAGGTTACAGGCGGGAAGAGGAGTCCCAGGGGTGTCAGGGGTCTTTCAGGGTCCTCCTGTGGGTACCTGTGCTCCGGGGGTCACCAAATGTCCGGGGGTGTCCAGTCCAAGTGCTTAGTGTGTGTGTTCCCCAGTGATGGAGCGGCGTATCGGGCTGAGGGTGGTGAAACGTCTGGGCACGCTCCTCTGGTGGTCGGAGACCGGAGGGGCTGAAGATCGGAGAGTAGTCGAGGTCCAGAAGGCAGGTTGGGATAGACGGGGCAGTAGAACAAGGAGGCAGTCAAGAAAGGATCGGTATCACAAACAGGAGTCAGAGCGCAGACAGGCAGGTTACTGGTCCGGGTTTGAAGACGATCTGACAGGGCTTGGCTGAAAAACAGGGCTTGATATACTGGGAGAGGTAGTGGGGAAATGCAGTTCAGCTGGCAGAGTAATTAGAACAGAGTGAGGCAAGGTGAGGATGGTGAGTGGGAAATGCAGTGCAGCTGGCCAGGTAACAAGAGCAGAGCAGGGCAGGTGGAGCTAGTTAGGCTGAGTAGAGAGAGGGAGGTGAGCAGAGTGGAAGATAATTGAATGCAATTAATGTTGCTACCAGGGAGAGAGAGTGCTCATGACAATAGGATGACATGCGGAATCAGACGATTCATCACCAAAATGATTTTAAGCACATCAATGGGCTATGCAAAGAGGATATATCAATCATCACAACTTTGGGTCCAGAATAGAGCAAATCAATTCAGAGTGGTGAATCAATATAGTGGAGACCCTAACCAGGGCATGGCTAGTGAACAAGGCTGATTACATTTCTCATTCGCCTCAGCCACCGTCGTTTTACATCAGCACTCTCGCCAACTCCACACACATAGATCCATACACACACACATACACTAACGCACAACACACACACACACACACACGCACACACACTATACACACCGCCACCCTCCAGCATCAACACACAGCCAATATCTGTGATGTGTGTTAACCAGGCCCCCTTAACCTCTAGAAGTGTCTACCTGATGAGTACTGGGGTGTTACATTTCCTCACAAATGTCACACCTTGTACAGGCACCATGGGGTCATATGGAGAGCAATTCAATTAGCATGAAAGACGTGACAATCTTCTAAAGTGACATATTTTGCTGACATGAAAATGTAAGCAAAGGTTAGCAAACAATGTGTAGAGGTAAAAGTGGTTACGGGAGTAATCTGTTATAATGAATTGAAGTTACTCCCTGCACCCCATACAGTGGCTTGCGAAAGTATTCACGCCCCTTGGCATTTTTCCTATTTTGTTGCATTACAACCTGGAATTAAAATGGATTTTTGGGGGGTTTGTATCATTTGATTTAAACAACATGCCTACCACTTTGAAGATGCAAAATCTTTTTGGGGGTGATATTTTTTATTGTGAAACAAACAAGAAATAAGACAAAAAAAACAGAACTTGAGCGTGCATAACTATTCACCCTCCTAAAGTCAATACTTTGTAGAGCCACCTTTTGCAGGAATTACAGCAGCAAGTCTCTTGGGGTATGTCTCTATAAACTTGGCACATCTAGCCACTGGGATTTTTGCCCATTCTTCAAGGCAAAACTGCTCCAGCTCCTTCAAGTTGGATGGGTTCCGCTGGTGTACAGCAATCTTTAAGTCATACCACAGATTCTCAATTGGATTGAGGTCTGGTCTTTGACTAGGCCATTCCAAGACATTTAAATGTTTCCCCTTAAACCACTCGAGTGTTGCTTTAGCAGTATGCTTAGGGTCAATGTCCTGCTGGAAGGTGAACCTCCGTCCCAGTCTAAAATCTCTGGAAGATTGAAACAGGTTTCCCTCAAGAATTTCCCTATATTTAGCGCCGTCCATCATTCCTTCAGTTCTGACCAGTTTCACAGTCCCTGCCGATAAAAAACATCCCCACAGCATGATGCTGCCACCACCATGCTTCACTGTTGAGATGGTGTTCTCGGGGTGATGAAAGGTGTTGGGTTTGCGCCAGACATAGCGTTTTTCTTGATGGCCAAAAAGCTCAATTTTAGTCTCATCTGACCAGAGTACCTTCTTCCATATGTTTGGGGAGTCTCCCACATGCCTTTTGGCAAACACCAAACGGGTTTGCTTATTTTTGTCTTTAAGCAATGGCTTTTTTCTGGCCACTCTTCTGTAAAGCCCAGCTCTGTGGAGTGTACGGCTTAAAGTGGTCCTATGGACAGATACTCCAATCTCCGCTGTGGAGCTTTGCAGCTCCTTCAGGGTTATCTTTGGTCTCTTTGTTGCCTCTCTGATTAATGCCCTCCTTGCCTGGTTCGTGATTTTTGGTGGGCGGCCCTCTCTTGGCAGGTTTGTTGGGGTGCCATATTCTTTCCATTTTTTAATATAGAATTGAATGGTGCTCCGTGGGATGTTCAAAGTTTCTGATATTTTTTTATAATCCAACCCTTATCTGTACTTCTCCACAACTTTGTCCCTGACCTGTTTGGAGAGCTCCTTGGTCTTCATGGTGCCGCTTGCTTGGTGGTGCCCCTTGCTTAGTGGTGTTGCAGACTCTGGGTCCTTTTAGAACAGGTGTATATATACTGAGATCATGTGACAGATCATGTGACACTTAGATTGCACACAGGTGGACTTTATTTAACTAATTATGTGACTTCTGAAGGTAATGGGTTTCACCAGATCATATTTAGGGGCTTCATAGCAAAGGGGGTGAATACATACGCACGCACCACTTTTCCGTTATTCATTTTTTTGAATTTTCTGAAACAAGTTATTTTTTTCATTTCACATCACCAATTTTGACTATTTTGTGAAATCTAAATAGAAATCCATTTAAATTACAGGTTGTAGTGCAACAAAACAGGAAAAACGCCAAGGGGGATGAATACTTTTGCAAGGCACAATATATATACACAACACTCAACTAATGGAAATCTATTGTTTTCTTCACTATGACTGACTTTGTTGGTATTTTGACATGTAGACACACCCCAAACAGCCACACAACTGGCATTTTTATTGTGACCTATTCCTGGAAAAATAGGCTGTTTGCTGCGCTGCTCAGCCCACCTTCTCCCATACACACTGATATAAGTGCGATAAAGTACATCTCTTTTCTCCAGGTGTGCTGTTAATACTATGGAGAAATGGGCAGAGTAAAAAAAAGGCCCATCGGTCGGGTATTCAGATCAATAGCAGTGTTTTCCCTGTATTTATTTAGCAGTGGTGGGCTTCCGCTGCTAAATAGTTGCTGCCACTCCAAGAAATACATGTATGATATAAAAAATATATATAAATATATATAATTATAATATGTACAGTACCAGTCAAAAGTTTGGACACACCTACTTTTTCTTCAATTTTACTATTTTCTACATTGTGGAATAATAGTGAAGACATCAAAATTATGAAATAACACATATGGAATCATGTAGTAACCAAACAAGTGTTAAACAAATCAAATAATATTTTATAGCCACCCTTTGCCTTGATGACAGCTTTAGGCACTCTTGGCATTCTCTCAACCAGCTTCACCTGGAATGCTTTTCCAAAAATCTTGAAGGAGTTCCCATATATGCTGAGCACTTGTTGGCTGCTTTTCCTTCACTCTGCCATCCGACTCATCCCAAACCATCTCAATTGGGTTGAGGTCGGGGGATTGTGGAAGCCAGGTCATCTGATGCAGCACTCTATCACTCTCCTTCTTGGTAAAATAGCCCTTACACAGCCTGGAGGTGTGTTGGGTAATTGTCCTGTTGAAAAACAAATGATAGTCCCACTAAGCCCAAACCAGATGGAATGGCGTATCGCTGCAGAATGCTGTGGTAGCCATGCTAGCCATGCTGGTTAAGTGTGCCTTGAATTCTAAAATAAATAACAGACCGTGTCACCAGCAAAGCACCTCCACACCATAACACCTCCTCCTCCATGCTTTACAGTGGGAAATACACATGCAGAGATCATCCGTTCCCCCACACCGCGTCTCACAAAGACACAGCGGTTGGAACCAAAAATCTCAAATTTTGGACTCCAGACCAAAGGACAAATTTGCACCTGTCTAATGTCCATTGCTCGTGTTTCTTGGCCCAAGCAGGTCTCTTCTTCTTATTGGTGTCCTTTAGTAGTGGTTTATTTGCAGCAATTAGACCATGAAGGCCTGATTCACACATTCCCCTCTGAACAGTTGATGTTGAGATGTGTCTGTTACTTGAACTCTGTGAAGCATTTATTTTGGCTGCAATTTCTGAGGCTGGTAACTCTAATGAACTTATCCTCTGCAGTAGAGGTAACTCTGGGTCTTCCATTCCTGCGGCGGTCCTCATGAGAGCCAGTTTCATCATAGCGCTTGATGGTTTATGCGACTGCACTTGAAGAAATTGTCAAAGTTCTTGAAATTGTAATGTCTTAAAGTAATGACGGACTGTCGTTTCTCTTTGCTTATTTGAGCTTGGTATTTTTCCAAATAGGGCTATCTTCAGTATACCTCCCCTACCTTGTCACAACACAACTGATTGGCTCAAAAGCATTAAGAAGGAAATACATTCTTCAAATTAACTTTTAAGAAGGCACACCTGTTAATTGAAATGCATTCCAGGTGACTACCTCATGAAGCTGGTTGAGAGAATGCCAAGAGTGTGCAAAGCTGTCATCAAGGCAAAGGGTGGCTATTTGAAGAATCTCAAATAAAAAATATATTTTGATTTCTTTAACATGTTTTTGGATAATACATGATTACATATGTGTTATTTCATAGTTTTCATGTCTTCACTATTATTCTACAATGTAAAAAATAGTATAAAATAGAAAAACCCTTGAATGAGTAGGTGTTTCCAAACTTTTGACTGGCACTGTGTATATACACTACCGTTCAAAAGTTTGGGGTAACTTAGAAATGTCCCTGTTTTCGAAAGAAAAGCATTTTTTTTGTCCATTAAAATAACATCAAATTGATCAGAAAAACAGTGTAGACATTGTTAATGTTGTAAATGGCTATTGTAGCTGGAAAAGACTGATCTTTAATGGAATATCTACATAGGCGTACAGATGCCCATTATTAGCAACCATCAGTCCTGTGTTCCAATGGCACGTTGTGTTTGCTAATCCAAGTTTATCATTTTAAAAGGCTAACTGATCATTAGAAAACCCTTTGCAATTATGTTAGCACAGCTGAAAACTGTTGTTTGATTAAAGAAGCAATAAAACTGGCCTTCTTGAGTATCTGGAGCGTCAATAATTGTGGGTTTGATTACAGGCTCAAAATGGCCAGAAACAAAGAACTTTCTTCTGAAACTCGTCAGTCTATTCTTGTTCTGAGAAATGAAGGCTATTCCATGCGAGAAATTGCCAAGAAACTGAAGGTCTCGTACAACGCTGTGTACTACTCCCTTCACAGAACAGAGCAAACTGTCTATAACCAGAATAGAAAGAGGAGTGGGAGGCCCCGGTGCACAACTGAGCAAGAGGACAAATACATTAGTGTCTAGTTTGAGAAACAGACGCCTCACAGGTCCTCAACTGGCAGCTTCATTAAATAGTACCCGCAAAACACCAGTCTCAACGTCAACAGTGAAGAGGCTCATTTCCATTTCACAATAACAGCACTTACAGTTGACCGGGGCAGCTCTAGCAGGGCAGAAATTTGACAAACTGACTTGTTGGAAAGGTGGCATCCTATGACCGTGCCATGTTGAAAGTCACTGAGCTCTTCAGTAAGGCCATTCTACTGCCAATGTTTGTCTATGGAGATTGCATGGCTGTGTGCTTGAATTTATACACCTGTCAGCAACGGGTGTGGCTGAAATAGCCGAATCCACTAATTGGAATGGGTGTCCACATTCTTTTGTATACATAGTGTATTTTTAAATAAGATCATCTTTGAGAACTAACAATCACCAATAAAAACTAGACAGTCAGACAAAATCTAAAATTCCAAAAATGTCATGGCATGATTTTGTTATACTACTTGAGTCACTCAGATGGCATAAGAACATGGCAAAATGTGTAGAATTGCAGGAATTTTGAGTTAAAACAGCAACATTTTTTCTCTGCGGCCAAGAGGAAGGCCTTTAAAAAAAAATGGCCATGCCCAATTACCAACCTTTTGCCGCAATATAATGACAATGAGAAGGAATTGGATAGAGTAAGACAGTGTATTCGTCTTAACTAGGGTGTATTCGTCAGGGTGTAGGTTTGGCAGCTTTCCATTCCCTTTATGGGTGTAGGGATAGCATTATATGGTGTGGGTTGTTGTTTAGAAATCCCAGCTGCCTCCGCCAAGTGAGAAAGAGATTTGAGTGTCACACTCACACCATCATAATGCGTTCCAAGATATGACAAATGGCTAAAGCTCTGCTAGTTGTCACTTTAATATGCAATTATCGGAGGGGCCCTGTATTTGTGGCCCGCTGCTGCTAAGTCTGATAAAGTCGAGACATTTCTCATTCCTTCGTTACCCAACAGTAATTTCCTGAGACAATAAAAGCCTCCTATTTACCATGGTACTAGATGAGGGTAGTAATCAGTGGTGTCCCTCGGAAGGCTAATGCACTGGAAATATATAAAAAAAAGGGTTCAACTGCGAAGCTGTAAATCTGAGGCAAAGTGGGGACAGTCAGCTGCCACCCAGCAGCCCAGCCTAGGAGCAGCTGGGGTTGAAACAGTGCAGTTCCTGCCCCCCCCACTACACTCCCCACTCAGGGGCCTGTCCAGGGACCCAGGAAAGGGAGAGTGCATCCCCAGCCCACGCCGTTGGGCCTCGGCCCATTTCACACATTAAACACGCCTAATTCACGGTCCCTTCACACTTCACCTCCGCGGCAGAGGCAGCCGTAGCGGGTTGATGCCACAGAGCCACGCAGCATGAACCTCATATGTTCCCTTTTCTCGATGTGTAATGGCCTTCATGATTCGCCTCCTCTCCTCTCCCCTCGCCATGCCCTAATTATTATCATCTAGCCTCATCTGTGGCAGTGCCAACACACATTCGTTCAAAGCTTCCCTCTCCTCCTCACTGCCTTCCTCTCTTCATCACAGCGATAGGGCATCACAGCAACATCGTGCCACTACGCTTTAGTCATTTCCCATAGTAACAGGAGGAAAGCAAAAGGCGCGAGGCGACAAGCCCATAGGCTTAGTGTATGTATTCCTACTTGGCCATTTCAACATCATTCCAGCCCCCCTCATGAACCTTCTGTCATTGGAGGCTGTATACTGTGATGCTGTTAGTGAGGAAGAACCCCCCCTCAATTTGCCTCTTGATTATAACAGTAATCCAGCCACCCTAGTCATAGACTGTTCTCTCTGCTACCGCACGGCAAGCGGTACCGGAGTGCCAAGTCTAGGTCCAAAAGGCTTCTCAACAGCTTCTACCCCCAAGCCATAAGACTCCTGAACAGCTAATCATGGCTACCCGGACCATTTGCACTGCCCCCCCACCCCATCCTTTTTACGCTGCTGCTACTCTGTTAAGTATTTATGCATAGTCACTTTAACTCTACCCACATGTACATATTACCTCAACTACCTCAACTAGCCGGTGCCCCCGCACATTGACTCTGCAACGGTACCCCCCTGTATATATAGCCTCCCTACTGTCACTTTATTTTACTTCTGCTCTTTTTTTTCTCAACACTTTTTTTGTTGTTGTTTTATTCTTACTTTTTTTGTTTAAAATAAATGCACTGTTGGTTAAGGGCTGTAAGTAAGCATTTCACTGTAATGTCTGCACCTGTTGTATTCGGCGCATGTGACCAATAAAATTTGATTTGATTTGATTTGATAATTCATTGCTTGTAAACAAAGTCACTTCGGTATTAAAGGGGAATTGACGTCCTGTTCCATTGGCAGGAAAAGCTTTTAAAGCATAATAGGTCATTCATTTAGTCACATAACTGTAAACAAGGGGGGCATGGTCTGTTCAGCCCTGGGTACTGAGATTTTGTCAATTTCTCTGCAAGGTATTTACAGCGTGTGCTATTAATGTATTTGGCTACAATTAAAGTCAAATGTTGACAGTTAATGTTTACCTTCATTAATGGGATATTGAAATAGCTAATAATTGCAACAATTATTTTAGATCTACATGGTCATAGGACATCACTTCATCAAGTGATTAAATTAACCTAATTTCTCTGTTACATTGAACTTCAATGTGGGTGAGTGTTTCTTTTAAAATAGTTCCTTATTCATATTGATGTTGTTGAAGTCTCAAATTACACTTAAATTACTTTAGAAGGTAATGTCAGTTTTTTTAAAGAAGAAAGTGCTTGTTGACCTGTTGATATCAGCCTGCATATAAAGATGTGTTTGAGAAAACAAAAATAGTTGTTTTTCTAGAACCACGCCGAGACCAGGGCCGCCGGAAAGCGTTTGGCGAAGCGGCAAAACGATCACGTTTTACAAAAGGAAAGCCAGTCACGTTGCAGACACCAATGCCGCCCTACCGGTGAGCTAAACACCTTTTTCTCCCGCTTTGAGCATAACTACTGAGTTGCTACTGAGGTGGGCTATGTGCTTACTTTCTCCACGGAGGACTATGCAAGTCATTCAAGCGTGTTAACTCTCGCAAGTCCGCCGGCCCAGATGGTATCCCTAGCCGTCCCTCAGAGCATGTGCAGACCAGCTATCTGTTGTGTTTCTGACTTTCTTTCTCTCTCTAGCTCAGGCTATCCCCACCTGTTTCAAGATGTCCACTATCATCCCTGTGCCCAGAAAATGGAAAGTAACTGAACTGAATGACTACCGACCCGTAGCATTCACTTCCATCATCATGAAGTGCTTCGAGAGGCTAGTCAAAGACAACACCACTTCCTCCCTCCCTGATACACTCAACCTTCTCCAATTCGCCTACCGCACTGACAGATCCACGGACGATGCAATTGCCATTGCACAGCACACTGCCCTCACCCACCTGAACAAAAGGAATGCATAGTGAAGATGCTGTTCATCGATTACAGCTTGGACTTCAATACCATAGTGCCCTCTAAGCTCATCACAAAGCTCACGACCCTGGGACTGAACTCTGGGTCCTAGACTTCCTGATGAGCCGCCCCAGGTGGTAAAGGTAGGCAACATTACCTTCTCCACACTGATCCTCAACACGGGGGCCCCACAAGGGTGCGTCCTCAGTCCCCTCCTGTACTCCCTGTATACCCACGACTGTGTGGCCTCAAGTTCGCTGATGACACGACAGTAGTAGGCCTGATTAACAACAACGACAACATGGCCTACAAAGAGGAGGTAGGCACTCTGACGGCATGGTGCCAGGTAAACAACCTCTTCCTCAACGTCAGCAAAACAAAGGAGCTGATTGTGGACTTCAGGAGGAACTAGGTTGGGCCGTGGAGACGGTCAAAAATGTCAAGTTCCTTGGCGTACACATCTTCTTATCAGCTGAAATGGTCAAACCACACGGACACCTTGGTGAAGAAGGCACGGCAGCGACTCTTCAACCTCAGGAGGCTGAATAAATTTGGCCTGTCCCCAAGGGCCCTCAGTGTTCTACAGGAGCACCATCGAGAGCGTACTGTCGAGGTGCATCACAGCCTGGTACGGCAACTGACGCTGACCGCAAGGCTCTACAGAGGGTGGTACGCTCAGCCAATCATACCATTGAGTGCTCCCTGCCTGCCTTCCAGGACATCTACAACACCAGGTATCGCAGGAAGGCCAAAAAGATCATCAAGAACCTCAGCCACCCGAGCTACCGCCTGTTCTCCCCGCTTCCATCACTCAGACGCGGGCAGTACAGGAGTATCATGGGAAAAAAACGGTCAGACTGGCCAATAGCTTCTACCCCCAGACTATCAGGCTGCTGAATAGCCACTAGGCAGCTAACTGTTCCCCCTCTTCCCCATATTGACAAATCGAAAACTGGTACATAAGTATTCAGACCCTTTGCTATGAGACTCGAAATTGAGCTCAGGTGCATCCTGTTTCCATTATTAATCCTTGACATGGTTCTACAACTTGATTGGAGTCCACCTGTGGTAAACTCATTTGATTGGATATGATTTGGAAAGGCACACACACCTGTCTATATAAGGTCCCACAGTTGACAGTGCATGTCAGAGCAAAAACCAAGCAATGAGGAATTGTCCGTAGACAGGATTTTGTCAAAGCACAGATCTGGGGAAGGGTACCAAAACATGTCTGCAGCATTGAAGGTCCCCAAGAACACAGTGGCCTCCATCATTCTTAAATGGAAGAAGTTTCGAACCACCAAGACTCTTCCTAGAGCTGGCCGTCGGCCAAACTGAGCAATCGGGGGAGAAGGGCCTTGGTCAGGGAGGTGACCAAGAACCCGATGGTCACTCTGACAGAGCTCTAGAGTTCCTCTGTGGAGATGGGAGAACCTTCCAGAAGGACAACCATCTCTGCAGCACTCCACCAATCAGGCCAGACGGAAGCCAATCCTCAGTAAAAGGCACATGACAGCCCGCTACGAGTTTGCCAAAAGGCACCTAAAGACTCTCAGACCATGAGAAACAAGATTCTCTGGTCTGTTGAAACCAAGATTGAACTATTTGGCCTGAATGCCAAACGTCACGTCTGGAGGAAACATGGCACCATCCCTACTGTGAATCATGGTGGTAGCAGCATCATGCTGTGAGGATGTTTTTCAGAGGCAGGGACTGGGAGACTAGTCAGGATCGAGGCAAAGATGAACGGAGCAAAGTACAGAGACAGTGCTCAGGACCCCAGACTGGGGCAAAGGTTCACTTTCCAACAGGACAACGACCCTAAGCACACGGCCATGACAACGCAGGAGTTGTTTCGGGACAAGTCTCTGAATGTCCTTGAGTGGCCAAACCAGAGCCCGGACATGAACCCGATTGAACATCTCTTGAGAGACCTGAAAATAGCTGTGCAGCAACACTCCCTATCCAACCTGACAGAGCTTGAGAGGATCTGTAGAAAATAATGGGAGAAACAAATACAGGTGTGCCAAGCTTGTAGCATCATACCCAAGAAGACTTGAGGCTGTAATCAATTTTAGAATAAGGCTGTAACCTAACAAAACGTGGAAAAAGTCAAGGGGTCTGAATACTTTCCGAAGTATAATTTTTAGTAGTGTCTCTTTCACGCTCTGGGCATAATAATTTCACTGTACCCTGCGATTACATCTGTGACCCTGTGCATGTGACTAATAAACTAATCTAATCTAATACCGTATAAGGTCCTGAGTTTTACCTGATTTGCCTCATGATTTGTCAACTCCTCGCACACAATTTCTCTGTCATTCACATTGGCGTGATGCTGCAGGCTCTTTGCATGGCTTGACCAATCAGATTCACGGAAATCGCAGGTCACACGGGCCGGGACAAAGCTCAAGACACGTGCTCCACTTTCCTCTGGTATTTATTTAGCAAGTGTGATAACACATCACTCCCGACAGACACAAGCAAAAACTATTACATCAATGTAGCAGCCTATACACCTAAACATTAGCGATCTGACATGCTGTATTGCATGGAAACAATAACATTTTTCAGTCTGATCAACTGTAGGCTATTAACAACAGCAGCTGCATAGTCTAGCCTACTATGCTCCCTGTCCCTCTGGCCAGGGTAAACGAAGAGGTAACATTGTGTATTTATAGCCCATTTGTTTGTGAGAAAAGGGTTGTAAATGGGATTAAAAAATATATATATATACACTACCGTTCAAAACTTTGGGGTCACTTAGAATGCTGACCTTCTAGGCAGAGTTTCAAAGAAAAAGCCATATTTCAGACTGCCCATCTTAATCTTTTCTTTTTATTGGCCAGTCTGAGATATGGCTTTTTCTTTACAACTCTGCCTAGAAGGTCAGCATCCCGGAGTCGCCTCTTCACTGTTGACGTTGAGACTGGTGTTTTGCGGGTACTATTTAATGAAGCTGCCAGTTGAGGACCTGTGAGGCGCCTGTTTCTCCAACTAGACACTCTAATGTATTTGTCCTCTTGCTCAGTTGTGCACCGGGGCCTCCCACTTCTCTTTCTATTCTGGTTAGAGCGAGTTTGCGCTGTTCTGTGAAGGGAGTAGTACACAGCGTTGTACGAGACCTTCAGTTTCTTGGCAATTTCTCACATGGAATAGCCTTAATTTCTCAGAACAAGAATAAACTGACGAGTTTCAGAAGAAAGTTATTTGTTTCTGGCCATGTTGAGCCTGTAATCGAACCCACAATTGCTGATGCTCCAGATACTCAACTAGTCTCAAAAAGGCCAGTTTTATTGCTTCTTTAATCAGCACAACAGTTTTCAGCTGTGCTAACATAATTGCAAAAGGGTTTTCTAATGATCAATTAGCCTTTTAAAATGATAAACTTGGATTAGAAAACACAACGTGCCATTGGAACACAGGACTGATGGTTGCTGATAATGGGCCTCTGTACGCCTATGTAGATATTCCATAAAAAATCTGCAATTTCCAGCTACAATAGCCATTTACAACATTAGCAATGTCTACACTGTATTTCTGATCATTTTGATGTTATTTTAATGGACACATTTGCTTTTCTTTCGAAAACAAGGACATTTCTAAGTAACCCCAAACTTTTGAACGGTATTGTATACTCAAACTTTTTCAATCCAAAATTAATAACTGGAATTAATAACTAAACACAATAGCTGACATAGACTGTGAGTAAATGTTTTATTAGGCCTACAGTGGCAAAGGGCAGGACTACACGATGCAAACATGCATAAAGCAATCTCAGCCCTGTGAGTTTTATTGTCCAATCATGTTGCTTTCCCTGTGTCTGTGTACAGGAAACCCCCCTAGTCCTCCTTCAAAATATAATTCTTAAGAACAAGTACAAGGTTGCTGCAGTTTGACAGGGTTTTCATCCAGGCAATGAGTTTTTTTTAAACCATCCGACCTGATTAGAAAAACTCTGATACCATCATAGCCCATATTAAACCTTTTTACAACAGATTAATCACGTCATACCGTATAAGGTCTGGAGTTTTACCTGGTTAGGTTACCAGATCAGGAAAAACTACTGGCCCCAGCTCCCTCTGGCCGATACTGTCTTATTTTCACTTTCCCTTTCTTTAGGAACAAAGAACGGCCTTAATCCTTTCCTCTGTGGTAACGGCACCAGTCAGGGCCAAGTTGCTACAAATTGAACAGTTCGCAACCAAAGCTGCTGCCTATTTATGATTAGCATGTTAAAGAAACACCACTGCTCAGAGGTGCGTGTTATTTTATTCAAAAGCTGCCAAATCACCAGGGAAGATCATAGCAGCCCCTAATGAGGAAAAGGGAAACTAATAACATCCTCGAATAAATTAGAAGCTCATCTCCACATCTGAAAAACTCTGTTTTTCACTGCTAACAATTTACATGAAAGCTGTCTCAACAATGAAATGCAATCAAGTTATAATCCTGCCGCCCTAGTGTCCGTTCGCCAATTACAAAAGTGAAATGCATTGTCCATTGTTTCCCATTCCACTGACCTGCCTCTTTCCAGATGGCTGGAGTTAAGATGATTGCACTGAGTGCATAGAATAGCTAATGGAACCCCCCCCACACACACATTGCTGCAGCTCAAGAAAGCCAACAAGACTTGAAGAATATCCCCAAGAATCACCCTAACAAATTCTAGACTCCTCAAACCTCCACACTCACTCTGCTTTCTAGGAAATCAATGGAGGCCACTTAGAATGCATTTTCAGGGAAACTCCAGGGGGTACATACAGATAAAGAAGACAAATACTCTGGGTTGGATGATGGATGGGGGAATTAGCGCTGGGCAGGAACAGAGGGAGTGTTTTCAGCCACAAGAGGGAGCAGAGGTTGACTGGGACCTTCCTCTCATACAGAAAGAGCCAGGATATCACTGGGGACTTGTCTCAGAGAGGGGGTTCAGATAACCTCAGCCTGACCTGGAACTGAGATGGAACGTTGGGGAAACTGCCAAGTATTAGCAGCCTAGTCTTCCTGACACGGTGGTTAAGTTTCACTGTTGTGCCATGCCAATGCAATTGAGAGTCAATCTATCTCAAGTCTTGGGGAAATATTTAAATGGTCTTGTTTCTTCTTCAGACAGTCTGTATCTGTAGTCTGTTACAGTCTTTGTTTCACTGTGTGTAACGCAGGGTTCCCCAACTGGCGGCCTGTGGGCCGAATTTTGCCCGTGGGTGGTTTCATTTGGCCCCCCCAGTTTTCTGAGCAAGAAAAATAAAATAAAAACACTTTATTGACTTTTGTATTTTATTATTGTTGGACTTAAAGACTGTAAAACACCAGGAAATCAGCTCCAAGTGATTTTAATTTAAGAAATCTGTTCCCAAGTATTCCCACGCATAATAGAGAGACGTGATCATATACAAATGTAAGCAAGGTTAGAATGATAATTTTTGGGTCAAACATTATATCTGTTTGGGCTTCTTGCGGATAATATGCAGTCTACACATTTTTGGTAATTATTTTCCGGCCCCCCGACTATCCACTTAAGACAAAATCAGCCTGCAGCTGAATCTAGTTGATGATCCCTGGTGTAAGGCAAGGCAATGAAGAGATCAGTCTTGGGAAAATATTAAGATTGTCAATTCTTGAAACCATCGGTTTCTGTAGTCTTTTACTGTCTTTGTCTAACTGCGAAGCAGACAGCGATCTCCCCAGTCTCATCATTAGCAGCGGTCATTACCAAACAGAACATAAACAAAGATCCATTGTTCACACCTTAAAGAGAAAATTTTGTCACAGACTTAATAAGGGTCTGAAAACTTCAGGAACAATGCTATTGATTGGGACAAGAGGAACAAACTTTATTCTCATTAGATATATCTTGTTTTATTATTATTATATCATAATTTTCCTTGTTTCAGGTCAACATCATAAACAAAATTGTACATATGTACATATATTTGAATTCCAAAATTAAACAAGGTCAAATAAAACATAACATAATCAACAAACACTAAAACAAAACCATACAAAGACAATAAGAATTCTTACTTTATCATCATTGACAGTTAGCCGATGCAGCGTCGATAATCCTCTGGTGAATAAGCCACGGAAAAATACATCCCCAACCCACACCTACGACTACAACTCCCAAGGCTCACACCACTAAAATTAGCACCCACTTTGAGGTTACAGTATCTACCCAATAGGATTTAACTATGGGAGATCAATGACCAATCAGAGGATCAATGGCACCTACACAATGGTTGAAAAGTTTATTCTTTACATTTGTTCGCCAAAAGCAATCTATTATTGAACACTACTGGGTATGAAAATATATTGTGGCAAGGAAACTGTCTGTAGGCCTGCAGGGCAGCATTTATCACCACGATCCCAGTTGTTGTGGAGCCTAGAGATGGAAGAAGGGGATTCTGGGTTACATATATCCTGTTTTAGGCTTTGGTGCCTTTTCCTAGTCAGTGGGATAATACAAATTACTCTCCGTTGTTATCTGGAGTGGAAATCGCATTCCCAGGGAGGTGAAAATGACTTCTGTGGCTCCCAGGCCCCGGCTGAAGAGTGATGCAGTGCCCCCGGGGTGCGACATTGGTTTGCAATGATGGAGCGGGGGGGGGGACTTGGGAGACGCCCCAATCCCAACACGGAGGAGGGGCCACCAGCCCCGAGGTCAGCCATCATGATGATGGTCCCAGATTGCAGAACACACAGCGCCCCCTCTGTCTACACCAACTAACGACTGCTCTCAATCCCTTCATCCTCTAAACCATTCAGCTATAGGATGGATCCCAAATGGCATCACATTCCTTTTATAGTGCACTACTTTTGATCAGGGCCCATAGAACTCTGGTCAAAAGTAGGACATTTTATATGGAAAAGGGTGCCATTTGTAACGCATCCATAGTCTGATATGGGTTCTCTTGGGTATACAGAGATAATTACAAGAGACTAACGATGTAAACATGTTTTTGCCTATGCTTTGTATCCATAAAGGCATGGTCACAGAGACCCAGGGGAGGGGCGAGGATATGGAAAGTGTTGTGTGCACAGTGATGAATCACCACTCCCCGTAAAATGAATGTAAAAGTGTAATAATATTGTTCCCACATTGGTGATTTATGTCACTGTGAATCAAACATTACATTTCACACGCACCAGGCGTTGATTCATGACAGAGCTGAGGTGCTATTTTGTTTCCATATTGACTCTTTATGATTACGCTCCCCATTTTTCAGCCGCGTAATAAAAAAGTACGGGGTAATTGGCTTTTTGATGAGTTTGCATATCCATACCATTTGAAGAGTTGTCTCCTCGAGGCTCATTTCCAAAGTAATGCCGCTGTGTGATTCTGACAAATAAAGCCCAGGACCTAAGCACTGAGCAGTCCTGAGGATCATTCCGGAAGGAACGCTTGAGCTCCCGCTGAAATTGTCTTGTCAGAGATTCACTTTGGAATGCCGAGCGCTTCCTTGCCGGGCTCCCACCTTTTAGCGCTGGTGGTGAGATTGGACCGATAGAGAGGGGAAAGGGAGAGCAATGTTTCTTAGCCCCATGCTTCTCAGGAGGTGGAAGAATTGGATCCCTTGGTATTGCAATTTAAGGTCTATTAAGCATGTCCTCCCTGTATTTCACCTTTTTTCTTCATTCCGATTTAGCTGTGATTGCAGTAATAACGTAACATTATGACCAGGGTTGGGTAGGTTACTTTCTAAATGTAATCTGTTACAGTTTTTAGTTACCTAGAGTTTACATAGCTGGCCATAAATTCATTTTGCATTTTACTTTCTGGGTTGGTTATGTAGGCTTCTTCTAACCCATTGCGTTCTACTACAGATAATAATACGATTAGGCTATATTTTTACATTAAAAAAAACATAAACAGAGTCTGTCATACATTCAGTCATTCCAATTAATTTAATACCCCTTGATCTTCAAAAATAGGACTTGGAAATATGGAAATATAGATTAACCAAAGTGTTTTACCTGAGCATAACCCCAAAACTACGGACAAATTCGCCTACTCTGTTGTTTATACTTCTGTTGTCATGAAGGACAGCTCGGGCTCATTGCTTCGATTTGAAACATAAAATGCTGCTCTCGAAATGGCCTGCTTTGAGCACTACCGAAAAGTGCTAATTGCGTGTGTAAAATGTATTTCATATGCTGCATTCGCTATAGGCCTATTGTTTTACGTTTTTGTTGGTGACATTTTGATATCTCAATAATTTGCAGCTGTTTAAGTCTAACAAAAGTGTGCGAATTTGAGCATGTGTCCATTAGGCCCATGGACATTAAATTGAGCAATAAAAGCCCCACTTGTGGTCTTCTTACATTAAACCTGTGTTTGACAGTATGGAGCACAATACCACGGAGGAGTTTAGAAGGGAGGAACTCAAACTTTCATTCCATAGGCTGGGATCTGCAATATGCAGCTGTTGCAAGAGCGCATTTTTCACTGACTGTCCACTGGGGCGTCTTCATTACACCGATTCTGTTGCAAAACGTTTTTTTAACAGAAGCAAACAGAAAGAAATGGAGAGGGACCTACCTGAATTTGTCCAATAGAAAGTCTAGTTTTTCTCTGTTGGCTTCCGGTTGGTTCTTAAACGGTAAACAGTTTCCGTAATGAATAAACCCTTGGTTGCAAAAACAATAATTGATAGCCAGCTAAAACTTATTCAATTCAACCATTATTGGGTTAAAATACACATTTCTGAACAGCCATCCACGACAACCAAAATCCGCAAGGCTCAAATATATAAATGAGAGAGCAGCAGTATGATTCACATCAATGCACTTTGCAGCCTATAATAACCCTAAGTAATATCCGTATCGCCCATAGGCTACACCACTGCTGTCATCCTTACCTCCAAGCGTTTAATCAAATTGGATCATCTTTGGATGCCGACAGCAGTCGCACCACTGGAAGACATAGCTTGGATTGTAGCCTACAAAAAGCCTATTCCTGCTCTTTTCCCGCGATCCATCAAACGCATTTGATGTGTCATCATAGTGGTCTCTGATTTGTGGTCGGACTCGGTCTGGTGGAACAAACTTAAACGTGTGCCTTTTTTCAATGCTGATTTGAATGTCATTGAGAAAACAGAAAGGTGTCAAATATCATATCTAGTTTTTCAAAAGTATCTGTAATTGGATTACAATATCTTAGCTGGTAATGTAACAGATTACAGTTAGTATTTTTTGTAATTGTAATCTGTTACTCCCCTGGTTATGACTTTAACTACTGTTCCCTGAAGGAGGGAAATTAGGTACAACATACTGTACAATGGGGGAGTCGCACTATAGCGAATTCGGTTGAAGGATTTTCAATCACGCCTGACAAGGTCAATGAAATCCGTGCCTCGCTGGAAGCCCTGCCTTCCACAGGTGATAAGCGTGAGGCTCGGATTTATTCCTTCAATGTAATACCGCTCTTCACCAAGCCCAGGAACAGGCGTGCGGGGCCAAACGGGTCTTGTACATTGTTTCCCTCCTTCAGGGAACAGTAGTTGGTCAAAACATTATGTTCCCTTTCAGTCAGTCAACTTCGGTAAAACATCCTATGGGGAAATATAATCACACCCCAAGCCGACCCCAACGGATACAAAATGAAACAGCCCATGGGAGTCCACCCAGACCTGACTCCGCCAGCGGCACTCTGGATATTGTGCAATACGGCTGCAGCCTAGTGACTTTTCCCCCTGTCCCAGCTGTAAGCACACTGTGGGCTACACTGGGAGCAGTGTCATCCAAGCGATAAAACCTCACAAAAGTGTGTGGTGATGCCCAACTCGTCACAGCACAAACATCTCCTATAGTCAACCCTTTAAACAACGCCCAAGATGCTGCCAGACCCCTGGTGGAGTGGGCACGTACACCGCTAGGTAACCCTTGCCCCTTGATGCTATATGCAAGGGAGATAGCCTCCACAATCCAGTGGGAGAGACACTGATTAGAGAGCTCCAGCTTTAAGGAAGCCCACACAGCGCCTCCAAAACCAGCACCAGGTCCCATGTGGGCGCAATAGGTTTAGATACCGGTCTAAGACGACGTACACCTTTTAGGAACCGCAGCACCAGGGGGTGAGCCCTGACACACTGAGAATGGAGAATGCGTGTCCCTGCTCGAAAAGTTCCTGTAGGAACATAAGGATGTCCCTCACAGAGCACTGAAAAGGAACAAGTCCTTTATCTTTGCACCAGAGCTCAAACGCTTGCCACTTATATGGATACAGCCCTCTCGTGGAGGGCGCCCGTGCAGGCTGAATGGCAGCAATAACATTCTGAGGTAAATCCTAGCGCTCAGATTGGCCCTCTCAGGGGCCAGCCCCATAGGAACCAAATATCCGGCCTCTCGCACGAAACCTATCCAGCACATTCCGGCCCGACAAACGTGGGAGGACGTGCCTGAGTGCTAAATACACAGAAGTTCAAGGTAATTGATATGCCGGGCACTCTATGATACCATCCATACTCCCCAAATTGAGTAACCCTCGCACAGCGTGCCCCACCCTTGGGGGGATGCGTCTGTCGAGACTACCTGGTGGGACAACACCTCGCCAATGAGAACCCCTTGTGACAGCAGCCATGGATCTCTCCACTGGGCCAGTGCCCGAAGGCATGTCGGCGACACCTGAATCGACCAGCTTAGGTGGCGAGATGCATCCAAACATGTTGCTAGCACCCAGCGCTGGAACAGCCACATCAATAATAGTCCTACGGGAATGACCAACATCATAGAAGCCATTATCCCCAGTAGGCGCAGGAACTGGCGAAAATGTGCTGTGAGTCCCAACCGAAATTGGGCCAAGCAGAGCTGGAATCCGGAACCCTCTCCGGGGCTAAAAAAGCGTGATTTATGCACAGTCTAACTCGAGACCCAGGAATGGAATGCGCTACAATGGGGTTAGACAGCTGTTTCTCTAGTTTACAATAAAACCTGGAAACTGAACATGGGACAAAAGCCTGGATGTGTGTAACACCGCTTGTCTCCTTGCTATCAGCCAATCGTCAAAATAGGCAAATACCCTCAGCCCCTGGCCCCTGGCCCCTCATGGGTGCCAGAGCTGCCTCCACCACCTTTGAAAATATGCTGGCAAGAGGGACAGGCCGAACAGGAGTACCAAAAACAAGCCGTACAAGCCGTCCTGCGCTTCCGACAGAGGAAATACTCGTTTTCTTTAACCCCCTAGAGTCGATGTCCGCGCACTCAAGGAAATCTAAATAGCATAATAAAAGAATCCTCATAAAAATCTGTCACTTTAAGATAGAGATATCTGTTTTTTACATTGGATGCATCTCAATCCACGACATCCGTCAATGTCGCACTTCCGCATCTGCGGTGAAAGGTGACAGAGCTAGAGTGGTGTTTGTCAGACCATGAGACATCCCAAAAATACAGTGGGGAAAAAAAGTATTTAGTCAGCCACCAATTGTGCAAGTTCTCCCACTTAAAAAGATGAGAGAGGCCTGTAATTTTCATCATAGGTACACGTCAACTATGACAGACAAAATGAGAAAGAAAAATCCAGAAAAACACATTTTAGGATTTTTTATGAATTTATTTGCAAATGATGGTGGAAAATAACTATTTGGTCAATAACAAAAGTTTCTCAATACTTTATTATATACCCTTTGTTGGCAATGACACAGGTCAAACGTTTTCTGTAAGTCTTCACAAGGTTTTCACACACTGTTGCTGGTATTTTGGCCCATTCCTCCATGCAGATCTCCTCTAGAGCAGTGATGTTTTGGGGCTGTCGCTGGGCAACACAGACTTTCAACTCCCTCCAAAGATGTTCTATGAGGTTGAGATCTGGAGACTGGCTAGGCCACTCCAGGACCTTGAAATGCTTCTTACGAAGCCACTCCTTCGTTGCCCGGGCGGTGTGTTTGGGATCAATGTCATGCTGAAAGACCCAGCCACGTTTCATCTTCAATGCCCTTGCTGATGGAAGGAGGTTTTCACTCAAAATCTCACGATACATGGCCCCATTCATTCTTTCCTTTACACGGATCAGTCGTCCTGGTCCCTTTGCTGAAAAACAGCCCCAAAGCATGATGTTTCCACCCGCATGCTTCACAGTAGGTATGGTGTTCTTTGGATGCAACTCAGCATTCTTTGTCCTCCAAACACGACGAGTTGAGTTTTTACCAAAAAGTTATATTCTGGTTTCATCTGACCATATGACATTCTCCCAATCCTCTTCTGGATCATCCAAATGCACTCTAGCAAACTTCAGATGGGCCTGGACATGTACTGGCTTAAGCAGGGGGACACGTCTGGCACTGCAGGATTTGAGTCCCTGGCGGCGTAGTGTGTTACTGATGGTAGGATTTGTTACTTTGGTCCCAGCTCTCTGCAGGTCATTCACTAGGTCCCCCGTGTGGTTCTGGGATTTTTGCTCACCGTTCTTGTGATCATTTTGACCCCACGGGGTGAGATCTTGCGTGGAGCCCCAGATCGAGGGAGATTATCAGTGGTCTTGTATGTCTTCCATTTCCTAATAATTGCTCCCACAGTTAATTTCTTCAAACCAAGCTGCTTACCTATTGCAGATTCAGTCTTCCCAGCCTGGTGCAGGTCTACAATTTTGTTTCTGGTGTCCTTTGACAGCTCTTTGGTCTTGGCCATAGTGGAGTTTGGAGTGTGACTGTTTGAGGTTGTGGACAGGTGTCTTTTATACTGATAACAAGTTCAAACAGGTGCCATTAATACAGGTAACGAGTGGAGGACAGAGGAGCCTCTTAAAGAAGAAGTTACAGGTCTGTGAGAGCCAGAAATCTTGCTTGTTTGTAGGTGACCAAATACTTATTTTCCACCATAATTTGCAAATAAATTCATTAAAAATCCTACAATGTGATTTTCTGGATTTTTTTTCCTCAATTTGTCTGTCATAGTTGACGTGTACCTATGATGAGAATTACAGGCCTCTCTCATCTTTTTAAGTGGGAGAACTTGCACAATTGGTGGCTGACTAAAAACATTCTGTTGGTGGTAAGAATTTTGTATAATAATTTATATTGAAAAACTAAGTTTTGAATCCGGCGTCGTTTTATTTATCAGTTCATAAACCATGTGCCATGGAATCGGTACATCGAAAATCTCCTCCCAAATATTTTGTAACCTGTATGGTGCAGCTGTCAATTGTTTGGTCCATAAATGACACTGGTATATATTTATATTTATCACAGTTTTGTTTAGCCAATTTTGATCTTTAATTCTGCGCCGACAGACAAGTTCCTTACCTTCTCTCCTTTCCACTTGCCTCCTCCATTTTTGTGGTAATGCTGCAATCAGTTGGTTATAATTTTGGATAGAGCAGACATTTCTATATATTTTTGTTAACTGCATGTGTGACATAACTCCACCAGTCCTATTTATGATATAATTTACAAAGATTATACTGTTTTTAAACAGCAATTAGTATATTTGAGTTTAACCATAATATTTGTTCTAATATTTGTTCGGTCTTTTCTGATGGATTAAACTGAAATTGAACGCAGCTTTCTATTGCTTGTTTTAAAAATTGCGATATTTTTTAGATTATTTCATTTGAAGGGAAAAGGTCATTCTTGAACATGGGATGAGCCATTCTTACTAATCTGCTAGAGAACCAGTTTGGATTTAAGTATAGTTTGTGTATGACTGAAGCCTTTAGTGAGAGGTCCAATGCTTTAGTATTTAAGAATTCCTGCCCTCCGAATTCATATTCATTATATAAATAGGCCGGTTTAATTTTGTCTGGCTTGCCGTTCCAAATAAAGTGGAATATTTTTTGCTCATATGATTTAAAAAACAAGTCGTTAGGTGTAGGCAGGGCAATAAGTAAATAGGTAAACTGGGATATGACTAAAGAATTAATCAGGATGATTTTTTCACAAATAGACAGGTATTGTCCTTTCTATGGTAGCAAAATCTGATCTAATTTGGCTAACTTTCTATAAAAATGTACTGTAGTGAGATAATTTCTTTCTTTCGGGATATGAATCCCGAGTATGTCCACGTCCACTTTTACATTACTACACTGTAATGTAAAAGTTTTTTTTTTAGAGATCCAATACGTAATATAGTGCACTTATCATATTTCGATTTCATCCAGAGAGGTTAGAACAATTATCTAGATCCTCTATAGGCTGTGCAGGGATCGAAATTGCGGATTTAAAAGAAAACATGAATCGTCAGCGTACAATGACACTTTTGTTTTTAAGCCCTGGATTATTTTTGCATCTGATTTTAATAGCTAACATTTCGATGGCCATAATAAATAGATATGCTGATAATGAACAGCCATTTTTACTCCTCTTGACAATTTAATACATTTTGAGAAGTAGCCATTATTTACTATTTTACACCTGGGGTTACTATACATAACTTTAACACATTGTATAAGAGACTCTCTGTAAATTAAAATAGTCCAGGCATTTATATATAAATTCCAGTCATACTTTATCAAAATGATTTTTCAAAGTCAGCTATGAATGCCAGGCCTGGTTTCCCAGATTTTTCATAGTGTTCTATTGTTTCCAGTACTTGTCTTATATTATATCAAATGTATCGACCATGTAAAAAACCTGTCTAATTAAGATAAAAAAACATCCGACAATACCTTTTTAATTCTATGCGCTATGCATTTTGCTAGGATTTTGGCATCACAACACTGAAGTGTAAGGGGTCTCCAGTTTTTTAAGTGGACTGTATCTTTATATTTACCATCTGGGTCCTCTTTCAGTAATAAGGAAATTAGATCTTCTTGCTGAGTATCTGACACTCTACCATTTTTATAGGAGTGGTTAAAACATGTTAATAATGGACCTTTGAGTACATGGAAAAATATTTCAACTGGTATGTCATCCAGCCCTGGAGTTTTCCCAGACTTGAAGGCTTTAATTGCATCTAGAAGTTCCTTCACTATAATTAGGCCTTCACATGAGTCTTTCTGTATAGCTGTTAATTTTACACTATTAACAGAAACAAATCCTTAAAATTAACTTCAGTTAGTGGAAATGGAGGAGACTGAAATGAAAACATATGCTTAAAGTACTTTGCTTCCTCTTTCAAAATATTGTTTGGTGAATCATGGATGACTGCTTCATTTGTAAGAAGTTTATGTAAATTGTTTTTGGTAGCATTTCTATGTTGAAGATTTAAAAATAGTTTGGTGCATTTTCCCCATATTCCATCCAGTTCACTTTATTTTTATAATATATTACACTTGAGCTTCCTTGAATAAGTTCCTCCATTTCTTTTTGTTTTTCCTCTAACTTATTATGTGCCTCTGTTACAGTTTTTATTACTATATATCTGTACTGTTGGTTCCTCTATTTCATTTTTTAAGATTTTGTTTTAAAGATGAGTATTGAATTGCATGGCCTCGAAAGGCACATTTAAAAGTGTCCCATACAATAAGGGGATCTGCTGTACGTACCAATGTTCTGTAGGAAAAAGTCAGTTATACATTCTTCTGTCTTGGTTAAAAACAATTTGTCATCCAGTAAGCTTTGATTACATTTCCAATAAGAGTAATGTGTATACCAATTATTTGATGGTCCGACCGCATTCTGTCCCCTATCAACACTCTTTTAACTTTTGGTGCCAGCGAAAATGACATAAGAAAGTAGTCAAGATGACTAGCTTGTTTGAGCCTCCGCCATGTATATCTCACTAGGTCAGGATTTTTACGCCTCCATATATCCACTAGTTCCAATATGTCCATAATATTCTTGATTTCCTTAAGTGCATGAGGGTGATAGTTTGTCGTGTGATTTCCTTTACGGTCCATTCTGGTACTTAAAACCATATTATAATCTCCCACCATAATAATTGTGTAATGTATTTCCTGTAAGCTCTATAAATGATTATACATACAGTACCAGTCAAAAGTTTGGACACACCTACTGTACTCATTCCAGGGTTTTTCTTTATGTTTTACTATTTCTACATTGTAGAATAATAGTGAAGACATCAAAACTATTAAATAACACATATGGAATCACATTGTAACCAAAAAAGTGTTAAACAAAAAAAAATATATTTTAGATTTTAGATTCTTCAAAGTAGCCACCCTTTGCCTTGATGACAGCTTTGCACACTCGTCTTTGCAGATGTGGGATGCATACACTCACTCACCCCACCCATCCCAAACAAACACCTCTGCCCCTCTCTCCCCTTCCAACCATAGATCCCCCCCACCCCACACACACACACGAACGCCCTCACACAACCACACACAAGCACAAACTCAAATGTTCAACAGCTGTTCAATTCCCGAGCCCAACTCAAGAGAAGACTTGATGTGTGAATGTGTATACAGTTTGGCTGTTTATGAAGGCATGCCAAATTGATTAGGAATGGGAAGATATCTAGATATCTAACCAATATTTAGTCCCAGCTGATGGAGCTCGGATACCCCCTTCCCCCCAACACCCACACACACTGGTCCCCCGTTGTGACCCATATTCCCAAACACCTCTATGCAGTCAGACCGTTTGATTATTCTGTGCCACCAGGGACACAATAATATGCCCCCTCTCTGATTGTCGAGTGTGACTCCCTCCCCATGGGTTACTGGAGCCAGTGTTGCCAGCACTGCCACTAACTGGGTGGGGTACTCCTCCGGAATTCCTCCCGGCTAGGTTCGAGGTCGTCAAGGTTCTCATTAGCAGCTTTGAGAAAATCCTTGTATATTATGTTCACCCATCCAGGGGCTTTTGCTTTTGGACCAACCCCGTCAGGCAGGCTCAGACTCTTGAGGGGGCGGTGCTGCTTTAGTGGGTCTCTGACCGTGTTCACTTTTCTGTCATACATACCCAAATACTGTGCCTTTTATGTACCTTGTTGATTCTTGCCTAATTTCGGGCTTTGGGTACTTTTGTGTTCCAGTTCCTTGTATTTGGGGATTCATTATTTCATGAATTGTCCTATATTTTATCTATTTATAAATACTCTACAAAGAAAATAGAACAAAAATTATTTTACAGCATTCCCTAACTTGAATAGTATAGTGTATTTATAGTTTCTTTATTAATTGTTGTATTTTATTATTTCCATTATATATTTTTTATTACAATCCCTACCATTAATAGGGTTGGATGTTCCATTTTATTAAGAATAGCCATGGCGCGGTCTCGGTGTCTCGGAACAGTTGGTTATCAATGTATAGCTTGTCGACTATGAGAGCTACACATCTTCCTTTTAGTCTATTGTCTTTGAAGAGTGGATACAGTACATTGCGTCGTTCTGCGATTTCCTTTGGGAACTGATCATCCATGCCTATTTTAAAGCCGTCAAGTCTTTTGCCCAGGCTTTTAACCATTATTTTATATTTAAAGGATGCAAATTTGGCAACGATTGGCCGCTCGTATTACTGTCCTCTCTGTCCGAAACGATGTACGTGTTCGAGTTGAATTTGGTCAACAGTGTCGCCTGGTATCTGTAGTGCTTTAACCATGAATTCTTTCACCACACTCTCTGGATCTTCACCTTAATCTTCTTTAATTCCGGGAGGTACCAGATTTTCACGCGTTGATCTAGTCTGTATATCAAGTAGGGATTCTCTTAACAACTTGTTCTCTCTTTTAAGTTCATTAACGTCAGCTTAGATTACATTGACTGTACCCCTTCAGCTTTTTCCAGTCGCGGCTTTCTCATCACTCATTTCAAGGCTCGCCTTCATCTCATGTATATCTTCACGGACTTACTCAAGCTTGGTTTCCACGCTTACTGTACAGGGTGGTGAAAATAGGTCATCCGTGTCAGTCGAAGAGTCTCTTAGTTTTCTTTTGGAGTTTGGTTCTCCATTCTTTCCGTGTTTACACACCGCCATGTTTTTGTTTTGACTGCGTTGGTAGTGTTTGTCTATAACATTCTCTAGCCTTACAAGTTGTTTTGAGTTATTATCTGGTTTGAATGTTGTTGCCCACGAGTGAGCAGTTCAGCATAAAAGTACTATTATTTGGTCAGTTTTAGGGACATTAATTTCCAAGCTTTTTCACGAGGCATTCATAAGGCATTTTGCACCGCCATCTTCAGTCCACCATCTTGGCTCACTATGGTATGAACTTCTTGAAATAATTCCATATAGCTTAGTCAATATATTTACCAGGTTTATTTTCCATTAAGTAGTATGCTTTATTTTATTTTAACCTGTAGTTGTTGGCTTTCTTCAAAAGTAAAAGATCGTAAAAGTTCTGACATTTTATTATCTTCTTTAACTTGTAAAGATTTTTTAAAGGCTTTTTCTAAGATAGTGATTCTTTTAATTTTAATTTCTAAATAAGATTTAACTTTTGCAGAGTATGAGATTATCATTCCCCTAATGTACGCCTAAAAATCATCCCAAATTATATTGGGTGTCAGCTTTCCTCTGTCCTCTATGTCTACATTTGTAATGGTAAAGCTTTTTATTTTTTAGTTTAAGTACTTACATTTCAGGTTCAGAAGATGCGCTCTGTTCATTCTCCAAATTCTGTCACTAAGTGTATTTTCTATTAGTGTACTTAAGCATGATACCGGAGAATGATCCGATATCCCTATATCATAAATTTTTTAATCTAGTAAATTGTTGAGTGCATTTTTGGAAAAAGAAATGTAGTCAAATATTGATTAGCTTTCCTTACTTTGAGCCAAAAAATATATAGTATTTTGTAGTTGGGACTAGTAATCTCCAGGTGTCCTGTAAATTATTTGTAGAGATGAAAATGTTCTGCCTCTTTGGAGGCTACATAAATGTGCCTTTTTTATTACTACGTCTGTCAATCTTATCGAATGTACAGTATGATTTAGGTCACCTGCTAAAATAATAGTTCCATTCTGGATTTGATTGAATATAGCTTGAATTCTATCTAAAAACACCAGATCTGCCACCATGTAAGGTACAATTTAACATTAGAAAACGGCCTTCTTGGTCCAATTATATAAGGGGAAATTGTGTATTCTTATTTATTAGGATGCCTACACCTCTGCTGTTACTACAGTAGGTGGCAGCATAGGCCTCTCGAACCCAGCTCCGCCTAAAATGTTCATTTTCTCTTTTTTTTATGCAACTCTTGCATGAAAACCACATCTGCTGACAATCTCTTTAAGTGTCCGAGAATAATATGCTTTTTTTTCCCCCATCATGGAGACCTTGCACATTCCATGTGATAAGATGGATTTTGTTGGTACAGAATCAAATGTAACTTTATCTGTTTCGTCTACCATTGAAGAACCAAGTAAAACACATGACATATGAGGGTGGTGGGCATTCCATAGAATGGGAGGATCATAGTATAAATACATACAGTGCCTTGCAAAAGTATTCATCCCCCTTGGCGTTTTTCCTATTTTGTTGATTACAACCTGTAATTTAAATGGATTTTATTTGGATTTCATGTAATGGACATACACAAAATAGTCCAAATTGATGAAGTGAAATGAAAAAACAAAATAACGGAAAAGGGGTGTGTGCATACGTATTCACCCCCTTTGCTATGAAGCCCCTAAATAAGATTGGGTGTAACAAATTACCTTCAGAAGTCACATAATTAATTAAATAAAGTCCACCTGTGTAAAATCTAAGTGTCACATGTTCTGTCACATGATCTCAGTATATATACACCTGTTCTGAAAGGACCCAGAGTCTGCAACACCACTAAGCAAGGGGCACCAGCAAGCAAGCAGCACCATGAAGACCAAGGAGCTCTCCAAACAGATCAGGGTTCGGTTATAAAAAAATATCAGAAACTTTGAACATCCCACGGAGCACCATTACATCCATTATTAAAAAATGGAAAGAATAGGGCACCACAACAAACCTGCCAAGAGAGGGCCACCCACCAAAACTCACGGACCAGGCAATGAGGGCATTAATCAGAGAGGCAACAAAGAGAACAAAGACAACCCTGAAGGAGCTGCAAAGCTCCACAGCGGAGATTGGAGTATCTGTCCATAGGACCACTTTAAGCCGTACACTCCACGGAGCTGGGCTTTACGGAAGATTGGGCAGAAAAAATACATTGCTTAAAGAAAAAAATAAGCAAACACATTTGATGTTCGCCAAAATGCATGTGGGAGACTCCCCAAACATATGTAAGAAGGTACTCTGGTCAGATGAGACAAAAACTGAGCTTTTTGGCCATCAAGGAAAACACTATGTCTGGAGCAAACCCAACACCTCTCATCACCCTGAGAACACCATCCCCACAGATAAGCATGGTGGTGGCAGCATCATGCTGTGGGGATGTTTTTCATCGGCAGGGACTGGGAAACTGGTCAGAATTGAAGGAATGATGGATGGCGCTAAATACAGGGAAATTCTTGAGGGAAACCTGTTTCAGTCTTCCAGAGACTTGAGACTGGGATGGAGGTTCACTTTCCAGCAGGACAATGACCCTATGCATACTGCTAAAGCGACACTTGAGTGGTTTAAGGGGAAACATTTAAATGTCTTGGAATGGCCCAATCAAAGCCCAGACCTCAATCCAATTGAGAATCTGTGGTATGACTTAAAGATTGCTGTACACCAGCAGAACCCATCCAACTTGAAGGAGCTGGAGCAGTTTTGCCTTGAAGAATGGGCTAAAATCCCAGTGGCTAGATGTGCCAAGCTTATAGAAACATACCCCAAGAGACTTGCCGCTGTAATTGCTGCAAAAGGTGGCTCTATAAAGTATTGACTTTGGGGGGGTGAATAGTTATGCACACTCAAGTTTTCTGTTTTTTTGTCTTATTTCTTGTTTGTTTCACAATAAAAAATTGTTTGCATCTTCAAAGTGGTAGGCATGTTGTGTAAATCAAATGATACAAACCCCCAAAAAATCCATTTTAATTCCAGGTTGTAAGGCAACAAATTAGGAAAAATTCCAAGGGGGGTGAATACTTTCGCAAGCCACTGTAGTTATTGTATACATTACATATATTGAGCGTGGGCATGTGGGCTGAGCAGACATTTAACAAAAAACACACAAAAAAAACAAAGCAATGTGCGTCTTTGTACTTTTGGGCTTTTTAGCTCCAACTGCTCTCCTAATGTACCCCAAAAACGGTGGATAAATTGTACATACATTTGAAGAAAGACTGACACTTAAGTACTTGTGGTTAGTTTGTATTACCTTATCAATTTAATTAAAGTGGCTGGTGGTAGTTTACTTGGGGTGAGTGTGTCCTCCGAGAGACTGAAATGGGATGAGTGGAGGCCTCACGCACACCTCAGGGAAGTGTCTGATGCCCTCCCAGTCACCTTTTACCAATCCCTCAGGTACCGCCCCTCTCCATTCTCACCGATAACCACCATTAAATCTTAGTTGTAATGACAAACAAGGAATAATAATGATTCAACATCCTTTCCTAATCTGTCCAGAACTCTTATTAATTTTCCAATGGGTTCTCAAGTCACAAAAAAAGAAATACAATTACATTGTAGTATAATTAAGTCCTTCCTTCTCTCTCTCTCGCTCTCCCAAACCAAATCCATCCCTCTCCACCAGCCTCTCCCAGTTCTCCCCCCTTTACCCCACAGTCCTTGAACAGTCCTTTCCATGTGTCACTATTACTGGCAATAAAAACAAATGCAGGAACACATAGGAACTGAGCATGTGCAAATTAATGGACGTTTGAGGTCTCTTCTAAGTTTTTCTCAGAAAGTGAATAAATTACTCGCTAGGGTAAAGGTAACCTCGTGTGTGATGTTTTGACTCCAGCTCAGGTTCAATATGCAAGTATTAATTTGAACTTGATTCATTTGATTCACTTAATTAATATTAATTATAAGGAATCCTGATGTACCATTGGAGCCAAAACCACAGACGTTGCCTCTGTGTACTGACTAAGAAAGGTCACCGAATTTCATGAGGCTTATTCAATATCATCCACAGGGAGAGCAAAGCCTTAGCTCCAGCTTTAGCTCTAGACCAACAACAGAATATTTGAAGCAAAAGGTAACTCTCAAATGGGCTTTCAGATGAGCTGCTAATCATTGTTCCCCGGGGCTCATAAGGTAAATGCCTACAGAGGAGAACATTCAATAAAGGGCATCGATGGTTCGAATTACAGGTCAGACAAAGGAGCACTCAGGTGGAATCGCAATGTTATTTCAGCAGATAAGCACGGGTCCCTGTGGAATGTGGAAAGGCAAACAACTGAACAAAAGTATGAGAGCCTTAATTTCGTTACGCCAAACAATTACAATTAGAAAGGAGCACTGAGACTTTGTCTATTCTGCAACATCTGTATGAGGGAAATGAATGGGCCACATACGAGCTGTGAGCGTCGATAGTAATAAAATAATTCCAGACAATGTTAAAAGAACAAAGCCTGCCTTGTTGCCCTGAGGTTCTGAACTTTAGAACCCTGTTCAAGTCATAAGGGAACCAGCCAAGCCTCAGGCTCTGTACATCTTGTTTTTTTAATGGGTTTCCTTTTCAGGGCTGCTTGGACTTCATTCAAGTTTCCCTTTAATCATCCAAAACACACCATGGTCTCAACAGCTATATTGTAAAACATTTAAAATAAAAAAATAAAAAAAGGGGAATGGAGGAAGAGCATATGTAACATGCAGGATATGAACCGGGGTCTCCCTAGGAAGCAACCAACGATTTAGACCGTTAGACCAAGGGGATATTCCCTCTTGGTCCAGGGGCAGACACTGGTTTTGAAGTTTGCAGACGGGGCTACCTCGTCACATGACCATGAGCAACCATGCCCGACTCATGTCCGCTACACACATAATGGTGTCAATGTGGTCTGTGAACCCACCAAATCTGCAGAGAGTGTGGTGATGACTGATGACAAAGTGGTCCCTGTGGTACGGTGCAAAGTTTAGGGCGTAAGGTTAGATAGAGGACCCATCTTTGTATCGATACACCCAGTCACTACAAAGATACAGGCGTCCTTCCTAACTCAGTTGCCGGAGAGGAAGGAAACCACTCAGGGATTTCACCATGAGGCCAATGGTGACTTTAAAATAGTTACAGAGTTTAATGGCCGTGATAGGAGAAAACTGAGCGTTGATCAACAACATTGTAGTGACTCCACAATACTAACCAAATGACAGAGTGAAAAGAAGGAAGCCTGTACAAAATGAAAATATTCCAAAACATGCATCCTGCTTGCACTAAGGTACTAAAGTAAAACTTCAAAACAATTGGCAAAGAAATTAACTTTATGTCCTGAATACAAAGCGTTATGTTTGGGGCAAATCCAACACAACACATCCCTGAGTACCACTTCATATTTTCAAGCATGGTGGTGGCTGCATCATGTTATGTGTATGCTTGTCATTGACAAGGGCTAGGACATTTTTTAGATAAAAAGAAACGGAATAGAGCTAAGCAGAGGCAAAATCCTAGAGGAAAACCTGGTTCAGTCTGCTTTCCAACAGACACGGAGACAAATTCCTCTTTCAGCAGGACAATAACCTGAAACACAAGGCCAAATATACACTGGAGTTGCTTACCAAGAAAACATTGAATGTTCCTGAGTGGCCTAGTTATAGTTTTGACTTAAATTGGCTTGAAAATCTATGGCAAGACTTGAAAATGGCTGTCTTTCAGATACTACAGTATATAGAAATCACAATGTTTTACCTGCATGTGACTGAAGGAGGATTTGATAAAGCAATGCTCCTTTCCCTGCATCTGTCAATTACAAGATGCGCCCATCTCTTCATGTACAATTTGACAACTGATAGGCCTAATATTGTCACTCATCAGATTATTGTACATTTAAATTGTCTATAGGCTAACTCTTATTATGTGTGAAATTAGTTTTAGTATAGTTTAGGTGTAGTTTCGATGGGCCTGCTACGCAGGCTGACTGGCATCGTTTGTTTCCCACTCATCAACTTGGATAGAGTCAAGGATATGTTTTGCATTATTCTAAAGGCCTACTGCAACATATAGCATGTTTTTGTTTCCCTTACAATACATTTGATTAGTAATAGAGTTACAGTAAATAAAACAGTCCTGTAACCGCTTCTTTACAAAGTAAAACGTGAAAGAGAATGGTATCAACCTGCAAGGTGCACAGTTCAAATTATTTAAATTAGTGCCGACGCTGATAAATAGGCATAACACAAACTCCTCATTACACTATCGTTGTTCTAAATTAAATCAACCTCTTCTCCCTCCTTATCATTCAGTTAGGCCTAATTTAAATTCAATTGTGAAGTAAGGTACACAATTATTGCCCATTCATCCATTTGTCATTCATTTAGTGAGGAGAGAGAGATGCATTAGCGCCTGGCAGGGTACCAACATCCTACAGCACATTGTCTTGGCGGATTAAGTTAGGAATAGGTGTGAGAAAAACAACAGATTAAAAGGCTGTGATTTGTGATTTCAAAATTCTGACAAATGAGCAGTGTAAATACAAACATTTCGGAAAAGTCATGGAAGGAGCAGGACATTGCTTTTTTGGGGGGCTTGTTTTTTAAATTTACAAAATCAAATGTCAGTGGCCGTTGGCCAATGGTGGTTCTAGTGTTAAGGCAAAAACGAAAGTAGGTGGTTGGTCAGGGTGGATGGGTAGTTGTATGATGCGAACGTCTAGCAACCCAAAGGTTGAGAGTTCAAATCTCATCACGGACAACTTTTAGCTCATTAGCAACTTTGCAACTACTTACAACTTTTTAGCTACTTTGCAACTACTTAGCATGCCAGGTAACCCTTCCCCTAACCTTAACCCTTTAACCTAACTCCTAATCTTAACCCTAACCTTAATCCCTAACCCTTACTAACGTTAGCCACCTAGCCACCTAGCTAACGTTAGCCACAACAAATCGGAATTTGTAACATATCATACATTTTGCAAATTCACAACATATTGTAATGAATTGCAATTCTTAACATATCATACGAATTGTAATTCGTAACATACAGTTTAATACAAAATGGATGATGGACTTCCAACAAATTAATACATGCAATACTAATTGGAGTGTCCCAGATTTACATGTACTATTTTACATCTACCCGAGTCCAGGTTGCATGTATATCTAATAAGATTAACATTAAATAGATTCAGTTAGTTTGAAAGAAAGCAAATGGATTTATTTGAAAGCACAGCAAGACCATTCACTATGCATGCGCGAGTGATGCACCCACGTTCGCTAGACTCAAAAGACACAACATTTCCTGAAAACAATGGTGGACATTATTTCCACAGCTCGTATGTCTTTTCAGATGACATTGGAAGCATTTTTGTTGCGACCTAAGCACTACACTTACCAACTTCTTTGTGGTGGTAGGTACAGTAGTTAATTTATTAGCTGGAATCCCACCTTTACAGCACACAACAATGAAGAACCCTGTCTGAAAGTCACGTGTGGCTGCCGCTATGGGAATGGCAGACACCAAGACCCTTCATCTACTGCAGCTCAGCCTGTTAGCTAACACTCTGTGCTACAGCATCGTAGCCAATAGGAACTACAAGTTAAATGGCAGTGTCAAGGCTGGTAACAGTGAATGGGGAGACTGTGTCTGTGGGAGTAGTCAGCTGTCTGGTAATCTACCCTTTCTACCTTTTCCAGGTGAACCGTAGCAAGGTGAGACAAACACACCCTTGCATCCCATCTACACACTTGCACTTGAATCCCTGAACCCATCATAATGTGTTTGTGTGTCATGTCTGCGCGTGTGTATCAGTGTGTCAGTGGACAGGGCCGTGCACAGACCTTTCAGGGGGCAGGTGCTTCATAATTCATATGAAAAAAGTAATAACATACCAAATGCCTCTGTAGCGAAAGATTGTAACATTTTTGAGCATAGGCCTATTTATTTCTGCAACAACACACTCACTCATCATCACAAATTGTAAGCAAGCTTGTTACAGAGCCTCCTAAAGACATGATTGTCATCAGGAAAAGAGGTTGGGCTATCAGCTGATCATTGATGTTGATGATTGATGTAAATCTGCTAGTTAGCTAGCTTCACTTATTTTACTGATCGTGATTTACCTCTCTATGTCTTTCTGCCTCTCTCTGCAGCCAACCAGACCCAATATTGATGATGATGTAGGCTAAATCAAGTGTTATCAAGTGATAATCAAATGTTATGCTGCTGTGGCAGTACTGTTGATATTTAAACAAAGTAGCTAGCTACACACACTCAACCGGTGACCGCATCTCTCAAGCCATGCATGTTTGGATACCGGGCACCCAGAACTTCTGGGACTGGGAAAAAGGCGCAACCGGGCGCGTGCGAGCTCTGTACAGGGCAGATCAACAGGCACAACCAATGGACCAGGTAGGGGGTGGCGAACTTGATGACAACTTGCGGGCAGTGGGTTCCAAACAACAATTACAAAACATTTAATGAATAAAAATAAAAACATTTTTGGGGAAATTATACCACCACCCAAAAGGGCACTTTGGAGACTGGAAGGGCAAGGGGGCATGTGCTCTGCACAGGTAGAGCCCTATCTGTGCATGTGGCTGTCAGTAGAACAGTTGCCCTCCTCCCAGGTGGACCAGGAGTCAGTTGAGATAGATGACTTCCTGGATAACTCCACTCCTTCCTCATCTTCAACAAGATCCCTGAAGAGGTGCGTGTGTGTGCGTGGATAACTCTTCTGGTCTTCTGGTAAAAAGTAATACACACACACTCTCTCTCTCTCTCTCTAATAGTTATACTCTGTTTACTTTTTTCCTCTGTTTCTGCTCTTAGAATAAAAAGGGTTGCAAAATGGCTGTCCATTATTATTAGGATAGCCTTTTGTAACCTAAATCCATTTGGAATTGTATCTCCTATAACTGTATCCTTGTATACTGTAAAGCAGGACCCGTCTTAATATGCTTTGTGTTATTGCAGAGTGATGACATTAACATCAAGAGAGACTGCATCCTGAAAAGGGTAAATATCAGGGGATATCTTTATCTATACTGTATATATTTCCGGACATCTGACATTTTATTAGATATAAGGACTAGACATGCATGTCCTTAATTTAATATACGGCGCTAGGATATTCCCTGTAATTGGACAGTCTCTACATGCATCATATCTGGGATGGAATACGTTCCCGCTTACGTATTTGGAGAAAATTATAACTCCGGAAAGGCAATGTGTCACCATGCTGACATATACTACATTACCAAAAGTATGTGGACAACTGCTCGTCGAACATCTCATTCCAAAATCATGGTCATAAATATGGAGTTGGTCCTGCCTTTGCTGCTATAACAGCCTCCACTCTTCTGGGAATGCTTTCCACTAGATGTTGAAACATTACTGCGGGGACTTGCTTCCATTCAGCCACAAAAGCATTAGTGAGGTCAGGCACTGTTGGGTGATTAGGCCTGGCTCGCAGTCAGCGGTCCAATTAATCCCAAAGGTGTTCGATGGGGTTGATGTCAGGGCTCTGTGAAGGCCAGTCAAGTTCTTCCACACCGACCTCGACAAACCATTTCTGTATGGACCTCGATTTGTGCATGGGGGAATTGTCATGCTGAAACAAGAAAGGGCCTTCCCCAAACTGTTGCCTCAAAGTTGGAAGCACAGAATCGTCTAGAATGTCATTGTATGCTGTAGCATTAAGATTTCCCTTCACTGAAACTAAGGAAAAACAGCCCCAGACCATTATTCCTCCTCCACCAGACCATTATTCCTCCTCCACCAAACTTTACAGTTGGCACTATGCATTGGGGCAGGTAGCATTCTCCTGGCATCCGCCAAACCCAGATTCATCTGTCGGACTGCCAGATGGTGAAGCGTGATTCATCACTTGAGAGAACGCGTTTCCACTACTCCAGAGTCCAATGGTGGCGAGATTTACACCACTCCAGCCGACGCTTGGCATTGCGCATGGTGATCTTAGGCTTGTGTGCAGCTGCTCGGCCATGGAAACCCATTTCATGAAGCTCCAGACGAACAGTTCTTGTGCTGACGTTGCTTCCAGAGGCAGTTTGAAACTCGGTAGTGGAGGTTGCAACCGAGGACAGAGGATTTTTACTTGCTCTGTGCTTCAGCACTCGCCGGTCCCGTTCTGTGAGCTTCTGTGGCCTACCGCTTTGTGGCTGAGCCGTTGTTGCTCCTAGACATTTCCACTTCACAATAACAGCACTTACAGTTGACCGGGGCAGCTCTAGCAGGGCAGAAATTTGACAAACTGACTTGTTGGAAAGGTGGCATCCTTTGACGGTGCCACGTTGAAAGTCACTGAGCTCTTCAGAAAGGCCATTCTACTGCCAATGTTTGTCTATGGAGATTGCATGGATGGGTGCTCGATTTTATACACCTGTAAGCAACAGGTGTGGCTGAATAGCCAAATCCACTAATCAAATCAAATCACATTTTATTTGTCACATACGCCGAATAAAACAGGTGTTGACCTTACCGTGAAATGTTTACTTACAAGCCCTTAACCAACAATGCAGTTCAAGAAATAGAGTTAAGAAAATATTTACAAAATAAACTAAAGTAAAAAATACAATTAAAATTAACACAATAAAATAACAATAACGAGGCTATATACAGGGGGTACCAGTACCGAGTCAAAGTGCGGGGGTACAGGTTAGTCGAGGTAATTTGTACATGTAGGTAAGGGTAAAGTGACTATGCATAGATAATAAACAGTGAGGAGCAGCAGTTTAAAAACAAGGGGGGGGGGGGGTCAATGTAAATAGTCCGGGTGGCCATTTGATTAGTTGTTCAGCAATCTTATGGCTTGAGAGTAGAAGCTGTTAAGGAGCCTTTTGCACCTAGACTTAGCGCTCCGGTACCACTTATAATAATAATAATAATAATAATATGCCATTTAGCAGACGCTTTTATCCAAAGCGACTTACAGTCATGCGTGCATACATTATTTTGTTTTTTGTGTATGGGTGGTCCCGGGGATCGAACCCACTACCCTGGCGTTACAAGCGCCGTGCTCTACCAGCTGAGCTACAGAGGATCACCGTGCTGTAGCAGAGATAATAGTCTATTACTTGGGTGACTGGAGTCTTTGCCAATTTTTTGTGCCTTCCTCTGAAACCGCCTACTATATAGGTCCTGGATGGCAGGAAGCTTGGCCCCAGTGATGTACTGGGCCGTACGCACTACCCTCTGTAGAGACTTTTGGTTGGATGCCGAGCAGTTGCCATACCAGGTAGTGATGCAACCGGTCAGGATGCTCTCGATGGTGCAGCTATATAACTTTTTTCCTGAGTGGGAAAAGGTGTTATCGTGCCCTCTTCACGACTGTCTTGGTTTGTTTGAACTATGATAGTTTGTTGGTGATGTGGACACCAAGGAACTTGAAACTCTCGATCCGCTCTACTACAGCCCCGTCGATGCAAATGGGGGCGTTCGGCCCTCCTTTTCCTGTAGTCCATGATCAGCTCCTTTGTCTTGCTCACGTTGAGGGAGAGGTTGTTGTCCCATCACCACACTGCCAGGTCTCTGACCTCCTCCCTATAGGTTGTCTCACCGTTGTCGGTGATCAGGCCTACCACTGTTGTGTCGTCAGCAAACTTAATGATGGTGTTGGAGTCGTGCTTGGCCACGTGGTCGTAGATGAACAGGGAGTACAGGAGGGGACTAAGCACGCACCTCTGTGGGGCCCCCATGTTGAGGATCAGCGTGGCAGATGTGTTGTTGCCTAACCTTACCACCTGGGGACGGCCCGTCAGGAAGTCCAGGATCCAGTTGCAGAGGGAGGTGTTTAGTCCCAGGATCCTTAGCTTAGTGATGAGCTTTGTGGGCACTATGATGTTGAACGCTGAGCTATATTCTCACATAGGTGTTCCTTTTGTCCAGGTGGGAAAGGGCAGTGTGGAGTGCGATTGAGATTGCGTCATCTGTGGATCTGTTGGGGCGGTATGCGAATTGGAGTGTGTCTAGAGTTTCCGGGATGATGGTGTTGATGTGAGCCATGACCAGCCTTTCAAAGCACTTCGAGTGCTACGGACCGGTAGTCATTACTTGGGCACAGGGACAATGGTGGTCTGCTTGAAACATTTAGGTATTACTGACTCGGTCAGGGAGAGTTTGAAAATGTCAGTGAAGACACTTGCCAGTTGATCCGCGCATGCTATGACTACATGTCCTGGTAATCCGTCTGGCCCCACTGACTTGTGAATGTTGACCTGTTTAAAGGTCCTGCTCATATCGGCTAATGAGAGCGTGATCACACACTCATCCGGAATAGCTGGTGCTCTCATGCATGCTTCAGTGTTGCTTGCCTCGAAGCAAGCATAAAAGGCATTTCGCTCATCTGGTAGGCTAGCAGCACTGGGCAGCTCACGGCTGGGTTTCCCTTTGTAGTCCGTAATAGTTTGCAAGCCCTGCCACATCCGACGAGCGTCAGAGCCGGTGCCTTTGAAGAGGTGTCCACATACTTTTGTATATATAGTGTATGTAATATGCATCCGCGTATGTCCGAACGAAAATGGGCTAAATCCAACTCATGATCAATGTCCAGCACCCAAATTATTGTACCTGTTCAGGTACCGAAAATCATTGTTCTTCTTCACATGAAGGTGACATATATTAGTATACAGTGCATTCGGAAAGTATAAAGACCCTTTTACTTTTTCCACATTTTGTTACATTACAGCCTTATTCTAAAATTGATTAAATTGTTTTTTTCCCTCATCAATCTACACATAGTACCCCATAATGACAAAGCTAAAATAAAGCTACATTCTAGCAAAGTTATAAAAAAATAATAATAATGAAATATCACATTTACGTTAGATGGAAACAAACTTTCACCAAAAGTCCAAGCGCTCAATATCAAAGCATTTCAGTGAACAACTGGAGGAGAATGAGAGTTTGCAAATAGCAGTCAACTAGTCTGACAGACAACTGACAGATTTTGCCCTAGTCTAGACATTGTTAAGGGCAGATATCTGAACAGAGACGCCAAAGACCGCTAAGGACAACGGAATGTCGGAATCTTGATTCTGAATGTGCCATATTTGGACTTATCTATACACTCAACTTGAGCTTCCCTCAGGACCTTAAATGCACCTTGATTATGTGATGTTCATCACAGCTCAGTGTTTTGTCAGAAGAGCCAATTGTTGGTATTCTATTGAGATACTCTTGTTTTACAATTGCAGAACACCATTGTCTTGGAACAGTGCATTCTTCAAGTTTGTTCTTAGCTTTACTTGATATGTTTTCTGTCTTAAAGGTTATAATTGAGAGGAAACAGTGTATTTTAAACATTGCACAGCTTTGTTCAGTTGTGGAGCATTTTGGTGATTACCTGGTAGTTTTTGTACTTAAGCACTTTCATAGTCCTAAAGCTAAGCCTTTGACATTTGTTGTTGCAAATAGTCAGTGTGTTTTACATTGACTCAACAATTAGGCTAGATTAAGAAGTACCAAAAGGACAACAGAATGAATTCCAACCTCGGATATCAACACCATATCTTCAAAACCTGTCAACCGTTCCCTGCATCTGCCCAATTTGAAGGAGCACAAACTATGAAGAAAAAGGGAGCAGTTGAGAGAATAGGTGTTGGAAGTTGTTTCAGTTGAATCCTCGCTGACTACCTCTGTTAATTGCACTGTCTGAATGTTACGTTATGTGGGAAGGAACTGCATTAAATGTTGTGTACCTTGAAATAAGCTTTTGTCTGACTGTTGGTGGATTTATTTAACCAGTTTGAGTATGATTTACACAATGTCATTGGATGGAATTTTGACATGAAATTGCAAAGGGTACAACATTACATTTTAGTCATTTAGCAGACGCTCTTATCCAGAGCGACTTACAGTTAGTGCATACATTATATATTTTTCCCCCTGTGGGAATACAACTAACATGGATTGGTTTAAAACAGTAAATGATGTTAATCCAAATTATTTAATTCAGGTCAATATTATAGATTTGATTTATGTTGGATTTACATGATTTAATTACATATGATGGAACCACTTAAGTCAAGTTAATATTATTCATTTAATTTATTTTGGATTTGTATGATTTAATTATATTTGATGGAAACATTTAGATTATGCTGGAATTATTTAAATCATTTACGTGGAATTCTGACACGTAATACGTTCATGTTACGATTTATTTGTGAGTGTATCTCCATAGTAAAGTAGTACATTTTCTTCTTCTTTTGTGTTTGAAAAAAGCATAAAGCTAATATTGGTGATTTACCGCCACCTGCAGTGCTGGAGTCGTGAACCAACTAATGTGTCATTCATTTATTGTGGCCATTTATTGTATCATTGTGGTGGTGATATAGCTTAAAGCCATTTACTAACCATAGGCAACCCAATTTGGAGAAGACAATGCTCTGATCATTGGTTGATCGCTCCCAACCCATAGAAATCCCCACCCAGTTGAATCCTTAAAAAATGGTGGAAGCCCTCAATGGAAATGTCCATGCTAAAACAAGCTATATCCATTTAGAGTCCTCTATCTAACTATATGGGTACAGCACAAGAGGTGAGAGTGAGAGGCATGGAGAGACATACAGTGGTGAGCTCCTGGTGTGCATAGCATTCCATGGAATATTTCCCTCTCACAGGAACAGGCTACCTCCCAACACTATTCCAGAGTCCTCCACCTCCTCCTCTCCATCACGTTAATCTTCCGGAGTGAAAGGAGGAGCTCCCTTCCATAACTCTGTGCCGAACCGTCCTCTTTATCGCTGAGAGCGATAGCCAACGCTGCAAACACTCGTTTCATTAAGCATGATTTAAGACCCACACGTCACTGTGCATTTATTTCACTGCCACTGAACAGATTTAGAGAAACTGAGTTGAAATGTGTTTTCATCTGCTACTGCTCTACTCTAGAAATGAAATGAATAAATACGTGATGGGAGACAGATTTTTGAGTGTAGTTACCTTTTAATTAATGTGTGCAGGCACCTAGCACTGTTGTTTGGTTAGCGGTGTTTCTGTAGCACATGAGATGGAGTTTGCAAGACAAATGGCCACTGAATTGATGCAAATAATCATGATATCCTTTTGCCAGGTAAGCATAGGCTACTTTAGAGCTAATTAACATTTAACAGAAGACGGTTAGGCATATCATTAGCGTCACCATATTTTTCCTGTTCCTTAATTGTTTGAAACCTGGAGATTTTACTTCATACTATGAGACATGTCTTACCTTGCTTCAAAGTAATCTATAGCCAAAATCCTACTATAGAAATGTGGAGGCAATTATTTTAGAGTTCCTCATATGCGTTCAACTTTCTTTCATTGTCTAGCAGCCAAAGGCATTATCCTAGTCATATTAGCAACCCATTATAGTTGCATCTTTAAATCTCCCCTCTTTCCAAATTTCGAACAGATATTTCCATCTCTGTCCATGAAACTGCTCACAAGTGCGGTGTGAATTTCTGAAAGTTTTTTTCCCGCAAAGCAAATCGCATTATTTAAAATTCACGCGTAGGCCTACCACCGTATGCTTATTGCTGCGGTGAACATGTGAATAAATAATTGTTTATCAACATTTTAAGCTAAATATTCTTATCTGTTCCATCAGCCTTATTAATTGATACGGCATATCCCTCCAATACACTACTTTAATACGCATCATGGGGATTAAGAAGTGAGTATACCCAATGCCCACTGAAAAATAAGTGGGTATACAGCATATACCAGTGTATACCCTCCACTACACCAATGTGTGTGTGTGCGTGTGTGTTTCTGTACCTGTGTCTATGTCTGTCTCTGTCACTGTGTGCATGCATGCGTGTGTGTGTTTGTGTGACTGGAATATTGTAGTGGTGGTGGTGCAGACAGTGAGTGAGCGGAGAGGGAGAGACAAACTGTGTTTGTTCACCTGGGGGGACATGCAGACCTCTTTAAAACAAGGACACTGCAAGAGAGCTAGTCAGTTACTCAGAGCAGCACGGCCGCTACTGTCCATAGAGGCCGATGATGGAGACAGCGAAGGCCAAACCATCTGTCTATAGCCCAGTCAGAACAAGCCAATCACACTAGATGTAGCCCTAACGGCATATCTATAACTGGAAATTAAACCTGATTACATTAATAACATTAATTATTTTTCTGTTTAATTACTTAATGTGGGGTTGTAATACCAATAACTGTTAAGAACTATAATTATGTATAATTAGAGCTATCAAGCATTCACACCAGCACTGTATCACTCAGGGTTGCTACTACTCACGCTAACTCGTTTTGCATGTATTCTGATGCAGTGGGTTTGCGCAGGCTATGGGCAACCAGGGGCGGTGTGTTCAATAGGGCGATATGGGCGACGCACTGCCAAACGGGAAAAGGAAGGGATTTTTTTTCTAATCAATTATATCACGGCAACAGTAGTTATCAGTGTTCTAATCTGATCTGACTGCCACTAAATGTCAAATCAGGCTAAAGTCGTGCTTCAAATGGCCCCGCCCGTTTTTGGGGCGATTTCAGTCATGTTGAAAATCGCCCAGAAGTCTGTCATAGACTCCCATGTAAAATCTATTTTTTTCAAATTTCAAAGCTTTCAATACAATCTCTATGGGTGTCTGTGGGCTTGCACTTACGCGCTTTCGTCATACGTGACGTAACCATGAACGTAACTAAGAAAATAGCGGCTAGCAGCGTCTCTGTTGCGACCTGCAGTGTGGCGTTATCTTATGTTTTTAATTTGTACACTTAGTGGCGTTATTTTATGTTTTTAATTTGTACACTTAGTTTACAAACATTCTGCCAACCATGGATTTCCAGTGGTGGGTTTTGGACTGATCTTGTTGATCGTGTACATACCCGCTACGAACGGACTAAATAATGAAAACGCTGCTGGCAGCGGAATCCAATACAGCTGGGAGACTTGGCTGGATGACAGAGTCCCGGACAGAGAAGTGGAGCCGGCCGGCTTCACCCTGGTCAGAGCGGACCGCGATCTGACAGTCACAGGGAAAATCGATCCTGGTAAGAGAGCGACTCTGTACCCCCGACATTGAACTGCTTTCTGTGTCACTGCGACCTTACTATCTGCCCCGTGAGTTCCCCCAATTGTTTGTTACCGTTGTGTACTGTTGATAATCACAAGTTTACTGGAGAACTGAGACCAAGTAGAGACTTTGGACAGGGTGGATATGGTATAATAAAGGCAGTTTATTCAGAGGTAAAGATATCTGGAATCGCGTGCACGGACTCGTTCGTCAAACTCTTAGGGAGCTATCTGAAGAGAGCCCCGAAAACATTGTGTGCAGACATTTTATACAATAAATGATGTAGGTTGAATCTAGTAGTTCTGATCTTCTGATTGGTCCTGATGAGTTGGGCGAGGTCCCCTCCACTGTTGCATTGGCTCTGAGTCGGGTTCTCTGTCTTCAAATGTTCAGCCTAAAGAGAGGGGATTTTTGTGTGTGTGTGTGTGTGTGTGTTTAACAGTGATGATGTGTGTGTGTGTGTGTGTTATCAGTGATGATGTGTGTGTGTGTGTGTGTGTGTGTGTGTGTGTGTGTGTCCTCAGAGCAAGAACTCGTGAGTTGGAAGAACTGAGAGACCTATGGCGTGGGTGTTGTCCTTGGCCACCTGCTGACAAGGCTGACAAGATAGGACTCTTTTGTCCATTGTTATAGGATAGGAACAGCATTGATTGAAAACAAACGCCCAACACAAAATGGGTCATGCACAAGATTTTAGTCAGACCAAGCTATAACATTATATATTTACTACGACAGTACATTCAACCAAAAGCTAATATAACAAAGGCATCAGAGATTATTTATAATCTGTCACAGAAACTGGAATCCATCTCCCCAGATCAGTCAATAAATGCTTCTGGTATTGACTTATATGCTGCCCCTGTCTTCATGTTGTTGCTGGACATATCTTTTTTAAAATGTGTGTAGGTCACCTAAATCATCAGAAAAATTGCCCCTCCTGAGAATTTTTTCAGGAGCCGCCACTGTGGGCAACACACTTGTATTAATGAATGTAGTGATGGCTAAGTAGGGCATTGGCTTTGGCAGTTTCTCTATAGCTGGTCCAGATTGGCTTCCAGGTCAAATGAAACCAGAAGTATATGATGAGGTTGGTTCTACTACTGATTAATATTCAATTTTTACTGCAACCTATGAGTAGATAGCAATGAAAGACTAACGCAGTGAGATGGTCAACACAGACTACATTTCACCACAGGAAGTCATTTCTTTCAAAATAATCCTCAAGATATGGCCTCATAATACTAAGTTATTTAATAATATAATCAGTATAATATACAAGTAGCCTACCTCTATAAACCAACGGGGAAACACATAAAGGATCCAATTGAATATCCAAGATAGATAAACATCCTTGTGGACTTTTTCCTTCAGCGAGGCCTCTAAATGTCCACAGAGCTCATTCCCGCCATTCAACACTTTGTTGTTATCAGGGTGTCGGCTGATAAATGCCATCCCTTCCTCACCGTAAAACGTATTATGTTCTCTGGGGGCCCAATACTTCCATATGCATTGGCTTTTAAATGTTTTGTAGTCTAACAATGGCAGCTGAATGACTTATGCTGCCCATTCTTCCTAGACACTTTGAGATTGGCGGGGTGCTCTAGAACCATGTCACACAAGAGGAATGTTGTTATATGGCTGCGGGGCAGTCGGAGCGGGGTGCATACTAATGGTGGCATCTCTTTGTTGTACAGTGAGCTCTTAAGGTCCCCAGCAGAACCGAAGCGACTCCAGGAGTGGACATGCTTTGAGTTAGAGCCCCTTAGTGAAGTAGTGCTAAGGATCTGGGGGTTGCAAAGCCCAATATAGGCCTGAGATAATGGGCTGTCGGTGACGGGGAAAGAGCAGGATTTCTATGTGTTATGAGAAGGACTTTGCCATTCAATGGACCACACCGTCTTATAGCACACACCAGAAGTTAGCCAAAATGGTTTCAAGATACAATCTAACAATGATGCCATAACTACAAAGATAGTATGGCAGAACTGGGTTCAAATAGTATTTGTTTTACTTCAGAAAATGTTGAGTATTTGATTGAGCCTGCCTGGAGTGCCAAATGGGCAGAGTTTGCACTTTTGGAACTATTCCATTGGTTGAAGCGCAACCTAGTAAAATCTATTATTAGACTTTAATTTGTCTTGTATTTCAACCCACAATACTACCTCGCCAATGACAATGAAATGAAGACTTTTTCGAAGATCTAAACACTCATATCATCACTGAGTTAATCTCACCATCAACACCCATCTGGAATTCATCTGTGGTGAAACTTATCTCTGTGTGATGATAATACAATTCCAATTAATGTAATTGCTATTACAGGCCACACTTCACAACACAAAATCATCTAACAATAGAATTAACTGACTACATTCTTTGAGGCTGGATCAAGATATAAGTCCATCTCTTTGGGGAGTGAGGTTTCCGGAAATTGATCCCTGTATTGCTGTCATATTGAGATTTATAACCATAGTCTGATAGAGATATATTGCTTATAAGCAGTGTTTGATGATTTTGTCATTTACCATAATGATATGGTCCAATCTATTAAGTTAAAAGTTGAGATAGGTCAGAGTAAGATATCCTTCCTTGATACCCTTGTGTGCCTAAACTCAGGTTGTCTCCCATTTTGTATACCAAGCCCACAGACAAAAACAGCATTCTATATGCTTCTAGTGCACATCCCACATAACATTCTATGAATGTAACATATTGTACAGCACAGTAAGTAAGTCAGCTGAGGAGTCACACACTGACTACGCTTGAGTGAAAACCACGTGTCAGCATCGGCTGTGATGACCTAAGGGAGAGAAAAGGGGGGGAGAGAGAGAGAGAGAGAGAGAGAGAGAGAGAGAGAGAGAGAGAGAGAGAGAGAGAGAGAGAGAGAGAGAGAGAGAGAGAGAGAGAGAGAGAGAGAGAGAGAGAGAGAGAGAGAGAGAGAGAGAGAGAGAGAGAGAGAGAGAGAGAGAGATAGGGAGAGATAGGGAGAGAGAGAGAGAGAGAGAGAGAGAGAGAGAGAGAGAGAGAGAGAGAGAGAGAGAGAGACAGAGAGAGAGAGTGAGTGAGTGAGTGAGTGAGTGAGTGAGTGAGTGAGTGAGTGAGTGAGTGAGTGAGTGAGTGAGAAAGAGAGATAAAGAGGATAGGGAGGGGAGATTCTCAGAGGTGTGGGGTCCCCAGTGATGGAGTAAAGGGGGGAAGTGACGGAGTGCTCTGCACCTGGCAGCAGACTGCTGCAGTCAGGTGTTTCTCCACAGGGTTCTCCTTGGCAGCCCGTTGCTCTGAGGATCGGCCCACATTGTTTTCTTAGTGCCTGGGACCGTGAAAACAACATTGATTCCCTTCTTCCCGTCTCGGAGGCTATCACCGGAGTCTTGGTAGGGCAGCGTGAGGGGAGAGGAAGAAAGTTCACGCAGACTGGAAGTGTGTGTGTGGTTGTGTGCGTGCATGTGTGTGTGCGCGCGCAATGTGCATGCTTGAAAGTGTGCATGTGTGCAGCGTGTGTGTGTGTGTGTATCAGAACATTTCCCTGTTGCCACCAATCGAGCCTTACACAGTCAGACATGACCCTTGGATTTTACCTTGCCTGGGTAAGACTTTCTTCATAAATACTATTTTTCATTAGAAAACCAAACGACAGCAGCTAGGCACCGAAGTTTGTGGCTTTTTGTTTGTGGCTTTTTACTTGCAGAGGTTGAGTCTTAATGTCATCAATCAGTGTCCAAATAAAATAATTTCCATTCGCTTTATCCCTCAACAGTGACTGTCTAATAAAAAACGCAATTGCTCTCAGACAAAAAAAACATAAAACCTATAAGGGGTTCGTTGACTGTGAGCGGTCTCATGTAGGTGACCTAAGCCCGACATTCAAAGAAAAACGAAGCGGGGGGAATTATCCCAGGGCTCTGTCTAGGAAACCGACTGTAGGTACACATCCTTCTCTTATCTCCTAGTCCCAGCACACTGTCTCACAATGACAGCTACCTCGCAGACTCTAATTTATTCAGGGTTTACTCAGGAGGTGATAATCCATTTTTCTTCATAATAATGTGCTCGTTGGGGAGAGTGACACTCAATCCAGCTGGGACGAGGCCCCATGGATTGCGGTATCCACCAGGTAATGGCGGAGCTTCCCGACTTCGGTGGTGATGAATAACCCATTCGATTTGACCTTTGGCCGTAACTCTACCTCCATTATGGCTCAGGTGAATTCTGGGGGCAACTGTTAAAAATAGCACATAATAAAAAAGCAATGGTCAGTTGTGAACCGTCCTGCCTATCTAATCAGCATTATTACCGTGTCTGGTTAAGAGGACCTGTGAGTATGGTCAGTAGTAATTTTCCATCCATTGAAAGGAGATGGTCACTGTAGGTGAGGAGACAGAAAGGGAGAGAGAGACTGAGAGAGTGCCTTGTGCCCCTTTCCCTGTCAATTTCTTATCAATGCGGCCCCCTCTCCACCTCCAACCCTCGCCCGCCTGCCACGCTCAAATCAGAAACACAATCAAGTCTGCAAGTCACACAAGAGCACTCAAATCATCACCAAAAACAACAAAAAAAGTAATTTAACCCCTTTACCCTCATCAGACTTACACAGACCAATAACACAGGGAATTAATTCAACTGGGCTGTTGACAACCTATAATTCAAAATGTCCATTACTAATCTCAGAGTCCTTTGGCATAGGCTTCAAGCTCCACAGTTTCCCCCGACGAGTAAACACATGTCACATTAAAATGACGGTCCTCAGCCATGTTTCTGGTGATTGGTTCAGATTTTCCTTTCAGCCAGAGCTCCACTTGAAGAGGTAATAATGGAGACAGATTTGGGAGCTGATTTCAGAGATACGTGCAAAGGGGCGGAGAATGCATCAATTCAGAAACTCTGCAGTCAATCTCTGACTACAGCGACGAATCAACGAACAACATGTCACATCACAGTGGTCTTTACTTGTACCTTTTACACTAGATACTGCTTTTGTAGTGGGAGAGAGAAGTGTAAATGGACTCTAACCATAGCTACTACAGTGTAGCGGCGAGAGCCTAATGGACTCTACCAAAAGCAATGGCCAGTGATTACAGTATATCCCCTCTCTTGAGAAGTGCCATCGCACACAAAGTCCTCCATGCAAACAGAAGAAACCTTGCCCATTGCCCCGAGAGACATGGGACAAATCCCACCGCTGCCACCAATTTAACGTGCCATTTGGAGTGTTCGGAGAGTGAAATATCAACTAAGGGAAAATTAAGACTCAAGGATGTGAACAGCATACAGAGCGCAAGAACATTACTTTATTCCCTGAAGTCAACAACTATCATATACTAGTCAGGCATTATTAATCAATTGTCCCAAACTTTAATCTGCACTAATAGGGCTTGTTTCCAGGACACAGATTAGAAAGATTAGGCTTAGTTCTGGACTAAGAATTATTCTCTGTGGAGAACCTCCATTGAAAGCTCTTTTTAGTCTATGACTAGGATTAATCTCTATACGGCAAACTGGCCCTTACACTTTCAGTAGTCACAATGACAGAAAGTAATATTGCTTCTTGGTCTTGACACTGGGACTGAAACTCCAAGAATAGAACTGACCATAAAATGCTTCAGCCATGGAGTAACAGTGGGAAAGTTGAGTTGAAAAGGGCTTAGACCTGATAAGGCTCTTATCTGTGGCTTTCAAGTAATATGCTAAGAAGTTTGGTCTGTCTGAGAGACTTTGTGTGACTGCTCAGCCTCTTTTTAACGCCACCAACAGATCTCCTATCCCAGGTAATATCCTGGCGCCAAACATGAGCATTATAAAAGGAAGGAGAAGAAAACAAACACATAAAAAACCCATCCCTCGGAACGCCACTCCTTTTGAAGCGGTGAAAGAGCCCTGGTAACAAGGCGGACGGCTTGCACTGATGGGGATGACCTATGAGCGGCGCAGGGAAAAAAGTGCAGACTTTCCTCCTTCATTATCCCTTCTGTGAGAAAGTATTAACATCCCTCCATCTCCACATGAGCCTCTCTGAGCCTCACTGCTCTCACTTTCTTTTTCTGTAGAGCCCACTGTGTCCAGCATTGTTCAACGGGACATTGTATGAAATGCCATCTACGATCAGTGAAGATGCTTGTCCCTCTTGCATCTCAGCTGTTGTGGGTGACACACACAAAAGGGCACAGACACATGATGTACCTACCTCCACATACACACGTGCACAATCACACTTACGAACGCACGGCCGCACACAAAGACACACAGTGATGCCCTGCTCTCCTTTGATTAGATGCTCTATCCTGATGACACGGATAAGAAGGCAGATGGCGGTTGCTGTTGTTTATTTATTTATGGCGCCCTTTTTTTCACATTTTTATCTGAAGTGCCCTGTTTTGCCATGCCGAAAAAATGAGACTTTGATCATGTTGTTCTCGGCGCTTCTGATTTTCACACGACCTGAATTTGCACAAAATGCTAAAAATTGCCCCATATGCCTTCTGTGTGCGATCTGCAATGCAATTTGCACAGCAGTCAGCACAGTAGACAAATATAACAAGCCTCTACTACAGTACTGGCAGGCTGTGTCCCAAATGACACCCTAGTCCCTAAATAGTGCACTACTTTTGACCAGGGTCCAGAGGAAGACCCATAGGGCTGTGGTCAAAAGTAGTGCACTATGTAGGAAATAGGGTGCCATTTGTGACGTAGCTGCAGTGTGTTCAACTGCTAACTGGATTAATGTCAGTGGCGTAACACTAGAAAGCACCCCATGGAGCTGGGGAGCTGACACTGACATCCCTACCATAGGTGATCAGTGAGAGAAAAACAGAGGGAGAGGGAGTGAAAGCAGAGAAGAGAGCCAAAAGACATATAATTGTCCAGGATAGTGAAAAAAATGAGAGGACAAGAAAGAAAGATGAGTTGACGAAAGCGAGAAACACACAGACAGACACACATCCAAAGAGAAGCGGTGACAGAGCAATAGAGGAGAGGAGATAGGAGAAAATAAAGGAAGAAGAGAGGAGGAAGCCCCGTTGTGTACCTGTGGGAACAGCCGCGTCCATAGTGGGCCTCTCCCAAGTGTTGACTTGCTCCCAGGCGAAGCCATTGGTCCCCAGGGCCACACTGTAGCCACAGCTGCTGTAGTGCTCTTCAAACGAACAGCTGCCTGTAGGACATGACGAGAAGAGAAGGGTTGCATATGTCAACACGATAAAGCCATATCCTCACATCATTATTTCATCCCCGCTAAATAATGATTTTCCAGCGCATTAGGCTTTATGCTAGCCAGAAGCCATGGATTGAGAAAGCAAGACGAAACTCGGTCTAATTAAATGTACTCTGAGATGCGTGGTTTAATTGCAATGAGAGGATTCAAAGGGAATTCTTTGTTTTTTGGTGTTTTATCTCTGTTTTGTCAATTACACCCATAGTTTAAGTGTTTTTGAGCATGGATCGATTGATCTAGGCTGTGCTGACTTGACAGTTTATAGTTCTTGTATTATACATGAATGTATGTTTTTTACAGTTAATGAAAAGATTGCCTTCCGGTTTTAATCGAATTTGTAAAATTGCATAAGCCAAGGACTAAACACTCATTGGCGGCTAATGACGTGCCTGTGTACTGAATAGGACAATCAGAGCACAAGAAAGGGTTATTATTCCATCAAAATGAGAGGGGGGTTTGTGTCAGTGGTCTTTTGTTAGACAGATTATGACTTGGGTTTTAATCCCCCCAAAAAAAAACACCACAGTACGTTTATTCCTACGTCAAAAAATCCAGTCTTCCAAGTCAAAACCCCTAATCTCACTGCTGAGATTGATGCTGTCCTAATATGGACACCACATAACAAATCACTTTTCACTCTCCATATCAAAAGTGTCTCTTTCTGTTCTGCTATTTTCCGACACAGAGGGGGGGTGATGTAAAGAGACGAGAAAAACAAGCCGAAGCCCTTCATCTCCTCTAATTAATGTTGCCTACCAATTTGATCCATTATTGATAAGTTGCCCACAGCAGATAAGCAACAGTTTCCATTATCAGTTGAAGCTGCTGCTACAACCTGCACCCACATCTGCTCATAGGAGAGGAGCTAGCATAAAAATCGGGGCTTTTCATTGCTAATGCTTGTGCTTTAGGCTCTCTGTCGAGACATTGTTTATCAAATTGAGTTTCCCATGTAGCACTTTCATCAATAAGGTTTTAATGAACTGAGAGGCATGTATCTAAGGGCAATGAATGGGGAGTTTGACTGTAGCGACTGAACGCATTCTAAGAGGATGTTGTTTACGCTAGAAAAAATTGCCAGAGAAGAAAGTTAAGTGTTTGCACCTCAGGATTTCATTTGAGAATTAGGGGCCCTGCAATTAATATGTTTTGCTGTCAGATTACGACTGTACTGTAATTAATGTGCATTTCATTTTAATTAATTGAATATTTTTGCTATTTTGGGCAACTACATAGTGAATTTTAAGACGATACGATCAACAAAGAGATCTTTGGAGATAGCGGTTTTGAAACGTTGTTGTGGTAGAAAAGGTAAAGAAAATGGACACTAAGCTACAGTACAGTACATTTAAAACAAGTGATGATCGAATGTTGAATTTCTGAAGTAATCTTTCCATATCTCTTTGTAAAGATAAGCTTTTTGGACAGATTCTCCTCAGGGCTCATTCATTTGGATCAGTGGTTTCTGGTTAAGTTGAGTATTGGTGTTGATAAAGATAAAGATCATACTCAAGACCCTTCCAAAACATTCCAGTCTTTCATCCATTCCCGGAGCCCCAATCGGACCATTTGGATAATTAAAACCTTCCATATATACCCACTTTAATCCAAACTGACAGTGCCTACCATGTTATACACCAATGTGGATGAACTCAGCTAAAGCGTCTGTTTTCTGTTCACTTAGATAAGATCTTAGTTTGCTCCCATAAAATGTACTGTCATCATCTAAGATTTAATTACAGCATTTACTAACATACTGCGTGTACTCTTCTTGTATCCTCCCCCCGGCGGCATTTCCGAGCTAGGCAGGCTAATATACGGCTTGGATGCTAAAGCTATTATTTCCACTCCAATAAGCATGAATAATAGCCAAACATAACTTTAATTAATATAGCAATCAACGGAGATGTATCAGGACAGTGTTTTGTCATGTAATATTTGTCTCCAATTCAGGCCAAATGTGTCCTGACAAAGGCCAAGCAGCCATATTCTCAGTTTCATTAGAGAACGCATGACTCAATAGGACCAATGTTTGTAGTTTTTTTCTTCTGCTTGAGTGGATACAACCAACAACTTGTTTCTCTCTAGTTATCACTGTGCCACTGGCTCAGAAAAACAAACACACACACACACAGGTCTGAAGTCAATAGATCCAATCCATTTGGACAGGATCGAGAACATAAGAGGGAGCAGGCCGACTGAATGAGTGAGAGACAGACACACACACACTCAACACACACACACAGAGAATTGCTTTCACTCACACACACATCCCGTTTGAAATGAATCCAGCTTCGCCAGTCGTGCTGAATTAGACGAGAACAGAAAGATGACAAGGCAGACAAAAGGCAGAGAGTGCCTCTAATAACGCACACACACAGCTCATTCGATTTAAACGCTCCCTCAACTATTTCTACCTTTTCTACTTCGCAAACACTCTTAAACCTCGTCGGCCCAAGCCCCACAATCCATTTCCCCAAGCCAATCTATCCCCATCACCTTGTGGAGAGGAGAGAAGAAGGCTGTAGGTAAGATAAGTAACCAGGCATTGGACAGAGGTTCTCCAAACCCACTCAGGTCAGAGCTGGGACATGTTCAGTGTTCAATCCCCAAACTGAAAAATACAGAGTAAAATGGGGAGAAACTACAGTAAACCATTTTGCTATGGTGTGACCTCATGAGCACGACCCAGCTGAGAGAGGATACAGTTGCTTGAAAATGAAATCTGTCTACGTCTCTACGACAAGCACTGGGTTCATGAGCAGTCAGTGACACGCTTTAGGGACACGCTTCAGGGACGGTAAGCAAACATCTGGGTACCTACATTCTCACCAGTAGAAAATATTGAGCTGTCAATGAGTCAATGCTTCTTGGTTTTGCATCTGTCTCTTCAGGCTTTGAAAGCCTCGTATGAATGAAACAGATGTAGGATCTTAATTTGATCATTATTTTGTTGCTCAGAATTTTCCTGCCGAGCAGGAAATGCAAACATGTAGTGTATTCAATGTTTAAAAAGGCTTCTAAAGTTTGGAGTTTCCACTTTAAAATGTCAGACTTGATTTGCCCTAACGAAAAATGTATCAACCCCTACAAAAAATGCCGATTCATTATAATCCACATAATAATTCACATTTCCTGTTGCTGCAGGATTATTTTCTTGCTGTAGCAAACTGGCTCAAATTAAGATCCTACATCTGTACTCTCTTTGGAGATGCATCTCAGTTCACAGTGTATCAATAAATACGGGTCACTTTCCTAACCATAGCCAGGCTTACCTGGCTTCCAGGCCATGTGGCTAGTTAACTCCCGAGTGGCGCAGTGGTCTAAGGCACTGCATCGCAGTGCTAGCTGTGCCACTAGAGATCCTGGTTTGAATCCAGGCTCTGTCGTAGCCGGCCGCAACCGGGAGACGCATGGGGCGGCGCACAATTGGCCCAGGGTAGGGGAGGGAATGGCTGGCAGGGATGTAGCTCAGTTGGTAGAGCATGGTGTTTGCAACGCCAGGGTTGTGGGTTCGATTCCCATGGGGGGCCAGTATAAAAAAAAAAGATGTATTCACTCACTAAACTGTAAGTCGCTCTGGATAAGAGCGTCTGCTAAATGACTAAAATGTAAATGTAAACACTGTCCTGTAAAGGGCTCATTCTGTATTGATCCGGTTCAAGGATCCGAATGTATGACCTATATTGTTGCCATATTATCTTCTTAGTAAACATGTTAACCTAACTTACGAGTCTCTGCCTCATCCATACAACTAATAACGTAAACTGGTGTCATAAGTGGGATTTCAACATAACAAACACTAGACGGGAGTTTGACATTGATCATCGTGAATCTTGCCCTGGAAGCAGAACTGCAGTGGTCACTAGCTGGCACATCCACAAAGTCATAAAATCTGTTTTTAACCCTAACCTTAACCACAGTGCTAACCCTAATGCTTAACCCTAACTGTTGTGTTCAGTAATATGGTGTCGTAGCTCAGTTGAGTATTGAATACTGTTGCTTTAAGAATGTATCAGGCACGTTGTGCGTGAACGGAGGTGTGAGGACTGGATGAGTGAGTTTTGTACGGGTTGTTAACATGTTGATCTGAAGTAAAGACGTTCAGTTTAATTGCACAACAAGCCTCCGTGCATTTGTAACACTAACCTTAAATTAAGACCCCAAAAAATATATGCATTTTTACTATCTAGCGGAAATCACTCAGTTCTGCCTTCAGGGTATGATTCATGACAATGAATGTCAACCTGTGTAAAAATACTCTTCCTCAAAGACTTATGTGTCAGTCATTTTCTATCCCTTCTCTGACGAGGTATTGTGTGAGTCAGGTGGGGTATCCTCAGAGGAGGCCAATCCTGATCACCTAATCCCAGGGATTGGAAGAACAGACAATACGGAAGACAACAAGAAATCTACCTGAAAAGCCAGCTTCTATCTGCCTTTAAATCAAATCAAATGTATCGTTACATACACTTTACAGCAGGTATAAAAGGTGCAGCGAAACGCGTATGCGCTAGCTCTCTCAACAACGCAGTAAATTCATCTATTGAATAATAATAACAATGAAAAGAGTAAAGTCAAAAATAACAAGTCATAGAAGAGGTATTTACAAACAAATGTTACACTGTATTTACATATATAATATGGGTAGTGCCTAGGTCATTCGGTGGAATAATACATAATAGAACAGCTTTGTTGACTGTGTGTGTGAGTGTGTTTATGGGTATTTGTGTATGTGCTTGTGTGTGTGTTTGTATGTGTGTTTTGTGTACATTTGTGTGTAAGGGTTGGATGTGTGGGTAGTCAGTGCAAATAATTGCAGATAGTCTCTAAGGTGCAAATAATCTCCAAGGTGCAGGTCTGTGCAGGGAGACAGCTAGGGTTAGCTGTTCAGCAGTCTGATGGCCTGGTGGTAGAAGCTGTCTCGGAGCCTGTTGATCCGAGACCTGATACTCCGATACTGCTTGCCAGATGGTAACACAGTGAACAGTCCATGGCTCGGGTGACTGAAGTCCTTGATGATTTTTCAGGCCTTCCACAGAAACCGCCTGGTGTAGATGTCCTGGAGTGCAGGCATACCAGGCAGTGATGCAGCTAGTCAAGATTTGATTTAGATTTTAAGATGCTCTTGATTGTGCAGCTGTATAACTTCTTGAGGATCCAAGGGCCCATGTCGCATTTCTTCAGGCGCGGTGGTGGTGTGATTGGACCATGTCAGGTCCTCTATGATGTGCACGCTGATGAACTTTAAGCTTTTGACTCTCTCCATTGCAGCCCCGTTGATGACAATAGGGGTGTGCTCCTCCCCGTTTTCTGTAGTTTTGCTGACGTTAAGGGAGAGAGGCGGTTTTCCTGGCCCCACTGTGCCAGGGCTCTAAACACTTCCCTCTAGACTGTCTCGTCACCATCGGCGATCAGGCCCACCACCGTTGTGTCGTCGGCAACTTAATGATGGTGTTGGAGTCATGCATGGCCTCGCAGTCGTGAGTGTACAGGGAGTACAGGAGCGACAAGGCACCAAACAAGGCACACAACAAGACAACAAATCCCGTCATTCTTTCAAGCAAGAAATCCCTCACATAGCACTAGGCACAGGGATTATGCTTTTCTATGAAGTCCTGATGTTTCAGGGCCACAGAGGGCTAAAGGAAAATATGTGAATAGGGAAATAGATATGGTGTGTTTGTATGTGTGTACCTGTATGACACTTCCCCACTGTCCTTGGGTCTGGCTGTGCGTGTACGGGGGATAAGAACAGTGTTTGTCCATGGATGCTTGTTATGGGGCCTTCTGCGAAACACAGTGGAGGCTTATAAAGCCGAGCCAGCAGAAAGAACAGGCACAGGGACCAGAGAGCTTCCTGTCGGGTCACTCACCCACAGCCAATCAGGCCAAAGGATGTGGAAACACAGCTGTTGTCGGTTGATGACTATCTCGTATTTTCCCCATTTTTCACTTGCATCCCTCTTTTCCTTTCTGTTCAATCAGATTCGATAGAAATGATCTCTCGCTCTCTCTCTCTCTCTCGCATTTTTATCCCTTTAGAAAAAATATTATAGTGGGCGAAAAGGTCCTACGGGTAGTAAATCATGCTGTAGTGTACACCTATAAACATCTGTTTCTTGAGCTTTCATAGCGGGCACACACACATCACTAATATGCACACACGCCCCATGCAACAATGTGTCCATTCTATAAAGAATATTTTTCAGCAAAATGTTCTCCTTCAGGTACGAGTCCTTAAAAATAACCCCAACGGTTATGCCCAATGATTCAATAGTGACTTCAACGTAGATTCATTAAGCCCACCTTCTGTTACAGTAATGACCTAGTCTCTCTTTATCTCACTCTAAGCGTCTGACTCCTCACCCTGTGCCCTCAGAGATGAGCCTTCACTCAGAGATGAGCCTTCACGGCTAGCGCCCGTCACACCACTGTCCTTCATCTCTGCCTGCCCATATCTCCTCAGCCGCTTAAAAATAACTCTGTTAGCACCCCCACCAGCCCTCCTTTTACCCACTGCCACCACCCCCGTCACCCACAAGCTTGAAGAAGACGTGCAATGGCATCAAAGGGATGTTAAAGCCTCGTTTAAGAGCGCAGAGCCCCGGAGGGTGAAGGGGTTAGCCCTGGGCTCATTTCAGACCTCACACTCAGTCAATACGATTTTGGCGCAGCAGAGTGACTAACCTCCCCTCACCCAGGTCGCTCATTCCCCCTCTCCACTGTCTATGCGCTGATATACTGTATGACTACTGCTGCCTGGGCTTCTGTGGCAGATGCTATCTATGTGTTAGCGTTAGTGCCAAAAGGAAATATAATTTGCTGCATGGGCTTCTGGTGGATGCTAAGTGGTAGCGTCAGAGCAAAATGTGAAGATATTTAATGCTAGGGCTTCTGTGGCAGATGCTAGCCTACATGTTAGCCTAAGAGCTAGAAAGATGGATCTTTACATTCACGACCACAGTAACCACACCAGGGCCCCATTCCTACCATATTAATCAGAGGCCTGCTTCTCTAAGGAAGGTGATCCAAGGCTGTTAGGGACTGTACGTTATTTATAATGAGGGATACCTGGAAAAAAAATCTGACCTCTCTGAAATTAAGATGGATGTATTTTTACCGAACACTCCTTGAACGCTTGAAGAAATACCAAGTGACCCTCCCCTATACCCAAAATAATAATTAGTACAAAGTGGATAGCAGAGAACATGCCTACCGTTTACCCTCACTCCTAGGACAGACCAGAGCATTTGCAGTTTTAGAAACTGTTCTTCATTTTGTAAGCATTACATGGCAAAGTAGCCAGAAGGTTGTGGATTCACAGACCAATGCGGACAAGGGTAGGGGTGAAAAGATATCCATTAAAATAAAAGCACAGCATGAATCTATCATCATATTTGCTGTCTGAGAAAAAAATGCCTTTTATAAATGCATTTGATGGAATTCTACATTATTTTACATGACTGGAGACTGGCAGAATCTTTTTTAATACCACAACAGAGCATGACAACGAATTAGCGCCTGCTGCTGCACCAGAGACAGTGCTAAAGTTGTCTATCAACTGTAAAAATTTTACGCAACAGAACCAGTTATAACTGAAGTATCTGATCATCAATGAATTCAAGAAAAATGCCTACATTTTCAATTTTATTCCATGATATTGTTGTTATAATATAGATTTGTGTTGACTGTGATTAGGGCATGGGAATATAATAGCATCTTCTAGGCTAAATTAACAAACTAGGCATGCATATCTCATTGCATGATCCTCAAACCAAAGACTGGCCAAACTCGTGTTTCTAAAAGTGACTGTTTAACCTAATAAGGCGTTTCATTATTTCATTCGAAGTAAAAAATAAATAAAACATTATTTGATATATTTAAGGAGTGCATGGTGACTGAAGGAATTGGCTGACAAAATCTACTGATAGTAGACTGTAATTTAGTCTGTCAGACAGGTAGGCCTACCTCTTATTTCTTGAATAGGAAGCAATACTCTCCAACACAACACAAGCCCCCTTGTTGTTTAGTAGCCTAATTAGAATGAAGACTGTTTAAATGAATTAGCCCTTCTCGAATTAGCCTACTTTCAGCCCCCATGTGCTGTCCATCTCTTCGGCTACTGCTTAATAGTAATGTAAGTTATGTAAATTACTCGAATATCGCTTATTGTGAGGTCAATAACTCTGATAAATCGCTTCATTATGGGCAACGAAACATATGTTTTTATTAAACAAAATTATAGCAGTAGCAAGTTTGCATCCTCCTTTTCATCTTCTCCCCCTCAAGCTGAAGAGGACATCAGTAGGCACAGATATTGCATTTTTTGTACAAATAAAATGTTTTGCCAGAAGCCTTTGACTCGCCTCCTAAAGTGCCACCATACACTACAAAGTCATTGGTTAGGCAGCACAAAAGGGTTTACATCAGAAAGAGCAGGGCAGGCCAGGGCTCATGATTGGGAATGCCTATCCATTGCAGTGTGTAATGTAGTGTAGCCTAGATTTATATACACCATCCCAGCAGCGCAAAAACTTCAGAAGGTAGTACATTTTCTTAGAAATATAACTTTGCCCTGTGCTTCTCCGAGCATGCTCTTTATATAGCCTAGGCCTATAGCCTATAGTATAGGCTATGGATCATTTTATTGAGAACACACTAGGCGCAATTGATATTGCGTGCCAAGCAGGGATGAGGGGCATCATCGGGCACAGATCGAGATACTTTAATAAGCAACTAATTCTCAAATCCTGAGCAATATGACATTTAATCAATTACAAATGACATGACCCTACCCTGGACTAAATCCAAAAAATATTAAACCCTCCCCCTCCGGCTAACAATTGTGTAAATTTCGCCCGTTCCCTTATTTACCATAAGTCTCCTGTCCTGCACACTGAATTATTGAGCTAATTGATTAGTAGGCCAACAAAGCTCAATTATTAAGTAGGTGGCTGTAACCAAGTCCTGCTGGTACACGAGCTGCCTCTTATAGGGCTTTAGCTCCACTGACAGAACCCTAGCTGGACGTGTTTAAACAGACACACAACACACTAAGCATATACAAAAATCACCACCACTGTCCCTTTTTTCCTTTCCCCCTTACGACTATGGTTTCATCTTGGCATAGAAAAAGCTGTGGTGTTTGGAAATGAAGGTGTTCAAATGTACATTAAGAGGAAGATCTGACAGCACAATTACCAGACTTTAACTATTTTTAGTCTCTCTCTCTCTTGCTCTCTCTCTCTCTCTGCTGAGGGTTTTTCCTCCCGCTGGAGACAGCTCAGGCAGTTTCAAGCGACCCAAGTGAGTGTGCTGCTGCGGCGCTGAGCTCATCATTCGTATTCATCCGGATAGATCCACCAAGCGACTCTCCCTTTTCAGCTGCCTCCACAACCCCAGGGGGATGAGGGGGAGGGGGTGACACAGTGCTTATGCCAGGGCAGAGACATTTAAGAATCACGCATTGTCCTGCTAGAGTCAAATCAGAGCTGAGCTATGGTGTTCAAAGAACTCCCCAAAAGGGAGCTAGCCAGAAGGGAATGAAAAGTCAAGGTAAGTCCTCCAAAAATCACCCACAGAGAAGAAAGGATAAAGCAGTATCAGTCAAAGCTTATGGTAAGGTTAGCATATACTTTCTTCAGAAGTTAAAAGAAACACAAATTACAATGGGGTTGTTCACTGTAACTAATGGACAATAGTTGTATTGTAATGTAATGTACTGCTGATAAGTGGCTCTACTACAACATACAGTTGAAGTCGGAAGTTTACATATACCTTAGCCAAATAAATTTAAACTCAGTTTTTCACAATTCCTGACATTTAATCCTAGTAAAAATTCCTTGTCTTAGGTCAGTTAGGATCACCACTTTATTTTAAGAATGTGAAATGTCAGAATAATAGTAGAGAGAATTATTTATTTCAGCTTTTATTTATTTCATCACATTTCCATTGGGTCAGAAGTTTACATACACTCAATTAGTATTTGGTAGCATTGCCTTTAAATTGTTTAACTTGGGTCAAACGTTTCGGGTAGCCTTCCACAAGCTCCCACAATAAGTTGGGTAAATTTCGGCCCATTCCTCCTGACAGAGCTGGTGTAACTGAGTCAGGTTTGTAGGCCTCCTTGCTCGCACACGCTTTTTCAGTTCTGCCCACACATTTGCTATAGGATTGAGGTCAGGGTTTTGTGAAGGCCACTCCAATACCTTGACTTTGTTGTCCTTAATCCATTTTGCCACAACTTTGGAAGTATGCTTGGGGTCATTGTCCATTTGGAAGACCCATTTGCAACCAAGCTTTAACTTCCTGACTGATGTCTTGAGATATTGCTTCAATATATCCACATAATTTTCCTTCCTCATGATGCCATCTATTTTGTGAAGTGCACCAGTCCCTCCTGCAGCAAAGCACCCCCACAGCATGATGCTGCCACCCCCTTGCTTCACGGTTGGGATGGTGTTCTTCGGCTTGCAAGCCAACCCCTTTTTCCTCCAAACATAACGATGGTCATTATGGCCAAACAGTTCTATTTTTGTTTCATCAGACCAGAGGACATTTCTCCAAAAAGTACGATCTTTGTCCCCATGTGCAGTTGCAAACTGTAGTCTGGCTTTTTTATGGCGGCTTTGGAGCAGTGGCTTCTTCCATGCTGAGCGGCCTTTCAGGCTATGTCGATATAGGACTAGTTTTACTGTGGATATACAATGGGGAAAACAAGTATTTAGTCAGCCACCAATTGTGCAAGTTCTCCCACTTAAAAAGATGAGAGAGGCCTGTAATTTTCATCATAGGTACACGTCAACTATGACAGACAAAATGAGAAAAAAAATTGCAGAAAATCACATTGTAGGATTTTTTATGAATTTATTTGCAAATTATGGTGGAAAATAAGTATTTGGTCAATAACAAAAGTTTCTCAATACTTTGTTATATACCCTTTGTTGGCAATGACACAGGTCAAACATTTTCTGTAAGTCTTCACAAGGTTTTCACACACTGTTGCTGGTATTTTGGCCCATTCCTCCAAGCAGATCTCCTCTAGAGCAGTGATGTTTTGGGGCTGTCGCTGGGCAACACGGACTTTCAACTCCCTCCAAAGATTTTCTATGGGGTTGAGATCTGGAGACTGGCTAGGCCACTCCAGGACCTTGAAATGCTTCTTACGAAGCCACTCCTTCATTGCCCGGGCGGTGTGATTGGGATCATTGTCATGCTGAAAGACCCAGCCACGTTTCATCTTCAATGCCCTTGCTGATGGAAGGAGATTTTCACTCAAAATCTCGCGATACATGGCCCCATTCATTCTTTCCTTTACACGGATCAGTCGTCCTGGTCCCTTTGCAGAAAAACAGCCCCAAAGCATGATGTTTCCACCCCCATGCTTCACAGTAGGTATGGTGTTCTTTGGATGCAACTCAGCATTCTTTGTCCTCCAAACACGACTGAGTTGAGTTTTTACCAAAAAGTTCTATTTTGGTTTCATCTGACCATATGACATTCTCCCAATCCTCTTCTGGATCATCCAAATGCACTCTAGCAAACTTCAGATGGGCCTGGACATGTACTGGCTTAAGCAGGGGGACACGTCTGGCACTGCAGGATTTGAGTCCCTGGCGGCGTAGTGTGTTACTGATGGTAGGCTTTGTTACTTTGGTCCCAGCTCTCTGCAGGTCATTCACTAGGTCCCCCCGTGTGGTTCTGGGATTTTTGCTCACCGTTCTTGTGATCATTTTGACCCACGGGGTGAGATCTTGCGTGGAGCCCCAGATCGAGGGAGATTATCAGTGGTCTTGTATGTCTTCCATTTCCTAATAATTGCTCCCACAGTTGATTTCTTTAAACCAAGCTGCTTACCTATTGCAGATTCAGTCTTCCCAGCCTGGTGCAGGTCTACAATTTTGTTTCTGGTGTCCTTTGACAGCTCTTTGGTCTTGGCCATAGTGGAGTTTGGAGTGTGACTGTTTGAGGTTGTGGACAGGTGTCTTTTATACTGATAACAAGTTCAAAACAGGTGCCATTAATACAGGTAACGAGTGGAGGACAGGGGAGCCTCTTAAAGAAGAAGTTACAGGTCTGTGAGAGCCAGAAATCTTGCTTGTTTGTAGGTGACCAAATACTTATTTTCCACCATAATTTGCAAATAAATGCATTAAAAATCCTACACAGATCCAGTACTGAATTACATGGAAGTTGGCAGCCCAATAATAGAACTGGAAATGAAGTAGGGCCATGCCCCCTAAAGGAACACATTGCGGATCCTTAGATTTTTTTTTATTCCAGATGAAGTCTGAGATAATCCCATCGAGTTTGCGTAAAAAAGATTATCAAATTTGTCCATGACATGTACCCCCAAGTATGTGCATTTGTCAATAACTACTCTGAAAGGCAATGTGTGTAATGGATAATTACGAGCTTCAGCATTTAAAGGGAAAAGCTTGCTCTTATTCAGATTTAACTTGTAACCAGAGACTAGGCCAAATGCATTATGAACAGATAGTACAATGGGTAAGGATACATCGGGGTTTGAGATATAGAGAAACAAGTCATCAGCATAAAGTGGGATCGTTTGTTCGATGTCACCTCTGAACACTCCCGTTATATGTGGGTTGGATCTAAATGCAATAGTGAGGGGCTCGATGGCAATGGCAAAAAGCAAGGGAGACATTGGACACCCCTGTCGAGTGCCTCTGAAGAGAGGAAAATAGTGGGTGGGTGTTATTCATTCTGACAGACGCAAGTGGAGAAGTGTATAGTAACTTGATCCAAGCAATGAATTTTTTTGTCGAAGCCAAATGTTTCCAAAGTATTAAAAAGGTAGCCCCACTTCACTCTATCAAAAGCCTTCTCAGCATCTAGAGAGATTAGAATATCTGGGAGTTTTAAGATAGAAAAATTATACATAACATTAAAGAGTCGTCTGATATTTGAGAAATAAGGTCTATTTTTTTATAATAACCTGTCTGATCAGAGGTAATAACAGATTGTAAAACCGACTCCAAATACATAGCTAATAGTTTAGCTAAGAGTTTAACATCCACATTGAACAGTGAGATTGGGCGATAAGACCCGCAGGAGAGAGGGTCTTTATTCTTTTTCAATATCAATGAAATGGAGGCTTGTGTTAAGGATTGAGGGAGAGAGACTGATTCAAAGGATTCAATAAACATATTAAATCAAAATCGGGGCTAATTTATCCAGAAACTTCTTATAAAATTCTATTGGGTACCCATCTGGTCCAGGACATATACCACCTTGCATTGCACATGCCATCTCTGAAATCTCTTCCATGGTGATAGGTTCCTCCAATTGAAGCTTTGAGACTGAATCAATGGTTGGGACAGTTAGAGTATAAAAAAATGTATCAAGAGCCGAGGGGTCAGCAGACTGTTCTGAAGTGTATAAAGAGGCATAGCAGTCCTTAAACTGATCTATTGTTGTACTTGTAGGCATTTGTTGAGCAGAGGAAGAATGGCGAAGTTGATGAGAAAGCAATTTACTTCCATAGCAGCAGTTCCCCAATTTGGCCTGTTGATAGTGCCATGATTTCAGTTCTTCCTTAATTAAGGACATTTCTGAGCAGAGAGTTGTGGAGAGTGTCAATTTTCGTGTCAAGTTTATCATATATGTCTCTTTTGAGGCCATCCAAAGCTTCTGTGAACTTCCTCAAACTAAGGGCTGTGTCCTGGCCATTGCTGTCCTCCTCCCGACCTGGCTAGTTGCTTGGTGGGGTTGCTCGCCCAGGCAAGCCTGGGGCTTTAATGGGGCCTCCTTTGGGAGGATCTCTTTTAGAGCAAGTGTCTCTTTTTATCAGCCATTTCAGCGATTTGTGGAACAGTGAAGAGTCAGATTATGTTTCGGTAATGAAGCTCAGCAATAGAAGTCAAGTTGTAGACTAGACTGAGGTTTTAAATAACAGAAATTGACCGTTTACTCAATTAGCGGCTGTGCTAGCTTGCTGAGGAAAGTTTGGTAGTTGAATGCGCCCTCCTTATGTCAAGTCGCATTTACAACGATTATATCGCTTCTTTCACTGTTATGAAGAGAAAAGAGATGAAAAACCTTGCTTCGGATATTCTGCCGAACAAGGTAACTGGAACTGTGTCAGAAGCAGAAGTTAAATAAAGGTTAAATAAAATGAATAAAAAAAGCAGACAAATATGCCCGCCACTCCAGTTGGTAGCTCGTTCAGGTAAATCCAAGGCTTTGCTGCGGCCTACTTTAGCAATCTTCCATTCAGCAATTCACAGCCATTATTACCGTTCGAAAGAGCAACGAGATATGAAACTGTGTAAACAATACTTTGTAAAACTAAATTAATTCACCAATAACTGAAACTGTGCTCTAAATTAAATAAAGTTTGTCACAACTTGGCAGAGCTCCAGGAAACGTGTGTTACGTTATTCGTGCCCCCAGAAAAAAATTCCACTTTACTGTATGTTAAATTCGATCCTCATGCCCCGTTCTTCCTGTGATTCATTCATATTCTGCCCAGCTTCGTCCTCTCATGGGCAGTGGTGGGTCCCGGATATTGTCATTGAAATGGCGTGAGTGGCGAGATTATGGTGGTAATTGGGTCTCTAAGTAGCCGTCTTACCCCGGATTCCATACAGACTAAATAATGAAATAAAGAGACTCAGAGTGAACTAGTCCTGTGGAGGTGGTGGAGGCTAAGTGGATGAGGTGGCTGAGGCGAGGAGATCTTGACAGGGACTGGTGCACGCTGGTGCACGCTGGGGCTTGGGGAGGAGGGCGGAGAGCCTTGACTGGCCCCTCTCAGGTCCTCATTAGAGCAGGCAGCAGGTACTTAGAGCTTCTAAGGGATTAGCTCTGCGCTGGCGCTCTCTCTTTCTTTCTCTCTCGCACTCCCTTGCAGCCTCTCTCCATATCTCTCGGTCCTCCCCTGGTCTAATTTGAGTCTCCCTCTCTCCTGCTATATTTCTCCTCTCCCTCCTACTCAGTATCCTGTCTTTCGTCTTTGTCTTCCTTTCCCTCCCTCTCTTCATTCCTTCTTTCTTTCCGTCTCTGTTTATCCTTCTCTTATTTGACTCTCTCTCTCCGGTCTTTCTCTCTCTCTCTCTACTTCTTCATCTCCATCTCGTCTTTTCCTACCTTTCCCTCCCCCTTCACTCTCCCTGTCTGACCAGTTATACTATTTATATACTGTCTGCACTATACTTTTATAACAACACTATTGTGTACTCGAAGTAACAGTTTACCTCTCACTTAGCCAAGGACCTTTCGGCAGCTGCTTTGAATCCTGCTCCAACTGAATTTCCAGGAAGCTTCACCTGTTCAAGATCATCTGTAACGCATGCAGACCTCCATTCCATAGAACATCGACCCTTACTCATCGTGGCGGAATATTTCTGTTTTTTTTGTATTTCATTTGGCCCTCACCTCTCTCTGCAGCAAGTACACAATGATCCGTGTAATTATTGTCTACGACAGAGTGGACTTTCCGTCAGGCAGGGCGGAATGGAGCATCGCTTACATAATGCGCGCACACACACACACACACACACACACACACACACACACACACACACACACACACACACACACACACACACACACACACACACACACACACACACACACACACACACAGACACACAGTCATGTTCAATGTCATCCTCTGCAAATGTTTGCCTGAAAGACAATGAACTGTTAGACTCCCAACACTAGATGTAAAGTCTTCAATCAGAGGATGATGTATACCAATATGGCAGCTGGTATCGCTTGACTCTGCCCTCTGCTGCTCTGCTCAAAGTGTGTACGTGGGATAGTATGTGATTATGCATGCAGGTATGTGAGTGTGTGCATTTATGTGCGTATAAATCGGTGTGTGTGCTTAATGAATATGCATGTGTTCGTATGCATGCTTATGTTTGTGTCAGCATGTGTAAATATTCAGAATGTGTGTGTCTTTGCATGTATACTGTGTTATGTATACTGTGTTTGTATGTATACTGTGTTTGTATGTATACTGTGTGTGCGTTAGTACACTGTGTTTGTATGTATACTGTGTTTGTATGTATACTGTGTGTGTATGTATACTGTGTTTGCATGTATACTGTGTTTGTATGTATACTGTGTTTGTATGTATACTGTGTTTGTATGTATACTATGTTTGCGTTAGTATACTGTGTTTGTATGTATACTGTGTTTGTATGTATACTGTGTTTGTATGTATACTGTGTTTGCATTAGTATACTGTGTTTGTATGTATACTGTGCTTGTATGTATACTGTGTTTGTATGTATACTGTGTTTGCGTTAGTATACTGTGTTTGTATGTATACTGTGTTTGTATGTATACTGTGTGTGCGTTAGTATACTGTGTTTGCATGTATACTGTGTTTGTATGTATACTGTGTTTGTATGTATACTGTGTTTGTATGTATACTGTGTTTGTATGTATACTGTGTTTGCGTTAGTATACTGTGTTTGTATGTATACTGTGTTTGTATGTATACTGTGTTTGTATGTATAATGTGTTTGTATGTATACTATGTTTGTATGTATACTGTGTGTGCGTTAGTATACTGTGTTTGCATGTATACTGTGTTTGTATGTATACTGTGTTTGTATGTATACTGTGTTTGTATGTATACTGTGTTTGTATGTATACTGTGTTTGTATGTATACTGTGTGTGCGTTAGTATACTGTGTTTGTATGTATACTGTGTTTGTATGTATACTGTGTTTGTATGTATACTGTGTGTGCGTTAGTATACTGTGTTTGTATGTATACTGTGTTTGCGTTAGTATACTGTGTTTGTATGTATACTGTGTTTGTATGTATACTGTGTTTGTATGTATACTGTGTTTGTATGTATACTATGTGTGTGTTAGTATACTGTGTTTGTATGTATACTGTGTTTGTATGTATACTGTGTGTGCATTAGTATACTGTGTTTGTATGTATACTGTGTTTGTATGTATACTGTGTTTGTATGTATACTGTGTTTGTATGTATACTGTGTGTGCGTTAGTATACTGTGTTTGTATGTATACTGTGTTTGTATGTATACTGTGTTTGTATGTATACTGTGTGTGCGTTAGTATACTGTGTTTGTATGTATACTGTGTTTGTATGTATACTGTGTTTGTATGTATACTGTGTGTGCGTTAGTATACTGTGTTTGTATGTATACTGTGTTAGTATGTATACTGTGTGTGCGTTAGTATACTGTGTTTGTATGTATACTGTGTGTGCGTTAGTATACTGTGTTTGTATGTATACTGTGTTTGTATGTATACTGTGTGTGCGTTAGCATACTGTGTTTGTATGTATACTGTGTTTGTATGTATACTGTGTGTGCGTTAGTATACTGTGTTTGTATGTATACTGTGTTTGTATGTATAATGTGTGTGCGTTAGCATACTGTGTTTGTATGTATACTGTGTTTGTATGTATACTGTGTTTGTATGTATACTGTGTGTGCGTTAGCATACTGTGTTTGTATGTATACTGTGTTTGTATGTATACTGTGTTTGTATGTATACTGTGTTTGTATGTATACTGTGTGTGCGTTAGTATGCAGGGTAACACTTCATTTGGATAATCCATCTGTAGATGCAGTACAGTCTATCAGTAACATTTCAACTAAATATCTACTAACCCTAACTCTAGCTCTAACCCTAACCTTAACCCTTATCCTAACCCTAAACTTAACCCTTACCATAAACCTAACCTTAGCAAGCAGTTGTTTATAAACAGATAGTTGGTTGATAGTATGACCATCTGTAGAGCATCTACAGTTGGAAAATCCAGACTATCCAAATAAAGTGTGACCGGATAAAAGCAATTATAAATGCCACTAAAGCATCAAAGTTAGAGCCATATGCTCCTCTCACTACGTTCCCAATGTGCCAACTTTTAGAGAGGGGGAGAGTACGGACTCTGACTCACCTCTTCAGACCCTAGTAGTGTATTATTCATTGTGTGTGTGTGTGTGTCCATCTGACTGTTGGTGAATAGCAAGGCAGAACATTCAGATTACAATCCACTCCCCCCCACCACACACAAACACACACTCCCATCCACCCCCAACTAAAGTAGAGAGAGAGAGAGAGCGAGAGGGAAAGTAAGAGATAGATAGAGAGAGAGAGAGAGAGAGAGAGAGAGAGAGAGAGAGAGAGAGAGAGAGAGAGAGAGAGAGAGAGAGAGAGAGAGAGAGAGAGAGAGAGAGAGAGAGAGAGAGAGAGAGAGAGAGAGAGAGAGAGAGAAAGTAAGAGAGCGAGAGAGAGAGAGAGAGAGAGAGAGAGAGAGAGAGAGAGAGAAAGAAAGATGCCCGTATTGTAGCATAGTAGAAAGTCCACCGCACCCCTTGGGGCTACAGCGCTGACTTGATATTCCTCCCATGTATGTGACAGCGTTCATATGCAACAGCAGCAACAGCTCAACAGATGGAGAGGGATGCTGCAGGTCGCTGCTGGGTTATTCATGGTTACAGGCCATCATTAGGCTCCATCAGTTACAGAAACAAACAGCAGTCGATTAGCAGTGCCAATATCAATGTAGCGCCACATTGATTAGCATTATGGATATCCTACCTACCAAGCCTTGATCAGTCAGCAGTGTGTGAGTGAGAACACCTTATGAAATAAACACTTGACACTTTTTACATTTTTTATTAAATAGGAATTTAGGGTAAGAAAATGCTGTGGAACTAAGTTTAAATGGAATTCCTGAATTATTTCATTCAACAAAACATAAACATTCCTTCAACGTAGCATAGCACTTAGTGAGCATTGTCAGTCAGACCAGGCCTTGACTTTTGTTTAGCTCACCTACTGATAACAACAAACAGCCCAGCAAACCAGGAACATTCCCAGAACATCAGTTAACATTCCCATTTCGTTCTAGTTAGGGTTTGAGCTAAAATTAGGATGATAACGTCCCACAAACATTCAAATAATTTGGATCACCAAATATAAAATGAAAAATCTTGGAATGTTCTCCTAACATTTACTAAAATGTTGTTCACAACATCTGTAAAAACTACCACAGAACATTCCCCAAAGGTTCTCATTAGGTTGCCAGGGAATGTAATAACACAATGTTCCGGTAATGTTCTTAGAACATACTGCCGCAACAAAATGTGGGAGCAATAGAAGTGGTTCTGAGGAAACATTACAGGAACGTTCTGCTAATGTTGATGGATGTGTTATTCAAAACACCCATAACAACAAGCAGGGAATATTCCTACAAGCAGTCTCATAAACTTATATGTGACATTATGACATGATGGTTCTAATAATGTTCCCTGAACATACTTCAGCAATAACATGTTGGAGCAATAGAAAAAAACATTCCTGGAATATTCAGCTGTTGATGGAGATATTCCTACTAACAACTATAACAAACAAGAAACATTCCTATGAGACTCTTAAAGTTATTCTATAAGGTTATGACATGATGATCCATAATTGTTCTAAAAACATACTTCAAAGATAATGGAAGTAGTTCTGTAAACATTGCTGCAATGTTCTGCTAATATTGATGTGCAAACAAATGGCATTTCAATCTTCTTACATCGTTATATTTTAATAGGATATTTTCCAAACATAGTAAGTAAGTACAAGCCTTGGCCAAACGTAGATTTCAACCTGCATCTGCCATCTTCAAGCCCTGTAGGCTACATAGTCTGCTGCGCCACCAGGATCCTAATGTTTCTAGTGGATTTCCCTTTGTACTGAAATCCTTAAATTATGATCCAAACTATGGCTTTATGTGTTAGTACATATGCACATCTATGTACACCTCACCGCAATCTGCCAGGCAATAATTTAACATGATTTCTGAAATTAATTTTATAGTGAAAATAAAAGTCAAAACATCCCAACTTTACAGTATATATGAAGATTCGTAGAGTAAGAAATAATTACTATTTTTATCAATTTAGTTATCCTCTCTTTTGCAAAAAGAAAGACCACAACCTGGAAGTCAGAGTAAAGGTGTAAACAGCTTTATATTGGTGTTAATCCCATCCCAGTGGCACAGTGGATTAATTCCAGAGATAGCACTACAAAGCTCCTAGGTTCGATCCCTGCTTGCGACTATCAACAAAATACGGTAAAACTATGTTTGTTCAATAAATGTCTAATAAATTGTCATGTGATTCCAAATAATTGCCATATGTGTTTTTACTTGGGTTGTTGTACAACTAACTTCCTCAACAGTAAGATAACACTAAGACATGAAAGAAACATGGACTGTTCTAAACTTAATTTGATCATTTTGGGAATAACGTTCTTAGAACACTGAGGGAATGTTTTGTGCACCCTGTTACAAACATTATCTGAATATCAGCACAACTGGACAGTTTTAGTGTTTTGGGAACCTCTCGTCATATCCCCACAATATTCCCACAACCTAATGAAATGTTTTAGGACATTTGAAGAACATAAAACATTTGTTCTGGGAACGTTTTTGCAACATCAGGTGAATGTTTTTTCAACTTAATAAACACATTGTAATCATCAGCACAGCTGGACAGTTTTTGTGTTTTGGGAACATTGCTTTTGTGATGTCCCCACAATGTTCCCACCAGACTGCTCCCACAACCTAGTGAAACATTCTGGAAACCTTTAAAGAACAGACAAAATGTGTTCTGGGAACGTTCTTGCAACATCAAGCAAATGTTTTATACAAACATTGTATAATCATCAGCACAACTGGACAGTTTTTGTGTTATGAGAACATTTGCCTTTACCTAACGAATGTTCTGGGAACTTTCACAGAACCAATTTTGGTTTGCTGGGTTCTCTTCTCATCAAAAGGAGATTAGCTATCTAGTCCCACAGCTAGGACCTCGATTCACCCTGACTCGGGGCAGAATTGGAAACGCAACAAGTCCCTCCGGCCTAGCTTGCACTTTTCCTGCTGTTTTCCACTGACAATGATTGATCGCTTTCCTCGATTTCTATTGGACGGCTCAGTCGAGCGTCAGGTGAACATTTGTCAGGGGTTTGGCACTTGAGATCTTGCCTCCCCTGGGCTCTGCCATAGCAGGGTAATGAACTAAACCTGCCTACTGCCGGAACATGTATGGGAGACAGAGGGACGCAAAGCAGTGACAAATTTGCCTGTAATTGAACACAATGGGTTCAGGGAAGGTTGGACAGATTTGAACAGACAGCATGGGCGCTTGCATTCATTCCAGGCTCTGTGTGTGTGTGTGTGTGTGTGTGTGTGTGTGTGTGTGTGTGTGTGGTGTGTGTGTGTGTGTGTTTGTGGGGGGGGAGGCACACCTGGGGTCATCCTGTTGACTGCAGAACATCGTGAAAGCAGGTCAGGGTTTTGCCTGGCACACAAGGAGAACACAAGGGCAAGCGTTCCTCTGGGCACCAGGTCTCCACTCAAATGAGGCCCAGTGTGTGTGTTTATGGGTTCGGACAGGTACACTTCTTCCCCCGCAACCATGCATTACTGCCCTGGTTTATTTGTGTCGGTTTCAACCCATCCTGTGACTCCAGAGTTTCCTATTGACCTACATAAGACCTATTATAATCAACACTGATTTTCTATTAACCTCAATAGACTACCAACCCGTAAATACCTTCAGAAGCCAAAACCCAAAGATTTAATCAACATTAATTTGATACGTTTTTGTGCCGATTCCCCCCTCCCCAAAATAAAATAATAATCGTAACTGTAAAATAAAGGTAAAGTACAGGGTTGGAACGTAAATGCTGAGGTAAAGTAAAGACTTAGGGCAAACCTTGAATACTTCTAACCCTACATGTTTAAATTTGACATTTTAGTCATTTAGCAGACACTCTTATCCAGAGCGACTTACAGTTAGTGAGTGCATAAATTTTTCATACTGGCCCCCCGTGGGAAATGAACCCACAACCCTGGCGTTGCAAGCGCCATGCTCTACCAACTGAGCTACAGGAGCGCTTTTATGTTTGCGGCAAAGTAAATTAATAGCCTAATCTCACGCCCGAGCCTCACCTCAGGTCTTCCTCACCTGTAGCTGTAGCTAACGCTAGCCGACACTCCCGACAGGGCAACATTTGTGTACACGCACAGCCTCGGAAACAGAAAACAACTTGAGAAAAAGAGGGGGAAACCCTGCGATATCGACAAGTGGGTTTAGTGTGCTCAGAGGCTAGTTCTTAGAGAATGACTAAGTCGCAGTTCCATCGTCATCAATAATGCAAGCTTTAGTAGGTAGGGGGCTTGAAGGCGGGTGATTAATGGGATATTCAGGGGGAGATGCTAATCAGGACTAGCACTGGCAGACAGCTTGACTCACTGATCACTTCACTCTTCACTCAGACTCCACAGTCTCTTTCTCTCTCTTTCACTCTGTCACTGTATCTCGGTCTCAGTCTGTACCTCTCTCGCTCACTTTTGTCTTCCACAGACCACTTCCTTTCTCAAATTCAAATTCAGCTGCTTTATTGGCATGAAAAACATTGCGTCAATATTGCCAAAGCAACAATGTATACAAAATATGCATTGTAATAAAATAATGAAGAATAATAATATAAAATGGAAGTAAATAATAATAAATATAATAAATCAGCACAATAAAAGGCAAAACATGGAAAATGCTACTATTATTACGACTAAAACGAATGCTACCACCACTATTATTAACACTAATACTACAACTATCCCTACTACTACCATTACCTCTAGTAGCATTTCTACCTCTAATATCTCTACCTACTACCTACTAAAACTATAACTTATCACCATTACATCAGTACTACAACGACCATCATCATTACTACTACTACCACCACTATCCCTACCATCATTCAATTACTACTGGTACCATCACCCCTACTACCCATACCACTACTTTTTGGAATAATAATAATAATAATAATAATAATAATAATAATAATAATAATAATAATAATAATAACAATAATAACAATAATAACAATAATAATAACAATAATAACAACAACAACAACAACAACACTAATAATAGGTAAGTAAGTTGAACAGTGAGAGACAGAATAACAACAGCCAAAATCCAGAAAAACGCATGTAAAAAATGTTATGAATTGATTTGCATTTTAATGAGGGAAATAAGTATTTGACCCCTCTGCAAAACATGACTTAGTACTTGGTGGCAAAACCCTTGTTGGCAATCACAGAGGTCAGACGTTTCTTGTAAATGGCCACCAGGTTTGCACACATCTCAGGAGGGATTTTGTCTCTCTCCTCTTCTCCAAGTCATTAAGGTTTCGAGGCTGACGTTGGGCAACTCGAATGTTCAGCTCCCTCCACAGATTTTCTATGGGATTAAGGTCTGGAGACTGGCTAGGCCACTCCAGGACCTTAATGTGCTTCTTCTTGAGCCACTCCTTTGTTACCTTGGCCGTGTGTTTTGGGTCATTGTCATGCTGGAATACCCATTCACGACCCATTTTCAATGCCCTGGCTGAGGGAAGGAGGTTCTCACCCAAGATTTGATGGTACATGGCCCCGTCCATCGTCCCTTTGATGCGGTGAAGTTGTCCTGTCCCCTTAGCAGAAAAACACCCCCAAAGCATAATGTTTCCACCTCCATGTTTGACGGTGGGGCTGGTGTTCTTGGGGGTCATAGGCAGCATTCCTCCTCCTCCAAACACGGCGAGTTGAGTTGATGCCAAAGAGCTCGATTTTGGTCTCATCTGACCACAACACTTTCACCCAGTTCTCCTCTGAATCATTCAGATGTTCATTGGCAAACTTCAGACGGGCCTGTATATGTGCTTTCTTGAGCATGGGGACCTTGCGGGCGCTGCAGGATTTCAGTCCTTGACGGCATAGTGTGTTACCAATTGTTTTCTTGGTGACTATGGTCCCAGCTGCCTTGAGATCATTGACAAGATCCTCCTGTGTAGTTCTGGGCTGATTCCTCACCGTTCTCATGATCATTGCAATTCCACGAGGTGAGATTATTTTATTTATTTTTAGTCATTTAGCAGACGCTCTTATCCAGAGCGACTTACATGAGCAATTAGGGTTAAGTGCCTTGCTCAAGGGCACATCGACAGATCTTTCACCTAGTCGGCTCGGGGATTAGAACCAGCGACCTTTCGGTTACTGGCACAACGCTCTTAACCACTAAGCTACCTGCCGAGATCTTGCATGGAGCCCCAGGCCGAGGGAGATTGACAGTTATTTTGTGTTTCTTCCATTTGCGAATAATCGCACCAACTGTTGTCAACTTCTCACCAAGCTGCTTGGCGATGGTCTTGTATGTCTCCTGAGTGGCGCAGTGGTCTAAGGCACTGCATCGCAGTGCTAGCTGTGCCACTAGAGATCCTGGTTCGAATCCAGGCTCTGTCGTAGCCGGCCGTGACTGGGAGACCCATGGGGTGGCGCGCAATTGGTCCAGGGTAGGGGAGTGAATGGCCGGCAGGGATGTAGCTCAGTTGATAGAGCATGGCGTTTGCAAGGCCAGGGTTGTGGGTTCAATTCCCACAGGGGTATGAAAAAAATAATAATAATGTAAGTCGCTCTGGATAAGAGTGTCTGCTAAATGACGTAAATGTAAATGTAGCCCATTCCAGCCTTGTGTAGGTCTACAGTATTGTCCCTGACATCCTTGGAGAGCTCTTTGTTCTTGGCCATGGTGGAGAGTTTGGAATCTGATTGATTGATTGCTTCTGTGGACAGATGTATTTTATACAGGTAACAAACTGAGATTAGGAGCACTCCCTTTAAGAGTGTGCTCCTAATCTCCGCTCGTTACCTGTATAAAAGACACCTGGGAGCCAGAAATCTTTCTGATTGAGAGGGGGTCAAATACTTATTTCCCTCATTAAAATGCAAATCAATTTATAACATTTTTGACATGCGTTTTCCTGGATTTTGTTGTTGTTATTCTGTCTCTCACTGTTCAAATAAACCTACCATTAAAATTATAAACTGATCATTTATTTGTCAGTGGGCAAACGTACAAAATCAGCAGGGGATCAAATACTTTTTTCCCCTCACTGTACATCCACCAGAAAATGAATCAACAATCCTCTGAAAAGTTGAAACTTCTGTTATCAATACCGTCTAGAGACCTGAGGCAACACAGACACCTTTATATGACACTTTTATAAGCTCAATGTTGAAATAGGAAAGCTTATCCCACAGCTGCAGAATGCAGGGTAGGCCATTTTCTGTCTTTGTGTCATTGTTGCTGTTGTTTTATCAGTGTCCCACAGCCATTCTGTATGACAGGCTTTTTCAGTCTAGCCATTGCAAAGGTCTGGCACATCTGTTGTTGTTGTTGAAGTTAGGAAAGGATAGACATAAAATCCATGTGGAGTCTCTGAATGCATCTCAGGTTGTTTAAACAAAATTGCCTTCAGAACATTTTGTGTTTGTGTTCCTTCGTATGAAAGGTCACTTCTGTAGTAGTCATCGCGAACGTTTGGCACATCTGTTGTTGATGTCGCTGAAATAGCCATTTCTACTACAGTACATTCACCTTTGTAGTCTCTGAAAGCACCTCAGGGTATTCAAACGAAATTCACCTCCAGATCTTTTCAGACACATTTGTGTGAAGGTGTGTGAATGATCCGAAACGGACCCGGGGGAAGAAGTACCCCTCCTGTCTCCCCGGGACCACAACACGGTGGCAGCCTTCCCCTCTAATCAAGGTGACTGATTATAATGCACTTACAAGCCAAAAAGTGAACCCTTTGTTTTAAATCCAAAAGTGAAACCGCTAGACTCTGAGAAAATGTCTTCACGGACAGTAAATAATATTGATTTACTCTCTTTCACTAGGCTCGCTCTTGTTTTTTAATCTATGTCCAGATCCTGAAGTATTTATTATGTCTGTCATTACTCAAGTCAGACGGCTCGTTATTTCTATTATACGGCTGTCACGAGGGCCAGTGGATGGCAGTTAAGTTACCAAGTTATATCAGAGCCAGAGAGGGACTCAACGGGGGTCCAGCAACGCGGATTAGTATGCAGGCTAGTATGCCTCCCCTGAGTCTAGGCAGTGGTGTGTGTGTGTGTGTGTGTGTGTGTGTGTGTGCATGTGTTTGTAGCTGCATGTACAGACCTCTCAATATGCTCTGTCGTTCTGTCTGTGAAAAAAAGTAATTCAAGTAATTTCACTCTTTGAGAGACTAGAACCTGATTACTAATCTTACTAAGTTCGAGTTTCAACAGAATTAATGATATAGATAATGGCAAAAATGGCAAGATGTTCATTCATGGAACATATACTGTAGGTAATGGTGTACCTCTATCAGTTATACTCATGACTACTATCTTCGTATACATCTAGCTCAAGATGGTAATTTTGGTACAGTGCCTGCATATATATATACAGTGGGGAAAAAAAGTATTTAGTCAGCCACCAATTGTGCAAGTTCTCCCACTTAAAAAGATGAGAGGCCTGTAATTTTCATCATAGGTACACGTCAACTATGACAGACAAATTGAGAAAAAAAAATCCAGAAAATCACATTGTAGGATTTTTAATGAATTTATTTGCAAATAATGGTGGAAAATAAGTATTTGGTCACCTACAAACAAGCAAGATTTCTGGCTCTCACAGACCTGTAACAACTTCTTTAAGAGGCTCCTCTGTCCTCCACTCGTTACCTGTATTAATGGCACCTGTTTGAACTTGTTATCAGTATAAAAGACACCTGTCCACAACCTCAAACAGTCACACTCCAAACTCCACTATGGCCAAGACCAAAGAGCTGTCAAAGGACACCAGAAACAAAATTGTAGACCTGCACCAGGCTGGGAAGACTGAATCTGCAATAGGTAAGCAGCTTGGTTTGAAGAAATCAACTGTGGGAGCAATTATTAGGAAATGGAAGACATACAAGACCACTGATAATCTCCCTCGATCTGGGGCAAGATCTCACCCCGTGGGGTCAAAATGATCACAAGAACGGTGAGCAAAAATCCCAGAACCACACAGGGGGACCTAGTGAATGACCTGCAGAGAGCTGGGACCAAAGTAACAAAGCCTACCATCAGTAACACACTACGCCGCCAAGGACTCAAATCCTGCAGTGCCAGACGTGTCCCCCTGCTTAAGCCAGTACATGTCCAGGCCCGTCTGAAGTTTGCTAGAGTGCATTTGGATGATCCAGAAGAGGATTGGGAGAATGTCATATGGTCAGATGAAACCAAAATAGAACTTTTTGGTAAAAACTCAACTCGTCGTGTTTGGAGGACAAAGAATGCTGAGTTGCATCCAAAGAACACCATACCTACTGTGAAGCATGGGGGTGGAAACATCATGCTTTGGGGCTGTTTTTCTGCAAAGGGACCAGGACGACTGATCCGTGTAAAGGAAAGAATGAATGGGGCCATGTATCGTGAGATTTTGAGTGAAAACCTCCTTCCATCAGCAAGGGCATTGAAGATGAAACGTGGCTGGGTCTTTCAGCATGACAATGATCCCAAACACACCGCCCGGGCAACGAAGGAGTGGCTTCGTAAGAAGCATTTCAAGGTCCTGGAGTGGCCTAGCCAGTCTCCAGATCTCAACCCCCATAGAAAATCTTTGGAGGGAGTTGAAAGTCCGTGTTGCCCAGCGACAGCCCCAAAACATCACTGCTCTAGAGGAGATCTGCATGGAGGAATGGGCCAAAATACCAGCAACAGTGTGTAAAAACCTTGTGAAGACTTACAGAAAACGTTTGACCTGTGTCATTGCCAACAAAGGGTATATAACAAAGTATTGAGAAACTTTTGTTATTGACCAAATACTTATTTTCCACCATAATTTGTAAATAAATTCATTAAAAATCCTACAATGTGATTTTCTGGATTTTTTTCTTCTCATTTTGTCTGTCATAGTTGACGTGTACCTATGATGAAAATTACAGGCCTCTCTCATCTTTTTAAGTGGGAGAACTTGCACAATTGGTGGCTGACTAAATACTTTTTTCCCCCACTGTATATATATATTTTTTTATTTATTTAACTAGGCAAGTCAGTTAAGAACAAATTCTTATTTATAATGACGGCCTACACCCGGACGATGCTGGGCCAATTGTGCGCCACCCTATGGGACTCCCAATCACGGCCGGTTGTGATACAGCCTGGAATCGAACCAGGGGGTCTGTAGTGACGCCTCAAGCACTGAGATGCAGTGCCTTAGACCGCTGCGCCACTCAGGAACCCCAATCAACATCCGACTCCCGAGTCAATCACGTTCAGCTGAACAACAATGAAAAAAAGAAAGGGAAAGAAAGCATGTGTAAATTTCTATCTGTCTTGATTGAGAGATGAGAGAATACCTGGGAAGATGTCTGTCTCTTTTCCCTGGGCACAAGGGCAAGATGAATGACCTCCATTGTTATCACTCTTTTATGATCTCTAATCTCTTCGGTATTATCTGTCGGGACTTGCCGCGGTAATCACTCTTACTCCGCACCGGAAATTTGGCGTGCTCTTCCAGACTAATCAGGAGGTTATGTGAGGTATAAGAAATGGGCTTTGTAAGAAAACTTTTCAAATTGGGCTTGGGAAGGGAAAAAAGAGGGAAGAAAGCAGGCTATTTGTCTTCGAGTTCTCCTCATAGGCGTAAAGGGTTGGAACTGTACAAAGGCAGAGGTCAAAGAGTAACAGCTGAGCCCAGAAGAGCTGGGCCACAGTGGAGTGTGGTGGGGCGGTGATGGGATGCAGTGGTGTAAAGCACTTAAGTAAAAATACTATAAAGTAGTTTTTTGGGGTATCTGTACTTTACTATTTATATTTAACAACTTTTACTTCACTACATTCCTAAAGAAAATCATGTACTTTTTACTCCATACATTTTCCCTGACAACCAAAAGTACTCATTACATTTTGAATGCTTAGCAGGACAGGAAAATGGTCCAATTCACACACTTATTGTATCAAGATAACATTCCTGGTCACCCTACTGCCTCTGATCTGGAAGACTCACTAAACACACATGCTTCTTTTGTAAATGATGTCTGAGTGTTGGAGTGTGCCCCTGGCTATCCATAAATTTAAAAAACAAGAAAATGGTGCCGTCTGGTTTGCTTAATATAAGGAATAAAAAATGACTTTTGATACTTAAGTATATATTCGCAATTACATTTACTTTTGATACTTAAGTATATTTAAAAACAAATGCTTTTAGACTTCTACTCAAGTAGTAATTTACTGGGTGACTTTCACTTGAATCATTTTCTATTAAGGTATCTTTACTTTTCCTCAAGTATAACAATTGGCTACTTTTTCCACCACTGATGGGATGGGACGGGAGTGATTGACGGCTGGGTCGGCCAGGGCTGCAGACTCTGGAGCTCTAGTGGAACGGAGCAGAGGCCTCCGATACAGCTGGCTGCACACGGCCCTCTCCTTCTGACAGCCGTCACTGGCATGTTGGCCTGACATGGGCCTGCTGAGAGCATGCAGCAGCCTCGTCACACTCCTGCCTCACTGACTCACCTGGGAACACACACTCACATACACACGTGCGCACACACACACACACACACATATGAACATACACACACACCCACACTGTTTCACACACACAAATGCCCACCCATCTCGATACACAATGGAGGGGACAGGACAGCCAGTCCCGCCAGGCAGAGGCCCTGATAACTATCTGGCAGGCCAGATGGACTCCAGCCAAACTTAGCATGCTCGCATCCACCTCAGCTTGTACAGTGAAGAGGAAAAACACGCTTGGAATATCAGCCTGTCTGTCACACACTACCTCCCACAATCTCACTGCCGCTAACGCTAAACAGAGTTGGAAACTCAGACACTTCCAGGACTTGATGTGGCTGTTGGTCTTTTGCGATAGGCAATGGATGGCCTTTGGTTCCTACTGAGGGTTGTGACATTGTTTTAGGGTACAGTTTATTGATTATGGTTAGTCGCTCCAGGTGTTGCGAAGCAGAGATGGAGTCTCAGCCACCCCCTTAAGCTTGATGTGGTTGTTGTTCTTTTCTGGCCTGTGATTTCTCATATGAGTTTTCTATTGTGGGCCATATTAATTGTGATGGGTGAAATTAAATGATTTGATGGAACATAAACCTCTTGACAGATAAGTTCCTCGGACAAATGATTGTGATCCATGTGTGAACGTCTGAGATCGGTCCGCATTTGTCAATGTTGACAACTTAAAAGGCTTGAAAGGTTTGTGTACCCTTTTGATTCTGAAACTGTGAAGACAAGAAATCAAGAAGAAAGTCTTTTCAGAACAATATTCAAGTGAAAGACTTTTGTTTCTTTTCACAGTTTTGTTAAACTTCTCTTTCATTGCCTAATTCTTAAGACCCAACTTTATTAATGAGTTTGAATCTACTTTAATTCAAGGGTTCGGACTCGGTACAAGGAAGTAAGCCTTGGATGTTCAAATGTGTTAATTGGAGTGGAACGCAAATCAAAGTTGGGGTTTCTGATGATAACAGCCAAAGATCTTCCAAAGCCTTGAGAAGCTTTTGAAAGTTTCCCTAAAATGTTTTGAAAGTTGCCCTTCATTTACTGGAGTGTGTCTGAGTGTAGTCGAGTGCTGTTGCTACATCCTTCATGCTTGGCACTGATCTTTAAAAATATTTTGAAAAGGCTTACGTTCTTCTGACCAAAATAAACAAAATTCCCAGAATAAACAGGGATCACTGAGGGCGTCAAAGTCGTATGCACTTTGCAATATTGCAGTATTTCTGCCAAAGCCCCCACAGTCAGTAAAATACGTAAGACTTGGACAAGTAATGGCCCATAGGGGCAGCAACCTATCTCCTGTTTCTGTAGCGTGAGGCAGCTTGATGTCCAAGTGAACCCCCTGGATGTGAAGCTAGTCTGTCGCAGCGCCTCACCCCGAATCCATCTCCTTAATCCGGAGTGCCATGCAGAGAGGCATCAGGTCCCACTTTTAATCTCTTTGGTATGACTCGGCTGGGGATCGAACCCCTAACCTTCTAGTCTCAAGGGGGACACTAACGACAAGCTCCTACATACTGTGGGATATGTTGGACTACTGCAGTAACACAGCCACCAATACATGTATAGCCATGCCTAAACACTCATAATACTTATTTTGTCAGTTATTTGGCTTTTGACTCTGCTCTAAAATGTCCTGGAGATAAGAAGGACTATAGAGAGAGGGAGAGAGAGACAGAGAGAAAGAAGGAGAGAGCGAGAAATAAAGATGGCGAGATGGAGATGGCGGTGCGTGCCATTATCAATATAAAGAGATCTCATTGGGGCTAGTTGGCGTGAGGGTGGGTGGATGGGAGGGAGGGTGTCACGGTTTCGGCCGAGGCTGCCTCTCTTCCTTGTTCGGGCAGGCTTCGGCGTTCGTTGTCTCCGGAATACTAGCTGCCACCGTTGCATGTTTCTATGTTCGTTTGCTTTTGTCTGTTTGTTGTGACACCTGTTATCGTTTAGTGTAATTAGTGTCCTAATAGTTTCTCGTTGTGTTTGTCTAGTGTTGTGTGTGATTGATTTATTTCTGTCGTGTGTTTGCTTGGAGGAATTACTTATTCGCTCGGTTGAGCTTTACTCCACTGTGTTGGAGCGTTTTACGCACCTGTGTAGTGCGCCTTTTGTTTTGTCGCCTACGTGCGTAGTTTCGCCTTCGGGCAAGTTTGTTCTATTTTTCCTTGTTGGAAATTTCACTAAAGTCTTTTGGACTATACTTCGGTGTCCTGCGCTTGATTCCACCACTACACCCACCTACAGCATTACTGACAGAGGGTCTCGGCAGCTGTGTCCTAACCTCCCCCGCTCCATCAGAGCTTGTTGACTGGGTGTCAGGACGCTTCATTAAGCTGTTATATCTAGCGGCAATGCAATATGGCCCCGGCCCTGTGAAATCAGCTGCTTTCAGAAGTCATTACCTCCTCCTAATCAGAAGAACCATCACATTAACATATGAGAGACTATTTAGAAACAATATGCGATAGAAAGCAACATGTTACTTTCAAAGGAATAGACTCCCTCCCTCTGAAGATTAAGTGTGGAGTGCCGCAGGGCTCAATTCTTGGACCCCTATTATTTCTGATCTGTAGAAAGTATCTGCCCAATGCATCCAAAGTGCTCTCCCAGATATTATTATATGATGATACAAGTGTGTTTACTCTCACAGAGATCTCAATGACCTAATTAATGTTGTTAATGATGAACTGTGTAATATCTCAAAGAGGTTTAAAATCAACAAATTGTCACTGAATCTCAAAACTATATATACTACCAGTCAAAAGTTTGAACACACCTACTCATTCAAGGGTTTTTCTTTATTTTGTACTATTTTTTACATTGTAGAATAATAGTGAAGACATCAAAACTATGAAATAACACATATGGAATCATGTAGTAGCCAAATAAGTGTTAAACAAATCAACATATATTTGACATTTGAGATTCTTCAAATAGCCACCCTTTGCCTTGATGACAGCTTTGCACACATACATATGATTTGGTCCAAAGAAGAGAAAATACAATATAGACTATATAGGGGTCCATATTGATAATATACCTGTTGATCAAGCCTGCACAACCCGCTTTCTTGGTGTTTTGATTGATGACTTGGCAAAATTAGATATCTCATAAACAGAAGCACTGCTCTCAGTCTCTATTACACAATGACCTTCCCATTCAGCAGTTACTCTAACATTACATGGGCCAGCACACAACATACCAAACTACTATCATTCTATCGCCTGCAGAAACGCTCTGTAAGAATAATATCATCAGTACCACTTTTCAAACAATTAGGACTCGTGAATATTTTCCAAATAAATTACCTTCAAGTTGCTCCATTTGTTTACGGCTCTTTAAATAACTTATTAACCTCTTTCTTCAAAAACAATGCCACCGCCACATATAAATTCCATAACGACTCAACCGCTACTTCACCCACATTCAAGAATAACCAATTCTCAATTCCGAATCAACCTGCCTGATTTTGCCAAGCTATCCCTGTCATTGTTTAAGCAATTTTTTTGAAGAGGCACCTACTGTCCATCACAACTCTACGTCCCCAGTAGCTTGACTTTCTGCTTCGATTTTCTTTTAGCTCTTTTGCATCTGTATAGTTTTCATTTGATCTTTTGTTTGTTTGTCCACACTGCTGAATCTGTGATTTATGACCATTGGAGGGGGCTACTCAACAAGCCCTTTTTTTTACTATGTACAAACGGTCTTTATTTGTGCAAATAAACTAAACTATGTCAGGACTCCTGCATTTCTCTGTGAAGCCCCCATGTCCATGTTTGGCATCCGATCTTGCTGGTCTCCATGTCAACCACATTATTAAAAGAAGTATATGAGGGACAAAGACTCTGTGAATGACACTGTCTTACAAAACCTCCTCCCTTTTGAAATGTAGATGTGCGCTATGTCTTGTCATCAGCCGACAGAGTCAGATGTCAAATTCTGTTTCGTTTTGTTTCTTTTAGTCAGAAATGTTGTTTATGTTTTGTCTGTTGGTCCGTTTTGGTGATATTGTTTGTTCTTTGTCTGGTATTTCTCTGTTTTGGGTCATTCTGGTCATGTTTTATCTGCATTCTAGACAACTCTGATGACGGTGGTAATTCCGTAAGGAGAATTACCATGATTTCATCTCACAAAGAGCTGCGAGGTAGGGCCCCGAAAGCATTGCGCCGCGGTCTGCATTTTTCATGCTGGGTTTTGTATGTGTTATCTATTGTATTAAAAGCACTGCTTTGTCTCACTATTCACAAACTCTCATAGGATAATTCTGCTTCAAGTTCAGTAGCCTACCTCTCCTATCGTGTTGTGTGTGCAAGATCAAATGCACCTATGTGTGGTTAAATATCCTTTAGGCTATATACATGGGCGGAGAAACATGTACAGTTGTCTTTCCATGGAAATGTACTTCCTAAATATGATAGGCTATAGTTTAGGCTCCGACATTGCCTTGATAACACATTTATTTGTGTCTGCCTGCAAATTGTCCCAATCCTATCAAAGCTTTGCTAGATTAATTCAAAACGGTTGTCTTTCTGTTTTGTAGGCTATTCGTTATCTATTGTTTTAAAAGCACCTCTGTCACAATATTCACAAACTCTAATAGCCTAATTCTTGCTGATTTACGTTTCAGTAGCCTACCTTTCTTCTCTTTTGTTGGGCGTGAGAGATCAAGTGTGCCTATAGAGTACTTGTGGTCTCAATTAAATAGCCTGTAGACTAGGCTATATTGGCGAAGAAGCCCGGCACAGTTGTCTTTACCTTCCTGAATATGACATTGACTGGAAATAAATGTTGATAACACATGTATTTTACTCTGCTTGCAAATCGTCCTGATCCTAAAGGTTATGCAAAATGTAGCTCAAGTCAAGTAAGTGTCCACTCTCCTTTATTCGCCCCAACTCTACTCTCTTTCAAACTGAGTCTACCCTATTGGCTGATATAGCCCAATAATACTGATAGCCTAATATAAAATCTGCCACGTGAGAATCTCTGGTTTTTAACCTATTTCTTAGGCTATTTTTGCACATTTTGATCTTTACTAGGGTGTCAAAATTGCTGGGACCGGGGCAGAAAAGAGAGCTGCATCACACACCTAAAAGATGTGTATATTTTTGTTATTACAGGGCTCTTCTGTAAAAGAGGCCTTTTTCTCAGCATGACATTGTGGGAAAGCAGTCGGGTTCGGGACCAGTTCTTGCGGGAGTGGGTGGGAGTCGGACAAGAAGTCAGCGGGAGCGGGCGGACGCAGTATGAAAAGCAACAGGAGCGGGATAAAGAAATCAGTCCCGCAAAGACCTCTACTGCGAGGTAAGGGAAATGTATGCTCTTGGATCAAATGTCAGACTGGATTTGTAATGAATTATAAAACTAAGGAGAATGAATAACAGTGTTCGTCAACCAGCACAGAAGACACCCCTTGATGGGCCTGTTAGAGTAAGGCTTTGTCACAAAGCATTTGCACCTGTGCCGTTTACACAATTTTTTTTCAGAAGTGAATAAATACAAGACACATTTGACTGTCTTGCTCTACTCCTATATACTTACATTTGAAATTGTCCCCTTCTTATGTTGTTAACTTTCAAAAATCTTAACTTTACCTTTTCTTCTACATTTTATGTCTGATTCCCTCAGGTGTCAACAGGTGCTAGTGCTTATAATATAAGGTTTTGAAGTATGTGTTTCATTCACATATTCAAAAGGTATTCTTCCTATGTTTTTGAAAGCCATCTTGACTTACTTACAATACATTAAGTTGTATGATTGAAAACATGCATTTTCCATTCAGCTCAGGATCCTGTAAAAAATTTCTCCACGCATACACTTCTGATGGGTGCTGATCCCCTTACAAGTCAACATTGACAGTTGAGGAGCTGTGCTTCACGGATGTCTCTCTTAATAAAGTATCAACTGACAACAGGCGGCTAACCTTGGTCTTCCTTCCTTTTGCAGTTGGCACAATGGTAGCCTTCGATATTTCTATTAATTCCAAGGTTATTCTCTGTATTTGCGTCACCATCACGAATCCTCCTGCATTCACATGGAAATGCAAGTTGCACACTTTGAAAAGGGAAAGTCTCATTTCTCAAACAACGTTAACATATTCAACAAAAATTAGGGGAAAAGAAAAGGTGTTTGGAAATCAGGGACGCGGCAGGACGGCAATGACAGCAAAGCAACAATTGTGACAAACAATTGTGCTTGTCAGGTATGGCAGATCCACCGCCCCTGACACAAATAACTCAAACTGGCACAACAGTTGAGGTATGACCTCCCCCCTACAGCCTCCAACCTCACCTGGATGAGAATTACCACCTTGGTCAAGGTGGCCTATAAAAGCTACTCTGAACCCAATCATCTTTCACTCCCAGGTGTAAATTGAGCCCCATTTCTCCTGTCCATCACTCTTGGGCTGCAGCTGGGCACCTACTGGGAAACTGCCTCACCCTCCCACCCCCGTCAAACCCCCCACAACTCAGCGCAGGTGATAATGGTCTTTGCCTGGCACTAATGTCCATGGAGGGTATTTATGGACAATATAAATGCTGCCTGCTTCCTGTCTATGCTGCTTTCACCGAACAAGGACCTGTCGCTTTGGCTTTCACCTGTGAGCGGTGAGTTGAAGTGGGCTGAAAATACACACATTTTCCTCATTGTAATCAGCTGTGACTTGCATAATCATGAAACGACTGAGCGGGAGGTGTGGCTCTTGCTCCAGAAAGAATTATCGCTTTTACCACTACCACGTTTATGTAACTCGTGCATGGAAGTTTGAACACTGTTATTTTTATAGTTCAGACTGTATTGTAGGAAAAACAGTAATGACGTTAATCATAGATAAACGGACTAAAAATGTGTATACTTTAGAGGCCTGTCTTTGTTTGCAGACAGTTTGCTGTTCTTCCATAATATACTCTGTCTATAACATTTCTGTCATTTCCATTTAGAAGTGAATGTTAAGATTCAGAACATGTCACCTGTAAGCACTTTGTGAGTTTGTAAATACCCTGTCATTTCCCTTCCGCTCTCTTTTTCCCCTTTGAAAGTAAATCAGCTTTTACACTGCGAAAAAACAACAACTTAAATCCACTTAAAACAGAAACTCGAGTAAAACTGATTAAATATTCAGAGAGCAGAAACTCGGAGAGACCGAAAGCAGCAGCAGACGGTTGGTAATCAATAAGTCAGATCCAGTTTATCAGTTCCCATTCATTGCAATTAACCTTTACGTGACTGGCACATCATTGTGAACTTCTAATGAAGGAGGGCATGTAAGTAAATGGCCAATTGGCTATTAAACTTATCTCATTAACATGTAATTGTGGAGCAGATGTGGGGGGAAATGTAAGGGGGCCGCATGTTCAGTATAGATGACACACATACGTCTTTAGAAGCAAACAGAGGGTAATAGAGAGAGATGGTGCCAGTATCCCAAATGGCACCCTATCCCATATAAAATAGTGCACTATGTAGGGAATATGGTGCCATTTGGGACACAGACCTGGTGTCTATTGCATTGGGCTCTGAGGTGGCCCAAACACAAATATGATGGCGTCATCCCCATCAACCAATGAAAAGGAAATATGCCACCTCCATGATAGGCTATAGTTTACTACATTGACTGGGAATATATATTGATAACACATTTATTTGTCTCTGCCTGCAAAGTGTCCCGTCTAAAAGTTATGCAAAACATAGCTAAAGTCAAGTGCAAGTGTCTGCTCTCCTATTTCTACAACTCCGGCTCCCTTTTAAACTATCTCCAGCTTATTGGCTGATATAGCCCATTAATACTGATATCCCAATATAATGGGCCATGTGGGAATCTCTGGTAATTTAACCTATTTCATAGGCTATTGATCCACCTTCTGATCTCGCTTAGGGTGGCAAAAATTGCTGGGACCATTGCTGGGACCATTGCTGGGACCACACAACTAAAGGCTTCAGTAGAATAAACAATGTACATATGAGCTGAATAAATAGAAACACACAGTATTTGCATACTAAGGACAAGACTTTGTGTCAGCATTTTTTTCCTGTTATATATTGTTTTGCTTTGTAGTGTACAGTCGTGGTCAAAGGTTTTGAGAATGACACAAGTATTGGTCTTCACAAAGTTCGCTGCTTCAGTGTTATGAGATATTTTTGTCAGATGTTACTATGGTATACTGAAGTATAATTGCAAGCATTCCATAAGTGTCAAAGGCTTTTATTGACAATTACATTAAGTTTATGCAAAGAGTCAATATTTGCAGTGTTGACCCTTCTTTTTCAAGAGCTCTGCAATCCGCCCTGGCATGCTGTCAATTAACTTCTGGGCCACATCCTGACTGATGGCAGCCCATTCTTGCAAAATCAATGCTTGGAGTTTGTCAGAATTTGTGGGTTTTTGTTTGTCCACCCGCCTCTTGAGGATCGACCACAAGTTCTCAATTGGATTAAGGTCTGGGGAGTTTCCTGGCCATGGACCCAAAATGTCGATGTTTTGTTCCCCGAGCCACTTAGTTATCACTTTTGCCTTATGGCAAGGTGCTCCATCATGCTGGAAAAGGCATTGGTCGTCACCAAACTGTTCTTGGATGGTTGGGAGAAGTTGCTCTTGGAGGATGTGTTGGTACCATTCTTTATTCATGGCTGTGTTCTTAGGCAAAATTGTGAATGAGCCCACTCCCTTGGCTGAGAAGCAACCCCACACATGAATGGTCTCAGGATGCTTTACTGTTGGCATGACACAGGACTGATGGTAGCGCTCACCTTGTCTTCTCCGGAAGTTGTTTAAGTTAGAGTTATCCGATTTTTTGGATAGGCTGCGTCTCAATCCACCACATCCGCAAATGGCAGCCTTCCGCATTTGCGGTAGAAGGTGGCAGAGCTACAGAGGTGTTTGTCAGACCATGATACATCCCAAAAATTGGGCTTCTCACGAAAACTTCTGTAGCGTCCGAAAAGTTTGGCCTACAAACTATTCTGAACAAAAAGATAAACGCAACATGCAACAATTTCAAAGGTTTTACTGAATTACAGTTCATATAAGGAAATCAGTTAATTGAAAGTAATTCATTACGCCCTAATATATGGATTTCACATGATTGGGAATACAGATATGCATCTGTTGGTCACAGATACCTTTAAAAAAAGGTAGGGATGTGGATCAGAAAACTAGTCAGTATCTGTAGCATAGTGTTGATCAGGCTGTTTGTGGCCTGTGGAATGTTGTCCCACTCCTCAACTGGCTGTGCGAAGTTGCTGGATGTTGGTGGGAACTGGAACACGCTGTCGTACATGTCGATCCCTTGCATCACAAACATCTTCAATGGGTGACATGTCTGGTAAGTATGCAGGCCATGGAAGAACTGGGACTTTTTCAGCTTCCAATAATTGTGTACAGATCCTTGTGACATGGGGCCGTGCATTATAATACTGAAACATGAGGTGATGGCGGCGGATGAATGGCATGACAATGGGCCTCAGGATCTCATCACGGTATCTCTGTGCATTCAAATTGCCATCGATAAAATGCAATTGTGTTCGTTGTCAGTAGCTTATACCATAACCCCACCATGGGGCACTCTGTTCACAACGTTGACATCAGCAAATCGCTAGACCACACGATGCCATCTGCCCGATATAGTTGAAAGTGGGATTCATTCATGAAGAGCACACTTCTCCAGCATGCCAGTGGCCATCGAAGGTGGGCATTTGGCCACTGAAGTCAGTTACACCGAACTGCAGTCAGGTCAAGACCCTGTTGAGGACGACGAGCACGCAGATGAGCTTCCCTGAGACGGTTGTGCAAACCGACAGTTTCATCAGATGTCCGGGTGGTTACACGTGGTCTGCGGTTGTGAGGCCGGTTGGACGTACTACCAAATTCTCCAAAACGACGTTGAAGGTGGCTTATGGTAGAAAAATGAACATTAAATTCTCTGGCAACAGCTCTAGTTGAGATGAAGCTGGTTGAGAGAATGCCAAGAGTGTGCAAAGCTGTCATCAAGGCAAATGGTGGCTACTTTGAAGAATCTCAAATATAAAATATATTTTTATTTGTTTAACACTTCTTTGGTTACTACATGTTTCCATATGTGTTCTTTCATAGTTTTGATGTGTTCACTATTATTCTATTATGTAGAAAAAGTAAAAATAAAGAAAAACCCTGGAAGAGTAGGTGTGTCCAAACTTTTGACTGGTACTGTATATAATAATAATATGCCATTTAGCAGACGCTTTTATCCAAAGCGACTTACAGTCATGCGTGCATACATTTTTTTGTGAATGGGTGGTCCCGGGGATCGAACCCACTACCTTGGCGTTACAAGCGCCGTGCTCTACCAGCTGAGCTACAGAGGACCACGTACATATGTATTATTCATATGTAAATATATTGTCCATAAGTAATCATGCATACTGTTAAATATATTTTAAACAAATACATGTAAATACATGAATAGCACATGTATGTCAAATGCATACTACCACATATGGATAAGTAACACGTGTAAATATATTTACATATGCAAAAAATATTAAAACATATTTAAAAATGGCCCAAATAGACCATGTAATATATTTATGAAATATTTGTGACATATATGGACATACAGTATATGAGTAATACATATATTTATTTCAAATATTAGTACATATACAGTGCATTCTGAAAATATTCAGACCCCTTGACTTTTTTCCAAATTTTGTTAAGTTACAGCCTTATTCTAAAATTGATTAAATATGTTCTGTTTCTCATCAATCTACACACAATACCCCATAATGACAGAGCGAAAACCGTTTTTTAGAAATGTCTGCTAATTTATAAAAAATAAAAAACAGAAATACCTTATTTACATAAGTATTCAGACCCTTTGCTATGAGACTCGAAATTGAGCTCAGGTGCATCCTGTTTCCATTGATCATCTATGAGATGTTTCTACAACTTGATTGGAGTCCACCTGTGGAAAATTCAATTGACTGGACATGATTTGGGAAGGCACACACCTGTCTATAGAAAGTCCCACAGTTGACAGTGCATGTCAGAGCAAAAACCAAGCCATGAGGTCGAAGGAATTGTCCGTAGAGCTCCGAGACAGGATTGTGTCGAGGCACAGATCTGGGGAAGGCTACAAAAAATGTCTGTAGCATTGAAGGTCCCCAAGAAAACAGTGGCCTCCATCATTCTTAAATGGATGAAGTTTGGAACCACCAAGACTCTTCCTGGAGCTGGCCGCCAGGGGCTAAACTGAGCAATCAGGGGAGAAGGGCCTTGGTCAGGGAGGTCACTCTGACAGAGCTCTAGAGTTCCTCTGTGGAGATGGGAGAACCTTCAAGAAGGACAACCATCTCTGCAACACTCCACCAATCAGGCCTTTATGGTAGAGTGGCCAGACGGACGCCACTCCTCAGTAAAAGGCACATGACAGCCCGCTGGAGTATATGCAAATTGCCATCATCAAAACTGAGGAAGCAGACTTTGTGAAAATTAGTATTTGTGTAATTCTCAAAACTTTTGACCACGACTGTATTATGCGTGACCATATGGAGATGGAAATCCCCGGTGTGCACTTCGCTCTTAGAAAAAAGGGTTCCAAAAGGGTTCTTCAGCTGTCCCCATAGAGGACAAACAAGATTTTTTGGTCTGATGAAACCAAGATTGAACTCTTTGGCCTGAATGCCAAGCGTCACGTCTGGAGGAAACCTGGCACCATCCCTACGGTGAAGCGTGGTGGTGGCAGCATCAAGCTGTGGGGATGTTTTTCAACGGCAGGGACCGGGAGGCTAGTCAGGATTGAGGGAAAGATTAACAGAGCAAAGTACAGAGAGATCCTTGATGAAAACCTGCTCCAGAGCGCTCAGGACCTCAGACTGGGAAGAAGGTTCACCTTCCAACAGGACAACGACCCTAAGCACACAGCCAAGACAACGCAGGAGTGGCTTCGGGACAAGTCTCTGAATGTCCTTGAATGGCCCAGCAAGAGCCCAGACTGAAAATAGCTGTGCAGCAACGCTCCCCATCAAACATGACAGAGTTTGAAAGGATCTACAGAGAAGAATGGGAGAAACTCCCCAAATACAGGTGTGCCAAGCTTGTAGCGTCATACCCAAGAAGACTCTAGGCTGTAACCTCTGCCAAAGGTGCTTCAACAAAGTACTGAGTAAAGGGTCTGAATACTTATGTAAATGAGACATTTCAGTTTAGTATTTTTAATAAATTAGCAAATTTTCTACAAACCTGTTTTTGCTTGTCATTACGGGGTATTGTGTGTAGATTGATGAAAAACAAACAATTTAATCAATTTTAGAAGAAGGCTGTAACGTAACAAAATGTGGAAAAAGTCAAGGGGTCTGAATACTTTCCGAATGCACTGTATGTATTTGAAATATATGTCAATATAATAGGCTTCGGTATTAGTCAGTTGGTAAGAGCGTGGTGCCAGCAATGCCAAAGTAGTGGGTTCAATTCCCAGAGAGATCCCATACATCCTGTATATACAACATTGATCTATTCACCGATTTGGATAAAAGCATCTGCTAAGTGGCACATTATTTTATATTAAATCAAATCAAATGTTATTGGTCACATACACGTGTTTAGCAGATGTTATAGCAGGTGTAGCGAAATGCTTGTGCTTCTAGCTCCGACAGTGCAGTAATATCTAACAATTTCACAACATATACCCAATACACACAAATCTAAGTAAGGAATGGAATTTAAGAATACATATGGACAAGCAATGACAGAGCGGCATGGACTAAGATACAGTAGAATATTATAGAATACAGTATATACATATGAGATGAGTAATGCAAGATATGTAAACATTTTTAAAGTGACTAAGATACCATAGAATAGTATAGAATACAGTATATACATATGAGATGAGTAGTGCAAGATATGTAAACATTATTAAAGTGGCTAGTGTTCCATTCCTTAATGTTGCCAGTGATTTCAATAGGCAGCAGCAGCCTCTAATGTGCTAGTGGTGGCTATTTAACAGTCTGATGGCCTTGAGATAGAAGATGATTCTCTCATTCTCTCAGTCCCAGCTTTGATGCACCTGTACTGACCTCGCCTTCTGGATGATAGCGGGGTGAACAGGCAGTGGCTCGGGTGGTTGATGTCCTTGATGATCTTGGCCTTCCTGTGACATCGAGTGCTGTAGGTGTCCTGGAGGGCAGGTAGTTTGCCCCCGGTAATGCGTTCGGCAGACCGCACCACCCTCTGGAGAGCCCTGCGGTTGTGGGTGGTGCAGTTGCCGTACCAGGTGGTGATACAGCCCGACAGGATGCTCTTAATTGTGCATCTGTAAAAGGTTTTAGGTGCCAAGACAAATTTCAAGAGGCTCTGTTGCGCCTTCTTCACCACACTGTCTGCGTGGGTGGACCATTTCAGTTTGTCAGTGATGTGTACGCCAAAGAACTTGAAGCTTTCCACTTTCCATACCGCAAAGTTTCCTAACAGCTAGTCGCGAGGCCGCCATCTTCGGCTGCGTCTGACACAAGCCACACGTGTCAGACAAGGTGTTGAGTTTCCAACACATCATGCCTCATAATAAACATTGCATCAGACCGCGTATATGTATAATGGATGCTACATCACCGCCGTGTAATGTAAAGACCCCTATTATACAGCCTAAACATGCATGTCCACATGCCAAATCAGAAAGGGAAACAGTCAATCCCCTCGCCATCTTTCCCTCATCCACTCAGACTCTCTCCCTTCTCTCTCCCTCTCTCCTCTGAGACTTGTGTTTGGACCAAGTAGATGGATATTAATAATAAAAGTCTCCCTCCTCACGGGCAAACAACTGCCATGCTTCACGATGATGGATGCAGCTGGCGGCGTGGTGTCCGTTCTCTCCCAGTGACGGCGGGCCTAACACGGGCCTGATGGCTGCTTTGATCAGACCTCCAGTGTACACTAAACACCTCCATCACGGGGGAGAGGGACAGAGGCTGTGTCCCAAATGGCACCATATTCCCTTTATAGTGCACTGCAGAATAGGGTGCCATTTGGGACGCAACCAGAGAGAGCTTAGCAGGAACGTCTGGAGCAGCAGAACAGGGCTGTACCGCTTCATGTCCGGCCAATAACCAACATATCACATGGCATGATTCAAATCGCATGTTCAGATGCTCACACTTGCTTAAATGCAGAGATACTGGAGGACTGAGAGAAAAAACACTTGCACACACACACACACACACACATCCACCCACTAACCACACACAGGTGAGGGCAGGTACTGAACTCTACTGTCAGAGCATACCAAGCGCTCCAGACATACAGTGCATTTGGAAAGTATTCAGACTCCTTGACTTTTCCATATTTTGTTACATTACAGCCGTATTCTAAAATTGATTAAATCGCTTTTTTCCCCTCATCAATCTACACACAATACCCCATAATGACAAAGCAAAAACAGGTTTTTAGAATTTCTTGCAAATGTATAGAAAATAAAAACCTGAAATATAACATTTATATAAGTATATATTCAGACCCTTTACTCAATACTTTGTTGAAGCACCTTTGGCAGCGATTACAGTCTTCTTGGGTATGACGCTACAAACTTGGCACACCTGTATTTGGGGAGTTTCTCCCATTCTTCTCTGCAGATCCTCTCAAGCTCTGTCAGGTTGGATGGGGAGCATTGCTGCTCAGCTATTTTCAGGTCTCTCCAGAGATGTTCGATCGGGTTCAAGTCCAGGCTCTGGCTGGGCCACTCAAGGACATTCAGAGACTTGTCCCGAAGCCACTCCTGCGTTGTCTTGGCTGTGTGCTTTGGGTCGTTGTCCTGTTGGAAGGTGAACCTTTGTCCCAATCTGAGGTCCTGAGCGCTCTGGAGCAGGTTTTCATCAAGAATCACTCTGTACTTTGCTCTGTTCATCTTTGCCTCGATCCTGACTACTCTCCCAGTCTCTGCCGGTGAAAAACATCCCCACAGTATGATGCTGCCACCACCATGCTTCATCGTAGGGATGGTGCCAGGTTTCCTCCAGATGTGACGCTTGGCATTCAGGCCAAAGAGTTCAATCTTGGTTTCATCAGACCAGAGAATCGTGTTTCTCATGGTCTGACAGTCTTTAGGTGCCTTTTGGCAAACTCCAAGTGGGCTGTCATGTGCCTTTTACTGAGGAGTGGCGTCCGTCTGGCCACTGTACCATAAAGGCCTGATTGGTGGAGTGCTGCAGAGATGGATGTCCTTCTGGAAGGTTCTCCCATCTCCACAGAGGAACTCTAGAGCTCTGTCAGAGTGACCATCGGGTTCTTGGTCACCTCCCTGACCAAGGCCCTTCTCGCCCGATTGCTCAGTTTGGCCAGGCGGTCAGCTCTAGGAAGAGTCTTGGTGGTTCCAAACTTCTTCCATTTAAGATTGATGGAGGTCACTGTGTTCTTGGGGACCTTCAATGCTGCAGAAATGTTTTGGTACTCTTTCCCAGATCTGTGCCTCGACACAATCCTGTCTCGGAGCTCTACGGACAATTCCTTTGACCTCATGGCTTGGTTTTTGCACTGTCAACTGTGGGACATTATATAGACAGGTGTGTGCCTTTTCAAATCATGTCCAATCAATTGAATTGACCCCAATGAAGTTGTAGAAACATCTCAATGATGATCAATGGAAACAGGATGCACCTGAGCTCAATTTCGAGTCTCATAGCAAAGGGTCTGAATACTTATGTAGATAAAGTATTTCTGTTTTGTATATTTAATACATTTCGCAAAAAAATCTAAAAACCTGTTTTCGCTTTGTCATTATGGGGTATTGTGTGTAGATTGCTGATCTTTTTTATTTATTTAATCAATTTTAAAATAAGGCTGTAATCTAACAAAATGTGGAAAAAGTCAATGGGTCTGAATACTTTCCGAAGGCACTCCCCTCCTACACTGTACCTTTGTTCACAGCCTTTTTTAAACTCCACCTCTCTAGCTAATTTAAATGCTAATGTATCCTAACCTTTTCGCTAAGCCGCAAAGCTAACAATTGCTTCGTCTGCTGGGGCCCCTTTTAACATTGAGATATTGAGGCAATTAGCTTGGCTAGTGTCGGGAAGCAGCATGAGGAATGAATGAACAGAGGGACGATTGAGATAAATTGAATATTAAAATAGTCGCAGTTCACTGGAAAAGGGCATATTTAGCCTTTAAGGACTTGGGACTAAAGATGGGGGGCAGTGGGAGAGTAGAGGAGAAGAGAGGGGTGCGGGGAAGATGAAGAGGAGATGAAAGGAGGGGAGATAAGAATGAAAAGAGTGGAAAGGGAGAATGAAGCTGAAATATAGGATCGAGCTAGAGAAGAGAAAAGTGAGGAGGGAAGAAGAAAAGGAGGAGAGGATAGCAGGTTGACAGACAGGAAGATGAGATGGAATAGTGTGAATGGATTTAGGCCTGCCTGACACTTGATGGAATGGCTGAGATTTGGGAGGTTTAGAGGGGCAGGTCTCAGGGGGGTGACCATGACTGAGAATGACAGCATCAGAAACACAGAATAGCCATGGCATCATACTCTACCCTAAGTACCACACTGTGACTGACCAACTCACTGAGTGGACATATCTAGTAGACTAGCTAATATCAGAAATGAATATTGGAGTAATGTGGGTTACACATGCTCAGAGACACATAGGCAAAGGGAACACAGTGCTACAGTTGGATAGTGCTAATTTATATATCTCAATAACCCAGCACCAATAACCCAGCATCAACAACCCAACCTTGCTCTTTTTAAAGAAAATAACCCAACTAAGTGTCCCAACGCCTGCAACCCAGCAGTTGGGTCAACCAAACAACCCAGCATTTTTTTTTGTGTAGGTCAGGGCCCACAGTGGGGTTAAGGTTATAAGGGGGCAATTCCATGGTAACAGAGTGACACCTAATGAATAAGGCCTGAATTACATGCATGAATACAAGGTAAACAAAACACTTACAAATTAAATCCACGTTCACCAAACCCATAGCATACATAATATCTGTTAGATGCAAATTAGACGCCTGTATCAAGAGTGCCCAGTTTGAAACTCACAGACCTGTGACAGAGACATCAGCTCATAGAGCCTGCAGTCTTCTAACTCTCCCTTTACGAGAAATCAACAGAGAGGAAGGAATCTCACATGGCTCGACCCTAAGGCCGACAACATGGTCCCCCTCAACCCTCATATTCATACAAAACAGGCTGAATAAATAGCATCAGTCTCCTCTTTGCTAATGCGCTCCTCCACTACCCCCCAGCGTTGCATGGCTGCTGTTCAAACCAACGAGAACAGGTGGTCTCTTTAGAACACTGTGTGGTCAGTGCCACTGGATATTTTACCCTGGCATTAGTATAACTGTATCTCTTCTTATTGCAGACTCCAATTAAGACTGTCAATCTCCCATAGACAGTGGAAATTACAGCAGGCTAATCATGAAGTTTTATCGGTCTTTGTGTAAAGAGAGGCGCTCAGTAAGGGCTGCTTTAAGAATAGTCAACGAGGTGGGAAGAAAAATGAAGACGGGACAGACAAAGACTAGGGTTGCAAAATTCTAGGAACTTTCAATCAATTCCCTTGTTTTCCGGAAATCCCGGTTGGAGGATTCCGGAATCAGTAGGGAATAAGCAGGTAACCCGTAACCTCCAACCAGAATTTCTGGAAAACCAGGAAATGTATTGAAAGTTCACTGAATTTTGCAACCCTAATACAGACAGAAAGATTACCAGTAAAAATTAAGACAGACAGACAAACAGATGCACCTTTAAAATCGATAGAAAGCTAGATATACAGAGATTATTGGATAGATGCAAAGATACACAGGTGCTAGATACTGTAGCCTAGAGAGATAAGTGGCTAGATTAAGATCCAGGATGGAAACGTTGAAGGACACAGCAGTAGGAGGTGTCAGTAGGAGGTACACACACTCTCTAAGACAGCGGTTCCCAAACTAGGGTTCTAAATTAAAATGGGGTCAAGGGAGAATTTCTTAAATCCTGGTAAAAAAAATAATTAATACAATTTGTATTATAATAATATTATAATATCATCTTTATCTCTCTAAATCATTGTAATGTGGTTAACCTTAAAAATCTGAATGACAATTATTCAAATCTAAAAGTTAAAAATCACCAGAGAGCACCCTTAGATCGTGGGAACACTTGACCGTTGCACTTGAATCATTCCCATGGTGAATGGCTAAGCCCGCTACGCTATGAAACCACATACTATTGCAGAGACTTTAATATTACCGGCCGCAATTGATATGGTGAAAACAATGTGTGGGGAGGCAGAGGCACAGAAACTCACATCAATACCTTTGTCAGATAACACTAAAACTAAGAATTTATGCTATACAAAAACTGTACCATAGAGGTACAGAATAAGTTAGAGGAAAAACAAAAAAAAATGGAGGAAGTTATTCAAGAAAGATCAAGTGTAATATATTATAAAAAACTAAGCGAACTTGATAGAATATGGGGTAAAATGCACCAAACTATTTTTCCATCTTTAACATAGAAATGCTACCAAAAATAATTTACTGAAACTTGTTACAGATGACGGCGTCACCCATGATTCACCAAACTATATTTTGAAAGAGAAAGCAAAGTACTTCAAGCATACAGTATGTTTTCGTATTAGTCTCCTCCATCTCCAGTAACCAAAGTTAATTGTAATAATATTTTTCTATTAATAATGTAAAATGAACAGCTGTACAGAAAGACTAATGTGAAGGCCAAATTACAGAGGACAAACTTATTGATGCAATTAAAGCATTTAAGTCCAGGAAAACTCCAGGGCTGGATGGCATACCAGCCGAGGTATATCAAACCTTGTTTTGATGTACTCAGAGGTCCGTTATTAGCATGTTTTACCCACTCCTATAAAAATTGTAGACTATCAGATACTCAGCAAGAAGGTCTGATTTCACTATTACTGAAACAGGACCCAGGTGGTAAATATAAAGATCCACCCATTTAAAAAACTGGAGGCCCCTTACACTTCAGTGTTGTGATGCAAAAATTCTAGCAAAATGCCTAGCGCATACTATTAAAAAGGTATTGTTGGATATTATTCATCCTAATCAGACAGGTTTTTTACATGGATGATACATTGTAGATAATATAAGACAAGTACTGGAAACAATAGAACACTATGGAAAATCTGGGAAACCAGGCCTGGTATGCATAGCTGACTTTGAAAAGGCCTTTGATAAAGTACAACTGGAATTTAAATATACTATAATTTTGGAGAATCTCTTATAAAATGAGTTAAAGTTATGTATAGTAACCCCAGGTGTAAAATAGTAAATAATGGCTACTTGACAGTTTAATACTTTCTGACAAGAGGAGTAAAACAAGGTTGTCCACTACCGCCATATCTATTTATTATGGCAATCGAAATGTTAGCTATTACAATCAGATCCAACAATAATATCAAGGACCTAGAAATCTAGGACTTAAAAACAAAGGTGTCATTGTACGCTGATGATTCATATTTTATTTTAAAATCACAATTTGGATCCCTGCACAGCCTCACAGAGGATCTAGATAATTTTTCTAACCTCTGGATTAAAACCGAATTATGATAAGTGCACCATATTACGTATTGGATCACTAAAAAATACAACTTTTACATTACCGTGTAGTTTACCAATAAAATGGTCTGACGGTGAAGTGGACATACTCGGTATTCATATCTTGAAATGAATAAATTATCATCTCACTACAATTGTAATAGAAAGTTAGCAAAAATAGATAAGATCTTGCTACCATGGAAAGGACAACACCTTTCTATTTCTGGAAAAATCACCCTGATTAATTATTTAGTCATATCCCAGTTTACATATTCACTTATTGCCCTGCCTACACCTAATTACTTATTTTTTAAATTATATGAGCAAAAGATATTCCACTTTATTTGGAACGGAAAGCCAGATAAAATGAAACGGGCCTATTTATATAATGAATATGAATTCGGAGGGCAGAAATAATTAAATATTAAAGCATTGGACCTCTCACAAAAGGCTTCAGTCACACAAAAACTATACTTAAATTCAAACTGGTTGTCTTGAAAATTTGTAAGAATGGCTCACCCCAAATTCAAGAATGCCCTTTTCCCTTTATTCAGATTACAACCTCTAACTTTCGGTTATTTGAAAATGAAATAATCTCCAAAATATCAACATTTTTAAAACAAGACATAGAAAGCTGGTTGCAATTTCAGTTTAATATACCAGAAAAGATAGAACAAATATTATGGTTAAACTCATATCTAATAAAACATTTTTTATTTTTTATTAAACGGTATAATCTTTGTAAATTATATAATAAATAGGACTGGTGAAGTTCTCACGCATGCAGTTAACAAAAATATATGGAAATGTCTGCTCTATCCAAAATTACAACCATCTGATTGCAGAACTTGTCTGTCGGCCCTGCATTAAAGACCAAAATTGGTTAAAGAAAAGTGTGATAAAATTGTAAATAAAAAAGTATCGTTTCATTTAAGGACCAAAAATTTGACAGCTGCGCCATACATGTGGCAAAATAGTTGGGAAGAGATTTTCGATGTACCGATTCCATGGCACATGGTTTATGAACTGATACACAAAACGACACCGGATTCAACATTTAATTTAAATGATTATACCAAATTCTTGCAACCAATAGAATGTTCTATACAGTATATGGGGGATACAACCATCCAAGCTCTGCAGATTTTGCTGTGAAGAGACATAATTATTAGATCATTTGTTTTAGTACTGCCCTTATGTAGCTTGTTTTTGGTCACAGGTTCAGGAATGGCTGAAGAATTGCCAAATTTACCTGGAGCTAACTCTGCAAATAGCACTGCTGGGTGATTTTAATCTGTAGAAACTATGAGAATAGAAAGGTTCAGAACTTTGTGAAACATCACAGCACAGTTGAAAAATATACAGTATGGCAATTGGAAATCAAAACTGGATGGTTTTCAGAGATATATGTCAGGAGTTGAGGGTAGCTGAAGGGTAAAAATGTAATATAATAAAAAAGATAACTAATGTAAAATATACTGTTTCCGTAAAATGTATATAGTATGTATAAGCTGGAAGTAGAAGACTAAGTATTGTTGTCCATTAGTTTACTCCAATTAGGGGAGGGGTGGTAGGGTTAGAGAAAATAAAGAAAGAACATATATTAAATAAATAAATTTAAAAAATAAAAATAATTGATGCTATAGCTAGCAATCAAGAGGAAACTGACTGAACGGCTCAAAAACTCCCCACCTTATGCTCTCCAAATGGATGTTAGCTGTGAGGGCCGAGATGCCCATGCATTGACATTTGTTTGCTACATGTCAAGGGGTGCTTTTCACGAGGACGTATTGTTCTGTCTCACGATTCCCGAGTATGAAACGGCACAGGGGATGTTCTGTCACGCTCTGGCTCCGGGACTTTGTGTGTTGAGCCAGGGTGTGTTCGTTTCGTGGTGTTTTGTTTGGTTGGGTGGTTCTATGTGTTGTATTTCTTTGTTGGGTTCAATGACTCCCAATCGGAGGTAACGAGTGTCAGCTGTCGGCTCGTTATCTCTGATTGGGAGCCATATTTATCTGTATGTTTTCCTGTGGGTGTTGTGGGTTTTTGTTCCGTTTCAGTCATAGTCACTGTTGGACTTCACTATCGTCTTTTGTTTTGTATTTACGTGCTTTATCATTAAAGTCATCATGTTCACTCAACGCGCTGCGTATTGGTCTGCTCCTTCGTCAGACGACCGTGACAGAAAAACCTACCATAAAAGGACCAAGCAGCGTGTCCAGGAGCAAAGAGACTGGACATGGGAGGAGGCGCCTGGTAAGGAGATCGAGAGGCTGGCGATGGCCCAGGTGGGCAAATCGTGGTCCTGGGAGGACATGCTCGGGGGCAAGGGACCTTGGGGGAAGATCAAGGCCCTGGCGAGAGAGGAGCAACGGCGTCAGCAGGGTCATCGTTGGAAGGACGAGAGGCAACCCCAAAAAGTTTTTTGGGGGGGGCACATGGCTTGGGCGGCTGGGCAGCAGGAGGCTGCCACAGGGAGACGTGGAGAGAAGGCTATCGGATTACGGGAGCCATTGGCGAGTAGAGGAAGGGAAGTTGTTGCGGCACGGCGTGAGAGACTGATGTGTGTTACCAGTCCGGTCCGGCCCGTTCCTGATCCCCAGTTAAAGCCAGTGGTGTGTGTTCCCAGTACGGACCGGCCTGTTCCTACTCCACGCACAGAACCTACGGTGTGCGTCGCCAGCCCAGCCCGGCCTGTTCCTGCTCCACGCACAGAACCTACGGTGTGCGTCGCCAGCCCAGCCCGGCCTGTTCCTGCTCCACGCACAGAACCTACGGTGTGCGTCGCCAGCCCAGCCCGGCCTGTTCCTGCTCCACGCACAGAACCTAAGGTGTGCGTCGCCAGCCCAGCCCGGCCTGTTCCTGCTCCACGCACAGAACCTACGGTGTGCGTCGCCAGCCCAGCCCGGCCTGTTCCTGCTCCACGCACAGAACCTAAGGTGTGCGTCGCCAGCCCAGCCCGGCCTGTTCCTGCTCCACGCACAGAACCTACGGTGTGCGTCGCCAGCCCAGCCCGGCCTGTTCCTGCTCCACGCACAGAACCTACGGTGTGCGTCGCCAGCCCAGCCCGGCCTGTTCCTGCTCCACGCACAGAACCTACGGTGTGCGTCGCCAGCCCAGCCCGGCCTGTTCCTGCTCCACGCACAGAACCTACGGTGTGCGTCGCCAGCCCAGCCCGGCCTGTTCCTGCCATTCGCACCAAACCTACGGTGCGCGTCGCCAGCCCGACCCGGCCTGTTCCTGCCACTCGCACCAAACCTACGGTGCGCGTCGCCAGCCCGGTCCGGCCTGTTCCTGCCACCCGCACCAAGTCTACGGTGCGCGTCGCCAGCCCGACCTGGCCTGTTCCTGCCACTCGCACCAAACCTACGGTGCGCGTCGCCAGCCCGGTCCGGCCTGTTCCTTCTCCCCGCACTAGCCCTGAGATGCGTGTCCTCAGCCCGGTACCTCCAGTTCCGGCACCACGCACCAGGCCTACGGTGCGCCTCAGACGGCCAGAGTCTGCCGTCTGCCCAACGGCGCCTGAACTGCCCGTCTGCCCAACGGCGCTTGAACTGCCCGTCTGCCCAACGGCGCCTGAACTGCCTGTCTGCCCAACGCCGTCTGAACTGTCCGTCTGCCAAGCGCTGCATGAACTGCCCGTCTGTACGGAGCCTGCAAAGCCGCCCGTCTGCCATGAGCCTTCAGAGCCGTCCGCCAGACCGGAGCCGCTAGAGCAGGGGTGTCAAAGTCAAATGGACGGAGGGCCAAATAAAAAATTTAGCTACAAGCCGAGGGCCGGACTGTTCGAATGTTCATTGAAAAATTTTTAAATGACGCATATAGTCTAGTGAACCTAATTGAACCTACTGAAAACCTAACAAATATATTCCAATATGATCAGATAAATAAAGCAATATTTTCTTATGGCTCTGTATGATACAATGATAAGCTGTCAGCTCACCTGTCGCGTTTTCCTCTTGCATCTTTTCCCGTATCTTCGCCACCAGTCCGCTCCTGTGTCCACACATCGCAGGTGCTCCGTCGGTTGTCAAACCCACGAGTTTTTCCCAAGGCAGCTCCATCTCATTTACACATCTTGACACCTCTTCATACAAATCATGCCCCGTAGTTGTGCCATGCATAGGACGTAAAGCCAAAAACTCCTCTGTCACGCTTAGGCTGGAGTCCACTCCGCGGATGAAAATTGACAACTGGGCAATGTCAGAAATGTCGGTGCTCTCATCCACAGCCAAGGAATATGCAATGAAATCTTTTCCCTTTTTCACAAGCTGCTCTTTTAGATTGATGGACAACTGGTCTACTCTCTCGGCAATGGTGTTTCTGCTCAGACTCACATTTAAAAAGAGTTGCCTTTTTTCTGGGCAAACTTCGTCACAAACTTTAATCATGCAGTTTTTGATGAAATCCCCCCTCCGTAAATGGCCGGGCTGATTTAGCGATCTCTTCTGCCAAAATAAAACTGGCCTTGACAGCAGCCTGGCCTTGTGATTTGGCTTTTGAACAGAGCCTGTCGAGATTTGAGGCCTCGTTTTAATTCCTCTGCCTTTTGTAGCCTTTGTTCCATGTCCATATTCTTGTTTTTGTCCGCGTGTTTCGTTTCATAATGTCGTCTCAGATTATACTCTTTCAGTACCGCCACACTTTCTCCACACAGAAGACACACAGGTTTTCCAGCTACCTCCGTGAACATATACTCCGACTCCCACCTTGTTTGAAACCCCCGGTTCTCAGTGTCCACCTTCCGTTTTGCCATTTTTGATGGGTATCTGAAAGTTAATTTTACTGTGATGCTGACGACTGCTGTGCCAATAAATATTGAAATGAAGCAGCCTACTGCTCGGTGCGTCACCGTTGCATTGTGGGAAATGTAGTATTGGTGCGTGTAAAAGATCTGCGGGCTGCCGGCTTGCTGCGGTCTGCGGGCCGGTTCTAATAATAAATCAAGATCATCCCAGGGGCCGTAAAAAACCTTCTCGCGGGCCGGATGTGGCCCGCGGGCCTTGACTCTGACATATGTGCGCTAGAGCCTTCCGCCAGACAGGATCAGCCAGAGCCTTCCGCCAGACAGGATCAGCCAGAGCCTTCCGCCAGACAGGATCAGCCAGAGCCTTCCGCCAGCCATGAGCAGCCAGATCCGTCAGCCGGCCATGAGCAGCCAGATCCGTCAGCCAGCCATGAGCAGCCAGATCCGTCGGCCAGCCATGAGCAGCCAGATCCGTCGGCCAGCCATGAGCAGCCAGATCCGTCAGCCAGCCATGAGCAGCCAGATCCGTCAGCCAGCCATGAGCAGCCAGATCCTTCAGCCAGCCATGAGCCGTCCAGCCAGGATCCGCCAGAGCCAGCCAGCCAGGATCCGCCATTGAGTCCGGTGCTGTCCCTTAGCCCGGTGCTGCCCCTTATCCTGGTGCTGCCCCTTAGTCCGGTACTGCCCCTTAGTCCGGTGCTGCCCCTTAGTCCGGTGCTGCCCCGTAGTCCGGTGCTGCCCTTTAGTCCGGTGCCGCCCCTTAATCCAGTGGGGTTTAGTTGGGGTTGGTCATGTGGAGGAGGCTACGTAAGCGGGTAGTGACTTTGGTGGGGTGGGGACCACGGCCAGAGCCAGAACCACCGCCGAAGAGGTATGCCCACCCAGCCCTCCCTTGTTTAGCCTTATTGAGGCGCGGTCGCAGTTGAGGTGCAGTCCGCCTTTAGGGGGGGGTACTGTCACGCTCTGGCTCCGGGACTTTGTGTGTTGAGCCAGGGTGTGTTCGTTTCGTGGTGTTTTGTTTGGTTGGGTGGTTCTATGTGTTGTATTTCTTTGTTGGGTTCAATGACTCCCAATCGGAGGTAACGAGTGTCAGCTGTCGGCTCGTTATCTCTGATTGGGAGCCATATTTATCTGTATGTTTTCCTGTGGGTGTTGTGGGTTTTTGTTCCGTTTCAGTCATAGTCACTGTTGGACTTCACTATCGTCTTTTGTTTTGTATTTACGTGCTTTATCATTAAAGTCATCATGTTCACTCAACGCGCTGCGTATTGGTCTGCTCCTTCGTCAGACGACCGTGACATGTTCAGTGTGCTGCGTGGACTAAGAAACAGATTCCATGGGATCAAAGGGTAGGCTTTTGCACAGATGGCCTCTGCACTCTAGTTCTGAATGTGTCTCCCTCTGCCATATGGACGCATTGTATGATACACCCACTGAGCTATAATGGATACACAGAGAGCAACTGGCGGCAAAAGAGTTGAGCGCAGAACTATGAGATCCGCAGCAGGTAACTTCGATTGTAAACTATTTCGCGCACGCCTGTTTGCAAAAAAATTATCAGATCAGAGCATGACAATGTTGGAAAGATCTGTCGAATTGAGACAGGAACTGTTGTCATTCGCAATGGATGTAGAAAAACAGACTTGACTTTCTGAGTAATGAGTAAAATAAAATGTGACTCCTTGCATATGTAACAGACATATTTGGGAAACTGTACGAACTGAACGCAAGCATACAGGGGAAATACAAAAATATTATACAGATGAGTGACCAAATCAGCGAAATCCGTTTGACTGTGATCCTGGCTCAGTTGAAATGTCGGTAAGTGAAATTGAACAGCTTATCGAGCTGACATGTGACTGAATGCTGCAGACAACACATTCACGGGTCATTACGGAGGAGCTTTGGGCCCTGACTCAAAGGGAAGACTGTGCCGTCTCCCTCTGAGCATTACAACTTGTCTGCATTAAAAACAAATATCGATCCAGGTTGGATGTGACAGAAAAGATGAGGTGTGCACTGTCGACCACGCCCCCTGACTTTGAGAACCTCCGACGCGACATGCATCAAGCACACGCATCTCATTACTGGTGGTGAGATAAGACAAATTATGTCAGACTTATTTGCAATTGACTGTCATAGCCCCACATTAAAAGTATATGATAGTGAGTTGAGAATACTGTTAGATCAGAAATACAGTTAGAATGTTTTGCAATTGACTGCCATAGTCCCAATTAAAAAAGTTAACATTGGCTGTTAATGACAAAAAAATGTTTCACATGGTTGAGGTCGTAAGATTTTTCACATATCAAAATGGGATCGCGGGCCAAAAAAGTTTGGGAACCCCTACTCTAAGACCTTTGGCGTGCATACCATTCATCTGCACACCACAGGAGTTTGGTGGCACCTTAATTGTGGATGACGGGCTTGTGGTAATGGCTGGAGTGGAAATAGCGGAATCAAAAACATGGTTTCCATTCCAGACATTATTATGAGCCATCCTCCCCTCAGCAGCCTCCTGTGCTGCACACACTCGTCAAACTTCTGGAACACACACAGGTACACACACACTACACAGAGGCCAACCCCAGCCGACCGCAAGCAGCAAGCAGGTCCAGAGAGCGGGGAGTGGAGCTGCTGCGGTGAGAGCCAAAGTCATCTGTCACCACCTTTTGTTTCCTCGCTGTGCCCTTAGGCTTGCAGTCATTAAGCGGCTTTATTAATAAATTAATTAATTAAAGTGCTTAGCCAAATTGCACAGGCGAGACGGGGACCTTGTTTGTGGCGCGGGGCCCTGGGGGTGCTAGGCAGAAAAATTAAAGATGGCCTCTCACGCAGGGCCGGGCGTAATGAGAACAAATAGGTTTGGAATGCAAACAGCGCCTCTCTCTCTCTCCTCTCCTCTCCTCCACCCACCCAGAGGGCATCAGTAGCAGCACCAACACAACTTATAGGAGGCTCCAGAGGAGGGGAGTGTCAAGGGGGGGGGCTCTGTTTAAATCATGGGGAATAAGTAACAACCACAACTGCCTCTGCATGGTAATGAGCGAAACAACATTCATATGGAGGAAATAAAGCATTCGGAGTCGGAGCCCCGTGACATTCACAAAACAATTACAGGCTCTCAGCATTCCAGCTGCAAGGCCTGATGTGTGATGTATTACCTGCAATCCTTTTCTTCCATCACACTCAAAAAAATGCAGGTTTATAAACAACAAAATGTGGGTTCTTTCGTAACCCAGCACTGGGTAAATATGGGACAGAACACATTATTTTGACCCAGCCAGTTGGGTTTGCGTGAATAACCCAACATGCTGGGTTGTTGGGATTACCTAAACATGGGTTAATTTAACCATCATTTACTTTCATGCTGGGTTGACCTAGCAGCTGGGTCTTTTTTAATGTAATCTTTAGGTTATTTTAAGGAGGCGTGGTTTATTATGGGGTGTGGCTTTCAAATAGATCTTATTGGCCACCCGTGAGAGTAAATGTTATTCCGGTTGTAAGGACTGTGTTTGTGCAAAATGTTCCTGTGAAAAAAAACGGTGTTGCCAGCGAAACGTTGACTGTTGCGTCAATCGAAACTGGACGTTCTAAATAAGCGTTCTAATCACACCGGTTTGAGAGTACGCTGCAGGGACCACTATAAAATGATCACACCCGTGTGTTGGTACGCATCAAAGGGATAACATATTCACTACATGGAACAACAGATAGTCCCAAAAAATATCAAAAGGAAGTTTGTTCTGAAGTGTCTCTCCAATATCTGAGAGATATAAGCAGATCAGGAAACATTTGTTATTTTTATTTGACATGTATTTAACCTCATATTTTAGGGCATTAAACAGTCTCCATATATACAGTGCTTTCGGAAAGTATTCAGACCCCTTGACTTTTTCCACATTTTTGTTACGTTACAGCCCTATTCTAAAATTGATCCAATTGTTTTTTTCCCTCATCAATGTACACACAATACCCCATAATGACAAAGCAAAAACAGGTTTTTAGAAATTTTTGCAAAAACAAATAAACTAAATATACTGAAATATCACACTTACATAAGTATTCAGACCCTTTACTCAGTACTTTGTTGAAGCACCTTTGGCAGCAATTACAGCCTCAAGTCTTCTTGGGTATGACACTACAGGCTTGGCACACCTGTATTTGGGGAGTTTCTCCCATTCTTTTCTGCAGATCCTTAACCGTAGGGATGGTGCCAGGTTTCCTCCAGACATGACCCTTGGCATTCAGGCCAAAGAGTTCAATCGTGGTTTCATCAGACCAGAGAATCTTGTTTTTCCTGGACTGAGAGTCTTTAGGTGCCTTTTGGAAAACTCCAAGCGGGCTGTCATGTGCTTTTTACTGAGGAGTGGCTTCCATCTGGCCACTCTACCATAAAGGCCTGATTGGTGGAGTCCTGCAGAGATGGTTGGCCTTCTGGAAGATTATCCGATCTCCACAGAGGAACTCTGGAGCTCTGACAGAGTGACCATCGGGTTCTTGGTCACCTCCCTGACCAATGCCCTTCTCCCCCGATTGCTCAGTTTGGCCGGGCGGCCAGCTCTAGGAAGAGTCTTGGTGGTTACAAGCTTCTTCCATTTAAGAATGATGGAGGCCACTGTGTTCTTGGGGACCTTCAATGCTGCAGAATCTCTTTGGTACCCTTCCCCAGATATGTGCCTCGACACAATCCTGTCTCGGAGGTCTACGGACAATTCCTTCGACCTCATGGCTTGGTTTTTGCTCTGACATGCACTGTCAGCTGCGGGACCTTATATAGACAGGTGTGTGCCTTTCCAAATCATGCCCAATCAATTGAATTTACCACAGCTGGACTCCAATCAAGTTGTAGAAACATCTCAAGGATGATCAATGGAAACAGGATGCACCTGAGCTCAATTTTGTGTCTCATAGCAAAGGGTCTGAATACTTATGTAAATCAGATATTTCTGTTTTAAATGTTTTATAAATTTGCAAACATTTCTAAAAATCTCTTTTCACTTTGCCATTATGAGTTATTGTGTGTAGATCGTTGAGGGAAAAAAGTAATTTCATCAATTTCAGAAAAAGGCTGTAATGTAACAAAATGTGGAAAAGTCAAGGGGTCTGAATACTTTCCGAATAAACTGCACTTCCATAAATGTTTTCAACTGGTACCGGGGGATCTTAAGACAAGTCTTATGAGGCCTGTGGGCATCCTAGAGAAAAACAACCAACGGGTACACTACCGGTCAAAGGTTTGGACACACCTACTAATTCAAGGGTTTTTCTTTATTTTTACTATTTTTTACATTGCATAATAATAGTGAAGACATCAAAACGGTGAAATAACACATGAAAAAAGTGTTAAACAAATCAAAATATATTTTAGATTCTTCAAATAGCCACCCTTTGCCTTGGCATTCTCTTAACCAGCTTCACCTGGAATGCTTTTCCAACAGTCTTGAAGGTTGTTCCAACATATGCTGAGCACTTGTTGGCTGCTTTTCCTTCACTCTGCCATCCGACTCATCCCAAACCATCTCAATTTGGTTGAGGTCTGGGGATTGTGGAGGCCAGGTCATCTGATGCAGCACTCCATAACTCTCCTTCTTGGTAAAATAGCCCTTACACAGTCTGGAGGTGTGTTGGGTCATTGTCCTGTTGAAAAACAAATGATAGCCCCACTAAGCCCAAACCAGATGGAATGGCGTATCGCTGCAGAATACTGTGGTAGCCATGCTGGTTAAGTGTGCCTTGAATTCTAAATAAATCACAGACATTGTCACCAGAAAAGCACCCCCACACCATAACACCTCCTCCATGCTTTACGGTGGGAAAAACACATGTGGAGATCATCCGTTCACCCACACCGTGTCTCATAAAGACACGGCGGTTGGAACCAAGCAGGTCTCTTCTTATTATTGGTGTCCTTTAGTAGTGGTTTCTTTGCAGAAATTTGACCATGAAGGCCTAATTCACACAGTCTCCTCTGAACAGTTGATGTTGAGATGTGTCTGTTACTTGAACTCTGTGAATCATTTATTTGGGCTGCAATTTCTGAGGCTGGTGACTCTAATGAACTTATCCTCTGCAGCAGAGGTAACTCTGGGTCTTCCATTACTGTGGCGGTCCACATGAGAGCCAGTTTCATCATAGCGCTTGATGGTTTTTGCGACTGCACTTGAATGACCTTCATGTCTGTCGTTTCTCTTTGCTTATTTGAGCTGTTCTTGCCATAATATGGACTTCGTCTTTTACCAAATAGGGCTATCTTCTGTATACCCCCCCTACCTTGTCACAACACAACTGATTGGCTAAAATGCATTAATTCCACAAATTAACTTTTAAGAAGACACACCTGTTAATTGAAATGCATTCCAGGTGACTACCTCATGAAGCTGGTTGAGAGAATGCCAAGAGTGTGCAAAGCTTTCATCATGGCAAAGGGTGGCTATTTGAAGAATCAAATATAAAATATATTTTGATTTGTTTAACACTTTTTTGGTTACTACATGATTCCATGTGTTATTTCATAGTTTGTAGAAAATAGTACAAATAAAGAAAAACCCTTGAATGAGTAGGTGTTCTAAAACTTTTGACCAGTAGTGTACATGTTTGTGCGAGTCTCACCTTTGCACACAGTATGTTTCCCAAACGGTTTGGACAGCACAGACAGAAGTTGGTAGATTGGCTGTACCGACTTCAGACGAGTCTCCTGACACTTCTCCTGTCTTATCCAGTGTCCTGTGTGAATTTAAGTATGCTCTCTCTAATTCTCTCGTTCTCTCTTTCTCTCTGAGAACCTGAGCCCTAGGACCATACGTCAGGACTACCGGGCATGATGACACCTTGCTGTCCCCAGTCCGCCTGGCCTTGCTGCTATTCCAGTTTCAACTGTTCTGCCTGCGGTTACGAAACCCCTACCTGTCCCAGACCTGCTGTTTTCAACTCTTAATGATCGGCTATGAAAAGCCAACTGAGAGACCTGAGCACCTAGGACCATACGTCGGGACTACCGGCCGTGGTGACTCCTTGCTGTCCCCAGTCCGCCTGGCCTTGCTGCTATTCCAGTTTCAACTGTTCTGCCTGCGGTTATGGAACCCCTACCTGTCCCAGACCTGCTGTTTTCAACTCTTAATGATCGGCTATGAAAAGCCAACTGAGATTTATTCCTGATTATTATTTGACCATGCTTGTCACTTATGAACATTTTTGAACATCTTGGCATGGTTCTGTTATAATCTTCACCCGGCACAGCCAGAAGAGGACTGGCCACCCCTCATAGCCTGGTTCCTCTCTAGGTTTCTTCCTAGGTTTTCGCCTTTCTAGGGAGTTTTTCCTAGCCACCGTGCTTCTACACCTGCATTACTAGCTGTTTGGGGTTTTAGGCTGGGTTTCTGTACAGCACTTCGAGATATTAGCTGATGTAAGAAGGGCTATACAAAATAAAATTGATTGATTGATTGATTGTGGAGGTCGTAGAGCAAAACGGAGAACACCATCATGTCCGTGAAAGTCTCATCTTTCCATATTTGCTCTAACTCTGTCACCTTTCACAGCAGATGTGGAAGTGCAATATAGGCGGATGTGGTGGATTGAGACGCAAAGCAAAAAAATATCTCTAGTTTAAAACGGACAGATTTTGATGGGGATTTTCTTATTATGCTAATTATACCACAGCATGAACACATTAATAAACAACAATTACACAATACATGTAAAGCAAACACCAAACACGAAAAGCAAAACACAATCATATGAAATAAAAACATTCCTAACATCTGCCTGAATTGCCCTAGAGGTACCAACTCCACCAACTTTAAGGACTTTTGGAGAACAATCCACAGAGGTGCTAAAAAAAACGAAAAGCATATTTACCTAACTCGGTGGAGATTGAAGGGATCTCCAGGGTTAGTCATCCCTGAGTCCGGGTCTGGTAACTTATACATCTGAAGGTTAACAATGAGGTAAGGTATGTCGGAAGTTTATGCAAGAGGGCTTTATAGACAAAAAGTGCAATGCATCAATCTACGAGACTTCAAGGAAGGCCATCCTACTTTGATACAAAATGCAATGATGTGTCCTGAACCTATAGGCCCTATTGCGCTATCAAAAACAGCGTCCAATGGCTTCAATACAGTGGCATCTGCATTGATATAGACCAGAGGTCTCCAACAGGTCGATCGCGAGCCAAACCATTCTGAAAGTACATGCAATTTTCGCTAATCCACCGCAAACTTTCATAAACAAATCTCACAAGCAAGCTCCAAGCTACTATGTAATCAATGCAACTTTGACATTATCCCACCTCTGTTTAGCCACTATTGGCCCCTGTCTGTCTGTGTGTTGCGCGGGTTTGTTTATCATTTCGTGTGTAGCCAGTTGATTTGACAAAAATACTTTCCCCAAAACCTTCTCAATTAAATATGAACTGCAAAGTAGGCTTACCTGGCAGAAGTATATCATGAGTAAGTATATAATTTATATCTACACTGAACAAAGATATAAAACGCAACATGCAACAATTTCAAAGATGTTACTGAGTTACAGTTCATTAGGCCCTAATCTATTGATTTCACATGACTTGGAATACAGATATGCATCTGTTGGTCACAGATACCTTAAAAAATAGGTAGGGGTGTGGATCGGAAAACCAGTCAGTATCTCGTGTGACCACCATTTGCCTCATGCAGCGTGATACATCTCCTTCACATACAGTTGATCAGGCTGTGCATTGTGGCCTGCTCTCGCGAAGCGTCAACCTCAGCTGTTACTTTCACTAGCTAGCCATACAGACAACCAGCTAACTAGCCACCGAAATGAGGATGAAAGTAATTTGTGTTTTAGGTCATGGTTTGTCATGTTTGCTAGGTACAGATATTCATAGGCTATTAATTGCCTCATTTTCCCATTATTTGACAGCTTAGCTGTTGTGTTAGGGTGGATGCCTGCTCAGTGGAGCTCATATGATATTGAGTTGCAGTGATATTTGTTTGCATAGCCAGTTAACAAGTTGCTTGTTTTGTCCTGTTTCTACCGATGCATTTGGAAACTGTCCCAGCTTTGTAACTAATCAGCTAACATTGGCGAACTCTGTAGTTAGTCTGTCAGGCAAGAAAATTAGAGTTGATTGTAGGCAAAATTGTGCTTCGCTCAATTGGTAGAGCATGGCGCTTGTAACGCCAGGGTAGTGGGTTCGATCCCCGGGACCACCCATACGTAAAAATGTATGCACACAAGACTGTAAGTCGCTTTGGATAAAAGCGTCTGCTAAATGGCATATTATTATTATATTATTATTACTTGATCATCTCCCTACAAAGACAACCAGCTAACTAATAATAAATAATGTGTCTAAATTGCACAGTTTCATCTTTGTAATCTTTTACTTTCAACATCCTAAATAAATAAACAATAGTTGATGATGTGTTGAATCTGTAAACCGTTGTGCCACATATTTTGACTTCTTACGATCTATGAAAAGTCCTCTGAAGTGTGTGTACAGCCTTTATGGTTATAATCTAACCCATCTATGAACATATTCACTCATGTATTTTTGTGTACTCCATTCTGACATTCATATGCACACCATGAACTGAGAAACAATCTGGCCATAATAAATCATTTTGATTGATTGATTGAAAGTGCTGTATAGCATCATGATAATACTGTTTGTGTGTTTGTGTGTGTGTGTGTGAGAGAGAGTGTGAGAGAGAGAGAGATAAATATTATAGATGGAAGGAAAGTAGTGTGGAAACCTACTAAAAAACAATTAGGCAACAACAAATTCAATCCCTTTTAGACAACTTCCTGGACAAAACGTTTCACTGTAATAGTGAAGGTGTAAACTTGGCAGTAGAAAACCTAAACAGTATATTTGACCTCTCAGCTTCCCTATCAAATCAAAAAATGTCAACCAGAAAACTGAAGAAAATTAACAACAATGACAAATGGTTTGATGAAGAATGCAAAACCCTAAGAAAGAAATTGGGAAACCTATCCAACCAAAAACATAGAGACCCAGAAAACCTGAGCCTATGCCTTCACTATGGTGAATCACTAAAACAATACAGAAATACACTACGGAAAAATAAGGAACAGCACGTCAGAAATCAGCTCAATGTAATTGAAGAATCCATTGACTCTAACCACTTCTGGGAAAATTGGAAAACACTAAACAAACAACAACACGAAGAGTTATCTATCCAAAACAGAGATGTATGGGTAAACCACTTCTCCAATTTTCTTGGGCCTAAAACAAAGAACAAACGGTAAAAACATATACATGATCAAATAAAAATCTTATAATCAACTATTAAAGACCCCCAGAACCCACTAGATTATCCAATTACACTGAATGAACTACAGGACAAAATACAAACCCTACAACCCAAAAAGGCATGTGGTGTTGATGGTATCCTCAATGAAATTATAAAATATAAGACCACAAATTCCAATTGGCTATGCTTAAACTTTAACATCATCCTTAGCTCTGGCATCTTCCCCAATATTTGGAACCAAGGACTGATCACCCCAATCCACAAAAGGGGAGACACATTTGACCCCAATAACTACCGTGGGATATGCGTCAACAGCAACCTTGGGAAAATCCTCTGCATTATCATTAACAGCAAACTCATACATTTCCTCAGTGAAAACAATGTACTGAGCAAATGTAAAATTGGCTTTTTACCAAATTACCGTACAACAGACCACGTATTCACCCTGCACACCCTAATTGACAAACAAACAAACCAAAACAAAGGCAAAGTCTTCTCATGCTTTGTTGATTTCAAAAAAGCTTTTGACTCAATTTGGCATGAGGGTCCGCTATACAAATTGATGGAAAGTGGTGTTGGGGGAAAAACATACAACATTATAAAATCCATGTACACAAACAACAAGTGTGCGGTAAAAATTGGCAGAAAACACACTTTCCACAGGGCCGTGGGGTGTACCCTCTTCAACATATATATCAACAAATTGGCGAGGGCACTAGAACAGTCTACAGCACCCAGCCTCAGCCTACTAGAATCTGAAGTCAAATGTCTACTGTTTGCTGATGATCTGGTGCTTCTGTCCCCAACCAAGGAGGGCCTACAGCAGCACCTAGATCTTCTGCACAGATTCTGTCAGACCTGGGCCCTGACAGTAAATCTCAGTAGGACAAAAATAATGGTGTTCCAAAAAAGGTCCAGTTGCCAGGACCACAAATACAAATTCCATCTAGACGCCGTTGCCCTAGAGCACACAAATAACTATACATACCTCGGCCTAAACATCAGCGTCACCGGTAACTTCCACAAAGCTGTGAACGATCTGAGAGACAAGGCAAGAAGGGCCTTCTATGCCATCAAAAGGAACATCAAATGTGACATACCAGTTAGGATCTGGCTAAAAATACTTGATTCAGTTATAGAACCCATTGCCCTTTATGGTTGTGAGGTCTGGGGTCCGCTCACCAACCGAGAATTCACAAAATGGGACAAACACCAAATTGAGACTCTGCATGCAGAATATGTACAATGTAAAACACCAAATAATGCACGCAGAGCAGAATTAGGCCAATACCCACTAATTATCAAAATCCAGAAAAGAGCCGTTAAATTCTACAACAACCTAAAAGGAAACGATTCCCAAACCTTCCATAACAAAGCCATCACCTACAGAGAAATGAACCTGGAGAAGAGCCTCCTAAGCAAGCTGGTCCTGGGGCTCTGTTCACAAACACAAAAGTCCCCACAGAGCCCCAGGATATCAACACAATTAGACCCAACCAAATCATGAGAAAACAGAAAGATAATTACTTGACACATTGGAAAAAAATTTACAAAAAAACTGAGCAAACTAGAATGCTTTTTGGCCCTAAACAGAGAGTACACAGTGGCAGAATACCTGACCACTGTGACTGACCCAAACTTAAGGAAAGCTTTGACTATGTACAGACTCAGTGAGCATAGCCTTGCTATTGAGAAAGGCCTCCGTATGCAGACCTGGCTCTCAAGAGAAGACAGGCTATGTGCACACTGCCCACAAAATGAGGTGGAAACTGAGCTGCACTTCCTAACCTCCTGCCAAATGTATGACCATATTAGAGACAAATATTTCCCTCAGATTACACAGACCCACAAAGAATTTGAAAACAAACCCAATTTCCCATATCTATTGGGTGAAATACCACAGTGTGCCATCACAGCAGCAAGATATGTGACCTGTTGCCACAAGAAAAGGGCAACCAGTGAAGATCAAACACCATAGTAAATACAACCCATATTTATGTTTATTTATCTTCCCTTTTGTACCTTAACTATTTTCACATAATATGATATTTGAAATGTCTTTATTCTTTTGGAACTTTTGTGAGTGTAATGTTTACTGTTAATATTTATTGTTTACTTCACTTTTGTTTATTATCTACTTCACATGCTTTGGCAATGTTAACATATGTTTTCCATGCCATTAAAGCCCTTAAATTAAATTAAATTGAATTGAATTAAATTGAATTGAGAGAGAGAGAGAGAGAGAGAGAGAGAGAGAGAGAGAGAGAGAGAGAGAGAGAGAGAGAGAGAGAGAGAGAGAGAGAGAGAGAGAGAGAGAGAGAGAGAACCCCCCTGAAAGCACTCTTCCTGGGGTCCACACAAAACATGAAACATTACATAATACAGAACATTAATAGACAAGAACAGCTCAAGGCCTACACATCAATACATACACACAAAATAGGTCAGTGAAAGCAAGGGAATGGTGATGTGGAGAGTCAGGACTCAGCAGCAAAAGGTAGGGAGGAAGAGGAGTTAGAGATGATTGAAGGGATAGAGATGTTAATTTAAGAGGGGGGGAGTGGAGCGAGAGGAGAGTGGAAGGAGAGGAACATGGAGAGGAAGAGGAACATGGAGATGTGGAGGAAGAGAAAGAGGAGTAAGCAGAGGAGGAGGAGGAGGAAGAGGGAGAGGAGGAGGAAGGCAAGGCAGGGGAAGTGGGAGAGCAGACCCTAGAAGGGAGCCTACGTTTCCATGGAGTGCGTCTGCCCCGTCCCAACATTCACCCTTGTACCACACAGTCTGGGCCTAAAGTGACAGTGGCAGGGGTTCTGGAGTTGTTTTTACAAAATGACAGGAGTCCGTTTTTTTTTTTTTTTTTAGATCTGGTGTTTAACTGCAACCTGTCCTCCACCACATCCAATTCACTGAATTGTTGTCAAAGTAGGTTACTATTTCTACATTTTGTGTCAGGCCTAGTCTGTACTAAATCTTACTGAGAGAGGTTATCTACATTTTGAAATAGTCTCTGAATAGTTCTTTGCATTTTTACATTGTTACAGAATTAAGAATCTTTGTCAATACAATAGCCTACTTTGTTCGGGTTTTGAAATACTTTCTGAATATTGTCCTCTGGTCACATTTTTGATTATTTTAAATCCTCTAGGGTTTTTTGTTGTGTTGAGAGTTAATAGTTTTTTGATAGTGAGTGTCTTTACACAACGGAAGACAAAATGAGTGTTATTCCTATTGACATGTCATTAAAGAAGAGGTTCAGACTCATATCAACTTTATTATCCCACCAGGTGGAAATTCATTTGGTCATGTGCTTAAAAAGACGGTACATAAAACATGAAAACACAGAAACTACACAATAGAATTCATTCAAAGTGTTACAGCTACACATTTAAAGTGAAAGTGCAATATGCTGTATACTCAAGGGACCAACAGACTATCTATTATACAGCCTAATGGCTGTTGGAATAAAATATGTGCTCTTTACAACTAACTTAACTTGTAATTATTATTTGTTCTTTGTTTTTGAGCAATGTCTGTTTGTTTGAAATGTGAGAAAATGAGATTTATCTTGAAAATTCTCAGTAATCTACAGTAGCATTCTAGAATTATATTGGGATCTAAAGGGTTAAATCATTTTCTAAATCAGCTACACGCAGCCTGGTCCAGGCCAATTGATGAAAGCCTCTGAATAAGTAATGAGTGTAGCACAGTGTCGAATAATCTAATTATTTACCAAGGATTCTAGAATTATTGCTAGGCAAGAGAGTTTAGAAATAGGGCGATAATTATTTAGGTCAAACAGGTCACCACCTTTGTGAAGGGGGAGTATATGGTCCGCCTTCCAGACCCTGGGGATATGTCACAGCCCAAGCCCTGTACGTGATTTGAAAACAGTGGGGGTATCCATATTTGTGGTATTTGAAGTAATATCACAGGACGAGCATACCACAGTGGGCTGTCCATTTGGGGTAACAGTAACAGAGCTACTAAACAGTGGAACTTAACTTTATGGTCACAAGATTATTACTGACAATACCCCTGGGAATATGGTTATCTGTAGCAGTATCATGATAACTGTGAAACAGTGGGAATGGGATGAGTTAACTACACCCGTTGCTGACCGGTGTATAAAATCGAGCACACAGCCATGCAATCTCCATAGACAAACATTGGCAGTAGAATGGCCACCATGCTTCACCCATGTTGGTGCTGCATGAACATGGTGGACAAGATACCAACAAAGACTAAATGGGCACAAGGGTAACTGGTGACTGACTAAACCAAGGTCAATGGGTCTCTTCATATCTTTGCTACCTGAATCACATCCAGAGTGCAACGCTATAATTTTTACAAGACCCTGGCGCTCCACTCCTCTAAGGAAATAGTTAGGTGAGCTGCTCCACAAAAATAAAATTCGGCTAAATTGAATCACTTCATGTATTTTAATGTCTCACAAAGACCACTACTAGGATTGGGAAACAGGCACAATTAAAAGCACCCAGATTTCACTGAACGTCCTTTTCTGCCATTACGCCGTATTGCTGTAGAAAGGTCATGTTGAAATGGGGTTATTTGAAAACATTAAAGTCGCAAAAGCGACTGATAAACAAACATTATTCAGGATGACATTCAGACTGAGTTTGCGGCTGGCCGACTAAGGCTCAATTATGCAGTCAGCGAGATAAACCCATGAACTAATTGTTTTTTAGAGCCGAATGATGAGGTAGTAAAACGGGAGAGTGCAGCTCAGCTTTGGCGGCAAAAACAGGTTCTACATGACACTTCTTTGAATATATTCATGTTGATTAAGGTTAAGTCAAGGTTTATTTGACAGAAAGACAAATTAATTAAGTCTGAGTGTGTAAACAAACACTTGAGCTGTCAGCGTTAAGCCTGGTATCGCCAAGCAAACAATTCATTATCCAGCCCTGGCGACACGTTCCTCTGTCTGAGAGGGCACCCAATAAAAACGACATCTCTCTTAAATACAATCATCCTCCATTAAGACACTTGCATTCACAACAACACAGAAATATTGACACCGTGTTCAGGTTGGCTTCCTCTAAATAATGGAGTTCCTTTGCATATGCTTTGCATGCGGCCTCTGCCTATTCTTTCAGCAGGAGACATTTTGTTTGGAAGCCCCCTGTCTGTTCAGAGATTCACTTCAGCGCGTTAGCTGGCTAGGGTCTCTGTTGTGGGGCTAATGTCTGTTTGGGAGTAGCTAAAAGAGCTATTAGCGTAGCGACACACACAATTATGTGCTCGTTAAGCGGGTTATTGGCTATTAAGAGCGTTGTGCCAGTAACCGAAATGTCGCTGGTTCTAATCCCCGAGCCGACTAGGTGAAAAATCTGTCGATGTGCCCTTGAGCAAGGCACTTAACCCTAATTGCTCCTGTAAGTCGCTCTGGATAAGAGCGTCTGCAAAATGACACAAAAAAAAAAAAAAAAAAAAGAGCAACGCTATTGCGCGGTGAAGTTAAGGGAGGCAGGTGACAATGTGGCAATGATGTGAAATGAGGCGAAGGAAAAAAAAATTAGCTGTTACAACAGATGCCTGAAAGTAGGCTGCATACAGTACATCAGCTACACACATTTGATGCAAATGTTTTGCCCTACAGTTATGGAATCAGTTCCAAGCAATACTGAATCCTTTGAATGACTAATCTGACTAACTTTTGATCTGTAATGTTAAATCAACTGATGACAGGCTATTCAGAGATCAAAGTGTTTGTTACTGTGTTATAGTAAACTACACCCGTTGCTGACCGGTGTATAAAATCGAGCACACAGCCATGCAATCTCCCTAGACAAACATTGGCAGTAGAATGGCCTTACTGAAGAGCAAAGTGATTTTCAATGTGGCGCAGTCATAGAATGCCACCTTTCCAACAAGTCAGTTCCTCACATTTCTGCCCTGCTAGAGCTGCCCCGGTCAACTGTAAGTGCTGTTATTGTGATGTGGAAACGTCTGGGAGCAACAACGGCTCAGCCACGAAGTGGTAGGCCACACAAGCTCACAGAACGGGACCGCCGAGTGCTGTGCTTCCAACTTTGTGGCAACAGTTTGGGGAAGGCCCTTTCCTGTTTCAGCATGACAATGCCCCCATGCACAAAGCGAGGTCCATACAGAAATGGTTTGTCGAGATCGGTGTGGAAGAACTTGACTGGCCTGCACAGAGCCCTGACCTCAACCCCATCGAATACCTTTGGGATGAATTGGAACGCCGACTGCGAGCCAGGCCTAATCGCCGAACATCAGTGCCCGACCTCACTATTGCTCGTGGCTGAATGGAAGCAAGTCCCCACAGCACTGTTCCAATATCTAGTGGAAAGCCTTCTCAGAAGAGTGGAGGCTGTTATTGCAGCAAAGGGGGGACCAACTCCATATTAATGTCCATGATTTTGGAATGAGATGTTCGACGAGCAGGTGCCCACATACTTTTGGTAATGTAGTGTATTTTGTACACACTAAAGAAAATAATTTCTACTTCTAAATATTGCTCCCAGCGTTTATCAAAGCTCAGAATGCTTATATTCTTGATCTGAATGAATTCTAATTGTGCCTGCCTCTTTGCGAATGAGTGGAATCATGAACAGTGGTTTGTTTGTTATGTTCATCTGCGTTCCCTGGATTTGCTTCCCGGATTTGCCTTTTTAGCAGCACAAGCCAAGGGCCTGCGACGGGAAACGAACTAGCCCAGCTCAGATTTGGCACAAGTAGGCAACTAGCAACGCTGCTGACAGTGTGTTTGCGAGATGCTGGACAAAAGGCCATTTTAAACAAACAAAAAACGACTCTGAGAATGAGTGTACAACTGGTAAATAGTCACTTATAGACTTCTATTGCATTAGCGTTGAAGGGCTGTGGCTAGTATTACTAAGCCAGCTAGAAGGACTAAGTAAGAAGCTAATGTTAAACGGCACCTACCTCAGTAGGAGCAAAAATAGGCTACTAGCATGTGTTATACTAAGTTCTCATAATAACTTTGCTTTACAGTGAGTAGGCTACTGTGACAAATAGTGATGTGGCCCTCAGGGGTGAGGCTGAGGCAGGCTGCAATGATCTTGTTGGTAATGCATGCAGGAGGAAGCAGAGGAGACAGAGAGAGAAGAAGCAATTAGAGAGAGGTTAGTACCGTGGTTCCCAAACCTGGTGGTCGGGCCCCATGTGGGGAGAAAAGAATCTTATCAAACAAGTTAGGAACATAAAAAAAGAAGATGTTTCATCTTCCCTATAGACCTACATTAAAAATGCAATGAAAATGCAAACAATACAGTTCTAGAGATGCCATACGTTCATAGTTTACCCATTACCGACCTTTCTTTTTAACCACTTGATTAGTAATGTCTAGGAATACAAATGTGAACGCTATGTAATTTCAGAAAAGAGATACCTATGTAAACAGTTTATGATTTTATGCAATTGATCATTACATCTGACTGAACAGTCGCTGATGCTACATGTTAGTGTGAATCATTTCTCATATTTCCCCCCTTTCAGGGGTATAGCATTACAATTGTATAGCTAATAGGCTATGTGTTTGTAGATCGACTGAGGTAAATGAACCTACAGCAGCCAAGGTTGGGTTCATCTTTGCTTGTTTTGCTGTTCTCCAAATAGCATTTGAAAGTTGTTTAACTGTATAGAAATGCAGTAAATGAGTTAAGGCCCTGGTTCTAAATATGTGATTTAGCACAGTGCTACTTTGCCAGGCTGTGCCAACATAGCATGTTTGTAACAGCAAAAGTGTTGATTAATCACCTGCCAGATAACGCCAAGGTAGTGGGTTCGATCCCCGGGACCACCCATACACAAAAATGTATACACGCACGACTGTAAGTCGCTTTGGATAAAAGCGTCTGCTAAATGGCATATTATTATTATTATTATTATTATTATTATTATTATTATTATTATTATGTTGAGCCAGGGTGTGTTCATTTCTATGTGTGTATTTCTGTGTTGGTGTTCATTCTAGTTTGTTGTATTCTATGTTTGCCTGAGTGACTCCCAATCAGAGGCAACGAGTGTCAGCTGTTGGCTGGTTGTCTCTGATTGGGAGCCATATTTAACTGTATGTTTTCCCTTTGTGGTTGTGGGTTTTTGTTCCGTGTTCGGTCATTGATACCGTGGACGTCACGAGTCGTGTTTTGTTTTGTATTTTGATGCTTTAACTAGTTAAAGTATGTTTGTTCATCACGCTGCGCCTTGGTCTACTCCTTACCTCGATCGTGACAGAAAAACCCACCATGCAACGACCAAGCAGCGTGTCCAGGGGCAGCCCTTGGGGTGGACATGGGAGGAAGCGCCGGGAAAGGCCCTGGCGAAAGAGGAGCAGCGTGTCCAGGAGCAGGCAGCCTGGACATGGGAGGAGATATTGAACGGTAAAGGGTCCTGGACTTGGGGGGAAATCCTGGCCGGGATGGATCGGCGGCCATGGAGTGAGACAGTGGAGAGGCGACGGAGAGAGGAGCAACGGCGTGATCAGGGTCGTCGTCGGACGGTCGTGAGGCAACCCCAGAAATGTTTTAGGGGGGGGCACACGGCATGGACGACGGGGCTGACGGAGGAGAAAAGGGGGCGGATCCAGAAGGCCACCAGGCCAGGGGTTCACCGCCCTGTACGTCCTGTGCGGATGCCTCACACAGAGTGTGTGAGGGTAGGCATTCAGCCAGGACGGGTGGTGGCCGCTCTTCACTCCAGGCCTCCTATCCGTCTCCACAGCCCGGTTCGGCCTGTCCCTGCTCCACGCACCAAGCCTACGGTGTGCGTCGCCAGCCCAGCCCGGCCTGTCTCTGCTCCACGCACCAAGCCTACGGTGTGCGTCGCCAGCCCAGTCCGGCCTGTCCCTGCTCCACGCACCAAGCCTACGGTGTGCGTCGACAGCCCAGCCCGGCCTGTTCCTGCTCCACGCACCAAGCCTACGGTGTGCGTCGCCAGCCCGACCCGGCCTGTTCCTGCCACTCGCACCAAACCTACGGTGCGCGTCGCCAGCCCGGTCCGGCCTGTTCCTGCCACCCGCACCAAGTCTACGGTGCGCGTCGCCAGCCCGACCCGGCCTGTTCCTGCCACTCGCACCAAACCTACGGTGCGCGGTCGCCAGCCCGGTCCGGCCTGTTCCTGCCACCCGCACCAAGTCTACGGTGCGCGTCGCCAGCCCGACCCGGCATGTTCCTGCCACCCGCACCAAGTCTACGGTGCGCGTCGCCAGCCCGACCCGGCCTGTTCCTGCCACTCGCACCAAACCTACGGTGCGCGTCGCCAGCCCGGTCCGGCCTGTTCCTGCCACCCGCACCAAGTCTACGGTGCGCGTCGCCAGCCCGACCCGGCCTGTTCCTGCCACTCGCACCAAACCTACGGTGCGCGTCGCCAGCCCGGTCCGGCCTGTTCCTGCCACTCGCACTAAGCCAGGGGTGCGAGAAGTCAGCCTGGTAAGGCCCGTTCCTTCTCCACGCACCAAGCCAGGGGTGCGAGTCGTCAGCCTGGTAAGGCCCGTTCCTCCTCCACGCACCAAGCCAGGGGTGCGCGTCGTCAGCCTGGTAAGGCCCATTCCTCCTCCACGCACCAAGCCAGGGGTGCGAGTCGACAGCCTGGTAAGGATCGCTCCTGTTAAGTTCAGTCCTGCTCCAGCCGGCGGGGGCCAGACTGGACCAGGGGCACTATGGGGGGGTGTATTGGAGGGTGGTGGTCAAGGCCGGAGCCAGAACCGCCGCCGAGGAGGTATGCCCGCCCAGCCCTCCCTGGTTTGTTTAGTTGAGGCGCGGTCGCAGTCCGCGCCTTTAGGGGTACTGTCACACCCTGGCTCTGGGACTCATTATGTTGAGCCAGGGTGTGTTCATTTCTATGTGTGTATTTCTGTGTTGGTGTTCATTCTAGTTTGTTGTATTCTATGTTTGCCTGAGTGACTCCCAATCAGAGGCAACGAGTGTCAGCTGTTGGCTGGTTGTCTCTGATTGGGAGCCATATTTAACTGTATGTTTTCCCTTTGTGGTTGTGGGTTTTTGTTCCGTGTTCGGTCATTGATACCGTGGACGTCACGAGTCGTGTTTTGTTTTGTATTTTGATGCTTTAACTAGTTAAAGTATGTTTGTTCATCACGCTGCGCCTTGGTCTACTCCTTACCTCGATCGTGACAAGAACAAACACTCAAAAGTCTGTCATCTCAGGTGAAGAGGAGAAATCAATGTTCGGAAGTTGATTGCCATGCGCGTTATACAGGCCCACCTGTGGTGTGAGTCTGACTACTGTTCTGTTTTTGTTTTGTGCCCTAATATCTGATGCAATCCTCCCACCTGAAAAATACTATAGTATACAATAGTTTGGCATGTAGTGTTTTTGCAGACTTTACTGTCGTATTTACTGTAGTGTTTTTGCGGACTAAAATCTGAAAAAAACGACAGTGATTACTGTAGTATACTGAAGTATTACTGTAGTGTTTTTGTGGACAGTAGTATTTACTGTAGTGTTTTTGCGGACTGTAGTATTTACTGTAGTGTTTTTGCTTTATAATTTTTTACATTGAAGGGGAGCTTTCTCCTTGAGGAAACCTACTGGAGAAATACTAAAAGAGCCAATTGAGCGGTTATCTCAGTGCATCTGCTATTTTCTATAACCTTTAGGGAACACTATATATGGTCTATACTTGGCATGTAGGTTTCTCATTTATGGGTGGCACAAATTGGGATATGGGGGAGGGCAATGGGCAGGTTATATGAAAATGTAACACTGTAGAATACTATAGTTTTTTTTTAAACTGTAGTGTTTTTGCGGACATTACTGTAGTATTTACTGCACTATTTTTTTGTGGACAATACTTTACATTTGACATTTTAGTCATTTAGCAGACGCTCTTATCCAAATCACACTTTTTTTACTATAGTATTCTACAGTATACTACAACATTATATAGTAAGCACTACACATGACGAGGGATACTAACATGTGTAGTATAGTATTCTACATTATACTACAGTTTACTGCAGAATTCTATAGTAAGTACTGTAGTATTCTATAGTAAACTGTAGTATTTTTTCATGTGGGCTTCTCTACAGAAGCTGAGTGAATGGGTCTAGCTAGAATAACTGCTCTATTATATTATTTAGGCTTTCAATAGACTGATTTACTTTTGGACTGGTCTTCCTGATTGTAGGCTGACCATACACAGCTGTTACTTATCCACCATGCAAACGCATCCCATTTCAAACTGACAGGCTTGTGGGATTAAAATCAATTCCTTGAGGCAGACGAGCGGGGTTTAGATTAGGTGAGGTGGCAGTGGAGAGCTGTTCTCTCTCTCTCTCTTTCTCTCTCTCTCTTTCAACGGGTGGGATGTTGATGACTGATTGGCAGTAGCGTTATGCTGATGATCATGGTGATGGGGATGATGATGGTGATATCTGTCAGGGCTGTGCTGCACGTGCCTCATTCTGCACTGGGTTGCAGCTCATTCATACCCTATTAGGCTCAGCCGAGGAGAGGTGGCAGCCACTTTGAAGGCTGAGCTGATCAGAGGGGAGCGAGAGAGAGGCATGTGGAGACTGACGGGGTGGGCTGTGAGTGTTTGCCTGCATCCGTGTGTATGTGCCCACAGTTAAATATACAACTGTTTACTATAGAATATAATTCTGCATTAAGCTATACTACACACTGTAGTATACCTCAATCATGTGTAGTGCTTACAATAGAATGCTGTAGAATACTATAGTATACTACAGACCACAAAAACACTACAGTATTTCATTTGCATATACCCATTCCCCTCCCCCATATCCCAATTTGTGCCACCCATACGTGAACTGTCCATTCAGACCTCAGTCCTACCAATCTACAGGTTATGGAAAATGTGCTCTTTGAGTATTTTGTCCAGTAGGTTTCCTCAAGGACAAAGCCTCCACTGCTATGTAGTACAACTGACTAGGTGTCCCACTTTCCCTTTCCCTATGTCAAAGATAAGAAAAACAAAAACACTACAATAATGGCTGGCAAAAAAAAAGTATACTACAGTCCACAAAAACCCTACATTAAATACTACAATAAACTACAGTCTGCAAAAACACTACATTAATTACTATAGTATATAGTACCATTTTTTCTTACTACTGTATTTATACTATAGTAAACTGTAAATACTACCGTATACTACAGTCATGTCCGCAAAACAACAGAAAATACTACAGTATTCACTGTAGTGTTTCTGCGGACTTTAGTGAATGCTACAGTAAAGTCCGCAAAACACTACAGTAAATACTATAGTATTTAACCATACTATACTATAGTAATTTTTCATGTGGGTGTGCCTGCCTGAGTCTGTCTGTGCTGGCTAATTCTCTAAAGTACAGAGCGGAGCTGCAAATGTTCCGACGCCACCAAAAGACACAGTTGATGGAGTGAAGCCCATCAGAAGCACTCCAACGCTCCCCTTTATTGGGCGGAAATACGCCATCACAAAGGTACTCTGTACCCCAAGCCTAACACTCACACAATGCCCATATCCACCGAATCACAAGTGTCAGTTCATGCAAAAAAAAAAAAAAACGAATAGAAATGGTTGGATTGGTCAATGTGTCTTCAGAATTACTCCCCTTGACAGATATGTGAGGCACTTCAACAGCATTACAGAGCCATTTGAGGATTAAGACGATTGGCGGAAGGCACGAAGCCTACAGTTCATGCTAGAAATGCTACTTTACCATAAGAGGTGCTGCGTTAATGGATGAAGTAATGGTATTGTACCATTAGAACCCACCTCACATCCAGACAACCTACATTGTACTCTCTTTCTTCGCCCAGATAAAGCTATGCCATGTTTATGGCAGGTAGAGTTAGAATGATCATTATGAGAGGGACTGGCAGGGCTATATAACACAGCATTTTCCATCAAATAAATTGCCAATAATGGTTATAAATCACATAATAGCAGCTGTATTGAACTGGGTCTTGGGAGAACAACCCTAGCCGAACATAAATATTTATAAGAGAAGAAAGAAAATTATACTAAACACACAATGACAAACAGGGGGTCCTTCTCCACACTAATTATTGTACTTAGCCTATCAGACCTTCACGTCCTCAAACTAGTTTCATTTAGCCATGTGCTCTGTTGAATCAGTGTCAGACTAAGGACTACAAGATGCTCTGTTCTCTTCCCTAGATTTATGATGGCAGCCCCTGCCAGTCAGAAACACATGCAGCCCAGAGACGAACCAGCGGCCAACATCAGACTTATCTGCCATGCAAAAGAGAGGGGAGATAGGAGAGACAATTCCCCCAAACATCATTAATCAAAGAGGATCCTTGTACTGATGGGGCGATAATGAGCCCGTCATCTCCATCCGCTTTCCTGTCTGCAGGTGCACCTCCAAACCATCATTAAGCTCAGTGAAAACACGACGGAAAGTTTGTACATGCTCTTATGTAGAGATTAGAGAAATATAGGAACATAACGACACCATGATATGGCCATCAACTTTAAGCCAGGGTGAGGGCCTTAAAGAGATAGGAACTTGGACTTGAGGAGTCAACTAAATCAGTTTTTAGACTTCAAAAGGTGTCTAAAGAGTTAATGCTATGGCATATGTTGTGTGGATCTGATACTTCTCTAGGCCTCAAGTATGATGTGTCAATCTTGCCCACCTGCCATCTCACTGTCTAGGAGGACCACAATGGAAATAACCCTTCGGACTTTGTGTTTTTAGCCTACTACTTTTAAATGTCTAATAAATGAAATTAAATCACTCAAGCCCAAATGAATGGAAAACAAATGCATCATCCTAAAAACGGACAACCCTCGATTTTTGGAGTGAGCTCTCTCTTTAACTATAAGCCCCATTGTCCATATCACAGGCATGGCATGAAGTGCACTTGACAAGGCTATCATTTACTGGGCAGGTTGCTCAAGGCTTCATTCGAAGCAATGAAAATAAACTGATAACAATACATAATGGGACGTGGGCACATGTCAGAAACCACTTCACAGCTATTGTGACAATGACCTTAATTTGTGACTCCAGCAGACACTTTCAGACAGATGCTCCTTTATACAATACACGAGGCATGGGTAGGGGAGAGTGGGGTATGTTGAGACAATTTTTTAATTCAGCTTGCGAAATATAATATTATTTTTTAACAAATATATCTACATATATAAACAGAGAGGTATATTTTCTGGGTGATTTAAATATTGACTGGCTTTCATCAAGCTGCCCACTCAAGAAAAAGCTTAAAACTGTAACCAGTGCCTGCATCCTGGTTCAGGTTATCAGTCAACCTACCAGGGTAGTTACAAAGAGAACAATAATTAAATCATCAACATGTATTGACCACATCTTTACTAATGCTGCAGAAATTTGCTTTAAAGCAGTATCCAAATCCATCGGCTGTAGTGATCACAATATAGTAGCCATATATAGGAAAACCAAAGTTCCAAAGGCTGGGCCTAATATAGTGTATAAGAGTTCATACAATACATTTTGTAGTGATTCCTATGTTGTTGATGTAAATAATATTTGTTGGTCTGTAGTGTGTAATGAGGAGCAACCAGACACTGCACTTGACACATTTATGAAATTACTTATTCCAGTTACTAATAAGCATGCACCCATTAAGAAAATTACTGTAAAAAAAAAAAATTGACGAGGAATTTAACAATTTTATGGTTGAGAGGGATGAGGCAAAAGGAATGGCAAATAAGTCTGGCTGCACAACCGATTGGCAAACGTATTGCAAATTGAGAAATCATGTGACTAAACTGAATACAAAGAATAAGTAACTCTAAGATGATATAAAGAATGATAGTAAAAAGCTTTGGAGCAACTTAAATGACATTTTGATCAAAAAGGCATTAATTGAATCAGATGGCTCATTCATCACAAAACCCACTGATATTGCCAATTACTTTAATGATGTTTTCATTGGCAAGATTAGCAAACTTAGGCATGACATGCCAGCAACAAACATTCGAAGTATAACTGATCAAATTATGAAAGATAAGCATTGTAATTTTGAATTCCGTAAAGTGAGTGTGGAAGAGGTGAATTTTTTGTTGTTGTCTATCAACAATGACAAGCCACCGGGGTCTGACAACTTGAATGGAAAATGACTGAGTATAATAGCGGACGATATTGCCACTCCTATTTGCCGTATCTTCAATCTAAGCCTCCTAGAAAGTGTGTGCCCTCAGGCCTGGAGGGAAGCAAAAGTAATTCCGCTACCCAAGAATAGTAAAGCCCCCTTTACTGGCTCAAATAGCCGATCAATCAGCCTGTTACCAACCCTTAGTAAACTTTTGGGAAAATATGTGTTTGACCAGATACAATGCTATTTTACTGTAAACAAATTGACAACAGACTTTCAGCACACTTATAGGGAAGGACATTCAACAAGCACGGCATTTACAAAAATTACTGATGATTAACTGAGAGAAATGGATGATAAAAAGATTGTGGGAGCTGTTTTGTTAGACTTCAGTGCAGCTTTTGACATTATTGATCATAATCTGCTGATGGAAAAACGTATGTTTTATGGCTTTACACCCCCTGCTATATTGTGGATAAAGAGTTACCTGTCTAACAGAACACAGAGGGTGTTCTTTAATGGAAGCCTCTCCAACATAATCCAGGTAGAATCAGGAATTCCCCAGGGCAGCTGTCTAGGCACCTTACTTTTTTCAATCTTTACTAATGACATGCCAGTGGCTTTGAGTAAAGCGAGTGTCTATGTATGCGGATGACTCAACTCTATACATGTCAGCTACTACAGCGACTGAAATCACTGCAACACTTAACAAAGAGCTGCAATTAGTTTCAGAATGGGAGGCAAGGAATAAGTTAGTCCTAAATATTTCAAAAACTAAAAGCATTGTTTTTGGGACAAGTCATTCACTAAACCCTAAACCTCAACTAAATCTTGTAATAAATAATGTGGAAATTGAGCAAGTTGAGGTGACTAAACTGCTTGGAGTAACCCTTTATTGTAAACTGTCATGGTCAAAACCTGTTGATACAACAGTAGCTAAGATGAGGAGAAGTCTGTCCATAATAAAGCGCTATTCTGCCTTTTTAACAACACTATCAACAAGACAGGTCCTACAGGCCCTAGTTTTGTCACACCTGGACTACTATTAATTTGTGTGGTCAGGTGCCACAAAGAGGGACTTCGGAAAATTACAGAACATGGCAGCACGGCTGGCCCGTAAATGTACAAGGAGAGTTATCATTAATAATATGCATGTAAATCTCTCATTGCTCAAAGTGGAGGAGAGATTGACTTCATCACTAATTGTTTTTGTAAGAAGTGTTGACATGCTGAATGCACCGAGCTGTCTGTTTAAACTACTAGCACACAGCTCGGACACCCATGCATACCCCACAAGACAAGCCACCAAAGGTCTCTTCACAATCTCCAAGTCAAGAACAGACTATGGGAGGCGCACAGTACTACATAGAGCCATGGCTCCATGAAACTCTATTCCACATCAGGTAACTGATGCAAGCAGTAGAATAAGATTTAAAAAACAGATACAAATAAACCTTATGGAATAGCGGGGACTGTGAAGAGACACACACACATAATAAGACACATACACATGGATTTTGTATTGTAGATATGTGGTAGTATAGTAGTGGCCTGTGAGAACACACTTAATGTGTTGTGAAAAGTGTTATGAAATGTAATGTCATGTAATATTTTAAAATTGTATACAACTGCTTTATGTTGCTGGACCCCAGGAATGGGGATCCTTAATAAATGCAAAATACAAATTCCTCACTCTTCCCTATTCATGGAGTTTTCACTTTTGTGCATTAGCGTATAACTAACAATGAAATGAATGGATTTACAGTACTTCATTAGACATTCACACAAAAACCCAACCTCAAAATGCACATTTCACATTTTCGAGCCACAGAGATTTTAATGGCTTGACTTAAAATGATAGTGCTCTTGCAGCGTTGTGGTTTTGTATCACTAATAGCCATCAGTCTCGTGTGAAGTCACTGACAATGAAAAGGAGGTCAAAACAGTCCAATTGAAGCTGTCACTCATCGCAGTAGGATCAAAAACTCTCTTCTGAGTGGCAGAGGTAGACTTTTCTTAACATAAATGTACACTTTGAAGTAGGATATCAAGCATGTAAAGGCCTGTCTGCATAAGAATGAAAGAACAGGGTTTGAAATAACCGGAAACATTAACATCAAAAGTCAAGTTTTATTAGTCGTATGTACGGGATACGCACGGTATACGCATGGAAAGGCATACTTGCAGGTTCAATTGGACCGGTATGTACAAACCCAGTTTCGTATGCAAACCATTATTCATATACATCCAATAAAATGCTGAGGATATATACAATAGCATGAGATCATCAGTGTTCTAAAAGTTTAAGAATTTGATGGAAAATATTATGTCATAAGATCTGACCTGATAATAATTGTTTGTTAGTTCTTTCTCATTATCTTCAGGCTTCACACCTTCAACGTGAATTAACTCTTACTTGATGACAGACAGTAGAAGCAATGTCACGCAAAGATTTCACAGCCCGAGTGTCACGAGGACTGTAAAGAAACACACTGGGGCGTCATTTGACCTTTCTGAGAGGACGATCACAGGCTCTCCTAATCAAATCACGCCTCGCCAAACTGGAGCAGGGCGATGATTAGTTATGCCTCTTATGGCCCGTTTGTGTTCACGGCCTTACGAAACGGAGCAAGTGAAAAAAACTCCAGCCTGCACCTGCTTCAGTGTCAATAACAACGCTTTGGTCCCCTTTATCCCAGTCCTGCAGAACTCGCAAAGACACTCACTTCAACTGTTGTATGGCTGGGACGGGCCTTACTTTAGTGTAGAAGTATATGTCAGGGCACACGAGAACCCAAGCCTGACCTTTTCACGAGGGACTAAATAATGTGTCAGGCATAGTACACTTTGGCAAATTGCCATTAGCCTAACCAATTAAGGGGCTTTTAATCTCCCCATGAAGGAACAAAGCAAGGCTATCGGCGGTAGAGGAAGTGTCTGAGAGATGTTAGTGTGAATGCGAGGGAAAGGTTAATGGTCTCTCTGGAGGGATAGAATGCATGAGGGGTCTTGTTACCCTTCCAGACTCTTCACTCCGACAAAGCGCCAGGTCTTGAAGGAGCCCAGCCAGTTCATTACCGCCGGCTTTCATTCCGCTAGGCTAACATTGACTTTAATGCAATATAATACTTTAACTGTCCCCTCCTATTTGTTTGCTGCTGTCTTAAATTTTTTTTATAATAAACTGTAGATCTAAGCCCTTAGATCGCAATATCTACTAAACTAACATATGGAATTGATTTAAGATGGTGATAAAATGTATCATTTAGCCATTTGATTTGGAATTTTAGGACCCCTTTAGGTATAAAAAAATATATATGTATACAAAAAATGTATTTGATGAAACATTGAATTTGTCCTTTACTGCTATAGCCCATAGAAACGCATTGAATAACACATTCATAAATGGCAAAACAGAAAGTCAAAAAAAATTATAATAAGGAACAAGGTTAAGTGTCTGTCCTATATCTGAGAGATATAAGAAAACATAGGACAAAAACTGTTTAGACCCATGTAGTTTCTAGCTTACATGGTTCAGGTTTTACAGACAATTTTGTGGCAATTTTCTTGTCTGGATCCTCTCGTGTAGAAAAAGGCTGCTTACACAAGCCCCATGTTATGGAATAGGTGCACAAGTTATATCGGCGCAAAGAGGGGATTGAGCTGCAGCCACTACAAGAAACGTTAAGTCTCTAGCGTAAACACACAGGGAGCTACTCAATGTTAAAAATGACATCACCGTGTGACGCATGGGTGCGTCAATCGACTCTAGCGTTTTTTTAATCCTCAAAAAAGGGAGACGACTGTTCTTCTCATATCCCTTTTTGTTAGCCGAAGCACCAGTTTCAAGGTTGACTGGCTGTCTTATTAAGATGCTGGAGACGGCGGTTATACTCTATGTCCGTTATAGGGCCTAATACCACATTCATGGGAGATTGACATTGTCCAGAAAGTCCATTAGTAAAAAAAAACTACCTGATCAGTGTAAACTACAGTGTGCACGTTTAACGTCATACACAACTGAACCTATACCTAAGCCAAAGAGTGGATGGTACCGCTCTCCTTCATGAAGTGTAAATCACTGGTGGTTAAAAAGATACACCTGACTAAGCTAAAGGAGAGCAGCTGCACGAGAGAAGCTTCCAGAACAGATCATTTATTTCTGCCACGGCCCTGTCAACTCTTCAGAAGCCAATAAGTGAAGAGACGAAGTCTCTCAAGGCCTGATAAGAGGTAACTGAAAAGGATTGAAAGAGGCATCTCTTAATGGGCGCCCCACAATGACACAATGTCCTTTCATTGCGATGGATGAGGCCAGGAGGTGGACCGAACATCTCGCATCGAATTGATCACCTCGGACCATCTGGGATCAAACGGCAATGACCGTTGTGACACCCATTTCACCAACGTAATGGCCAATTCCCTCCTCCAAGCTGGATTGCTATTATCACTTTATCGACTTCTGGAGAGGCTTGTTTCATTCGAATATACCTGTCAAATCTTATATAAGGAGCACCTTTCCATGGTTACCCTCTAACGGATCAAAATCTGAGGTAACTGTTTGACGGAGAGGCAGAGAAGGCTGGCAATGCAGCAGCTTTTCATTCAAGACTTCCAATCTGAGTGGCGTCGTTGCAATTTGCCGGTAATCATTTCAATTGATGACAGAAGTAATTATCCATTAATCAAGTCTGGATTTGCGTTAACACTCTCTCTCTCTCTCTCTCTCTCTCTCTCTCTCTCTCTCTCTCTCTCTCTCTCTCTCTGTGTCCAATTAACGGTAATCTCTCTCCCTCTCTGTCTCCATCCATTTCATGCTGTGAGGTGGAGAGAGAGAGAGAGAGATTAGAAAGAGAAAAAAAAGTGGAGAAATTATGGTGCATGCCATTTTCGCTGTAGATAAATTGTTGGACTAGTTGACGTGGGACAGAATGAGAAGGAGGAAGAGAAAAAGAAGGAGAAAGAGAATGGAGAAATAAAAATAATTGTCAAAGAAGCTCGGCGTGGAGAAAGGAGACAGGTGCTGGATTACTGTGCTGTGGGTCCTGGCAGTATTGAGGGCTTACTTCGCAAACATCACGTAGAAAGACGACTGTTTGAGAGCTGAAGGATTGTTGAGCAAACAGTGAGTGGAGCTTCCACAGTGCCAGACAATTGTATGTTTGTTCCTGCCTCTCCTCCATGGCCTCGAGGGGACCTTCCTTATATTGGCACAGCCTCTTGAGTCTACACCGAGGAGCGCTCTCTTTCTCTGTCTATCCATCATCCTCATTCTCCATTCCCTCTCTCATACACTCTCTTCCTTCTACCTGAACCTGAACCTACCCCTCTTACCCTTCTTCTCTCTCTTCCAATCCTCCATCTTCCTTCCTCCCTCTCCCCCTCCCTCCCTCTTTATCTCCCTTCTCCCGTAGAAGAGTTTCTGCTTCTACGTATTCAAGGGCTGATTCCCAAATACCACACTATTCCCTATATAGTTACAATACTTTTGACCAAGGCTCATAGACGCTCTGGCAAAAACAGTACAGTATATAGGGAGTAGGGGTGCCATTTGGGTGAAAGGTAGCCTAGCAGTTAAGAGCGTTGGGCCAAAGAAACTCAAAAGGGGTGATGATATTAATTAACTGTTATTTTGATCCAAATGTTCAAATTGTCCAAACAGATCCGCAAGGTAGATGGATGATTTTAAATGTTTTATTGGACCATAAACAGATATGGCTCATTAACCTTTACGGACCAAATAATGATGATCCACGCTTCTTTGAAAATATATATATATAATAAATGATCAACCCTGCAAGCAATACAATACTTTATTATTATGGTGGGAGATTATAATACTGTTTTAAATACCTCAATGGACCGTAAAGGAAATCACACTACAAACTATCACCCTCATGCTCTTAAGGAAATCATGAATGTCAAGGATATATTAGAACTAGTGGATATATGGAGGCTTAAGATTTACATGGCGGAGACTCAATCAAGCTAGTCAACTTGACTTCTTTCTTATGTCATTCTCGTTGGCACCAGAAGTTTAAAAAGTGTTGATAGGACACTCTTACTGAATTTCCACGTGGGCGAGGTTATTGGAAATGTAATCAAAGCCTATAAATAGAATTTATAACTGAATTTTTCCGACATAACATAGGTACAGCAAATCCCCTTATTGTATGGGACACTTTTAAATGTACCTTTAGAGGCCATGCAATTCAGTACTCCTCTCGAAAACAAAAGCAATTTAGGTCAAAAGAGTCCATACTAACAAAGGAAATAGAAGGTCTAACAGAACAGATAGATAGCAATGAAAACTGTAACATAGAGGCTCAGAATAAGTTAGAGGAAAAACAAAAAGAAATGGAGGAACTTATTCAAGAAAGATAAAGTGTAATATATTATAAAAAATTAAGCAAAATGGATGGAATATGGGGAAAATGCACCAAATTATTTTTAAATCTTCAACATAGAAATGCTACCAAAAATAATTTACTGAAATTGGTTCCAAATGACGGAGTCACCCATGATTCACCAAATTATATTTTGAAGGAGGAAGCAACGTATTTTAACCATATGTTTTCGTTTCAGTCGCCTCCATCTCCTCTAACCAAAGCTAATTGTATGGATTTTTTTCTATTATCATGTAAAATTAACAGCCATACAGAAAGACTCATGTGAAGGCGAAATTACAGAGGAGGAACTTCTGGATGCAATTAAAGACTTTAAGTCTGGGAAAACTCCAGGGTTGGATGGCATACCAGTTGAGGTATACCAAACCTTTTTTGATATACTCAGAGGACCGTTACTAGCATGTTTTAACCACTCCTATGTAAATGGTAGATTATCAGACACTCAAGAAGAAGGTCTGATTTCATTATTACTGAAACAGGATTCAGGTGGATAATATAACGAAGTCCCCATTTAAAACATTGGAGGCCCCTTACACTTCAGTGTTGTGATGCAACATTTTTATAGTGCATAGAATTAAAAAGGTATTGTCGGACATTATTCATTCTAATCAGACAGGTTTTTTACATGGACGATACATTGGAGATAATATAAGGCAAGTACTGGAAACAATAGAACACTGAAAAATCTGGGAAACCAGGCCTGCTATTCATAGGCTTTTGATAAAGTACGACTGGAGTTTATATATAAATGTCTGCAGCATTTCAATTTTGGAGAATCGCTTATAAAATGGGTTAAAATCATGTATAGTAACCCTAGGTGTAAAATAGTAAATAACGGCTATTTCTCCGAAAGTTTTAAACTGTCAAGAGGAGTAAAACAAGGTTGTCCACTATCGGCATCTCTAAATCAGATCCAACAATAATATCAAGTGATTAGAAATCTAGGGCTTAAAAACAAAGGTGTCATTGTATGCTGATGAGTCATGTTTTCTTTTAAATCTACAACTTGAATCCCCCCACAGCCTCATAGAGGATCTAGATACATGTTCTAACCTCTCTGGATTACAACCAAATTATGATAAATGTACTATATTACGTATTGGATCACTAAAAAATACAACTTTTACATTACCGTGTAGTTTACCAATAAAATGGTCTGATGGTGATGTGGATATACTTGTTATACATATCCCAAAATAAATAAATGATCTCACTCCAATACATTTTTATAGAAAGTTAGCCAAAATAGATCAAGATCTTGCCACCATGGAAAGGTAAATACCTGTCTATTTGTGGAAGAATCACCCTGACTAACTATTTAGTATTATCCCAGTTTACCTATTTGCTTATGGTCTTGCCTAATATTCCATTTTATTTGGAACAGCAAGCCAGACAAAATTAAACGGGCCAATTTATATAATGATTATGAATTCGGAGGACAGAAATAATTAAATATTAAAGCATTAGACCTATCACTAAAAGCTTCTGTTGTACAAAAGTTATACTTAAATCCGAACTGGTTCTCTAGCAAATTAGTAAGATTGTCTCACCCTATGTTCAAGAAATGAATTACAACCAAATAGTTGCAGCGTTACCGCATAAATGGAAGAGGAAAGTGCAAGGGGGAAAAAGTAAGGAACTTGTCTGTCGGCCCTGCATTAAAGACCATAATTGGTTAAAGAAAATTGTGATGAATAAAAAAGTATACCAGTTTCAATACAGGACCAAAGGTTGACAGCCGTCCCATATAGATTGCAAAATAGTTGGGAAGAGATTTTTGACATACCGATTCCATGGCACATGGTTTATGAACTGATATGCAAAACGTTGAATTTTTCTATTTAAATTATTATACAAAATTCTTGCTACCAATAGAATGTTATTTATATGGGGGATACAATCTTCCCAGCTCTGCAGATTTTGCTGCGAAGAGACAGAATAATTAGATCATTTGTTTTGGTACTGTCCATTTGTAGCTTGTTTTTGGTCACAGGTCCAGGAATTGCTGAAGGATTGCAATATTTACCTGAAGCTAACCCTGCAGATAGCACTATTGGGTGATCTGAAAAGTCATAGTCAATCGATCAATAATATAATAATACTTTTAGCAAAAATATTTATTTTCAATTTACAATCTGTAGAAACAATGAGAATAGAAAAGTTCAGAACTTTTGTGAAACATCACAGTACAGTTGAAAAATATATGGAAAATAGAAATCCAATATGGATGGTGTTAAGAGATAGATGGGAGGGGTTGAATGGAACTGAAGGTTGGGACTAATAACAACTAATAACAACAAGATAACTAATTTAAAACATATTGTGTCAATAATACGTATATAGGTTAAGAACTTTTGTGAAAGAGCACAGTTTGAAAGATATGGCATATAGAAGCAAACCGTATGGAGATCATGAAAATGATCGGAGAGGTTGAGGGTAGAGGAAGTTCAGGAGTAAAAACAAACATAAAATAACTATTGTAAAATTGACTGTGTCCATAAAATGTATATAGTATGTATAAGCTGGAAGTAGAGGCCTAGGCATTGTTGTTCACTAGTTTACTCCAATTAGGGAAGGGGTGGTAGGGTTAGAAAGTAATAAAGGAAAATATATATTTTTAAAGGATATGTATATATATTTGTATATATATTTTTTATATGTACACTACCATTCAAAAGTTTGGGGTCACTTACACATTTTTTGGTCCATTAAAATAACATCAAATTGATCAGAAATACAATGTAGACATTGTTAATGTTGTAAATGGCTATTGTAGCTGGAAACGGCTGATATTTAATGGTATATCTACATAGGTGTAAAGAGGCCCATTATCAGCAACCATCAGTCCTGTGTTCCAATGGCACGTCGTGTTTGCTAATCTAAGTTTATCATTTTAGAAGGCTAATTGATCATTAGAAAACCCTTTTGCAATTATGTTAGCACAGCTGAAAACTGTTGTGCTGATTAAAGAAGCAATAAAACTGGCCTTCTTGAGACTAGTTGAGTATCTGGAGCATCAGCAATTGTGGGTTCGATTACAGGCTCAAAATGGCCAGAAACAAATAACTTTCTTCTAAAACTCGTCAGTTTATTCTTGTTCTGAAAAACGAAGGCTGTTCCATGCGAGAAATTGCCAAGAAACTGAACTGCGCAAACTGGCTCTAACCAGAATAGAAAGAGGAGTGGGAGGCCCCGGTGCACAACTGAGCAAGAGGACAAATACATTAGAATGTCTAGTTAGAGAAACAGACACCTCACAGGTCCTCAACTGGCAGCTTAATTAAATAGTACCCGCAAAACACCAGTCTCAACGTCAACAGTGAAGAGGCGACTCCGGGATGCTGAACTTCTAGGCAGAGTTGCAAAGAAAAAGTAATATCTCAGACTGGCCATCTTAATCTTTTATTTTTATTTGCCAGTTCTGAGATATGGCTTTTTCTTTGCAACTCTGCCTAGAAGGTCAGACCCCCCAAAAAAAAAAATAATATAATAAAAGAGTTGGTCCAGTAACCGAAAGGTCGCTGATTCAATCCCAGAGGCGACTAGGTGAAAAATCTGTCGATGTGCCCTCGAGCAAAGCACTTAACCCTCATTGCTCCTGTATATGTCGCTCTGGATAAGAGTGTCTGCTAAATGCCTAAAATGTAAATTTGTGGGGAGATTGGCCTCCTGTGTATCATTAGTATTGTCTTCAAATCATCAACCTTAGTTTCCCTCTATGATTAGAATTCCCGAAAGACACAAATATAGTGTGGCCTGATTGCTTGAGATGGATGTCACTGATAAATTGCTAGCTACAACACTGTAGTTAGTTTTTTTTAGGGATGATCTGGTATTTCTGTGTAGCCTTGATAAGAAAATATACTATTGGGGTCACACTCTCGTGACTTCAGTTGAAGGATCTACAATCACGCCTGAAAATGCTAATGAAATCCACTCCTTGATGGAAGCCCCGCCTTCCACAGGTGATAAGCGTGAGGCTCGGATTCATTCCTTCAAAAATTCCGTTCTTCACCTCGGTGTGAACAGGAACAATTCACGCTACTAAAACAAATAATTGAAACACGAGATTGTCTTACATTGCGCCAACTGAACTGTCCCTTAGTGGTAGAGCATGCTCAGCCTCTGGACATTGTGTACTGAAGTTTGTATGGTTCTCATAAGTTTCCTAATCACTAACAATTACTTATTATTCAAATTGCTTGGCCTGGCTATAGCAATAAGTAAGATGTCTAACGTGACCGAAACAACGAAGGCTAACAAGCCTAGTTCGGGTTCGCACCATGCCCCAATGAATTAAAAGATACTCACATTTGTTGTCTTGTATGTCTCGGCGCATGCTCAGGCTGCCCTCACTCAAATCAGTTTGTGTGCGACACTTTCGGACGGCTGGCACTGTTACCCTACTAGTCCGTGGCCATTGGTGTAAAGTGCTTAAGTAAAAATACTTTAAAGTACTACTTAAGTCGTTTTTGGGGGGTATCTGTACTTTACTATTTATATTTTTGATAACTTTTACTTCACTACATTCCCCTAAGAAAATAGTGTACTCCATACATTTTCCCTTACACACAAAAGTACTCGTTACATTTTGAATGCTTAGCCTAACAGGAACATTATCCAATTCATGCACTTATCAAGAGAACATCCCTGGTCATCCCTACTGCCTCTGATCCGGCGGACTCACTAAACACACATGCTTCGCTTGTAAATTATGTCTGAGTGTTGGAGTGTGCCCCTGACTAAATATAAGGAATTTGGAATAATTTATACTTTTACTTTTGTAGTTAAGTATATTTGAGCAATTACATTTACTTTTGATACTTAAGTATATTTAAAATCAAACACTTTTAAACTTTTCCTCAATTAGTATTTTACTGGGTGACTTTTACTTGAGTAATTTTCTATTAAGGTATCTTTACCTTTACTCAAGTATGACAATTTGGTACTTTTTCCACCACTGTCCGTGGCACAGGTTCTCTTGACAATTGTGTAGCATTCTTTAGGGGGCTTGGTGTTTCCGATAGTGACTCCTCTCCCGGGTGCCTGTACCTCGGCTGAGTCTGAGTTGCGGGACGCAAGATGGATTGGGTCGTTGGCTGGGTCGAATGTCTCCCGGCTCCTGTGCGCTCTGTCGCCAGTTACGGGAGGCTACTCGAAGAGAGAGGGTGACCAGGTTCTGGGGGTATCACCCCGCCTCCTGTGTCTTCCTTGGTTAAGCACCGCTTGCCTCAGGTGCTGTTCCGCAATTCTGGGCATATTGACGGTGTCAAAGAGTGCCCGGCATATCAATTACCTCAGGCGCCTCAGGCTGGTCAGATCCGACAACATGACAATGGTGGCATACAGTGGCTTGCGAAAGTATTCACCCCCCTCTGCATTTTTCCTATTCTGTTGCCTTACAACCTGGAATTAAAATAGATTTTTGTCACGAGTTACAAAGCCAGAACCCAGAAGCAGACCAGGACACGATAAGTTGAAACGAAGGTGAGTGTTTATTTACAAATTCAAGAGTGATGCTGAATAATCCAGGGAACAGAGCGGGCGGCGTTGATTAGTTGTTGGGGGTGCAGTGGTTGATCCCATCATGGCTCGGCAGCCGCCGACCACCAGGCAGAGGTTGGATGAAGGTTCCGGACGAGTGACTGCAGATGGAACAAAACGGAGGTAAGTAAACAACAAACCAACAAGGTGCAAAAACAACAAAACTACCGCTAGAAGCTCTAAGACTGATACTCTGGTAAACCTACTGTTCATGGCTAACGATCCGGCAGGGAATGGATGTTAGGCCAGAGCCTAAGAAGGGTGATGATCAGGACCAGGTGTGCAGATTGCTGATGGGCTGCAGGTGCGGAAATCAAGAGAGCTCCCCGGAGCGTTCCAGAACCCTCGGGAAACTGGAGATCACGAGCAGAAAAACTAGTCCACAGACAGGACCCGACTCAGACTGCCGGGATCGTTACAGTACCCCCCCTCCGACGAACGCCACCGGGCGGACTCCCCGGAGCGCCAGGATGGAGGCGGTAGAAGTCACGGATGAGGTCAGCATCTAGGATCTGTCGCCGCGGAATCCAACTCCTCTCTTCAGGACCATACCCCTCCCAGTCCACGAGATACTGGAAACCCCGGCCCCGCCGTCTGGAATCCATGATGCGTCGCACCGTGTAGGCAGGACCACCTCCGATCATCCGAGGAGGAGGAGGAGTAGGCGGAGGAGGCAACAGAGGACTGAGGAAAACAGGCTTGAGGCAGGAGACATGAAAGGTGGGATGGACTCTGAGCGTCCTCGGTAGTTTGAGTCGAACTGCCACTGGATTGATCACCTTCTCCACCACAAACGGACCAATGAACTTCGGTAACAACTTCCTAGACTCAGTCCGTAACGGAAGATCCCGTGTGGCCAACCAGACCCTATCTCCGATGGTATAGGTGGGAGCGGGGATCCGGCGACGATTCGCCTGGAGCTGATACCGGTCCGAAACTCTAAGGAGTGCCTTTCTGGCCCGATGCCAGGTCCGGTGGCAACGACGAATATGGGCCTGAACAGAAGGCACTGAGAGCTCCTTCTCCTGAGAAGGGAACAGGGGAGGTTGGTAGCCATACAGGCACTGGAAGGGAGACATCCCAGTGGCAGATGTAGGGAGAGTATTGTGGGCATACTCAACCCAAGGCAACTGAGAGACCCAGGAGGTGGGGTTGGAAGAGACCAGGCAGCGTAGCGTGGATTCCATCTTCTGGTTGGCTCTCTCCGCCTGACCATTGGATTGGGGGTGAAAACCAGATGTGAGACTGACTGTAGCTCCAATGGCCAAACAGAAGGACTTCCAGACAGCAGAGGTAAACTGAGGGCCACGGTCGGAAACGATATCACTGGGCAAACCGTGGACCCTGAAAACCTCCCTAACCAGGATCTCGGACGTCTCCGAGGCAGAGGGAAGCTTGGCAATAGGCACAAAGTGGGCGAACTTGCTGAATCTGTCCACGATAGTCAGAACGACCGTGTTCCCCTCAGAAGCGGGCAACCCAGTGACGAAGTCCAGGGCCAGATGCGACCATGGTCGCCGGGGAATAGGAAGGGGGTGAAGTAGTCCAGAGCTGGGCCGATTGGTACTCTTATTCTGCGCACACACTGGACAGGCAGCAACAAAACCCCGAGTATCCTCGGCCATGGCAGGCCACCAAAAACGTCTGCGAAGAAACGCCATTGTCCGAGCCACGCCAGGGTGACAAGCCATCTTGCTGGCGTGGGACCATTTGAGGACAGCAGGACGAACCGACTCAGGCACAAACAACCGACCGGGTGGACCGTTACCGGGACCGGGCTGAGTCCGAAGGGCCGCCATCACCTCCTCCTCAATCCTCCACATAACTGCTCCCACGACGCAGTCTCGGTCTTGGACCCACTCTCCTCCGTCTTGGAGAACATCCGGGACAAGGCGTCCGCCTTGCCGTTCTTAGATCCAGGTCGGAACGTCAGGGAAAACTTGAATCGTCCGAAAAACAACGCCCACCTGGCCTGACGGGGAGTTGAGACGTCTAGCCGATTGCACGTAAGCAAGATTCTTGTGGTCAGTCCAGACAATAAACGGTTGCTCCGCCCCCTCCAACCAGTGGCGCCACTCCTCCAAGGCAAGTTTCACCGCGAGAAGCTCCCGGTTACCCACATCGTAATTCCTCTCCGCAGGCGAAAGCGACGAGAGTAGTAGGCGCAGGGATGGAGTTTACTGTCCGTGGAGCATCGCTGCGACAGGATGGCGCCAACTCCCACATCAGACGCGTCCCACTTCAACGACGAACTGACGGGCCGTGTCCGGTTGAGAGAGAATCGGTGCGTTGGTGAATCGCCTCTTCAAATCCAGAAACGCTCGATCCGCCTCCGGATTCCACTTGAAGGTCCTGATACTGGAAGTCAAGGCAGTTAACGGAGCGGCCACACGGCTGTAATCCCGGATGAATCTGCGGTAGAAATTCGCAAACCCCAAAAATCTCTGGAGCTGCAATCTCGTACCGGGCTGGGCCCATTCCAGAACCGCTCTAACCTTCTCCTGGTCCATCCTAATCTCTCCCCTGGAGATGATGTACCCGAGAAAGGATGTCGTGTGGGCGTGAAACTCGCACTTCTCGGCCTTCACGAACAGGCGATTCTCCAACAATCGCTGCAGAACCTGCCGGACATGCTGGACGTGGTCGGAAGGTTCCTTCGAGAAGATCAGAATGTCATCCAGGTAAACAAACACAAAGAGACCGATCATATCTCTCAGGACGTCGTTCACCATACTCTGGAATACCGCTGGAGCATTGGTCAGTCCAAACGGCATCACCTGATACTCGAAGTGACCCATCGGTGTATTGAAACCCGTCAACCACTCGTCCCCCTCTCTGATCCGGACCATGTGATACGCATTGCGTAGGTCTAGCTTGGTGAACACCGTAGCACCCTGTAAGGAGTCGAAGGCAGAACTCATCAAGGGCAGGGGATACTTGTTCTTGACCGTGATGTCATTCAACCCCCGATAATCAATACACGGTCGAAGAGATCCATCCTTCTTACCCACAAAGAAGAATCCTGCCCCCAGGGGGTGATGACGAGGGACGAACGAGACCAGCAGCTAGGGACTCCTTGATGTAGGTCTCCAAAGCCTCACGTTCAGGTCGGGAGATACTGTATAACCTTCCCTTGGGGTAGACAGCTCCAGGGAACAGGTTGATGGCACAATCATATGGTCGGTGGGGAGGGAGTGACAGAGCCTTCTGTTTACTGAAAACTTCCCCCAAATCGTGATATGTCTCGGGAACCAGGGACAAATCTGGGGGTTTAGCCTCAATCACCTGACTGGGAACCGAATGGGGACAGGCAGTCTTGAGACAGTTAGCATGACAATCAAGGCTCCAACTCGTTACCTTGCCCGTCACCCAATCGAACGTGGGATTGTGTTCCTTCAGCCAGGGGTATCCAAGGACCAGAGGAACATGGGAAGACGGCAGAATGAAGAATGAAATCATCTCAGAATGATTCCCCGACAACAGCATCTTAACCGGTTCAGTCCTCATCGTGATACGTGCCAGACTACTGCCGTCCAGAGTGGTAGCTTCAATGGCTTCCGGCAATTGCTCCTTGGAAAGCCCCAGCTGTTCCACCAACTCGGCATCTAGAAAGCTTCCATCGGCACCTGAATCGATAAAAGCGTTAATCGCTAAGCTCTGATTCCTGTTCATAAGGGTAGCCGGGAAACGGGGTCTGACAGAGGTATTGAGAGGTCGAAACTGGCTCGCTAAAAGTCCTCCCAACTTTAGCGAGCCGCGCAGTTTGACGACCGCCGGGAACAGGTGGCGAGGTAGTGTCCCGAACCACCACAGTAGAGGCAACAGTTAGTCCTACGTCTGAGTTGGCGTTCCTCCTTGGTTAACCCGTGCCGCCCTACTTGCATTGGTTCAGAATCGGGAGACAGGACCTCTCCACTAATCCTGTGTGGTGGACGATGATCGACGTATTCTGGTCCAATCCCCGACCCGACTGGAACCTGAGAAGCTGATCGATTGGACGGACCCCATTGCTTCTCCCTCCTTCGCTCTCGGACTCGATTATCCACCCGAATAGACAAGGCTACCAAGCTGTCCAGGTCACTAGGCTCCGGATAGGAGATCAACTCATCCCTTGAGCTGCTCCGACAGACCCTGGTAAAAGGCCGCTTGCAGAGACTCCTCATTCCACCCACTCTCCACAGCCAACGTCTTGAACTCGATCACGAAGTCGGCCACGCTGCGAGTTCCTTGGTGAAGCGAAAACAGGCGCCTAGCTGCGTCCCTCCCTCGGACGGAATGGTCGAAGAGCTTCCTCATCTCGGCCGTGAACCCCTGGTATGAAGCCATGCAGGGGTCTTGTCGTTCCCAAACGGCTGAAGCCCACTCCAGCGCTCGACCACGCAGCAACTCAATCACAAAGGCTATCCTAGCCTTGTCTGTGGCATAAGAGTAGGGCTGTAGATCGAACACTAACCCACACTGCATAAGGAAAGAACGGCATCTTCCCAGCTCCCCCTCATATTTATCCGGCGTCGGAACCTTGGGCTCACGTAAGGACACAGCTCCAGACGCGGCAGGCGAGATGGGTGAAACCCGGTAGTGGATCCTCCACCGGAAACTTGCGCTGGTTCTGGACCTCCGTCAGACCGGTAGAAAGGTTCCGAACTGCCAATGCGATCTCCTGTAGCTCCGTGCTATGATGGCCCAACATCTTCTCCTGATGGGTAATGGCATGGCGAACAGAGTCCAGGTCCGCTGGGTTCATTACTGGCCGGATCGTTCTGTCACGAGTTACAAAGCCAGAACCCAGAAGCAGACCAGGACACGATAAGTTGAAACGAAGGTGAGTGTTTATTTACAAATTCAAGAGTGATGCTGAATAATCCAGGGAACAGAGCGGGCGGCGTTGATTAGTTGTTGGGGGTGCAGTGGTTGATCCCATCATGGCTCGGCAGCCGCCGACCACCAGGCAGAGGTTGGATGAAGGTTCCGGACGAGTGACTGCAGATGGAACAAAACGGAGGTAAGTAAACAACAAACCAACAAGGTGCAAAAACAACAAAACTACCGCTAGAAGCTCTAAGACTGATACTCTGGTAAACCTACTGTTCATGGCTAACGATCCGGCAGGGGAATGGATGTTAGGCCAGAGCCTAAGAAGGGTGATGATCAGGACCAGGTGTGCAGATTGCTGATGGGCTGCAGGTGCGGAAATCAAGAGAGCTCCCCGGAGCGTTCCAGAACCCTCGGGAAACTGGAGATCACGAGCAGAAAAACTAGTCCACAGACAGGACCCGACTCAGACTGCCGGGATCGTTACATTTTTGGGGGGGTTTGTATTTGATTTATACAACATGCCTACCATTTTGAAGATGCAAAATAATTTTTGGGGTGAAACAAACAAGAAATAAGTAAGGAAAAAACAGAAAACTTGAGCGTGCATAACTATTCACCCCCCCCAAAGTCAATACTTTATAGAGCCACCTTTTGCAGCAATTACAGCTGCAAGTCTCTTGGGGTATGTCTCTATAAGCTTGGCACATCTAGCCACTGGGATTTTTGCCCATTCTTCAAGGCAAAACTGCTCCAGCTCCTTCAAGTTGGATGGGTTCCACTGGTGTACAGCAATCTTTAAGTCATACCACAGATTCTCAATTGGATTGAGGTCTGGGCTTTGACTAGGCCATTCCAAGACATTTAAATGTTTCCCCTTAAACCACTTGAGTGTTGCTTTAGCAGTATGCTTAGGGTCATTGTCCTGCTGGAAGGTGAACCTCCGTCCCAGTCTCAAATCTCTGGAAGACTGAAACAGGTTTCCCTTAAGAATTTCCCTATATTTAGCGCCATCCATCATTCCTTCAATTCTGACCAGTTTCCCAGTCCCTGCCGATGAAAAACATCCCCACAGCATGATGCTGCCACCACCATGCTTCACTGTGAGGATGGTGTTCTCGGGGTGATGAGAGGTGTTGGGTTTGCGCCAAACATAGCGTTTTTCTTGATGGCCAAAAAGCTCGATTTTAGTCTCATCTGACCAGAGTACCTTCTTCCATACGTTTGGGGAGTCTCCCACATGCCTTTTGACGAACGCCAATTTTTTACTTTAAGCAATGGCTTTTTTCTGGCCACTCTTCCATAAAGCCCACCTCTGTGGAGTGTACGGCTTAAAGTGGTCCTATGGACAGATATTCCAATCCAAGCTTTGCAGCTCCTTCAGGGTTATCTTTGGTCTCTTTGTTGCCTCTCTGATTAATGCCCTCCTTGCCTGGTCTTTTGGTGGGCGGCCCTCTCTTGGCAGGTTTGTTGTGGTGCCATATTCTTTCAATTTTTAATAATGGATTTAATGGTGCTCCGTGGGATGTTCAAAGTTTCTGATATTTTTTTATAACCCAACCCTGATCTGTACTTCTCCACAACTTTGTCCCTGACCTGTTTGGAGAGCTCCTTGGTCTTCATGGTGTCGCTTGCTTGGTGGTGCCCCTTGCTTAGTGGTGTTGCAGACTCTGGGGCCTTTCAGAACAGGTGTATATATACTGAGATCATGTGACAGATCATGTGACACTTAGATTGCAGACAGGTGGACTTTATTTAACAAATTATGTGACTTCTGAAGGTAATTGCTTGCACCAGAATACATATGCACGCACCACTTTTCCGTTATTTATTTTTTAGAATTTTTTGAAACAAGTTATTTTTTTCATTTCACTTCACCAATTTGGACTCTTTTGTGTGCTTTGGCCTGAAATCCAAATAAAAATCCATTTCAATTACAGGTTGTAATGCAACAAAATAGGAAAAACGCCAAGCAAGGGGGATGAATACTTTTGCAAGGCACTGGACATAAACAGGCATTGGCTGTTGCTTTGGAGCAGTGCACATTTGCTCTCACTTCGGGTGATGCATGTTCCCGGTTGTGGATCTTCTATCTATCTTCCTCAGGAGTGGAGACTACACCCCTTGGTGGTTGCCATGGGAGAGGTTCAGCAGGGCCGACGTAGATCTATCCGCATCACAACGTGCAGTGTTGATAAAGGGCTGATTACTTATCAGTGCTCTGTGAGGGACATCCTTATGTTCCTACAGGAGCTTTTCAAGCAGGGGTGGGCATTCTCCACTTTAAAAGTCTACATGGCCGCTATCTCAGCGTGTCATGTGGGAATTGATGGAGCTACACGGGGGCCCACCCGGTGCGGTTTCTGAAAGGTGTACGTTGTCTCAGGCCAGTCTCTAAACCTATTGCACCCACATGGGGCTTGGTGCTAGTTTTGGAGTCACTCTGTGCGGCTCCCTTTGAGCCTCTGGAGTCAGTGGATCTGAAGGTCCTCTCCTACAAAACCTGCCTGCTCATGGCTTTGGCCTTAGCTAAACATTTTGGGGACCACATGTTATCCGTACACGCTGCCTGTACTCAGTTCGCCCCGGGCGACTCGAAGGTGACTTTGTCCTTTGCTTTGAGCTGTTTCCCTTTTTGCCTCCTCCTTTGTCTTCTGAAATGCAACTGAGGTTACATGCCCTGTGTCCGGTGCGAGCTTTACGCACATACATTGAACGGACCCGGGATATCCGGTTATGTGACCAGCTTTTTGTCTGTTTTCCTAATCAGCTCGCGGCAGGGGGCTCTCTAAGCAGCATCTCTCCCACTTGATTTCGGAGGCTATCTCCATGGCAGCAAGGGACAAGGGTTAACTAGCAGTGTACGCGCCCACTCCACCAGGGGTCCTGCAGCCTTTTGGGAGTTGTTTGAAAGGTTGACTATAGGAGATATTTGTGCTGCGGCGAGTTGGGCATCACCACACACTTTTGTGAGGTTTTATTGCTTCGATGACACTGCTCCCAGTGTAGCCCACAGTATGCTTATGGCTGGGTCAGGGGGAAAAGTTATTAGGCTGCACGCCGTGTGCACAATGACCCAGACTGTCGCATCTGGCGGGGTCAGGTCTGGGTGGTGTGACATGGGCCGTTTAATTTAATATCCGTTAGGGTCGGCTTGGGGCGTGATTTTATTTCCCCATAGTATGTTGTACCGAAGATGACTGACTGAAAGGGAACGTTATGACTATAACTACTGATCCCTGAAGGAAGGACATGAGGTACAACACCTGTTTGGCTCCATGCCGCCCGTTCCTGGGCTCGGTGAAGAGCGTTATTAAATTGAAGGAATGAACCCGGGCCTCACGCTTATCACCTGTGGAAGACAGGCTTCCAGCGAGGCGTAGATTTCCTTGAACTTGTCAGGTGTGATTGTAGATCATTCAACTGAAGTCGAGAGGGTGCGACTCCTCCATAGTATTTTGTACCTCATTTCCCCTCCTTCAGGGAACAGTAGTTATAGTCATAACGTTACGCTTCTTTGACATTAGAAATGTACCAATTCCCATCCATTGATAAGAACATGTCCACCTATTGTAGGGCGTAGGCATAGAACATAAGAAAATAGAGGAAAACAGTGTTGTGTTTAGGTTTTTCTCCTAGATTATAGTCCTATAATCACTTCCTTGCCAGTCAGACGATGTTCATTAGTTTGTGCCTATCTCAAAACAAAAACATCAGCGAGAGAGTTGTTTGTGCAAATGACTGTTTATCTCTCGACCTGCTCTGCCAATTCCCAGGTGAGATTATAACGGATCAATTTCCTCCCTGTGCATTCAGGAATCTCAAGAATGGGGCACTACCTGTAAATCCAGCGCAGCACAATGAGAAAAACATAATAACATTTTATCACCTTTTAAACCCTCGGACACCCCTGCTATCAGGAGATCTCTCTCGCCTGCACCTACTCTCTCTTTCTGGCCCTTTCTCTCTCACTCTCTCTCTCCCCCTCTCTCTTGTCATCTCCCTCTCCATCTTCACCTTCTTCTCTTCTCTCTCTGTGCCTGTGCAGTGATGAATATGCAGTATTGAGGGAATAAGTGTAGGGTCCTTATTTGGAGTGAAGTGGGGACTGCTGTTGCGGCAGGGAAAGGCCCTTGAGATAGGAGTTTGTCATCTTTATATGGATTAATTAGGCTTAATTATGTTAAGCATACAACATCAATTTACAACATTACTAAACGTCATGATTCAGCTGCATAAATTAACTGTACAAGAACCCAGTGTCCTCCATATATGTTTTCATCAATGAAATTCAGTCATCCACACAAAAATTGTTGACAATTATTTCAATTAGCTTTTCAATGGATTGGTATGATTTCTTCTGAGTTATTATATGCGTTGTGCCTTGAAATTCCAGGTTGAACTTTAAGCGACTATAAAATGTCAGGGCCCGTATCACAAAGAGTTTAAGAGTACTGATCTAGGATCAGGTCCCCCCTCTTTTTTTTCTTTTCTTTTTTTCTATTAACCCATGGGATTAGTTGGACTATCATTTGTTTTTCAATAGGACAATGACCCAACACACCTCCAGGCTGTGTAAGGGCTATTTTACCAAGAAGGAGAGTGATGGAGTGCTGCATCAGATGACCTGGCCTCCACAATGCCCCGACCTCAACTCAATTGAGATGGTTTGGGATGAGTCGGACGGCAGAGTGAAGGAAAAGCAGCCAAAAAGTGCTCAGCATATGTGGGAACTCCTTCAAGACTGTTGGAAAAGCATTCCAGGTGCAGCTGGTTGAGAGAATGCCAAGAGTGTTCAAAGCTGTCATCAAGGCAAAGGGTGGCTATTTGAAGAATCTCAAATATAAAATATTGTTTGATATGTTTAACACTTTTTTGGTTACTACATAATTCCATGCGTTATTTCATCATTTTGATGTCTTCACTATTATTCTACAATGTAGAAAATAGTAAAAATAAAGAAAAACCTTTGAATGAGTAAGTGTTCCAAACTTGTACATACATTTTACATACACATTTTGCATAAATATTTTACATACATGGTACTTTTATATAGTCACATAACAATAATACATTACTAAACATAAGCTCTTTAATCCCACCCCTCAGCCACTCTCAGCCCATCCCACCTATCACCATAGACCACCCTCGTTTGGTTTCCATGTGCCATATATATTTTACATACATTTTGGACCTTCTAATCGTATAGTATCCACAGATTGTGAGCTAAAGATGAAAACCTTTCCTACAAGTATTATTATAGTACTTATTGACTGACTATGGCTTTCCAAATCGCCTAACACTGCTATTTGTAAGGTTAATTTTAAGTGAATGTTGTGATTTTTTAACCATTCCTGAACCTGTGACCAGAAACAAGCTACAGGGTCTCTTATTCATTATGATTTAAAAACTGATATTAGATCAGCACTCCTACTCTGAGATGCTTTGTGAAAACAGGCCGTGGTTTTCACCTCCGTCAGCAATAAAACCAGGCATCCCTCCTCTGGTTCACAACAAGGTTCAGGCAGGAAATCGCTTTTAAGTACAGTGTGGGAAAAAAGTATTTGATCCCCTGCTGATTTTATACATTTGCCCACTGACGAAGAAATGATCAGTATATAATTTTAATGGTAGGTTTATTTGAACAGTGACAGACAGAATAACAAAAAAAATCCAGAAAAACTGTTATAAATTGATTTCCATTTTAATGAGGGAAATAAGTATTTGACCCCTCTGCAAAACATGACTTAGTACTTGGTGGCAAAACCCTTGTTGGCAATCACAGAGGTCAGACGTTTCTTGTAGTTGGCCACCAGGTTTGCACACATCTCAGGAGGGATTTTGTCCCACTCCTCTTTGCAGATCTTCTCCAAGTCATTAAGGTTTCGAGGCTGACGTTTGGCAACTCGAACCTTCAGCTCCCTCCACAGATTTTCTATGGGATTAAGGTCTGGAGACTGGCTAGGCCACTCCAGGACCTTAATGTGCTTCTTCTTGAGCCACTCCTTTGTTGCCTTGGCCGTGTGTTTTGGGTCATTGTCATGCTGGAATACCCATCCACGACCCATTTTCAATGCCCTGGCTGAGGGAAGGAGGTTCTCACCCAAGATTTGACGGTACATGGCCCCGTCCATCGTCCCTTTGATGCGGTGAAGTTGTCCTGTCCCTTTAGCAGAAAAACACCCCCAAAGCATAATGTTTCCACCTTCATGTTTGACGGTGGGGATGGTGTTCTTGGGGTCATAGGCAGCATTCATCCTCCTCCAAACACGGCGAGTTGAGTTGATGCCAAAGAGCTCGATTTTGGTCTCATCTGACCACAACACTTTCACCCAGTTCTCCTCTGAATCATTCAGATGTTCATTGGCAAACTTCAGACGGGCCTGTATATGTGCTTTCTTGAGCAGGGGACCTTGCGGGCACTGCAGGATTTCAGTCCTTCACGGCGTAGTGTGTTACCAATTGTTTTCTTGGTGACTATGGTCCCAGCTGCCTTGAGATCATTGACAAGATCCTCCCGTGTAGTTATGGGCTGATTCCTCACCATTCTCATGATCATTGCAACTCCACGAGGTGAGATCTTGCATGGAGCCCCAGGCCGAGGGAGATTGACAGTTATTTTGTGTTTCTTCCATTTGCGAATAATCGCACTAACTGTTTGCACCTTCTCACCAAGCTGCTTGGCGATGGTCTTGTAGCCCATTCCAGCCTTGTGTAGGTATACAATCTTGTCATCCTTGGAGAGCTCTTTGGTCTTGGCCATGGTGGAGAGTTTGGAATCTGATTGATTGATTGCTTCTGTGGACAGGTGTCTTTTATACAGGTAACAAGCTGAGATTAGGAGCACTCCCTTTAAGAGTGTGCTCCTAATCTCAGCTCGTTACCTGTATAAAAGACATCTGGGAGCCAGAAATCTTTCTGATTCAGAGGGGGTCAAATATTTATTTCCCTCATTAAAATGCAAATCAATTTATAACATTTTTGACATGCGTTTTTCTGGATTTTTTTGTTGCTATTCTGTCTCTCACTGTTCAAATAAACCTACCATTAAAATTATAGACTGATAATTTCTTTGTCAGTGGGCAAACGTACAAAATCAGCAGGGGATCAAATACTTTTTTCCCACACTGTATGTCATTGAAAAAGAGAAAGGGAGAGCATTTTGTACTTTAACATCCTCAGTGGTGCAGGCCTGCCCCTGTATTAAGCTGTCATTTAGTCAGGCAAATACAATAAGTGCAGCGGATTAGGGTGACACAGTCATGCAGATAAGCAGACCGCTGGAAAACACAGCTCTGTCCACTGACACGGTAAATGCAGCTCTCCTGAAAAAAAATCGAGAGCGTGACCGGGTGGGTGAGCATACTAAACAGAGAGAACCAGTGAGTGACAGACAGCTTGTCAAAAAGTGCTCCCACCGCTTTGGTGCTCCACTGCAACCACGGCAACACAAGGGGCCAGATGATAACGGGAGTTGGAGGAAACAATTAGGCTTCCGACAGGTTCTAATGGATTGATTGGGAATAATTAGGTTCCTGTTTTTGTCCTTTTCCCATTTTTTTCTCCCTTTTTCCCAGCATGAGGAGTGTGAAATCCATTAAATCTCCGACAGCCGCCCAACCCCATTTGTGCTCTCAGGTGTTTCATTTCTCCACCACTTGAAGTGCATTTTTCCCCGTCTCTGAAGTTTTGGAGGTGTAGTTTGACGTAAATGTAAATGTAAATGTAGTTGTTTCCCCTATATTCACTGCTTGAGTGACCCCAAGTTAGAATTGCTGGGGCAATTACAGTTGAATTGCTGGCCACAATGTCTTGTTTGGATGCCATGCATTTTTTTTACCATCTCCTTTTACAATATTTAATCCTCTTTGAAATGTTACCTCAAATCACAATACTTAATTGAAAGTAAAATAATGTATGATTTGTTTTGCTTACCTGTTGAATAAAACACAATGATAGAAACAACAATCAGATCTCATACTAATCCTAAATAACACCCCTACTCTTTGGCTTCAGCCACAATTAAATATCAACCAAACCAACCAAAAAAATACTATCTGGAAAAAACTTCAGATGCCAGCGTGTGTGTCCTCCTTCCCTAAAATGGAGGGGCTGGCGAAAGGAGCCTTGAAGACTGACACTGCATCAGCCGGGGATTAACCATTAGTCTGGCAGCACTCGGCTAACGAGTGCCCTCTCCAGCATACAGAGTGACTGCTGTCTCCCGTGACAGTGCAGGTGTTACAGTGCCTTCAGAACGTATTCAATTACTTTTCCCACATTTTGTTGTGCTATCCTGAATTTAAAATGTATTTGAAAAGTGCCTTTATGTGATTAGCCAAAACTTATCATGCTTATCATCAAGTGTGTTTTATTTATCCATGTCCACCATCAAGCTGGCTCACACTGTAAAAAAGCCAACTTAACCAGTTGCTTAATCAGCGTTATTTTATGAGTTGAGTGGACTTCAAAAGGACAAGAATTTGAGCTAACGTGTTAAAGTTTGTTTATTCAACAAATTCTTCTCGAAGTGAGCTGTGAATTACAAATTCATGTTTGCTCAAAACATCATTATCATGAATTGTTTGTTTCAATACCTGTGTTTGTGCATGTACTTTGATTGGTTGATTAATCTTATGCTACACAAACATAAATAACATATATTTTTCTAAACTAATCCAATCTGTTAGTAGTTGGACTTATTGCACCCGTTACTGAGATGCTGTTCCAGTTTATTTGATTTAGGTAGTTTCAATAATTAATCTTCCCTACCCCGGCAGTCATTCTGAATGCAGGTTGCGGGTGATTAAAAGTTCAAATTGTTGGATATCCTCACTCTGGCTGGATTCTAATAGGAATTACACATCACTTTGCAAGCCAGCAGGCTTGATGTGGCCTGTAAACCAGGAGTTTCAGACCACTCTGTGCAGGGATGTCCCTAAAATTCTAAGTTGAGTGAATATACAATTCAACTTGAGAATGTATGTTGGTTCAGCTATATGCCCAAATATTGAGAAAGCTCACAATCCTATTACAGCTGGTTGCCTTACAATTTTACCTTTATTCAACTTCAATGCTATTTTTTTGAGCAAACTCACAATCCCTTTGCAGCAGGTTGCCTTACAATTGTACATTCAATCAACATATATTTTTTTAACAGTGCATTCGGAAAGTATTCAGACCCCTTGACTTTTTCCAAATGTTGTTACGTTACAGCCTTATTCTAAAATGGATTAAAAAATACATAATCCTCATCAATCTACACACAATAACCCATAATGACAATGCGAAAACAAGTTTTGACATTTTTGCAAATGTATTAAAAATAAAAAAACGTATTTACATAAGTATAGACCGTTTGCTATGAGACTCGAAATTGAGCTCAGGTGCATCCTGTTTCCATTGATCATCCTTGAGATGTTTATACAACTTGATTGGAGTCCAGCTGTGGTAACTTAAACTGATTGGACATGATTTGGAAAGGCACACACCTTTCTATAGAAGGTCCCACAGCTGACAGTGCATGACAGCGCAAAAACCAAGCCATGAGGTCGAAGGAATTGTCCGTATAGCTCCGAGACAGGATTGTGTCAAGGCACAGATCTGGGGAAGGGTACCAAAACATTTCTGCAGCATTGAAGGTCCCCAAGAACACAGTGGCCTCCATCATTCTTAAATGGAATAAGTTTGGAACAACAAAGACTCTTCCTGGAGCTGGCCGCCTGGCCAAACTGAGCAATCGGGGGAGAAGGGCCTTGGTCAGGGAGGTTACCAAGAACCTGATGGTCACTCTGACAGAGCTCCAGAGTTCCTCTGTGGAGATGGGAGAACCTTCCAGAAGGAAAACCATCTCTGCAGCACTCCACCAATCAGGCCTTTATGGTAGAGTGGCCAGACAGAAGCCACTCCTCAGTAAAAGGCACATGACAGCCCGCTTGGAGTTTGCCAAAAGGCACATAAATGCCTCTCAGACCATGAGAAACAAGATTCTCTGGTCTGATGAAACCAAGATTAAACTCTTTGGCCTGAATGCCAAGTGTCACGTCTGGAGGAAACCTGGCACCATCCCTACGGTGAAGCATGGTGGTGGCAGCATCATGCTGTGGGGATGTTTTTCAGAGACAGGGAGACTAGTCAGGATCGAGTGAAAGATGAACGGAGCAAAGTACAGAGAGATACATGATGAAAACCTGCTCCAGAGCTCTCACGACCTCAGACTTGGGCGAAGGTTCACTTTCCAACAGGATAACAACCCTAAGCACACAGCCAAGACAACGCAGGAGTGGCTTAGGGACAAGTCCCTGAATGTCCTTGAGTGGCCCAGCCAGAGCCCGGACTTGAACCCGATCGAACATCTCTGGAGAGACCTGAAAATAGCTGTGCAGCGACGATCCCCATCCAACCTGACAGAGCTTGAGAGGATATACAGAGAAGAATGGGAGAAACTCCCCAAATACAGGTGTGCCAAGCTTGTAGCATCATACCCAAGAAGACTCAAGGCTGTAATCGCTGCCAAAGGTGCTTCAAAGTACTGAGTAAAGGGTCTGAATACTTTTTGTTTTTAATAAATTTGCAAACATTTCTAAAAACCTGTTTTTGCTTTGTCATTATAGGGTATTGTATGTAGAATGATGAGGGGGGGAAAACATTTAATCAATTTTATAATAAGACTGTAACGTAACAAAATGTGGAAAAAGTAAATACTTTCCGAATGCACTGTATGCACAAGAGAAGGGTCATTTCAACACTGACGCTGAAAAGTCAGTAGGTCAGTGTTTGAAATTACACTCACTTTAGCTCCAACTGCTACTATCCACTCCATACACAGCCCATTCATCCAATAAAGATGCCATCCCAGTCCACACTCCCATTCTCCCATTTCCAAACAGCACTCAATCATAAAGGCTTTCAAATGGGGAAATACAATACCATTGATTTGATAAAAGCCTGCCTTTCCAAAATGTCTGCTTGACATCTCAGAGCAGAGGGCAGTCGTCAGTCCAAAGAGAGGAGAAGAAATGAGAAACGGACTGTTCCATCTTTTGCATTCTGGCCAAATAAATCTAATTAACTGAATACAAATGGTAACTTGGTCCTTTTTGAGCACACACACACACACATAGCAGCTCTAGCCAGTAGCTGCCAACTCCAGTGTCCGCTGGACATTAAACAATTAATGGCCAGTGAGGCATAGCACCCAGTACGGGCATGAGGCTAGCCGCTAGCCCCAGCTGCATCCTCCACATAACTACTGAGGTAGGATGGAGAAACAGGAAAAAAATCCACTTAACAACAACACACATTTCATATTGGCCATGCATGTCCATAAAATATAACAATTTTAATGAAACGTTATATTCTATCTTAAATTTTAAGTCCCTCCCCAAGTTTAGCTTTTCCCTCGGCAGATCTGGCACTGAATAGTCTATACAGTCATGAAAATGTTCACATTTTACTTACGCCCGGTGTTTGCCAAAAGCCAACCCCCCATTAGTTAGGGAATAAAGATACTTGTCAAGCTGTTCATTCAGAGACTGAGGGGGGCTTGTTTCCCTGCCAGAGTGACAGACTGGAACAAGGAAGCAGGATGCAAATCAAACAGAAAACACTTGCATGGATGATGACTTCCAAGGAAATGTAATGTGAAAATGCAGATGTTAATCTTTAGTGTGAGAGAGAAAAATGTGCATGGTCAAAATTATGTTTATGTACTTTGCTCATTCATATTTCAAAGTTCAACAAATGCCGGGGGGACTTAAATAGTGTTGGTTTTCTGTCTTTCTGATTATTTGGGAGAGTGTTGCTGAAATGCAGATGACTGACTGACATGACATTTATCAATTCATACAATTATTATTTAATGTAATACAATCTATGCAGAAGATCCTGATATACAGAAGGGCCTACTGCAAATGATACATTAACGTTTTGTAACTAATGCAAATTATTACAATGATAATAGTCACTTCTAACAACAAACGAGATATTTCCATGAGTTTGTCCAAGAATTAATAGTTTGATTTCAAAACATTTCACCGTACATGGAACCACCAAATCCGTACGGAGTCATGCATCAGAAATAAATAAGATGGACCCCAATCCATTAAGTATGATCATCTATTTCCATGATAAATAAACTATAATTTAAGTGATAAACTGGCCTAATTTTTTGAAGAAAATTAGTTATTGGCCCAGGGTCTCGGACGTAAACCCATTTTTGTCTGTTACTGGTTTGGAGAATCCACTCGCGCGCATTTATGATCCTCTGTGGGTGAGTGGAATATACTTTGATGTGCCCAGAGCGCCACCTTATGGGTGCACAACTCAGCAGACAGGGCGTCTCGAGCTCATGAACACTTTTGCAGCCTTGCTCATGCACGGGATAAGAAATTCAATCGCACTGAAAAAGTGTGATAATAATTGTGCCACATAAATAAAAAAGACTAACTTCAGAATAGGCCTTTCAGGCATACGGATTTCAACCACTGTCCCTGATCGCATTATCATTCATTTTCTTTTCTTATTTAGCTTTGTTTTTCTCCATTTTTTTTAACAGTGGATTTCATGGTCTTGTTCTATATGCCTATCGGATATTCAACAAGCCTACTTTTTGCATATTTTCCATTTTGAGAGCAAGAAGAACCTAACGGTGCACTGTGACAACAGTCTGATCCGTGGTATCAAGTTATTTTAACATTTCGTCCTACTATCGTAGCCTAATGTTAAATTGTTTAAATATAGCCTATAGCACAAATATATTTTCCAAGAAAACCTTTGCCACAATGAAGCAATGCATCTTTCTCACTTATTTCCGATCAAAAGATAATTTCGAATCGCAAGTAGGCTATCAATTTGGGAGGAACAGTATATGGCTACGTGTGCGTAGTAAGTAGGCTATATTAATTACTGTATGGGGAAATGTTATTATTTTTCTTAAAGTAGAGTTTATTCGAGTTTGTCCAAGTAGGCTATAATCAATTTAACGCATGATTAAGGTAGCCCTAATTTACTTATTATAACGATATCCTATAAACTACTCCGATTTGATCGCTGCTTTGCGTAATGGTAGATACTTATTTGTATCATACCGACTCTGCATTACCGATACACATCAACATTGTCGATATTGTCAATGTCATGTCTTACAATTGTGAAAATAATCTTGACCAAAACCACCCCAAATTGCGCGTTGAGTAACAAGTGCTTGAATGGCGTACATTTTGACAGTGTGTCTTTGTGTGTGTGTGTGTGTGTGTGTGTGTGTGTGTGTGTTTCGAGCGTGCGTGCATGCATGCGTGTTCAATTATGTACAGTAGCCTATTCGAAAATAAAAGTTGGAGACTCCGCATGAACTCCTATGGCATGCACCTGCCCACGGTCCCTTCCTCCTCGCGTATTGCCATTTCCAAAGCGCATTCTACTGAGATGAAAGTAATTCATAGAAACAAGAATTCCTAGAAACAAGAATAAACTTACCTGGAAAGAATTGTCCACATATTAAGTCCATCAGTTGAAAAAGAAGCGAAGCAATGATGTAGTTCCCTTTGTCCATTTTGGCAGTGACTATTTTACATGCTCGCCTCCTGTCCGTTTACTCGCTGACTGTATACACAGACAGTATCCTCGCATTTGTAATGCAGTGAGGGAGTACTGAAAGGCAGTAGACAGCAATCCCGGTTTGAATGTTTGGCTTCAATCAGTAACTGATGGCAAGCGGAGTTGAGATAATATAGAGAAGAGCGAGGAGAGCGGCACTGGATTCTGAGTCCCCCCGGGTCCCTACACCTGTCGTTCCAAAACAACGTCTATCTATGCGTTGGAGGCATGCCGTGTTAATGTCATGTCGGGAACTCGGACCTCCGAGTTAAAATCAACGTGTTATTTCCGAATAGCTTCCTATTGGTTGATTCTGATACTTCCCACGTGGGAAACTGGAGGATCAGCTTTCTACAACTAGTAGCCTAAGCAAGTTGGACATTTCTGAGTTTCCGACATGACGTGAATGTTATATTCTGCTGTGCTGGGGCGGTGTGAGTGTGTGAGTTGTTCCTATGGCAGTGCTGACACTCATGCCGCATTCACATCATGTTGGAAACTCGAAAAATTCAGACTTGCTTACCAGTTGTAGATAGATTAACTCGGAGGTCCTGAGTTTCCGGCGTGAACGCAGCATAATTTCAGATGCCATTTCATGCTGATGAATTACCTGATGCATGAAAAAAGTCACTACCTAGCTGATGGTAACATGTTGTTCATTCGACATGGAGGGATCCTTTTGTGTTGGTAAAATTAATTATGTCAGAAATGGTGGTGGAAACACCTTTATGCGCAAATATTAATATAATAACCATCATATCGAAGTAAACTTGGAGTCACGCAATGATATGTTGTATGGTCCTCCCACTACGACTCTGGAAAGCATGCAGTTTATTAGGCTACAAATTAAATAAATGATGATGAACTTCACGGGGTGGTGAATATGCAAGGTGATGTGCTTGATGCTCCTTTCCAATAAATATCAAGGGTCTTATTCTGCTGACATGATGATCGATGCTTGGCTGCCGTTTGACAAATACAAATAATATCGCTCTTATCCATAATAATCCTTAAGAGTCTATTGACACACCCGTGCATCAATATAAGTAACATAATAAAAAATTCCCATCAAAATCTGTCAATTTAAAATAGAGATATTCCGTTTTTTTTGCATGGGCTGTGTTTTAATCCAAGGCATCTGCCCATTTCGGCCTTAAGCATCTGCAGTGGAAGGTGACCGAGCTACAGCAGTGTTTGTCAGAGCATGAGACATCCCGAAAATCGGTCTTCTCAAGAAAACAAACCTTTCAAGTGTCACTGGACTAGTCTGAAGGTAACCCTGTACCAGTTTACAGTTAAACAAATTAATAGAAGTATGGAGGTAGTCGTTTTTGTGCCAACAAACAAATGGGTTAAATATGTGTCCAAAAAACTAAAATATTTCCTGAGCTTTTTTACATCTGCTAGATATAAGACAGACACTTCAAAACCGTATTCCTTATGATAAATTTTTTGACTGTCTGTTTTTCCATTTATGAATGTGTTATTCAATACGTTTTTATCAAATCATTTTTAAATATATTTTTTTATACCTACTGGGGTCCTAAAATTCAAAATCAAATAGCTAAAGGATCCATGGTATGACCATCTTAAAACAATTCTATATGTTAGCTTAATAGAATCCTCCCCCCAAAAGGCTTAGACTTTTAGAGGATAATCTCATAGGTAGCCTACCCACACTGTATCTGCCAGCTGTTGGCTAGAGCGCATGTGCCAAGACCAGAGTGTGCACATTTGCTATAAAACGCAACTGTTTTTGTGACAAAACCATCAGCAGAGTTGAAAACACGATGGAAACCCATTTAACTTGTATTTTTCATTCGGTACATTGGAATTTAACGGTAAAAGTTATTTTTATGTGCACAACGTCATCACGCACAGGTTTTATCCACAAAAAGTAAGTTTGATGGAAACACATCTCTGGAAATGAAAGGAAATTAGGAGACCTTTAAGGAAATGAAAAGCTGTGAAAACAATCCAACATGTTTCTGATAGTATTTCAGTTCGTCTTGGATCCATATATTTTGTGGATGAAAGTGAAATACTGTCAGCTTTAATGTCACTGAAAACATTAGCATGTTTAGGCTAGACAACACAGTCCCTAAGCGCGCATTCTCATTTTCTCAAGATGAAAAAATATATATATATTTCTCCACTCCTGTTCCCGCGACAAAATTAAAATTTGGTCTATAATTTTACTGCAAGAAACATTTAATTCTGCAGGAGTTAATACTGTATTATAATAGGCCACATGTGAAGCCTACAGTCAGTGTCCAGACTTGATATTATTCCAACTATTAGACTACTCTTCCCATCTGAACTTTAAAGGTGATACTATGAGAAACTGAGCCTGCGCAGACCTCGAAAAAGAACAATAAATAGGATAAGATGTTTACATGCCATAGTATCCCGTCTAAGATCAGCATATCCCAGGAATCTTATTTGGGTTCTCAAAACCAGGATAACAGCTTATTCAGACTATTGTAAATGGGAAATGATGTTTATATGCATCAACTCAGAAACATAATACTTGAGTATCCCGAATAATAACAAGATATTGGTGTGCATGTAAACTTGGTCACTGAGGATGTTTCCTGCGCCCGATTAAAGCTTCCCATGCTTTGATAACAACCTTTTCAACAGTTCTTTGTGAAAAAGTTACATTTTACGCACAGTAATTTCACAAACTTGTGTTGACAAAAGGAAAATAATTGATGTGCATAAAATATACAAAGAATTGACTTGCCACAGGCTTTGTTACGAAAGAAGGGGATTCATGCTTGCCACTTTAAAATTAGACTGCCTGAGTTAAAAAAATGAATTAGACTAGCAGTAGGCCTATTACTGTAAAACAAGGTCTGCATGGACCGCGTCCCAAATGGCACGCTATTCCCATATAGTGCACCACTTCTCTACTTTTGACCAAAGCCCTATAGGCCCTGGTCAAAAGTAGTGCACTAAATAGGGTGTAATTTGGGACGCAGTCAAGGTCTGTTGCATAGGGTGATCAATGGACAATGTCCATACAAATGGATACCGCCTAGCATATGTGGGAACATTCTTTCTCCACTCTTTCTCTCACTGGGTCTCAGGGTGTGCAAGGAATATCCTGAGTGGGCAAATCCCAGTTACGGTGTTTTATGGTGACAGTTAATTTATGATTTCATTATTTAGTGATGTAAAAATCAATGCCTCATTAAAGCACAAAGGTGCCTCTTTATTGCTCCCTGGCTCACCCTCTCTCAGTGTGCTGTTGCCTATACTAGGCTATTTACTGACTTCAATCTTCAATTTCAGTTATACTCTTTACAACTTTCCACAAGATAGTGCATATGAAAAGGGAGTCATGAGAAGATAAAGGCATCTGTAGGCCTCTTCAACAGTAGATTATGGATTTCAAAAGACCCATTGAAGAATAGCAACATCATTGGATTTGATTAGTCAAGACACAAAAGTAGGCTACTCTATGATTTTAGAGAGATATAAATCAGTAAACTGGCTGGATGACTGGTACTAGAAGATTTGTGTGCTTCAAGTGCACAATATTACCTCATGCTTTGAGGTATAACACTCTCCACCTGGGCTGTGGACTTGACCTGAAATTTTGACCTGAGCTAATAATCTAATTATTAATCAATCTATTAATACAGTATATATAGGCTAAAAGAACATTGGTTATAGGCCTCTGTTGTTGGCCCATTTCAAGGAAGTCAACATCATAAAGGTATCCTGTATCTGAGAAACATTGGATGATGCCCCCTACAGTTCAAGTGAGACTATGCAAACCAATCACTCTGCCAGATACCTTGAACTTATTTAAATTAAAATGAGTGCCGACAATGTGTATTCCGTTCAGCACAGGTGGCATCCGGTCTGTCTTTCAAACACCTTGACCGAAATATATGAATCAGGCACTGATGCCATCTACCATTTAGGGAGCACAGCATCACATCAACTTCAATCACATTCTCCTATTTCAAATATTCAGAAGACATTCCATTAAAACCAGAAAAGGAAGGAGAACCTCTATACCACCTGCATAATGCACAGAAGAATCCTCTACTGTAAAAATTTGAAACCTTATTCCCTCAGGATTGCGTGGCTTTATACTAATAATCTCACACTAACTAATGTAATGTCAGACATTTTCTCGAGGTTCTGAAGGTTCAGAAACACCTTTTTTTAGTAGCTAATGAGAGGCTATAGTTTGCATTCAGTATTCAGTATAGATACATTGAACAGCCCCATTTCTATGTATCTATATGTAAATCACAGTGTAGAGACAAGCAAAGGGTTGTCAACCTCACCAACCTGCCAATAGTTACGACCCCTGATGCGTCTGTAATATGTTTTACACCCTGGGGGTCACAGAATATTCTGGATTCATTCTTAGTATTGGATTGTCATAAAGAATTCACAACAGAGTATCACTGATGCAATATTAAGTCATACAAATTAAATGGCTTCTTTTTAAGTTATTTTTGGTTAGTTTAAGATTTACAGCAATTTAACTAAGTAGGCGTCCTAAGATGTGTGAAATTTAAGATGAGAAATTGGAATCCACATCAAAATATTCAGCTGTACGCTATTACTGTAGACCTTCTTAGAGCGTGAGAATGCATTGAACTTGTTAACAAAGTAGACTACTGGTGAATTTGACAAGGCCAAGAAGTTCATCTTTACTTGACTCACTTAAATCTTAAAATGGCTTCTTGAGAATGGTCTCACGGTGCACACGCACGATATGTCTTATTCACAAATCAAATTAAATACAAATGTATTTGCTGCATGCTTCGTAAACAAAAATGTTAGAATAACAGTGAAATGCTTACCTGCCCTTACCAACAATGCAGCGAGAAAAAAAGAGAAATAATAGAAAAATAATAACACGAGGAATAAATACAATGAGAAACGATAACTTGGCTATATACACGTGGTACTAGTACTGAGTCGATGTGCAGGTATATGAGGTAATTAAGGCAGATATGTACATATAGGTAGGGATAAAGGGACTAGGCAACAGCATAGATAATAAACAGTAGCAGCAGTGTATAGTATGTGATGAGTCAAAATAGTTAGTGCAAAAAGGGTCAATGCAGATAGTCCAGGTAGCTATTTGGTTAACTAACTAATTATTTAGCAGTCTCATGGCTTGGGGGAAGAAGCTGTTTAGGGTCCTGTTGGTTCCAGACTTGGTGCATCGGTACCGCTTGCCATGTGGTAGAAGAGAGATCAGTCTATGACTTGGGTGTCAAGAGTCTTTGACAATTTGTAGGGACTTCCTCTGACACCGCCTGGTATAGAGGTCCTGGATAGCAGGGAGCTCGGCCCCAGTACTGGGCCGTACACACTACCCTCTGTAGCACCTTGTAGTCAGATGCCAAGCAGTTGCCATACCAAGCGGTGATGCAGTCAGTCATGATGCTCTTAATGGTGCATCTGTATAACTTTTTGAGGATCTGAGGGCCCATGCAGAATCTTTTCAGCCTCCTGAGAGGTAATAGGCATTGTCGTGCCTTTTTCACGACTGTTGGTGTGTGTTGACCATGATAATTCCTTAGTGATGTGGACATCGAGGAACTTGAAGCTCTCGACCCTGTCCACTACAGCCCCGTTGATGTGGATGGGGGCGTGCTCGGCCCTCCGCTTCCTATAGTCCATGATTAGCTCCTTTGTTTTGCTGACATTGAGGGAGAGGTTGTTGTCGTCACCCGACTGCCAGGTCACTGACTTATTCCCTATAGGCTGTGTCATCGTCGTCAGTGATCAGGCCAACCGTGTCGTCAGCAAACAAAATAATGGTGTTGGAGACGTGCAAGCCTAAATAAGTTCAGGAGTAAAAATGTGCTTAACAAGCAATAATTATCACGTTTCAGGAGAAGACCCAGATGCAGACATTGTCGAAGTAACTCAAGTTTATTACAAAAACAGGGGGCAGGCAAACGACAGGTCAAGGGCAGGCAGAGGTCAGTAATCCAGATCAGAGTCCAAAAGGTACAGAACGGCAGGCAGTCTCAGGGTCAGGGCAGGCAGAGGTCAATAATCGAGGGTGGTGTGACAAGGTACAGACCGGCAGGCAGGCTCAGGGTCAGGGCAGGCAGAATGGTCAAAACCGGGAAAACTAGAAAACAGGAACTTGAAAAGGACAGGAGCAATGGGGAAAACGCTGGTAGGCTTGACGACACAAAACAAACTGGCAACAGACAAACAGAGAACACAGGTATAAATACACTGTAAACAGGAGACAAAGGGCTGTGAGACATGGGTTTGATCCTAGACACATGAAAAGTGGGATGTATATGGAGGGTACGGGGCAACAGAAGACGAACAGCAGAGGGGCTAATGATCTTGGAGATGGGAAAAGGGCCGATAAACTGGGGGGAAAGTTTGCGGGACTCCACCCGGAGGGGCAGATCACGGGTGGACAGCCATACCTTCTGCCCAAGATGATACCGGGGAGCCGGGGTCCGGTGGCGGTCCGCTTGACGTTGATACCTGGAGGTGGTCTTGAGAAGAGCCGACCGGGCTCTCCTCCAGGTACGACGACAGTGGCAGACAAACATCTGGCCCGAGGGTATGCCGCCCTCTTCCTCTTGCTCCGGGAAGAGCGGGGGCTGATAACCCAGGGAACACTCAAAGGGAAAAAGATCTGTGGCAGAGCAGGGAAGGGTGTTGCGGGCATATTCGACCCACACTAGTTGCTGGCTCTAGGTGGTGGGGTTGGCGGAGACCAGGCAGCGCAGAGTCATCTGCAGGTCTCGGTTGGCTCGCTCCGACTGGCCGTTGGACTGAGGGTGGAAACCGGAACACAGGTGAGACCCAATGAGTGTGCAGAACGCCTTCCAGAACCAGGACGAGAACTGAGGACCCCGGGGTTCGGCAGGGAACGCTGCGCCTCCCGGACATGCTTCGCTATTCCCCAACTACGACTGGCCGTTGGACTGAGGGTAGAAACCGGAACACAGGCTGGCCAACAACCCAATGAGTGTGCAGAATGCCTTCCAGAACCGGGATGAGAACTGAGGACCCCAGGATTCGGCTGGGAATGCTGCGCCTCCCGGAAATACTTCCCTATTCCCCAACTGAGTGCCATCGCCCAGCACGAGGTGGGAAGGATGGTCTCGGATTCCGGGTGTGTAGCCGCGGGTTTATAGCAGCGTGACAGCGCATCTGGCCTGACATTCTTCGATCCCGGTTGGTATGAGAGGGAGAAGTTGAACTGGGTGAAAAGCATGGCCCACCTAGCTTGCCTGGAATTGAGACGCTTGGCGGTGCGGAGATATTCCAAGTTCTTGTGGTCTGTCCACACAATGAACGGATGTCCCGCCCCCTCCAGCCAGTGCCTCCACTCCTCCAACGCCATCTTCACTGCGAGAAGCTCACGATTCCCCACATTGTAATTCCTCTCCGTGGTGTAGAGGCGATGGGAGACAAAGGCGCAGGGCAGGGATGTAACTTGAGGTCCAGGGCCGAACGCTGGGACAGGAACCCCCCCACTCTGACATCCGAAGCATCGGCCTCCACCACGATGGGAGCAGTGGTGAAACGGTGTTTGAGGTCCCAGAAACGCCCGGTCAGCAACTGCGGACCATGTGAACGGAACCTTGGGAGAGGTGAGTGCAGACAGGGGGGAAGCCAGGGTGCTGTAACCCCGGATAAAGCACTGATAAAAGTTGGCGGATCCCAGAAAACGTTGCAGCTGCTCTCTGGACGTAGGCTGGGGCCAATCCACCACCGCTCTCACCTTCCCGGGTTCCATCTGTACACTCCCTGCAGCGATGATGTAGCCCAGGAAGGGGATGGTGGAGCGATGGAATTCGCATTTCTCCGCTTTCACAAAAAGCTGGTTCTCCAGGAGGCGTTGGAGGACCTGTCGGACGTGGAGCACATGTTCTTGGGTGGAGCGGGAGAAGGTGAGGATGTCGTTGAGGTAGACGAAGACGAACCGGTTCAACATGTCGCAGAGAACATCATTAACCAGGGCCTGGAACACAGCTGGAGCATTGGTAACGCCAAATGGCATGACCAGATACTCGTAGTGACCGCTGGCCATGTCAGCGTGATGTCGTTGAGGCCCCGTTAGTCATTGCACAGGCACAGGGTTTTGTGCTTCTTCTCCACAAAGAAGAACCCTGCGCCGGCGGGGGAGGCAGAAAGACGGATGAACCCGGCAGCTATGGAGTCCTCAATGTAGGTCTCCATAGCCTTGGTCTCCGGACCCGACAGCAAGTACAGTCGTCGCCGGGGCAGAGTGGTGCCTGGGAGAAGGTTGATTCCGCAGTCGTAGGGTCGGTGCGGCAGAAGCGAAGTGGCCCGGGCCTTACTGAACACGTCCCGGAGGTCCTGGTGCTCCGCGGGAATGGCGGAGAGGTACGAGGCAACTTCCGAACCCCCAGGAAGAAGTCCCGGGGCAGGCTGCGCTGACTTCAGGCAATGAGCGTGGCAGAACGGGCTCCAGCCCATGATGGCACCAGGAGACCAGTCAATAAAGGGGTTGTGTAGCTGGAGCCAAGAGAAACCCAATACCACGGGTACCTGAAGATAATTAATTAGCAGGAATTGGATCGTCTCGCTGTGGTTCCCTGATACTCGTAGGTTGATGGGGGTGGTATTGTGGGTGACCCGGCCTATAGAGCACCCATCCAGCGCTCTAACGTCCATGGGAATGGAGAGGGGCTGAGTGGGGATGCCCAGCTCGGACGCCAAGGTAGCATTCATAAAGCTCTCATCGGCCCCAGAGAATTTGACTGGTTCCCCCACAGCAAGATGGCATGAAATGGGGTGCGAGTAAGGGGAGAGGAAAAGTTATCCTAAGTTCTCGCTCCTACCGGTGAGCCTGGTCTTTTAGTGGACAGGTGGACACAAAATTACCAGTAGTCCCGCAATACAGGAAACTCTTCGTGTGAAGCCTGTATTGCCGTTCGACTGGAGACAGCCTAGCTCCGCCTAGTTGCATCGGCTCAGGAAGAGGTGAATCGGCAGACTTCGGAGACTTTCGGGGGAAGTCGGGTAGCCTCGGGTTCTCTCGGCAACGGAGCTGTCAGGGACTTCCGGGATGCCTCTGAGCCGAGGTGGAATCCTTGCTCTCCTTCCTTCATTTTCGTAGTTGCCCATCGATCCGAATGGTGAAGGCGATGAGTGAGTCGAGATCCGTCGGTAGGTCATAGGCTGCAATCTCGTCGTTTAGTTCCTCAGATACTCTGTGCAGGAACGTGTCGAACAGCGCTTCCGGGTTCCAGGCGCACTCAGCTGCCAGCGTGCGGAAATCCACTGCATATTCTGCCACATTGCGGGATTCTTGCCAAAGCTGGAATATTTTCCGGGCAGCCTCTCTCCCAGATAATGGAACCTGGGGAAGGAGGAGGGCTGCAGCTCGATGATGAGCGAACACTGAGCGAGAAATGCCCGACAGGTTCCCGACTCTCCAGCGAAGCGTTCCGGGGGAGGTAAGCAGGGTTCTCGGGAAACCGGGGTGGCCAGGGAGGCCACGATGCTAACAGCCGTGTTACTGAGGGGCTGGGAGATTACCATCGTGGTAGGCTGCCTAACAGACAATCCGCGGAATTGCTCCAGCAATGTGTTAAACGCTCAGTTATGGTGTTCGGCCAAGGTATGGAACCCTTCCATGAGACCACGAAGCAACTCCTCGTGCCTTCCAATGGTGGCTCCTTGGGAGGAGATGCCGTTGCGGAGCTGGTCCGAGTCTGCTGGGTCAGTCATGGCCAGTTCGCACTATCACGTTTCAGGAGAAGACCCAGATGCAGACAGTGTCGAAGTAACAAAAGTTTATTACAAAAACAGGGGGCAGTAAAACGACAGGTCAAGGGCAGGCAGAGGTCAGTCGTTTTGAAGAATTTGGCAGTACTTCCAACAGGCCTCACAACCCGCAGACCACGTGTAACCATGCCAGCCCAGGACCTCCACATCCGGCTTCTTCACCTGCAGGATCGTCTGAGACCAGCCACCCGGACAGCTGATGAAACTGTGAGTTTGCGCAACTGAAACATTTCTACACAAACTGTCAGAAACCGTCTCAGGGAAGCTCATCTGCATCTTGACGTGACTGCAGTTCGGTGTAGTAACTGATTTCAGTGGTCAAATGCTCACCTTCGATGGCCACTGACACGATGGATAACTATGCTATTCAAGGATGAATCCCGGTTTCACCTGTATAGGGCAGATGTATAGCGTCGTGTGGGTGAGTGGTTTGCTAATGTCAACATTGTGGGCAAGCATAAGCTACGGACAACGAACACAATTGCATTTTATCGATGGCAATTTGAATGCACAGAGATACCGTGACAAGATTCTGAGGCCCATTGTCGTGCCATTCATCTGCCGCCATCACCTCATGTTTCAGCACGATAATGCATAGACGGCCCCATGTCGCAGTTCTTCCATGGCCTGCATACTCACCAGACATGTCACCCATTGATCATGTTTGGGATGCTCTGGATCGACGTGAATGACAGCATGTTCCAGTTCCCCCCAAAATCCAGCAACTTTGCACAGCCATTGAAGAGGAGTGGGACAACATTCCACAGGCCACAATCAACAGCATGATCAACTCTATGCGAAGGAGATGTGTCGCGCTGCATGAGGCAAATGGTGGTCACACCAGGTACTGAATGGTTTTCTGATCCACGCCCCTACCTTTTTTAAGGTATTTGTGACCAACAGATGCATATCTGTATTCCCAGTCATGTGAAATGCATAGATTAGGGCCTAATGAATTTATTTCAATTGACTGATTTCCTTATATGAACTGTAACCGAGTAAAATATTATTAATTAATATTTTTGTTTAGTGTAAATAAAATAAAAAAGCATCTTGTAGCATCATCATTTAATAACTTGTTTAATTATTTAATGCACAGTTTTCAATATTATAGTAATGGAGTTAAGTCAGAGAATTTTGCATTTTTCAAACACCTGAAACAGCGTTTTCCTGCATAGGTTATCTAAGCATACCTCTTTACCTGTTCAATTGTCATTTTTATTAATTATGGACTGTGATTTAAATGTTTATGTTTGTGCTTTTCTAATAACCAATTTCTGTGTTCTGTTTGTGCTTTTCTATAAACCAATTTCTGTGTTCATGCAAGTGACTGATTGAACGAATCCTCACTATCAGTATCTGCAATTTGGCTGTACACCCAGAACATTGTTTAGAGAAAGGGATATCTCAGTTTCAAGGTCTCAGCTCAGAGAGAAGAAGCCTCGTGAGGTATTGGTCTGATACATGCATGACCCACTATTGGTCGTCACATGAATGAAGCAAACATTAATTATTGTCACGCCCTGGCTCTGGGGACTCTTAAATGTTGAGCCAGGGTGTGGATTTGCTATGTTTAGTTTTTCTATGTTTTTGTTCTAGATCATTTGATCTATGTTGGCCAGGGTGGTTCCCAATCAGAGGCAGCTGTAGCTCGTTGTCTCTGATTGGGGACCATACTTAGGCAGCCTGTTTTGCACTAGTCTTTTTGGGATCTTGTTCCGTAAAGGCTTGTGTTGTTGTAACCTCAGGACTTCACGTATCGTTCGTTTTGTTGTTTTGTTCGTGTGTTGTGTACTAAATAAAATGTACGCTTATCACGCTGCGCCTTGGTTCCACGAGTCATCAGTCAACGTTCGTGACAGAAGATCCCACCATAAGAGGACCAAGCAGCGTGCCCAGGAGGAGAAGATGGCGATGTCGCAGGTGGGCAAATGGTGGTCTTGGGAGGAGATATTCGCGGGGAAAGGGCCATGGGCAAAGGCGAATGCCCAGGCAGGAGAGGAGACTGTGGAGGCGCGCTACAGAGAGGAGCAGCGGCAACGCAGAGGGTACCGGCCGGGGATGAAGCCCGAGAGACAGCCCCAATAATATTTTTTGGGGGGGCTAAAAGGGTGGTTGGCAGAGCCACGTACTGTGCCGCGAGTGTTCCGGCACAGTCCTGTACGTCCTGTGCTAGCACCACGCACGTGTCGTGCTAAGGTGGGCATGCAGCCAGGACGGGGTGTGCCGGCTCAACGCTCGTGGCCTCCAGTACCCCTCCTCGGTCCCGTATATCCTGCGCCAGTGCCACGTGCTGTAGCGCCAGTACGAGTGCACAGCCCTGTACGTCCTGTGCTGATGCCTCACACATATTGTGTGGAAATAGGCATTCAGCCAGGACGGGTTGTGTCAGCACTCCGCTCCAGACCTCCAGTCCGCCTCCACAGTCCGGCCCGGCCCGTTCCGGCTCCCCGCACCAAGCCAATGGTGCGTGTCGCCAGCCCGGTCCGGCCTGTTCCTGTCCCTCGCACCAAGCCAGTGGTGCGCGTCGCCAGCCCGGTCCGGCCTGTTCCTGTCCCTCGCACCAAGCCAGTGGTGTGCGTCGCCAGCCGGGTCCAGCCTGTTCCTGTCCCTCGCACCAAGCCAGTGGTGCGCGTCGCCAGCCAGGTCCGGCCTGTTCCTGCTCCCCGCGTCGTCAGCCCGGTCCGGCCCGTTCCTGCTCCCCGCACCAAGCCAGTGGTGCGCGTCGTCAGCCCGGTCCGGCCTGTTCCTGCTCCCTGCACCAGCACCAAGCCAGTGGTGCGCGTCGTCAGCCCGGTCCGGCCCATTCCTGCTCCCCGCACCAAGCCAGTGGTGCGCGTCGTCAGCCCGGTCCGGCCCGTTCCTGCTCCCCGCACCAAGCCAGTGGTGCGTGTGTCCAGTCCGGCACGGCCCGTGCCTGTTCCACCGGTGCCTGGTCCGGCACCGGTCAGCTGCTCCACTCCAGAGCCAGAGCAATCCGCTCCACCGGGGTCCAGTCCAGCTCCGGCCAGCGGGACCAGATCAGGGGCGCAACGGGGGGGTGGAGAGAGAGTGGTGGTCACGCCCGGAGCCGGAGCCGGATCCGCCTCCGAGGTGGAATGCCCACCCGGCCCCTACCCTCTTGTGTTTGTGTGGCGCGGTCGCAGTCCGCGCCTTTGGGGAGGGGTACTGTCACGCCCTGGCTCTGGGGACTCTTAAATGTTGAGCCAGGGTGTGGATTTGCTATGTTTCGTTTTTCTATGTTTTTGTTCTAGATCGTTTGATCTATGTTGGCCAGGTTGGTTCCCAATTAGAGGCAGCTGTAGCTCGTTGTCTCTGATTGGGGACCATACTTAGGCAGCCTGTTTTGCACTAGTCTTTGTGGGATCTTGTTCCGTAAAAGTTTGTGTTGTTGTAACCTCAGGACTTCACGTATCGTTCGTTTTGTTGTTTTGTTCGTGTGTTGTGTACTAAATAAAATGTACGCTTATCACGCTGCGCCTTGTTTCCACGAGTCATCAGTCAACGTTCGTGACAATTATGAATGATGAATAAGCTAAATCATGCAAATATAACTTGTCAGTATATAAGGGAACTAACGGGACTGCCCCGTTAGAGCTCTTGACAGACGTTCACTATGGTGCATCAAGTTTGTTGGAACCTCTCCAGCGAGCTGATAATAAACAATGATTCATTTAATATTGACCTTGAGTGTCCCTGTGTAGTATTTCCACAACAGCACATTGATTCTTTAAGAACTTTTATGCTTTATGAGTTTAGTACAACTGCTTTACTGGAATATAGTATCATAAACCAAGAATTAAAGCAATTTATGTATTTTCTAAAGTGTAGCAACCTTGCCAGCAGGCATGCCAGCTAAGATAGACAAGCTACTCTAACTTGATTGATAGAGGAAATGGCTTGGCAGCTAGTTATGAGGTTGGGAGATTGGGAACTTATCTAGCTGGCTAGTTAAAGCAAACATCATGAAATTGCTAGGTGGCTAGTATTACAGAGAAACAACAAAACATCAAGAAGGAATCAATAGCTTGATCAAATTCATCTACAAACATACCTCCTGCGAGTCCTGCCCGTCACCGGCAGCTAAAATCAAATAAAACGCAGTGTGTTTCCCTCGACACTCTCTCCTCCTCCACTGACGATACTGTCTGCATGCACTAGAGTATCATTTAGAACCAATTAGTACACTGGAATACTGTCTATAGAATAAGGTGCACTGTCTTTGTTAAAAACAATATAAGGAGAGTGGAGAGTTGTTTTCTAAATATTGATCATGAAGCCACAAATACATAGCCTCGTACGACCATCCTGATCTCGCAAGCCTACATTCTATGAATACATGTAGAATGTAAGATCGTGAGATCGGGATGGTCCTACGTGGCTTACAAACAAGCTTCCTAAAATATATAGATGGAACAAGTCAAGTGTTATAACATGTTGCTTTTCAGATGTAAAAAACTACAGCTATTACATTACGGGTATTACAAGTTACCAAAACTAGTTGAGTAACGATATGGTAGAAGGCATGTGAAGCGTTGTCATGATTGACAAAGTTATCCACTCCATGACCATGTCCTCAAATGCATGTAATGCTATCCACCAAATGCCCCTGTAAGTAGCACTAAGTCACTCTTCTAATGAGATTCCCATCCACAGCTGTGATTAGCACTTTACCCACCATAGATTAGACTGCCACTATCTGTTATAGTGACTTTATGTAACAGGTGTCACTATGCTGCGAAGAGTATCGCTTCCTTCACTGTCTCCTTGCCAACTCACGTGACTTCCCGGCTTACAAACCAGTTGCGAAAACGTACAGTATCAAATCAGGCAGCTCCATTGGCAACATTTCAAGCTGTGGAGTGAGTATACAGCACATTCTTAACTCTGTTGCACGTATGTCAATATATCTCTGAGATGTTTCCTGCTTGGTTTTTAACTCAGAGTTATTTTCCATTCTGTATAACTTATTCATGGCAGCACTTTGAGTGAAATGCTTTCACTGTAGTATCAGTGCTGATGAATCTGTTTCAGATTTTTCTTCAAATCATCAGTGAGGAGACTGCAATCCACACTTTGGTTTTTGATGCCACTAACTGCTTATATTACCATCTTTTGGACCAAAACCCAATTTAAGTCAATGTATTTTAAATTTCATGCCATAATCATCTCTTAAATAGATTTTGTTGTCTGACAACATACTTTGACCAGGGCGCTTAGGGAATAGGGTGCCAAAGGGCTCCGTTCAAAAATAGCGCACCTTGTAGGGAATAGGGTGCCATTTGGGACACATCTTGACATTGGTTTTTGGTCCGAAAAGAATTGCGTCTAACATTACATGGTTGCTAAACTGGGTGAGTTAAGTCACTAAGCCCTGAGTCCATGATCATGATGAGTCCATTAATACCAACTGGTTTCCTTCCTTGCCTTATTGACCAGCAACTGATTTAGACCTTGGAATCCGTTGCTGATTAGACTCGGTATATGTGGTCTATCTGGCAAGCCAATATAAAACAACTGATCTGAAATAGCAGACATTGTGGCCTTGTTCGGCTAGATTTGAAGGCCCCTGCACATGCAGGTGTAGAGTGAAGCTGCCCCTAGAAGACGCCGATCTTGGGTCAGTTTAGCATTTTCCCAACTAATGGTTAAGGTTAGGATTGGGGGAGGGCAAGCTGATCCTAGATCTGTATTCTGTACCTAGGGGAACCTTAACCCCTGAGCACATATTACGCTGTATGGCTTTGCCCTCCAACTTCCAACTTCCTATAGAACTCCCTCTCTTTGACAGGTAGTATCTGTTCCTTTCAGTCGTTATGACACATCCTCTTCCTCTCCCTGAAAGCACATCTGTAAGTGTGATCCCACTGAGCAGGTTTGGTGGCCCTCTGTGTCAGCATTTTATGCCTGCAACATTACCTCAAAGAATAGTGAACACACACACAGGCAGAGATAGAGAGAGAGAGGGAGAGGAATGCCTGGCTATGCAATATGAAAGGAGAAGGTGAAAAATAAATATAATTTGTATCTGATTTTGTCTCGACACCAGTTTAAGTAAAGCGAAGCAATAACATTTGGTGGGCTGTTCATTGCTTCACTTTGGGTTGGAAAAAACATACTGAGTAATAATTTTTCAGCCCGCCAGTTGTTTCACATTTATCTATTTTGTATGTAATCTTTTGTGTGCTGTTATTGTACCATTGCAGCCCAGAAGTGAATGTTATAGATTGTTCCACTGCTTCTATTTGGAGTGTATTGGATCTCACTACCCACTGGGCACACCACGTCATTTCAACGTGGAAAATTGAGTAACGTTTGGTTGATACATTGACCAATGAGATTCCAACCTATTTTCACCCACTCAAAAAGACAGTCAAAAGTTGGTTGAATTCCCAATGTGTTATCACAATGGTTTCAACCATCTAAAAGCACAACCAAATTCCAATGGAAAATCAACGTCTGATTTGTTTGTTTAGTTGTCAACTAAATGTGTTATCACTGCGCTTTCAACCATTTAAAAGCACAACAAAGTTCAAATGGAAATACAACGTCAGATATTTTGTTTATGTATACAACAACTTAATGTGTTATCACTGTGCTTCATCTAATAGCACAACCAAATGACCTGAATTGCAGTTGAGGTTACATTAAAGTACATGGTGCAAGTGATCAATGCCGTTTGAGATTCTGTGCAAATTATTATAGCAATTGTGAAGATTTCCACAGACCTGCGACCCTGAACATGTACTCTTTATATGATTACATAAGAAGACATTTATTGTTACAGTTACCTCTATGTGGTCATGGATGTGTTTTTCATGTTAAGGTTGAATAAATGCTGAAGGGATAGCTGTAGATAGATCAACTCTCCAGTAGGAGGTGCTGCCCAGCATTTTTCTTTCTCATAGTGGATATTACGCTGAAGTTCTGATGTTGTTTCAAAGGTACAAATTCAACATGTTTTATACAAGGTTTGTCGATGTTGAAAATGTGTTACATAATCCTGCGGTTGAAATTTTACCCTCAAAACAACACGTAGAATCCACGTCACAATACTTTGACAAATTATGTTAAAACACTGTTGATTCAACCAGTTTGTGCCCAGTGGGCAATGTCTTTTCTCAATAACATCTTCTGTGTTTACTGCAACTGCTGTACACAAATACATGGTTTACAGAATATACCTGTTTTGGGTTTTCACTGGAACTGTTTGTTTTAGAAACGATATAAATAAGTTCAAAACCCACTTATTTTAAACTGAACCTCCATCAACCTCAGAAGCGAATGTACATCAACTGTGTGATCAGAGTCGATCTCGTGTCGTCAGCTGCAGCTAAAACCTGGACGTTAGCCCTGGGGTCTCAGGGTGCTCACCCACAAACGTAGCTCTTTGAACAACCTCCACTACACACACTGCTGCCATGCATGAAGCTACACACACTCCAGGTTCCTGACATGCATGGAGGCTCTTGAGTTGACCCGTCAGCTCTGGGTTGTTAGGTGTTGGACAGCAGAGCAAGAGGCTAAAAGGAGAGTTGGCAGGACTCCTAAGAGATCATCTTATGGCTTGGTCAAGCCATTCATGTGCCAAGAGGTTGGTCAGTTTGGACACCTTCTGCCTTGAGAAAGAGAGCGGGAGAGAGAAAGGTAGAGAGAGAAAGAGGCGAGGGGAAGAGAGAGGGAGATAAAGGGGAAAGAGAGAAAGGGTTGGGGAGAGGGAGAGAGATACGTAGAGAGAGAGAGACGTAGATAGAGAAAGCGAGAGACAAAGATAGAGCGAGAGAGGGACAGGGTTTTTTATCACTTGGCAAGCACAGTGCTCTGATGCCATGGCTGAGGATGCACACAACAAGCACTTAGAAGCAGCCCATGGCCTAATCCTCTTTCTAATACTAATCCCCTCCTACTCCGACACTCTCAGTCACACCTCTCCTCACGGCACCACCTTTCTTGCAATTCTACTCATTTTGCCATGGCTTATGCTGTGTTCTTATGCTATCTGAGTGACTATAACAATATCAATGGGGACCCCATGCCATGACATTTTCAGATTCTTCATGACTGTCTAGTTTTTATTCTGGTGATTGTTAGTTCTCAAAGATGATTTTATAAAAAAAATGTATAGCTCCATTATCTTTTCTGCATACTTTATATCTGGTTTTAGTCCTTTAAGTTCACATTGAAAACGTTTTACCATCCCGAAAAAAATATTATTTAGCCTCTGCTAAATTAATATAGGGAAACACTGGTTGAGTCTGAAAGTTTTCCACCGAGCGGTGGTGGCATCACAGGGGCAGCAGCGCCAGACTTGTCACCCAGCATTTCACAATGCGACACAAGGTCACATCCATGGTGGAATGGTGCCGCTGCTGCCCCTGTTGTGCAAGAGAAACCTGCAGCCCCAAATCCCTCTCGCAGTCGCCTTGTGCTGCCGAAAGTCCCCATCGTCATTAATTAAGGGCCCATCACACACACACAGGCAGCCACCTCTATGCCTAAGCAGATAAAGGATTATCCCGTTTGAGCTGGGGTGTTGCAGCTGAGCCGACTTTCACAGCCTGACAACGACACAGGGCTAGCCCCAAGAGCACAACATGGGCCATGATGAATTTACCAAGCAAAGCTTATCACCCCTCACCTCACTCCTTTCATAGCCACAATAAGTGAATGGAGAAGCAAATAAAGACAATGTCACTGTAAGTCATTGGGCTACATCCATAGAGGGTCAGACGAGATGGACACAGTTCAGTGTTTGCATTCATTGAGTGTTAGGCTGCATTTAGACAGGGTGTGTGTGTGTGTGTGTGTGTGTGTGTGTGTGTGTGTGTGTGTGTGTGTGTGTGTGTGTGTGTGTGTGTGTGTGTGTGTGTGTGTGTGTGTGTGTGTGTGTGTGTGTGTGTGTGTGTGTGTGTGTGTGTGTGTGTGTGTGTGTGCGTGTGTGCGTGTGTGCGTGTGTGCGTGCGTGCGTGCGTGCGTGCGTGTGTGTGTGTGTGTCTGTATGTGGCTTGAGATAGCAAAGGTCTCAACCCCACAGAGATCAGGAGGTAAACAAACTCAGCTGGAGTGCAACACACACACACACACACACAGCTGTGAAACAGCACATTAGCTTGACTGCATGGTTCAGGGATCACGGCCTGAGGAAGAGCAGGAAATGGGTCTGCCCCTGGCCAGGAGGAGGAGGCTGATTGAGGGAACACAACACCCCATCACCATCTCTACGTCTGTGTCCCAAATGGCACCCTATTCCCTATGTAGTGCACTACTTTTGACTAGGGCCCTAGTGCACTCTATAGGAAATAGGGTGCCATGTGGGACACAGCCGTTCGTTTAGGCGCTGCTGGCTGTTATTGGATGCCATCTGGTAAAGTGTGGCTGCCTCTCACCGACAGTGAGAATCCTGGAGGATGTGCCACCAAGGAGTGTTTGAGGAATATGAAAGCGTGGTTAACATTTCACAACTAAGTGCTTGAAATCTTCTTATTTGTTGTCACAAACACACAAAAATCATTGTAGCATCTTCTAAGCAAATATAAGTGGATATTGCTGAATGATTTGGCAAGTGGATATAGCTAAATGATTTGGCAAGGATCAAGAAATGTGAAAATAGCAGAAAAGTTAGAAGTTGTTCAACTCCTCAAAGAGGAGCACAAATGAAAATGAAGGATTTGAAGTGTGTTTGTTTGTCTTACAACTAGATCAGATGGTGCCTCCTCAGACCCAGCTTCATGACTGATCTCTTGCCAGTGAGGGGCCTGCCCATGCTTAGAGCCCCAGCAGGAGGCCCTCAGAAGTGGGCCAGTCAGCGACTCTCACACCCCCTCAACGAGAACCACGACACCCCAAAGCCTCTCCTCGCCCACCTGTCCCACTCCTGACATTTGGGGAATCTTTATTGCCTTATCCCGCTTTGAACCAGAGACTCAAAGCACTTGGATGGCTGATGCTATTATGCAAATGAGCGTATGCCGGTATAAAGATGCCGCGGCGAGCGGGCGGTCTGACAAACGACCCCAGCGGAAGCGTCTACCAGTGGACTCGGTGGGGTTATCGATCAGCTGACACCCTCCTCGCTGATATATCACTTCCAAGAGGCTTGCCATTCCTGGTCGATTGGGTACAGGCTTTTAATCTAGCAGGCCTCGGCTTCTCTGACTGGCACCATGGCGAAATGTCAATCTCCACGAGAGCTACGGGGCGCCTCAGCTTGTGATGAACTCTTCATTTGGACTTTCAATTTCAATCGATTGCTTTCCTCTCTCCTCAAGCCGTACAACACTACACAGCCACCACAGCAAATCTGCCAAAACTTTGTCTGAGCAGACAAGAGTCAGATACCAGCTAATGCGAGCTACTGTTCTCAGAGCATTTGACTGCAGGCTGCCAAATACAGGGCAATTTGTTCTGGTGGCAAATGAGGTGGTTATCAAATTGCTTTTTCAGCTTAAATGTGAAAACGTTAACATTTTCTGTGCCTGTGTGTAGAGAACTGGACTAGCGCACCTTTTTTCCAATGGATCCAGGATACCTAAAGAAGTAAAAAAGGCCATTTGAGTCTGCGGTTTAATTTAGCTCTTTATGTGAGTTTCTGATCTTTCCATTATTATCCCGTTTCCATGAAATAAGCTATAAATCACCTTATGAGAAGGACAGAAGATAGCATTTTCTACAGGAATTATGTTCTCTGTTATTACTGCACTGGAACAAAATCGAAATTAACCTTATAATAATTTCATTCAGAGAGAAGAAAAAAATAGTATGTTTCATATCATTCACAGTCCTGGGGGGGTAGTGGAGGGCTCGTTTTATCTGGCAGTACAGTAAAGTTTTACCCTCTTAATTCAATTTCAGTTTCACATTTATAATTGTGCTGTCTGTTGAAAGGGACTGCAGCTCAAAGTTCATTTAAAATGAACAGCAATGAAGTCTGTCTCCGTGTCCTGCAATGCCCTCTTTCTGTGTTATCAGATTCTCACGGTCTCACTCACTATGAGCAGGTGGGTGTAGATTAGTTGTAACATGATAATAAGATCAGTCTTGTTTGTGTGCCATACTGCGTATTCAAACATAGCATTCCATGCATCCTCCTAATCATGCATAATTATTATCTCCTTTACTAACCAATTTCTAAGAAAATCATTTGTGAGGATAGGAGCTATAGAGATGAGAAAACATTTTGGAATCCATAGAATAGCGTTGGGAATAGATACTTCCTGAGTAGCCAAAACTTCCTCATCAGCCAAGTTGACTTTCACGCATCTCTATCGAACACCATTTTGGACACGAGGATGGTTAGGACACATTTTTGGATGCGGCTTCTGTCCTCATCCCTTACCAAAGTTCGATTGTCCTCATTCTGCTGAACCACAAACCTTGAACACCTACTGGGTTGACTTTTGTCAGCCAATAAGGAAGTATCTGTTCTCTAGTAATCCTAAGCTCACCAGACCAGACATTATGCTCTACTTTACACGCTCTCTGTCTCCTCATACAGTACGTGCCTCTATCTTACAGATGGTCTGCGCCTCATGTGATTCCCAATGAACTATAAAAAATTTGTACATTTTCCAGAGACAGATTACCAATGAAGCATTTAATGCAAAGCACACAATTAATTGAAGTCATTACTTGTTCTTGTTCCAGAATACATGGGCACAGTAGTGCGTCATCCAACCACAACAATAGTGAAACTGATAAATGCGGGGTGGAGCATTTCAAATATGGGGTGGCTATTCTGCTACTTTATTTTGATGAGTAATTCATTTTGAGTAATTCGTTGACGGCGCCAGCTCTGTTATAGTTCAGTGTGACTCTGGCTGACATTAAGAGACGTGGCAGGCCCATTTGTCTACATAGCAGTGAAATATAAATACACTTTGGGGAGCTGTGTATCTGTGTTGCGCTCCTCGGGAGAAGGAGAACTCAACACATCTCTCACTCATGCCAATAGCTAATTGATTTGGCTGGGGCCGATCTGCTGTACTTATTCAAGTCGTTAATTAACTTAACTTTTAATTTGTTTCCGCGAACTGCCTCTCTGAACAAAACTGACAGAGCTGAAACTACCATAGATAACGGCAAGCTCCTGTTTATTGCACACATTCAAAATAGTCTCAAGCTATTACATTGATAAGGACTTGATTGTCCCCTAAAGCCATAATCATACAAAACACCACATCGAAAAAGTATTAGCTCTAATACCCACAAATGTAATCTAATATATCATTTTACAGAGGTGTTGGTACTTAATTGGACCCTGCTACAAAGCAAAATTTCCTTTCCTGTCTAGATAACGGTGTTGACTCACACTTTCATACCACTCATGACAAGACAATGGGGAGTCTGTAATACACAATTAATGCAACAGCTTTGGGCAGTTTGAGTCACACTCACAATAGGGTGCAGGGGGTTCACGCTGTTTTTAATTTTTGAGGACAGCATTCAAATATGAAAGTATGGATGAAAAAAATATGAAAGTATGGATGAAAAAACAAGTGAAATGTTTAGTGATGAACAACTTCATAAGCTGCTTACTGGTAAGACTAAGGAAGTGATTAGGGCGTGCCAGCGGAGTGTCAGGTGTAATCGCACTATATTTCCTGTTTAGCTGATGTCTTACTCTCAAGGAGAAGCTCTCCTGCTGGTGCCTCCGAACAAATGATTAATATTGCTGCTGACATTTCTCATCTCTGATTGGCTCCCCACTGCCAAACTTTCTCGATGTAGGTTCCTAGCTTCTGTAATGTTCACTTTCTCTGCAATTACATTTTGAGGTGACACATTTCACATCACTGATATGCAGACCTATTCTAATAGTTATATAAAATATCTATTTTACAGATCCTTGTGTTCATTTGGACCTTTTCTGTTGGTATGGTAACCTGAGCACCAAACAACAAAAATAGACTGACAAGAATTGTGAAATGAAGCTGCAAGACCACTGGGGTGGAACAGAGATATTTAGATACATTGATTCAGAATCTCCCTATCGGGGACAATAAAGTTTGATTGATTGGTAATTTGGTTGATTGATGTTTATAATATCAAATTTCTATTCTATGCATCCTCTATGTATCCATTCTTGCATTAACATTTGACACAAATCAGTGTAATGATCTCACTTGTGTCTGCATTGACATCCTTTGTACATGTTAAAGACATGGATGATTATATCACAAGCAACACGCTAAGATGCATGAATGGTGGAAGTCAGACATCCCTTAAATTAAAGCCAATAGAAATAATGTAATTTTGAAGGCACTGTTTCTCCCATTTTTCATTATCTGGAAGGGTTGGGATCAATTATATTTACATTCCTTCAATTCAGCAAGTAAACTGTAATTCCAATTCCAAATTTTTCTCATTGAGAAGCATAGAGGAAAATTTGAATTTCACTTTACTTCCAAAATGTATTCAATTGAAATGGATGTTTACATTAAATTAAATAAATAATTGTTTGACAATTTATTTTGTAAGTCTGCATATTGTCTGTTTTACCTGAAAGCATTTTCCTATAGGCCCTACAGGACGATAACTATTGTCACTTGTATTTTTGACACATAAGACTGTGGAGTGGAAACTAGAGAAACATTCAGTGAAACACTTATATTAAATGCCAAACAACTGGCATTAGGTCTAAAGCTACAGTCCAGCTCTAGGAAGAGTCTTGGTGGTTCCAAACTTCTTCCATTTAAGAATGATGGAGGCCACTATGTTCTTGGGGACCTTCAATGCTGCAGACATTTTTTGGTACCCTTCCCCAGATCTGTGCCTCGACACAATCCTGTCTCGGAGCTCTACGGACAATTCCTTCAACCACATGGCTTGGTTTTTGCTCTGAAATATACTGTCAACTGTGGTACCTTATATAGGCAGGTGAGTGCCTTTCCAAATCATGTCCAATCAATTGAATTTACCACAGGTGGACTCCAATCAACTTGTAGAAACCTCTCAAGGATGATCAATGGAAACAGGATGCACCTGAGCTCAATTTCGAGTCTCATAGCAAAGGGTCTGAATACTTATGTAAATAAGGTATTTCTGTTTTTAATTTTTGATAAATGTGCAAACATTTCAAAAAACCTCTTCACGCTTTGTCATTATGGGGTATTGATGAGGAAAAACATTAATTTAATCCATTTTAGAATAAGGCTGTAATGTAACAAAATGTGGAAAAAGTCAAGGGGTCTGACTACTTTCCGAGTGCACTGTAACTGTGTTACAGTTGGGGGAAATATATATATTTTTTCTAACATAGGTAGCATGGTAGGTAGCTAGTCTAGATAGCTAAGTTGGCTAAACAACTACAGGTAGCTCAGTCCTCCTGAGTGGCGCAGTGGTCTAAGGCACTGCATCGCAGTGCTAACTGTGCCACTAGAGATCCTGGTTCGAATCCAGGCTCTGCCGCGACCGGGAGACTCATGGGCGGTGCACAATTGGTCCAGGGTAGGGGAGGGAATGGCCGGCAGGGATGTAGCTCAGTTGATAGAGCATGGTGTTTACAACGCCAGGGTTGTGGGTTCAATTCCCACGGGGGGCCTGTATAAAAAAATATGTATTCACTAACTGTAAGTCGCTCTGGATAAGAGCGTCTGCTAAATGTAAAAAATGTAAATGTAGCCATATCTATGACAAAAAAATGAGGAGGTTTTATAATCGGAGATCTATTGTATCTTTAATGTAAAACCTTTTATATTTTTAGTCATAGATGTGGCTACTAAACAGCAAGCTATAACATTACAACCTGCCACCTAAAACTAGGTTTACCAGCAAACATTAGCACATGACTGGAGTTGGCTAGCTAGTTATCCTGGCACCTGCTAACTTATTACTATGCGCCAGGCCTCCCTGAGACACACTGAACTGTACTACACTGTTCAACCTGTATTACTTTTACCATATAACATTCTTGTTGAATACCCAGTTCTCTTTTTGATTTAGCATTAAATATTGTACTTTACATTTTGACAAATAAACATTATTTGGATATATCTGAATGTCTAACATCTGTTTGATGCTACAGAGCCCTGAACAGCTTACATAAATATATTCTGTGAATCCCTGACCAAGGTCCTTCATGCCCAGTTGCTCAGTTTGGTCGGACGGCCAGCTCTAGGCGGAGTCTGGGTGGTTCCATATTTTTTCAATTTCCCAATGATGGAGACCACTGTGCTCTTGGAAACGTTCAACACTCTAGAAATGGTTTTATAACCTACTCCAGATACAGTGTGACCACAGTTTGGGCGGTAAAAAAAACGGAGCTACTGTGGTATCGCGTCGAATGCTGGTGGGTATTGCTGTCAATCAAAGAATCCGCTTAGGCTGCACCGTGTTTTAGAGGCTTTTATTAATATCACGAGGTTACAGCATAAGTTACAGACCCGCGGTGTCTGGAGAAGTCCCGTCCCAAATTAATCTGAATGCTTCTGACTTCTCCTTTGTCTAGCTCCTACTTATAAACAATGGCAAAAATGGGTTGCTCCCTTTTTCGTCCAATCACCTATCCCCCCTGTCTCCAACACACTTCCTGTCTGTTGTATGTGGCGTTACACTAAAACATTCCCTCTTGATACTAAAATCAACGTCCTCTCTGGTTCCACTTAAAACATTAACAACGTCATAATCTTCATACACGACACTACTCACTCCCCATGCGTCCTATCTGTACGAGCATGCGCCTCTCATAGAAATGAGTGATGCATGGCATTATGAAAAGCTGCAAAATGGGTTCACATGGCTGATAGCCTGAGACAGCGTGACAGTCAAATAAAACCGATTGGAGAGCTCACAACTGGGCAAAAAGGTAATGCTCATTTGAGAAAGCAACACAGAAACAGATAAATTAGAGACAGATGCCCTTCACCCCTTTTTATCGCAGAATTGTGATCTATAATTAATGAACATTGACACTATTGTGAATCTTGAATAACATTTTTAAGTTAACAATTGAAACAAATGTAAACACTTCACTTCAATTAATCAAGATTAAATGAATCAACATATAATTTCAAAATGTACAAATAAGCTAACACGTTTGTAAATGTTAGACACAATGTTCCCTCTAATTTTTTTCGGCACTGAGCACATTTCAGGTCTGCTGAGCGCAAACTTCAACATTGTGAAAATCTGTGCAACTTCCAACGTGTGTTTACTGTGAACACTGAGGCTGTACCCGCTTTAAGTTACAGTTTTAACAGTGGCCATGTAGGCTACTGTGGCTATTTGATCATAATGTAGGCCTACCAGAGTGGCCTACCATAAAAAACAATGGAGAAAATGCATCCCATAACATTTTAACATGGAAATAGCTGTTCTATCATTCAGCCTACAGTAGCAGCCCATGTGTGGTGTTCAATGTAGGCCTACATTCCATGAGACTTTTGAAAGAAAAAAACATGTAGGGCTTGACATTAAGCTGTTTATGCACTTGTCTTTCAGACAAGGAGGTGACGGAAAAAGTTGTTGTGTTGTTTGATGCAAGAAACCACTTTACAAAATGAAATGCATTATTATTACCATACCATTACTGCAGAGAATCAGACAAATTGTGCTACCCTCTGCCTATTGGCTACTTAGCTTATTCAAGCCTGTCTCAAAATACAACACTACCCCTTTAAGACAAAAAAAAAGCTCTTAACCTGACTCGCTTTTCAAAGATGTTTAGAAATGTATATTTGTGCTCTTGTAGGAAGCAATCACTCCCCTATTGCTGACTACAAATTATCTATAACTGGGCTAATAACTTACTAACTAGCAAAGGATATGAACAAAATGTGCACACGTGGCTACATGCAGCTCTTGCTTTGATCTCAAAACAAGCCCATCTACTCAAAACCGCTAATGCTGTAAACACAGTCCAGTTCAAAGTAAATGGCACAGATCCATATATGGCAATGGTCTATTTGCATATAGGCCTACTGCAGCTCTGATTGTTTATGCCGCACCGGTCTGTGTAGAGTACAGGCTGAGTAGTGCTTGTCAATGCAATAGAATCCTACTCCGATGCGTTCTGTCTACAACAAAATCTCTTGCATAGTTCGTTTTGTTTCGGTATGTTGCATTGAAAGTGGCTAATATTGCGTTGATTCGATCACAATTGCCACAATAAAGGGAAACGTTGAGTGTTAACAGAGAAAGTCTAGAAGAGTGGTCACCAACCTTTTCTGAGTCAAGATCACGTTGAGTCAAAATGCAAGCCGAGATCTACCACTCAGATTTATTTTTACATTACTTAAAAAACGGAAGCCTATGCAACATTAACCAATTGAAAACATTACTGTAGCAATGAGGTTTGTGCAGAAAGCTACATGCCCAATATTTTATCACTGCATATTTGCTTTGCTTGAATTGCCCTGACAATGCATTGTTGTTTAGGCCATTTTTTAAAATTATATTTCAAAATTTGAGGTAGGCTATATGATCACACCGGTAAAAAATCAGTTGTTGTATTACTTGTGAAGCACAGCTGAGTGAGCATACATTTGAATAATTTATAAGGAAATATAAGGAAATCAGTCAATTGAAATAAATTCCTTAGGCCTTAATCTATGGATTTCACATGACTGGGCAGTGGGTCCTTGGAAGGAATAGGCCCACCCACTTTGCAGCCAGGCCCACCCACTGGGGAGCCAGGCCCAGCCAATCAGAATGAGTTTTTCCCCACAAAAGGGCTTTATTACAGACAGAAATACTCCTCAGCACCCCCCATCACCCCCCCTCAGACGATCCCGCAGGTGAAGAAGCCAGATGTGGAGGTCCTGGGCTGGTGTGGTTAGCAGTTGTGAGGCCGGTTGGATGTACTGCCAAATTCTCTAAAATGAAGTTGGAGGCAGTTTATGGTAAAGAAATGAACATTACATTATCTGTCAACAGCTCTGGTGGACATTCCTGCAGTCAGCATGCCAATTGCACACTCCCTCAAAACTTGAGACATTTGTGGCATTGTGTTGTGTGACAAAACTGTACATTTTAAAGTGGCCTTTTGTTGTCCCCAGCACAAGGTGAACCTGTGTAATGATCACGCTGTTGAATAATCTTGTTGATATGCCACACCTGTCAGGTGGATGGATTATCTTGGCAAATGAGAAATGCTCACTAACAGGGATGTAAACAAATTTGTGCACAAAATCTGAGAGAAATAAGCTTTTTGTGCGTATGGAAAATATCAGGGATTTTTTTTTCATGAAACATGGGACCAACACTTTACATGTTACGTTTATATTTTTGTTCAGTATACAGTGCATTTGGAAAGTATTCAGACCCCTTGACATTTTCCACATTTTGTTATATTACAGCCTTATTGAATCAAATCGTTTTTTTTCACCTCATCAATCTACACACAATACCCCATAATGACAAAGCAAAAACAGTTTTTTTATCATTCTTTGCAAATGTATTCAAATACAAAAACGGAAATATCACATTTACATAAGTATTCAGACCCTTTACTCTGTATATTGTTGAAGCACCTTTGGCAGCGATTACAGACTCGAGTCTTCTTCAGTATGACGCTATAAGCTTGGCACACCTGAATTTGTGGAGTTTCTCCCATTCTTCTCTGCAGATCCTCTCAAGCTCTGTCAGGTTGGATGGGAAGTGTCGCACAGCTATTTTCAGGTGTCTCCAGAGATGTTCGATCGGATTCAAGTCCGGGCTCTGGCTGGGCCACTCAAGGACATTCAGAGACTTGTCCCGAAGCCACTCCTGTGTTGTCTTGGCTGTGTGCTTAGGGTCGTTGTCCTGCTGGAAGGTGAACCTTCGCCCCAGTCTGAGGTTGTATTGTGTATAGATTGATGTGGAATTTTTTTTATTTAATACATTTTGGAATAAGGCTGTAATGTAACAAAATGTGGAAAAAGGTAAGGGGTCTAAACAATTTCCGAATGTGGACATCCCTTCAAATTAGTGGATTTGGCTATTTCAGCCACACCCGTTGATGACAGGTGTATAAAATTGAGCACACAGCCATGCATTCTCCATAGACAAACATTGGCAGTAGAATGGCCTTACTGAAGAGCTCAGTGACTTTCAACGTGGCACCGTCATAGGATGCGACCTTTCCAACAAGTGAGTTCGTCAAATTTCTGCACTGCTAGAGCTGCCCCGGTCAACTGTAAGTACTCTCACGTAGTGGTAGGCCACACAAGCTCACAGAGCGGGACAGTCGAGTGCTGAAGCACGTAAAAATCGTCTGTCCTCAGTTGCAACACTCACTACAGAGTTCCAAACTGCCTCTGGAAGCAACGTCAGCACAATAACTGTTCATTGGGAGATTCATGAAATGGGTTTCCATGGCCGAACAGCCGTACACAAGCCTAAAATCACCATGCGCAAAGCCAAGCATCGGCTGGAGTCGTGTAAAGCTCGCCGCCATTGGACGCTGCAGTGGAAATGCATTCTCTGGAGTGATGAATCACACTTCACCATCTGGCAGTCCGACGGACGAATCTGGGTTTGGCAGATGCCAGGGGAACGCTACCTGCCCGAATGCATAGTGCCAACTGTAAAGTTTGGTGGAGGAGGAATAATGGTCTGGGGCGGTTTTTCATGGTTCGGGCTAGGCCACTGAGTTCCAGTGAAGGGAAATCTTAACGCTACAACATACAATGACATTCTAGATGATTCAGTGCCTCCAACATTGTGGCAACAGTTTGGGGAAGGCCCTTTCCTGTTTCAGCATGAAAATGCCCCCGTGCACAAAGCAAGATCCATATAGAAATGGTTTGTCAAGATCGGTGTGGAAGAACTTGACTGGCCTGCACAGAGCCCTGACCTCAACCCCAACGAACACCTTTGGGATGAATTGGAATGTCTGCGAGCCAGGCTTATCGCCAAACATCAGTGCCCGACCTCACTAATGCTCTTGTGGCTGAATGGAAGCAAGTCCCCCCAGCAATGTTCCAACATCTAGTGGAAGGCCTTCCCAGAAGAGTGGAGGCTGTTATTGCAGGAAAGGGGGGACCAACTCCATATTAATGCCCATGATTTTGGAATGAGATGTTCCAACAAACTTTCAGTCATGTAGTGTATATAGATAATACATGTTTTAGTCCACCTACTCCCTTTTCTGACAGCTGGAGCAGCAAATCCTTTCCCCCTCTTCCATTGCTGTTATCAACAAATGCATTTGGAGCATGACTTTTTTATTTACAATGACAAATAGGCTTACATCAAGATAACAAGCTAACGTTAATAATACAGTATTAAGTTAGCTAGCTGATGATACTTCACTTAACTATAGTATGTAAAGTTGGCTAGCTAGCTACACTTAGTGGCATGCTGTAGCTAGCTAGCTAGCTAATAATACAAAGCTTTTTTTTTACATTTTCTAAACGTATTTATTTACTTATTTGAATAGGTTCAAGCCTACACCCACGAAGTGGACAATCTTTTGGAGCAAAGCGTTGTCAAGCGGAGGTGCCGATTCTGGTCAAAATGTACAGCACAGGTGCCGATTCTGGTCAAAACGTACCGTTGCTAGCTATCGTTAACGCAAACTAACACTTTGCATAGGCTAGCTGAGCTGTTTTATTAGAAAACGTCTGAGATAACTCAAATCTTGTAGCTGGCTAGCAAGTCCACCTTGACGATAATGTTATTGTGGTATGGGAATGTTACATTCGTCTTTTACTTTTAAGATAACCTTCATTGACGTTTTTTGGTTACTACTGGTTATGGATCTGAGGCGAGAGAAATTGTCTGTCATGTTTTTTGTTTTGGTCAAGGCTTGGACTTGGCGTATTGATACCAGCTCAGCTCAGCTGGTAGAGCACGGCGCTTGTAACGCCAAGGTAGTGGGTTCGATCCCCGGGACCACCCATACACAAAAATGTATGCACGCACGACTGTAAGTCGCTTTGGATAAAAGCGTCTGCTAAATGGCATATTATTATTATTATTATTACGTACTACTTCAGTGAGTGATTAGGCTACTTCAGACAGTGCGGATAACAGGGAATTGTCAAAGGCTTAGAACCCAATTTCATCCAATCAGATTGCAGATTTCTCCAAACCTGTTTTAAATTAAGCAATAAGGCCCGAGGGGGTGTGATATATGGCCAATATACCATGTCTAAAGGCTGTTCTTTGAACGACACAACACGGAGTGCCTGGATACAGCCCTTAGCCATGGTATATTGGCCATATATCGCAAACCCCCAAGGTGCCTTATTGCTATTATAAACTGTTTACTAACGTAATTAGAGCAGTAAAAATAACTGTTTTGTCATACCCGTGGTATACAGTCTGATATACCACGGCTGTCAGCCAATCAGCATTCAGGCTCGAACCACCCAGTTTATAATGAGATTTATACAACGGTTCGGTCTAATCCTGAATGCTGATTGGTAAAAACCGTATTCCAGCCGGTGTCTATTCCACAAGTTACCACTGGCTAAATCTATTACGTTAAAATGCCTATTTACTCTGTTCCATCTGACTGTGCAATCTTCTGTTTCATCTGCCCAGCCAAGCAATTTATAAACTTGATCTCCACTATAAAAAACATCTAGATATTATCTCACATTTCTTTTAGTCTAACATTTAGTTTTCAATAGTGTAGATTTGTATAAACCTTGCTGTCTGTCTCGCCGACATTTGCAACATTGTTTCAATATTCAAATTCGATCTCCAGCTGTCCCATAGTAATGAACGTGTCGGGAGTCGGAACGACACAGACAGGCAGGCAGCGTTTCTCAGCCAGTTGAAATCATGAATCAGCTGGCATAATTTGTATGTGTATATACAAAGAAATGTCAATAGAAAAAAAGGTCAAACGAAACAAAGTGCAGCTAGTGCAGTCTTTCCAGCTTCAGTTTGAAGTGATTGTGTTAGCTGTGTTGTTGGTAAGCTCCTCTGAACAACAGTGTCCTGACAAGAGAGCATATTTTCTATGGCAGGCTAAATCACGCCTTTATTTGGATGCATCCAAATAAATGTAACTAGAAAACAGATTAAACAAATGCAAATGCACCTACTTTGTTGTTATTCTGGCTGACGTTTGACGTGACTGTAAGTTAGCCCTAGTTGGTTAGCTAGCAAGCAAGGGATAAGAACGTTGCCAGCCAGTATTGCAATGGAACATTTAGAACTCATCCTGCGAAAGGGATTTTACAGGCATGCTAAGAACATGAGCGGAGACCGAACACGAGCTTTGGGTGGGTGGGTAATATCCAGGCGAAGGAGATGGGACTGTATGGAAGGGAGTTTAGTCCAACGGTAGTTATTCCTGTAAATCCACCATGGCTACTCCCATCTCCAGTAGTTGATCTAGAAGTGTTAGAGAGACTACAGAAAGATAGGGAGTGTGTTGATCCAGCTGATTTCTTTAAGAGACGTCTGGAAACTGTGTATCAGGATTTTGTGGCCATTTACACAGATGGTTCAAAAGATCCAAGGACAGGACGTACTGGGTCAGCATTTGTAGTGCAGGAATGTGGGGTGGAAGTCAGGAAACGTATTACAGATCATCTGGCTGTATATACGGCGGAGCTGATGGCCATACTGTTGGCCTTGCAGTGGGTGGAGGAAGTTAAGCCAGACAGAGTAGTTATTTGCTCTGATTCATGTGCAGTGTTAATGAGTCTCCAGTCCTTTAGCTCACGTAGCAGAGAAGACCTGCTTTATGAGGTGCTACAAACCCATGGCAGGATTAAACAGATGGGTATTCAGATAAGATTTACTTGGGTTCCAGCCCATGTGGGGGTGGAGGGGAAAGAGGCGGTAGATGAACAGGCTAAACAAGCACTTAGTAGTGGGGATGTTGATGTTGAAGTGTCAATGAGCAAGGCAGAGGCAAAAATACTGATGTATACAATGATGGTGCAGAGATGGCAAGAGCAGTGGAATATAAATAGTAAGGGAAGGGATTTATTTCAAGTACAGAGGAAAGTCGGGGAGGGGAGGACGGCAGGAAGGGACAGAAGAGAGGAGGCTATTTTTTTTACAAGATTAAGGGTGGGACACAGCCAGTTGAATAAGACATTAAAAGTGATAGGAAAGCATCCAACAGAAAAGTGTGATTATTGTCAGGAAATAGAGACTGCATGTATTGCTACAGTGTGGGCAGTATCAGAGGGAAAGATACAGGATGAGATTTAGTATGAGGGAGAAGGGGATACAGGAAATTAGTTTAAAGAGTATATTGAGTAGAGCGTCATTAGATATAGTCTCAAATATTTTGTTATATTTTTTAAGAGAAACGGGGTTGGCAGGTAGGATTTAGTTTATCCCAGTCTCTGGCCCACACTCCAGTACGGTAGGTGGCGGTAATGCACCATAACGGTGGATGCCAACCGCCGATAAACCCCACTGAAGAAGAAGAAGAAGTAGGCGTTCCCTAACAGAAATATGCTAATATAATATATGCTAGAAAACGCCAATAGGGTCTCGCTAGCTCGTGCTTGTTCTGCCCGCTATGACTAATTTGTTCCTTACAGGCTATGGTTTATCTTGGGTTAGTTATGAACATATTTGGGACCACAGCACAGAAGCATGACCTCGGGTACAAAAGTGCTCATCTGAACAGGTCTAAGGGGTGCTTTTATACCATTTTCAATGTTCCCTACTAATTAGGGTTCGACATGAAATATTGACCAAAGCTCTCTACCATGTCACAACTAAACATGTGACAAATAATACGTTTTGATACCTTGACAGGTGGCACTTGTAGTTTCATTAAATTCATATCACGTCAAATGACTACATGTTCCATCTATGCGTGCAAAGTCAAAGTGAAAAGAAGGCTTCATCCTCCCAACGAAGATGGCGGCTCCCTTAACCCTGCTATTAATTGTAGCTGTAACAATTAGAGCAGTATTATTTAGATCAAGTTTAGCTGATCTTATATCAGAAAGAGTTGAGGTAGTATCTCCACTAAATGCCTGGAAAAGAGGTAGGCGCTTTATTGATTATCTTTGTAGCGAACTGCTGCTGCTCTGTCTCGCGCTTGCTTGCTCAGCGTTGTCAGTTCAAGTCGCCGGTCAGCCAGCTTTCTATGCTAACCTTGCTAGCTGGTTGGACAGCACCATACATGTTATTGAGCGTTCTATCTAGTCTTGCTAAGTTGTTTCCACAAAGGAATATATTTAACGTATATATATATACACACGAGAAGGCAAATAATATAATCAAAGCTAGCTAGCTGCCAATGCATGCATGCTCTCTGGAATGGTAATCAATGCTAGCTAGCTAGAAAGCTAAGAAAGCAAGGATGGGCACTGCAACAGTGATGCATGCATGTTTGCTATATTTTATACAAATAAAGCCCGTATCTATTGGCTTTACCCTCAATCTCCTTTAAATAAACGTAATGAAAGGGAGGTACCCATCTAGCCAAGTAACTCAATCAACTCCTCCAAGGAACTGAACCTCCAAACTTAGTGATGGGTCGTTCGCGAACGTTGGTGAACGTCGAACCGAATTGCATCGGTGAAAAAGCCAGTAATTTGGCTCCCTGATTTACATACTGCTACTATAATTCACTAAAGAGGATGAATCCTCACAGCAGAAACAATAAATATGGGGAGAGCGCGTCAATCTGGTCCGCGCTGATTTTTTTCAGTGCAGGCCATCTAATGATTTGGCCAGGTAGACATGTATTTGAACGAGCATTTCACGATCTGACATAATGGCAGTCTACCTTTTGGGCTTTACGTTTGAGATTTGCAATTTTATCATGGTTCTAGGTCGATTTTTAAGCATTTTGAACGAAGAGCCTTTTGAGAGGTGAGGGAAAAATGGCGGAAGTGGATGCTGAGTTCGAATCAAGCAGCGCGTAGAGCAAAGTTGGTGAATAGGAATGTTCTGAATGGACTATAGTAATATCGAAAACTGGAACAAAAATAAAATTGTCCAAAATTGGAGTGGAGGAGTGTTTATGAATGATAATGAATCGCTTCTTGTTGGGATGCGTTTGTTGAGTAAGGATGCATATGTGGTGTCGAAAATGGTGAAGTGTGCGCTGGGAAAAGTGGAGTCTGTCAGAGTGACCAGGAGTGGTCTTATTAACAATTACATTTTAGTCATTTAGCAGACGCTCTTACAGTTAGTGAGTGCATACATTATTTTTATTTTTTCATACTGGCCCCCCGTGGGAAACGAACCCACAACCCTGGCGTTGCAAACGCCATGCTCTACCAACTGAGCTACATCCCTGCCGGCCATTCCCTCCCCTACCCTGGACGATGCTGGGCCAGGAGTAATGGAGTTGATGGAGTAAATACCTACGCATGTGAAGCTGACAAGACCGCCGGTGTTAACGAGTGTCTGTGTAGCCAGGCGCTAAAATAGAACTTGGTTATTTTTGTGACGCTCGACGCGCTGCAAGTCTCCCATCACCTCATTGGTTTTTAGGAGCATATTCCCACGTGGGTGATCGAAAGATGAACGGAGGTCCACACTCCAGTACAGTTGGTGGTGGTAATGCACCTTAAAGTTGGTTGCCAACCGCCATATAAAGTCAAAAGAAGGAGGAGAGATTACTAGAAACTAACTCGGTTTACCCTTTTATCTGTGGATTAATTGTTGGAGTAGAGGACCTTGTGCATTTCAGGTAAAATAACAACCCAATGTTTATATCCCAGGACAAATTAGCTAGCAACAGCAAGCTAGCTATCTAAATTGCCATACATGTTTAATGGTTTTCGACCTGTCCCGAAGTTAATGTAGTTGGTTCAGAGTTCGTTTTGATATTTCAACCTGCGTGTCCTGATCGCGTCTGGTGTGGGTGGACAAAATCAACATGTGCGCGATGGTGCACGCACGCGCGCAGTCTGGTCAGCATGTCAGAAACTGGACATGATTGTGGCTGCGGCAGAAAAGTTTTTGGGACTTAAGGATTTCGCATATGAAGACTTGCAAGGGGTACTGGCGCCAGAAGATCCGCCCTCCCAGGTTCTCCTTGATCCTGTGTAGGGATCAGATTTGTTTTATTTTAACAGAAATTGTTTGATTTTAGTTTACTTATTTATTTTTGTGTTATTATTTTTTGTAATTTGTTCATTTTTTGGGAATCCTGTTTCCATCCCGCACAGTAGGTGACGGGATGCACATTAAATTGTGTGATCGCCAATATACTGAAGAAGAAGACTCCTTTTGGGAGCCAAATGAGCCGGCTCATCGAAAATACTTAATGTCCATCACTAGCTATGCAGTTGATACTTCAAAAAATGTGCATTCTTAAACCCTTACCATGTACCTATGATTGCCCTCTGTTGTTGCGTGCCTTTCTTTGTTTGCTGAAATCCATACTTTTTAATACAACCACTTTACTAGTTTCTGTTCAAAGAAAGGCATGCAATCACTAGCACATTAGAGGCTGCTGCTGCCTATTGAAATCACTGGCCACTTTAAGAAACGGAACACTAGTCACTTTAATGTTTACATATCTTGCACTACTCATCTCATATGTATGTACTGCATTCTATTCTATAATACTCTACTGTATCTTAGTCCATGCCGCTCTGTCATTACTGGGGCGGCAGGTAGCTTAGTGGTTAAGAGCGTTGTGCCAGTAACTGAAAGGTCGCTGGTTCTAATCCCCGAGCCGACTAGGTGAAAAATCTGTCGATGTGCCCTTGAGCAAGGCACTTAACCCTAATTGCTCATGTAAGTCGCTCTGGATAAGAGCGTCTGCTAAATGATTAAAATGTAAAAATGTAAAAATGTCATTGCTTGTCCATATATGTATATATTCTTAAATCCCATTCCTTACTAGTTTTGTGTGTATTGGGTATATGTTGTGAAATTGTTGGATATTACTGCACTGTCGGAGCTAGAAGCACAAGCATTTCGCTACACCCGCTATAACATCTGCTAAAACACGTGTATGTGACAAATACAATTTGATTTGAACAACAGAGGACAAACATAGGTACACTGTAAGGGTTTAAGAATGTACATTTTTGAAGTATCGACTGCATAGCGAGTCAGAGGTTCATAAAAAATATAAAAAACGAGTCTGCGCTCAACTCTGTGGAGGAGTTGAGGTACTTGGCTAGTACCCATAATTAATTATTAATCAAACAGTACATTAGCTTGTGCAAGTCAAGCCTTTTAATAGCCTCTAGATTTAAATGTGGCTTGGCTTTGTGTTTATGATATTGCACTAGAGTTATTACGTAATGTTCAGGACCAGTTTCTGGGCTTAAAATAACTACCCCCAGCTATCAGGGTTGAGAACAATGTGGACACAAGATGCACTATAGATTCTTTATGGTTTGTTATTTGTAGTTGTGGAAGGCCTGGCTCTCCTGGACTTGGGTGTATCGCCATATGCAGGGGATGTGTTCCATGAGGTCAGTCTCCTCCCCATTCCATTCAACTAGTAACATTGTATCACAATGTGCTGCTTCATACATTAATACATTCAGTGTTTATAATTATGAGGTCATCTGTTCTCTTTCAGACTCCCCTCATTATATACTTCTTTCACTTTGTTATTGATTATGCAGAGATTGTGTTTATGGTGAGTGCAACCTTTAAATATACTAATTCAGTAATATCACTGTCTATAATATCGCTACACAGTTTGATACCTGTATCAAATAGAGGGTCCAGTGGAATTTGACTGCTAGTTTTGCTCGTAGACAATTAGCTGGAACAGACTACATGGATGCTACACAGAAACCAATGTCCACTAGAGCAGATGGAGGGAAGGGGAGGAGCATAATAAGAGTGATTCCCAAAGGTCACATCCACCCATACTCAGTCAATGGTGTTCTCTTCTCTTTCTCAACCTGCCCTACAGATGGCAGATGCGCTAACTGCGGTGGCACTATACATAGCAGTGAAGGACTACAACAAAATTGTGGTAAGTGACAAATCATGACAAAATAAATATTATGCAGTTCATGATGATAAACTGTGTCATGGTAGGATATCATGCATGTCTGCACGCCCTACTTTACTAGTTTTACTTGACTTACAGCAAACGGAGATCAGTGTTTACCCACCTATTATTTTTACCCTACATCACTGGTTTTCAGCTGTTGTGAGAAACATGGGTCTGAAAAGTCTATTCACTTCCTCAAGTGTGCAGCAAATTCATACTACATAAAAAGCTGAAATGATTATGACATCCTGGTAATTAAAGCACGCTTTTTTGGGGGGGAGAAATGTCTTCTACTACAAAATGTTCTATTCTCACGTATCCAAAATGCGGACTAAAATAGGACGTTGCAGGAGACTTCAGTCACAGCCGTTGTGTAGTGGTTGGTGTGGTGTCTTTCTGCTGTTTCAAGATGCCCTGGGATTGGGTGTTAGAGAGCATAAAATCAGTGATGTGTTCTGGGTAAATTGTGACTGACTTAAACTACAAATAATAATAAGTAGTTATTTAAATAATAAGTAGTTATTTATGATGCAAGGCGATTTGTAGATCAGTCAGTCAGCAGTCGCCTGCAGTGAACAAGCCCAGAGACTTTTGACTTTTCTGTTGCATTATGGGTACAGAAACAATACTTTGTGTGGTAGGGTCCTGTAAAATCAGTTAAATTTTTTGCCTGATTCAGTTTTTTCCCAAATTCCGTTTTCTCCGTTGAATTTTTCCAGGTTACCGTCTTTTCAGGTTCACTCTCAAAATCACACTTCGTTAAAAAAATTCTAAAACAACCAAATTGGATGTTTAAACCACATCAGGAGACCACTTATGAGGTTTCGGAAAAATGTAAGACGTTTTTGTTGCCCTTTAATTCAACTGCGCACCAGCCAGAGACCGTTGTTTGGTTAGCAATGTTTCTGTAGCTCTCATGTGACTCCCTGATAAAATAAAGGTGATTGCAGATTTTGCTAAACAAATGGCGTCTGGATTGATGCAAATAATCATGATGTCATTCTGCCAGGTAGGTATAGGCTACTTTGTAGTTAACATTTAATTGAGAAGGTTTTTGGTAAAGCCATTTCATCTACCAGAAGACAGCTGTCATTACATTAGCCTCATTGCTAACGGCTACACATAGACAAACGCGCCCACACAGCCTTTTCAGAAAGTTGAAGGAAAATAAAATATCATTGATGCATTTTGTTAATGTCTTATGGTAATCTTGGGAAAATTAATGAATTTCCTACTACGTTCAATACATTTGAATATTGTTGAATTCCATTTTTAATATCTGGATTCTGTGAACCTGTCCACGCTTTCTGCAACAATAGATTTTTGTAGGGCCCTAGTGTGGTGACACTGCTGGTGACACATTATTCATACACTTTACATACATGGTACTTTTATACACAGTATTACATGATAGGAATACAGTTTGATATACACATTACACATAAAATGATACTCCTACATATCTGGTATACGTGATATGATGTTTTCAGTCCTAGGTATTACAGCTCAGGAGCTTTTAATCCCACCCCTCAGCTACTCTCAGCCCATCCCACCTATCTCCATAGACTTCTCTATTGATTTCTATCTGCCACATATCTTTCAACTGTGCTGTGATGTTTTGCATGAATTCTATACATTTCTCATCTCATAGTATCCACAGATTGTAAATTATAGATTAATATTTTCGCTAAGAGTATTAGTACAGGATCCCCTGTAGCTCAGTTGGTAGAGCATGGCGCTTGCAACGCCAGGGTTGTGGGTTCGTTTCCCACGGGGGGCCAATATGACAATGTGTGCACTCACTAACTGTAAGTCGCTCTGGATAAGAGCGTCTGCTAAATGACTAAAATGTCAAAAATATTCAGACCACTTCCTCCACATTTTGTTACGTTACAGCCTTATTCTAAAATGTGTTCAATTAATTTTCTTCATCGATCTAAAACACAATACCCCATTATGACAAAGCGAAAGCAGGTTTTTAGAAATGTTTGCAAATTTATTAAAAATAAAAAAACAGATACCTTATTTACATAAGTATTCAGACCCTTTGCTATGAGACCTTCACTGAGCTCAGGTGCATCCTGCTTCCATTGATTATCCTTGAGATGTTTCTACAACTTGATTGGAGTCCACCTGTGGTCAATTAAATTGATTGGACATGATTTGGAAAGGCACACACCTGTCTATAAATGTTCCCACAGTTGACAGTGCACGTCAGAGCAAAACCAAGCCATGAGGTCGAAGGAATTGTCCGTAGAGCTCCGAGGCAGGATTGTGTCGAGGCACAGATCTGTGGAAGTGTACCAAAAAATGTCTGCAGCATTGAAGGTCCCCAAGAACACAGTGGCCTCCCACAAGACTCTTCCTGGAGCTGGCCGCCCGGCCAAACTGAGCAATCGGGGGAGACGGTCCTTGATCAGGGAGGTGACCAAGAATCCGATGGTCACGCTGACAGAACTCCAGAGTTCCTCTGTGGAGATGGGAGAACCTTCCAGAAGGACAACTATCTCTGCAACACTCCACCAATCAAGCCTTTATGGTAGAGTGGCCAGACGGAAGACTTGTCAGGGTCGAGGGAAAGATGAACGGAGCAAAGTACAAAGAGATCCTTGATGAAAACCTGCTCCAGAGCGATCTGGACCTCAGACTGGGGCGAAGGTTCACCTTCCAACAGGACAACAACCCTAAGCACACAGCCAAGACAACGCAGGAGTGGCTTCGTGACAAGTCTCAATGTCCTTGAGTGGCCCAGCCAGAGCCCGGACTTGAACCCGATCAAACATCTCTGGAGAGACCTGAAAATACCTGTGCAGCGACGCTCCCCATCCAACCTGACAGAGCTTGAGAGGATTGGCAGAGAAGAATGGTAGAAATCCCCAAATACAGGTGTACCAAGCTTGTAGCATCATACCCAAGAAGGCTCAAGGCTGTAATCGCTGCCAAAGGCGCTTCAACAAAGTACTGAGTAAAGGGTCTGAATACTTATGTAAATGTGATATTTCCGTTTTTTATACATTTGCAAACATTTCTAAAAACCAGTTTTTGCTTTGGCAGTATGGGGTATTGTGTGTAGATTGATGAGGGGGGAAAAAACAAACAATTTAATCAATTTTAGAATAAGGCTGTAACGTAACAAAATGTGGAAAAAGTCAAGGGGTCTGAATACTTTCCGAATGCACTGTATATTGTTAATTGATGGCTTTACAAATTGCCCAATAGTGCTATTTGTATATATTTTCCCCCAAAAAATTGCCACTCCTGAACCTGTGACCAGAAACAAGCTACATGGGGTCAATACCAGAATAAGTGATCTAATGATTCTTTCTCATCGCAGCAAAATTGGCAGAGCTGAGATGGTTGTATGCCCCATATACAGTACCAGTCAAAAGTTTGGACACACCATTCAAGGGTTTTTATTTATTTTTTACTATTTTCACCTGGAATGCTTTTCCAACAGTCTTGAAGGAGTTCCCACATATGCTGACCACTTGTTGGCTGCTTTTCCTTCACTCTGCTGTCCGACTCATCCCAAACCATCTCAATTGGGTTGAGGTTGGGTGATTGTGGAGGCCAGGTCATCTGATGCAGCACTCCATCACTCTCCTTCTTTATTAAATAGCCCTTACACAGCCTGGAGGTGTGTTTTGGTTCATTGTGCTATTGAAAAACAAATGATAGTCCCACTAAGCGCAAACCAGATGGGATGGCGTATTGCTGCAGAATGCTGTGGTAGCCATGCTGGTTAAGTGTGCGTTGAATTCTAAATAAATCACAGACCTTGTCACCAGCAAAGCATCCTCACACCATCACACCTCCTCCTCCATGCTTCACGGTGGGAACCACACATGCGGAGGTCATCCGTTCACCAAGACACAACGGTTGGGAACACACATCTAAAATTTGGACTCCAGACCAAATAACAAATTTCCACCGGTCTATTGTCCATTGCTCGTGTTTCTTGGCCCAAGCAAGTCTCTTCTTATTATTGGTGTCCTTTTAGTTGTGGTTTCTTTGCAGCAATTCGACCATGAAGGCCTGATTCACGCAGTCTCCTCTGAACAGTTGATGTTGAGATGTGTCTCTTACTTTATTTATTGGGCTGCAATTTCTGAGGCTGGTAACTCTAATGAACTTATCCTCTGCAGCAGAGGTAATTCTGGGTCTTCCTTTCCTGTGGCGGTCCTCATGAGAGCCAGTTTCATCATAGCGCTTGATGTTTTTTGTGACTGCACTTGAAGAAACTTTCACAGTTCTTGAAATGTTCCGTATTGACTGACCTTCATGTGTTAAGGTAATGATGGACTGTCGTTTCTCTTTGCTTATTTGATATTTTCTTGCCATAATATGGACTTAGCCCTATTTGGTAAAATACCATCTTCTGTATACCACCACTACCTTGTCACATCACAACTGATCGGCTCAAACGCATTAAGAAGGAAAGAAATTCCACAAATTAACTTTTAATAAGGCACACCTGTTAATTGAAATGCATTCCAGGTGATTACCTCATGAAGCGGTTTTAGAGAATGCCAAGAGTGTGCAAAGCTGTCATCAAGGCTACACTTGATCGTTCTTGAATACGTTTCTCCAGTTATTTTGGTTTTTCCTCTAACCTATTCTGTGCTTCTGTGGTACCGTTTTTATTGCCTTCCACTTGTGATGTTAGTTCCTCTATTTCCCTTGTTAGTCTAATCTCTTTTGACCTACATTTTTTTAGTTTTTTAAGATCAGTATTGAATTGCATGGCCTCTGATGGCACATTTTGAAAGTGTCCCATGCAATAAGGGGATCTGCTGTACCGATGTTATGCAGTAAAAAGTCATACATTTATTTTGTCTGGGTTAAGAACAGATTGTCATCCAGTAGGCTTTGATAAAATATCCAATATCCCCTCCCACTTGGAAATGCTCTAAGATTGATGTGGATACCAATTAGATGATGGTCTGATCGCATTCTGGCCCCTATCAACACTTCTTAAAGTTTTGGTGCCAGTGAGGAGGACACAAAGTATTTAAGACGACTAGCTTGATTATACCTCCATGCACAGTGGGGTCTGAATTTATTGACACCCTTAATAAAGATGAACAATCATGACTATATAAATTAAATAATTAAAATACTGAGCTATTGTGTGCTCAAATAAATGGGGAAATTATTTTATACTAATACAATTGCTCAGAGAAAGATTTTGTTAAACAAGTAATACTTTTCTTTCTCAAAGGTAGGGGTCAAAATTATTAACACCCCCTAAAGATTCTTATAAAGTAGTCAAAAGTTTAGTCTTTGGTCCCATATTCATAGCACACAATGACTACATCAAGTTTGTGACTCTACAAACTTATTGGATGCATTTGCAGTTTGTTTTGATTGTTTTGTGCCCAATAGAAAGGAATGGTAAATATTGTATTGTGTAATTTGAGTCACTTTTATTTTAAATAAGAATATAATATTTCAAAACATTGATGTGGGTGCTACCATGATTATGGATAATTACGAACTGCAAATGCATCCATCAAGTTTGTAGAGTGACAAGCTTGATTTAGTCATTGTGTGCTAGGAATGGCCCCGTGTAGCTCAGTTGGTAGAGCATGGCGCTTGCAACGTCAGGGTTGTGGGTTCGTTTCCCACGGGGGGCCAGTATGGAAAAAATGTATGCACTCACTAACTGTAAGTCGCTCTGGATAAGAGCGTCTGCTAAATGACTAAAATGTATAATGTAAATAAATATGGAACCAAAAGCAAAAATGGACTACTTTATTTATAAGAATCCTTAGGGGTGTCAATTTTGACCCCTACCTTTTTGAGAAAAAAATGATTACTTGTTAAACAAAATCTTTCTCTGAGCAATTGTATTAGTAATTAAAACCATGTTATAATATCCCAACATAATTGGCTTGTTTGTCGATTGCGAGCTCGATAGATTGTTATAAATATTTTCAAAAGTGTGGCTCATCATTATTTGGACCATATAGATTAATGAGACAGATGTATTTGTCGTCCACTAGCATTTTTAAAAGGATCCACCTTCCTTGCAAATCTGTTTGGACAATTTGCACAATCTGATAATTTTTTGGGTTAATTAATATAATATCATCACCCCTTTTGAATTTCTTTGCCCATGTTCAGAGATACATTTCTCCCTCCGTTCTTTTTCCACACCATCTCATCCATAGTTGTAGAGTGAGTTTACTGTAAACAATAGATATTATGTTCCTTCTCTTTTTAGCCAGGTAAAGACAGATCATCTTTTTTAATTAATCTGCTAAACCATTGCAATTATAACTAGCTATACCTATTTCACCACTTACCATAATGAGATTCAATTTAACATTTGACTTACCATAATACATGCCGGGGGGGTGGTGTGTGATCTCATTTGCTTTGAGGTCAAACATGCATAAAATGTTCCACTATAATTTCATTGAAAAATTTATACATTTTCAAATGTTATTAAAAATCATATGCTTGCAATGCCAAGGCCATTCCCCGGGGGAAATGTGCACGTCAATGACCCGTGCTCAATCAGTTTCAGCTAGCAGCTCGTTTTTCCTGCAGTCAGAGCATCACTATTTTATGAATAAAACAACATGTCTAAGAAACCTTAAAGTGCTGATGACTCATCATCAAAAAAGAAAGTAAGGCTATATCTCGAGAGTTATCTTAACTTCGGTTTTATTGAAGGACAGGACAGGAATGTGTAATTTGTGTCGAGAAGCTAGCTAATGACAGCATGAAGCCAAGCAAAATGCAACGACACCAGGAAACAAAACACCAGGAGACTATTGGTGAAGGTCAGGATTTTTTTGAGAGGAAGAAGCAGTTGGCACTATCAAAAAGATCCACAGACATCAGAAAAGCATTTGAAAGAGCAGGCAGTGATTTACACAGAGCCACGGAGGCGTCATTGAGTGTTCGCTATTAATTGGCAAGGCTAAAAAGCCGCACAATATTGGAGAGCAGCTAATCAAACCCGCCTGCCTGAAAATTGTAGAGAGGCTGTGTGGCCCACAGGTGGTGGATAAAGTGAGAACCGTCCCACTCTGACAACACTGTCAAAGACAGAATTTATAAAATTGGCTGGAGATTGTCAAAACCAGCTGCACGAGAAGCTTAGGAATGTTCCCTTTGCCATTCAGTTGGATGAAACAACAACAGTGTCAGACGAATCCGTGCTCATCGGTTATGTGCAATATGTTGACGGTGATGACTTGAAACAAGACATTGTTATGGACTCCTATCTCTCGTCCAACAATCTGCCCTACGAGAATATTGTTGCATGCTGCACTGATGGGGCTGCAGCGTTGATGGGCAAAACCAAGGGATATAACAGCCGATTTGAAGGAAAAAGCCCCGGGGTGTGCAATTTTCCACTGCATGCTACATCGCCAAGCATTGGCCAGTAAAAAACTTTCGGAAGACCTTAGTAACACCTTGGCAACTGTTGTTAAAGTTGTGAACTTCATTAAGGCTCGCCCTACTAACAAGAGACTGTTTGCCCAGCTGTGTGAGGATGAAGCGCATCAAACACTGCTGTTACACACAGAGGTACGCTGGTTGTCACGTGATCAAGTGCTTGTGCGTTTTATGGAACTGCAGGAAAAAAATAAAGGAATTCTTGCAAGATCATAATCGACCACTGTGCGAACAGCTGAGTGATGCGTTTTGGATCAAAACGGCATACCTAGCGGATACATTCACTCTCTACAATGAGACAAACAAGCGGATCCAGGGTCCTGAATCAAACGTCATGCAGTGCAAAGACGCTCTTGACGCTTTTGTGCGAAACTGGCAGTCTGACCTCGGCTGTGAAGTTGAGCCTGTTGACCTTCAAGCCGATTCTGTGTCAAATAAATATTTCCACGAGAACGGATACAAAAGGTTTTGGATTGTCAAAGGAAACGCTGTTCCACCCAGACTGGCCAGACACACAAGGGTTATTCTACCATTCAGCACTACGTACCTGTCTGAGACGGCCTTCAGTGCGCTTGGAACAATAAAAACAAAAGCCCGTAACAGGATCGATGTCCACCTGGACTTTAGGCTGGCTGTCACTAGCATCACACCTGACATCCCATCCCTGGTCAGAGGTATGCAGACCCAAGGTGGCCATTTAGGTTTTTAAGGAAGGAAAAAGTTGATTGTAACTTTAATGTTTGTTATTGTTATTTTTATAACACATACATTATAGCTGTGTCAAAACCAGTGTTCACATGATGTGCATATGTGTATGCAACAAACTGCCCCGTTTCAGTTAATTGGTCTGAAGGAGATCTAGGACAGAGCTATATAGGTGCTGTTAATTACTTATTACATTTACATACACTTTAGTCATTTAGCAGACGCTCTTATCCAGAGCGACTTACAGTTAGTGAGTGCATACATTATTTCATTTTTTTCCTACTGGCCCCCCGTGGGAATTGAACCCACAACCCTGGCGTTGCAAACACCATGCTCTACCAACATCCCTGCCGGCCATTCCCTCCCCTACCCTGGACAACACAGGGCCAATTATGCGCCGCCCCATGGGTCTCCCGGTTGCGGCCGGCTATCTCTAGTGGCACAGCTAGCACTGCGATGCAGTGCCTTAGACCACTGCGCCACTCGGGAGAGACGCTGATAATGAATCATTATTATTATACACAAAGATAACCAGGGCAAACCAAAGAGAAAAGGAAAGAAAAACTATAATTGATTTACATTTTTGAATCACTTTATTATTTTGGTGTGTGGGGGGCTCAGCTTTTCTTAGATACAAGTAGGGGGGTCTCCAAGGAAAAAAGGTTGGGAACCACTGATTTTAGATGATAAAGCATTTGACCTTTCCATTGTGTTAACAATAGGGGATTGGTTGATTTCCAGTTTTTTAGTATATGTTTTTTTCAAGATGATTGAAGAGAAAAGTATGGTCCAACCCATCGGGTATCTCACTGCACCCTCATATGCCATGTCTTGAAATATGCAGACAGAAGGATTAAAAGTACATTTATATTGTAATACTTCTGACAACCAACCTTCTAACTCCGCCCATAACTTTTGGACTTTATAGCATTCCCAGAAGGCATGGATTATTGAGTCATTATTAGTTTTACACTTAAGACGTTACTCTGCTGTTGTGCTGTAGAATTTATGAATTCTTTCCCTTGTGTAATACATTCTATACATTAGTTTATACTGGATTAAGCATCCATTTTCGTTAACTGTAATTTCGCTATGTTCCAACGTTCCCTCCATTCCCTCCAGGAATTGTGTACAGATCCTTACGACATGGGGCCGTGCATTATCATGCTGAAACATGAGGTGACGGCAGCTGATGAATGGCACGACAATGGGCCTCAGGATCTCGTCACGGTATCTCTGTGCATTCAAATTGCTATTGATACAATGCAATTGTGTTTGTTTGTAGCTTATGCCTTAGACCATAACCCCACCGCCACCATGGTGCACTCTGTTCACAACGTTGACATCAGCAAGCCGTTCGCCCACAACTGTCTATCATCTGCCCGGTACAGTTGAAACTGGGATTCATCCGTGAAGAGCACACTTCTCCAGCGTGCCAGTGGCCATCGAAGGTGAAGTACACTACATGGCCAAAAGTCTGTGGACACCTGCTCATCAAATATCTCATTCCAAAATCATGGGCATTAATATGGAGATGGTCCCCCTTTTGCTGCTATATCAGCCTCCACTCTTCTGGGAAGGCTTTCCACTAGATGTTGGAACATTGTTGCGGGGACATTCAGCCACAAGAGCATTAGTGAGGTAGGGCACTGATGTTGGGTGATTAGGCCTGGCTCGCAGTCGGTATTCCAATTCATCCCAAAGGTGTTCGATGGGGGTGATGTCAGGGCTCTGTGCAGGCCAGTCAAGTTCTTCCACACCGATCTCGACAAACCATTTCTGTATGGACCTCGCTTTGTGCACGGGGGCATTGTCATGCTGAAACAAACTGTTGCCACAAAGTTGGAAGCACAGAATCGTCTAGAATGTCATTGTATGCTATAGCGTTAAGATTTCCCTTCACTGGAACTAAGGGGCCCAGCACGAACCATGAAAAACCGCCCCAGTCCATTATTCCTTCTCCACCTAACTTTACAGTTGGCACTATGCATTGGGGCAGGTAGCGTTCCCCTGGCATCTGCCAAACCCAGATTCGTCAGTCAGACTGCCAGATGGTGATGCGATTCATCACTCCAGAGAACGCGTTTCCACTGCTGCAGAGTCCAATGGCGGCGAGCTTTACACCACTCCAGCTGATGCTTGGCATTGTGCATGGTGATCTTAGACTTGTGTGCGGCTGCTCGGCCATGGAAACCCATTTCATGAAGCTCCCGATGAACAGTTTATTGTGTTGACATTGCTTCCAGAGGCAATTTGTAAGTTGGTAGTGAGGACAGACCATTTTTACGCGCTACACGCTTCAGCACTCGGCGGTCCCATTCTGTGAGCTTGTGTGGCCTACCACTTCGCGGCTGAACGTTGTTGCTCCTAGACGTTTCCACTTTACAATAACAGCACTAACAGTTGACCGGGGCAGCTCTAGCAGGGCAGACATTTGGCGTACTGACTTGTTGAAAAGGTAGCATCCTATGACGGTGCCATGTTGAAAGTCACTGAGCTCTTCAGTAAGGCCATTCTACTGTCAATGTTTGTCTATGGAGATTGCATGGGGATGCTCAATTTAATAGACCTGTCAGGGTGTGGCTGAAATAGCCAAATCCACTAATTTGAAGGGGTGTCCATACTTTTGTGTATATATAGAGCATATGGGTTGAGCAGACATTTAACAGAAAAGCAAAGTACTACTTTGCACTTTGAGGCGCTATCACTTTTTAGGGCTTTTAAGCTCCAACTCCTCTCTTAATGGCCCAAACGTCTGTGGATTATGTCATTGTACATACATTGGAGAAAGACTGCCACTTAAGTATTGTGGTCAGTTTGTATTACCTTGTAAATTAAATTAAAATATAGTGGTTGGTGGGGGTCTACTTGGGGAGAGTCTGAAGTGAGATGAGTGGAGGCCCCACACACACTTCAGAAAACTGTCTGATGTCACCTCATCCCAATCCCTCGGACAGAGCCCCTCTCACCAATAGCCAACATTGAATCTTACCTATAATGACAAACAAGGAATAATAATAATAACTCGACATCCTCTCCTAATCTGTCCAAAACCCATTCATTTTACAGCAGATTTGCAAGACACTAAACTCAATTACATTGTAGTATAGTTAAATCCATCCTTCTCTCTCTCCCAAGCCAAACCCATCCCTATCCACCTCCCCCTCCCTGTTTTCTCCCCCCTTTACCCCCACCCAAACCATGCTTGTCCCAACCTCCCATCCTTGCCCACCTAAGTCAAGCTTGTCCCGACCGCCCATCTTTTTCTACCCTTCCTACCCTTCAGACACTCTTACACCCATCCAGCCATCAACTTACTCATCCATTGTCATTCATTCCCGCCAAACATACAGTCGTGGTCAAAAGTTTTGAGAATGACAAGTATTGGTCTTCACAAAGTTCGCTGCGTCAGTGTTATGAGATTTTTGTCAGATGTTACTATGGTATACTGAAGTATAATTACAAGCATTCCATAAGTGTCAAAGGCTTTTATTGACAATTACATTACGTTTATGCAAAGAGTCAATATTTGCAGTGTTTACCCTTCTTTTTCAAGACCTCTGCAATCAGCCCTGGCATGCTGTCAATTAACTTCTGGGCCACATCCTGACTGATGGCAGCCCATTGTTGCATAATCAATGCTTGGAGTTTGTCAGAATTTGTGGGGTTTTGTTTGTCCACCCGCCTCTTGAGGATCCACAACAAGTTCTCAATGGGATTAAGGTCTGGGGAGTTTTCTGGCCATGGATCCAAAATGTCGATGTTTTGTTCCCCGAGCCACTTAGTTATCACTTTTGCCTAATGGCATGGTGCTCCATCATGCTGGAAAAGGCATTGGTCGTCACCAAACTGTTCTTGGATGGTTGGGAGAAGTTGCTCTCGGAGGATGTGTTGGTACCATTCTTTATTCATGGCTGTGTTTTTAGGCAAAATTGTGAGTGAGCCCACTCCCTTGGCTGAGAAGCAACCCCACACATGAATGTTCTCAGGATGCTTTACTGTTGGCATGACACAGGACTGATGGTAGCGCTCACCTTGTCTTCTCCGGACAAGGTGTTTTCCGGATGCCCCAAACAATCGGAAAGGAGATTCAGAGAAAATGACTTTACCCCAGTCCTCAGCAGTCCAATCCCTGTACCTTTTGCATATCAGTCTGTCCCTGATGTTTTTCCTGGAGAAAAGTGGCTTCTTTGCTGCCCTTCTTGACACCAGGCCATCCTCCAAAAGTCTTCGCCTCACTGTGCGTGCAGATGCACTCGCACCTGCCTGCTGCCATTCCTGAGCAAGCTCTGCACTGGTGGTGCCCCGATCCCGCAGCTGAATCAACCTTAGGAGACGGTCCTGGCGCTTGCTGGACTTTCTTGGGCGCCATGACGCCTTCTTCACAACAATTGAACCTCTCTCCTTGAAGTTTTTGATGATCCGATAAATGGTTGATTTAGGTGCAATCTTACTAGCAGCAATATCCTTGCCTGTGAAGCCCTTTTTGTGCAAAGCAATGACGACGGCACGTGTTTCCTTGCAGGTAACCATGGTTAACAGAGGAAGAACAATGATTTCAAGCACCACCCTCCATTTAAAGCTTCCAGTCTGTTATTCTAACTCAATCAGCATGACAGAGTGATCTCCAGCCCTGTCCTCGTCAACACTCTCACATGTGTTAACGAGAGAATCACTGACATGACAGCTGGTCCTTTTGTGGCAGGGCTGAAATGCAGTGGAAATGTTTTTTGGGGATTAAGTTCATTTTCATGGCAAAGAGGGACTTTGCAATTAATTGCAATTCATCTGATCACTCTTCATGACATTCTGGAGTATATGAAAATTGCCATCATCAAAACTGTGAAAATTTGTATTTGTGTAATTCTCAAAACTTTTGACCACGACTGTACCACTACCAGTCAGAAGTTTGAAACACCTAATCATTCAAGGGTTTATCTTTATTTTTACTATTTTTTACATTTGTAGAATAATAGTGAAGACATCAAAACTATGAAATAACACATATGGAATCATGTAGTAACCAAAAAAGTGTTAAACAAATCAAAATATATTTTATATTTGAGATTCTTCAAATTGCCACTCTTTGCCTTAATGACAGCTTTGCACACTCTTGGCATTCTCTCAACCAGATTCATGAGGTAGTCACCTGGAATGCATTTCAATTAACATGTGTGCCTTCTTAAAAGTTAATTTGTGGAATTTCTTAATGCGTTTGAGACAATCAGTTGTGTTGTGACAAGGTAGGGGGGGTATACAGAAAATAGCCCTATTTGGTAAAATACTAAGTCCATATTATGGCAAGAAAAGCTCAAATAAGCAAAGGGAAACGACAGTCCATTACTTTAAGACATGAAGGTCACTCAATATGAAACATTTCAAGAACTGTGAAAGTTTCTTCAAGTGCAGTCACACAAACCATCAAGCGCTATGATGAAACTGACTCTCATGAGGACCGCCACAGGAATGGAAGACCCAGAGTTACCTCTGCTGCAGAGGATAAATTCATTAGTTACCAGCCTCAGAAATTGCAGCCCAAGTAAATGCTTCACAGAGTTCAAGTAACAGACACATCTCAACAACAACTGTTCAGAGGAGACTGTGTGAATCAATTGCTGCAAAGATACCACTACTAAAGGACACCAATAAGAAGAAGAGACCTGCTTGGGCCAAGAAACACGAGCAATGGACATTAGACCAGTGGAAATGTGTCCTTTGGTCTGGAGTCCAAATTTGAGATTTTTGGTTCAACCGCCGTGTCTTTGTGAGACGCGGTGTGGGTGACCGGATTATCTCCGCATGTGTAGTTCCCACTGTAAAGCATGGAGGAGGAGGTGTTATGGTGTGGGGGTGCTTTGCTGGTGACACTGTCTGTGATTTATTTAGAATTGAAGGCACACTTAACCAGCATGGCTACCACAGCATTCTGCAGCGATACGCCATCCCATCTGGTTTGGGCTTAGTGGGACTATCATTTGTTTTTCAACAAGACAATGACCCAACACACCTCCAGGCTGTGTAAGGGCTATTTTACCAAGAAGGAGAGTGATGGAGTGCTGCATCAGATGACCTGGCCTCGACAATCCCCTGACCTCAACCCAATTGAGATGGTTTGGGATAAGTTGGCAGAGTGAAGGAAAAGCAGCCAACAAGTGCTCAGCATATGTGGGAACTCCTTCAAGACTGTTGGAAAAGCATTCCAGGTGAAGCTGGTTGAGAGAATGCCAAGAGTGTGCAAAGCTGTCATTAAGGCAAAGGGTGGCTATAAAATATATTTTGATTTGTTTAACACGTTTTTGGTTACTACATGATTCCATATGTGTTATTTCATAGTTTTGATGTCTTCACTATTATTCTACAATGTAGAAAATAGTAAAAATAAAGAGAAACCCTTGAATGAGTAGGTGTGTCCAAACTTTTGACTGGTACTGTATACCCTATGCATCCACACCCATTCTCTCCCACCCTCCTACACATATTCACCATCCCTCACTCTTCTCTCACACTCCCATTCATATACACAAACACACACGTACACACCTACACTCCCACACAAACGCACACACACATCCATCTAACAGTTGACATATACTACCGTTCAAAAGTTTGGGGTCACTTAGAAATGTCCTTTATTTCGAAAGAAAAGCAATTTTTTTGTTAATTGAAGTTACACTATTTCTGATCAATTTGATGTTGACATTTGTTAATGTTGTAAATGGCTATTGTAGCTAGAAATTGCTTATTTTTAATGGAATATCTACATAGGCGTACAGAGGCCCATTATCAGCAACCATCAGTCCTGTGTTCCAATGGCACGTTGTGTTTGCTAATCCAAGTTTATCGTTTTAAAAGGCTAATTGATCATTAGAAAACCCTTTTGCAATTATGTTAGCACAGCTGAAAACTGTTGTGCTGATTTAAAGAAGCAATAAAACTGGCCTTCTTCAGACTAGTTGAGTATCTGGAGCATCAGCAATTGTGGGTTCGATTACAGGCTCAAAATGGCCAGAACCAAATAACTTTCTTCTGAAACTCGTCAGTCTATTCTTGTTCTGAGAAATGAAGGCTATTCCATGCGAGAAATTGCCAAGAAACTGAAGATCTCGTACAACGCTGTGTACTACTCCCTTCACAGAACAGCACAAACTGGCTCTAACCAGAATAGAAACAGGAGTGGGAGGCCCTGGTGCACAACTGAGCAAGAGGACAAATACATTAGTGTCTAGTTAGAGAAACAGACGCCTCACAGGCCCTCAACTGGCAGCTTCATTAAATAGTACCTGCAAAACACTAGTCTCAACGTCAACCGTGAAGAGGCGTTGAGGACCTGTGAGACGTCTGTTTCTCAAACTACGAGAGTGAAGTACGAGTAAAGTAGGAGGCCCAGGTTTCAATAGGTGATAAGATGGCAAAGCAGTTTTATGCGCTGACTGAATGGAAGCTGATAATTACTGTGAGTATTTTACTCCGCTGATCTCGGGAAGAAATTACTGTCCGAGACAGAGTCAAGACAGAGTAAAAATGTATCCGACACTGAGACAAGACCAAGACACTCGAGTACTACATCACTGGCGTGAGGTAATAGAGTAGGGCGAGTGCAGCTCAAATGTAATGTTTTATGCGTTCTCCACACTCTCTCATCCTCACAAGAATGTACTCAAGAGAAGGTCCTCTAAGAATGCACTCCAAGCATGAGTGTGGAGCACGGTAGTATGCATACTGAGAAACACCCCCATTTTGAGATGCCTATACATACTGTACATGCACAGGCAAGACGACAACGAGCTAGTGGTAGCACTTCATGTGGTGTGTGTTTTTGCTCCAGTTCAGGAAACAGAAGTACGCCCTGGAGGCTAACCGCTATCCTCTGAACTGCCAGCAGCTCTTCCGCACGCCCAAAGAGATGTACTACATCCCTCTGAAGGTGGCCATGTTGTAAGTACCTGAGAAGGCACAGATCTAGGATCAGCTTACTTTTCCCCAGTCCTGACCAAGTCCATTAGAGGGGTAAACACAAAACTGACTCTAGATCAACATCCAGGGTGAACTTCACCCTACTCCACCTGGCTAGCTCAAAGAACAGCAGTGTCAACATTTAGAGATGCACAGCAACACAATCACTCCTTGAAACCTATGGGTGTCCGCCAGTTTTGGTAAACAAAGCATTTACAACCTAATGATGACCTTTTTTTGTTTTCGCTCTCTCTCCCTGCAGTTACTTGTTGAACCCTTTCACGATCCTCTCCTGTGTGGCAAAGTCAACCTGTGGGCTTAACAATGCAGTCATTGCACTCTTCATTCTCTGTACAATAAAAGGTATGTGTACAGCAACAAATGGTGTCACCCAAACCATGTATTTATTTGTCGTGTCAATAACTACATTTTTCTCTGATATTGAAGGAAGTGCCTTGATGAGTGCAATATTCTTGGCCTTGGCGACATACCAGTCAATCTACCCGCTCACACTATTTGCCCCAGCACTGCTCTACCTACTACAGGTACGTTCGTATGACTCAGCTGAAAGACTGTTGGCCTCACTTTTCACAAGTTTCCGTCAGTGATATGTCTTTATAGTCCAAAATGGCTTCCTCCCCTTGTTGCCTTACCTTCAAATGCACAGACATGAAAACTGGGCAGGTGAAAGCTAAGTCCTAGGCCCGGTTTCCCAAAAGTATCTTAAGGCTAAGTTCATCGTTAGAACCTTTTGTAGCAGCATTGTTAAATCTCGGAACTGTTTCCCAAAAACATCGTTATTAAAGTCGGATGAACTCGTGGATACCATTTTTATGTCTCTGCGTACGGTATGAAGTAAGTTGGTAATGGCGCTAGTGCAATTGCTACCTAGTGTTAGCACAATGACTGGGAGTCTATGGGTATCTGCTAGCATACTAGCAGATACCTATAGACTTCCAGCCATTGTGCTAACGCTAGTTAGCATTGGCTCGCAAAACTACCTCTAACTTCCTTCATACTAGGCACAGAGACATACAAATTGTATCCACAAGTTCATCTGACTCTGGGGAAGTATCCATTTAACGTTGCACTTGAAAATGCTTGTAATCAAATGCCTGCCTCAGACCAATCGTAGAACAGCTAAGTGCAACATTAGATGCTTTTTTTGCCTTCCCGTGTCACTTTATATACAAGATCTCTGCTAAACATAGAAATCAGTGTTTTTCATTCTCTGTGACCGCCGATAACTTCACATAGAAGTTGACTACAAATACAAAGTTGCCAATATCTTTGCAATTTTTACAAACAAGTGAAGAATAAAAGATGTCACAAATGAAATCAGAGATGACTACCTACAGTATAGGCTATAGGCCTATATATTCCAATGATATTGAAATCAATTTCATGTTCATTCAATTGAGTTTTATTTGGCTACTGTCTAATTTTGTGCTTCAATATACTTAGCCTTCCACCATATGGGTGTAGCCTAACATGTGCGCAATGATGTGCCAAATCTTGATTTAGTGCATTATTATAGGGTAAGCATTAGAATAACCCGTCTCAATATTTGCAGCCATAGGTGATAATATCTCTCTAGGAGCTGATCCGTCGTCAGTATTGTTGAAGCCGGCCTCACAGTGCTTGAGGCGTCACTACAGACCCGGGTTCGATCCCGGGTTGTGTTGCAGCCGGCCGCGACCGGGACACCCATGAGGCGGCGCACAATTGGCCCAGCGTCGTCCGGGTTAGTGGAGGGTTTGGCCGGCCGGGATGTCCTTGTCCCATCGCACTCTAGCGACTCCTGTGGCAGGCTGGGTGCATGCACGCTGACATGGTCGCCAGTTGTACAGTGTTTCCTATGGGTTAAGTGAGCAGTGTGTCAAGAAGCAGTGCAGCTTGGCAGGGTCGTGTTTCGGAGGACGCATTGGTCTCGACCTTCCCCTCTCCCGAGTCCATTCAGGAGTTGCAGCAATGGGACAAGACTGTAACTACCAATTTGGATATCACGAAACTGGGGAGAAAAAGGGAGAAAACATAATTTAAAAAACACTTAAGTTCCATCGCTATCGGGAAACCGGGCCCTGGTTGGTAGGCGTCCACCATATGGGTTCTAGCCAATGCTTTCAGTTCAATGCAGTTGAAGAAGTCAGAGTCGAGAGGAGGCCATTTTGGACTATTGAGATGCACCCCTGGTGAACATATTAAAAAATCGTCCTTGCCTTCTCTACTTCATTGCCCTGATCTGTAAGAACTGACCAGGTGAAAGGCAGCCTAATAATTAACTTTCAAGTTTTTTTCTCCAAATCAATGCAAATGAAGGAGAGGAGACCAGAACAGCAGTGTATGTACAGTGGGGAAAAAAGGTATTTAGTCAGCCACCAATTGTGCAAGTTCTCCCACTTAAAAAGATGAGAGAGGCCTGTCATTTTCATCATAGGTACACGTCAACTATGACAGACAAATTGAGAATTTTTTTTCCAGAAAATCACATTGTAGGATTTTTAATGAATTTATTTGCAAATTATGGTGGAAAATAAGTATTTGGTCACCTACAAACAAGCAAGATTTCTGTCTCTCACAGACCTGTAACTTCTTCTTTAAGAGGCTCCTCTGTCCTCCACTCGTTACCTGTATTAATGGCACCTGTTTGAACTTGTTATCAGTATAAAAGACACCTGTCCACAACCTCAAACAATCACACTCCAAACTCCACTATGGCCAAGACCAAAGAGCTGTCAAAGGACACCAGAAACAAAATTGTAGACCTGCACCAGGCTGGGAAGACTGAATCTGCAATAGGTAAGCAGCTTGGTTTGAAGAAATCAACTGTGGGAGCAATTATTAGGAAATGGAAGACATACAAGACCACTGATAATCTCCCTTGATCTGGGGCTCCACGCAAGATCTCACCCGTGGGGTCAAAATGATCACAAGAACGGTGAGCAAAAATCCCAGAACCACAGGGGGGGACCTAGTGAATGACCTGCAGAGAGCTGGGACCAAAGTTACAAAGCCTACCATCAGTAACACACTACGCCGCCAGGGACTCAAATCCTGCAGTGCAAGACGTGTCCCCCTGCTTAAGCCAGTACATGTCCAGGCCCGTCTGAAGTTAGCTAGAGTGCATTTGGATGATCCAGAAGAGGATTGGGAGAATGTCATATGGTCAGATGAAACCAAAATAGAACTTTTTGGTAAAAACTCAACTCGTCGTGTTTGGAGGACAAAGAATGCTGAGTTGCATCCAAAGAACACCATACCTACTGTGAAGCATGGGGGTGGAAACATCATGCTTTGGGGCTGTTTTTCTGCAAAGGGACCAGGACAACTGATCCGTGTAAAGGAAAGAATGAATGGGGCCATGTATCGTGAGATTTTGAGTGAAAACCTCCTTCCATCAGCAAGGGCATTGAAGATGAAACGTGGCTGGGTCTTTCAGCATGACAATGATCCCAAACACACCGCCCGGGCAACGAAGGAGTGGCTTCGTAAGAAGCATTTCAAGGTCCTGGAGTGTCCTAGCCAGTCTCCAGATCTCAACCCCATAGAAAATCTTTGGAGGGAGTTGAAAGTCTGTGTTGCCCAGCGACAGCCCTAAAACATCACTGCTCTAGAGGAGATCTGCATGGAGGAATGGGCCAAAATACCAGCAACAGTGTGTGAAAACCTTGTGAAGACTTACAGAAAACGTTTGACCTGTGTCATTGCCAACAAAGGGTATATAACAAAGTATTGAGAAACTTTTATTATTGACCAAATACTTATTTTCCACCATAATTTGCAAATAAATTCATTAAAAATCCTACAATGTGATTTTCTGGATTTTTCTTCCTCATTTTGTCTGTCATAGTTGACGTGTACATATGATGTAAATTACAGGCCTCTCTCATCTTTTTAAGTGGGAGAACTTGCACAATTGGTGACTGACTAAACACTTTTTTTCCCCACTGTATCAAGCATCTCAGAATAGGAGCGCTGATCTAGGATCTTTTGTATCCATGTAACCTTATTCATTGTGATCTAAATGGCAAAACTGATCTTAAATCAGCTCTCTTACTCTGAGACGCTTGATATATTCTGCCCCAGATTTAAGCAATTGAGATATGAATTCTCTCCCTGGTGTCCCTCTCTTGCCCACAGAGGTTGTACATCCCAGTGAACTGGCGCAGGCCCAGCTTCTGGCTCTTCACAACGCAGTACGCCTTCATGTACCTGGGCAGCCTGTGTGTCATGGTCTGTCTGTCTTTCTTCCTGCTCAGCTCCTGGGACTTCCTGTCCTCAGTCTACGGATTCATGTGAGTGAAAACATGGACACCAGGATTGGGGTCAATTACATTTCAATTCAGGATTTCAGGAATTGACTGAATTGAAATAGAATTGACCCCAACCCTGATGGACACATTTACTAAGAGAGATCTTTTACTTTTTTCACCTTGATGTTTGCGCCAAGACCCCGGTAATCAGTTACGACTTTGGGTTGCATGAGTAAAAAGGTTATTTGAAGTTGTAGACCTTAGTATACAATTACTGTTAATTTGTGCATTGAGTTCACTAATCTATGTAAAACATGAATAGGTTTCTTATGAATGTGATAACCTACAACTTTTTCCCACTATCAAAGATCTCATGAATAAAGTTAGTCATTCTTTATTTGGGAATTGCATTTAGGCCTAGCAGACATATTTGGAAGATGAGACTGCTATGAGATGGAATGTATTATGAAATGTGTTTGTGGTGTAACGCGTTACCTAGTCAGATTACTTTTATGAGTAACGGAGTAAAGTAACGCATTACTTTTTCAAATTGGTTAATATTAATTAGTTACTTTGTCAAACAACGTGTGCGTTACTTTCAGAATCATACAATGCATTCAGAAAGTATGACCCCAATACACACAATACCCCATAATGACAAAGCGAAAACAGGTTTTGCAAATTAATTTTAAAAAAGCATACCTTATGTAATTCAGATCCTTTGTTACAAGACTTGAAATTGAGCTCAGGTACATCCTGTTTCCATTGATCATCCTTGGGATGTTTCTACAACTTGATTGGAGTCCACCTGTGGTCAATTAAATTGATTGGACATGATTTGGAAAGCCACACACCTGTCTATATAAGGTCCCACAGTTGACAGTACATGTCAGAGCAAAACCAAGCCATGAGGTCGAAGGAATTGTCCGTAGAGCTCCGAGACAGGATTGTGTCGAGGCACCTTTCTGGGGAAGGGTACCAACACATTTCTGCAGCATTGAAGGTCCCCAAGAACACAGTGGCCTCCATCATTCTTAAATGGAAGAAGTTTGGAAACACCAAGACTCTTCCTAGACCTGGCCGCCCGGACAAACTGAGCAATCGGAGAAGGGCCTTGGTCAGGGAGGTGGCCAAGAACCCGATGGTCACTCTACCATAAAGGCCTGATTGGTGGAGTGCTGCAGAGACTGTTGTCCTTCTGGAAGGTTGTCCCATCTCCACAGAGGAACTCTGGAGCTCTGTCAGAGTGACCATCTGCTTCTTGGTCACCTGACCAAGGTCCTTCTCTGATTGCTCAGTTTGGCCGGGCGCCCAGCTCTAGGAAGAGTCTTGGTGGTTCCAAACAAAGAATGATGGAGGCCACTGTGTTCTTCGGGACTTTCAATGCTGCAGAAATCTTTTGGTACAATTCCCCAGATCTTTTCCTCGAAACAATCCTGTCTCGGAGCTCTACGGACAATTCCTAAAACCTCATGGCTTGGTTTTTGCTCTGACATGCACTGGCAACTGTGGAATCTTATATAGACAGGTGTGTATCTTTCCAAATCATGTCCAATCAATTGAATTTACCACAGGTGGACTTCAATCAAGTTGTAGAAACATCTCAAGGATGATAAATGTAAACAGGACGCACCTGAGCTCAATTTCAAGTCTCATAGCAAAGGGTCTGAATACTTAAGTAAATAAGGTTTTTTGTTTTTAATACATTTGCAAACATTTCTAAAAACCTGTTTTAGCGTCGTCATTATGGGGTATTGTGTGTAAATTTAATCAATTTAGAATAAGGCTGTAACGTAACAAAATGTGGAAAAAGTCAAGGGCTCTGAATACTTTCCGAATGCACTGTATATGGCTAATTAAACAGCCCATATGATGGCGCGGCACTTGTAGACTAGGACAGATGAAAGGAGTAACTAGTAGTGAGCAAACCTGAGTTAGGCTACTATCAATCACTGCTCGCCTTACTCCCTCCAACAGTCAAACAAAGGTGAGATTTTGAAATTTTAAAGTAACGCTAAGCAGTTATATAACGTGTTACTTTCCACACAAAGTAATATTGTAAAGTAGCGCGTTACTTTTGTGAAATGTAACAAGTAACTAATCCCAACACTGGTTATGAAAGGGCCTTTATGCGTTGTGTGAGTGTTCCCTCTGACCGTGTGAATGCTGCTCTCTGTGTCTCCTCCCCAGCCTCTCCGTGCCAGATCTCACCCCCAACATAGGCCTCTTCTGGTACTTCTTCGCCGAGATGTTTGAGCACTTCCGCCTCTTCTTCATCTGCGTCTTTCAGATCAACGTGTTCTTCTACACCATTCCACTTTCCATCAAGCTAAAGTGAGTCCCCTTCATCAGCTCTTCAACTCAGTGTGGAGAGACTAAGGTCGTCATTTTTGTGGTGCAAAAGAGCACAGATCTGTGGGGCAAAATACAGTAAACCTTCAAATATGTCCGCACTGTTCCTATAGATGCATGTTAGCACATATGCTAATGAAAAAAATACTTCATAAATATTATTCTCATGAACCAGAAGTCAGATTTACTGACTCATGATTGACTCATCAAAGACATTACCCTGATGAACCATGTTAAGTTTGGCATTGATATCTTAAAAAATTTGGAAACTATTAACAATTCTCTTTTTGGACCATGTAACGCTAATGCTTAAAATAATCATAAATCTTCTCATGGACTAAAAGTCAGATTCACTCCAAATTTGGTTTTTGCACTCATCACAATAGTCCCTGAAGAGTTTGAGAAAATAACATTGATGCATTGAAAGATGGCAACACTATACCAATATTAGCACATACGCATATCAGCATGTTCTCATGAACCATGGAATGTAGGCCCATGGTACATGTCTTAACTTAGTTTGAGAAAAGCTAAGGTATTGGTCAATAGATGGCTGAGTTATTGACAAATAAAAAAATCTGGTTTATGTGTCCATTTAAACCACTGTAAATCCGCATTTTGCGACCCTTTGACTTAGCCGATTGGCACCTGTGTTTTTCTGTTGCTCATTAGAAAAACTAGATGTTTTAATGAATTAAAAAAAAAAGTTAATTAATTTAGATGTTTTTGCCGAGGATGTTTTAGTTGTGCAATTTTACATCTAACTAATGTGTTTGGGGCAGTATTTTTCAAGTAACAAAATGCACGCTGTGTTGTCTTACGTAAACAGTCAGAGCTGCTGAGCAGGTCTGTCACACTGTCTATGCTATTGGATAGAGAGCGATCAATGCAGCTGTTCACCCCATGTCATTTACCCGTTGTGACGCATGGATGTTCCGAACTCAAGATTGACTTTATGACCAAAATTATCCTATTTACCCTAGAATAGGTGTTTGACTTATATCAATGCCACATAGGCCATTTTCAAAGGTATTTGTTGCTTTTTAAAGGCAGTCGCTCTTTAACAATTAATTATTTGCCTATGTAACGCTAATGCTCAATAATCTGCAATCATCTTCTCCTCATGAACCATACCTCAGAATCGCTCCAGATTTTGTATTTAGACTTATTACATCAGTCTTAAATGGTTTTGAGAAAAAAACTGAATGCATTCAAATATGGCCACACTGTACCTATAGATGCACATACAGTACATTCAGAAAATATTCAGACCCCTTCCGACTTTTTCCACATTTTGTTACATTACAGCCTTATTCTAAAATGGATTCTCATCAATCTACACACAATACCCCATAATGACAAAGCAAAAACAAAATGTATAAAAAAAAAAAAAATACAAAAATGGATATCATATTTACATAAGTATTCAGACCCTTTACTCAGTACTTTGTTGAAGCACCTTTGGCAGCGATTACAGCCTCGAGTCTTCTTGGGTATGACGCTACAAGCTTGGCACACCTGTATTTGGGGAGTTTCTCCCATTCTTCTCTGCAAATCCTCTCAAGCTCTCTCAGGTTGGATTTGTATTAATTTGCAAAAATGTCTAAAAGCCAGTTTTTTTTCTGTCATTATGGGGTATTGTGAGAATCAATTTTAGAATAAGGCTGTAACAAAATGTGGAAAAAGTGAAGGGGTCTGAATACTTTCTGGATGCACTGTATGCTAATGCTAAAAATACTTAATCTTCTCATGAACGGTCAGTCAGATTGACTCCAGATTTGGTACATAGACTCAATTAATTAGCCTCTAATTAATTTGAGAATGATTAGTTGCTGCATTTAGAGTCGGCCACGCTACACCACTATAATAACTGGACCGATGGACATGGGGCCTTGAAATTTGGTATGTAAACCTTATGCATTTGTCCTTAGAAGCTCTGTGAATATAAAGTCACTGCAACCTTAGATGGCTGCACCAAACCAGTTGGTTGCACTATAGATGTCATTGGCACCAGTGGCATAGGATTTTAGAGCAATAACTAATGATCAAGTGGACTTTGTCTCATGCAAATAAATGTTAGATTTAAATTATGCAGACGAACAATGTGAAATATCGTGAAAATAACACTGGAAATATTTCACACATCACAAACCATTAGTGAAATTGACCCCATAATTGGTATATGCAGTTGAAGTCGGAAGTTTACATACACCTTAGCCAAATACATTTAAGCTCAGTTTTTCACAATTCCTGACATTTAATCCTAGTAGAAATTCCCTGTCTTTGGTCAGTTAGGATCACCACTTTATTTTAAGAATGTGAAATGTCAGAATAATAGTAGAGAGAATGATTTTTCAGCTTTTATTTCTTTCATCACATTCCCAGTGGGTCAGAAGTTTACATACACTCAATTAGTATTTGGTAGCATTGCCTTTTAAATTGTTTAACTTCGGTCAAACGTTTCGGGTAGCCTTCCACAAGCTTCCCACAATAAGTTGGGTGAATTTTGGCCCATTCCTCCTGACAGAGTAACTGAGTCAGGTTTGTAGGCCTCATTGCTCGCACACGCTTTTTCAGTTCTGCCCACAAATTTTCTTAAGGCTTGAGGTCAGGGCTTTGTGATGGCCACTCCAATACCTTGACTTTGTTGTCCTTAAGCCATTTTGCCACAACTTTGGAAGTATGCTTGGGGTCATTGTCCATTTGGAAGACCCATTTGCGACCAAGCTTTAACATCCTGACTGATGTCTTGAGATGTTGCTTCAATATATCCACATAATTTTCCTTCCTCATGATGCCATCTATTTTGTGAAGTGCACCAGTCCCTCTTGCAGCAAAGCACCCCCACAGCATGATGCTGCTACCCCCGTGCTTCACGGTTGGGATGGTGTTCTTCCGCTTGCAAGCCGCCCCTTTTTCCTCCAAACATAACGATGGTCATTATGGCCAAACAGTTATATTTTTGTTTCATCAGACCAGACAACATTTCTCCAAAAAGTATGATCTTTGTCCCCATGTGCAGTTGCAAACCGTAGTCTGGCTTTTTTATGGCGGTTTTGGAGCAGTGGCTTCCTTCTTGCTGAGCGGCCTTTCAGGTTATGTCGATTATAGGACTTGTTTTACTGTGGATATAGATTATTTCCTCCAGCATCTTCACAAGGTCCTTTGCTGTTGTTCTGGGATTGATTTGCACCAAAGTACGTTCATCTCTAGGAGACAGAACGCGTCTCCTTCCTGAGCGGTATGACGGCTGCGTGGTCCCATGGTGTTTATACTTGCGTACTATTGTTTGTACAGATGAACGTGGTACCTTCAGGCATTTGGAAATTGCTCCCAAGGATGAACCAGACTTGTGGAGGTCTACAATGTTATTTCTGAGGTCTTGGCTGATTCCTGTTGATTTTCCCACGATGTCAAGCAAAGAGGCACTGAGTTAGGTAGGCCTTGAAATACATCCACAGGTACACCTCCAATTGACTCAAATGAAGCTTCTAAAGCCATGACATCATTTTCTGGAATTTTCTAAGCTGTTTAAAGGCACAGTCAACTTAGTGTAAACTTCTGACCCACTGGAATTGTGATACAGTGAATTATAAGTGAAATAATCTGTCTGTAAACAATTGTTGGAAAAATGTCTTGTGTCATGCACAAAGTAGATGTCCTAACCGACTTGCCAAAACTATAGTTTGTTAACCAGAAATTAGTGGAGTGGTTGAAAAACGAGTTTTAATGACTCCAACTTAAGTGTATGTAAACTTCCGTCTTCAACTGTAAGCTCAATACATTAAGTAATTACTTTAAGAATGATTACCTGCTGCATTCAAAGATAACCAACCTACTTCACTTGCGTCGTCCTTGTGGTGTTGAGAGATAAACATGGTAATGCTTTCATTTTGCACATAAAGGAAGATCGCAAGCACTATCATGTAGAAACTTTGTTATCCAACTCATCTTGTGTCCTTTCGGTCATTTTGTGAACCCTGTTCATTGATGTTTCTGGCATGTTTCCATTAGCCGGTAATTAAATTAAAATAAATTAAAAGTCGATAAATAAAATTGTAGCCGGCCAAATTGGCCAGGGCTGCCTATCATTCACCCTGATTTTGCGCTTCTCTCACTCCTTACATGTATCGGCCTGCTGCTGAGGAGAGCGAGAGGGCGAGAGAGGAGCCTTGACCTAGGCTACTGTTGATTGCTAAGATGGAGGCCTTTTTCAATGAAGTAAAACGAAAGTTGGGGAGTATGCCTATAGTGAAAAGCCTACAAGGCAGGGCTCCAGACTACGACCATTTAGTCAATTTTTGCGACTCTTTGGCAAGTAAAAAAAAAAATTGGTCGCATTGGTGTGAGTTGCACATTCATTCACCTCACTCAAAACGTCCTATTTTGTAGGAGGCTGACCATGATTTGGTCAAACCGTAAAGTACATTTTAATTTATTTATCAACTCTCAATTTTGAGCTCAATAGCAACTATTTTACAAACAAGATATTTGATATGGCTTTGAGATACGGAGTGCGCGAAATGTGCATTGGCCATTGCGAGTGTTTAGGCCTCATTGGGCAGTAGGCTACAATGTTTTTTGGGAAATTAAACGTACTGTTAGATTAATACATGGCTACTAGCAGTGGGTATAATATTTTAGAGTTAGTGGTTTAGCTAATGTATGGACAAGTTTTAATATTGTAGTGGACAAAGATGAGAAGAACGTTGGCGTGGCCAAATGCATGCTACTGTGCAACTCGCTTTTCAGGTAGGATGCAATTTTGGAACTTTTATTTATTTCGTATGTATAATAATTTGTTTTATTATTATTTTATATCATTGTTATTAATGTAGGCCTATTCATTAATCTAAACCAGTTCTTTAAATATGAAAAACTTTTGTTTCATTCTGTTGACTTTGTTGGCTAAATTAAGTTGGATCTGTTTGTTTTTTATTTGTGCTCCATATTTAGTTTAAGGTGGGTTATAAGTAGACCTTTGTAAAATAAATATAATACCCAACAAATGACAGAAATAAGGTAGGCACTAGCATTTCTTGGTAATTGCTGCAATATATCCTGTTCAAAACTTTTGTGAAGGTTTAAACCAGTTTGCAAGTGTTTTGTTTCATTCTGTTGAGCCATTTTATTTGGCCAAATTAAGTTCCAACTGCAATGTTGTTTGCCGCAATATAATATCCTGCTCGTATTTTCCCTATAAACAATAGCTTGACTTATTTTTGATATTACCCTAATAAAGATTAGAAAATGTTGTGAAGGTGTGGTGTGGCTGTTAGCCTGTTACTGCAGGCCTATGATATGAAGGCAGTGCGCACCGGCGCTCCATCTGACTCCGACAGGAAGAATGTTTTAGGCCTACCAGAGTTACTCCAATAATCTAACAATATAATTTTAAAAATATATATTTGGATAGAACATTTTAAGAATTAGCTTCCTTCTGTACGCCTACATCTGTATAGCAGATGCAGTAGCCTATCTGACAAGGATAAAGAAGTGCATGTCAGTGTCGTAGCATGCCGCTGACATATCTATCTCTCTCTCTGGGGCTAGGCCAAAGCTTCCTTTATATTTATTGTTTTAATATTCATATCATACAGTTGGACGCCTAAGCCTATAGGCCTATGCACCCAATTCATATGGATGACCTGTACTCCCGAGTGGCACAGCGGTCTAAGGCACTGCATCTCAGTGCTTGAGGCGTCACTACAGACCCCCTGGTTCGATTCCAGGCTGTATCACAACCGGCCGTGATTGGGAGTCCCATAGGGCGGCGCACAATTGGCCCAGTGTCGTCCGGGTTTGGCCGGTGTAGGCCGTCATTGTAAATAAGAATTTGTTCTTAACTGACTTGCCTAGTTAAATAAAGATAAAATATATATATATTTTTTGTTTATGCATGCAATGCCCTGATGCATTTAGTGCTCATATCTGCGAAAGCTGAACCGTGAGGTGGACAATTATTGTTTAAGGAAAGTAAAAACGAATAAAACAATAGGCTATAATGTGTTGCATATGCTACACATCGAAACACAAGGAATAGTGTTTTTGTAATTTCTTATAGGTGGTTTTTAAGGACACGTTAATGTGGCTCATCTGGCTAAAATCCCTCGTTTATTGAAGGCGCTGGCTGCGTGGGTGGACGCCCAGTGGGTTACGCACCCAATTCATATGGATGACCTGTACATTTCTCAAATGTCCGATTTCATTTAAAATCTTCCCAGTCACTTGTGCGGTGCCAAATTTTCGGAAACCCTGGTTCCTGGGTATTATGTATTATTAAGCAGACGATCTCATTCAAAGCGACTTCCCGTATTGCGTGCATAATTTTTTAAATATCTGTGGCCCCTGTGGGAATTGAACCCACCACTCTGGTGTTACAACTGTCATGCTCCACTGAGCCACACAGGACCACGTGTATATATAATGTATCCCATCTAAAAGTGACATCTATAAGTCCTGTAAATTCAGTCCTAAAATGGCTGCTGTATAGTAACACTGCTGTCCTCTCTGTCCCAGGGAGCACCCATTCTTTCTGATCTTCATGCAGATCGCCATCATCTCCATCTTCAAGTCCTACCCCACCGTGGGCGACATCGCCCTCTACATGGCCTTCCTACCGGCCTGGAACCACCTCTACAGATGTAAGTGGTTCTTTCCGATGAGCCATGGATTGTGTTCGATAGGGTATACCGTAGCAAACTGTTTTGCAACAGAAGACGAGCACAAGCATTTCTTATTGGACAAGTTTAGATAGTAACTCCCCGTTTCAAAGCTCTTTCTTCTATTTCGCGCCTACTGAACTCTGTCCTAAAGCTAGCTTTTTCTGTTGAAGAGGCAGGAATACAGTTCGCTGTCGATTTCAGTTTGCCTTCATCCCTCAAAAGTCGTACAAAGTTGAGCTATGTTAATATTCCACATCATCTGTTGTGTAGATCCCTGTGTACTGTGTGTGTGAGGATAGCGTTTCCCAAACCTTTGCTCTATTCATTAGCTATCTATTCCACTACTAGCAAACCTCTTTCAACTAATCAAGGGCTTGTAAATAAATCCAATAGGTGGAACAGCTGGGGTGGTGGGTACTCATTGAGAGGTTTTGGAAACATGTTTTATGAGCTGCACAACAGATGGCATTGGACATGGATTAAGCTCGACTAAGAACATTTTTTTAGGAGAACTAACCCTCAGAGGGTGTGCTCCTTAACATCATCCCTAATACTGTAGTGCAGTAATCCTCAATCCTGCTGCAGGAGAGCCGCAGTACTGCAGGTTTTGTCCCAGCCAAAGGGATGCACTTTCTTTTGTCTTAGCACTAACACACCTAATTCCACTAATCAAAGGCTTAATGATGAGTAGAATCAATTGTATTAGTGCTAAGGCAAAAACAAAAATGTGAACCCCATTGGGTCACCAGGACTAGGATTGGGAAACAATGGTCCTTTTGTAGCTCAGTTGGTAGAGCATGGCACTTGTAGCACCAGGGTAGTGGGTTTGATTCCCGGGACCACCCATATGTAAAATGTATACAGGCATGAATGTAAGTCGCTTTGGATAAAAGCGTCTGCTAAATGGCTGATATTACTGGTCTAGGGGTTGTTTTCAGACCAGGTCAAGGGCTCCTAGTATAATGATCTGTCTTTACAAAGGGAAGCAGGAACAGGGGATGACTCAGCTTTGTCAAAGTCAACAATAGAAACCGATTTCTGATGCACCACAGGCACCTGACACAAAGCTCAATAACAAGAAAAGCCAGGATGGTATTTCAGAAAGCATAATCTAATGAGTCATCCAGCTTAATGATCATCTCTTTAGTTATAGCCAACAGAAGTTGGGACTATAGCCAGCTAGTGTAGAGAGTGGTCAGTAAGTCTGTTTTAACGGTTGAAATTTACCTTTTTATGAATTGGAGTTCATACAGTCATTAATTAATCATTTATTTATTTGATAGAGAGAGGTACAATAAAGACATTAATATATTGAATAATCAAGAGTCCAATGCATTGCACTGTCATGATTGGGCTTGCACTAATTGCAGAATATTTACTAGAGAGAGTTAGCTGGCTAAGTGTAAAGTGTTGAGGTTGTAGGACTGGAATGGTGTTTCCCATCTACATTGAGCTCCGGTCAGAGAGCAGAGGCAGAAGCAAAGATGCAGTTGGAGTCTTTATATAGATGAAGATGGTTGTAAAATGGAATGGATTGTTCAAATGTTTAGATTCACAGAATGATAAACAGTTGATGTTGCCAGTCTGTATGAGTTATGGTTTGTAATGGCTGCCTGAATTAGCCATTAGCTTGTGGTGGCCATTAGCGGCTGGAATCCCACACAAACTAAACAGAGGTGAGGATGTCCTCTTCTATGCAATAAAGGATGTTGGAACTCGCATTCAATTACGCATACTGGTAGTTGTGAGCGTTGTTGGCGTGCTCAACTCCTCCTCCTGTTTTGGTGAAGGACCCAGATTGAAAGGAGGCGCCCTCAATGGCTGTCTGTATAAATACCTGGCCATAGAGATATATAGAGGTCACACCTGCCACGAGTGCCCTCTGTCCTCACGTGACCATAGAGTTGGTTAGAGGGCACACCTGCCACGAATGCCCTCTCCCCAACTCCACATCACCAACCAGCGAATTCTGTAAACTAAGATTAGGGGAAACTTCTACAAGAAAAAGCTTTGGTTTTAGGCTCATTAACGTTAACAAAGGAATGTTATGACTGTACATTATATAGTTTTGTATTGACTATTTATTTGATGTCTTTATTTTCCTTGTGTTCCAGTCCTGAGGAATATCTTCCTGGTGTCGGTTGTGTTGTTGGCGTGCTCCGCCCTGTTCCCAGTCCTTTGGCACCTCTGGATCTACGCGGGTAGTGCCAACTCCAACTTTTACTATGCCATCACGCTGCTCTTCAACGTGGCACAGGTGAGTGGGCTGGAATGGGCTGCACAGCTGGGTCGGCTAGCATTTGGACAGGCGTCTTCAGTGTCATTTCAGCTAAACCTAGGGTATGGCAATGTCATTTGCATTGGGATTAGAATGATTGTAGTACCATATTTTAAATTGTTATCTTGAGCTACGGTATGTCTGTCATAGCCTGCTATACCCAAAGGACAACCCTGGGGCATCTTACCAAGAACAATGATACAGTGAGCCTGGCTACAAAGTTTATATGTGGAAGAGGTTTATGACGTCACCTTTAATGAATAGTGGAGGCAGTATAACAGTTAGACTTATTTGTCACATGCTTTGTAAACAACAGGTGTAGACTAACAGTCAAATGCTTACTTACTTTTCCAACAATACAGAGATAAATAATATATAGAGAAATAGTGACACGAGGAATAAATACACAGTGAATAACGAATAACGAGTAAAAATAACATAGCTATATACAGGGAGTACCAGTACCAAGTCGATGTGCAGGGGTACGAGGTAATTGAGATAGCTAAGTACATATAGGTAGGGATAAAGTGACTAGGCAACAGGATAAATAATAGACAGTAGCAGCAGCGTATGTGGTGAGTGTGAATGTGTGTGTGGCGTCAGTATGCATGTTATGTGTGTGTTGGGTTGTAAATATGTGTGGGTAGAGTCCAGTGTGTGCACAGGGAGTACAGGAGGGGACTAAGCACACACCCCTGAGGGGCCCGGTGGAGGTGTTGTTGCCTACCCTCACCGCCTGGGGGCGGCCCATCAGGGAGTCCAGGATCCAGTTGCAGAGGGAGGTTTTAGTAGTCAATGAAAAGCATTCTTACATAGGCATTCCTTTTGTCCATTTTACATTTGAGAACCGTGGATCCCGTTTCCTTTTAGAGTCAGTTTGCTCTCACAAATCCCTCATCTGGAGTTGAAATCAGACTTAATGCAGACTTAATTACTCAGGTAACCAGACCGGAACATGGGAATGTTTATCCTTCAGCTGCGTCCTTCACTAATTCATGGTGACCGACACCTGCTCTGGAACAGATGACGTAGACACCAAGGTTTTGGGTTACCTGTCAGAGTGTGAGTAAGATATCACTGTCCAACACTGTTCAATGGAGAGTCTGGGAAACTGGGTCTAATACGCTTTAAGATGAGATCATTTTGTTCCATTGAGACTTTTCTTCCTGGTCTTCCCGGGATATCAGCGAAGACTGAGAATAAATGAGGTTAATAGTGTCTGGTGGGGTCATTAATAATTTGACGGTGTTGGTTTCAACAAAACATTTCCCTTATTAGGTGCATATAATAGCACAATTATAGTTGATAGGCCCTTTAGACTGTTAGGGCAGGTTTCCCAGATGCAGAGCAAGCCTATTCCTAGTCTTTAAAAAAAAGTTTTTCCCAGGAGTAGGCTTAATGAATGTTTTAGGCAGCACTACTGAGGTTCTAGTGTAGTCTCTGTTTGTTATATTCTTACCAGACTGCTCAATTATACGCTTGTGAGCATACTATTTGCAAAAACTGTTGCGTTAACAAATGTGGAGTTTGTAGTTCAACCGTCCTGAAGGATTTTTAGGTAACCGGTGTGAGATTGTGATAGACGTGCCAGTCAGTTTTATAGATTCACCATGTGAGATAAACCAGGTCAATATTGCTAGCTAACTGCTTTGGCTGACAATAGGTTTCCAATCTCTCTGATAGTATGCAGGTTGACTTTGTTGAAACCTGCCTGAGATGACGACATTTCAAAAGGAAAGAGAATGGTTTGGAGACGCTCCCAGAATTGTTATGTAGCAAAGTTTTTGACCTTTGTATGGATCGTCAGCATCCAATTGCAAAATAGTATGTTTGGGTATTCTCCTTTTGTTTTAAAAAGGTATTTCTGTCAATATTGCTTTTGTTTCTTCTTCTCAGATCTTGATGGTGTCAGACTACTTCTACGCGTACCTGCGGCGAGAGCATCACCTGACCCACGGCCTGTACCTGAAGAGGAAAGACGGCAGCGAGGCCACTCTGGTTCTCAAGTAGTAGATGACACACTCATACGCACTCGCGCACACACACACAGGCAGGGATGGGACCCTTGCCTGACTGAAAGTGACTCTGAACATTACCCCACCCTTCGAGTTCTTATTTCTGAGGTCTTACTTTTAAACAAACATCCCACCCAACCAACCAACCCCCTGCTCCCCCATAGACCAAAGCCTTAGTGTTTCTGAAGGTCCGGCTGGGATGGAAGATGTGCTGCCTTTTGTCCATGTTCTGTCGCTCCAATGAGTAGGCGAGATATCTGGTTTTAGTGGGTAGGTGATTGGGTTGCTGGTCCGGTTATTTTGCTTTTTTTGGTCCTACCTTTCTCCTGGATTTACTTTCTTATGCTTTTAGGAGTCACTGTCACTCATTGAAAACAAGCAAATGAATTGAGCAGATGTGAGCCGTTGGGTACTTGGGTGCATACGTAAACCAGACAGGTCTGCAGTTAGGCTCTTTTACCAGCAGAGGGCGTCAGTTGAATAGGAAAACTACAGTGGTTTGTCAGTCTGTCAGCCAATGTGTTCATTAGAGCACGCAACGAAAACGTTTTAAAACATTTTGCATAAACCATTTGCGTTTTGTATTGTCCAAGTAGTCCACCTCTGTTTCAGTACGTTGTCTTCCGTTTGCTGCCTAATGAACACAACCCTTTATGTTGTGCTTTAGTAATACACTAAACACTGTGTCCAACAATAACTGTCTGTACAACTTGTTGGTACTCTTCTCTCAATGGGTATCTGATGACTACTGCATTGTCACTATTTGCAAGAGCATAGGAAAAAGATATCGGGTGTAAGACACCCGTTTACTGGAGTGTGTCTTCTCTGAGAAATGTCATCTGAATGGTACTCTGTGACAATGAGATATGATCTGGAATCCTCCAAACTCTCGTGATGCACTCTGCTTGGTGAATGTGATCCGTGTCATCTTGAATGTTCATGTATGCCATTTTTTATACAAATGAGGGATTTATGTGTAGGCATATAGTATTTATTTATTGCCAGCACTGATTTTGTTCTATCATTTTTGCTTCAATAATTTGGTAAATGGGCAAGTACTTAAGTTGTTTTGATATGTTTATGTATTTTTTACATGATAAGACCAGGGTGATTTTGAAACGGATAATGTTCTATTTGCTGAATGAGTGGCTATGAATGATGATGGCTACATTATAGGTTGTAGTGTTTTGGGGGGTACAGATACAGTGCCTTCAGAAAGTATTCACATCCCTTGACTTTTTCCAAATGTTGTTACAGCCTGAATTTAAGATTAATGAAATGTAGATTTTTTTTGTTTTTTGTTACTGGCCTACACATAATACCCCATAATGTCAAAGTGGAATTATGTTTTCTGAGATTTTTACAAATTAATTAAAAATGAAAAGCAGAAATGCCTTGAATTAATAAGTATTCAACCCCTTTGTTGTGGCAAGCCTAAATAAGTTCAGGAGTAAAAATGTGCTTTACAAGTCACATAATAAGTTGCATGGACTCACTCTGTTTGCAATAATAGGGTTTAACTTGATTTTTGAATGACTACCTCATCTCTGCACCCCACACATACAATTATCTGTAAGGTCCCTCAGTTGAGCAGTGAATTTTAAACACAGATTCCACCACAAAGACCAGGGAGGTTTTCCAATGCCTCACAAAGACTGGCACCTATTGGTAGATGGGTAAATACATTTTAAAAAGCAGACATTGAATATCCTTTGTAGCATGATGAAGTTATTAATTACACTTTGGATGATGTATAAATACACTGTCACTACAAAGATACAGGCATCCTTCCTAACTCAGTTGCCGGAGAGGAAGGAAACCGCTCAAGGTTTTCACCATGAGGCCAATGGTGACTTTAAAACAGAGTTTAATGGCTGTGATAGGAGAACTGAGGATGGATCAACAACATTGTAGTTACTCCACAATACTAACCTAAATGACAGAGTGAACAGAAGGAAATCTGTACAGAATAAAAAATATACCAAAACATGCATTTTGTTTGCAACAAGGCACTAAAGTAAAACTGCAAAAAATGTGGCAAAGCAATTCACTTTATGTTCTGAATACAAAGTGTTATGTTTGGGGCAAATCCAGCACATTACTGAGTACCATTCTTCATATTTTCAAGCATAGTGGTGGCTGCATCATGTTATGCGTATGCTTGTAATCATTAAGGACTGGGGAGTTTTTCCAGGATAAAATAAACGGATTGGAGCTAAGCACAGGCGAAATCCTGGTTCAGTCTGCTTTCCACTAGACACTGGGAGATGAATTCACCTTTCAGTAGGACAATAACCTAAAACACAAGGCCAAATCTCTACTCTGGAGTTGCTTACCAAGAAGACGTGAATGTTCCTGAGTGGCCAAGCTACAGTTTTGATTTCAATCTACTTGAAAATATATGGCAAGTCCTGAAAATGGTTGTCTAGCAATGAAAACAACCACTTTGACAGAGCTTGGAAGAATTTTTAAAAGATTAATGGGCAAATGTTGCACAATCCAGGTGTGGATTGCTCTTAGAGACTTACCCAGAAAGACTCACAGCTGTAATCGCTGCCAGAGGTGTTTCTACAAAGTATTGACTCAGGGGTGTTAATACTTTTGTAAATGAGAGATTTCTGTATTTCATTTTCAATAAATTTGCTAAAATTTCTAAAAACATGTTTTCACTTTGTCATTATGGGGTATTTGTGTGTAGATGGGTGAGATTATTATTTTTAATCAATTTTGAATTCGGGCTGTAACGCAACAAAATGTGGAATAAGTCAAGGGATATGAATACTTTTGAAGGCACTATATGTGCAGCACAATGGAAGCCTATTCCGGTCCTGGAATAGCCTATTTGATCACCCATTTTAATCCAAAGCAGCAGGTGGTGTGGACACTTATTTTAGCCTTGTCACTTCAGCTGATCAATGAAGAGCAGACCTTGTGGCCAATCATTAGCCCCTGCAGGTCCTCACTTCTGGAATTGTCTTTTGTTTAAAAGCTGTTTGTACATCTTTGTCTGCCCCCTAATGGTTGACACAGGTGGTTATTTTCGGTAACTCTTTGGTGGACAAGTTTTATGACACTAGCATGAAAACATAAAAGCCTCTGACCCACTTTCTTTACCTATACTTTGGTTCACAGATTAAAGCCATACACTTTATTTTATGTTTCCCAAACCATTTTATACGGTTGGTAGTAACTCTGACAAAAGTCTTTAAAATCTGACACTGATGTTATAGTGGGTTTGTAACTTGTGTTGAAATACACTTTCCATTTGAAAAGGCTTTTCACCAGTCTCACACAGACAAAGGGGGGGACTGCAAGTTTCCTTCTTCAATTTAACAATTAAGAAATTGTTCATTTGAATACTTCATCGCCATTTTGATACAGTACATTATACAGTAGGTGTTAGGTTAATGTGAGCTTTAATCATTCTCTGGAGAGAAAGAAATCATTGATGTACTTAAATGTGAAGGGCTTCTTTCCTGTAGGCTATGGCCAGATAAAACTTATTTTTCACAAAGTAAAAAAATAAAAAAGAATAAAAACCGGGTGGTTCGAGCACTGAATGCTGATTGGCTGACAGCCGTGGTATACCACGGGTATGACAAAACCACTTATTTTTTCTGCTCTAATTACGTTGGTAAACAGTTCATAATATCAATAAGGCACCTCAGAGGTTTGTGATATATGGCCAATATACCACGGCTAAGGGCTGGTTCCAGGCACTCCACGTTGCGTTGTGCATAAGAACAGCCCTTAGCCGCGGTACTCTGGCCTTATTGCTTAAATAAATCACATGTTCACATACTGTATACAATGTATGATGATAACATTAAAGAATGGATCCAGTACTTAAGGTAGCCTACATTAAAAGTCCTCTAATCTTTGTATTAGAAGAATGAGGTACCAACTTTACACAGAAAAGCCTGGTAAATCTGGTCCAAACAAGTCCTATGAAGTATGATTGTGAACCCAGAATTCAATTTAAGAGGGAATATGTAACAACACCACAACTATAAGAATGGTATAGAATGAGTTATGCAATTCATTGTTATTCGTCTGGATTTCTGTTCAACTTGAGGGAGTTCTTGACACTGGCACGTAGCCCAAGAGCTTTTTGGGGTCAGGCCCCCCAGATAGCATATGAACACGTCATAAGCCATGAAAGAAATGTTTAGAATTACAGGAAATTAGCTTTAAAACTGCGACATTTTCTCTCAGCCTCATGGCAAAATGTGTAGAATAGCAGTATTAGCTCAGGGATTCTTGAAAGTTTGAGACAATCCTTGTCCGGCAGGGAAACTTTAGAATAGATTAATAAATTAGATTTTGTTGCATTATTTAAGCTTAAAATGTACATTTAGGAGAATGTTACAAGGGGAAATATTTTGTTTTGGAATACTTTCAGTATTATTCATTTCCATTTCGGCTCTATGCCTGGAAATGCTCTTGTCCGGAGCAAAGGATCCCAATTTCAAACTCTCCCAAAAAGTGTTTAAAATGTTAAAAAACTGGTAATAATGGATATTAACAGAAACATTATCTTATGTAGTTTCTTGTAATAGCCCTCTGTGACTTTAAATCATTTTTCATTCAAAACTGATTCCTAAAAGATGTCCGGAGATTTGTCTAAAATCCTATATTATTCAGGAATGAGCAGGGTCAGATATACCATAAAGGCCCCTTATTCATGTCCTCATTACATGTAGTGCAACAAGACCACTCGTGGTCTGTAAAGTTCTACTTTTGATAGATCTAAACAAACAATATTGGAATTACCATGGTCATAAACTATCAACTCCATCTGCCTGATATATTAAGATATGTTACATTTAATTAAGCTTTAGAGTCGCAAAGCAAATGAAGAAAAACAAAATAGCTACTGTGTATACGTTGTAAAAAATAAGACTTTGAAACTCTGGAAAAAACAAACTCCATCAGATTTCTGTCTAACATCAACTCTGTCAGAGTGCTGAAAGATCTTATAGAATGGTTGTTTTTATTGGGGATTTTCACATTAATAATTTTCTATATTTTACAAAGTTTTGTATTTAACTTTTATATTTAGAGGTAAAAATGTGTATTGAGTATCTGTCAACTCTGTCAGTGCCTTGTCAACTCTGTTGGGTGGGTGGCTTGCTCGGACCTTGCGGGCAGCCCCGCGAAACTGCGCTTCGCCACTGTTTCTTAAGTCATGACACTGATTTTTTAAATGATTTATAAATGACATTGCAATGAAAATTATTATTTTTTGCTTACTTTTTTTTTTTTTTATCTCTGCTATAACAATCAACCAACCAGAACAATATGACTGACATATGTTAAGTTCTCTTCACAATGATGAGGATCATTACATAGGCATGGAGTGGTTCTAGTATATCTAGCTAGGTCGGACTGGACAACAGCGTCTGCTAAATGACAGATGTAATATAGTATTGTACTAGAATTGCACAATATTCACTTAAAAGTAATTTGCCTTTATATTTTTAACCATGGTATTATTTAGCATTACAGCATTACTCAAAATAATTTTCTTAAGTTTGTAATAACATTACCAGTGTATGAGGCAGCTACAATGGTACCTCACTTTTACATATTTTAATTCAATAAAGAAGACTGCATCTGTCAAAGAGCCTTTAACTCTTCAGGATGATGTAATTGATTTAGCATAGTGGGTCGGGATGCAGGCACTAGGCAGATATTTGTTCAGTAGAGAAAGAGGTCATACGTGGTCTCGTCTGGCTGACCGGCTGGGGTCAATAAGTTCAGTCAGTGTGGTTAGAAGCTGCGGGGTGAAGTTGCCCCTATACAGATCTAGGAACAGCTTCCCCTCCCCCAATCCTAACCTTAACCATTAGTGTGGAAAATGCAACACTGACCCAAGATCAGAGTCTAAGGGGCAACTCCTGTTTGGAAATTTTTGGAAAATTAGCATTATTCGACTATGCTTCAGGGTCAGTAGGTTGTAGATTTCCATGACAGTTGTTATAAATTATTATTAAAGGGCGACTGCACTTCCTGACTTGGCCTCGTTTTAGATTTAGTGAATTAAGAAATGCTAGCGGCCATGACTGAATTACAACGTGTGTTGGTTGCGGGGTGTGGTTTGATGTGGGTGTCTCGTGTGTGTGTGTTCACAGGTGGGAAGAGTTAGACAAATTCGTTCGTCAAATATCTTCAGCCTGCTGGTGTGTGACCAATGCAAAATTGGTTTAACTTTGGATAGCCTATCTCCTGGGCTAGTCAGGGACCGTCAATAAATTACAAAATGTAAATGTGACAATATTTTCATGTTGCACACCTTTTAGTTCTCTCATTAAATGCTTTCAATATTTGTATGTGAATTTCTACAATTTACAGTTGGTTTGAGAAATTTGGAGCTATTGGAATTTGTACATATTGTCCCATGTACATTGTGTAATTTACAGATGGTCCCTAACTAGCCCCATAGGGTTATCCAAAGTGAAACCAAATTGACCACGGGCATTACGATCAGGTCGCATGCAGTTGCACTCTGAATGGATGATTACTTGTGTTCTGCCAGCTGTGGACATGTGGGCAGGATTGAAGTAAACCCAACCTTAATTTACGTTGTGACATACTCAGGTACAAAACTGATTCATATCGATGCCACAGGCTGTTTTCTAAATGAGAAGTTGTTTTTTAGGGTGCAGTTGCTGCTCTTTAAATGTCCAAAGTCCACTGATACTGTCATTTTTCTATTTTTACAACATGAGCACGTGTGGTCAATTATAAACTTTTAGTTCTCCTTAGTCTTTTTGACTCTTGATTTCAGATCAAGGAACTTGTACCAATACAATATAATTATTTAGGCAAATAAAGTACAATGAATCAAAGAAAGACTAAGTCTGAGCGATATGCTGTATTGTAGCAGGTTTCCATAGAGCCATAGACCAAGTGCCAAAGAAAGAACAGACATCCACTTGTTCCAACTAACCTAGTAAGTTATATTTCATACAAGTTCTAGTTGAAATTACTGTGTGTGGCTGTCTCTCAATCAAATCCAGTGGTCTGCTGCTAGAAGTTTGACATCATAGCTATTTCAATGGACGCAACAAGGCTTACATTATGTAATCGTATTTGCCCCCATGATAACCAGACTCCCCTGCCCATTTCAAAGAGACCTTTTCTTTGCGTTGTTTTCTTTTGGGCTTGTGAAGCGCTCTATTGTTTGGATATAGTGCAGTCTTTTTCTTTTTTTGTCCTAGAGCTCATTAGTTCCTGGAAAGGGTAGAATGGAATGCTTTTGTATAGTACTTCAAAAAGTTGGAGCCTCACTCAGACATCCACTCAGGCATTAAAATCAGATAGATGAGGTGTGCAACAAATACCAACAAAAAAAAGAAATGTAGGATACTATATGGCAAATGTTTATCACTGCATGTATTGCACATAGACTATGCTGAGACCTAGATAACATTTGACACTCTTCCAATTTCCTCTGCCAGCTTTGATATAAATGGATGTGGAAGGAATGTGAATAGACTTCTCGGAGGTCAGCATTTGCTGGAGTCAATGCCAGTTAAATCATAATCTCAAGGCTATTTGTGACCCAGACTGGATTCCTTACGGGAACTCCACTGGTGGTATAACCCAAATGTGTGTCAGCAGGTCCCCGATTCAAAACCTCAATATGTAACTGTTTATGGGCTTTTGGACACGAGAATGCCAGGTTTACATTGTATCCAATGATCACCACCGCTAAGTACAGTGGGAAAACACAACTGGAATGTTCATAGTAACGGATGGATAGGGTGCATTACTAAAACTTTATAACTCATGAATAAGCCATTATAGATGCTTATAAATTATCATAAATATTCTAAATGCTTATGAATTGTAATTCTTAATGTATTTATTAATGCTTAAAATGGTATAATAACTTAATTTAAAAAAAGCTTAAAGCTTTCTGATTCTTATAGATGGTTATGCATGTTTAAACGTTAAAACATGTTTATAAATAATTAAATACTTGTTTATTAATTGTTTTATTGTTTTTCATGAAAGTTATTATAAAGTGTTACTGCTGCCAAACTCAAGTAGGTAAGACATTATTTAGGACCGGTAAGGCAAGTAATTAGGACAGGTAAAGCAAGATTCAATTCACAATGAGTTCACAGTGTGGGAAGCCAATGTGTGTGACAATTTGGGAAGGCATGTCCTTTTTACTTTGACAGTAAAAGTCATGCTACAATATAATGACTCATCATCTGACTGGTAGCATTTTTCAAAACACCTGAAACAGCTTTTTCCTGCAATCTATAGCCATAACCATTATGCCTAATTCAACGTCAGAAATATGGTTATCTACGCATACCTCTTTACCTGTTCAATTGTAATTTAAACCAAGTATTTTTATGCATATCTAAGCATACCTATTGAGCTGTCTGTATCCTCCTGACTGGTGTTTTCTTATTTTTAAGAAACCAAATATGCTTCTCTGCTTAAATCTGGGTAAAAGATTGGAAGGAATGTGAGTCTTATTCAGTACATTTAGTAATTGCTACTCTAACTTGATACCTAGTTATTAGGTTGGGAGATTTGGGGAACATATCTAGCTGGCTAACTAAAGCCCACTTCATAAAATTGCTAGGTGGCTAGTATTACAAAGAAATAACAAAACTTTGTTTTATTTATTCATCAAGAAGGAATCAATAGGCCACATATCTTAAATGAAGTTCAGTAATTAATGAAATTATTGAAAAAGTAAAAAACAGGATACATCTAAGGGGGCATGTGCCTTTGTGCCCCCTATGGGCATGACGCCACTGTGACATGCATAATTGACCCTTCGCTAAGCCCCTCCCCAGAATTCCGTGCAACCAATCGCAGCGCTCCAATGGATAGCAACTGTTGTTGAGCCTCGGACAAGCTCACGTTTTAAAAACATGGAAAGCCATTGAGGGCATTGAAAAGTTTTCATTCCAAAACGAATTGTTTGAATGGCTAAATAATTGAACAGTGCACCAGATGTACTTGCTACTGTGATTCCTGAAATGCAAAGCCTGTTGGAGTATTTTTTAAATCCGAAATTATACTTTTGTTACATTGTATGCTAGCTAGCTCAGTCTTATTGACCAACCAACCTTGGTAACGCAGACAGTTAATATAACTTGTTTTTTCAAAATGTATGTTAGCTAGCTAAGTTAGCCATGTTATGAATACAACTCATCTGATGTCGACATCAGGATACGATGAGAGCACTAGTTTACTCCAAAAGTGGTTAGTAACTTTGGTTGCATGCTCATTGACAGCGGGCAGTGCATTGAGCCATCCAGTGGCTACCCACACTACAACCTTAATCCTACCAGGTTCCCGTGAAGCAATTGTAATGACCGTCCACCACAACATACCATAGTCTCCTGATTAGCAAGGGGTAGTCTGTGTTTAATTTCATTGTGTGTTAAAAACACAACTTGAGATCATTGTGAGGAGATTTTGCCAGTGGTTTGTATGGGGAAATGTATGGAAGCCCATTGCTGCTATTCACCAAAAATGTAAATGTTAATAGTATCTCGAAATTCAAAATTAGTATCTCGAAGTTAAGTTAATATCTAAAAATGTCGAGATATTAACTTGGAATTTCGAGATAGTAACTCGAAATTATGAGATAGGAGAACATACACTACCAGTCAAAAGTTTTAGAACACCTACTCATTGTCACAGTGGCTGATGTGGATGTGGTGGAGGAGTCACACGCAGGACACAGAAGCTAAGTCCAACCGACTTTACTGAACACAACAATACACGACTCTGGCCTCAACAAAATAGGAGGCGGACTATGCGCAACACACAAGTAATCCAAGGCGCACGAAAACAGTACAGTGCGACGACAGGAAATTACAAAAGACGAGCCGCACCTGTTGACAGGCGAACAATAACACACAATACACGACTAACAAAACGAGAAACTTATAGGGGACATAATTAACCCAAATGGAAAACAGGTGTACAATAAAGACAAAACCAAACGAACATCGATAACATACAACGGTGGCAGCTAGTACTCCGGGGACGACGACCGCCGAAGCCTGCTCGAGCAAGGAGGAGGAGCAGCCTCGGCCGAAACCGTGACAGTACCTCCCCCTTGACACGCGGCTTCAGCCGTGCGCCGACCCCGGCCTCGGGGACGACCAGGAGGACGCGGAGCAGGGCGCGTGGGTTGACCACGGTGGAACTCTGTCAGGAGAGACGGGTCTAGGATGTCCCTCCTCGGCACCCAGCACCGTTCCTCCGGGCCGTACCCCTCCCACTCCACGAGATATTGGAGACCCCCCCATCCGACGTCTCGAATCCAAGATGGACCGAACTGTGTACGCCGGAGCCCCCTCGATGTCCAGTGGGGGCGGAGGAGTCTCTCTGATCTCATCGTCCTGGAGTGGACCAGCTACCACCGGCCTGAGAAGAGACACATGGAACGAGGGGTTAATACGATAATCACTAGGCAGTTGTAACCTGTAACACACCTCGTTCAATCTTCTCAGGACTTTAAAAGGCCCCACAAACCGCCGACCCAGTTTCCGGCAGGGCAGGCGGAGGGGTAGGTTTCTGGTAGAGAGCCAGACTCGATCACCAGGTGCGTACACCGGCCCCTCACTGCGGTGGAGATCGGCGCTCGCTTTCTGACGACGGATGGCCCGCTGCAGGTGGACGTGTGCAGCGTTCCACGTCTCCTCCGAGCGCCGCACCCACTCATCCACCGCAGGAGCCTCGATCTGGCTCTGCTGCCACGGTGCCAAAACCGGCTGGTAACCTAACACACATTGGAAAGGGGTTAGATTGGTTGAGGAGTGGCGGAGAGAGTTCTGGGCCATCTCTGCCCAGGGGACATACCTCGCCCACTCCTCCGGCCGGCTCTGGCAATACAATCTAAGAAACCTACCCACATCCTGGTTCACACGTTCCACCTGCCCATTACTCTCCGGGTGGTAACCCGAGGTCAGGCTCACCGAGACTCCCAAACGCTCCATAAACGCTCTCCAGACTCTGGAGGTGAACTGGGGACCTCGATCAGACACTATATCCTCGGGTACCCCATAGTGCCGAAAAACGTGGGTGAATAGTGCGTCGGCGGTCTGTAGGGCAGTAGGAAGACCCGGCATTGGGAGCAGACGACAGGCCTTAGAGAACCGATCCACAACGACCAGTATAGTAGTATTCCCCTGCGAGGGGGGAAGGTCTGTGACGAAATCCACCGAGAGGTGAGACCATGGTCGTTGTGGAACGGGCAGGGGTTGTAACTTTCCCCTGGGCAGGTGTCTAGGCGCCTTACACTGGGCGCACACCGAGCAGGAGGAGACATAAACCCTCACATCCCTGGCTAACGTTGGCCACCAGTACTTAGCGCTAAGGCAGTGCACAGTCCGGCCAATACCAGGATGTTCAGAGGAGGGTGACGTGTGAGCCCAATATATCAGTCGATCCCGAACCTCGAGCGGAACGTACGTCCGACCCACCGGGCACTGTGGAGGACTAGGGTCGGTACGCAACGCCCGCTCGATTTCAGCATCGACCTCCCACACTACCGGTGCCACCAGACAAGACTCCGGCAGTAAGGGAGTGGGCTCAACGGACCTCTCCTCCGTGTCATACCGCCGAGACAGTGCGTCTGCCTTACCGTTCTGGGACCCAGGGATGTACGTGATCTTAAATACGAACCGGGCTAAAAACATGTTCCACCGCGCCTGGCGAGGGTTCAATCTCCTAGCTGCCCGGATGTACTCCAGGTTACGGTGGTCAGTCAAAATGAGAAAAGGGTGTTGAGCCCCCTCAAGCCAATGCCTCCACACCTTTAGGGCCTGTACTACGGCTAACAGCTCCCTGTCCCCTACGTCATAATTTCGCTCCGCCGGGCTGAGCTTTTTGGAGTAAAAGCACAGGGGCGGAGTTTAGGTGGCGTGCCGGACCGTTGCAAAGTACGGCCCCAATACCGGCCTCTGACACGTCAACCTCTACCTGAAATGGTAAAGCGGGATCCGGATGCGCCAGCACCGAGCCGAAGTAAACAGGTCCTTCAGTCTCCCAAAAGCCCTGTCCGCCTCGGCTGACCACTGCAAACGCACCGGACCCCCCTTCAACAGAGACGTTATGGGAGCTGCCACCTGTCCAAAACCCCGGATAAACCTCCGGTAGTAATTTGCAAACCCCAAAAACTGCTGCACCTCTTTAACAGTGGTTGGAGTTTGCCAATTACGCACGGCTGACACCTGGTCAACCTCCATCTTCACCCCTGACGCAGACAACTGATAACCCAAAAAGGAGATTGACTCATGGAAAAACAGACATTTCTCTGCCTTGACATACAGGTCGTGCTCCAACAGCCTCCTCAACACTCGGCGCACCAGGGCTACATGCTCGGCTCGGGTAGAAGAGTACACAAGAATGTCATCAATGTACACGACCACACCCTGCCCCTGCATGTCCCTGAAGATCTCATCCACGAAGGATTGGAAGACTGAAGGAGCGTTCATCAACCCGTATGGCATGACGAGATACTCGTAATGACCTGAGGTGGTACTAAATGCTGTCTTCCATTCATCGCCCTCTCTAATGCGCACCAAGTTGTATGCGCTCCTGAGATCTAGTTTTGTGAAGGAACGCGCCCCGTGCAATGACTCCGTCATAGTCGCAATCAGAGGGAGTGGATAACTGTATTTCACAGTGATCTGATTGAGACTACGGTAATCAATGCACGGGCGCAAACCTCCATCCTTCTTCTTCACAAAAAAGAAGCTTGAGGACGCAGGGGAAGTGGATGGCCGTATGTATCCTTGTCTCAGAGATTCGGCTATGTAAGTCTCCATAGCTCTCTTCTCCTCTTGAGACAGAGGATACACATGGCTCCGTGGAAGCGCTGCTCCTGCCTGGAGGTCTATCGCACAATCTTCTTGCCTATGAGGAGGCAACTGCGTCGCCCTCGATTTACTGAACACGATTGCCAAATTCTCATACTCAGGGGGAATGTGCAGTGCGGGCACCTGGTTTGGACTCTCCACCGAGGTCTCCCCCACGGAAACACCTAGACATCGCCCCACACACTGGGCAGACCATCAATCAATCAATTTTATTTTATATAGCCCTTCTTACATCAGCTAATATCTCGAAGTGCTGTACAGAAACCCAGCCTAAAACCCCAAACAGCTAGTAATGCAGGTGTAGAAGCACGGTGGCTAGGAAAAACTCCCTAGAAAGGCGAAAACCTAGGAAGAAACCTAGAGAGGAACCAGGCTATGAGGGGTGGCCAGTCCTCTTCTGGCTGTGCCGGGTGAAGATTATAACAGAACCATGCCAAGATGTTCAAAAATGTTCATAAGTGACAAGCATGGTCAAATAATAATCAGGAATAAATCTCAGTTGGCTTTTCATAGCCGATCATTAAGAGTTGAAAACAGCAGGTCTGGGACAGGTAGGGGTTCCATAACCGCAGGCAGAACAGTTGAAACTGGAATAGCAGCAAGGCCAGGCGGACTGGGGACAGCAAGGAGTCACCACGGCCGGTAGTCCCGACGTATGGTCCTAGGTGCTCAGGTCTCTCAGTTGGCTTTTCTAGCCGATCATTAAGAGTTGAAAACAGCAGGTCTGGGACAGGTAGGGGGTTTCGTAACCGCAGGCAGAACAGTTGAAACTGGAATAGCAGCAAGGCCAGGCGGACTGGGGACAGCAAGGTGTCATCATGCCCGGTAGTCCTGACGTATGGTCCTAGGGCTCAGGTTCTCAGAGAGAAAGAGAGAACGAGAGAATTAGAGAGAGCATACTTAAATTCACACAGGACACTGGATAAGACAGGAGAAGTACTCCAGGTATAACCAACTAACCCCAGCCCCCGACACATAAACTACTGCAGCATAAATACTGGAGGCTGAGACAGGAGCGGTCCGGAGACACTGTGGCCCCATCCGAAGAAACCCCGGACAGGGCCAAACAGGAAGGATATAACCCCACCCACTCTGCCAAAGCACAGCCCCCGCACCACTAGAGGGATATCCTCAACCACCAACTTACAATCCTGAGACAAGGCCGAGTGTAGCCCACAGAGGTCTCCACCACAGCACAAACCAAGGGGGGCGCCAACCCAGACAGGAAGATCACGTCAGTAACTCAACCCACTCAAGTGACGCACCCCCTCCCAGGGACGGCATGAAAGAGCACCAGCAAGCCAGTGACTCAGCCCCTGCAACAGGGTTAGAGGCAGAGAACCCCAGTGGAGAGGGGAACCGGCCCGGCAGAGACAGCAAGGGCTGTTCGTTGCTCCAGAGCCTTTCCGTTCACCTTCACACTCCTGGGCCAGACTACACTCAATCATATGACCTACTGAAGAGATAAGTCTTCAGTAAAGACTTAAAGGTTGAGACCGAGTCTGCGTCTCTCACATGGGTAGGCAGACTGTTCCATAAAAATGGAGATCTATAGGAGAAAGCCCTGCCTCCCGCTGTTTGCTTAGAAATTCTAGGGACAATTAGGAGGCCTGCGTCTTGTGACCGTAGCGTACGTATTGGTATGTACGGCAGGACCAACTCGGAAAGATAGGTAGGAGCAAGCCCATGTAACGCTTTATAGGTTAACAGTAAAACCTTGAAATCAGCCCTTGCCTTAACAGGAAGCCAGTGTAGGGAAGCTAGCACTGGAGTAATATGATCAAATTTATTGGTTCTAGTCAGGATTCTAGCAGCCGTATTTAGCACTAACTGAAGTTTATTTAGTGCTTTATCCGGGTAGCCGGAAAATAGAGCATTGCAGTAGTCTAACCTAGAAGTAACAAATGCATGGATTAATTTTTCTGCATCATTTTTGGACAGAAAATTTCTGATTTTTGCAATGTTACGTAGATGGAAAAAAGCTGTCCTTGAAACAGTCTTGATATGTTCGTCAAAAAGAGAGATCAGGGTCAAGAGTAATGCCGAGGTCCTTCACAGTTTTATTTGAGACGACTTTACAACCATCAAGATGAATTGTCAGATTTAACAGAAGATCTCTTTGTTTCTTGGGACCTAGAACAAGCATCTCTGTTTTGTCCGAGTTTAAAAGTAAAAGTTTTCAGCCATCCACTTCCTTATGTCTGAAACACAGGCTTCTAGCGAGGGCAATTTTGGGGCTTCACCATGTTTCATTGAAATGTACAGCTGTGTGTCATCCGCATAGCAGTGAAAGTTAACATTATGTTTTCGAATAACATCCCCAAGAGGTAAAATATATAGTGAAAACAATAGTGGTCCTAAAACGGAACCTTGAGGAACACCGAAATGTACAGTTGATTTGTCGGAGGACAGACCATTCACAGAGACAAACTGATATCTTTCCGACAGGTAAGATCTAAACCAGGCCAGAACTTGTCCGTGTAGACCAATTTGGGTTTCCAGTCTCTCCAAAAGAATGTGGTGATCGATGGTGTCAAAGGCAGCACTAAGGTCTAGTAGCACGAGGACAGATGCAGAGCCTCGGTCTGACGCCATTAAAAGGTCATTTACCACCTTCACAAGTGCAGTCTCAGTGCTATGATGGGGTCTAAAACCAGACTGAAGCATTTCGTACACATTGGGCTTAAGAGCCCTCTGTTGCCACGAAATAGAAGGATTATGGGTAATCAACCAGGGAAGCCCCAACACCACCGGATACGCAGGAGAGTCAATCAGATATAGCTGAATAGTTTCCTCATGACCCCCCTGCGTCCTCATCCTAAGTGGCGCTGTGACCTCCCTAATCAACCCAGATCCCAATGGACGGCTGTCTAAAGCATGGACAGGAAATGGGGCGTCGACAGGAAGAAGGGGAATTCCTAGTTTTAAACAAAAATTTAGATCAACAAAATTCCCAGCTGCGCCTGAATCTACTAGCGCCTTATGCTGGGAATGAGGTGCAACCTGAGGAAAATGTACAGGTAAACAGACGTGCACAACAGAGAGCTCTGGGTAAGTGGGACGCCTACTCACCTGGAATGACTCCCCAGTGCGTGGCCTGTTGTCCTCTCCCCTAGGAGACCCTCCCCAGCACCTAGCCGCAGTGTGCCCTCCACGGCCGCAGTTGGTGCAGGGGACAGCCCCCCTCGGGCTCCTCCTCCTCCTCTCTCTAGCGCCAGCACCTCCGAGCTCCATAGGGCTCGGCTCGGAGGTGCTGGAGGGTGGAATGGACGACCCCCACTCGGAACGTCCGCGGGTAGCCAGCAGGTTGTCAAGCCGGATGGACATGTCCACCAGCTGGTCGAAGGTGAGGTGGGCATCCCTGCAGGCCAGCTCTCGACGGACGTCCTCCCGTAGACTACATCGGTAGTGGTCGATGAGGGCCCGCTCATTCCACCCTGCATCCGCCGCTAGAGTCCGGAACTCCAGAGCGAACTCCTGTGCGCTCCTCTTCCCCTGTCGGAGGTAGAATAGACGCTCCCCCGCCGCTTTCCCCTCAGGTGGATTGTCGAACACGGCCCTGAAGCGGCGAGAGAACTCTGCGTAGGTGATCGTAGCAGCGTCTATCCTCCTCCATTCGGCGTTGGCCCACTCCAACGCCTTGCCGGAGAGACAGGAGATGAGGGCGGAGATGCTCTCGTGTCCCGAGGGCGCCGGGTGTACGGTGGCCAGGTAGGGTTCCACCTGCAGGAGGAACCCCTGACACCCGGCAGCGGTGCCATCATAAGCCCTCGGGAGCGAGAGCCGAATGCCACTGGGTTCCGGAACACCGATGGGAGGACTGACCAATGGTGATGGTAGGGTAGGCGGAGGCACCCCTCTGGTCTCCCATCGGTGCAGAGTGTTAATAACGTCCTGCAGGGCGGTCCCGAGTTGAAGGATCCGATCGTCCTGCCCGCGGACGCGCTCCTCCAACGATTCGGGAGCTGATGCTGCTCCTGCTGACTCCATAAAGAGGTGTGTTATTTTGTCACAGTGGCTGATGTGGTTGTGGTGGAGGAGTCACACGCAGGACACAGAAGCTAAGTCCAACCGACTTTACTGAACACAACAATACACGACTCTGGCCTCAACAAAATAGGAGGTGGACTATGCGCAAAACACAAGTAATCCAAGGCGCACGAAAACAGTACAGTGCGACGACAGGAAATTACAAAAGACGAGCCGCACCTGTTGACAGGCGAACAATAACACACAATACACGACTAACAAAACGAGAAACTTATAGGGGACATAAGTAACCCAAATGGAAAACAGGTGTACAATAAAGACAAAACCAAACAAACATCGATAACATACAACGGTGGCAGCTAGTAGTCCGGGGACGACGACCGCCGAAGCCTGCCCGAGCAAGGAGGAGGAGCAGCCTCGGCCGAAACCGTGTCACTCATTCAAGGGTTTTTCCTAATTTTTACTATTTTCTACATTGTAGAATAATAGTGAAGACATCAAAACTATGAAATAACACATATGGAATCATGTAGTAACCAAAGTGTTAAACAAATCAAAATATATTTCACAGTCTCTTCTGAACAGTTGATGTTGAGATGTGTCTGTTACTTGAACTCTGTGAAGCATTTATTTTGGCTGCAATTTCTGAGGCTGGTAACATCCTCTGCAGCAGAGGTAACTCTGGGTCTTCCATTCCTGTGGCGGTCCTCATGAGAGCCAGTTTCATCAAAGCGCTTAATGGTTTTTGCGACTGCACATTTTCCGGATTTACTGACCTTCATGTCTTAAAGTAATGATGGACTGTCGTTTCTCCTTGATTATTTGAGCTGTTCTTGCCATAATATGGACTTCGTCTTTTACCAAACAGGGCTATCTTCTGTATACCACCCCTACCTTGTCACAACACAACTGATTGGCTCAAACGCATTAAGAAGGAAATAAATTCCACAAATGTACTTTTAAGAAGGCACACCTGTTAATTGAAATGCATTCCAGGTGAAGCTGGTTGAGAGAATGCCAAGAGTGTGCAAAGCTGTCATCAAGGCAAAGGGTGGCTATTTGAAGAATCTCAAATATAAAATATTTTGATTTGTTTACCACTTTTTTGGTTACTACACGATTCCATATGTGCTATTTCATAGTTGTGATGTCTTCACTATTATTCTACAATGTAGAAAATAGTAAAAATAAAGAAAAACCATTGAATGAGTAGGTGTTCTAAAACTTTTGACCGGTAGTGTACAAACTGTATGTTTCTTATTTGTAGCATTGTGTGTGCAATTTCCATCTATCCACGTTACAGAGATCAGCACAGCAGGGCAAACGTGTGGCGAGCTGGCATTTGCCCCAACACTTATGATTTGGTTGAATAACATATTTTGACAAAAATAAGCATTGAAAGAGGGACAAAGCACTGTTGTTTAGACTGATTTGCCTCATGACTTGTGAACATGTGCACAACTAGCCTACTGATAACCACAGCTCCAGGTACCCTAGAGAAGTCTATGCGCTTTCATCCCCTCTGGCCAGGGGAAACATCATGTATTCATAGCCTAAGCTATGTATTTGTAGCCTAAAATAGGCATATTTATTTGTGTTAAGAGAAAATGTGAGTGTGATCAAATTTGGTTTATATTCAAACTTCGGGTTGTTAGGCTACCTAGACCTTATCAATCCAAAATGTTTGACTGGAATTAATCAATCAACAATAGTGATTAAATACTGTGTGAGTAACTTTTTAATTACAGATGCAAAGGTCTACACAGTGCAACCCTGCATAAAGCAAGCCTGTTAGTTCTATTGTCCAATCGCAGTTGTTTCGTTTTTTTTTTTTTACCATATGACCTGATTAGAAAATATATGGTCCCATCATAGCCCATATAAAACCGTTTTACTGCTGATTTTATTAATAGGTCATACCCTACAACTAGGGTCCAGAGTTTTACCTGGTTAGGTTAGCCCAGTGGTTCTCAAACCTCTCCTCAGGGATCCCCAGATGTTTCACAATTTTGGCCCTGAACTAGTTCACCTGATTCACCTAATCATGGGCTTGATGATTCATTGACAAGTTTAATCAGGTGTGCTAATTCTGGAATACATAAAATACAAGAACCGACTGGGGGTGCCCGAGGAGAGAGTTGAGAACCACTGGGTTAGCCTACCAGGGGCTTAGCAATTGCTAGACAGAAGATCTGAGGGTTATCCTACGAAGCAGGTTTGAGGAGTTAGCGAGGTAACTTTGGTCAACTCTGAATGAACTGACTGAGCCGTGCGTTGAGGACCAATAAAATCAGATTATCTCCCTCTTGCAAAGATTGTGTCATTATCCCCTTCATTTGAGGAAGATGGCTGATTGAATAGACAGCTGATTTGTGTTTTAACTAGTCATGTTAAAATATATCACATTACACATTTAGTAATGACAGAATGCATTTTAAACGTCATGCAATGTAACACTTTCGTATGACTTAATAAAATCGATAGGAGTGGGAAAAAGGTGCTTGTGCATTGATAAGCACAAAGATGGCATTAACGATAAATCATAAAATAAAGATGGCACTTCTAAAAGCCTATTCACACCACAGCCAGCTGAATTTGTAAGATAACTTGTGGCACTGAATTGTCCATGAAGAGTTCGGTGTTCGACTAGCCATGTGCGACATGCACACAGTTACAAGCCTGCTACAGTTAGCGGTAGGCAATATTCACCGTAGTATGGATGAAGCCTGAGCTGGAATGCGAAGCTAACTAAAGCTGTTTAGCTTGAGAAAGAACATAGATCTAGCTTGCTTTCCAGGATATCCCTCTGGTTGACACATTCTGTGGCCAGGGAAAGGTAAAGTAGAATGCCATGAGGATGCGGCCTAGGTAGGGCTGTGGCAATCATGACATTTTGTCAGCCGGTAACTGTCATGCAAATGACAGAAAGTTAGACACACAAATATCATAACACCCCCCAAAAAAATAAATAAATGCTAACCTCCCCTGTTATTGTAATTGTGAGAGGTTAGCATGTCTTGGGGGGGTATGATATTTGTGCGTCTGTAATTCTCACTCATCATTATTCACAATTCATTCAGGATTATCCGTAGTCATGGTGCCATCCACATTAAAGTGTTTAGAAACATATTTGATTCTTATTTACAATAAAAGTGACTCCAAAATGACACAATACATTATTTACCATTAATTTCTATTGGGCACAAAATAATCTGAAACACAACCAAAGGAAACGGAAACAGAAAATGCATACAATAAATTAGTCACAAACTCGATGTAGTCATTGCGTGCTATGAATATGGGACCAAATACTTTTTACTACTTTAATAAGTGAATTTACCCAATACTTTTAGTCCCCTAAAATGGGGGACTATGTACAAAAAGTGCTGTAATTTCTAAATGGTTCACCCGATATAGATTCAAATACCCTCAGATTAAAGCTGACAGTCTGCACTTTAACCTTATAGTCATTGTTTGATTTTAAAGCCAAACTTTTGGAGTATAGAGCCAAAAGAAGAAGAAATGCATCACTGTCCCAATAATTACAGGAGGCACTGAATTTGGCAACTACAGTTGTGAATGATATAAACCTTAGAATGTCTTGGAAATCAAAACATATGGGTTGCACGATGCAACTGTATTGATGATTTCAAAAAGTTGCAAAAAAAGCTGGTGCTTTGATCCTTGCCTCAGGCTGCACATGCTGTTCTCTCATCAAGGTGATAATATTCTCACCCATCAGACTATTCTCAATGTAATCTTATCTTTACTAATATGTGAAATTAGTTTAGATTTAGAATGAGCCATTATCAAATGGGCAGGAAGAGGGGGCAGGGGAAAAAATGTCATCCGTACGCACTCGAATAGCGAATGGAGGCGGTGCTTTCCACGGTTTGTTTTTCAATCATGCTGTGTAGGCTACTCTGGTTTTACAGCGGAGCAATGTGCTTAATATTAGCAGCTGATAAATAAATATAGTAGTGGCAACCATCAAAACTCTGCTTTCATACAGGATTATATATAGAAATGTCTGGGCTCATAAGAACACTTATTTCACTCCACACACTGTTTGAGGAGCAGCCTCTCGCTGCGCGACTGGTGATATTCCGCCAAAACCCTGCATGCCATGGGCTCTCCAAACCGGTTTCAGAAGCTACCCAGTGCTTAATTTGGAAAGCCAAGTGAAATCTGTTCTGGAACATCGATAGTAACATCTAGCCCTATCTATTTCACATTAATTCCTAACATTGCATGGGGAAAATCCAACATAATGCATTTAATATGGTTTTAGAATGCTTAGCTGGCCAACCGGTGTCAAACTCATTCCACGGAGGGCCGAGTGTCTGCTGTTTTTCTCTCCTCCCTTGTACTTGATTGATCAATTAAGGTCACTGATTAGTTAGGAACTCCCCTCACCTGGTTGTCTAGGTCTTCATTGGACACAAATTGAAAGGAAATAACAAAAACCAGCAGACACTGTCATCCATGGAATGAAATTGACACCTCTGATTTATGGTGTTAAGAATAAACAATGATTCAGGTGAGAGGGCCAGACTTGAATTTAACTAGTTGCCTTAAACACAGCTCCCTAGCAACTAAACAGGCATCAGCTGCTACTAACTGCCAATCAGCCTCCACTCCTGTTTGTAACGCTTTAAATAGTTGCCTTGAACGCAGCTCCCCAACAAACATCAGCTGCAACACATTGCTAATCAGCCTCCTCACCTGTCCTCACTCTCCTTAATCACCACTGCCACCCTGCTTAAACATGACCAAACTAACGTTCCACCTTTTTCATTCTGCAGTGCATGTCATGGTGCACGACAGTGTATTACTAGCCTTAGCATGGTTTGCGTCCTTCCTCCACCTTTATCTACACTGAACAAAAATATAAAACGCAGCATGTAAAGTGCTGGTCCCATGTTTCAAATTCAATTGTTATGTCACATGTGCCGAATACAACAGGTGTAGACCTTACAGTGAAATGCTTACTTACAAGCCCTTAACCAACAACGCAGTTTTAAGAATACCAACAACAAAAAAATCACAAGAATACAATATAAAAGTAACTAATAATTAAAGAGCAGCAGTAAAAATAACAATAGCGAGGCTATATACAGGGGGTACCGGTACCGAGTCAATGTGCGGGGGCACCGGTTAGTCGAGGTAATTGAGATAATATGTACATGTAGGTAGATGTTAAGTTCTCCCCTCGGGTGTAGTTCGTCAGAGGAGGAGAAGTAAATGCCCGTGCCTGCGCACACAAGGTAAACTAGATGGATGGGGAAGAAATGTGGGGTGTAATGAACTGAAATAACCAGAATGCAATGTTAGCCCTCGGGGGACATTTAGTAAGGTAATTAAGCAAAAATAAATATGCAACACCCATTAAGAAACAGTAATAAAACCAAACAAACTAAGGAAGGTAAGAGAAGGGAATGTTTGAGAACGGGGTCCATGTAATGAAAATTAACAAAGGTCCCTTTTCTACACACCTAATCCTTCCCACTTTCCTACCTGTTACCACAAATACAGGGGTGACACCCGCCCGGCTAACCTAGTGTGTAAAACAATGGGTTATCTACGTGTGAATGTACACCCATGGGCAGAACTACCTTTTCCCTTCTCCCGGATCTAGGTAGGGTGGAGTACATCAGGAGGACAGGCTGGAACACAAACAAAGATAGATAAATTAAAACAACAAAATCCTCAAACAGCCAAACAACAATTGTCCTCTCTCTCTCTCGAGCTCACACAGCAAACAGTTTATACTCTTGTCAATCAGCTACAGCTGCCAGGACTCCGGACCAAAGCCACGCCCACCATCGTCAACCGCAACTCAGCACACCTGTAATGCCCAGAACACACAAACACACTACAAAGGAAAATGGGGAGAAAGAAAAACACGTCACACGTAACAGTAGAGTTATTAAAGTGACTATGCATAGATAATAACGAGAGAGTAGCAGCAGGGTGACAGAGGGGAAGGGGGTGGGGGTGCAATGCAAATAGTCTGGGTAGCCATTTGATTAGATGTTCAGGAGTCTTATGGCTTGGGGGTAGAAGCTGTTTAGAAGCCTCTTGGACCTAGACTTGGCACTCCGGTACCGCTTGCCGTGCGGAAGCAGAGTGAACAGTCTATGACTAGGGTGGCTGGAGTCTTTAAACAATTTTTAGGGCCTTCCTCTGATACCACCTGGTATAGAGGTCCTGGATGGCAGGAAGCTTAGCCCCAGTGATGTACTGGGCCGTACACACTACCCTCTGTAGTGCCTTGCGGTCGGAGGCCGAGCAGTTGCCATACCAGGCAGTGATGCAACCAGTCAGGATGCTCTCGCTGGTGCAGCTGTAGAACCTTTTGAGGATCTGAGGACCCATGCCAAATCTTTTCAGTCTGCTTAGGGGGAATAGGTTTTGTCGTGCCCTCTTCACGACTGTCTTGGTGTGCTTGGACCACGTTAGTTTGTTGGTGATGTGGACACCAAGGAACTTGAAGCTCTCAACCTGCTCCACTTCAGCCTCGTCGATGAGAATGGGGGCGTGCTCGGCCCTCTTCTTTTTCCTGTAGTCCACAATCATCTCCTTTGTCTTGAACACGTTGAGGGAGAGGTTGTTGTCCTGGCACCACACGGCCAGGTCTCTGACCTCCTCCCTATAGGCTGTCTCGTCATTGTCGGTGATCAGGCCTACCACTGTTGTGTCATCGGCAAACTTAATGATGGTGTTGGAGTCGTGCCTGGCCATGCATTCATGAGTGAACAGGGAGTACAGGAGGGGACTGAGCACGCACCCCTGAGGGGTCCCCGTGTTGAGGATCAGCATGGCGGATGTGTTGTTACCTACCCTTACCACATGGAGGCGGCCCGTCAGGAAGTCTAGGATCCAGTTGCAGAGGGAGGTGTTTAGTCCCAGGGTCCTTAGCTTAGTGATGAGCTTTGAGGGCACTATGGTGTTGAACGCTGAGCTGTAGTCAATGAATAGCATTCTCACATAGGTGTTCCTTTTGTCCAGGTGTGAAAGGGCAGTGTGGAGCGCAATAGAGATTGCATCATCTGTGGATCTGTTGGGGCGGTATGCAAATTGGAGTGGGTCTAGGGTTTCTGGGATAATGGTGTTGATGTGAGCCATGACCAGCCTTTCAAAGCACTTCATGGCTACAGATGTGAATGCTACGGGTCGGTAGTCATTTAGGCAGGTTACCTTAGTGTTCTTGGGCACAGGGACTATGGTGGTCTGCTAGAAACATGTTGGTATTACAGACTCAGACAGGGAGAGGTTGAAAATGTCAGTGAAGACACTTGCCAGTTGGTCAGCGCATGCTCGGAGTACACGTCCTGGTAATCCATCTGGCCCTGCGGCCTTGTGAATGTTGACCTGTTTAAAGGTCTTACTCACATCGGCTACGGAGAGCGTGGTCACACAGTTGTCCGGAACAGCTGATGCTCTCATGCATGTTTCAGTGTTACTTGCCTCGAAGCGAGCGTAGAAGTAATTTAGCTCGTTTGGTAGGCTCATGTCACTGGGCAGCTCGCGGCTGTGCTTCCCTTTGTAGTCTGTAATAGTTTGCAAGCCCTGCCACATCTGACGAGGGTCGGAGCCGGTGTAGTACGATTCGATCTTAGTCCTGTATTGACGCTTTGCCTGTTTGATGGTTTGTCGGAGGGCATAGAGGGATTTCTTATAAGCTTCCGGGTTAGAGTCCCGCTCCTTGAAAGCGACAGCTCTACCCTTTAGCTCAGTGCGGATGTTGCCTGTAATCCATGGCTTCTGCTTGGGGTATGTTCGTACAGTCACTGTGGGGACGACGTCATCGATGCACTTATTGATGATGCCAGTGACTGATGTGGTGTACTCCTCAATGCCATCGGAAGAATCCCAGAACATATTCCAGTCTGTGCTAGCAAAACAGTCCTGTAGCTTAGCATCTGCTTCATCTGACCACTTTTTTATATACCGAGTCACTGGTGCTTCCTGCTTTAGTTTTTGTTTGTAAGCAGGAATCAGGAGGATAGAATTATGGTCAGATTTGCCAAATGGAGGGTGAGGGAGAGCTTTGTTCACGTCTCTGTGTGTGGAGTAAAGGTGGTCTAGAGTTTTTTTTCCCTCTGGTTGCACATTTAACATGCTGGTAGAGATGAGGTAAAACAGATTTAAGTTTCCCTGCATTGAAGTCCCCGGCCACTAGGAGCGCCGCCTCTGGATGAGCGTTTTCCTGTTTACTTATGGCCTTATACAGCTCATTGAGTGCAATCTTAGTGCCTGCATCAGTTTGTGGTGGTATATAGACAGCTACAAAAAATATAGATGAAAACTATCTTGGTAAATAGTGTGGTCTACAGCTTATCATAAGATACTCTACCTCAGGCGAGCAAAACCTTGAGAGTTCCTTAGATATCGTGCACCAGCTGTTGTTTACAAATATACATAGACCGCCACCCCTTGTCTTACCAGACGCTGCCGTTCTATCCTGCCGATACAGTGTATAACCCGCAAGCTGTATGTTATTCATGTCTTCGTTCAGCCAATACTCTGTGAAACATAAGATATTACAGTTTTTAATGTCCCGTTGGTAGGATATTATTGCCTGTAGTTTGTCCACTTTATTATCAAGCGATTGTAAATTGGCCAATAGTATCGATGGCAAAGGCAGATTAGCCACTCACCAAGCACCCCGATCTCCTTCCGCGATATCTCCTTTTCTTTTTACTGCAAATGACGGGGATGAGGGCCCTGTCGGGTGTCTGGAGCTTATCCCTCTTGTCCGACTCATTAAAGAAAAATTATTCGTCCAGTTCAAGGTGAGTAATCGCTGTTCTGATGTCCAGAAGCTCTTTTCGGTCATAAGAGATGGTAGCAGCAACATTATGTACAAAATAAGTTACAAAGAATGTGAAAAAACACACAAAAAAGATTTCAACTGCATTGTTGGTTAACGGTTTGTAAGTAAGCATTTCACGGTAATGTCTACACCTGTTGTATTCGGCGCATGTAACAAATAACAATTGATTTGATTTGATGTGATTTGATGGGTAAAATCACCGGGGAAGCCAAGCCAGGGGGAAAAAAGACATATTACATGTTATGTTATGTGTTGTGATAGTTGTGTTGTTTGCTCTATAACCTGTTAGTTCATATGCCTTGACACCATCATATATACAGTTGAAGTTGGAAGTTTATATACACCTTAGCCAAATACATTTAAACTCAGTTTTTCACAATTCCTGACATTTAATCCTAGTAAACATTCCCTGTCTTTGGTCAGTTAGGATCACCACTTTATTTTAAGAATGTGAAATGACAGAATAATAGTAGATAGAATGATTTATTTCAGCTTTTATTTATTTCATCACATTCCCAGTGGGTCAGAAGTTTACATACACTCAATTAGTATTTGGTAGCATTGCCTTTAAATTGTTTAACTTGGGTCAAACATTTCGGGTAGCCTCCCACAAGCTTCCCAATAAGTTGGGTGAATGTTGGCTCATTCCTCCTGACAGAGCTGGTGTAACTGAGTCAGGTTTGTAGGCCTCCTTGCTCGCACACGCTTTTTCAGTTCTGCCCACACATTTTCTATAGGATTGAGGTCAGGGCTTTGTGATGGCCACTCCAATACCTTGACTTTGTTGTCCTTAAGCCATTTTGCCACAACTTTGGAAGTATGCTTGGGGTCATTGTCCATTTGGAAGACCCATTTGCGACCAAGCTTTAACTTCCTGACTGATGTCTTGAGATGTTGCTTCAATATATCCACATAATTTTCCTTCCTCATGATGCCATCTATTTTGTGAAGTGCACCAGTCCCTCCTGCAGTAAGGCACCCCCACAGCATGATGCTGCCACCCCCGTGCTTCACGGTTGGGATGGTGTTCTTCGTCTTGCAAGCATACCCCTTTTTCCTCCAAACATAACGATGGTCATTATGGCCAAACAGTTCTATTTTTGTTTCATCAGACCAGAGGACATTTCTCCAAAAAGTATGACCTTTGTCCCCATGTGGAGTTGCAAACTGTAGTCTGGCTTTTTTTATGGCGGTTTTGGAGCAGTGGCTTCTTCCTTGCTGAGTGGCCTTTCAGGTTATGTCGATATAGGACTATTTGTACTGTGGATATAGATAATTTTATACCTGTTTCCTCCAGCATCTTCACAAGGTCCTTTGCTGTTGTTCTGGGATTGATTTGCACTTTTTGCACCAAAGTACGTTCATCTTTAGGAGACAGAACGCGTCTCCTTCCTGAGTGGTATGATGGCTGCATGGGCCCATGGTGTTTATACTTGCGTACTATTGTTTGTACAGATGAACGTGGTTCCTTCAGGCGTTTGGAAATTGCTCTCAAGGATGAACCAGACTTGTGGAGGTCTACACATTTTTTTCTGAGGTCTTGGCTGATTTCTTTTGATTTTCCCATGATGTCAAGCCAAGAGGCACTGAGTTTGAAGGTAGGCCTTGAAATACATCCACAGGTACACCTCCAATTGACTAGAATTATGTCAATTAGCCTATCAGAAGCGTCTAAAGCCATGACATTATTTTCTGGAATTTTCCAAGTTGTTTAAAGACACCGTCAACTTAGTGTATGTAAACTTCTGACCCACTGGAATTGCGACACAGTAAATTATAAGTTAAATAATCTGTCTGTAAACAATTGTTGGAAAAATTACTTGTGTCATGCACAAAGTAGATGTCCTAACCGACTTGCCAAAACTACAGTTTGTTAACAAGAAATTTGTGGAGTGGTTGAAAAACGAGTTTTAATGACTCCAACCTAAGTGTATGTAAACTTCCGACTTCAACTGTAGGCCTAAGGCCGAGACAATTAGAAGACACAGTGGCAGAATAAATTCAACTACACCTTTGTTTCATCACAAAACTGGAGATCAACTTCTGTCCTGTGAAGTCCACAAAACATATTGCATGTAACAAACAGTTACATGACCTACAGCATGTTCAAGCAAGTCAATGTTTTCAACATTTTGGAACTAAACAACTATTGATTTAGAACCACGGAGAGTTACTGCTAGTCGCAAAGAAAACAGGCGCTGCCTCCACTATTCCAGGACCATTTCAACTTCAACATTTCAACATCATCTAATCACCTATGCTTAGTCTAATACAGTGACAACTAAAAGATACCAAAAACTATTTAGTCCAATAAACCTAAGCTAAATATGATGTGGCTGTCCATGGACTGATTTATGTGTGTGTGTGTGTGTGTGTGTGTGTGTGTGTGTGTGTGTGTGTGTGTGTGTGTGTGTGTGTGTGTGTGTGTGTGTGTGTGTGCGTGCGTGCGTGTGTGCTTGCAAGTAGAAAACAACATCTTGACTCACCCTACTTGTAGAGAAACTTCAATGCCATCCTCCTCTTTCATGTTGCCTAAACGGTCTATGACTCTGTCATACAGTCACACCCTTTACGTTTTGTTGTTCTAGGCTACCTGGCTAAAATGCTTGCTCGCTAGCCTAACTTTCTTTCATGGGCAATGATGTGCCAGGCTAGCTAGTTAACATTAGCCTACTACATCTAGCTTCATGTTGAACTTCCATCCTCTCAGGCCAGGGGCACAATGTATGAATTTATGGTTGGATGATAATCGCCATTATAATCATTGGCCAGTACGGAGAATTAAGTAAAACCACAAGTCCAAATTCCTATCTCCATCCATGGCTAATTTAGGAAAGGGACGATTTTAGCTAGCTAGCTAGCCACCAGAGGACAACACAACAAGATGCAACAATAACATTACGTTTGGCTTCTGATGTGATGTGATTGGTGTGAAGCCAAATCCAAACTGTCTTCCCTTGACACTTTTCTTTGGTGTGCCAGGACCATTCACAGCTGAGCTCACTCAGTTTAGCCCAACGCTAATTGGCTATTATGATTTTTTTTTATTATCAAGGGAGGCCAAATGCTTGTTGGCTTCCCTTGCATTCAACGCTATGGATGGCAACAATGTCATACTCTTTTTGACCAGATAGCATCAGATAGATGGGCTACACATACTGAGACAGAGGGGGCGCTGTTTCGTTCGATCGGATGCGTTCTCTGGTGAGATACATTCAGCCTCTTGCTAATTGAAGGATATTTATGAAACAGAGACAAAATATTTTTTGTTCTTGGTACGTTTTTTGGGGAAGCCTGGCTTCTCTTGGCATCCATGAATACACGCCACTGTCTAACAGTAATTGGTATATGTACCAAAATAAAGTCTGTTCACATAAAAATAGTGCAAAAGGTATGTTATCTAGCATGTAAAACCATCAAATTGTATCTAAATTTGATGTATAATCTGTTGATGCGTTGGATAGCAGATGTAACAGATATACCAGCCACCCCACCCCTCTCTTTATCAAAGCTGTGAGGAAGTGATGTAATAAATAAACAGATGCCCTCGCCGTAACATTAACAGAACTGTGGGAAAGCAGTGCTTGGCAGAAGGGAGCGAGGGACACTGTCTAGTGTCTACCGGTGTCCTAGATTACGGCCTTCACCTCCCACCTGTGTCTTCCTTCTTCTTCAGTGGGGTTTTTTGGCGGTTGGCATCCACCGTTATTGGTGCATTACTGCCACCTACTGTGCTGGAGTGCTCCCACCTGTGTACCGGAGTCCTAGCTTAGAAATTGACCAATAGAAGTATAAAGAGGGGTTCCTGCTGATGCAGGAATGCCAACATTTATTTATTTTTGTATCCTTTCTTTATCCAGGTTAGCCTCATTGATATAAAATCAATTTTTCAAGCGAAACCTGGTCCAACCAAGATAGCAGCAGGGGAAACAATGTTTCAGACATAATTACACCATAAACAACATTTAAACGTAGACACACATACAGTACAATTACAGAAACATAGCAGCGTTGTTGATCTTTTATATAGCCAAGGAACTGGTTGACTATAGAAAAAAATATACCGTAGTATTTGGAATGATTATAACAAAAAACATTTGAAAACAAACAAACAGAAGTGCACGAGACACACAGGGCTCGTTCGACATTGCAGTCGAGTTTAAAGGCAATTCGAGACTGACTGATCTATAAATCACTTTGCATCCTAAATAACTACTCAATAGTATTTGTAGATCAGTCAGTCGCAATTGACCTATGACACATCCCGGTTTTGATGCTCTCGAACACGGCCACGGGTTCAGCTGCCTTCTTGGTGGGAGAAGCAATGGTTAGAGTTGCCGCGTTCACGTCCTAGTTGGAACTAGGAAACGCTGAAATGTCCTAAATACTAACTGATTCAAGTTATACACGTGCCGCGTTCAGCAAGTCGGAGTTTCCTAGTTCCAACTAGGATGTGAATGCGGCAATTGGCCTCTGCATGTGTGTGAACACATGCAGGAAGGCATGCGAAATGCGGGCCCCGAATTGTGGGTAGCAATCACACCCTTCTCCATTTTAGACCATTCCATTGGTCCTTAAGGGAAATCTCCATCTACCCTCGGCACCGGACCATTCAAAACGAACAGTCGCTTGCATGATGTTCAGTGCTATATGGAATCCTTGGGACGTCCATACCCTAAACCCTAACCCTAACCCCTAGCATTTAAAATGTCAACTTCAATGGGGAAGGGACGTCCCAAGGATCCCAGATAGCGCAGATTGCATCATCAAGGAGAAAGCCTATAGTCACTTCAAGCGTCATCTCCAGTTGACCATGATGAGAGAGGCAGGTTGAAGTGGCCAGAGTCAGAGTAGTGCAGAAGATATCCTATGCTGAGGCAGTGAAGAAAGTAGAGGAGGATGAACCCAGAGAGGAACTCAGTCAGTAGTAGATTTGTGCCAGCACAGAGGGATAGGGCAATGAGTGATTTATGTTTTAGTAAGGCTGGCTTCTTAGCCTTCGTAGCAATGGTTATCAACTGTACTGCAGAAATGGAATGTAAATCACAGAAAATAGAAGTTGTGGTGGCAGCTGCAGAAAAGTACAGTGACTTGCAAAAGTATTCATCCCCCTTGGCGTTTTTCCTATTTTGTTGCATTACAACCTGTAATTTAAATTGATTTTTATTTGGATTTCATGTAATGGACATACACAAAATAGTCCCAATTGGTGAAGTGAAATTTAAAAAATAACTTGTTTCAAAAAATTCTAAAAAATAAATAACGGAAAAGTGGTGCGTGCATATGTATTCACCCCCTTTGCTATATACACCTGTTCTGAAAGGCCCCAGAGTCTGCAACACCACTAAGCAAGGGGCACCAACAAGCAAGCGGCACCATGAAGACCAAGGAGCTCTCCAAACTGGTCAGGGACAAAGTTGTGGAGAAGTACAAATCAGGGTTGGGTTATAAAAAATATCAGAAACTTTGAACATCCCACGGAGCACCATTAAATCCATTATTAAAAAATTGAAAGAATATGGCACCACAACAAACCTGCCAAGACAGGGCCGCACACCAAAACTCACGGACCAGGCAAGGAGGGCATTAATCAGAGAGGCAACAAAGAGACCAAAGATAACCCTGACGGAGCTGCAAAGCTCCACAGCAGAAATTGGAGTATCTGTCCATAGGACCACTTTAAGCCGTACACTCCACAGAGCTGGGCTTTATGGAACAGTGGCCAGAAAAAAGCCATTGCTTAAAGAAAAAAATAAGCAAACACGTTTGGTGTTCGCCAAAAGGCATGTCGGAGACTCCCCAAACATATGGAAGAAGGTACTCTGTTCAGATGAGATTAAAATTGAGCTTTTTGGCCATCAAGGAAAACGCTATGTCTGGCTCAAGCCCAACACCTCTCATCACCCTGAGAACACCATCCCCACAGTGAAGCATGGTGGTGGCAGCATCATGCTGTGGGGATGTTTTCCCATCGGCAGGGACTGGGAAACTGGTCAGAATTGAAGGAATGATGGATGGCGCTAAATACAGGGACATTCTTGAGGGAAACCTGTTTCAGTCTTCCAGAGATTTGAGACTGGGACGGAGGTTCACCTTCCAGTAGGACAATGACCCTAAGCATACTGCTAAAGCAACACTCGAGTGGTTTAAGGGGAAACATTTAAATGTCTTGGAATGGCCTAGTCAAAGCCCAGACCTCAATCCAATTGAGAATCTGTGGTATGACTTAAAGATTGCTGTATACCAGCGGAACCCATCCAACTTGAAGGAGCTGGAGCAGTTTTGCCTTGAAGAATGGGCAAATATCTCAGCGGCTAGATGTGCCAAGCTTATAGAGACATACCCCAAGAGACTTGCAGCTGTAATTGCTGCAAAAGGTGGCTCTACAATGAATTGACTTTGGGGGGGGGAATAGTTACGCACGCTCAAGTTTTTATTTTTATTATTTTAATTTCTTGTTTGTTTCACAATAAAAAAATATTTTGCATCTTCAAAGTGGTAGGCATGTTGTGTAAATCAAATGATACAAACCCCCCAAAAATAGGAAAAATCCCAAGCGGGGTGAATACTTGCGCATGCCACTATATTTGGGTATACGAGATTTGACTTCAGAAGAGTTACAGGGTGTGTTGAGGGATGGTGTCCCATCCTCTCAGGCCGTTGGCATGGTGCAGGAGCAGATAGGGTCAAAGTAGTGGAATGGGGTAGTGGGTTCTTAATGAGTGTAGGTGGCAGTTGCAGAGAAGTATGAAAAAAATGTATGCACTCACTTACTGTAAGTCGCTCTGGATAAGAGCGTCTGCTAAATGACTAAAATGTAAAATGTAAAAGTACCTTGGTGTACGAGATTTTAATGCAGAATAGTTAATGGGGTGGTGATTTTATTTTTATGAAATAGTGATATATAGGTGTAGGGTTAGTTAGTGGTGGAATTATTATTATTATTTAGGAACAGGAATAATGAAGATAATTTAATGTAGGTAGGCCGTGACTGGCCTCACACTTCAGTACAGTAGGTGGCAGTGAATGCACTTTAAAATTGCATGCGATCCACCAACCCCAATCCCAAAGACGAAGAAGAAGCTGACCATGATTGGCCGGTGAACACAACGCAAATCAGAATGATAAAAGTCGTTCATGCTCTTCCATCGCGTGTAACTGTAACATTGCAGCATTTTACACATGTCGGCGAAAGGGGCACAACGCCCATGATGAGATTTTGAGGCATATCTTTAGAGATTGCAATCGGTTGAACCTGCCTGGGGGAAGGAATCGAAGGTTTTCAACAAGGGTAGTACGTTTAAGGGATATCAGCGGTAGCCTTGTCTTCATAGCTATCGGTAAGTGGAAACATTGTAGCCAATATTTCAAAAATGTCGTTCTCCTTATTGGGCCCATTTAACTTTTCTCCGACGTCTTCTAGGCTGTGCCTCTATGTGTCTGATGGTAAATAGCGAATTTGAGGTGGTTTCAATGTGCCGGTTGCCGGTGGAAACCGTAGACGGAAACCCAGCATTAAAGCAGAAATCGAAATCATTTTAACAAGGCTATCAGCCTAGACGTTTTGCGTTGGATTCAGGTTATGTGTGTAACTTTAATCTATCGTTAATTAGGCTATAATCCATTTAGAAGGCTTCAGTCAGATGGTCCACTACGAAACTACAATCGGGACTGGTTGCGGGGACTGTGCACGTCTCGCGCTGCACATGGATGGCCAATTATTGTCTACAATATAGAAAGGACCCATGATTCATTCGAAGCTAACGAGCTAATTTGGCAAGCTCTTTCAGCTAGCATGTAAACACTGCACACCAGTTATAACCATAGGTCTATAGCGCATTGAGTCGATCGATGTTATATCATATCCTCATGTAATGGTCTGACAGGATTACATAAGTGGTACGGTGATACAAAGGCCGGCAGATGGCGTGATTAAGTCGTTTCATCTTACCGTCCAAAGAGAGGAGGGGGTGGTGTATGTGCTGTTTAAACTAACACTATTCACGGAAACCTAGAAATACCTATACATGGTTGGTTAGATGAGAATTTGTAAAGGCTTCTATCTATATTTTGCAATGGCCGATGTTGATTTCGGGAGGCTGCCATCCCGGGGAAAAGGGAATAAATCACTTTTCAAAATAATTCTATATCTTAATTTAGGATGATAGTAAATGAAGCCAACTCCAAGATTTTTTCAATAATCACATATTTCTCACTAGTTTAACCATTTTAGAGATTTTTTTTTTTTTTCCTAAGCACAATGTAACCAGGCACTCTAGACTAGAGAGTCCATATGGTCTGTGCAGCAGGCTGAAAGTCTGATGTCCCTACTCTATGCAGCCGGCTATACACTCATATCCCCCATGCACCGGTTCGTACATAAAACATTCTCCATTCAGGCTGCAAAGGCGTCGATTTCCTCCTTCACTCAATTTAATATGCGTACTTTCTTTATGAAACACCATTTTCCACCACCATCCCAGAGTGGCTAATGCTGTTCCCGGATGTTGCATATCGCGTTCAGCCAATCAGGTTGCAGCAGTCTGTTTACCCTTGGTCTGAACGCTGTACGCAATGTCAGGATGTAGCATTAGCCACCATAGCAAGGCGGTTGAAAATTGTTTCATAAAGAAAGTATGCATATTTTTCCAGTTTTCTTCCACCTTCTCGCTATTAAATAGAGTTAAGGAGGAAATCGGCGCCTTTCCAGCCAGAATGGAGAATGTTTTATGTACAAACCGGTCCATGGGGGATATGAGTGTATGAGTGGCTGCTTACAGTCCCTTTGGACGTTAAGATGAAACGACTCAACATCGCCATCACCATTGGGGTAACCCAGGCCTATCTATCATACTAGGCGAATAGAAAAGGCTGTGGACAGAGAAAAATGTACTGTAAAGTTGACTTGTTTGGTTATGGCTGCTTTCTTGAACAAAATGTTAAAGACAATCGTCTGTCAAGTTTTATTTTTGATTTAACCGGGAAAATACCCTTTAGGTGAGACGTTTACAGGAGAGGTGCAGTTTGTCAAATTTAGTTATTATTAGTTGCACCGTTTCAGACAAGTAAGCCTTCGCCCACAGAATGACCTACCTAGACAAAATATGTAGGCTGTAACGACTGCAATTGTATGCAAGTGTTGATCATTGACTTGGACAAGTACAGACAGACTGACACACATGTACAGACAAACAGAAAGGCAGACAGACAGTAAGTAAGTAATGTGACAAATGAGCACAATGTAATTCTTTGGGATGAATATAAGAAAGAAACATTTGAAATGTCAATATTGATGTTGTGGTCTGACGAAATACAGTTTTAACAAGGACATCTTAACCTAGATCCTGGGTAGGCTAATATCTCACTTGAATCCTGTCCAGCTGTTCTATATAAGCATATAAACAATATGGGTTAAAGTATTTAAATAATATTGCACTGACTGTCACTAGAAAAGGTAAGGAACATCTGCCTGTAACAGTCAATCTTAGTCAGTCCACAAAGTTGCCTTTGCATTGTGAGTCCGGCTCAGACGGATTGAGATGACATAAAAGCTGCTTGCTGTGCTATCACTTTAAACTTTCTGCCGAGTCACGCTTACCGGCAAAGTGAGTTGCATAACCACTCTGCTCACTGTAAGCCTCCTCAAGGATCCAGTAGGGGTCCCAGAGCTTTCTGGTAGGACCTGTCTCCTCCCCCCATTACTCACTCCTCTACTGTACTACTTCTCCCCTTACATGCTTAAAGCTGTCCTTTCCCTCTTCCTGGCTAAATGAGATCACTATTGGACCCTTCCCAGCCATTTAAGTGTTCTCCCTCAACTATTTGAGTTGTGTTTTGGCTGCAGTTTCCGTTCCCCATTTAACTTCTCTTATCTGGACACGTTCACCTTGGCGTGAGGACACGGAGGCTGGTCTCGCCCAGACTGAAGTGTTTTGTTTATTTTATGCGCAGTTATGGAAACCAGCTTGGCAGTGGTGTCGGACGGGGACGTGTCATTGGTAGACTGTGGAAATGTACTGAACTAGAAGACCAGGGAAAGAATTGAAAGGCTAATGGTTAACGTCCCTTTTTTTCTCTCCTTGCAGATAAAAGCATACAGTGGCCATGGACCTGCAAGATAAAGATATCCTTCCCAGAGAGATTCTGCCAGTCATTGTCATTGGTAAGACTGGGGCTACTGTTACTGTACACATTCAGCTCTGAAAGACTTGCCCATAAAAACGGATTTGGTTCCAAGTAATTGCTACACACAGTAGGGAATTTGGTCAAAGTTCTTCTCAGGGACTTGTAACGAGACTATTATGAAACTGCTACCGGTGTTATAGGGAAGGAAGTAACACTTTGCACAACAGAGTTTATCTTCTGAGGCAATTTCCAAATTGCATACGGTGGGTGAAAAGATGCATGGTCACCATGACTTTGCATCTTGTGACCATTCTCTTGCCCTAGATCCTAGTAGACTCTCCCAAGGCCATAGGGTAATTCCAAGCCATGACACCCACCATCTCAGATTGTTCTAAAACCTTTCTGTAGAAACAGTTAAGATTAGCATTCCTACAACATTATTTTTGTTGAAGGATCATTTGATTTCTGAGATTTTAAGGTAATTGATTGCAGAACCTGGTATTCTCAGGATGTAGGATGGGACATAAACCTAACAACTTTAATTTATATTTTATCTGAACGGGGGATGAAAAAAACAATACAGCTCCATACTACACATAGACCTGATACTGTATACTCATTGTTGGGTTGGGAATGGGGTGGGTGGGTGGCTTTTTACAATTACTTTGGATTCTTACTCATTGTTAGAAAAACAAAAGTTTGGATGTTAGGTATTATATGTGTTGAATATGAAATGAATCTTTTTGAGGTGGAACGACGCCATAAGAACCTCGTTTCTTAGAATGATGGCACAGTGTGCTCCCCTTATAAGAATAACACCCATCCCAAATGACTCAACTTTTTTAGGCTATTCTTAAAAGCCAAGTACATTTTTATAGAAATACATTTTAGTTTTGTCTATGTTTTTGACTGCTATACATATCAGATTTTTACATTCCTGATGAGCCCTCAAACGTTCTGTATGTAGGGCTGTTGCTGTGACCATATTACCTCCACACCAGCAGTCACAAGCCATTACTGCAGTAAAATTCCACGTCACGGTAATCTCCTATTATGTACTCCGGACATGCGTTGGTAGTACCCAACTCGCTAACGGCCATCAGGTCGCTAATGGCCTGGTACTCAGGGCTCTATTGTCCCTCTAACCACTCTGACATCAATGCAATTGAAAATCGCATCAAACACTTACCATCAAAACAGTATCATGCTTTTAAAACTCACCTCACTGTGATTGATCAATTTGAAGAAAGAAGTTCAACAACAGGTTTCAAAGCCTAACACAACGAAATGGACAGCGCTTTCTAAGGTGATTATGAATTCAAAACACCCATACGCATATTAGAGCTAATGCATAGGACTATAAATGAGCCCAAAAAAGAAAAAGAAACAGATTTTAAATAATGATTGTGCCGTTATACAATACATAGCCTATAAATAAATAAAAAATATTTAAGATGTCTTTGGTACAAAATTGGTCTAACCTATACTCCAAAATTAAGCAAATTCTAGTAATCACCTTTGAGTGTGGACTGTGTTATTGTGCATACTGGATGGACTGGTTACCTTATGCTACGCTCCAAACTTTCTATCCATGAGTCTGGGAGAGAACGTATAGGCCTAAGCGATGCTGTTGGTTCATTGATTGTGCTGGGTGGCTTACAGAGTTAGGCAACAATTATAGTGAATTTGATTTTGAATAGCCTAGTAATAGGGTATTTTTTACAGGCTGACACATTACCTTTTGTAGTTACAGAATATCTCACCACCGTGCGTTTCAATCACCTCTCCTTCATTCCTTTCTCGAGCGCGCAGAGAGAGGGGCTGTCAACAGTTTAATGGAATATGTTTCGTTGTGAAAACATGTTACTGTCGACGGTCCCGAACTAATTTCACTTGGTTTCCCAAATGAAGAACTGGCTAGCTGCAGGAACAGGGTTGGAGAGCCCATGGCATACAGAGTTTGGGCGGAATATCACCTGTCGTGCAGCAAGAGGCTGCTTGCTCCTCAAACAGTGGTTGATTCATGGAGTGAATTTATAATTGGCCATTCTTAGTCGAAACTAATTTGACCTATTAGTAAAGACAAGATTCAGTTGAGAATAGTCTGATGGGGGAAAATATAATCACTTGGTGTTAGAATAGGGTGTGCAGCCTGAGGCAAGGAACAGAGCGCATGCTTTTTTTTGCCTAAAATAAATAATGGTTTTATTGTGATGGTGGATATTAAATTGATTTATTAGACATTCTTAAATGTAGATGTTCCAAAGGTGTGCATCAGCGGCTTGTATGCCGGCTGACAAAATGTCATGACCGCCAAAGCCCTATCTGTATGAGCCCCCAAATAATGTTAATATATTGCATTATATAAGGCACTACATGAACAGAAAAAACTGTAGTGGGATAAACTAATTTATTCAACTTGTCTGAACTTGCCTCTTTCCCTCTCTCTCCTAGGCAACGGCCCCTCGGGCATCTGCCTGTCATATCTGTTGTCAGGTTACACCCCCTACCTGTCCCAAGACGGCACTCACCCTAACCCACTACTGCAAGGCAAGCTGGATCAACAGCCTCACCTCTCACTGTTGGAGTTGGTAAGAATGACACCTCGTCTGTCTTCACAATGTCTCTGTGGCAACTCGCCTTTTACACCTAGCTTGGTTGGTGTTGGTTTACAGTTGCCCGGGCTGGTTGTAAGTGCTAGTTAAAATGCTCTGTAAAATGCTGTCTGTTTGTGTTTACCACTAAGATGTATGGTTTGTTGGTAGTTATTCAACTATTATGACCTGACTGTATGCTCAGTCGAAATATTTAAGTGTGGCCCTAAGTAAGGTCTGTATGTAGGCTACAGGAGGTTTTGTAAATAAAGTTGTGTCCATGTTATAAGCTTAGTAAAAAGCTATTGGTGTCCTTGATATAGGGTGGTATTTTGTTATTCCATGAGCTAGACCCTAAAACAAATGGATATAAGTAGGAAGGTAGGCCTACATACCACAGTCTTTGTACTAAGGTGTTTATGTGTTTGTCTCTGTGTGCAGGACCTGGAGTACCTGTGTGAGGGGCTAGAGGGCCGCTCCTCCAACCCCATGGCCGTGCTGTTTGACTCCCTGCTCCTGCCCGACAGTGACTTTGGGCTGGACCACGCCTCACCCCTGCTTTGGCGCTACGAACCGGAGCGGGCCACCCCACACCTGGTGCTTGGTAAAGGACCCCCAGGAGGAGCCTGGCATGTAAGTGCCCAGTCCATAATAATTGTCCAATACCATGTTGACCCCCCCCTGGTCCCCAGTTTTAGGCACTTAAAAAAGGATTGGTTATTCCAAGAATTCCAACTTGTCCTTGTGACGTTGCTCATAACAATCCAATCATTTTCAGATACACGCATGGTGCTTTTGGGAAGGGGCCAGGCGGTGATTTGCAATTGGGTAAAAAATTGGGTCATGATCACACATTTTTAGCATACATTCATAATAGGTCTGTTTTTGTCAAGTGGAAAATGGCCTTGGGTATTTGGTATTTTGGTATTTTATTAGGATCCCCATTAGCTATTGCTGAAGCAGCAGCTACTCTTCCTGGGGTCTATACAAATCATAAAACAGAACATAATACAGAACATCAATAGACAAGAACAGCTCAAGGACAAAACTACACACATTTAACATACGAACAATAGAACCAAAAAAGGTCATTCGTACATTAGCACAGTGGTTCCCAACCTTTTTCGGTTACTGTACCACCAGGTACATTTTGCTTTGCCCAGAGTACCCTTGAAGTGCCCCCTCATGTATGTCATGGCTAACTAATGGTATGTAGCTAGTAAAACCACCTGTAGTTTGCATACCCGCAGATACATTGGCATGTAAAACAAGGGACAATGGCAGACAGTTGCTTGCTGGGAAAAAGGTGGGTGGGCGAACTATGCATCTGATGACATAGGCTTGCTTTCCAAATCGCACCCTATTCCCTATAGTGCACTACCATTGACCAGAGCACTTTGGGCCCAGGCCAAAAGTAACGCCATTTATAGGAAATAGGATGCCATTTGGGACACAAACATAGTTTGCATATGTGACTTTCAGCCTTGTGGTTAATGGTGATGGTGTTTGTGTATTTGTCTCTTAGGCGATGGAAGGCTCCATGCTCACTCTCAGCCTGGCTAACTGGATGGAACTGCCCGGCCTGAAGCTTAAAGAGTGGATGAGAGAAAAGCGCAGGTGGTTCCTTCTGACAAGCTACAGCACCATTAAGGGAAAAATCCACCAAAAAACTATATTTTGGTGTTTTGCGGCAGGTGACACTTTGCTTTTTGAAAGTCCAATATCTTGAAATGCAAAACATTTTGGGACTGTATTACACTGAACAAAAATGCAACAATTTCAAGTTAAAGTTAAAGTTCATATAAGGAAATCAGTGAATTGAAATGAATTCATTAGGCCCTAATCTATGAATTTCGCATGACTGGGAATACAGATATGCATCTGTTGGTCACAGATACCTTAAAAAGGTAGGGGCGTGGATCAGAAAACGAGTCAGTATCTGGTGTGACCACCATTTGCCTCATGCAGCGTGACATCTCCTTTGCATAGAGTTGATCAGGCTGTTGATTGTAGCCTGTGAAATGTTGTCCCACTCTTCTTCAATAGCTGTGCGAAGTTGCTGGATATTGGCGACAACTGGAACAAGCTGTCATACACGTCGATCCAGAGCATCCCAAACATGCTCAGTGGGTGACATGTCTAGTGAGTATGCAGGCCGTGGAAGAACTGGGATATTTTCAGCTTCCAGGAATCCTGTACAGATCCTTGTGCCATGGGGCCGTGCATTATCATGCTGAGGTGATGGCAGCGGATGAATAGCACGACAATGGGCCTCAGGATCTCGTCACGGTATCTCTGTGCATTCAAATTGCCATCAATAAAATGCAGTTGTGTTCGTTGTCCGTAGCCTATGCCTGCCCATTCCATAACCGCACCGCCACCACGGGGCACTCTGTTCACAACAGCAAACCACTCGTCCATACACGCTGTCTGCCATCTGCCTGGTACAGTTGAAACCGAGATTCATCCATGAAGCGCACACTTCTCCAGCGTGCCAGTGGCCATCGAAGGTGAGCATTTGCCCACTGAAGTCGGTTACGACGCCGAACTGCAGTCAGGTCAAGACCCTGGTGAGGACAATGAGCACGCAGATTAGCTTTCCTGAGACAGTTACTGACCGTTTGTGCAGAAATTCTTCGGTTGTGCAAATCCACAGTTTCATCAGTTATCCGGATGGCTGGTCTCAGAAGATCCCGCAGTGTGATGAAACCGGATGTGGAGGTCCTGGGCTGGCATGGTTACACATGGTCTGCGGTTGTGAGGCCGGTTGGACGTACTGCCAAATTTTCTAAAACGAAGTTGAAGGTGGCTTATTGTAGAGAAATTAACATTCAATTATCTGGCAACAGCTCCGATGGAGACGTGACAAAACTGCGCATTTTGGCGTGGCCTTTTATTGTCCCCAGTACAAGGTGAACCTGTGTAATGATCATGCTGTTTAATCAGCTTCTTGATATGCCACACCTGTCAGGTGGATGGATTATCTTGGCAAAGGAGAAATGCTCACTAACAGGGATGTAAACAAATTTGTGCACAAATCTGAGAGAAATAAGCTTTTTGTGCTTATGAAACATTTCTGGGATCTTTTATTTCAGCACATGGAACATGGGACCAACACTTTACATGTTGCGTTTATATTTTTGTTTAGTGTAACAGTGGACTAATAAAAAAAGAAAATACCGGTTTTTTTTCATTTAAGTGGCCATTCCAGATTGACCTTATCACTGTTCCTGAACAGGAGTGTTCACTTAAAGGAACATTTCTATTTTGAAGGGAAATATTCTTGTTTGTTTTTCTGTGTCGAGCCGCTTAGGAACTAGAATCAGCTACCAGTATTAATACCTTAGGCTTTTAGAGAAAATAGAGGCTAAACAAATGTGCTATTGTGTCAAAGACAAATGGCAGGTGAATGAGGTTGTTTTCATTCAGGTTTTGGCCATAAGGCCCTTTGTGTGTATTCTCAACACCAGTGTCTGACCCTCATACTTAAATGTTTGTTTCAGGAACGTCCGTAACGACAGGGCCACTCCCGCCGAGATCGCCTCCTACTACCAGCACTATGTCAACCAGATGGGCCTGGAGGACAGCTTTGCCTGCGGCACCACCGTCACCTCCATACAGAGGGTGAACTGCGAGGGGGCCAGCGGCCGTCCCTTGTGGAAAGTCCAGGGGACCCAGAAGAGGGAGGCTGACGAGCTGGGGGAAGGAAGCCCGTCAGAGGTCCCCTTTACAGTTTGCGCAGACTACGTGGTTCTGGCCACGGGCACCCATGACATCCCGGCCCGTCTGGGTGTGGAAGGCGAGGGTCTCCCCTTCGTGTGCCACAGCTTCTGGGAGCTGGAGGCAGCAATCTCCAGAGGCCAGCTGGACCACACCTCGGACCCGGTGCTTGTGGTGGGAGCCGGGCTGACAGCGGCCGATGCCGTCCTGGCAGCCCACCACCTCAACACGCCTGTGTACCACGCCTTCCGGCGCTCGGTCACTGACCCAGGCCTCATCTTCAACCAGCTTCCCAAGCTCCTCTACCCTGAGTACCACAAGGTGCACCAGATGATGACCCAGCAACAGCAACAGCAGCATGGCCAAGACCTCCCCAGCTCTGGGGGAACGGGCGCCCCGATGGACCAACAAGAAAACAACACCGCCTCCATGTCTTCTGGCTCCTACCCAGGCTACGTCAGCCTGCCCAAACACCGGGTGGTGGCCTTCAAGCCTGACAGGAAGTGCGTGCTGGAGGGGGAGGACGGACGTCGCACAGTGCTCCAGGTCTCCATGGCCCTGGTGCTGATTGGCGCCCACCCCAACCTGTCCTTCCTCCCTGAGAACGGACGGCCCCTCGGCCTCAACCCCCAGGAGCCAATCACGTGCCGGCGGAACCCCCTGGAAGTTGACCCATACACGTACGAGTCGGTGTCGGAGGGGGGGCTGTACGCCATGGGGCCTCTAGTTGGGGAGAACTTTGTCCGCTTCCTCAAGGGGGGTGCTTTAGCCATCGCTAGTGACCTCGCCAAGAAGCAGCGGGCCAAGGAGGAGAATCACACCACCCTGGGTGGTGTGGATGGACAGACGGAGTCTGCGCGTGTCCTAGACTCCTAGGGGTTAAGGGTCGCGACAGGACTAAACTACTCCTAAGGCCTGTATTATTACGTAGGCTGGACTGGGCTGGTCAGCTCAGGCTAAAAGACTGAAGCACAATCTGTGACAATACGACCTGCACCAGTCCCTATATTCCTCAAGGGACAGCGAATGAATCTCTCAGCGGAACCAGAGGGAGTGGCATTTCTGACTCTGTGAATCTTTTTACCAGGGCAGGAAAGTAGGTCGGGTTGATGTGTAGCTAATCATATGATGCCTGAGGTGCAAGGGTAGAATCCAAATGTCCTTATAGAGTACCACAGTATGAGTCATAATACCCATAAAACCTAGCGGTCAAATAGGCAAATGGTTCCAATAGTTTTTCCACCATTCATTTTTCCCATAGGGGATTTTAGAAACACTTAAAACAAGGGCTGTGTTTCATGTAGGCTTACCCTGGCATGACGTTTTGATAACCGTGTAAATCTCTCCAGGACAAGGTGACTTTGATCAATATATCCGCCTGTATTTACCCCCCCAAAAATGAAACGCTAATTAGCTGCTAATGTGGCTATCATAAAGAACTACAAATGCCATGATGATCTGGATGAGACTGCCGACTCGAGGCAAAGGTAAGAATCTCTGGATTAACTATCTGTTAGCTAAATGTAGTAATTAATACATTGGCAACATTTCTTTAAATGGATAATTCTGTGAACTGGCTTGTGCAATTTTAAATTGACTCAATACCTGTTAGCAAAGGTGTCAGCTAGAGATGATTTGTAGTTTTGCAGGGATTTGTAGTTTTGCATGATGTCTGCTTTGATGCTAATTAGCATTTTTGAATCTGAGAGTAAATAGGACCGAATATATTGATAAAAGTTACCTTGTCCTAGAGAGATTTACCTGGTTATCAAAGCGTCACGCCAGGGTAAGCCTACACGAAACACAGCCCGTATTTTAAGTGTTTCTAAAATCCCCTATGAATGGTGGAAAAATGATTGGAGCCATTTCCCTGTTTGACCGCTAGGTTTTATGGGTATTATGACACCTCCACTGTGGGGCTCTATTTGGTTCCTCATCAAGTTTAGCGAGCAAGTTTACACCGACCTGACCAGAGCCCTATACTACGAATGTAGTTTGAGTTACAAAGGTAACTTTGGTCAACTCTTGAGTTCAACTTGGGATAACCGGTACCACAAAAGTGGCTCACCTTTTAGCCAGGTAAATTGCTATGGCAACGAATCCTTCAGATCTAACCTACTCCGGGGCAGGCTAACTCAAGTCAAACTACATTTATCCTGAATGAAGTGTCTGAGCCACGAGTTGAGGACCAATGAAATCCGATTCCCTCTCTCTTGCAGAGATTGCGTCATCATCCCCTTAATTTGAGGAAGACGACTGATTTTAAATATTTATTAATCAAATGTATTTGTGTGTTTAAAAAATAGTAACGTTAAAATACCTATCCCATTACACATTTAGTAATGACAAATGCATTTTAAACTTCACGCACAGTAAAACCTTTGTTTAACTTGATTGTATTGATAGGAGTAGAGAAAAGTGCTAGTGTATTGATAACCACACCAAAGTCAAAAAATAAAGACGGCACTTCTAAAAGTCTGTTTCACACAACAGCCTGCTGAATTTGCAAGATAACTTTTCGGCACATATTAAAATGGCACTGACTTGTCCCATTGATTGATGTTTCTGCGTTGTCTCAATGAAGAGTTGAGCGTTCGACTAGCCACGAGCGACATGCATGCGCAGTTATAAGCCTGCTAGAGTTCGCGGCTTGCGGAACAGCAATATCCACCGTCGTAGTACAGATGAAGCCTGAGCTGAAAAACCCTGTGTAGCTCTAGCTTGCTTCGTAGTATAGCCCTCTTGTTAATGTTTGAAAACTCAAACGTCAATGTGACTTCTCAGCTAAATCTTTGAGATGAGCTCTTTTGTTGCATGGGTTTTCCATTGTAAATCCATTTTGAAAGTGTAGAAACACATTACATTTGCCATGCCATGTGCTTTGACAGATTCATTTTTGTACAGAAATTATCCCTATGGCAGCAACAGTGTACTATACTAGCATATTTCACAAACAAGATAACTCAAGTTTGCCAAGCAGTTTTCTGTATCATTCCTGGTACTTTTTCAACATGTTAGACCTTAAATGTAGCTGTTTATTCTATTTTTTAACCAGGCGATAAGTTTAAGGGGGAGGGGGGGGTATTCCCTTGATTTATTTGCAGTAAAAACTTGAAAAAGTAAAATGTTTGAATTAATAAATACACAGTGACAGCTTATCACCATGATCAGGCTCAATTTGAGACTAGGATATTTATGCAATCTATGTTTAAGACCCATATGCATGCTCACCTGAAAGCTTTTTAGCCAATGTTGTATTTTATTTATCTTGACAACACAGTCCCACACACCACTTGTAATTCGTTCACATACAGATTGACTACTAAATGTAGATTTCATTGCCTTCTCACTGATGTGGGTCTGGGTTGTGGAGACAAATAAAGTGTACTGTCAGCTATTAAGCTTTAGGGGAACACACCTATTTGTATCATCCAGAGAGGATTGTCATTTTGTGTTATCTGTTTTCTCTTGTACATGTTTGTCCAGATGGTGCCTTGGCCAATTGCGTACTCTGAGCTTATGTTACTGCCCCAGCAGCATTTGATCTCGAGCGAGTGCCTTAAGACACATTGCCATTACCAAACTGGAAATGTATAAACTTATCATACAAACCACTAGGTGGCCACATCAAACATTATATTATTCCACAGGTGAACAAAACATTTATTGAAGGCATATAATGTTCTTGTAAATTATTTGTTGTGGAGGCTGTGTATTAAGACATCTTAAGAGACAATATTAATGTCAACCAGAAATAAAGTTTTTAAACATGTCTAATTGAATCTAGTTGAGCAACTAGAGTACAAATGCATTCAAAGCAGCGCAATATTGATAGTCTCTTTCAAGGCAGCCCTATGAGTCTGTCACGCAAGAATACAACGTAGTTGGTTTCATATGGCTCCTTAGCACTTGCTACACAAGGCAGTAAGACCAATGACCCACCGGTCTTTTCCATGCCAGATGTTTGCTATCTTACATTTTAAACCATTTAAACTCATTTTTAAGTACTTTTCGTCATTCATTCATGGTCTCAGTCCAAACATTTTGAAATCAGCAAAACCCTGACCGATCAATAGAAAAGAGATAAGATGCAATATTTCTGAGAATCTGTTGTTTTTGTCCACATTTTCTATAAATTGTTCTCCACCGTTACCAAATTCTGAGAGTCGTGGATCGTTTGTAATGTTTATTTTCTGAAAATGTCCATCCAAAAAGTTTGATGGAGGTGGCTATCATGATTTCACTTGTGTTCTTTTCCATGTTGATATACAGTACCAGTCAAAAGTTTGGACACACCTACCCATTCAAGGGTTTTTCTTTATTTTTACAATTTTTTTACATTGTAGAATAATAGTGAAGACATCAAAACTATGAAATAACACATGGAATCATGTAGTAACCAAAATAGTGTTAAACAAATTCTTCAAATAGCCACCCTTTATGACAGCTTTGCGCACTTGGCATTCTCTCAAGCAGCTTCACCTGGAATGCTTTTCCAACAGTCTTGAAGGAGTTCCCACATATGCTGAGCACTTGTTGGCTGCTTTTCCTTCACTCTGCCGTCCGACTCATCCCAAACCATCTCAATTGGGTTGAGGTCGGGGGGTTGTGGAGGCCAGGTCATCTGATGCAGCCCTCCATCACTCTCCTTCTTGGTAAAATAGCCCTTACACAGCCTGGAGGTGTGTTGGGTCATTGTCCTGTTGAAAAACAAATGATAGTCCCACTAGGCCCAAACCAGATGGGATGGCGTATCGCTGCAGAGTGCCATGCTGGTTAAGTGTGCCTTGAATGCTAAATATATCACAGACAATGTCACCAGCATAGCACCCCCACACCATAACACCCCCTCCATGCTTTACGGTGGGAACTACACATGCGGAGATCATCCATTCACCCACGGTTTGAACCAAAAATCTCAAATCTGGACTCTGAAGCATTTATTTGGGTTGCAATTTCTGAGGCTGGTAACTCTAATGAACTTATCCTCTGCAGCAGAGGTAACTCTGGGTCTTCCATTCCTGTGGCGGTCCTCATGAGAGGCAGTTTCATCATAGCGCTTGATGGTTTTTGCGACTGCACTTGAAGAAACTTAAAAAGTTCTTGAAATGTTCCGTATTGACTGACCTTCATGTCTTAAAGTAATGATGGACTGTCGTTTCTCTTTGCTTATTTGAGCTGTTCTTGCCATAATATTGACTTGGTCTTTTACCAAAAGGGCTATCTTCTGTATACCCCCCTCCTACCTTGTCACAACACAACTGATTGGCTCAAACGTATTAAGAAGGAAATAAATTCCACAAATTAACTTTTAACAAGGCACACATGTTAATTGAAATGCATTCCAGGTGACTATCTCATGAAGCTGGTTGAGAGAATGCAAAGAGTGTGCAAAGCTGTCATCAAGGCAAAGGGTAGCTATTTGAAGAATCTCAAATATACAATATATTTTGACTTGTTTAACCCTTTTTTTGGTTACTACATGATTCCATATGTGTTATTTCATAGTTCTGATGTGTTCACTATTATTCTACAATGTAAAAATAAAGAAAAACCCTTGATTGAGTAGGTGTGTCCAACCTTTTGACTGGTAATGTACATGCACTACAAATGCAGGATTTTCTATGGATCCTTTGTATTAAATATACGGTTTTCAACAAACTGTTTTTTCTCTGGTTTCGATGCCACTAGCACTGAATGAATGAATGCATTACTTTTATTGGACAGATTTTAAATGCATATAAAGTTGCCTCATTCATTGAGTACGACAATGCATACAGAAATGGATGATTAAGAGCACAAAGTGTTTAGACTTATTTCCATTGGGGTGCTCGTTATCACATTATGGGCAGCGAGAATGGACAGCTTGGCCTGACTGTATATTGTACACTTCAAAGGCACTTCACATTACACTCAGTGTAAGAAATGGCTTTTCCCTCACTTTATCCTTTCTGGTTTCCACATGTCATTTTGCAGTGTGTGCCACCAGATGGCAGGCTATTCTAACCATGCAGTTTGGGTTAGTGCTATCTGGGTTCATTGGGAAGTCCATATCCTAACCTTAACCATAACCCTTACCATAACCTTTACCCTTTTAAATGTAAACTTCAATGGGGTGACGTCAGTTGGGACATCCCAAGGATCCCATTTAGACTTTTCAATTCAGTTAGCAACGGGTTTGCATACCATGTGGAATGCAGTCCTACTGATGATATTACTTATGTCATATAATGTAGACAGTATGTGAACTGCATAAAGGCTATTTTCCCTTTCGTACCCCAGAAACCCAGCTGTTAAAGGTAGACTCAGCAATATGACGTAGATGCAGAAAATAAACGGTATAGTGGGTAAATTTCCGCAACAACAAAGAACATTGAAGTGCGAGGCTCAACTTCGCCGCTGTTTTGGTGCCCTGGCTACCAGGCTGTGAACAGCGTGAAGCGAACCTGTGCACATGCGCAGATACTATGTGTGACTGTGCGAGAGCGAAGTCTTGCATCTCGCTCATCTCAATATCTGCGGTTCTGCTTGTGGCAACGTCATTTCGCTGAGTCTACCTTTAAAAGATGCGCTCCAGGATCTTAAGCACAACATAATCTTAAGCACAATGAATTGGATGCATAAATGTTTTGTTTCAGGATGTAACATATACGAAATGGATGACGTAGTACACAATTTGATGACGTAGTACACAAAAAACTGAAAATGTTGGTCTCGTGAGCACCACTTTCAAAATTACTGACTGAAATTATACAAAAGCTTGAGAGTGCATCTTTAATGTTTCTGGGTAGTGCAGTTCAGTTCATCTTCATTCAACACGATGCTAATGTTGCCCAGTGATTCAGCAAGGTGACGCATCACATACTCACACATTTCCCTTACAGACAACCACTAGGGGACTATATGCTGCCCATGAATTGCATCTGAATTTGCTGTGGTTATTATTATTATTATTTTTTACAGTTGCTATGAGACAGCAGATTTGAGGGATCACTCTTTGATTACCTGTCCTCTGAGTATTTACAGAGCCCCCCTAAACCCCCAGTCTCAGTGCTCTTCTATAGCCTGGGAAGACAATTCATCTCTGCAAGAGTAGCCTAAGTATATTTTTGTCTTTCAATAAGTGTTGTTGTTGGTATAGTCTGGCTAGGGCAATTCTAGTTAAGAGCTGCCCCTATACCTAGTAGCCTACTTAATCATTGCTTTGAACTGCTGAATGCTCAGCACTTGAAGTGTGTGAACATTGACTTGGACTGGTTTCAGGTCAATTTGTGATCACTTGTTGGAAGGGGTATTTTTCTTCACCCTGCTAGGCATTCAGCAATTAGTGTTAGTACTTCAATCTCCCCTAGTTTGTCAGCGGCAGCTGTAAACGGTGGTCTAGTCCGAGAGCATCTGGTTGTGGTGGTGGTGGCACAGGGCTACTAATTTCTCCTAAATTCTATTTTCCCCCTCTCTCACCTGTCCTTCTCCTCATATGAATGATATGCTGTCACTGTCACTTGTCCACTCAAGCTTAACATTGTTGTCATTTATTGCCCGCCAGGTGCCCTTGGAGATTACTTCAATGAGTTTGACACCTTGATAAGCTAATTTTCCGACGATGGCTCACCACTCATCGTACTGGGCGACTTCAACCTCCTGACGCCTGACTTCGACTTGTTTCTTTCCACCTCTTTCTTTCCCCTCCTTGCCTCTTTGACCTTACCCTTTCACAGTCCCCTCCCACTCACAAGGCAGGCAATACGCTTGACCTCATCTTTAATAGAGGCTGTTCGCCTACTAATTGCAACCCCCCTCCAGGTCTCTGATCACTATTTCTTTCTCCCTCTCTCCTCCAACCCTACCCATTCAGCCCTTACCCAGTTGGTCATGCACGTCACAATCTTTGCTCTCTCCCACTACCTTCTCCTCTTCTATCCTATCATCTCTCCCTTCTGCTAAATCCTTCTCCCCCCTGTCTCCTGACTCTGCCTCTTTGACCTTACTCTCCTCCCTTTCCACCCCCTTTGACTCCCAAGTCCCATTTCCTCCCAGACGCCTCGACCCTCCCCTCCTGCTCTGTGGCTGAGTGACTCACTGCTTGCTCACAGAACAGGGCTGCGGGCAGCTGAGCGAAAATGAAGGAAAACAAAACTTCTGGAGGACCTATCATCCTTCCGTTCCCTCTTCTCTACCTTTTCTTCTTCTTTATCCAACCCTGGGAAACTCTTTTCCACCTTCCCTCCTTAATCTTCCTCTTCCCTCTCTGCGGACGACTTTGTCAACCACTTTGAAAAAAACATCCTCTACTCATTTACTCAGCCTACTGAGTCCACTGGTCCCACTCACAAAGAACTACCCTATGCCTTGACCTCTTTCTCCCCTTTCTCTCCAGATGAAATCCTGCGACTAGTGATGTCCAGTCGCCCGACAACCTGCCCACTCAACCCCATCCACTATTCCCTTCTTCAGACTATCTCTAGAGACCTTCTCCCATTCCTCACTTCTCTCATCAACTCATCCCTGACCACTGGATGTGTCCCCTCTAACTTGAAGATGGCTAGAGTCGCTCCCCTCCTCAAGAAACCAACACTCAACCCCTCTGATGTCAAAAACGACAGACCGGTATCCCTTTTCTTTACAAAACAGTTGAGCGTGCTGTCTCTGACCAACTCTCTCATTAGCTCTATCAGAACGATCTTCTTGACGCTAACCAGTCTGGCTTCAAGATGGGTCACTCAAATGAGACTGCTCTCTTCTGTTTCACGGAGGCTCTACGCTCTACCAAAGCTTACTCTCTCCTCTGTTGTCATCCTCCTAGATCTATCCACTGCCTTCGACACCGTGAACCATCAGCTCCTCCTCTCCACCCTCTCAGGGCTGGGCGTCCTACCTGGCAGGTCACTCCTACCAGGTAGCATGGAGAGGATCTGTGTCTGCACCACATGCTCTTACCACTGGTGTCTCCCAGGGCTTTTTTCTACAGTCATATCCTCTCTCATGGTCTCTCCTATCATTGCTATGCAGATGACACTCAACTACTTTTCTCATTCCCCCTTCTGACACCCAGGTGGCGACACCCTGTCATTCTCTGCAAACATCAAAACAGTGACTCGCTCCTGCATGTTCATGCTCTACAACATCCGTAGAGTACGGCCTTTCTTCACACAGGAAGCGGTGCAGGTCCTAATCCAGGCACTTTTCATATCCCGTCTGAAACTCTACCTCTTCAAAGGGTACCTTAAAAAGGGTACCTGCCCATCTTCTGAAAATGTCTGAAACTCCACCTCTTCAAAGGCTACCTTAAATATGACATCTCAGTTACATCCCCCCCACCCCCCAAAAAATACCTTGCACTTGTCTTTTTCTACTAGCACTCACTTTGTTGATAACTTCTTTATTGAGGAAAAATGTACTTACTACGAATGTGTTATGTGGTTGTCTCACCTAGCTACCTTAAGATGAATGCACTAACTATAAGTGCTCTGAATAAGAGCATCTGCTAAATGATTAAAATGTAAAAATTAAAACAATTATTATATGGTACCTGCGCAGGGCTGCGGCCAAGCATGATGCTAGACTAAAGGAAAGATTTTATGAGTTTGAACATGTCTTATGATTTCATGTGAAGACATAATTAGGGGCTTTTGCACTCACAGTTCATTTGATAAAGCCTCATTTTAATGTTAAACTTTATTCCATGAATGTCTTTCTCAATTTCCAAAGGGGAGATGAATGGGTCAGGGGTCATTTCATTGCACTTTTAGTTCAATGTCACCTCCATACACTGAGTATACAAAACATTAGGAACACCTGCTCTTTCCATGACATAGACTGACCAGGTGAATCCGGGTGAAAGCTATGATCTTTTATTGATGTCACTTGTTAAATCTACTTCAATCAGTGTAGATGAAGAGGAGGAGACGGGTTAAAGAAGGATTTTTAAGCCTTGAGACAATTGAGACATGGATTGTGTATGTGTAAATGGGCAAGACAAAATATTTAAGTGCCTTTGAACGGGGTATGGTAGTAGGTGCCAGGCACACCGGTTTGAGTGTGTCAAGAACTGCAATGCTGCTGGGTTTTTCACACTCAACAGTTTCCCGTGTGTATCAAGAATGGTCCACCACCCGTAGAACATCCAGCCAACTTGACACAACTGTGGGAAACATTAGGGGGGTGGGTCTCTATTGGGTGCACATTTGTGTGCATGATTTTTTGTAATGGCCCTAATAATAAAGATGTAATTTAATGGTAAAAATGAATTACCTTTGAATGTGCCATGAAAATGATGTTTTCATCCGATTGTCAAACAAATCACTTCATAAAGTAGGCTACCTGTGCATGTTCGTCCACTCCTAAATAATTCCAGCATCCATTTGATGAATGGAAATGGACATCTGTTTACAAAACACCAAAAAGGGTACCTAATCACATTGAGTGATTGCCATTGATTAGGCCTACATTAATTGATGCGTCTTGCTGAGAAGTTTACCTTTTTTGTAGCCTGAAAAGTTGGAACACCTGAAATGGGGCTGAAACTGTTCTGGGAAAAACAGGATGGTTACCCTAATACACATGGTCAATTTACTAGACTAGGCTACAATGTGTATTACCATGAACTTCAAAATAGGCCTACTGGTGATGTAGTGGTCAAAATAATAGGTGGGTAAACTCTGATTGCCGGTCGTGGTGATAAAAAGTAAGTAAGTAATCCAAGTAAGTCCCTATACTTTCAATGCATTTTTCTGAAAAAGCTGGGTAAACTGTGTTTGCTTGTGTTTACCCTTCAGTAGGCCTACACCACCACCAGTAGCCTACCCTCTCAGCCGAGGTAATTTGACACACATGAACACATGCAGAACAGGTAGCCTACATTCAATATAATAGGCCTACATGAGTTGAATCAAAACCTGTTTACACCCTAGTTCATGAGTTGTCCATAATTCATGAGTTGAATGCTTGGAGTCTTCACAGATCGTGTGACATAAAACATTACCTCTTTCCTTACAATAATGACATTTATGACAGTGTTTTTTTGTAATTATTATAATTTAACAATTTCATTAGAACATTGAACTTAAACCCTGTACGAATCATGGATCTTGGAGATCTTGGAAAGTGCACTGTGTAACTATGCCTACGTAACATTTCATTATGTTTCGCTGTGAATCGAAAATAATGTAGGCCTATGCCATTGCAAAACGAATGCTTCTAACTGAAAAAGAGTCAACTATAGGCCTACTGTCATTAACATATACTTGTTGGATGGATTGGATGCAGTGTTTGGTTTTCGCCAGGCATAATGGGACCCATCTCGTCCAAAAAGTTGACTCAAGTTTGCCAAAAAGCACCTGGATGATCATCAAGACTCTTGGAAGAACGTTCTATGGACAGATGATTCAAAAGTATAACTTTTTGGACGACATGGTTCCAGTAATGCCTGGCGAAAACCAAATTCTGCATTCCACAGTAAGAACATCATACCAAAGGTCAAGCATGGTGGTGGTGGTGTGATGGTTTGGGGATAACTTTGTTTATGAAATAAATATGTAATTGTTGTGTTATTTGTTCACATATGTTCCCTTGATCTAATATTAGGTTTTGGTTGAAGATCTGATAACATTCAGTATCACAAATATGCAAAAGTAGAGAAAATTAGAAAGGGGGCAAATACTTTTTCATAGCACTGTAGTTTCACAAACATATGTCATGATCCAAAAGCAAATAAGTCATCATTAACTAAAACAAAATATGATTAGCAAATAAATGCGAGACAGGTTTTTTCTGGTTAACACAGCACATTTTACAAACATATTTATTATGTTTTTGTGAATATGACATTTGTGACTCCACAGATTACATTTGTGACCTGCATTTTATAAATTTGTGACTTGCATTACATTTGTCAGTATCCTCAAATTTGTCGGTTGCGTGTTACATATAAATTTGTGCAGATTAAAAATAAGGCATCCAGATTAGGACATCTTCAGTTCTCGTAAAAAATAAGATAAAAATTTATATATCACAATTACTTTTAGAAATGCCTCTATCCTAGCTTCCTTTACTCCTTTCCTATCTTAATTTCCTCCTTTGCTAGCTTCCTTTCCTTGATCCCTTTACTAGCTCTCTTTCCTCTATCCTTTCCTAACTCCATTTCCTCTTATCCTAGCTTCCTTTCCTCCATTCTTTGCTCCCTTTTCTTCCCTAGCTTCCTTTTCTCTCCTTCTTTCCTTGTTCCATTTCCTTTCCTATTTTCCTTGCATCCTTTCCTAGCTCCCTTTCCTCCAATCCTTTCCTAGCTCCCTTTCCTAGCTTACGTTCCTATCTTCCATTCCTTGATCCCTTTCCTTCCTTTCCTTTCATCCTTTTATTTTCTGGCTCTCTTTCCTCCTATTCTTTCCTAACTTTCTTTCCTTTTCTCATATCCTAGCTTCCTTTACTCCTTTCCTTGCTCCCTTATCTTCCTCAGCTTCCTTTCCTCTCCTCCTTTCCTAGATCCCTTTCCTCCTTTCCTAGCTCCAGTTCCTCCTTTCCTTCCCTAGCTTCCTTTCCTATATCAATTTCCTCCTTTCCCAGCTTCCTTTCCTCCTTTCCTTACTCCCTTTCCTTCCCTAGCTTCCTTTCCTCCTTTCCCATCTTCCTTTCCTCCTACTACAGTAGTGACTTTGGGCATTCTACACTAGTACTTCTGCTACTATTAAAGTCACTATAACAGTAGAAGCAAGTCAGTGGCCCTGTGGTAGTGTCCACCCTGAGATTGGTAGGGTGGGGGTTCGATCCTGGTCGAGTCAAACTAACCAAAGACTAAAAAAAATGTTACCTGATTCGTCTCTGCTTGGCACTCAGCATTAAGAAGATGGATTGTGGTAAGGTCTTAAAACAAACTGCCGTCCTGTCCAGGATGTGTACTTGTACATGAAGCTGCTCACGCTCCAGAATCAGGAGATGGGCTCCTGCCCCTATGGACCGTTCTGGCTCGGACAAGGCTGACTTCTCCAAGGCTGACTTACCTATCTACTTATAAGAGTAGCAGCAGCAGTGACTATAGTAGTAGTTCTAGTGATTGTGGGTCTGACTCTGAATTTGACCCCGATGCTGAGTCTGGCCCTGCAATTGGCATGGTCTTGAGGGCTGACTGATTCCTCTCTCTACTCAAAGATGCAAAAACAATCATCAGTTGTTGGGAAAACGTTGGTGTCTCAGTGTAGCCTGCCATCAGTTGGCAAATGGGCCAATGCCATTTTGTCCGGCAGTACAATGTGGCAATCCAATGGCTTGCCAACCATTTCAAATCTGGCAGCTGTTTGAAATGCTCACACCTACAATGAATTCACAGCTGGCGTGATATTGGCTTATACGAATACGAATTACCAACATCAAAACATTTTATTTAAAGACTTTAAAATGCTAATATACTGTAAATAGTCTATACAGTCTTCTAAAATCATGATGGAAGCACAGGAACAGTCTTGAAAACACTTTATTATCACAGTAAAGAAGGAAAACTCATCTCTGCCACATTCATATGAAACCAAAGTCATATAAAATATATAAACAAAGCTGTTGGAAACATGTAAAAAGTACAAACCGTGAATTTGAGGAAAACATTGAATTTGAGTTCAATAGCTGCATAATACTGTTTTTTTTACAGACTAAAAGAAATACAATATGCAAATGATAATCTGAAAATGCAAAGATGGTATGATTGTGCCATGTAATAAATTATTGTGGTTTTCTCCAAGTCCCACTAACTCATGCCAGCACCTGTCAAATGACAGATTTCTTTTTTTTTTATGGAAAATTGACTTACAGCAGGGGAGGCCAACCCTCCTCCTGAGAGCCACTGGGTGGTTCAGGCATTTGTTCTAGCCCTGCTCTAACAGACCTGATCTTATTCATCAATTGATCAACAGGAACTGGTTGGAGTTGGCCGTCCCTACAGTATGGTGATTATAGCGGTATAACAACCGCACCCCGCACCCCCTACTTTAAAACTTTAAATCTCTGACTATGAAAAGCCATCTGTCATTAGAATGTTGAAGTGTTGCACCTTCTATAGCCATCAGGGTTATTATGTGTCATTTATAACTCTGTTTTGGGAGGAAAGCTTCAGGCAGCACATCTAATCCACAGCAGGAACTTCCATATATGGCCTTGTCTTCAGTATTGTAACGGAGCCAGATCAGGAACTCCTTATATGGGCACAGCCTTTTCATATTGGGATGCAGCCCGGAGCAGGAACTATTAGTAAGGAACTCCATATATGGACATTAGAGCTGTGACCATGCCAACTTGCTCACCTGCATCCAATCTTCATTAGCCACAAGCCCACCTGAATCACCTTTGCCTAATCAACCACCCTCATAGTATTTAAACAGCATCCACCGTCATGCCTTTGTACTTCTGCCTAACAAGCAGTTGTACTGCAGGTTGTGGTGAGCCTTGATGGTGCGGTGAAACCAACTGTAAGCCATGGACTCTTATTACATGGCCCTTTTTGCCTCAGGATGAATCTTCTGTCATGTCTGATCCAGAAACGATCATGTCCCTGCCTGCTGGAGAAACTGCCTTTGCTGTGGCCCCTGCCTTGACCCCCACACCTGCTTGGGGCTGATCTCCAGTCCACCATCCATCCTCGGTCCCCTCAGGCCACTCCCACTGGTGCTGCTCCAGGTCACCACGCCAACGGGAATGGCTGAGCCCCCTTACCGCCATGCCATTCCAAGTTTGTGCCCTCCGATATCAAGACTGAACCAGGGCCCAAATGCGGGAAGTCCTGACCAGAAGGGGTGTCCGCTTCTCCACTGCAGACCGCAATTCCCACCTGTTTGACCTGTACTGCTCCAGGGCCTACCCCTCAGGGGTCTTTGGCCGCCTGGGAGAAGACCTGGCCTCGGCTTACAGGCACCGCTCCCCACCATCTACATTCCCACTCTCGCGCCCCGTCGGCTGCCTACCCCCCTACTCCTTCTCCCTCACTCCCCCCCCTCCCCTCCCACTCCTGCAACTCCACCCGCCTTCTAGGCCACTTTTCCCCCTCCCTCTGCTGCCTTCAAGACTCCCGCGGCTCTTCTCGGCCACTCTCCACCCTCTTCCGCCGCATTTCCGGTGGCACTATTGGATCTCCCCGACTGGCGGCCTCCCCCTGCTGCCCAAGCTTCCACCTGGATTGGCTTCCCTGACTGCACCTCCTGCCTCCACTGTGCTCCCTGCCTCCACGGTGCACCTCCTGTTTCCACAGCGCCCCTCCCGCATTCCCTGCGGCCTCTCTCGCCTTCAGGCAGTTCCCGGCTCCTCCAGATGAGCCATTCCGGCATCTGAAACCTGTAGCCTTCATCTGCTTGGACCATTTTGTGGACAACCAACTTTAGCCCTTCGTGCAAGTTGTAACTCATTTGAACAACTTGGTAATCCATTGAAAAAGATGCACCAAACTGGGAAATAAACCCACAGGTACAAAGGCAACCCTGAGCAAGATGATGCTAAGAGAATAACTAAAGTACCTCCCTCTCCACTTCTACCTTTCCTGACCAGGTCCTTTCCCTGTGCTGGGCAGTCCAGTCCCTACGCTTCCGCCATCACGTGCCCTTTCTCACCACACCTTGACGGAACAGAGCCTCCTGCTTCCACGGCACAGCCATAACATGGCCTTCCCCACATGGTTCTCGCCACACCGAGACGGAACAGAGCCTCCTGCTTCCACGGCACAGCCATAACATGGCCTTCCCCACATGGTTCTCGCCACACCGAGACAGAACAGAGCCTCCTGCTTCCACGGCACAGCCATAACATGGCCTTCCCCACATGGTTCTCGCCACACCGAGACGGAACAGAGCCTCCTGCTCCATCAGGCATTCATCACACAGCCTTCCCCACATGTGCTTCACCCACCCAAGGACGGGGCTGAACCTTCTGCATGCGCCTATCTTCTCTCTGGCAGTTGGGACCATGCTCCCACGCAGTGACTCGGACACGACCAGTAGTGACTCAGACTTGGACTAGTGGCTACTTGTCAGTCTCTCTTTCCTGCATAATTCAACATGCTAGCTACTGTACAACAGCAAATGTTAGATTAGCTATTGCATTACCTAGCTAGCCTTTTAATGTACACTAGATGACCAAAAGTAGCTTTAAATAATAAGACCACAGCTTTAGCACTACCAAGGGACTCTACTTGGACCAGTGTACAGAACTCAGATTGGGACTCGAAATAAGAACACGAGAAGTAAGTAAGCTATACAGTGGCTTGCGAAAGCATTCACCCCCCTTTGGCATTTTTCCTATTTTGTTGCCTTACAACCTGGAAGTAAAATTGATTCTTTATTTTTTTGGGGGGGGTTTGTATCATTTGATTTACACAACATGCCTACCACTTTGAAGATGCAAAATATTTTTGATTGTGAAGCAAACAAGAAATAAGATGACAACAGAACTATTCCACCCCCCCAAGTCAATACTTTGTAGAGCCACCTTTTTTAAGCAATTACAGCTGCAAGTCTCTTTGTGTGTGTCTATGAACTTGGCACATCTAGCCACTGGGATTTTTGCCCATTCTTCAAGGCAAAACTGCTCCAGCTCCTTCAAGTTGGGGGGTTCCGCTGGTGTACAGCAATCTTGAAGTCATACCACAGATTCTCAATTGGATTGAGGTCTGGGCTTTGACGAGGCCATTCCAAGACATTTCAATGTTTCCCCTTAAACCACTCGAGTGTTGCTTTAGCAGTACGCTTAGGGTCACTGTCCTGCTGGAAGGTGAACCTCTGTCCCAGTCTCAAATCTCTGGAAGACTGAAACAGGTTTTCCTCAACAATTTCCCTGTAGTTAGCGCCATCCATCATACCTTCAATTCTGACCAGTTTCCCAGTCCCTGCCGATGGGGGAAAAACATCCCCACAGCATGATGCTGCCACCACCATGCTTCACTGTGGGAATGGTGTTCTCGGGGTGATGAGAGGTGTTGGGTTTGCGCCAGACAAATCTCTGGAAGACTGAAACAGGCAATAAAATGCAAATTCATTACTTAAAAATCATACAATGTATTCTGGATTTTTGTTTTAGATTCCGTCTCTATTAGTTGAAGTGTACCTATGATAAAAATTACAGACCTCTAAATGCTTTGTAAGTAGGAAAACCTGCAAAATCGGCAGTGTATCAAATACTTGTTCTCCCCACTGTGTGTATATATATATATATAATCCAAATGAAAATCCATTTAAATTACAGGTTGTAATGCAACAAAATAGGAAAAACGCCAAGGGGGATGAATACTTTTGCAAGGCACTGTACATAGGGTCAGTTCCAATACTATATTTACAATGTGCAGGTATACTGGAGTGATGGAGGTAGTATCTTCAGAAAGTATTCACACCCCTTGACTTTTTCCACATTTTGTGTTACACCGTGGGAATAAAAATGAATTTAATTGTAATTTTTTGTCAATGATCTACGCAACACTAATTCTAACATTTTGTAAAAATGAAAGTTTTATGTAACGAAGATAGTGTATTTTGTTGTAAGTGATCAATCCATGTTAGAATCACCTTTGGCAGTGATTACAACTGTGAGTATTTCTGGGTAAATCTAAGAGCTTTGAAACCTGGTGATATAGAAATTAAAACATATACAGGTTAAAAGTTATGACTAAATGTTCCACCCTTAAATATAGTTGTGAAATGTTCTTGTTTTAAGTATGATTAGTACTTTCTTAGTAGTGACTAATTATTACACTCCGAAACTGTGTGAGATGTGTTAGAATCTACTACCTGGTAATGTATGAGTGTAGGACCAGTAAAGATTATGACATTGAGCTACTATTTAGCAATGTGAGTAAGAGTTAGACCAGACAACAAAGGACAAGGAGAACTGTCTACAGACAACTGAGAAACCAAGATAAAGAGGCCTCCCAATTTAGGGAGGAGAGAAACTGTTAGGCTTTTTAAGGAGTATGAAACATGGTGCAGAATATTGTGAGAACGGCGATGACTAAGGAATGTGTGTGTGGGTGTATGTATGTATGTGTGTGTGTGTGTGTGTGTGTGTGTGTGTGTGTGTGTGTGTGTGGGAACTGATGGTCAGGAGAGCAGTTTTAAAGTGGAAAACTACAGCCTGCCTAAAGAGGGGAGGGATTTTTGTATGACGTGTGAGTATAAAAGATGGACTCTGAAATTGTGATGGCAGAATTCTCAATGAATAAATCTCTGACTATGCAGACCGGGACTCTGTCCGTTTCTTGATTTTGGGAGATGCACAGAGACACTGAAATAGTTTGTTAAATAATTCACATAACAGCTGGATTGTACAATATTTGCATATTATTCTTTAAACTCTGTCAAGTCGGTTGTTGATCATTGTTAGATAGCCATTTTCAAGTCTTGCCATAGATTTTCAAGTAGATTTAAGTCACAATTGTAATTAGGCCACTCAGGAACATTCAATGTTGTCTTGGTAAGCAACTCCAGTGTATATTTGGCATGCTAGCTATATTTTTGTGTCTGGTGGAAAGCAGACTGAACCAGGTTTTCCTCTAGGATTTTGCCTGTGCTTAGCTCTTTCGTTAGATTTTTAACATTTAAAAAAACTCTCTAGTCCTTGCCGATGACAAGCATACCCATAACATGATGCAGCCACCACCATGCTTGAAAATATTAATTGGTACCCTGTTGTGTTGGATTTGCCCCAAACATAACACTTTGTATTCAGGACAAAGTTAATTTCTTTGCCACATTTCTTCCAGTTTTACTTTAGTGCCTTATAGCAAACAGGATGCATGTTTTGGAATATGTTTTATTCTGTACAGGCTTCCTTTTTTTGTGGATTAACTACATTTTACATTTTTGTCATTTAGCAGACGCTCTTATCCAGAGCGACTTACAGTTAATGAGTGCATACATTTTTCATACTGGCCCCCCGTGGGAATCTAACCCACAACCCTGGCATTGCAAGCGCCATGCTCTACCAATTGAGCTACAGGGAGGACCCAACTACAACGTTGATCCATCCTCAGTTTTCTCCTATCACAGCCATTAAACTCTGTATTTATGCAAGTGGTATGATGTGTGTGTGATCATGCATCAGTATGTGTGCTATGGTGTGTGAGATGTGCTGTACCTGGTCATGGTAGGATGGTTGTCCAGTGGCAGCTCTGACAAATGGGGGATCCTCTTGGCCCACTTCACCAGGGTGAATAGCTGCTTGTCGACTGCCTGGCAGATGTTGGTGACCGGATCATCTGTCTGTTAGACAGAGACAACTATATCACTCAATAATCAGCTATGATGACAGAGGACACTGGCTATAGGAGGAACATAATGCTGTAGCAAGGGTACTGACCAAGACCAGACGGAGAGTACACATTACACCGGTTTTTAGGTCTTTGCACTGGCTGCCTGTGATTTTTAAATACATTTTAACATTCTTCTATTGGTTTTTAAATCAATACACAATTGTGCACCCCAATACATGTCAGACATGCGTTTAAGTTATGTACCCAGTAGGTCTCTCAGGTCCTCTGGCACTGGCCGTTTAACTATCCCAAAGCCTAGGAACAAGAGGCATGGAGAGGCAGGCTTTGATTACTATGTCCCCAGCCTCTGGAATAGCCTGCCAGAGAACCTGAGGGGGGCCGAAACTGTGGACATACAGTGTTTAAAAGAGATTTTAAAACATACTTTTAGATTTGCTTTTCTTTAGGGTGCTTTTTAGTTGTTCAGTTTGTGTCATTCTTTTGTTTTTTATCTTATGTTTGTTGTGTAGTAAATGTTTCAGCTTTTATTTTCATAGTTTATTATTTATTTTTTCCTGTAAAGCACATTGCGTTGCATGCCGTGTCTGAAATGTGCTGTATAAATAAAGCTTGATTTGATTAGAACACAGTGACAGTGCAGACACCCCAGATGTCTGTCATAGAGGAATGACAAAAAATTATCTGCAGGACATATTTCACTGACATTTAAAGTCTGATAGAGAGAATAAAACAGACACAGAGACTGATACATACAGTAGACAGAGACAAACAGAGGTTTGTTGGACATACTAACAGAGTTAGTTGCCTGCGCTCCTTGTGCACTGCTGCCATACACAAATACACAGGACCCAAGGGTCACAGCCATAGCAACCTACACACACTCAGGAGTATCATATAACGTGTGTGAGTGACATTGTAGTGTTTTACTTACCAGGAGTGTCCAAAGATGGGCTTCCTGAAAATGATTTCTTCCAGGTGGAGATCTACGCCCGCTTTCGTGCTCATTCAACAAGCAGAAGGTTAAAACCCCTACATACCCCTCCAGTTGGCTGCATGTTCAATTTGGGATGGGGGGGCAGCTCAACCTCGGGCCACTACCGGGGGCTGTCCCCGCCAGCCAACTGTTCATATCAACCTTGTGACTTGGCAAGAAAATTTAGCTAGAAATTACAGTAGTTTAGCTGGCTCACTTACTAGCTAGCGTCAGCTAAACCTGCTTGAGTGGACAGTTTTTTTCAGTCAATCCAAACCTTATGATATTCAATTGACTTGAGTTATTGAAACTAGACAATCACCCAAGATCGTTTTACTCCTCCATCATCAATCCCATGCAGCAAGAACAAGCTACTAGTCTAAAATTGTAAGAAGCCAGCCAGATCAGGAAGTCATGAATCCTTCAAAATAAAAGAAATGTTCTGTAAACTGTGTAAATGAATAATACAGGTAAAAGTGATGAAAGATGTAACACATCTTATGCTGGTGATCAAACACATGCATTACAAAAATGTTTTATGTGATATATTAATAAAATAAAAAAAATTGGCCTAAATGAGAACATGAGAACTAAGGACGTCCTAAATGGATTATGTGTTTTTGTACAGATAAGTAAAACGCAACTCACAAATATGTGCGCGAACTCACAAATATGGGATGGCAGTCACAAATGTAATGCAAGTCACACATTTAATGCAAGTCACAAATAAGTAAAATACAGGTCACAAAAGTAATATGTGGAGTCACAAATGTTGTCACTTTCACAAAAACATTTTGACCACTGTTGTGTTTTATGTTTTTAAAAAGTGCTGTGTTAACCAGAATAACCTGTCTTGTATTTATTTGCTAATCATCATTGGTTTTAGTTAATGATGACTCCTTTGCTTTTAGATGATGACATATGTTTGTGAAACTGTAAGGCCAAATTTACAGACTGATTTTTATTTAAAAGTTGCTATATTTACACAACACAGCTTTTATTTGTGACTCACTACTTAGATTTATATCAAAATGTTTAAAATATATATCTCCATCTCCATAATGTGTATAACCCTGGATGACTGACAGGGGGCGCTGTGTTGAAGCCAATGCGCAGCCATCTTGGTACTCTTCCTCAGTCGCAAAAAAATATTTTGGAAGCAATAGAAATGCATTTATGAATGTCTACATTCGTTTTTGACATGTTTGTTCTATTACAGACACCTTAATGCATACCTTTAAATTAGATTATGTGAGCTAAACATAATAAAATGAAAAAATATATAAAAACTTTTTCTTAAAGTATTATGTTTTAGAGACTACTAATGTTACTGTCCCCACTACAACAACAAAATACTTAAATACATGACATTTCATCCTTGAAACATGTAATAGTTGAAATACTGTAGAACTCCATTAATTCCTTTGGAGGACTGCTCCTACTGGGGAGTGCCAATATGACCGACCAGTGGTTTCGAAGTCTCTGAATGGCCACCTCATAGCATCAGCAATCCAGGGTTTATATACATCATTGGGGAAAACGAAAGAATCCGAATGGTGCTCTCTCCACCCAAGGACGAGGCCGATCTTGGGGGATGGACATCGGAAGGCAACCTTTGTTCAAACTAGGAAGCAAAATAGAATTCATCATTATATATTGTGGTAGGCGGTTTTAGCAACAGCTGTGCTGGACTGTGATCGACATGGATGATAGTTCTGATGGAATGGGTGGGGATGATGAAAGTCATGGACCTAGATGGTGAAAAAACAGGGGCGCAACTTTGGTTCTAGAAGTGGGGGGGACATTATTTTTATTTTTATCCCGTCGGATAAACACTCCAAACAGTAAAAGTAAAAAGAATGGCCCTGCTATAAGCGCTGCTGACAGCAGGGGCACTTCTAGCGTTGAGAACGGGAAGAGGGTGACGGTATTGAAAAACGTGATGTGTCGGAATGGAAAGTTGTAATCGTGTTTGATGTGACCACGGGGTCTCATCTACACCCAATTCAATTAAGCAATGCATTTTACATTACATTTTACATTTTAGTCATTTAGCAGACGCTCTTATCCAGAGCGACTTACAGTTAGTGAATACATATATATATTTTTTTGTAATTTTTTGTTTTTTTCAAACTGGTCCCCCGTGGGAATCGAACCCACAACCCTGGCGTTGCAAACGCCATGCTCTATCAACTGAGCTACAGAAAGAGGGGCAGAGAAGTGAAAGCCTGTCAGTACTATTCATGTTTGAGAAGGTTTTACCTAAGAAAGTACAGATGGGCTTCCTGGCTTTCACTGTTAGAGAGTTTGTCCCACCTCCATTGAGGTGTTTTAAATGCCAAAGAATGGGACATGTAGCGGCTCTGTGCAAAGGAAAGAAATGATGTGCCAAGTGTGAAGGGGAACATGATTATGGTGAATGTGGGAACAATGGCAAGGTTAACTGTTGTGATTGTGGGGGGGGGACAGTGCAGCATTTGGTGGATGCCAGGGGCAGAAAGAGGCTAGAGAGACCCAAAGATATAAAATCCCTCATAATGTCTCTTATGCAGAGGCTGCAAGGCAGATTGGTGGAACTATTTCGCCTTGATCACACCGACTGCGTCATTGCGCAAAATGGAACGCAGCATCATCTGGATGCAGTGCCTTTCAAAAGTATCCCCCTTGGAGTTTTTCCTATTTTGTTGCATAACAACCTGTAATAAAAAAAAATAAAAAAAGGGATTTCACGTAATCTACATATACAAAATAGTAAAAATTGGTGAAGTGGAATCAAAAAAATTGTTTAAAAAAATTATAAAAACTAAATAACGGAAAAGTGGTGTCTGCATATGTATTCACCCCCTTTGCTATGAAGCCCCTAAATAAGATCTGGTGCAACCAATTACCTTCAGAAGTCACATAATTAGTTAAATAAAGTCCACCTGTGTGCAATCTAAGTGTCACATGATCTGTCACATGATTTCAGTATATATACACCTGTTCTGAATGGCCTCTGAGTCTGCAACACAACTAACCAAGGGGCACCACCAAGCAAGCGGCACCATGAAGACCAAGGAGCTCTCCAAACAGGTCAGGGACCATGTTGTGGAGAAGTACAGATCAGGGTTCGGTTATAAACAAAAATCAGAAACTTTGAACATCCCATGGAGCACCATTAAATCCATTATTAAAAAATTGAAAGAATATGGCACCCCAACAAACCTGCCAAGAGAGGGCCGCCGACCAAAACTCATGGACCAGGCAAGGAGGGTATTAATCAGAGTGGCAACAAAGAGACCAAAGATAACCCTGAAGGAGCTGCAAAGCTCCACAGCGGAGATTGGAGTATCTGTCCATAGGACCAATTTAAGCCGTACACTCCACAGAGCTGGGCTTTACGGAAGAGTGGCCAGAAAAAAGCCATTGCTTAAAGAAAAAAAGAAGCAAACACGTTTGGTGTTCGCCAAAAGGCATGTGGGAGACCCCCAAACATATGGAAGAAGGTACTCTGGTCAGATGAGACTAAAATTGAGCTTTTTGGCCATCAAGAAAAACGCTATGTCTGGCGCAAACCCAACACCTCTCATCACCCCGAGAACACCATCCCCACAGTGAAGCATGGTGGTGGCAGCATCATGCTGTGGGGATGTTTTTCATCGGCAGGGACTGGGAAACTGTTCAGAATTGAACGAATGATGGATGGCGCTAAATACAGGGAAAGTCTTGAGGGAAACCTGTTTCAGTCTTCCAGAGATTTGAGACTGGAACGGAGGTTCACCTTCCAGAAGGACAATAACCCTAAGCATACTGCTAAAGCAACACTTGAGTGGTTTAAGGGGAAACATTTAAATGTCTTGGAATGGCCTAGTCAAAGCACAGACCTCAATCCAATTGAGAATCTGTGGTATGACTTAAAGATTGCTGTACACCAGTGGAACCCATCCAACTTGAAGGAGCTGGAGCAGTTTTGCCTTGAAGAATGGGCAAAAATCCCAGTGGCTAGATGTGCCAAGCTTATGGAGACATACCCCAAGAGACTTGCAGCTGTAATTGCTGCAAAATGTGGATCTACAAAGTAGTTATGCACGCTCAAGTTTTCTGTTTTTTTGTCATATTTCTTGTTTGTTTCACAAAATAAAATATTTTGCATCTTCAAGGTGGTAGGCATGTTGTGTAAATCAAATGATACAAACCCCCCAAAAATGGTAAGGTTGTAAGGCAACAAAATAGGAAAAATGCCAAGCCTTTATTTAAAATAAACCTTTATTTAACTAGGCAAGTCAGTTAAGAACAAATTCTTATTTACAATGACGGCCTATACCGGCCAAACCCAGACAACGCTGGGCCAATTGTGCGCTGCCTAATTGACTCCCAATCACGGCCGATTGTGATACAGCCTGGAATCGAACTAGGGGGTCTGTAGTGACACATCAAGCACTGAGATGCAGTGCCTTAGACCGCTGCGCCACTCGGGAGCCCAATGACACAAGTATTGGTCTTCACAAAGTTCGCTGCTTCAGTGTTATGAGATATTTTTGTCAGACGTTACTATGCTATACTGAAGTATAATTACAAGCATTCCATAAGTGTTGAAGGTTTTTACTGACAATTACATTAAGTTTATGCAAAGAGTCAATATTTGCTTTGTTGACCCTTTTTTTTCAAGACCTCTGCAATCCGCCCTTGCATGCTGTCAATCTGTTAGAATTATAGTATGCTCAGATTCTCTGTCTGTATTGAATAGCTTATCATCTGGTAAATCTAATAGTTATTATGGAGAATTGAGAGACTGGGTGTAGTAGTGAGATTCTGCTATGTCCCAGCACATTCGGGTGTGGAAGGGAATGAAATTGTAGACCAGTTAGCTAAAAGAGCTTTGAAAAGAGATATAATTGATATTAATGTTCCACTGGGTAGAGGTGAGGCCAAATGTAAAATCAGGGCCATTTTGATAGATGTGTGGCAGAAGAGATGGGACTCTGAGCCCAAGGGTCGGCATTTACTGTATCTGCCCTTCAAAGAAAAGTTGGTGGACCAAGATACAAAGGTCAGAGTAGGAAGGAAGATGTTTGTTCGATTGCGCTTAGGCCATTGTACATTAAACTCGTCATTACATCTGGTTGGCAAGCATGTGAATGGTTTGTGTCTGGAGTGTATGGTCGATGAAATGGTGGAGCATGTGTTGTTATATTGTTGTAAGTATGTTGAAGAGAGGGAAAGATTGAAGTGTAGGGTTATTGAGGTAGGACAGGGTTGGGTGGGTTTGGAAGGGATTTGGGGGATGGGGGAGGGCCTATTAGAAGTTAGTAGGGCTCTTTTTTATTTTCTCAGAAGTACTGAGTTAGGTAGGAGGATTTAGAAATTTTGTAAACCGTGATTGACCATACACTCCAGCACAGTAAGTGGAGGCACGCACCTTTAACGTTTGTTTGCGGACCGCCATTATATCACAGAAGAAGAAGACGAAGAAGAAGAGGCGGATCTTGGGAAAGAGGGAATTTGGAGCGCGCGGTGGAAGCAACACATACCAGCCAAGCCAACTCGAAACGATACGTGGATTCTCATTGAATAATTGTTTTGCTCTCGTGGCTGGGTGAAAGGCCATGACACACATGTGCAGACAAGCTGAAAACGCATAGGAATAAGAGGGATCATTTTCACAGGACCATGGGAAACAGAAATACGATTTTTAAAGAAATATTATTCGCTGACTAGTAGGTAATTGATCAAGAAACTGCCAGTTACCTGCCCGCGCGTGAGCTAGCAGCAGCTCGAGACGATAGTCAGGTATTGCTAGACAGCCGCATTGCCTATTTGGCTGTGTGGTAGCTATAGTTTTGGATACAGTAAAATCAGGTCAATTCGACTGACTTTCCATTCGAGCTACCGGTATTCAACCATGCCATGTTTTCTTGGAGGTGTATCAAGTTGGCTGGCTAGTTAGCTAGCTAGCCAATCACACTGAGTCTGAGTTTGACTGGAACATTATTGCGAAGACCGTACAGACAGTATGTGGTGTTACTATTCCACGTATTTATCTATTGTTTCCCCCCCAGGATTTTTGTTTTATTCTCTAACTAACGTTAGCTAGCTAGCTACTTGGATATATATTTGTCTCGTTCGGGCGGTGTGTGGTTGGCACAATTCCTTAACTTTACACATCGGGGTTTCCCTCAACATATATTTATAAACGAATTACTAGTAATTTAAAATCTAGCTATTACTGTAATTAGTTTTTCGACTTGGAAAATGGATTCGGGTATTGAAAAGGAATGCAGCGCTCTGGGAGGGCTCTTCCAGATCATCATGAACGACATGAAGGTAAGAGCAGTTTACATTGGTTAAATAACATTCTTAGTACAGTAATTAGGTAGAACTCAAATAAATGTGAAAAGGTTATCTGGTGAGATACATGGCGTAGTACAGTAGCTAGCGAGCTAAGTTATTTGCAGTTTGCCACGTTTTTACGGCTTGCCTCAGTCACACTATTTAGGTTGGCAAAATGAATACCGAGGTAAAATTGGTTTTGTATTGGATATTTGGTGGACATTTGATTTTCACTCTATCCTCCCCTGGTGAAGGGTATATTATTTTCATAGTCATGGCACACTTTGGTTAAAGCTGCAATATGTAAATTTTGGGGCGGTCTGACCAAATTCAGATTGAAATGTGAGTTATAGATCTGTCATTCTCATTGAAATCAAGTCTAAGAAGCGGTAGATCTGTTCTTTGTGCACTATTCCTATGCTTCCTGTTAAGTTTAGTTTTTGTGTCTTTTACTTTCGGTTTTGTACGCCAGCTTCAAACAGCAGAAAATACAATATTTTTGGTTATAAAAAATATATTTCACTGCAGTTTAGATGGTACAATGATTCTATACATTGCTTGTTTTGTCACATAAACTGAAATTAGGCAAACTATTCGAATTTTAACAACCAGGAAATGGAGTCTCGATTTCTGCATATTGCACCTTTTTTAAGAGCTATTGAGATCCGGAATAATAATAATAATAATAATAATAATACAAACAACAAAAAAGGTGTGAATTAAATTCTCCATCCATCCCTGATTCAAAATATACCATTTCATGGCATGCTTGGTTCAGTAGCTATTGATGGGGGAACTGAATATCCAATATAAAACTAATTTTACCTAACTAAAACAAACGCAACAGGCTAACTAATGTTAGCCAACTTGCTGGTAGACCAACACTATTTGCTTTGATGTTAGCTGGCTAGCTAACCCAAGCTGGAAGAGATCAAACAGGGCCATCCATATTACCTGTAGCCCCTGGTCAGATGTTCTTCTAACTAGTGAACGTTAGCTAGCTGAATTATAAAATCTCCCCCTGTATTTGTTGAATTTTATCACGACACACCATTAGATGTTGTATTCCCAGCTTTTCCCAAAAGGCTCCATCATACAAACTTGTATGTTTAGCAAGTAGTCTATCACAACTATTTGCATGTGACTGAACACCAATGGCACGCACGCCTGAAATGTTTGCATTCGATTGTGCACAGGTGAGCAGGAAATTGGTCATTGTAAATGCGGAAGGCCACTCTTGTCTATGTGAACAATACTATTGGGGGGGTTACAGTAGTTATTTCCCGAAATAACTACTGAAGAATAGCAGTAGAGTGTGTTAAGGGGAGACTGTCTTCTCAGGTAAAAGGAGCCCAAACAGTTTTATTTTCTTTGGTCATAAATGAAGGTCATAAAGGCCATGAAGTCCCCCAATATCAGTGACTGTTATCCTGATTGGCAACTGACATTGGCAGGGATGAGTTGCATGTGGCAGCAGCACCCAGCAAATTACCAGCATGGCAGAACATCACTGGGGCATCCCCACCATCTGGCCATATATTTCCAACATTCATATTTAATTTACTGACAAGCAGCTAGGCCTACATCCTTGGATTAAACCTATAGACCTACCCTTGGGCATGATACTAGGATTACAACCAATGCCCTTTTTTATTAAAGGGTTAAATTAAAGAGATAAGTTAGGCTATTTCAGGTTAGACCTAGGCATATTTGCCCCACAGATTCCCCATCTACTGTTTGCTCAATGCCAGGTGTTAGCTGTAGTGAGTAAAAATCTATACTGAACAAAAATATGAACGTAACAATTTGAAAGATTTTACTGAGTTACAGTTCATGTAAGGAAATAAATAAATGAGGCCCTAATCTATGCATTTCACATGACTCGGAATACAGATATGCATCTGGGTAGGGCGTGGATCAGAAAACCAGTCAGTGTCTGGTGTGACCACTATTTGCCTCATGCAGCGCAACACATCTCCTTCGCATAGGGTTGATATGGCTGTTGATTGACCTGTAAAATGTTGTCCCACTCCTCTTCAATGTCTGTGCAAAGTTGCTGGACATTGGCGGGAACACAAACAATCTGTCGTACACGTTGATCCAGAGCATACCAAACATGCTCAATTGGTGACATGTCTGGTGAGTATGCAGGCCATGGAAGAACTGGGACATTTTAATTGTGTACAGATCCTTGCGACTTGGGGCCGTGCATTATCATGCTGAAACATGAGGTGATGGTAGCGGATGAATGGCACGACAATGGGCCTCAGGATCTCGTCACGATATCTCTGTGCCTTCAAATTGCCATGGATAAAATGCAATTGTGTTTGTTGTCCGTAGCTTATGCCTGCCTATACCATAACCCCACCGCCACCACGGGGCACTCTGCTCACAACGTTGACATCACCAAACTGCTTGCCAACACGACGACATACACGGGGTCTGTGGTTGTGAGGCCAGTTGGATGTACTGCCAAATTCTCCAAAACGACGTTGGCAGTGGCTTATGGTAGAGAAATTAACATTAAATTATCTGGCAACAGCTCTGGGGGACGTTCCTGCAATCAGCATGCCAATTGCACGCTCCCTCAACTTGAGACGTCTGTGGCATTGTGTTGTGACAAAACTGCACATTTCAGTGGCCTTTATTGTCCCCAGCACAAGGTGCACCTGTGTAATGATCATGCTGTTTAATCAGCTTCTTGATATGCCACACTTGTCAGGTGGATGGATTATCTTGACAAAGGTTTCCACTAATGTGATGCTGCCGCAGAGCGGGGACAGACAGACGGACGAGCAGCTAACGGATGAAGTTGTTTCTGATTTTTGCGCGGAAAAATGAGCATGAGACGGGATTTTTTTTTTTCGGGACGGGACAGGAAAGTTCAGGGATTATAGAACTGTTGCGGGATCAGGAATGTACGGGAAAACATTTTAAGACTGGACAGGAATACATTTTCACTGTCAACTTCTGCTGTGCTGTTCTGTACTGTTCAACATACCCCCACCCCACATATTTGGTCATAACTCAAAGTCCCAGAGATCTCACTAACTTTGTCAGTAAAACACAGTCCATAGAACGACATAATAAAATATTAGAGAAATTGAAGAGGGTACATTTGTCATATGAATCAAAATCATATAAATGTACATTTACATCTTGCATAATGAAATGTATTACTCATTTTAGAGCATACAATTAAGTTTCAAATGACATCAAGATTAAGTGTGTGACACATATAGATCAAAAGTTATGGTGTCTTGCAGTGCTCCTGGGTAGGGCCAAAATGTCATAAAGATGCCAACTTGGATTAATTATTTATCATATGCTTTTAGATACAAATGTCAAATATATGTAAACAATCCTTCCACCAAAGGACCATTCTATGGATAACATTTTCACAATCCCAAAAAATCCCGGTCCTTTTTTGTTGTTTTTGAGGAATCACACATATCATTCCTTCGTACCTTGGCTTGAAGTTCATCAGATATAGCCTACAAATGCTGTGTATGTGGAAAGTCCAGGGAAGGGCAGCTTGAGGACCAATCAGGAAACTGCCATAAGGCTATTTCTCACAAGCATTGATTTAGTCTACATCTCAGTTGGAGCCTTTCAGGGTGGCTGCATCCCTTACAATGCCTAACCTCTCCATTGCCTCGCCTGATTGGGGAAAAACCTGGGGACGCAAACGCTTATTGATTTCTGGCTCTTCTATATTGGGAATGACATGAGCCTGCAACACTACTTTTGCCAAGGTAGGCACATTCCTTGAGTCTTTCACCCCCCCCATCTGTCATGTGTAAATAGTGCTACCATTGTGTACACATTTGCTCATGCTTAAGTCATGATGATGATGATGAGGGATCTGGGACTTGTTGCTCTAAAGAGGGACTGTGTTGAATACTAGTAAAATTATTTTAGGGCTGAGCCCATTTAGTCGACTGGTCGATTGTTTGGTCGATAGGCTGTTGGTCGACCGAAGTTTCTTTAGTCGAGCAGTCGCAAATTGATTTTCTTTTTCATGTTGCATAAGACACCGGTCTGAAATTGTATATGGTTATTTTATGTAAGCATAATGGTGCAACACTAATAAATATAATATTATTTTATAACATGCGCTTTCTCCTGCATTGGACAGTGGTCGCTGTCCGCGGTTCTGAAACAATATTCAGTGCGCCGTTGAATTGGCGCCTTTCCCTATATGTTGCTTTGTGCATAATAGCGAAGTTATTAGTGTTGAGAACGATGCGGCTGAGGCAGCAGCGGAGTGAGGAGAGCGGAAACCCCAACTTAATTAGGTCTATAATCAATAGTCCAACTGTTAAATGTGCCTGGCTTTATAAATCATCCATATACAGTGCATTCGGAAAGTATGTGTAGACCACTTGACCTTTTCCACATTTTGTTACGTTACAGCCTTATTCTAAAATTGATTAAATTATTTTTTTCACTTAACAATCTACACACAATACCCAATAATGACAAAGGAAAAACAGGTTTTTAGACATTTTTGCAAATGTATTAAATATAAAAACAGAAATACCTTATTCACAAGTATTCAGACCCTTTGCTATGAGACTCGAAATTGAGTTCAGGTGCATCCTGTTTCCATTGATCATCCTTGATGTTTCTACAACTTGATTGGAGTCCACCTGTGGTAAATTCAATTGATTGAACCACAGTCAAGTGTTAACATCTCAACACCAAGTGATTGAGTTTCTGATCAATACAGGGAAGCAGCTTCTATGCCCTTGGGCACCCACCTTGCAGAACGCTCCATTCACTTGGGAGCTGATGTCTGTCTGTGTCACCGTCTTAAGCAGCAAGCGCCGCTGGCTCACTGGGCCCCAGTAGCTGTGTACCCTGGGCAGAGGGCCATTGAGAACAGTGCCTTAGGGCAAAGCCTCTCGGGTTACCCTGTCCTCCAATCCACCGCTCTCTCTCCTTCTGTTCTGGCCGTAACAGCTCTTGAAATCTCCAGTCTAGCACACCGACCTGGTCTGTGTATTATTGTTGTAATAAAGCATCTTGCTGTGTTTGTGCAGGTGTGACAGAGTTGAATCACTTCATTTTAGTATCACACTAGGGGGAAATTAATTGAACAAGCCAATTGTTTTGTCTTGAACACCACACTGATTTTGCTGGTTTAACTGTAGCACAATGAAATAACATTGGGACACTAAACATGCATTTTCTTCTATCAATAACATCATGATCCTATGCTGACTATCTACATATATTGAGGAAGATGTTGCTGGCTGAAATGATCTAGTTGTGTTGTTGTTGGGTCCCAACCTGTACACATGCTAGTACTATTCTAATGGTTAAGACATCACGACCATTATACACTCTACAAATAAAAGGTTCCTGGAGTATCCTTTAGGGGTTTTTCAAATTGAAACTGTGGGGGAACCCCTATAAGTTCTTTGAAGAACCCTTTAAAATGGTTCTTCAAAGAACCCCTTTTAATGGATCCTCAAATAACCTTTTGGGGTAAATTTGTTAAATTATTATTAATGATACACATAACAATAACACAATATTTTAGTTGTCAATGTTTATTATGATTTAAAAAATTCAGAATATGAGGTAACCTCCCAACAGAGCCCTAAGTCCAATGGGTATATCCTCTGGCGTGTTGATGTTCTCTGTATCCATAGCCAGAATGATTTTGCAGTGCATGGTGATCGAACAGGTTTCGATCAGAAGTCTAGGGAGGGTGAAGTACCTTTTGTTTTTTGTGGTAAATGTAAATGAAAAGACTGTTTTGAATATGGTTTTCATATACATACAGCTGAAGTCGGAAGTTTACATACACTTAGGTTGGAGTCATTAAAACTATTTTTTCAACCACTCCACACATTTCTTGTTAACAAACTGTAGTTTTGGCAAGTCGGTTAGGACATCTACATTGTGCATGACACAAGTAATTTTTCCAACAATTGTTTACAGACAGATTATTTCACTTATAATTCACTGTGTCGCAATTCCAGTGGGTCAGAAGTTTACATACACTAAGTTGACTGTGCCTTTAAACAGCGTGGAAAATTCCAGAAAATGATGTCATGGCTTTAGAAGCTTCTGATAGGCTAATTGACATAATTTGAGTCAATTGGAGGTGTACCTGTGGATGTATTTCAAGGCCTACCTTCAAACTCAGTGCCTCTTTGCTTGACATCATGGGAAAATCAAAAGACATCAGCCAAGACCTCAGGAAAGAAATTGTAGACCTCCACAAGTCTGGTTCAACCTTGGGAGCAATTTCCAAATGCCTGAAGGTACCACGTTCATCTGTACAAACAATAGTACGCAAGTTATAAACACCATGGGACCACGCAGCCGTCATACTGCTCAGGAAGGAGATGCGTTCTGTCTCCTAGAGATTAACGTACTTTGGTGGGAAAAGTGTAAATCAATCCCAGAACAACAGCAAAGGACCTTGTGAAGATGCTTGAGGAAACAGGTACAAAAGTATCTATATCCACAGTAAAACGAGTCCTATATCGACATAACCTGAAAGGCCGCTCAGCAAGGAAGAAGCCACTGCTCCAAAACCGCCATAAAAAAGCCAGACTACGGTTTGCAACTGCACATGGGGACAAAGATCGTACTTTTTGGAGAAATGTCCTCTGGTCTGATGAAACAAAAATAGAACTGTTTGGCCATAATGACCATTGTTATGTTTGGAGGAAAAAGGGGAAGCTTGCAACCCGAAGAACACCATCCCAACCGTGAAGCATGGGGGTGGCAGCATCATGCTGTGGGGGTGCTTTGCTGCAGGAGGGACTGGTCTGAACATTTGTGGGCAGAACTGAAAAAGCGTGTGCGAGCAAGGAGGCATACAAACCTGACTCAGTTACACCAGCACTGTCAGGAGGAATGGGCCAAAATTCACCCAATTTATTGTGGGAAGCTTGTGGAAGGATACCTGAAACGTTTGACCCAAGTTAAACAATTTAAAGGCAATGCTACCAAATACTAATTGAGTGTATGTAAACTTCTGACCCACTGGGAATGTGATGAAAGAAAAAAAAGCTGAAATAAATAATTCTCTCTACTATTATTCTGACATTTCACATTCTTAAAATAAAGTGGTGATCCTAGCTGACCTAAGACAGGGAATTTTTACTAGGATTAAATGTCAGGAATTGTGAAAAACAGAGTTTAAATGTATTTGGCTAAGGTGTATATAAACTTCCGACTTCAACTTTACCCTGTCCATAATATAGAGGCCTATGGGATATTCATTGAAGAGGTAAGGGAGGAGGATGGTAAATGTGATCTGCATAACATACCAATTCTAATTTACATACCTTTTTGTATGACTCGTCTGTATACCTACAGACACAAAAGTGAGCAGTTCAGTCATCTGCACCCAATACAGCTAGACTTAAACATATTCTTATAACCTACATATTCGTACCTCTATGTTGATTGATATTCATTGAATTTAGTCCGTTTTCTGTTTTAGAAAGATTTGCACAAATATGAAAAGGTAGATGGTATCATCATAAAACAATATCAATTTAGATCATACAAGGGACAAACCTTATCTTAAATTGAGGAGATCTTTACATTCTTCAGTTAAGTGCCTGCACCTGCTGTCCTTTTCAAATCCAAATGTTTCATTTGGGCAGTTAGGTTACTGCAAGAACCCCCACCAACTAAGGAGGGTCCTCGATGAACCCCACCTCCTATGGGGTTCTTGGAATAACCGTTGGGGTGCAATTTTCAGTGCCAAGAACCCTAAGGTTCTTCAAAGAACTTTGAGGATCTTAGAAGAACCCCTGTTGAATCCCACATTTTTAGAGTAATGTTACAGCAGCCAACTTGTGCAGTCTGCACTCAAAGCTGGTGTTTTCAACATAAAGGAAAAATGCTATACTGAACAGTGAGAACTACAGGAGGATGACTAAAGCTTGAGTCATAGTTTCCTGGTAATAGGGTTTGTGCCAGCACTGTCAAAGCTTGTTGCTATCAGATGCTCCATCTCCAAGGACTGTTGACATACGATGAAAGAATATAAGTCAGGGTGTTGACATGCTAGTCAACTGATATCCATCCACACCCATCCTCTGACTTTCCCTATGGAGGAGATCCCTGAATTGAAGGGGTTCCATGTAATTTATGGGCAGAGGAAACACAGTGCTTTCACTTTGACAATCGTCAAAAGTGTGCTTATGCGAGCTTGGAATCTGGGTGCGGCCATGCTAGGGGCCAAGCCCTGGTGATAAAGAGGACATTTTAATGTGGAGGACGGTGAGGGTTGGGTTTATCAGCTCTCAGGTGTTTGCTCAGGACACATGCAGTACAATGGATTACTGGAATTTAACAGCCCTGAGGGAAACTGGGGTGTTGTAGCATCCAAACGCACCCACCCACAACAGGTGTCCTTTTTAGGTTCCACCTATCTTCATAAGGACATCGCATCGTTCTCCATCCAGTGCAAAAAGTGCTCAACCTCATTGGTGTATGATTTGTTACTGGGCTATCGGGCTCCCCTAGCCTCCCAAGGCTCATTGTTAGTAGCAGTTTAAGTGTAGAGAGGAGCTGGACGCCATCTTTTTTTGTCTCAATTATGAATCCAATAAATGGAGCACGGGAGGCAGGCTGGCTCTACCGTTGGTACAGCTCTAGGCATGAATGAATGACGCCTGAGCTACAGCTTGAATGAGGAAAAGTCTGCTACTTTTCAACAGGATCAATGATTAGTCAGGTTTCAGTGGCATACCCTGATGCTGTTTTAGGAGGCAGGGAGCTGGAGCGAGTGCTAGCCTGTAGGAGTGTAGAAGGTGTACAGTGGGGGGAAAAAAGTATTTAATCAGCCACCAATTGTGCAAGTTCTCCCACTTAAAAAGATGAGAGGCCTGTAATTTTCATCATAGGTACACGTCAACTATGACAGACAAAATGAGGAAAAAAAATCCAGAAAATCACATTGTAGGATTTTTAAATGAATTTATTTGCAAATTATGGTGGAAAATAAGTATTTGGTCAATAACAAAAGTTTCTCAATACTTTGTTATATATCCTTTGTTGGCAATGACACAGGTCAAATGTTTTCTGTAAGTCTTCACAAGGTTTTCACACACTGTTGCTGGTATTTTGGCCCATTCCTCCATGCAGATCACCTCTAGAGCAGTGATGTTTTGGGGCTGTCGCTGGGCAACAGACTTTCAACTCCCTCCAAAGATTTTCTATGGGGTTGAGATCTGGAGACTGGCTAGGCCACTCCAGGACCTTGAAATGCTTCTTACGAAGCCACTCCTTCGTTGCCCGGGCGGTGTGTTTGGGATCATTGTCATGCTGAAAGACCCAGCCACGTTTCATCTTCAATGCCCTTGCTGATGGAAGGAGGTTTTCACTCAAAATCTCATGATACATGGCCCAATTCATTCTTTCCTTTACACGGATCAGTCGTCCTGGTCCCTTTGCAGAAAAACAGCCCCAAAGCATGATGTTTCCACCCCCATGCTTCACAGTAGGTATGGTGTTCTTTGGATGCAACTCAGCATTCTTTGTCCTCCAAACACGACGAGTTGAGTTTTTACCAAAAAGTTCTATTTTGGTTTCATCTGACCATATGACATTCTCCCAATCCTCTTCTGGATCATCCAAATGCACTCTAGCAAACTTCAGACGGGCCTGGACATGTACTGGCTTAAGCAGGGGGACACGTCTGGCACTGCAGGATTTGAGTCCTTGGCGGCGTAGTGTGTTACTGATGGTAGGCTTTGTTACTTTGGTCCCAGCTCTCTGCAGGTCATTCACTAGGTCCCCCCGTGTGGTTCTGGGATTTTTGCTCACCGTTCTCGTGATCATTTTGACCCCACGGGGTGAGATCTTGCGTGGAGCCCCAGATCGAGGGAGATTATCAGTGGTCTTGTATGTCTTCCATTTCCTAATAATTGCTCCCACAGTTGATTTCTTCAAACCAAGCTGCTTACCTATTGCAGATTCAGTCTTCCCAGCCTGGTGCAGGTCTACAATTTTGTTTCTGGTGTCCTTTGACAGCTCTTTGGTCTTGGCCATAGTGGAGTTTGGAGTGTGACTGTTTGAGGTTGTGGACGGGTGTCTTTTATACTGATAACAAGTTCAAACAGGTGCCATTAATACAGGTAACGAGTGGAGGACAGAGGAGCCTCTTAAAGAAGAAGTTACAGGTCTGTGAGAGCCAGAAATCTTGCTTGTTTGTAGGTAACCAAATACTTATTTTCCACCATAATTTGCAAATAAATTCATAAAAAATCCTACAATGTGATTTTCTGGATTTTTCTTCTTCTCAATTTGTCTGTCATAGTTGACGTGTACCTATGATGAAAATTACAGGCCTCTCATCTTTTTAAGTGGGAGAACTTGCACAATTGGTGGCTGACTAAATACTTTTCCCCCCCACTGTATGTTAGTCATTTCATCTTTCCAATAGCAACAGGAACATGTAATAGAGATTCTCTCTGGGAGTCAACTCCGATACAAAGGCTTTCATGCAGTTTAAAGAGAAACTCGAGCGAGGGACTTCAGAAGAGCTGTACTCACTGGGGAGGAAAAATAAGAAACAAGGAAATGAAACCATGAAAGAAACAGGGAGGGCTCTCCTGGGTGGATCACTTCAAGCTTTTTTCAGACACGGGAAAGCAAACCATCGGCACTGGTAGGCTACAAGTGGTGCTTAGACGCTATGCACACAGTTTTCTAACCTGCATGTAGTCTACAGCTATTTTCCCCTTCATAATTTCATGAGCATGCAAATTAGGGGGGTTTTCATTTAATTCTGCTACCGGTTTGTAAGGTGAGAGACGAACACAAAACCGCAGGCTATAGGCTATACTCCCCGTCCTGCGCTTTCCAGCCCCTTTGATCCAGATCACGTTTTGACATGTGCAATGGCCTCTGTCGGCATTTCAGCAGAGCATCTGCACTGTTCATCAACTGTTTTGCTGGTCCATTAAGGCTGCCGTGTGAATGCATTATTTCTTGTGTGTTTTCATGGTGTTTCTTTCGAAATAATATATCTCAACAGCACCATCAAACAATTAGTCATTGTGATGGCAAATGATTGATCAGTGGGTCATTCCACCACAAAAAGCACAAAGAGGATTTTGACACCCACCATCTTAGATTGTTCGGAAATTGTTTCTGTTAGAAACATAAGACTGCAACATTATTTTGTTGAAATATAATTTGATCTCTGAGAAAGCTAATTGATTGCACCCAAATTTGCATAAAATAAAAAAAGTGAAGTACCTAACATCTGATCTGGACCAGATGTTTTTCAAACAATGAATTAGACATGAGGAATCCAAAGAAATGGTCAAAAGCCACCCGCTCCATACTACTTGTCAGACATAGAGAACTGATACTGTATAATCGTTGTTTGTGTGGGGGTCCGTGGGTGGCTTTTGACCATTTCTTTGGATTCCTCATATCTCTCAGTTTGGTCCAAATTGGATGTTAGGTACTATATTTATTTGATATTATATGAATCCTATAAAATAAAATGGCCAATTTGGGTTCAATCAATTAGCTTAATTTCTCAAATCAAATTATATCTCAACAAAATAATGTTGCAGGAATGCTAATCTTGTGTTTCTAACTACATCAATTATTTCAGAACAATCCGAGATGGTAGGTGTCATGTTTTGCTGAAATGACATGGAACGAACCCAATAAAACAATGAGTACTTCCCAACCTTGCCCAATTCTATGTAGCCTAAAAGGAAAACAAGGATCTCCTAGTATGTTTGTGCTGGGAATCCGGTTTAGAGAATTGTAATTTGTTTCCTCAGAAATTGCACCATAGTGATTTCTATCAGTTTATTTTCCTCCTCTCTAGAATGCATGACATTATCTCTGCGAGTCAGCACATCTCCTAAAACTGTAGCCCATAACAGCTGTATTGCGCTGTTGCCTACAGGAAAAAAAGCGTTGTTTTTCCACACTGGCCTTGGGGCAGCAGAAGGCTCATTATCATGTGACTTTTCTCATTCACTCACCAGGCCCTGTCTGTGAACTTACATAATGATTGGTGTGTTGAAGCAGGTCAAAGACAACGGAAAGCAAATGGCATGCAGTGAATGCAATTACTGTCACAATTCGAGAAGAAATTCATTATTTCACTTGTACATGTCATTCCTTGCTCTGTAGTTCATGTCCTTTCGGAGTGACTTCTTCCAGTAGCTTTCCGGATCAATCGCTCCATCGGCCAAGGACAAAGCTTGATTTTGTTTTTTAATTGTTAGTGGATCAAGCTTTGTTTTTTAATTGTTAGTGGATAGAGTAACACACCAAATTCCCTTTTGGAGATAGAAGGCACAAAACCCCCACCACCTCCCAATCTTACATCCCCATGTGTCTCGGGTCATGTCAGGCTACTTGGCCCTAGCGTGTTAAGCGGCATCAGTATGTGACCCAAGCGGCACGGTGGACTTGTCTACATCCAGAGCCAGGTTGCTTCAGTGACTGCCCACTCCTCTCTGCCTTCGCTGGCCCCTTTTCCAATGGTCACTCGAACAGTGCAGGATTAGGGTTGTTGGATTAGTAGGAATAGCAGGTGACTACAGTCATGGAGTTGACTGAGCAACGAGAGTGTAGTCATTCTATTTTTAGCTTTTTTTCCTATGGAGAAGTTGAGTTTAGTAATGGAAGCTCCATGTCCATATAAAACAAGTTCTATGAAATGTAGTGGCCATGAAAGCAAATTGAGGTTAAAAGATGTTATTGTGACAAAGGGAAAAGTGACTGACTGGACTCAGTGGGGGTTCATCTCCCGTGGACTAATATATTTAATTCAGCCGAGGTGCGTGCTTGCTTGCAGCGGGAGCGAACAGCTTGGCTCGGCCGATAAGAGGCTAAACATTTGAGACTTATTGTCTAAGCGGCATTATCCACCCCACATTTTACCAACAGCGGCTTGGGTCAACACTCATCTCTATAGAATTTGACTTATATTTGTGCACCATGCAGAGGTCCTTTAGTTGGCTCTGTGATGTTTAGGCTTTCATTTCTACTCTCTTGTTCTGTAGGCAGTGCTATATGTTTGCCTCTCTGTTATTGAAATATTGAGACTTGACATTTCCAGACAGCCGTTGCCTTCCATTTAATTTCACATACAGAATAACCCCTTAGTAAACTAGCCTTTAACTCCAACCAGTTCAATGCAGCAGCCCTATTGACTGTTCAAGCCTCCCTTTTCCCAGTAACAGTCAATCTTCCTCACATCCAATTAAAAATGACAGCAAATATGATTGCAATCGCTTAGATGATTTAACTCAATCTCATAGAATGGTATAGTAGCCGCTAACATGAAATGTTTGTTCTATAGATTTGAATGATTTTACTACTGTCTAACATCAGTAATCCCCATTTTTGTGTTTGCTTTGCAGGCTAGTTATCCAGCCTGGGAGGACTTTGCAACCAAAGGAGTGAAACTGCAATCCCAGCTAAAGTAAGAACTAACCCTGGCCTCTGCAACCCCTCTCAATCAATATCCATTCATTATCAAAAAGGGTCTGTGTGTGCATGTGTCAAAGATGAACAGTGGAGTAATGACTGATGAAAACACATCCCCAATTTAATTTTAATGCTCTCCATTAACAAGTGTGTAAACACTAATGACCATAACAAAATAACAGCCGGTTCCCTGCAGATTTCTTGGCCAGATATGACTCTTTATAGAGATCTCTTATGAAATGGAAGGTCTTGCTGCAGGGTCAGCATATATTCTGACAACAGCACTGCCTCGGATAATGACTCCCTGCGGCCCACTTAAGCCGATAAAACCATCACCGTGCCTGCTTCACTCATGCCTAATTAGCACTGGCGCTAACCTAGCATACTGCCAGGGCAACTGGAGGGCAGGGCACAGCCTTGCTCAACCACCCTAGGAGTAAGCAGACTGACATACAGTTCCTTCAGAAAGTATTCATACCACTTGACTTATTTCACATTTTTTGTTGTGTTACAGCTTGAATTCAAAATTGATTCAATATTTTTTCAACTATCTACACACAATACCCCATAATGACAAATTGAAAACATGTTTTTATACATTTTAGCAAATGTATTGATAATGAAATACAGAAATATCTCATTTACAAAGGAATTCACACCCCAGAGTCAATACTTTGTAGAAGCACCTTTGGCAGCAATTTACAGCTTAGAGTCTTTCGGGGTAGTCTTTAAGAGCTTTCCACACCTGCATTGTGCAACATTTGCCCTTTTAATCTTTTCATAATTCTTCCAAGCTCTGTCAGTGGTTGTTGAACATTGCTATAAAAAAACATTTTCAGGCCTTGCCATAGATTTTCAAGTAGATTTAAGTCAAAACTGTAACTCGGCCACTCAGGAACATTCACTGTCTTCTTGGTAAGCAACTCCATTGTATGTTTGGCCTTGTGTTTTAGGTTATTGTCTTGCTGAAAGGTGAATTCATCTCCCAGTGTCTGGTGGAAAGCATACTGAACCAGGCCTTCCTTTTAGGATTTTGCCTGTGCTTAGCTTCATTCCGTTTCTTTTTTTTTATCCTGAAAAACTCCCCAGTCCTTAACAATTACAAGCATTCCCATAACATGATGCAGCCACCACCTTTGCTTGAAAATATGGTCAGTGGTACTCAGTAATTGTTGTGTTGGATTTGCCCCAAACATAACAATTTGTATTCAGGGCAAAAAGTTAATTGCTCTGCCACATTTCCTGCAGTATTACTTTAGTTCCTTGTTGCAAACAGGATGCATGTTTTGGAATATTTGTATTTTGTACAGGCTTCCTTTTCACTCTGTCAATTAGATTAGGATTAGGGATGTTAATGGTTAACCGTTAGTCGGTTAGCTGCTGAAAATAAATTAGACCGGTTATGCTATAGGTTAACTTGCATAATTTTGTGGAATTAAATTGCTGTCAGAATTTAATAAAAATGGCCAGTCATAAAACAGGAACAGTGTATGTCGACCGGAATTATTATTTTGCCGAAAATAGTAATGTACAGTGAGTTTATAGAGTTAGAAAGTATAGCTTTCTTATGTAAACTCTAGTGAGCCGCTAGCAAGCCAGAGTGGAGACTCATTGCTAGACTAGGCTACTCACAGACGCAGGCTGCAGGGAGGAGCAGCACGAAGCAGCTAACAACAACGGCTAAGCTGACAACCCACAAAGTTTCACAGCCTTTCACTCCTGTTCTTCATATCAACTTTCTTTTGTTGTCCAGAAGCCAAAGGCACAATCCTAGACATATTAACAACCCATCCTAGTTGTTGCATATTTACATTTTCCCTCTTTCTAAGTTTCTAACGGAGATGCTCATCTCTGTAACATGAAACAGCTCGCATCAGGTGTCTTTTTATATAGAAAATCTCTTACCAACTGTTTATCTATATGGCACAGCTTCCATTTTTGCGGTGATGCTGCAATTAGTTGGTTGTGATTTTGGGTTCCATTTATATATTTTTGCTCTGTGTGACAACTCCACCAGTCCTATTTATTATGTATTATATTCAAAGATTATACAGTTTTTATAAAATTAGTATATTTGAGTTTAACCATAATATTTGTTGTAATATTTGTTCTGTATTTTCTGGTGGATTAAACTGGCTTGTTTAAAAATAGCTATATTTTGGAGATAATTTTATTTTCAAATAACCAAAAGTGAGAAAAAGGCCATTCTTGAACATGGGGTGAGACATTCTCACTAATCTGCTAAAGAACCAGTTCAGATTTAAGTGTAACTTTTGTATGACTGAAACCTTTAGTGAGAGGTCTAGTGCTTTAGTATTTAATCATTTTTGCCCTCCGAATTCATATTCATTATATAAATAGGCCTGTTTAATTTTGTCTGGTTTGCCGTTCCAAAATGGAATATTTTTTGCTCATATAATTTAAAACACAAGTTGTTTGGTGTAGGCAAGGCCTAAAGGTGATCAGGGTGATTTTTCCACAAAAAGACAGGTATTTTCCTTTCCATGGTAGCAAGATTGTATACATTTTTTGCCAACTTTCTATTAAAATGTATTGTAGTGAGATATCTCTTTTGGATATGAATACTGAGTATGTCCACTTCACCGTCAGACCATTTTATTGGTAAGCTACACAGTAATGTAATTTTTTTATTTTTTAGTGATCCAATACGTAATATAGTACACTTATCATAATTTGGTTGTAATCCAGAGAGGTTAGAAAAATTATCTAGATCCTCTGAGGCTGTGCAGCGATCCAAATTGTGGATTTAAAAGAACATGAATCATCAGCGTACAATGACACCTTTGTTTTTAAGCCCTGGATTTCTAGCCCCTTGATATTATTGTTGGATCTGATTTTAATAGCTAACATTTCGATGTCATAAATAGATATGCCGATAGTGGACAACCTTGTTTTACTCCCCACAGCATGATGCTGCCACCACCATGCTTCACCGTAGGGATGGTATTGGCGAGGTCATGAGCATTCAAGCCAAAGAGTTCAATCTTGGTTTCATCAGACCAGAGAATGTTGTTTCTCATGGTCTGAGTCCTTTAGGTGCCTTTTGGCAAACTCCAAGCGGGCTGTCATGTGCCTTTTACTGAGGAGTGGCTTCCGTCTGGCCACTCTACCATAAAGGCCTAATTGGTGGAGTGATGCAGAGATGGTTGTCCTTCTGGAAGGTTCTCCCATCTCCACAGAGGAACTTTGGAGCTCTGTCAGAGTGATCATCGGGTTCTTGGTCACCTCCCTGACCAAGGCCCTTCTCTCCCGATTGCTCAGTTTGGCCAGGCGGCCAGCTCTAAGAATAGTCTTGGTGGTTCCAAACTTCTTCCATTTAAGAATGATGGAGGTCACTGTGTTCTTGGACCTTAAATGCTGCATACATTTTTTGGTACCCTTCCCCAGATCTGTGCCTCGATGCAATCCTGTCTCTGAGCTCTACGGACAATTCATTCGACCTCATGGCTTGGTTTCTGGTGTGACATGCACTGTCAACTGTGGGACCTTATATAGACAGGTGTGCCTTTCCAAATCATGTCCAATCAATTTAATTTACCACAGGTGGACTCCCAAGTTGTAGAAACATCTCAAGGATGATCAATGGAAACAGGATGCACCGGAGCTCAATTTCGAGTCTCATAGCAAAGGGTCTGAATGCTTGTGTAAATATGGTATTCATGTTTTTATATATATATATATATATATATATAAAAAATTTGAATATCTAAAAAGCTGTTTTCGCTTCGTCATCATGGGGTATTGCGTGTAGATTGAAATGTATTTGTTTAATCCATTTTAGAATAAGGCTGTAACGTAAGAAAATGTGGTAAGAGTGATGGGGTCTGAATACTTTCACAATGCACTGGATATCTCACTAGGTCAGGATATTTAAGCCTCCATATATCCACTAGTTCTAATATATCCATGATATTCTTGATTTCCTTAAGTGCATGAGGTTGATAGTTTGTAGTGTGAATTCATTTATGGTCCGTTGAGGTATTTAAAAGCGTATTATAATCTCCCACCATAATAAGAGTCTTGTATTGCTTGTAGGCTTGATAAATTTATTTTATACATTTATACGTAGATCAGCTTTATTTGCACCGTATAGATTAATCAGCCAAATCTGTTTATGATCCAATTACATGTTTAAAAGAATCCATCTACCTTGCGGATCTGTTTGGACAATTAGCAGATTTTGATCAAAATTGTTAATTCATATCATCACTCCATTTGAGTTTCTTTGCCCATGGGAGAAGTGTATTTTACCCCTCCCGTAGTTTTTCCACACAACTTAATCTAAAATGGTCGAATTAGTTTCCTGTCAACAATAGATATTATATTCCTTCTCTTTTAGCCAGGTAAATACTGATCGTCTTTTCTTATCTGCTGAGCCATTACAATTATAACTGGCTATACTTATTTCACCATTTACCATAATGAGATACAAGTTTCAATTATTTTTATCATAATATGTTTGTAAACTTACCATTGAAAAGTACCATAATGAATTGTTCTCCACTATTCCACCTGCTAAATGCTCCCCCCGTCCCAATTTGGGATGTCGTCCCAGTGACTGGCAGACCACCCCTGTCCACCTGGATTCTTGGGCCTCAATTTAATTCATTTTAAATTCGGGCTGTAGCACAACAAATGTGGAAAAAGTCAAGGGGTGTGAATACTTTCTGAAGCCACTGTCTCTTTGGTACCTTAGGCCAGGGTTCTTCAATTCCGGTCCTGGAGGGCCGAAACAATTCTGTTTTTTATTTCTACCTGGTAGTTCATTGCACTCACCTGGTGTCCCAGGTCTGAATTAGCCCCTGATTAGAAGGAGAGGATGAAAAACAGAGGTGTTTCGGCCCTCCAGGACTGGAATTGAAGAATACTGCCTTAGGCTAACCACCCACTTTACTCCTGAATATTCAAATTAACTCTTAGACCAGGGCTCTCAAACCCTGTTCCTGGAAAGCTATCCTCCTGTAGGTTTTCACTACAACCCCAGTTGTAACTAACCTGATTCATCTTATCAACCAGCAAATTATTAAAATCAAAGGGTGCTAGATTAGGGTTGGTGCGAAAATCTACTGGACGGTAGCTCTCCAGGAACAGGGTTGGAGAGCCCTGTCCTAGACCCTACTCAATTACTCCTGTATACCTAAGGAGGGTTCTGATTAGTTTTAACCTCTACGGGATTGGTGTCCCTTATACGGGACTGTTCTTGCTCAATATGCGATATGTGACTAGAATGGTGTTGTAAACAACAGCCAACATTCCGGTACATAGACATGTCTTATATGGGCAGAAAGCTTAAATTCTTGATAATCTAACTGCAGTGTCCAATTTACAGTAGCTATTATAGCTAAAAAAATACCATGCTATTGTTTGAGGATGGTGCCAACAACAAAACACTTATCACTGCAACTGGTTTGGTACATTCACCTCTGAAGGTAAATAATATACTTACATTCAGTAATCTTGCTCTGATTTGTCATCCTGAGGGTCCCAGAGATAAAATGTAGTGTAGTTTTGTTTGAAAAATCAAATTTTATATTCAAATGTAGGAACTGTTCTACGGTTCTACAGTTTGATCTCTGACTCCACACCCACCCCGCCCGGCCATCTACAGTCGTGGTCAAAAGTTTTGAGAATGACACAAATACTAATTTTCACAAAGTCTGCTGCCTCAGTTTTGATGATGGCAATTTGCATATACTCCAGAATGTCATGAAGAGTGATCAGATGAATTGCAATTAATTGCAAAATCCCTTTTTGCCATGAAAATGAACTTAATCCCCAAAAAACATTTCCACTGCATTTCAGCCCTGCCACAAAAAGACCAGCTGCCATCATGTCAGTGATTATCTCATTAACACAGGTGAGAGGGTTGACGAGGACAAGGCTGGAGATCACTCTGTCATGCTGATTGAGTTAGAATAACAGACTGGACGCTTTAAAAGGAGGGTGGTGCTTGAAATCATTGTTCTTCCTCAGTTAACCATGGTTACCTGCAAGGAAACACGTGCCGTCATCATTGCTTTGCACAAAAAGGGCTTCACAGGCAAGGATATTGCTGCTAGTAAGATTGCACCTAAATCAACCATTTATTGGATCATCAAGAACTTCAAGGAGAGAGGTTCAATTGTTGTGAAGAAGGCGTCAGGGCGCCCAAGAAAGTCCAGCAAGCGCCAGGACCGTCTCCTAAAGTTGATTCAGCTGCGGGATCGGGGCACCACCAGTGCAGAGCTTGCTCAGGAATGGCAGCAGGCAGGTGTGAGTGCATCTGCACGCACAGTGAGGCAAAGACTTTTGGAGGATGGCCTGGTGTCAAGAAGGGCAGCAAAGAAGCCACTTCTCTCCAGGAAAAACATCAGGGACAGACTAATATTCTGCAAAAGGTACAGGGATTGGACTGCTGAGGACTGGGGTAAAGTCATTTTCTCTGAATCCCCTTTCCGATTGTTTGCGGCATCCGGAAGACATCTTGTCCGGAGAAGACAAGGTGAGCGCTACCATCAGTCCTGTGTCATGCCAACAGTAAAGCATCCTGAGACCATTCATGTGTGGGGTTGCTTCTCAGCCAAGGGAGTGGGCTCACTCACAATTTTGCCTAAGAACACCGTCATGAATAAAGAATGGTACCAACACATCCTCCGAGAGCAACTTCTTCCAACCATCCAAATACAGTTTGGTGACGACCAATGCCTTTTCCAGCATGATGGAGCACCTTGCCATTAGGCAAAAGTGATAACTAAGTGGCTCGGGGAACAAAACATCGACATATTGGGTCCATGGCCAGGAAACTCCCCAGACCTTAATCCCATTGAGAACTTGTGGTCAATCCTCAAGAGGCGGGTGAACAAACAAAACCCCACAAATTCTGACAAACTCCAAGCATTGATTATGCAAGAATGGGCTGCCATCAGTCAGGATGTGGCCCAGAAGTTAATTGACAGCATACCAGGGCGGATTGCAGAGGTCTTGAAAAAGAAGGGTCAACACTGCAAATATTGACTCTTTGCATAAACTTAATGTAATTGTCAATAAAAGCCTTTGACACTTATGGAATGCTTGTAATTATACTTCAGTATACCATAGTAACATCTGACAAAAATATCTCAAAACACTGAAGCAGCGAACTTTGTGAAGACCAATACTTGTGTCATTCTCGTAACTTTTGACCACGACTGTAGATGTGTGAAGGTTAGTGTCTTTTCTGTAGGGAAGCTAATGATCCATTATTTATGACATTCCTGGGAGTGTGCAAACTAATATTTTGTATTACCATAGCATTTTTGTATGTTCTCTATAGTTGTGCTTGAAAACCATTTTGGCAGATTTGGGAAAATTCCTGGCAGACTTTATACAAAATATTGTGTAGTGATTCACTGGATCAGTCTGAAACTTTGCACACACTGCTGTCATCTGGTGGACAACATCTAAATTACATCTAGAATCCTACATCACTGTCTGGCCTTTCTCTTGGATTTCAAAGATGATCTAAAAAAATTAACAATAGAAAACACGTCTTTTACCAGATCTGTGTTATATTCTCCTACATTAATTTCACAGTTCCACAAACTTTCAAATGATATCAAGAATATGCATATCCTTGCTTCAGGTCCTAAGCTACAGGCAGTTAGATTTGGGTATGTCATTTTAGGCGAAAATTGAAAAAAGGGTCCGACCCTTTAAGCAATATGGAACTTGCTCCACATTGCCTTCTGATATGCTTGCTTACACCCCATCTAATCTTTTCAGGTCCTTATGCTTATGGAGTGACTAAAGGTTGACTTGGGATTCAGCATTCATGTGCCTCTCTGGACTTATTTTGGGTCCGATGTTTAATAGTGATTGAAGGAAGGAGCATCACAAGGAACAAAATTGCCATACTCTGCTAATTGTTGCCCTACAACAATGGCATCTCTCTGCTCTTCCCATCAAACAGTTTCATCGGGCAAACTTGCTGACGATTGACAAGTTATAGTATTTCCACCCACCTATCGTGGGGTTACGAGTGAGAGCCTCTTTCCCCCAGTACCTCCGATGGTCAGTCACAGCCGTATCACCTGATACCCTGGTACTCATCATTAATACCACCCAGCTCTCACAGTACATTACAGGGCCTCCACAATAGAGCCATTGATGCTCTGTGTCCTCTCGTTGCAGTCTGAGCCACTGTGTCCTCCATGATTCCACAGGCCATCTGGGGCAGGTCTGCCTTAAAGCTTTAGTTCTGAAGGATTCGTTGCCATAGAAATTTACCTGGCTGAAAGGTGAGCCACTTTCGTATGACCGGTTATCCAGAGTTGACCAAAGTTACCTCGCTAACTCTTCAAACCTGCTTCATAGGATACCCCACAGGCCAGTACAAGAAAGCCAGAGGGTAGCAGTTTGGAGTGCTGTGTGGGAGAAGTCTAGACTAGACACGAGTGGGCGAAGCTCTAAGCTGTGTCACCTGGGTTTGCAAATGCATAACACTGTACCTGACCTGAACTCACTATGGTGAAAATGTTGAAAACCAATTGATTCCCACTTTGGAACATTTGCAAAATAATCCATACAAATTACAGATTTGCCTATACTTTTAACAGATCACAGTTAAAAAATCAATATATAAAGCAATGGCATACTCACTAGGGGAACACATCTCCGTGCAATGTCTACATTTAATAATGATTTCAAATCCCAGAAACTGAAATCTAAAGGGCAATAAGAAAATAGGTCTAGGACGTAGGTTTTCCTAACTGTGATTTTGGACTGACAAAACAGTCAATGGCCGTGTCTGAAATCTGGCTTGCCTACTACTTACTTAAACGGCATACTGTGTACTAATCGTACTACATACTATTTAGCACATACTGTTTAGTAAAAAGGTATGCAGTATGCCACGCTGTAACGTATTACTTTTGGTGTGTTCAAGACAACTGGGAACTCGGAAACAAGCTCAGACTGAAAAATTGTGACGTTCTTGAACTTTAGGTTGGAGAAGTCGGAGCTCTAGGATGACGCCTGAGTTTCCGAATTGTAATTCCGAGTTGAATGACCGTTCAAAACAATTAGCTTTTTTTATTTGTCATGTCAGAGCAAAAACCAAGCCATAAGGTTGAAGCAATTGTCCCTAGAGCTCCGAGACAGGATTGTGTTGATGAACAGATCTGGGGAAGGGTACCAAAATAATTCTGTAGCATTGAAGGTCCCCAAGAACACAGTGACCTCCATCATTCTTAAATGGAAGAAGTTTGGAACCAAACTGAGTAATCGGGAGAGTAGGGCCTTGGTCAGGGAGGTGACCAATAACCTGATGCTGACTCTGACAGAGCGCCAGAGTTCCTCTGTGGAGATGGGAGAACCTTCCAGAAGGACAACCATCTCTGCAGCACTCCATCAATCAGGCCTTTATGGTAGATTGGCCAGATGAAGCCACTCTTCTGTAAAAGGCACATGACAGCCTGCTTGGAGTTTGCAAAAAGGCACCTAAAGACTCTCAGACCATGAGAAACAAGATTCTCTGGTCTGATGAAACCAAGATTCAACTCTTTGGCCTGAATGCCAAGCGTCACGTCTGGAGGAAACCTGGCACCATCCCTATGGTAGGGGCAGCATCATGCTGTGGGGATGTTTTTCAGGGACAGGGAGACTAGTCAGGATCGTGGCAAAGATGAATGGAGCAAAGTACGGAGAGATCCTTGATGAAATCCTGCTCCAGAGCGCTCAGGACTTCAGACTGGGGCGACGGTTCACCTTCTAACAGGACAACGACCCTAAGCACACAGCCAAGACAACGCAGGAGTGGCTTCGGGACAAGTCTCTGAATGTCCTTGAGTGGCCCAGCCAGAGCCCGGACTTGAACCCGATCGATCACCTCTGGAGAGACCTGAAAATAGCTGTGTAGCAACACTCCCCATCCAACCGGACAGAGCTTGAGAGGATCTGCAGAGAAGAATGGGAGAAACTCTCCAAATACAGGTGTGCCAAGCTTGTAGCGTCATAGCCATGAATACTCTGCTGTAATTGCTGGCAAAGGCGCTTCAGCAAAGTACTGAGTAAAGGGTCTGAATACTTATGTAAATAAGGTATTAGTTAAAAAAATAAATAAAAATTAGCAACAATTTCTAAAAATCTGTTTTTGCTTTGTCATCATGGGGTATTGTGTGTAGACTGAGGGGAAAAAAACAATTTTAGAATAAGGCTGTAACGTAACAAAAGGTGGAAAATGTCAAGGGGTCTGAATACTTACCGAAGGCACTGTGTGTTTATACATTTTGTGCCATTTGAAGTGAACACCGGCAAATGCGGCAGTAAAAAAAAGATGTGCTTATTTAATGCAACCCTCGCTGTATAGATCGCATAATAATTGCATAACCAACGTTCTCTACTAATACTAGTCCCGTGCGAATAGGGCTTATGAATAAGGGCATTATGTAGCTATGTAGTTGTATTTTTATGTAGCCAGGTAATGTAGCTGAGCTCTAACAAATTGTTTATATGTAATCATAAGTAAAGACGGAAAGACTTGAAAGATTTTAATTATATGGCCCTGCAGAGTTCTAGTGGAGCAAGTGGTTCCTACCATAAACCCCTCCAGTTCACTCTCCTTCACGTAGATCCTGAAAAGACAACCAAAATATGAGCAAAGTAAAGCTGTGAACTTTCTGTAAATAGCAAGACTGCCAGTTACTTTATCAAATTGGAGTGCAAAGGTGGAACAGTAACGAATGCAGATTACCATTACTTAAACCATAACAGGTTATGTGCAATGAAACTAGACCCATTCAGGCTGAAAATAATATTGATTAACATGAACGTTACAATCAAATCAGCTCAACACAGATAAACCGACGTTACAAATTAGGAGAACTAGAAGAAAATAAGTGTTTGGGACCAGCACCGCTGTGGAAAATAGGAATGTACTCCGCGTTAGCTATAGTGCTTTAGAACCAGTGGCAAGATAGCTATGGCCACATTACTTATTCAAAACCTTTGGTTGCGGCATTTCTCCTGCCAGTGAACAGGTGTTCACAAGTTGTTGTAAACTAAATTAAATGCATGATATTGTCATCAGACACTGCAACAGTTTGAACACAATCCCTGGTATTTACAACAAGTAGTTCGCTGACTAACTAGGCTTAAGTTAAAAAAAAGTTGTCGCTCAACAGCAAGTAACCCTGAGCTAACGTTACTGTTTTTACAGTTTGTTTAACTTAAAGTCCTACTAGCTAAAGCATGTAGCTAAAGGCAGGCTGGAAGGCACGGCAGGCAGCAGGCTGCATATGTTTTCAAAGATGTACAATGAAATAGTCGTGATCATTTTAAGGAGAACAAAAAATACTTATGTCATCGTCAACGTTTTTTTGTTTACTTGAGGAGAACTATCAAAACTCAAAGTTTATCCGGTTCCAATGCATTGTGTAGGTGTGAAATTCCTGAGAAGTGTATTCTACTAGATGAAAAGCTGAAATTAGTATAACATCCTGGCATTTAAAGCATACTACATTTTCGAAAATTCACATAATCTAAAACTTTTTATTTTGACATACCCAAACAGCCTACTATTTGGGACATACTAGGCTCACCCAAACTTAGAATGCGTTATCTAATGCGCGATTGCGTTATTTCCCGCCATTTGTTTATTTCGGCAGCGCATCCCCATATCTAATTATCAGCTGTTGTCAGACACGTGGGTTTCGAAATACGATTCTCTTCCTCAATAGTATGAAGCGAATTCCACTAGATGAAAAGCCGAAATTAGTATGACATCCTGGCATTTAAAGCATACTACATTTTCAAAATGTCACATACTATAATACTTTATTTTCGCATACCCTAAATGCTACTATTTAGAACGCGAGTCGGGGTATTCGGACACGGCCATGGTTTCCCTAGCAGTGACTCTGACAAAGTTCCTGTTTGTTCGACTCTGATTTAGAAATGATTTATTGAAAAATATGTTAGCTCTAATGATGGGAATCAGTCTACTCACACAAACACAGAGTAGACTGATGAGGCAATAAAATGTTCTCTAGGCTTTATCTAAAGCTTGGTTTAGTGTGTACACAAGTGGTGAATGCAGCCTTTTTATCTCTATCAAATCATTTCTGGGTAACAATTAAAGTCCAAGTAGCAGATAATGGACCCCAACAGAGATGTATGTAGTTGGTGCTGCATATTAACATACAGTGCATTCGGAAAGCATTCAGACCGCTTCACTTGTTCCACCTTTTGTTACGTTACAGCCTTATTCTAAAATGGATTAAAAATAATAATAATCCTCATCAATCTACACATAATACCCCGTAATGACAAAAGCAAAAACATTTTTTTCTCTATAAATTGTAGCAAATTTATTACACGTAAATTATGGAAATATCACATTTACTTAAGTATTCAGACCCTGTTCTCAGTACTTTTGGCAGTGATTACATCCTCAAGTCTTTTTTGGTATGACGCTACAAGCTTGGCACACCTTTTATTTGGGGAGTTTCTCCCATTCTTCTCTGCAGATCCTCTCAAGCTCTGTCAGGTTGGATGGGGAACGTCGCTGCACAGCTATTTTCAGGTCTCTCCAGAGATGTTTGATCGGGTTCAAGTCTGGGCTCTGACTGGGCCACTCAAGGATATTCAGAGACTTGTCCCGAAAGCCACTCCTGCGTTGTCTTGGCTGTGTGCTTAGGTTTGTTGTCCTGTTGGAAGGTGAACCTTTGCCCCAGTCTGAGGTCCTGAGCGCTCTGGAGCAGGTTTTCATCAAGGATCTCTCTGTACTTTGCGCCGTTCATCTTTGCCTCGATCCTGACTGGTCTCCCAGTCCCTGTTGCTGAAAAACATCCCCACAGCATGATGCTGCCACCACCGTGCTTCACCGTAGGAATGGTATTGGCCAGGTCATGAGCGGTGCCTGTTTTCAGAGAATCTTGTTTCTCATGATCTGAGAGTCCTTTAGGTGCCTTTTGGCAAACTCCAAGCGGGCTGTCATGTGCCTTTTACTGAGGAGTGGCTTCTGTCTAGCCACTCTGCCATAAAGGCCTGATTGGTGGAGTGCTGCAGAGATGGTTGTCCTTCTGGAAGGTTCTCCCATCTCCACAGAGGAACTCTGGCGCTCTGTCAGTGACCATTTGGGTTCTTGGTCACCTCCCTGCTCCCCCGATTTGCTCAGTTTGGCCGGGCGGCCAGCTCTAGGAAGAGTCTTGGTGGTTCCAAACTTCTTCCATTTAAGAATGATGGAGGCCACTGTGTTCTTGGGGACCTTCAATGCTGCAGAAATGTTTTGGTACCCTTCCACAGATCTGTGCCTCGATACAATCCTGTCTCGGAGCTCTACGGACAATTCCTCCAATCAATTGAATTTACCACAGGTGGATGCCAATCAAGTTGTAGAAACATCTCAAGGATGATCAATGGAAACAGGATGCACCGGAGCTCAATTTTGAATCTCATAGCAAAGGGTCTGAATACTTATGTAAATAAGGTATTCATGTTTTTTAAATATTTTTAATACATTTGCAAAAACTTGTTTTCACTTTATCATTATGGGGTATTGTGTGTAGATTGACGAGGAAAATGTTTTATTTAATCAATTTTTGAATAAGGCTGTAACAAAATGTGGAAAAAGGTCTGAATACTTTCCAAATGCACTCTACATGGGTTCTAACTTGAATAATGATTTGTTAGTTTACAATTGTAGAATTTATGTTCCCCGCATATAAAAAAACAACAGACTGCCAGGAAGCCCCGAATGCAAGATTGTCATTTCTAAGACTCACATGGTGGAGGAACATATTGCCTGTTGCCTACCATATATGGTAAGCTGTAAGAGCCACTTCACTTTTTTTGTATGGGAAAGGCTGTGATGACTTTTCTTCAATATTCACAACATAGACACAATTACAATCTTTATAGAATAAAAATCTAATCATCAATTACATGTGGAAACATATTTGAGTGAACATTAGCAAGCCAGCATGAGATGAAACAAAGTAAATTCTTTCCTCCCTCTCTCCAGTTTTAGCTTGCGGCTATCACCGTCTAGCTGGCTAGGTTTTGGATATTTACTAGCCCATACCAGTGACAAACTTCGCTATATTATCGACATATGGCAGTACACAAACAAAATCTAGTGCACTTATCTAGAAAGAAATAGCCACAAATTCATTCAGAAATGGAGGAAGAGGATAGCTAGCTATAGGAAGCGAACATTAGCAGCTGCCATCTTCAACAAGACGCAACTGTGACATTGTTCCTAAGATATAAAAAAAAAACTTTACATTGAGGAAAATCCATCCCTCCAAAGAAAGCATGGCTCTGGGGCTTCTCCGAAATGCCAACAGATCCGCGATCGGAACCATGGCCGAAGCATCACATTTCAGTTTAGCCCGCACTCGGCAAACTCCCCCGGAGCCACAGAATGGGCGAATTACCGCAACGCGTAGCCCCCCCAAAAAACCTTGAACTTGCTCTATATAGCAACAGTGACCTCTGTCGTGGCCAAAACTACTCTTTCCATTAGGCTTGTACTATCCAGTGTTTCCCCTATGTTCATTTAGCAGCGGCGGGCCTATATAAACACTATATATATGAAAGTATATGGACACCCCTTCAAATTGGTGGATTTGGCTATTTCAGCCACACCAGTTGCTGACAGGTGTATATAATCGAGCACACAGCCATGCAATCTCCATAGACAAACATTGGCAGTGGAATGGCCGTACTGAAGAGCTCAGTGACTTTCAACGTGGCTTCTGTCATAGGATGCCACCTTTCCAACAAGTCAGTTCGTCAAATTTCTGCCCTATTAGAGCTGCCCTGGTCAACTAAGTGCTGTTATTGTGTAGTGGAAACGTCTAGCAGCAACAACTGCTCAGGTGCGAAGTGGTAGGCCACACAAGCTCACAGAACGGGACCGCCGAGTGCTGAAACGCATGGCGTGTAAAAATCGTCTGTCCCCTGTTGCAACACTCACTACCGAGTTCCAAACTGCCTCTGGAAGCAACGTCAGCACAATAACTGTTTGTCGGGAGCTTCATGAAATGGGTTTTCATGGCCGAGCAGTTGCACACAAGCTTAAGATCACATGCACATTGCCAAGTGTCTGCTGGAGTGGTGTTAAGGTCGCCACCATTGGACTCTTGACCAGTGGAAACGCGTTCTCTGGAGTGATGACTCAAGCTTCACCATCTCGTAGTACGACGGATGAATCTGGGTTTGGCGGATGCCAGGGGAACACTACCTACTCGAATGCATAGTGCTGACTGTAAAGTTTGGTGGAGGAGGAATAATGGTCTGGGGCTGTTTTTCATGGTTCGCTACAGCATACAATGACATTCTAGACTATTCTTTGCTTCCAACTTTGTGGCAAAAGTTTGGGGGAAGGCCCTTTCTTGTTTCAGCATGACAATGCCCCCGAGCACAAAGCGAGGTCCATACAGAAATGGTTTGTCAAGATCGGTGTGGAAGAACTTGACTGGCCCGCGTAGAGCCCTGACCTCAACCCCATCGAACACCTTTGGGATGAATTGGAATGCCGACTGCTAGCCAGGCCTAATCACCTGACCTCACTAATGCTCTTGTGGCTGAATGGAAGCAAGTCCCCTCAGCAATGTTCCAACATCTAGTGGAAAGCCTTCCCAGATGAGTGGAGGCTGTTTATAGCGGCAAAGGGTGGACCAACTCCATATTAATGCCCATGATTTTGGAATGAGATGCTCGAGGAGCAGGTGTCCACATACTTTTGGTCGTATGTATGTATGTATGTATGTGTGTGTGTGTGTGTGTGTATATGTGTGTGTATATATATATATATGTTATTTTTATGGATGGATGGATGGATGGATGCATCCATCCCACAAAAATCGCAACAAAGCCCTCACTCTGTCACTAACTTATTCCAGCGTCTGCCTGCCAGCTGGAAATCCTTGCCAGGGGGTTTGCTTGTGTGTAGGCCAACTGCCCTTCCCCTCTGAAGCATAGGTTACTGTAGCCTACTAACGACATAATAAGCGTAATTCAGAAATTAGGGGGAGACTTTTAGAGAAGAATGTATTGACTTTTTCAATGCTAGTTAAGGATACTATAGTTATCACATTTCACATTTTATTAACTACAAAAAGGTAAGACGTGTTTAATTATAGTGCTGCTCTGCACACACAAGCATTTAAGCTAGCTAACGTTTGCTCTGGTCCAACATTAAACCAACTCGGAAGTTCAAAGACATTCAAAGTTCCTCCATAGAAGCCGCTCCTCCGTAGGTATAAGTCTGTGGGCCTAATTCAGATAATTCATGTCATAAGATGCCCAGCTCAAGGCAAGCATACCTCCATACTCTTTCGCTCTCTCCTCACCCTCAATTTCAGTTGCATCTCACAACCTATACTGTGACTGGCAGCATAGTACAATGAAGGGAAAAAAGTATTTGATCCCCTGCTGATTTTGTATTTTTGCCCACTCACAAAGACATGATCAGTCTATACTTTTAATGGTAGGTTTATTTGAACAGTGAGAGACAGAATAACAACAAAAAAATCGAGAAAAACGCATGTCAAAAATGTTATAAATTGATTTGCATTTTAATGAGGGAAATAAGTATTTGACCCCTCTGCAAAACATGACTTAGTACTTGGTGGCAAAACCCTTGTTGGCAATCACAGAGGTCAGACGTTTCTTGTAGTTGGCCACCAGGTTTGCACACATCTCAGGAGGGATTTTGTTCCACTCCTCTTTGCAGATCTTCTCCAAGTCATTAAGGTTTCGAGGCTGACGTTTGGCAACTTGAATCTTCAGCTCCCTCCACAGATTTTCTATGGGATTAAGGTCTGGAGACTGGCTAGGCCACTCCAGGACCTTAATGTGCTTCTTCTTGAGCCACTCCTTTGTTGCCTTGGCTGTGTGTTTTGGGTCATTGTCATGCTGGAATACCCATCCACGACCCATTTTCAATGCCCTGGCTGAGGGAAGGAGGTTCTCACCCAAGATTTGATGGTACATGGCCCCGTCCATCGTCCCTTTGATGCGGTGAAGTTGTCCTGTCCCCTTAGCAGAAAAACACCCCCAAAGCATAATGTTTCCACCTCCATGTTTGACGGTGGGGCTGGTGTTCTTGGGTTCATAGGCAGCATTCCTCCTCCTCCAAACACAGGGAGTTGAGTTGATGCCAAAGAGCTCTATTTTGGTCTTATCTGACCACAACACTTTCACCCAGTTTTCCTCTGAATCATTCAGATGTTCATTGGCAAACTTCAGACGGGCCTGTATATGTGCTTTCTTGAGCAGGGGGACCTTGCGGGCGCTGCAGGATTTCAGTCCTTCACGGCGTAGTGTGTTACCAATTGTTTTCTTGGTGACTATGGTCCCAGCTGCCTTGAGATCATTGACAAGATCCTCCCGTGTAGTTCTGGGCTGATTCCTCACCGTTCTCATGATCATTGCAACTCCACGAGGTGAGATCCTGCATGGAGCCCCAGGCCGAGGGAGATTGACAGTTCTTTTGTGTTTCTTCCATTTGCGAATAATCGCACCAACTGTTGTCAACTTCTCACCAAGCTGCTTGGCGATGGTCTTGTAGGCCATTCCAGTCTTGTGTAGGTCTACAATATTGTCCTTGACATCCTTTGAGAGCTCTTTGGTCTTGGCCATGGTGGAGAGTTTGGAATCTGATTGATTGATTGCTTCTGTGGACAGGTGTCTTTTATACAGGTAACAAGCTGAGATTAGGAACACTCCCTTTAAGAGTGTGCTCCTAATCTCAGCTCGTTACCTGTATAAAAGACACCTGGGAGCCAGAAATCTTTCTGATTGAAAGGGGGTCAAATACTTATTTCCCTCATTTAAAATGCAAATCAATTTATAACATTTTTGACATGCATTTTTCTGGATGTTTTTGTTGTTATTCTGTCTCTCTCTACTATTAAAATTATAGACTGATCATTTCTTTGTCAGTGGGCAAACGTACAGAATCAGCAGGGGATCAAATACTTATTTCCCTCACTGTATGTGTGTTTGTCTTTCATTATGATTAAACCATGCTGTTACGGCAAAATACAAATTGCTCTTAACGACTTTGATAAAGATTAAATTGCTTAGACTCTCCACAGCAAGCTGCTCTAGACGCATTGATTGGTGAAGTAATTTAACCACCCTCCACCCCCTAGGGGAAACTGCTGTATGACAGTATCAGCAGTTGGCTACCAACAAGTGGCAGACATGTTTACATTTGTTTTATCAGTGTTATTTAGATGGAAGACGTGAGCTAAATGCGCTATAGCTAGCTAACGTTAACATAGAGGTAACAAGCTGTATGTTTTACGCCCATAATAATACACTGCTCAAAAAAAGGGAACACTTAAACAACACAATGTAACTCCAAGTCAATCACACTTCTGTGAAATCAAACTGTCCACTTAGGAAGCAACACTGATTGACAATACATTTCACATGCTGTTGTGCAAATGGTATCGACAACAGGTGGAAATGATAGGCAATTAGCAAGACACCCCCAATAAAGGAGTGGTTCTGCAGGTGGTGACCACAGACCACTTCTCAGTTCCTATGCTTCCTGGCTGATGTTTTGGTCACTTTTGAATGCTGGCGGTGCTTTCACTCTAGTGGTAGCATGAGACAGAGTCTACAACCCACACAAGTGGCTCAGGTAGTGCAGCTCATCCAGGATGGCACATCAATGCGAGCTGTGGCAAGAAGGTTTGCTGTGTCTGTCAGCGTAGTGTCCAGAGCATGGAGGCGCTACCAGGAGACAGGCCAGTACATCAGGAGATGTGGAGGAGGCCGTAGGAGGGCAACAACCCAGCAGCAGGACTGCTACCTCCGCCTTTGTGCAAGGAGGAGCACTGCCAGAGCCCTGGAAAATGACCTCCAGCAGGCCACAAATGTGCATGTGTCTGCTCAAACGGTCAGAAACAGACTCCATGAGGGTGGTATGAGGGCCCGACGTCCACAGGTGGGGGTTGTGCTTACAGCCCAACACTGTGCAGGACATTTGGCATTTGCCAGAGATTACCAAGATTGGCAAATTCGCCACTGGCGACCTGTGCTCTTCACAGATAAAAGCAGGTTCACACTGAGCACATGTGACAGAGTCTGGAGACGCCGTGGAGAATGTTCTGCTGCCTGCAACATCCTCCAGCATGACCGGTTTGGCGGTGGGTCAGTCATGGTGTGGGGTGGCATTTCTCCATGTGCTCGCCAGAGGTAGCCTGACTGCCATTAGGTACCGAGATGAGATCCTCAGACCCCTTGTGAGACCATATGCTGGTGCGGTTGGCCCTGGGTTCCTCCTAATGCAAGACAATGCTAGACCTCATGTGGCTGTTGAGCGTCAGCAGTTCCTGCAAGAGGAAGGCATTGATGCTATGGACTGGCCCGCCCGTTCCCCAGACCTGAATCCAATTGAGCACATCTGGGACATCATGTCTCGCTCCATCCACCAACGCCACGTTGCACCACAGACTGTCCAGGAGTTGGCAGATGCTTTAGTCCAGGTCTGGAAGGAGATCCCTCAGGAGACCATCCGCCACCTCATCAGGAGCATGCCCAGGCCTTGTAGGGAGGTCATACAGGCACTTGGAGGCCACACACACTACTGAGCCTCATTTTGACTTGTTTTAAGGACATTACATCAAAGTTGGATCAGCCTGTAGTGTGGTTTTCCACTTACATTTTGAGGGTGACTCCAAATCCAGACCTCCATGGGTTGATAAATTTGATTTCCATTGATCATTTTTTGTGTGATTTTGTTGTCAGCACATTCAACTATGTAAAGAAAAAAGTATTTAAGATTATTTAATTCATTCAGATCTAGGATGTGTTATTTTAGTGTTCCCTTAATTTTTTTGAGCACTGTATAATGCTTGGTCTCTGCTGGTGCTGCTGGCTGCTTGAGATGTTTTAGAAGCCACATTGATGGTAGGAACAGCATCCATTTTGAGAAGGAACTTCTTGCTGAAGCCCTCCTTCCATTGTTGATAGCCGTGGAAGTTCTCATGGCTAAAATGTGCCCCGCAGATTGACGAGTAGACGCCCAATTCGCCCGCCTCATTATCACTACGTTTTTTAAAATTAATTGTGTGAAGCTGACCGTGGGGTGTTGTGGGAACCTCAAACCCTACTTTTAGAACAACATTATAATATTATAACAATTTATTTAAGTTTAGAGTTAGTAATTTGGATATGTTTTCTTGGGGTACTCTAAGTTACTATTATATGCGTTTCTGGCATTGAGAAATAGGTGCTACACTTCCTTTAAGTACCTTACTGTGATTGTTTTCAATTAATGGACAAAAATAGCTTCTTAGCGAAGAGCAATTTCTCAAGCAAGAATTGCTGTGGTCTGAGTGGGGAGGGGAAACGGAAAAGGTTAATAGTCTAACAAATTTACCGCCTGGTGATGTCACATCCCACGAAAATAGGCTGAAATTTACACTAAAAGGGCATTATCATCATTTTCAAAATGTCACAGTATTATTCCAACCTCATAGTGTGGAATTAGGTACACCACCCAGTTAACGAAAATGGTTCGCTCCTACAGACATTGAGTCATGTGACCATGGCTTGCTATATAAAGCAGGCAGACAGGCATCGAGGCATTCAGTTACTGTTCGATTGAATGTTAGAATAGGCAAAACGAGTGACCTAAGCGACTGAGCGTGGTATGATCGTCGGTGCTAGGCATGCCGGTTTCAGTGTCTCAGAAACGGCTGGCCTCCTGGGCTTTTCATGCACTAGTGTCTAGGGTTTACCGAGAATGGTGTGACAAACAATAAACATCCAGTCTGCGGCATCTCGTTGACGAGAGGTCGAAGGAGAATGGTAAGAGTCGTGCAAGCTAACAGGCGGGCCACAAATAAGCAAATAATGGCGCAGTACAACAGTGTGCAGAACGCCGTCTCCGAACACACAACTTGTTGGTTCTTGTCATGGATGGGCTATTGCAGTAGACGACTACACCGGGTTCCACTCCTATCAGCTAAAAACAAGAAGAAGCGGCTCAAGTGGGCACGCGATCACCAACACTGGACAATTGTGTGGAAAAACATTGCTTGGTCAACGAATCCCGGTTCCTGTTGCGTCATGTTGATGTCAGTCGGGATTTGGCGTATGCAGCATGTGTCCTTGGACCCATCCTGTCTGGTGTCAACGGTACAGGCTGGTGGCAGTGGCGTAATGGTGTGGGGAATGTTTACCTGGCACACGCTAGGTCCCTTGATACCAATTGAGCAATGTTTCCATGCACCAAATAATTCAGGCTGTTCTGGAAGCAAAGGGGGGTCTGACCCTGTACTAGATGGGTGTACCTAATAAACTCAGGAAAATCAAATTTTTCACTGCACTGTGCCTTTTTTAAAGTGGTTTAATTGTAATGTTTCTCATTGTACTTCTTGTTTTGTTATCTTTCAGGACAACCATCATCGTCACAGGCTCTTTCCTGGATGCCTTTCAGAAGGTGGCAGATATGGCGACTGGAACAAGAGGTAAAGCCAAAGATGTGTACCTGTCTCCATCCCTTATTGATGCCACAATAGATAATGTAGACAATTGTAGTTTGTTAAAGGGTAGTCAACTGTGCTTGTAATTTAGGCTACATGTGTCCATGAATTGCTCTTACACTTTGCAAATATGGTGCAGGTAGGTCCGTCGATGATTTTGACTTTTTGCTGTTACACTTGTGGGAATTGGCCTATATGTATAGGGCTAAATTGAAATGTTTCTTACAGAATAAAATGAAAATCATATGCATAACCAAGTTAGCAATTGAAAAGGAACAGTTTGTAGATAATGGGAAAATTATTAGACCAAAGGTGAGTACACAACAGTTCCCAAGACCAAACATTACACTGTTGATTTTGTGCATTTTACATTTACTGTACTTTTCGCCGCATTTGTTGATAATGAAATCTGAAAATACTCTGGGATACATTCTGTAACATGGTAAGACTATTCCTGGAGAATGTGGGGTAGGTGCAACACAAGACAAAAAAATGACAAGGGTTTGAGTGAGAGGACTAACTGGTGTCTCACACACCTCTCCAAGTGTGCGTAGTTCCTAAGTCATTTCAATGCACTTTTATGACTCAAAGAAGAGTCTTCAACTATAAAGTACTTTTTGAGCTCTCCTAGCTGTGTCGTTGAGGAACTAGAGCAAGCACACTTGTAGTTGTTTTGTTTGGAACACATCCCTGCATCTCCTCCATCACACAATTACTGTTGTTTACGCAATCCAAAAACGGTCCATTATAAATCAGTCCATTATGAATCTGGGTCAGGTGGGCATGATTTGAAAGCTTGTTCTATTGCCAACATGACTAGATGTGTTATAAAATATGATCTTACAGTGTTAGGCTTTCACAAGGCAATTCAGAGAAACAGATCGCAGTTTTGGTACGCATAGAAAGGAGTCATGAGTTCATTCCGATGCGTGTGCCGCAGCGAATTTTCTTCACAGGAAACAAACAGGCTCATTCTGTTCAGAACAACCCAGGGTATGACGACATGTCATCTTGTAACTGTACATCAAACATGGTGATCATAAACGTTGACACTATATAACATGAGTTTTATGATTTGGAAATGTGAAGTGCACATTTGGACTCGTGTGTTTTGGTTTGCTTGTATGACATCAAAGCGGTATTATAATTCAACACGTCTCATCTTTCAAAATACATAGTCGTCTTAATTTACAGTATTTGCCTCAGACTACAACAAATGTGCAAAAGTTGCCCAATTACCCGGAGGGATGGGGGGCAACTTCTTGTCACGCAACTTCTCTGTTAGTCAAAACCTATACAGCGCTGGGGAAGGCAAATCCAGAGCTGTGACATCATGTATAGCATGTTACTGTACAGCCACTACATTTCAATTTAGGGGCTTATTAGTACCCAAATCTGCCATTTTCAACCCGTATACGGGTACGAGTGTAAAAGGTTAATAAGCTACTACTGAATCGGAGTATTTCCGTCTGAGGTTCTGTGTATTGCTAAGAAATGCAACCGAGCTGTCAGATGAGCAGCAGATAGGGGGAGGGTCTCACACAAATACACTTAAAACAGAGAACGCCCAAAGGGCAGAATATCTGAGGATTCGCAGGACAGTTTGGCGTTTTCTTCCATGTGAGTGCGCGCAGGCGCATGTTTTCAGTTTATGTGCTTTCAGTTAAGAACATGGCACTGAAGTACAGTGTCAGTTTAGGCTACCCACTGTGATACTGTTACCAAAGTCCCCCCTCTCTCCCTAGAGATCAAGTGACACCATCAATTATTAATGAACTTATCACACTGGAGCATTTACATTGCTGTTATACAATACTATAGTGGCCTTTTGAATCTTTAATTGTTTTGAAAATTCATAATTTGTAACAGAAATGTTAAAGTGCCGGTTTCTTTCAGGCTGATTTTCTGCCAAGGATTACAGACGACTCTTACCCCTGAAAATCTGTATTGTCTCAGCCTAAAACCTGCAGCTACAATTTACGACCTGCTCTTTGCACTCAAGTGGAAAAACTGCAGGAACAACAGTGGGCGTGCCCTCAGCCAGGCCTCGCATTATCCACCACATGAACAATGAGAGCTGGTAATGCTAGATCATTACACCTGAGATAGTGCTAGACCCCCCAGCATCCAGTTTGATGGGACATGAAAACAAGACTCAATTTTCCCATTGCTCTCTGTAAACCAGGCCTCCAACTACTGGCAGTGTCACTAGCCATGACTTGGATGGAGCTGCTGCTGGTTTTTGTTTGTTTCAAAGAGTGGAATTACTTGGCACTTGCCATTGTATTCGGCTATTTTTTGTTATAGCTCCTCTTTAAAAAAATTAATAAAATGTTACTACATGCTCTGCTCATGTTCCTGGCCAATATGTTGAAGTTAGACTTTACACAGTAAGGCAGACCCTGCACATGTAAATCTGTATAAAGCTGCTTTGTCTAGCCTTGCGTACAGACATGCACACACAGTGCTGTCACCGTTTAGAAGCTAATGCTTCTGAAACGTGTCATAAGTTCCCATGGGGAAGATGGAGCTCAGGAAAACTGTTTAAGCATTGTCTACGTACTCTGCAGAACTCATTGGTTGCAAAGGTTTTGTTGGGTGATGCCCTGTTTACATTTTGAGACATTTCATTACGCCGTACGTCATCTTCACTGAGTCTTGGCCCGCTACTGAACGGACAAGTGTAGTGTTTGTAACGCAAGATCGCATTTATTTTGGGAGATTCCAAAATATGACCTGTTCATTCAAGACAGGATAAATACAGTGGGAAAAAAAAGTATTTAGTCAGCCACCAATTGTGCAAGTTCTCCCACTTAAAAAGATGAGAGAGGCCTGTAATTTTCATCATAGGTACACGTCAACTTGAACAGACAAAATGAGAAAAAAATATCCAGAAAATCACATTGTAGGATTTTTTATGAATTTATTTGCAAATTATGGTGGAAAATAAGTATTTGGTCACCTACAAACAAGCAAGATTTCTGGCTCTCACATACCTGTAACTTCTTCTTTAAGAGGCTCCTCTGTCCTCCACTCGTTACCTGTATTAATGGCACCTGTTTGAACTTGTTATCAGTATAAAATACACCTGTCCACAACCTCAAACAGTCACACTCCAAACTCCACTATGGCCAAGACCAAAGAGCTGTCAAAGGACACCAGAAACAAAATTGTAGACCTGCACCAGGCTGGGAAGACTGAATCTGCAATAGGTAAGCAGCTTGGTTTGAAGAAATAAACTGTGGGAGCAATTATTAGGAAATGGAAGACATACAAGACCACTGATAATCTCCCTCGATCTGGGGCTCCACGCAAGATCTCAACCGTGGGGTCAAAATGATCACAAGAACGGTGAGCAAAAATCCCAGAACCACACGGGGGGACCTAGTGAATGACCTGCAGAGAGCTGGGACCAAAGTAACAAAGCCTACCATCAGTAACACACTACGCCGCCAGGGACTCAAATCCTGCAGTGCGAGACGTGTCCCCCTGCTTAAGACAGTACATGTCCAGGCCCGTCTGAAGTTTGCTAGAGTGCATTTGGATGATCCAGAAGAGGATTGGGAGAATGTCACATGGTCAGATGAAACCAAAATAGATATTTTTGGTAAAAACTCAACTCGTCGTGTTTGGAGGACAAAGAATGCTGAGTTGCATCCAAAGAACACCATACCTACTGTGAAGCATGGGGGTGGAAACATCATGCTTTGGGGCTGTTTTTCTGCAAAGGGACCAGGACGACTGATCCGTGTAAAGGAAAGAATGAATGGGGCCATGTATCGTGAGATTTTGAGGGGGAAACCTCCTTCCATCAGCAAGGGCATTGAAGATGAAACGTGGCTGGGTCTTTCAGCATGACAATGATCCCAAACACACCGCCCGGGCAACGAAGGAGTGGCTTCAGTAAGAAGCATTTCAATGTCCTGGAGTGGCCTAGCCAGTCTCCAGATCTCAACCCCATAGAAAATCTTTGGAGGGAGTTGAAAGTGTGTGTTGCCCAGCGACAGCCCCAAAACATCACTGCTCTAGAGGAGATCTGCATGGAGGAATGGGCCAGAATACCAACAACAGTGTGTGAAAACCTTGTGAAGACTTACAAAAAACGTTTCACCTGTGTCATTGCCAACAAAGGGTATATAACAAAGTATTGAGAAACTTTTGTTATTGACCAAATACTTATTTTCCACCATAATTTGCAAATATATTCATTAAAAATCCTACAATGTGATTTTCTGGATTTTTTTTTCTCATTTTGTCTGTCATAGTTGACGTGTACCTATGATGAAAATTACAGGCCTCTCTCATCTTTTTAAGTGGGAGAACTTGCACAATTGGTGGCTGACTAAATACTTTTTTCCCCCACTGTATGTTGTTTCAGGTGATAATAAATTGTGTTTTGTGTAGTTACTTTTTCCTCAACTTGTTTCTCTAACTTTATAGCAACTCAAACTAGCTTGCACTGCAGAGCAGCTAGCTAGCTAACTAAAAGCTAGGCTAAGTTTAAGATACTACTGTAGCTAGCTACCTCCACCTAATAATTATAGTCAAAAACAAACGTCATTGCCATCACAATAAACTTAACGGTAGGCAACAGTCATATATAATATACACTGAACAAAATTTATAAATGCAATAGGTAAAGTGTGGGTCCCATGTTTCATGAGCTGAAATAAAAGATCCCTGAAATGTTCCATACGCACAAAAAGCTTATTTCTCTCCAATTTTTTGCACACAATTTTTACATCCTTGTTAGTGAGCATTTCTCTTTTGTCAAGATAATCCATCCACCTGACAGGTGTGGCATATCAAAAAGCTGATTAAACAGCATGCTCATTACACAGGTGCACCTTGTGCTGGGGACAATAAAAGGCCACGTTAAAATGTGCAGTTTTGTCACAACACAATGCCACAGATGTCTCAAGTTTTGAGGGAGCGTGCAATTGGTATGCTGACTGCAGGAATGTCCACCAGAACTGTTGCCAGAGAATTTAATGTTCATTTCTCTACCCTAAGCTACCTCCATCATTTTTAGAGCATTTGGCAGTACGTCCAACCGGCCTCACAACCGCAGACCACGCGTAACCACTCCACATCCGGCTTCTTCACCTGCGGGGTCATCTGAGGGGGAGTGGGGGTGGAATGCTGAGGAGTATTTCTGTCTGTAATAAAGCCCTTTTGTGGGGAAAATCCCGTTCTGATGGTTGGGCCTGGCTCCCCAGTGGGTGGGCCTGGCTGCTAAGTGGGTGGGTCTATGCCCTCCAAGGCCCGCCCATGGCTGTGCCCCTGCCCAGTCATGTGAAATCCATAGATTAGGTCCTAATGAATTTATTTCAATTGACTGATTTCCTTATATGAACTGTAACTCAGTAAAATCTTTGAAATTGTTGCATGTCGCGTTTATATTTTTGTTCAGTATATGTGGCATGACAGCCAATGTGTACTATTTAACATTACTATTTAAATAGTACTTACTTATAGGAATGGGTAACTGTTTACGAGTTGCTAGCTATCCCATAAACCCATCACCGAAAACCATATATTTTCACGTTCTTCTTTGGTGTGGTAACTTCCTGTTCTTCGACGGACTCTGACAGGTTGAGGCTGAACTTCTAAAAACCGACTTTTTTTTCGTTAGTTTACTTTCAGATTTTTTTATGAGCTACTCTGATCTTGATATTGACTGTTGATTAAAAGCTTTTATGCTTTGTGTTGTCTCCTAATGGGGAAATAACTATTCGTTCCTGCAATTCTGTGAAGTCCTTTACAGAGAAGCAGCAAAGCCTTGGCTTGCTCTGTCATGTCTCGCCTCCTAGGAGCTCAAATCAAACCATGGCATTTAAAAAGGTGTGGCTAGCTACCATGTGACTTTGTTCTTCTCCTAAATTCACCTTTGTTTGGATATTTATATCCTGCGTAGCCTATTTTGGTGTGCAGCTGCGCAGTGGCATTAGCCATGTTGTTCATATCTGCACTTAGGCCTAATATTATCTAGCCATAAATGGGATGTCAATGCAATGGCTGGGATAATCTTTCTCTTTGCTGACTGACCCTGGACATTTTACTGACACTCACAGGGAACTGAAAGGAGGGGTGGAATACGTATAAATATTAGGGCTGGGAATTGCCAGGGACCTCACAATACGATATTATCACGATACTTGGGTGCCGATATGAAATGTATTGCAACTCTCACGATTCAATATGTATTGGGATTCGATACTGTGATTTTATTGTGATACGATGTTCCAAACATATTGGTCACCATATGTCTGCTGCAGAGGGACAATAGAGAGCCATGAGAAAACATGTTTTGATCAGTCAGGGAAATATAAGTGCTAAAAAGTAATCGGCTCCCTATTTAAAAAGATGGAGAACAAGTTATGAAGGAAAAATACTGGTTTTGGTACCTGGTTTTGGTGCAGGTACAGCCAACTAGCGCAAAAATAATATTGTGATATTGTCGATACGATATATCATCAAAAATAATATCCCGATATGTAACTATGAATTATTCCCCAAATCACTAATAGATATGATGCAAGATGATGACATGCTGTTTAAGCAAGATCTATTCCCATTCAGTACTCCCCTCCCTGTGTTTTTGTCAGGAAGAGGCCATTAGTGTTTTCCCTTAGCGTCGGCTTATAAGCCGGTTAGACTAATTTTCAACCGGCTACATTTTCCCATTCATATTAACTACGCTACCTATCATTTAAAAGTTTCAATTCACTAGTCCTTCGAGCCCTCTCCCACTACAATGAATTATATGCCTCTTCTAGCGGTCCATTGATATGATAGGCACCTGTCAGTCACAAAGCGAGGTGACGGAAACACAGCAGAGAGGAAGAGGCGAAGTGAGAGGTTTCACTCTTGCCAAAATCTGTCCAAAATAAGCCCAATGCCTTGCCGCCTTTGGGACAACTACTCCAATTGTTAGGGCGGAGACATGAGCATCATTATACACAGATCTCTGGTTGCAGTCATATTTCTTTACATGGAGTTGGGAGAGAGAGCATGATGCTCGTGAATTTGCACGTCCCATGTAATGTAAGTGGTAAAGATGAGTTGAAATCCACGACTTATTACTACTAATTACGACTTATTACTACTAATTATTACTTTCTGACACATTCATTTATTTTCTTTCGCCTGTTTCACATAGCTAGCCACGTGGAGTCGTGGCTCATAGTAGGCCCTGTGCGTTGATTGACAACTGAACAGCAAGCGTTGACTAGTTTATAAAAGGTGTGGAACTGACTGAATAAAGTTGATCTCCTATATCCCTTTGCCATTCATAAATCATGCAACGTGGTTATGTTCATGGTATCGCATTGGGACAAGTAAATCAAAGGATTTACTAGGTTTCCTTTCCTTGGATGCATAGGCTACTGGTAGGCCAAGGCTTTTTGGAGAATATCTGCAGATAAATTATGAAAACAATCGATGAAGATGGATAATCATCACTGTAGGAACAATGGGTAGTGGAGAGCCTCATTCTGGTCCAAATATGATTAATTAGGGCCCTCATGGAATCCAGGAATTCAAACGGAATTCAACAATATTCAAAAATGTATTGACCTTAGTAGGAAATTGACTAAATGTATTAAATTAATTTGCCCAAGTTTATCATAAGACATGAACAGAATGCATCAGTGATTCATATTTCCTGCAACTTTCTGAAAAGGCAACGAGAATGCCCCTTTCTGTGTGTGTGTGTGTGCGGTGCACGAGGCTACCACTTTGTGTAGCCATTAGCGATGATGCTAATGAAAACGATCTTCTGGTAGATGGAAAGGCTTTCCCAAAAACCTTTTCAGTTAAATGTTAACTACACAGTAGCAGAATGATAACATTTATTATTTTCATAAATCCAGTGATTTTGCAGGTTTTCCTACTTACAAAGCATGTAGAGGTCTGTAATTTTTATCATAGGTACACTTCAACTGTGAGAGACAGAATCAAAAACAAAATCCAGAAAATCACATTATGATTTTTAAGTAATTAATTTGCATTTTATTGCATGACATAAGTATTTGATCACCTACCAACCAGTAAGAATTCCGGCTCTCACAGACCTGTTAGTTTTTCTTTAAGAAGCCCTCCTGTTCTCCACTCATTACCTGTATTAACTGCACCTGTTTGAACTCATTACCTGTATAAAAGACACCTGTCCACACACTCAAACAGACTCCAACTTCTCCACAATGGCCAAGACCAGAGAGCTGTGTAAGGACATCAGGGATAAAATTGTAGACCTGCACAAGGCTGGGATGGGCTACAGGACAATAGGCAAGCAGCTTGGTGAGAAGGCAACAATTGTTGGCGCAATTATTAGAAAATGGAAGAAGTTCAAGATGACGGAAATCACCCTCGGTCTGGGGGCTCCATGCAAGATCTCACCTCGTGGGGCATCAATGATCATGAGGAAGGTGAGGGATCAGCCCAGAACTACACGGCAGGACCTGGTCAATGACCTGAAGAGAGCTGGGACCACAGTCTCAAAGAAAACCATTAGTAACACACTACGCTGTCATGGATTAAAATCCTGCAGCGCACGCAAGGTCCCCCTGCTCAAGCCAGCGCATGTCCAGGCCCGTCTGAAGTTTGCCAATGACCATCTGGATGATCCAGAGGAGGAATGGGAGAAGGTCATGTGGTCTGATGAGACAAAAATAGAGCTTTTTGGTCTAAACTCCACTCGCCGTGTTTGGAGGAAGAAGAAGGATGAGTACAACCCCAAGAACACCATCCCAACCATGAAGCATGAAGGTGGAATCATCATTCTTTGGGGATGCTTTTCTGCAAAGGGGACAGGACGACTGCACCATATTGAGGGGAGGATGGATGGGGCCATGTATCGCAAGATCTTGGCCAACAACCTCCTTCCCTCAGTAAGAGCATTGAAGATGGGTCATGGCTGGGTCTTCCAGCATGACAACGACCCGAAACACACAGCCAGGGCAACTAAGGAGTGGCTCCGTAAGAAGCATCTCAAGGTCCTGGAGTGGCCTAGCCAGACTCCAGACCTGAACCCAATAGAAAATCTTTGAAGGGAGCTGAAAGTCCGTATTGCCCAGCGACAGCCCCGAAACCTGAAGGATCTGGAGAAGGTCTGTATGGAGGAGTGGGTCAAAATCCCTGCTGCAGTGTGTGCAAACCTGGTCAAGACCTACAGGAAACGTATGATCTCTGTAATTGCAAACAAAGGTTTCTGTACCAAATATTAAGTTCTGCTTTTCTGATGTATCAAATACTTATGTCATGCAATAAAATGCAAATTAATTACTTAAAAATCATACAATGTGATTTTCTGGATTTTTGTTTTAGATTCCGTCTCTCACAGTTGAAGTGTACCTATGATAAAAATTACAGACCTCTACATGCTTTGTAAGTAGGAAAACCTGAAAATCAGCAGTGTATCAAATACTTGTTCTCCCCACTGTATATAACACACACAGTACCAGTCAAAAATGTGGACACCTACTTATTCAAGGATTTTTCTTTATTTTTAAAAAATTTTACGTTGTAAAGTAATAGTGAAGACATCAAAACTATGAAATAACACATATGGAATCATGTAGCATGCAAATTTTCACTCCTGGACTTATTTAGACATTCCATAACAAAGGGTTTGAAATCATTTCACCTTTTTATTTTTCCTCAAAACATAATTCCACTTTGACATTATGGTGTATTGTGTGTAGTCCAGTGACAATTCTAAATGTAATCCTTTTTAAATTCAGGCTGTAAGACAACATTTGGAAAAAGTTGAGGGGTGTGAATACTTTAGAAGGCACTATTATATATATATATATATATATATATATATATATATATATATATATATATATATATATATATAGCTCTGGTTAAAGCTATCATTTTGGTCTCATGGTTATGGATGGTCAGTCCTTGCATCCATAGCACTTTGAATTTGAGTTGTTATAGGCTATTTCTAAAGCCCCATCCCTCAGCTGTTTACCAAAATAAGGGGCGGGCTGACCGCTTTGTTATTTTTTGAACTGTGGATTGATAACGATCCATAAGCCCCCAGTCTATCTCTGGTGAAGCCTCAGCTGGTGAGTGGGAGACTGCTAGTCCAAGAACCAAGCCTTGTGGGACACCATAAAAGATACATCTTCTGGTATCAGTCACCATCTGCTGCATGCTTACAACGAGCGGAACAGAAACCACAGCCTGCTGTTATGGCAGATTTAGTCTTTGGTCTGACACAATCAACCGTAGACCACAAATTCACCCGATGCCTACATGTGTTGGTTTTCACGGTCTCCCTGTCTGGATTGCTTGACTCTTCAGCAGCATTCTTCTATCTGACCCCACTCAATCAACCGACATTGATCCTTTCTGACAAAGGTGGTTTGAGGGGAGAAAATAGTGACATGGTTTCTGATTTGGTCGCTGCATAATGTGGTTGCTAAGTTGGTCTTTGAATTGGTTTAGATGCTAAAAAGTGTTTCTAGGGTGATATGGTAACGTGATGTATCTCAAAGCTTTATAGGCTAAATATTGAGAACTTCACATCGTTTGTGGCTTAGGTCTGACATATTTTTTGGGTAGCTGCCGTTCTCTTACTCCGTAATACTCAGCCTGCAGTCTCCCCTCCTTCAGACAACATGGTCCATTTCCCACCAAGGGCAAACGGGACACGACTCGCTTTTCACTGAGGTGGCCTGGTGCCATCCTCCCTTCCCTCCATTCCTCAACCACTCCCTCATTCTTTCGGTTCCTCAACACTCACATGATTCAGTGACAAATCAGCAAATAGATTTCTTTACCTCTTCATATCCTCCCTGTTTCGACAGTGCAGTGATGGTCTGAGTCCTTTACTGACCTAAACCTCGAGGCGCATGTTGCACAATTTCCCTCAGATAGCAATATCTCACATGATTAAACGTTGGTGCAACATTCATCTTCTTGAGAGGATATCTGAATCACTGCAGTCTCGCTCATCAGCATTTTGGAGACAACCTCAGATTGAATAAGCTTTCCAAAGTTAATCACAAGTTATATCACACAAACAATGCCTATGTGTTGTAATTTGTTGCCTCGAATAAATTGAACTTCTCACTTAGCCTATCTCTGATTTACATCGTTTTCATTGTAGATTTCCCTGTGACCCAGTTCAGTGTGTTTCCCCATTTTTAAAGGCCCTCCCTGTGGGCAGAACGTCAGTTGGCCCGAAGGCCATTACTCCTGTGTCTGCTACAGAGCATGCCAAACAGTGTGACAATGCTTTGATTTGCCATGGAAATGCCTTTATAACACTGGGCTGTTCTATACTGCTCCTATCGCTTCCATGTTTCATGCATAATGGAAGTCAAATGATTCAGGGATAGCATGGTTTAATTTAGTTTGGTATTTACAGTATGTACAGTGCCTTCGGAAAGGATTCAGACCCCTTGACTTTTTCCACATTTTGTTACGTTACAGCCTTATTCTAAAATGGATTAAATAAATACAAATCCTCAGCAATCTACACACAATACCCCATAATGACAAAGCGAAAACAGGTTTTTAGACATTTTTGCACATTTATCAAAAATAAAAACCAGAAATACCTTATTTACATAAGTATTCAGACCGTTTGCTTTGACGCTCGAAATTTAGCTCGGGTGCATCCTGTTTCCATTTGTTTATCCTTGAGATGTTTCTACAACTTGATTGGAGTCCACCTGTGATAAATTCAATTGATTGGACATGATTTGGAATGGCACACACCTGTCTATATAAGGTCCCACAGTTGACAGTGCATGTCAGAGCAAAAAACAAGCCATGAGGTCGACGTAATTGTCCGTAGAGCTCCGAGACAGGATTGTGTCGAGGCACAGATCTGGGGAAGGGTACCAACACATTTCTGCAGCATTGAAGGTCCCCAAGAACACAGTGGCCTCTTAAATGGAAGAAGTTTGGAACCACCAAGACTCATCCTAGAGTTAGCCGCCCGGCCAAACTGAGCAATCAGGGGAGAAGGGCCTTGGTCAGGGAGGTGACCAAGAACCCGATGGTCACTCTGACGGCGCTCCAGAGTTCCTCTGTGGAGATGGGAGAACCTTCCAGAAGGACAACCATCTCTGCAGCACTCCACTAATCAGGCCTTTATGGTAGAGTGGCTAGACGGAAGCCACTCCTCAGTAAAAGGAACATGACAGCCCGCTTGGAGTTTGCCAAAAGGCACTTAAAGACTCTCAGACCATGAGAAACAAGATTCTCTGGTCTGATGAAATCTAGATTGAACTCTTTGGCCTGCATGCCAAGCGTCACGTCTGGAGGAAACCTGGCACCATCCCTACGGTGAAGCGTTGTGGCCGTATCATGCTGTGGGGATGTTTTTCAGCGGCAGAGACTGGGAGACTAGTCAGGATCGAGGCAAAGATGAACGGAGCAAAGTACGGAGAGATCCTTGATGAAAACCTGCGGCAGAGCGCTCATGACCTCAGACTGGGGGCGAAGGTTCACCTTCCAACAGGACAACGACCCTAAGCACACAGCCAAGACAACGCAGGAGTGGCTTCGGGACAAGTCTCTGAAAATCCTTGAGTGGCCCAGTCAGAGCCCGGACTTGAACCCGATCAAACATCTCTGGAGACACCTGAGAATAGCTGTGCAGCGACGCTCCCCATCCAACCTGACAGAGCTTGAGAGGATCTGCAGAGAATAATGGGAGAAACTCCCCAAATACAGGTGTGCCTAGCTTGTAGCGTCATACCCAAGAAGACTCGTGGATGTAATCGCTGCCAAAGGTGCTTCAACAAAGTACTGAGTAAAGGGTCTGAATACTTATGTAAATGTGATAGTTCAGAAATGTTTTATAATACATTTTCTAAAATTTCTAAAATCATTTTTTTGCTTTTTCATTATGGGGTATTGTGTGTAGATTGAGGGAAAAAATGATTTAATACATTTTAGATTAAGGCTGTAACATAACAAAATGTGGAAAAAGTCAAGGGGTCTGAATACTTTCTGAATGCACTGCATATACCTGCATGAAAGTAAACGCATCAGTCACGTAAAACTCACATGTAATGCAGTGTGACAGCATCTAGCATCACTGGCAGTGGTACAGTCAAGTCAGTTTAGTCATAATTTGTATTACTCTACAGGAGGGATACCCAATGTAGTGTTGGTGTTAACTATACAAGCTATGCAGTCGGTTGAAGCAGCTCATTCCTAAGTGGGCCAGTCTAAGTGTGGGTTGGAGGCGTTTTGGTAATGCACCTGTTTGGGGTGAGACTGGCCTGGCAGCTGACACCCCAGTCCACCCTCCCCCACATCCCCCTCCTTGCATCCTTCTTCACTAACTCAGCTGTCCCATGATAGTGGGGTGGCGCACCACAGATTGGCCTCTCTGAGAGCCAGCTGTCCCCTCTGCCACCCCTCTGTCCCAGGCCCCCTCCGATCAGCAGGGATCTCTGAACAGCAGACACCACTGGACACATTCCAAACTGAGCTTGAGGGGTGTGTGTTTGACCCACAGAGCCTCACCTTAGGCTCTGACCCACTACCCTCTTCTCCGTCCCATACTCCACTGACCAAATGCACTGGAGCATGATCCCAAGCAGCTGTCCCTGGAGCGACAACCTTTCTGCTCTAATAAGAACTCCATACCCCCCAAATGTACATACTGAATGATGGCCTCTCAAGGCTCTTTTTCGTCTGAAATGTTTTCTCGTTTGAAATAGTTTTGACAGTGCAATAAGTTTTGTTTTTTTGCCTTTGTTTAACCCTAACGTTTACTCAAGTCTATGTACTCCATCATTACATTTTTAAGAGATAGGATGATGTGATGATTCTCAATAACCTACACAGCATCACGTTGTTACAATGTAGCCCGGTTTTTAGCTAACTAATAGTCGTCAGTGCCTTGTGCAATAATGAACCAATATTTAGTTTTCATATTTATATTTAAATGTCTGGTCAAAGGCATTAAATTATTGACGTCCAACCTAGTATTTACAACAGCAACATGACTTGAGGACTAAGCTATATTTATCACTGGGAACAATTTGACAAAGAAGTGTTTAGAGTTCCTGCGTCTGTTAAATGTTCCTGTGCGACACGTGCTCTCTATAAGCAAATTTGCACTGCCACATACAGTGGGGAAAAAAAGTATTTAGTCAGCCACCAATTGTGCAAGTTCTCCCACTTAAAAAGATGAGAGAGGCCTGTAATTTTCATCATAGGTACACGTCAACTATGACAGACAAAATGAGAGAATCAATTCCAGAAAATCACATTGTAGGATTTTTAATGAATTTATTTGCAAATTATGGTAGAAAATAAGTATTTGGTCAATAACAAAAGTTTCTCAATACTTTGTTATATACCCTTTGTTGGCAATGACACAGGTCAAACGTTTTCTGTAAGTCTTCACAAGGTTTTCACACACTGTTGCTGGTATTTTGGCCCATTCCTCCATGCAGATCTCCTCTAGAGCAGTGATGTTTTGGGGCTGTCGCTGGGCAACACGGACTTTCAACTCCCTCCAAAGATTTTCTATGGGGTTGAGATCTGGAGACTGGCTAGGCCACTCCAGGACCTTGAAATGCTTCTTACGAAGCCACTCCTTCGTTGCCCGGGCGGTGTGTTTGGGATCATTGTCATGCTGAAAGACCCAGCCACGTTTCATCTTCAATGCCCTTGCTGATGGAAGGAGGTTTTCACTCAATCTCACGATACATGCTTTCCTTTACACGGATCAGTCGTCCTGGTCCCTTTGCAGAAAAACAGCCCCAAAGCATGATGTTTCCACCCCATGCTTCACAGTAGGTATGGTGTTCTTTGGATGCAACTCAGCATTCTTTGTCCTCCAAACACGACGAGTTGAGTTTTTACCAAAAAGTTATATTTTGGTTTCATCTGACCATATGACATTCTCCCAATCCTCTTCTGGATCATCCAAATGCACTCTAGCAAACTTCAGACGGGCCTGGACATGTTCTGGCTTAAGCAGGGGGACACGTCTGGCACTGCAGGATTTGAGTCCCTGGCGGCGTAGTGTGTTACTGATGGTAGGCTTTGTTACTTTGGTCCCAGCTCTCTGCAGGTCATTCACTAGGTCCCCCCGTGTGGTTCTGTGATTTTTGCTCACCGTTCTTGTGATCATTTTGACCCCCGGGGTGAGATCTTGCGTGGAGCCCCAGATCGAGGGAGATTATCAGTGGTCTTGTATGTCTTCCATTTCCTAATAATTGCTCCCACAGTTGATTTCTTCAAACCAAGCTGCTTACCTATTGCAGATTCAGTCTTCCCAGCCTGGTGCAGGTCTACAATTTTGTTTCTGGTGTCCTTTGACAGCTCTTTGGTCTTGGCCATAGTGGAGTTTGGAGTGTGACTGTTTGAGGTTGTGGACAGGTGTCTTTTATACTGATAACAAGTTCAAACAGGTGCCATTAATACAGGTAACGAGTGGAGGACAGAGGATCCTCTTAAAGAAGAAGTTACAGGTCTGTGAGAGCCAGAAATCTTGCTTGTTTGTAGGTGACCAAATACTTATTTTCCACCATAATTTGCAAATAAATTCATAAAAAATCCTACAATGTGATTTTCTGGATTTGTTTCCCTCAATTTGTCTGTCATAGTTGACGTGTACCTATGACAAATTACAGGCCTCTCTCATCTTTTTAAGTGGGAGAACTTGCACAATTGGTGGCTGACTAAATACTTTTTTCCCCCAATGTATCTGTTTAGAAAAGGGGAAATGTATACAGTCTAAACAAAGGGAAGGAGAGAATAGTTATGGCTGCGTATTTGATGACGTGTGGAGGGAGCACAGCCCTCTAGCCCTCAGTCCCTCTCTAGGGTTATCCATCTCCTTTGAGTGGCGATGACAGCACACGTCCAAACAGTCAATTGTTTTCTCCTCACAATTCCCCCGTTTTGGGCTCTGAGATCTACTGGGAAATGTGTGTTGGGTTATTAGGACTTCCCAACCCCCCAGTTTTCCTTTTTCTATGTTGCTAAGCCGTGCCCAAGTACTACTAGGCCTAGATCTACATTTACATTTACATTTTAGTCATTTAGCAGACGCTCTTATCCAGAGCGACTTACAGGCGCATTTAGGGTTAAGTGCCTTGCTTAAGGGCACATCGACAGATTTTTCACCTAGTCGGCCCGGGGATTAGAACCAGCGACCTTTCGGTTACTGGCACAACGCTCTTACCCACTAAGCTACCTGCCACCCTTATCTAGTACCAGTATTTTGGCTTCCCCTAGGGGTCTAGGGTAGGTTTTGAGTAGGGTTGCAAATTTCGGTCAGTTTTGCTGCCGACTAACCGGTCAACAAACTGTAAAAATTGAAACTGACAATTTTCATTTAGCGCATAATGAAAACATGCAACAATAGCAAGCCTGTCTCATAGACATCGAGCTGGATGTGCAAAAGGGTTTAAGGTCTTAGAATCAACAGATAAAAGATCAGATTGTTCTATTTTTTACCTGGACGTTTAGAATAATTTGATAAATCGGTGGATGTAAGAGGCTCGATATTAGGCCGTTGTCAACAGCATGATCTGACTGTGTTTTGCTGTTGATCCTCATGACTGGTTACCCTGGGGATTTTTTAAATTTATTTTTATACATAATTCGTCTTATACAAGGCAGACTCATTTTTCACCAATGCATCAAAGAAAACATCACAAGACTCGCAACAGTGATCCAGAAGCCAAGGGAGGGCCTGTCCTAGTTACCAATATCATACAGAATTAGCGGAAGAATTTACAGTGACCTACCATTTTAGAGACAACACTTGAAGGCGCATGATATGATTGAGGTTACTGAAAGAAGGAAAAACTAAAAGACGGAAAGCATGGCATGATTGTTCTGACCCGATAGAACTGTGTGAATAGAGTAAATATGTTTGTGGAGGGCTGTCCTCCAGCATATATTAATGTATTCTATTTTTACCTTGGACGGAATCAAAACTAGGCAAAGTCGAAGCACTCGGGCCTTACCCTGGAGAACTGTCTGGAACACCGCCACAGCAGACCACAGAGGAGGGGGTGTCTGGGTAAACTGAGTAGGTATGAACAGAGCTCAGTTCTTGTGCTGAGAGACACTGAGTGCCTTGTGCAGTGGGGAGATGTGGGCACCAGTTATTCTGGTGTTTGTCTAAGAGCGAGACAGAACATGGTTTGGTTTGCCCGCCAACCCACACAGAACACCAGACTTGTTAATAATGTGTGAAAGTGCTGGTGAGAATTGGGCATTGGTAGGATGATGAGGCTACTGGTGAAAAACATGGCTAGATTCTGGCAGGAAGACTGTTATTGTCAACCTATTAGGATTAGTTTCGCTTTACATTTGCATCATTTAGCAGACGCTCTTATCCAGAGCGACTTACAAATTGGACATTTTGTGACAATGTCCTCCCATGTTGGCTGTGCCAGTATATCTCCAGAATCAAAGGTGTCTAGCTAGGCAGCTACAGATGAGCAGAGCAGAAGTTAATCACATGGATTTTCCAAGGTTTCCATGATATAAAGCTGTCCAGCTATACCCACAGTAACACCTCCAGAGACTTATCAAACTGAAGAGGGCTCACGGAGGGGAGGGATTGAATGAATGAGGTGGGACCTGTCAGGGTTTGAGTCTGTGGTAAAACTCTTTTTAATTTGATCCATTTGAAACCACTTTGAGACTGAGCTGTCCAGGAAAAGCTGGGTCATGTTTTCATAGGCATTATCCCCATCTGGAGCATGAGCTCACAACTATTATCTCCTATTGTGGCCTGTGGCTAAACAGCACCGCGTGACGCACGCGAGGAGTCCGTTTGATACAAAAACTACACAACCATCCAACGCCCGTCCACTATCCGAGGAGGAGGATTTAGAGGTCTCAAGCCTGGCATCTCACCAGTATGCTGTTGTTCTGACTTAAGTGGCGTGCCTTTTTTTCAGGTGGCGCAGACTGTTCAGGGCAATGGGGTTTTCTCTCTGGCGTTCCTTGGAGAGTGGCCAATCTGGAGTGAGTTTACTGAGGATGGTTCCACTCGGCCTTTGTTGTAGAGGAAAGCTGTGGGGGTTGGGAAGGAAACGTGACTCACTCTCCTTTTGAAAGGAGACAGACTGGCAGGCCTTTTAGGAAACCAGACTGGAAGTCCAGTCTGAGTTCTCCCAATGTGAAGTGCGTGTGAGAAAGACGGCGAGGTCGTGTGGGAGTGTGTGTATAACAGCTTTGTGAGGGTGTGTGTAGGAAAGGCCTTTTTGATGGTGCCTCAGGGGCAGGAGCTTAGAAGACAGTCTTGTTTGAAGGAGGGCCATAAAAAGCCAGCAGGAGAGGAAGGTTGTCCCCAAACAGAGTTGGAGAGCATTTCCTGACCGCAGTGGGACAGTGGACATCCCTTCCGCCCCTCCCCCCTTTCCACTGAGTGACCCCTATCCCATCTAATGCTTCACACTCTGCTGATCAGCCAGACCACATTGCCTGCCCTGCCCTACTGACAAGCCTCTCAATGTCACAGCAACTTCATGTTAGCAGCCTCTTCAGAGAAATTGCTTAGCCAAGGCCCTTGCGAATATTTTTCCTTGGTCCTTTTTCAGCTATGATATTATACACTCCTATGGGTCTGCGTAATCCAGGTTGATGGTTCATTACACTCCTACAGATTGATTTGGACAGATGGGATGGCGTCACCTGGAACGTCGTTGATGTATTTGACATGGGACTGGTTTTATGCTGACGAATCCTCTGTGGGCTGAATATCTCAGGTCAAACTGAAAGCCGTTGGTGGAGTGCCCTGCCTTGTACCTCTTCTCTCCCCGTCTTTCATTAGGAAATTAAATGAATGGTTGCTGTATTCCACGGAAGGCTCTTATTTCACTATTGGGGTCATATAAAAAAGAAACATTTCTCAAAACCCAGAAGTTTCAATTTATTCGGTTTGATTATAACTGCTTCATAAAACACAGCAAACACAGGCTAGTTGCAGGACTTTTTTATTTTACCTTTATTTAACTAGGCAAGTCGGTTAAGAACAAATTCTTATTTACAATGACGGCCTACACCAGCCAAACCCGGACGACGCCGCCCTATGGGACTCCCAATCACGGCCGGTTGCGATACATCCTGGAATCGAACCAGGGGGTCTGTAGTGGTGCAGTGGTCTAAGGCACTGCATCGCAGTGCTAGCTGTGCCACTAGAGATCCTGGTTCGAATCCAGGCTCTGTCGTAGCCGGCCGCGACCGGGAGGCCCATGGGGCGGCGCACAATTGGCCCAGCGTCGTCCAGGGTATGGGAGGGAATGGCCGGCAGGGATGTAGCTCAATTGGTAGAGCATGGTGTTTGCAACGCCAGGGTTGTCGGTTCGATTCCCACGGGGGTCCAGTATGAAAAAAAATAAAAATAATAATGACGTATGCATTCACTAACTGTAAGTCGCTCTGGATAAGAGCATCTGCTAAATGACTAAAATGTAAATGTAATGTAGTGACGCCTCAAGCACTGAGATGCAGTGCCTTAGACCGCTGCGCCACTCGGTCCGTGCAATGTGGAACGAGTAAGTTGTTCCTATCAGGAGAAGTAGGGGTGACTATGATGGTGAAGTTGCATCAGACTGTTGCCACTGGCCTATATTCAGCATGATCTAGATTTGCACACAGCAGGAGCCTCCACAGCCCCTCTAATCTGATGCTGGCGTAACTCCTTTTTTAGCTTGCAACTGTGGTTGCATTTCCTCCGTACGAAGCTGTGCTGTGCATATTTACGATAAGCCGATCGAGCCAGATTGATAATCCGGTGTGCCACACCCACACATGCATTGCAAATAAAATATTAGTAATAGGAAGTGGACTTAATAGGTGACATGTCCACTTGGGAGAAAGCTGGTGGTGGGTTGTTTTTCAGTTTTAAAAAGGGATTTGACAGGTTTAAACCAGCTGTGCAGAGTGCCAGGTGTTGCAGATTTCCACTTGCCCGGTGTTCTCTTGCGCAAAGTTGAAAATATGACATTGCTGGTACCCCACTGTATAATCACTTTAATTGAGATGAAAGTGCAATTATCAATGGAAACCGGTTTGAATTTACACCCACCCAGCTGTAGTGTGTGTTGTATGTGTGTGTGCCATTCGTGTAGCAGTAGTGTGCTTGTTTTGACAATGGCTAGGCCCAGAATAGGAAGAGGGGCAAGGCGTTTCACTACAGTAGCTCAGATATACAGGAAACGTCCATGTTCCTCCTCTCTACCACCTGACTCGGGATCCACCCATCAAAGCTTCTGCTTTAAAGTGACTCAGTGGCCACTTGCAGTCTCGTAGTTCTGTTTCCATGTAACTCGTGTCCTTTCGAGGATGTCAAACAGTCAGGTCACTGGATAAGTTCTAGTCATTGCTCAATGTCTATGTTCCCTTGAGACACAATTACATTGCCTCAGTCAAATCTCTTCCTTTAATTCCTTCAAATATCACACTTCTCCTTATTCATCCCCTGGCCATATATTCTGTATCTTCAGTTATGCTTACTGCTTCATATCTAAAGTCATCATACCCAGCTGAATTCTGCTCGCATGTTGTATTTTCTACATGGTATTGATTAGACTTCTCTCATTAGCCAAATGAATCAGACATATTGTACATCTGGATGAAAACAAGGTCAGAGAGGCTCTCTCCCTTACTCCCTCCCTCTTACCCTTGAGGCAGTGTCTCACATCTGTAACGCCGCCCTAGTCAGACACCAATTATCTCTGGTGATGACTGAAAATGGAACCAGAAAAACCCTGCATAAAATCTGTCTGCTGAGCAGACATGGATCCATGAAATTATCGACAGAGACGAGCACGCAACAGCAATCATACTGCCCCGCTCATAATGGATGTGTAACTTTTTTGTATTTAGTTTTATTACCGACGAGAATCTATGAAAAAGAAAGGAACTGTCTGAGGAAAAACGACGGTTGGAGCTACAGGCTTGCCTACCTCCCCCTTCTGTCGCAGCCCAGCCTTGCACGTCTTGTAGTTCACTGCTGTGAATGACCACATTATGAATGGGCCCGGACTTGGAAAATGTGCCCTGTGGTTGTGAAGTATTGGTTAGGCCAGGCGAATGAATTGCCACATTGAATACTGCCTCAAATGCTCTCTCTATGCCTTCGGCGACATGACGAAGGAAACTGGAAGGAAATTAAATAGCTTGAAACTTTTTCTTTCCTCAAAAATATTATTACTTGAGAACATACACTGTTCATTTGGCCCCTTTCACAATTCATATATCTAAGTGGGTGAGTTGGTGCTTAACAGCCAGGAAATGTTGTTCTTCTGAGTCATGTCCTGAAGAAATAGGCCGCATGCACTCGATCAAGTGACCATCTCCTTTTTCTTGTTTCCCTCTTTTTTAAAAAAGCTCTCTACATAAAATGACTGACACTTTTAGTGATTTCAAATGGCACCTTTGACCTAGACAAAAACAACAGTAAAAGAACAAATGCATAATTTTGCATCTTATCTCTCTGTGGAAAAGGCTTTGTTTTTACCCGTTTTTAGTTCTCGGTCTCCCGGTCTCGCTACATCTCACTACCTGCTCCATCCATCTTTTTCTCTCCGCTTTCTAAGGTGTGCACCGTGATGTCCGGTAATCTGCATTCAGCTAGCATCCTGCTGTTCTCTCACACGTCTGACATGAGGTAGAAGATGGAAGCTCTGGGAGCGTTCCAAATGGCACCATATTCCCTATAGAGTGCACCACTAGACCAGGGTGGTATATCGTTTTTTTACTGTATACTGGTATTCATCCACAGATTTTTACTTTACCTTCTATAACAGTATTTTAATGTTTGGTTTGTTAAATACCATAATTGAGTAATGAAAGTCCAAAATGTATGGCAATCGTCCGTTTTTAGCGCCAGTACGAGACTGCTAACAGCGGAAAACTACCTAGCACAGTCAAAGACACTTTGGCACAGATTTGGAAGCAGGAGAAAAGCCACTATAAATCAGAACACTAAGAAGAACTACCGTTGAATCCGTTGACAATACATTGCCACAGAGGAGAATAATTATTTGGATAAAGGAAAAGTGACTTTTTGAAGAAATAGAGGCATACAAAGACAAAAGAAATGTGGAACAGTGTGTAAGTGATAACAAATTAGTGCATAACATGAAGACAATTATGAAAATTAAGTAATACAAGTAAATGCTGGAATTGAAGAAAAAACATTTGCAGTTCGAGTTTGATTCCTATGAAAAGTTATAGAAATAGGACTTTTTCACTGTCTGTGTTTTCCTCCTATTACCCATCCATATCAGCCCAGTCCACCATCCCTGCCACTGTTAATACCTCAGGGACGATAGAGCGAAATTATAAATGGATGACTTGTTGTATCACGTCAAGCACAAAAGTGGATAACATCCACTGTTCATTTTTGTCTGTATGACTCACATGTTAATGGTTCAAAAACTGATTTACATAATTGTTTAAGACCACATAAAAGGCTGTTTTTATATAACTACTTTAAAGTACCAGCATTGAGAGCTTCCCAAAAGAGGATTCAACATAAATGACCTGGGGATTATTTTGTTTCACTTATGCAAAATAATTTTTTGTAACATATTTGCATTTACCTTATTTAACCGACTGCTACTTTCCAGCGTGTTAGGCCAGTGTTTCCCAACTCCAGTCCTCGAGTACCCCAACAGTACACATTTTTATTGTAGCCCTGGACAAACACACCTGATTCAACAAAAATGTGTGCTGTTGGGGGTACTCGAGGACTGGAGTTGGGAAACACTGCGTTAGGCTATATGGGAATGTTTTTAACTGCTGTTATACATTTACATTTAATCACTATGTAGGCTACATTTGTCAGAAAACCAGAGTCATGTCCTGAAAGTAATTAATGCCCTATAGAGAGGCTTAAAGGGATACTTTGGGATTTTTGCAATGAAGCCCTTTATCTATTTCCCCAGAGTCAGATGGACTCTTGTATACCATGTTTGTCTCTGCATCCAGTATGAGGGAAGTTGGAGGTAGTTTTGCAAGCCAATGCTAACTAGCATTAGCGCAATGCCTGGAAGTCTATGCTATCTACTAGCATACTAGTTAGTCATTGCGCTAACACTAGTTAGCAAATTACTTCAAACTGCACGCAGACGTAAAAATAATATCCACAAGTTCATTTGACTCTGGGGAAGTAGATAAAGGGCTCCATTGCCAAAATCCTGAAGTATCCCGTTAAGAAATGTCAGCGCTATTGGTTTTGACTCATAGAATATGCAGCTGGGAGTAAATGAAGAATGATATAGAATCTGGCCCATGCCTTCCTATTTGATCACAGTTCACACTGACTGGAACAAGAGGTCCCTCCCTCAACTTGCCTGGCAGATCTGAATAGAATATGATTGATGTCATTTGTATAATTGCAGGACTGATAAGTGGTATTGTTTAACTATTTGCGGCTCAGTAACTGCATTAACCAGTTTAAAAGACAGTCCAATGTAGCTTTAAATACTGATTGACGTTACTTAAACCTTTAACTTTAACATTTGAAAAGTGTCCCGTTGCTTTTGCAGTATACAGTGCATTCGGAAAGTAGTCAGACCCCTTCCCCCTTTCCAAATTTTGTTTACGTTACAGCCTTATTCTAAAATTGATTAAATCAAAGTCTTTCCTCATCAATCTACACACAATACCCAATAATGACAAAGCGAAAACAGGTTTGTAGAAATGTTTGCACATTTATTAACAATGAAGAACAGATACCTTATTTAAATAAGTATTCAGACCCTTTGCTATGAGACTCGAAATTGAGCTCAGGTGCATCCTGTTTCCATTGATCATCCTTGAGATGTTTCTACAACTTAATTGGAGTTCACCTGTGGTTAATTCAATTGATTGGACATGATTTGGAAAGGCACACACCTGTCTATATAAGGTCCCACAGTTGACAGTGCATGTCAGAGCAAAAACCAAGCCATGAGGTGGAAGGAATTGTCCGTAGAGCTCAGAGAAAGGATTGTGTCGATGCACAGATCTGGGGAAGGGTACCAAAAAATGTCTGCAGCATTGAAGGTCCCCAAGAACACAGTGGCCTCCATTATTCTTAAATGGAAGAAGTTTGGAACCACCAAGACTCATCCTAGAGTTGGCCGCCCTAAAGTGAAGCATGATGGTGGCAGCATCATGCTGTGGGGATGTTTTTCAGCAGCAGGGACTGGGAGACTAGACAGGATCGAGGCCAAGATGAACGGCGCAAAGTACAGAGATCCTTGATGAAAACCTGCTCCGGAGTGCTGGGGCAAATGTTCACCTTCCAACAGGACAACGACCCTAAGCACACAGCTAAGACAATGCAGGAGTAGCTTCGGGACAAGTCTCTCTGTCCTTGAGTGGCCCAGCCAGAGCCCGGACTTGAACCCGATCGAACATCTCCGGAGAGACCTGAAATGTATACATTTGCAAAAATGTCTAAAAACCTGTTTTTGCTTTGTCATTATGGGGTATTGTGTGTAGATTTGATGAGGGGAAAATATGTATATTTTAATCCATTTTAGATTAAGGCTGTAACGTAACAAAATGTGGAAAAAGTCAAGGGGTCTGAATACTTTCCGAATGCACTGTGTTTATCCTCCACCACCACTCTAAAAGTAGACACAAGACCTGACATGTCTTGGCTGTGCTGCAGGAGCCGTTCCCATGTTGTTGCTTAGCGTGACTCAGGTGTGTGAGTGGTGTAGCCCAGTGAATCCCAAAATGTGGGGCTGGCAGGGGGGCCTATCCTCATGCCACCTGCTCTAAGCGCAGAGCTACACCCATCCTGCCTCAGGTAATTTTGACATCGGTTGGATGAAGTGCCTAGCTTCCCCCTAATAACAAGACGTGGCCATCCACCTCACTGCCCAGGTCTTGTGCTAGGACATGTGCAACCTTAAAGAAGGGATGGGTGTTTTTCCTCTCTTTCTCCATCTCTCCTCTCGTTGACTACACACTCTTTTCATCACCTGTGGCCATGTTGCAGATAAGCATGACTTTACCGACCTGTTCCGTCCTGCACTGTTCTCCTGCCCCAACAGTTTTAGACACACCCAAACCATGGCCTCCCCTATTCCAGCGCCAAACCTTTATGGTCTCCACTCGACTCCTCCCCCTCTTGGAACAGGGGGCCGGTTCCCATTTTACTCACCCTGTTGTGTTGTGGGGCTATTGTAAGAAAAACCGCCCGTTAGCAAGCTCTGTATCCCATACTTTGTTTTTCCATCTGTTGTGCAGACACAGTCGCATTACTTTGAGATCGGTAATGAACATCGCTAATTAGTTGAGTTGTCACTTTAAATGCTTTCATGTAAATTCTGGAGGACATTACTTGAAAATGTGCTCATTCCTTTCCCACCACAGCCCAAAAGAAGTGTGTTGTTGACTTGGTGTTTGTGCCGTAGTGTCTTTGTCGGCCAACTTGCACTACAGAAGAGTAAGTATGCCACATGATACCCAGCCGAATAGATTATGACAGCATTCTCCCCCTGGAGCTCATCAGAGACATAGGAATGTTTGAAAGGCTTTTCAAACAAGGCTGTAGGGAGGAAAGGAACAAACAGACAAAGTAACAGGGGGGGGAAATGTGTTGGAGTGTAAGGATGTGAATCATCCGTGTAAACGAAAGAAACCTGATGATTTAAGAATTCCAAGGTCCACATTTGACACAAGTCATGCATTGAGTATCTGCATTATTAAAATGAAAATGTTGAGTTAAAGAAGGCTGATGGTATAAGGAGAACAGATTGTGTTGTATGGTACCATCTGTCTCTGTCTGTCCTCACACTCTACAGGCCTATACACCACTACACCAGAACTAAACTAGAGGAAGAACGACAAACATTAAATACTGGAAATGTCTGATCGCATAAGCCGTGTGCAATGATACGCTGACTGATATTACTGGCACTGTAGTACCGCACTCCTATTTTACAGTGTGTTCTGAACCTTCTGATGAGTCAGCTACCTAGTGTTCAGTGCGCAATTCACTCCCTACCCACCAGTCTAGCCTCTGCTCATCCTCAAACTTTAAACCCAAACCTGGTGTATTCAGCCATTAGGGTATTTTTAGGTGTCAAATGCAAATGTTTGTTTCTCAGTGGGTAATTTGCCTTTTCGAGGACTGAGCGCTCCCAGACTTTGGGTGATGTGTAGAGCTGGGTGATATGGACAAAAATCCATATCATAAATTGACAGCATTTTCACGATAACGATAAAGGTTAATGCTAAGTTTATAATATTAATGTACACCTCCAGTGTTTCCCCTATAGTCATTTAGCATTGGCGGGCCACTGCTGCTAAATCATGGCTGCCACTCCAAAAAATTTGATAAATGTTTTGTTTTATTTAATAGAACATTTTCGGCATGGTAAAACCATTTCAGTGTAAACTTAAACGACTAAAACCAGATATAAAGTCTGTAGAAAAGATAATGGAGCTATATATTTTTAAATAAGATCATCTTTAAGAACTAACAACCACCATAATGATAACTAGACAGTCAGGGAGAATCTAAAATTCCAAAGTTGTCATGGCCATTTGATTTTGTTATAATGTAGTCACTCAGATAGTGTAAGAACACGGCATAAGACGTGTGTAGAATTGCAAGAAATTAGCTTTAAAACTGCACATTTTCTCTTAGCCCCATGACAAAATGTCTAGAATTGCAGGAAACTAGCTTTTAAACTGTACAATTTTCCCTCCGCCCCATGGCAAAATGTGTAGAATTGCTGGAAATTAGCTTTGAAACAGCACATTTTTGTCTTTGCTACCAAATCCTAGGCTGGTGCCACCAACTGAAATACTTAGTGGCACCAGTGCCACCAGGGGAAATGTTAGTCTTGTCCTAGAGAGATTTACATGGTTATCAAAACCTCATGCCAGGGTAAGCCTACATGAAACACAGCCCTTATTTGAAGTGTTTCTAAAATCCCCTATGGGAAAAATGTATGGTGAAAAAAAACGATTGGAACCATTTCCCTGTTTGACCGCTAGGTTTTATGGGTATGATTCATACTGTGGTACTCTATATGGACAAGTTTTTATGTTTTAGTGGACAAAGATGAGAAGAACGTTGGCGCAGCCAAATGCATGCTACTGTGCAACTCGCTTTTCAGGTAGGATGCAATTTTGGAACTTTAATTTAAAAGAAATTGTTTTTATAATAATTAGTTGTATTATTATTGTATATCATTGTTATTATTGTAGGCATATTTATTAATCTGATCCAGTTCTTTAAATATGCAAATCGTTAAAAAAAAGTTGGACAAAGAGAATAGGCCTATAGATTTAAGATGTCAAAATGGACAAGTAAAAAAAAATCACAATATCCAACAATTACATCCAATCAAAATTGAATCAGAGGCCAACATTGGAATAATATTAAAATCTATTTTTTATATACATAGTGCCTTCAGAAAGTTTTCACACCCCTTGACTTTTTCCCAATTTTGTTGTTACTGCCTGAATTTAAAATAGATTAAAAAATAGTTTTTTTGTCACTACACACAATACCCCATAATATCAAAGTGAAATTGTTGTTTTTTACAAAAAAAAATGAAAAGCTGAAATGTCTTGAGTCTAAGTATTCAACCCCTTTCTTATGGCAAGCCTAAATAAGTTCAGGAGTAAAACATTGCTTAACAAGTCACATAATAAGTTGCATGGACTCACTCTGTGTGCAAAAATAGTGTTCTAACATGATATTTCAATGACTACCTCATCTCTATACCCCACACATACAATTATCTGTAAGGTCCCTCAGTCGAGCAGTGAATTTCAAACACAGATTCAACCAGAAAGACCAGGGAGGTTTTCCAATGCCTCGCAAAGAAGGGCACCTATTGGTAGATGGGTAAAATAAAATAAAAAAAGCTGACATTGAATATCCCTTTGAGCGTGGTGACGTTATTAATTACACGTTGGATGGTGTATCAATAAACCGTCACTACAAAGATTCAGGCGTCCTTCCTAACTCAGTCATTTTAAAAAGAATAATGTGCAAATATTGTGCAATCCAGGTGTGCAAAGCTCTTAGACTTACCCAGAAAGACTCACAGCTGTAATCGCTGCCAAAGATGATTCTAACATGTATTGACTCAGGGGATTGAATACTTATGTAATCAAGATGGATATATTAGTGTTTTATTTTCCATATTTTATTTACTTTTTTTTTTTTTTTTACAAATGTTAGTATTTTTCTTCCACTTTGACATTACAGTGTATTTTGTGTAGATCGTTGACATTTTAATCCCACTTTGTAATACAACAAAATGTGGAAAAAGTAAAGTGGTATAAATACTTTATGAAGGCACTGTAAATAGAAAAAGCCAACATGTCAAAGTGTAGGTGATATGCATATTAGTTATAGTAGTGGTCATCAACCTTTTCTGAGTAAAGATCACTTTCTGAGTCAAAATGCAAACCGAGATCTACCGCTCAGATTTTTTTTTTTAACATGACTTAAACGTAAGCCTATGCAACATTAACCAATTAAAAAGTTCTGTAGCAATGAGGTTTGTGCTGTAGGCTATAGGCCCAGTACATTATCACTGCATATTGGCTATGCTTGAATTGCCCTGCCAATGTTCTTCTCAGACATTTTGGAATTATATTTAAAAAATGTAGGTATATGATCACACAGGTAATATATCCTTTGTTGTTTTACTTGTTAGACACAGTTGAGTGAGCATAATTATTAGTTTTTTTTTTTTTTTTCTGGACTCATGGCCTGCATCTGATGGTCACTCTAAGGGATGGGAGGGAGCAGCGGTAAGGCTGCCTCTCACCCAACTCACCGTCCCTCCCCTTTCCCTCCCTCCACTGAGAAAAGGGGACACAGTCTTCCAGCTGACGGTGAAAGTTAAGTCGCACTGCATTATTTCTGCCTCATGCACCAATTCGTGTTGTTACTCATATGACCAGAAAAAGTGAAACACTTTGTAGTGTGAGTGTCAGTAGGGAGCATTTTATGGCTTTTAAAGGGTTTGAACAAAGTGTTGACAGGGCTGAATAACAACTTAAGCATGAACTTACTAAAAAAAAACAGCAGCTCTTTGCTGTACTCGTCTCTCTAGTCATGGTAAAAAAAAAAAAAGATCTCACATTATCAACTTTGCTGTGCGGTCGAGGCTTCCTTTAACAGTCTATGGCGCGAGGAAACTGTGCAGACACGGTTATCTGAGTCAACTGATTGGCCAGCAGTAGGCCTATAAGTGCACTTGGTTTGCTCTCTGGGCCTGCCGGGTAGTTCTACCTTCAGACTCATGAAATGGTTCAAAATGGGAACACTTTGCCTTCCAGGCGCTAGGACTTCTACTTCCAATAGTGCGAAACTAATAAAAATTATAGGAACGCAAGGCTTTATCAAAGACAGTTCAGTATGAAGATAAGCTAAAACTGCTTCTCCAATATAAATCCCTGATCACACCTGTAGGCGATGTTGGCTAGCTAAACTCATGCACATAAACACGTCATCAGCAATGTTCCCTCCAAGCTGCGTGTGTGCGCAGTAGCCCCGAGACTGCCGCGCAGAAATATCAGCCCACAGAGTGAAGCACGATATTGAACTTCACTCAACTTTCTAGAGCAGTGGTCGCCAACTGGTCGATCGCGATCGACTGGTCGATCTCCAAGGCATTCCTAGTCGTTCGCCAAACATTTCTGTAAACAACCTAACGATAAAGCTTTGTGTTCCTACTTTATTTTTATTTTTCTCGGGCTGTTGCCAGTAGGTGCACCTGATTCAGCTGCCCTGTGTGTCGGGTAGTCGAACTGTTGCCATTTTTAACCATTATGTGTCTGAAGGCACATACTCTGCCTCCCGGCGGGCCAAGAGAAGAAAATCAAGTGCACTATAGGCCTACCACTGGCCAATCGGATGGCTCAGATGACCGTGTCTGCAGTAACGCATAAAAGAAAGCTACAGAAAAGTTGATTCTGTGAGATTTCAAAACATTTAAAACATGACTAGAGAGAGACTGTCAACAAATACAGCAAAGAGATGTTATTTTTGTGAGTGAGTTCATATTTAAGTTATTACTTAGCACTGTCAACACTTTGTATTCAACACTTTTATAAGCCTTAAAATGTGCATTCTTCCTATTTCCACTCAGCGCTACAACAAGCACTGCAGCAGTAATGAATGAGTAGAAACATGTATCTATAGGCTTGCGTTGTTATTATTAGCGGCTTGGGTCTTTTTTAATCACTTTCTCTGTTCATAGGAGTAACAACATTAATTTGTACATGAATAATGCGGTGCGACTCGAGTTTCGCCATCAGCTGGAAGACGAAGTCCTGCTTTGGTCAGTGTCAGTGGAGGAAAGGGAGAGAGGATGGATGTTGAGAGGTGGACCCTCAGTCTGCTGCTCTCTCCCGCCGCTGAGACTGACCATCTAATACAGGCACCATCAGCCCAGTAAAATAAAAAGCAAATGATTGATGTTCACAAGTAATACAACAACAGATCTATTACCGGTGTGATCATATAGCCTACCTCAAATTTTGAGCTTAATGTTTTTTTAAATGGCCCGAACAACATTGCGTTGGCATGGCAATTCAAGCAAAGCCAATATGCGTTGGTAATGTATTGGGCCTATAGCTTACTGAACAAACCTCATTGCTACAGTACTGTTTTTAATTGGTTAATGTTGCATAGGCTTACGTTTTTTAAGTCATGTTAAAAAAAATCTGAGCAGTAGATCTCGGCTTGCATTTTGACTCAAAGTGATCTTGACTCAGAAAAGGTTGGTGACCACCGTTCTAGAGTTTTCCCTGTTAACACTATCAACGTTTCCCTTTACTGTGGCAATTGTGACATGCAATATTAGCCACTTTTAATGCAACATAACAAAACAAACTTTGTAACAGATTTTGTTGTAGGCAGAACGTAGGAGTAGAATTCCATTGCATTGACACGCACTACTCAGCCTGTACTCTACACAGACCGGTGCGGCATAAACAATCAGAGCTGCAGTAGGCCTATATGCAAATAGACCATTGCCATATATGGATCTTTGCTTTTTACTTTGAACTGGACTGTGTTTACAGCATTAGCAGTCGAGTAGATGCACTTCTTTTGAGATCAAAGTGAGAGCTGTTTGTAGCCACGTGTGCACATTTTGTTCATATCCTTTGCTAGTTAGTAAGTTATTGGCCCAGTTATAGGTCATTTGTAGTCAGCAATAGGGGGGTGATTGCTTCCTACAAGAACACAAAACGTATACATTTCAAGACCTCTTTTGAAAAGCGAGTCAGGTAAAGAGCTTTTTTTTTGTCTTTAAAGGGGAAGTGTTGTATTTTGAAACAGGCTTGAATAGTAGGCAGTGGGTAGCATAATGTGTCTGATTCTCCGTAATAATGGGAATAATAATGCATTGTATTTTGTAAAGTGGTTTCTTGCATCAAACAACATTTTCAGTCACCTCCTTGTCTGAAAGACAAGTGGATAAACAGGTTAGTGTCAAGCCCTGCATGTTTGTTTTTTTTCATTCAAAAGTCTCATGGAATGTAGGCCTACATTGAATACCACACATTGGATGCTACTGTAGGCTGAATGATAGAACAGCTATTTCCATGTTAAAATGTTATGGGATGCATTTTCTCCATTGTTTGTGATGGTAGGCCTACATTATGATCAAATAGCTACAGTAGCCTACATGGCCACTGTTAAAATTATAACAAAAAGCAGGTACAGCCTCTGTTCACAATAAACGCGCGCTGGAAGTTGCACAGAATTTTCACAACGTTCAAGTTTGCGTTCAGCAGACCTGAAATTTGCTCAGTGGCCCAAAGAATTTGAGGAACGTTGGTCATCGGGTTTAACAGTTGTCTCACGCCGAACTGCGCATGTGCAGGCAGTCAATCAATCAAAGGCACTCCTTCGATATACATTTGTTTTTGACGAAGAAGAAAAAACGTGTCAGTTTGTCACTTTCATGAGGTTGGAGTAATAACATGTTCAAATACTTAATACATTGGCTCGAATCTAGTTTTTGCCTTTAGATTTCGAGAAAATTAACACCTAATAAATAATATTTCACTTCTCTCATTGACTTCTCAAACCCTGGCCTGGTCTGCTTCGCAAGCGTTCCCGGAAGTCTCGCAATGTTGCGTTTCTGGGATAGAAACTCTGTGGCTTTATCATTGGGGTTTTGTTTGGTGAAAGACTAGGAATGCCTTGGAGATCGACCAGTTTATCACGATCGACCGGTTGGTGACCACTGGGCTACATCCTCATGTCCAAACCGATGATGAGGCAGACGCCAGAAAATGTAGCCAAACCTTTAACAAATATAATGAAGGATAAATAACATTATTTTCTAAAGGCTTGATTTTGTCTACATACTCTCTCGCATGTCGCAAGGACAAACTATCAAAGACTACAAAAGCAAATCCAACTGTGCGGTGCCCACCAAAGCCTCCCTCTAATACGAGCTTAAGGAGACCACCATCGTCCCAGTGCCCAAGAAAAACAAGGTAACATGCCCAAATGACTATTGCCCCATTGGGCTCACCTCGGTCATGAAGTGCTTCGAGAGGCCGGTTGATGACCCACATCAAGGCCGGCACACTGGACCCATTCCAATTTGCTTACCACTCCAACAGTTCCACAGAAGATGTCATTTCCATCGCTATTCACACGGCTGTAACCCATCTGGACATGAGGAAAACCTATGTGAGAATGCTGTTCATTGACTACAGTTCAGCATTCAACAATATTGTTCCCTCCAAGCTCAACACCAAGCTCCGAGCCCTGGGTCTGGACACCACCCTCTGCAACTAGATCCTGGACTTCCTGACGGGCTGACAACAGGCTGTGAGGATTGGCAACAACTACCTCCTCCACGCTGACTCTTAACACAGGGTTCCCCCAGGGGTGTGTCCTCAGTCCTCTGCTGTACTCCCTGTTCACCCACGACTACGTGGCTTTGCACGACACCAACTCCATCAAGTTTGCAGACGAAACCACGGTTGTAGGGATGAGGTAAGTTAACTGGACCTGTGGTGTCATGACAACAACCTCTCCCTCAACGTCAGCAAAACAAAGGAGTTGATTGACTTCAGGAAGCAGAGGAGGGAACATGCCCAGATCCACATCAATGGGACTGCAGTAGGGAGAGTGACAAATGTTAAGTTACTCGGCGTCCACATCACCGAGGACTTGTGATGGACCAACAACACCACCACTCTTGTCAAGAGGGCGCAAAAGCGTCTCTACTTCCTAAGGCGTCTGAAGAATTTCGGCATGCCGCCCTGGGTCCTCTCCAAATACTACCGCTGCACCATAGAGAGCGTCCTGACCGATTGCATCACTCCCTGGTACGGGAATTGCGCCGGCCACGACCGCAAGGCCCTCCAGAGAATGGGATGAGGCATTATTAGGCCTATCTGTGTTTCCTTCTTATTCACCATCGGATGTAGGCAGTTTGAAATCCAGTGGCATCTGTGTAGTAGTGCTGAGCGATTAACCGAAATTTCATTTATTTTCCGCGGTTATTAAACGACTAATTTACTGTTGGTTCAATTACTTGAATTCTATTTAGTTCTGGTTTTTTGTGAGCTCAACATGCCGTTACTCTAGAGAGAAATCAAGTCAAGAACTATTGGACGCTGGGCTGAAGGGAATATTAGTTTTCATTAAGAAAATATTCAACCTAGTTCAGCAGAAACGTGGTAATTAACTACAATGACCATAATCTATTGATCCGGTTTTCGGCTCCGACAGAGATGGATACACACAGACTGCATGAGAGCGGAATGTACACCACACAATGACTATAGGGATAGAGAGAGTTTGTGAGGTAGCGCTACACGATTAGATAGTTGAAGTAGTTGGTAATAAGCAGTCTTGAAAGTATGCCTTATCTACTTTGAAGAACAAGTAAAATAATTTAGTCAGACAGCTCTGCAGAATACTTAGGCAGCTTCTAGCTAAAGAGGATTACTCTAAAGACATTACAGTATGGGGAGCACTGACATAAATTAAGTGTTTGTCTGGCAGGGTAGCTACTACTGCCTGAGCAGAGATGAGATGATGACTTTATGGAATGAAAAATAATAATGTAATCAAATAAAAACTAAGGAATATACACAACTGAAATATGTTATTATTTCGTAGTAATTCCTTCTTTTTCTATTGATGTCTACTATGGCTGTTGCGGTGACCGTATTACCGCCACACAGTAAAATTCCACGTGACCGCTGAGTCACGGTAATCTCTTCTTATGCACTCTGGATTTACGTTGGTAGTGCCCAACTAGCTAACGACCATCAGGTAGCTAGCTAATAGTCTGGTACTCAGGGCGGGAAAGCGGCCTCCATTCGCTATTCGAGTGCATACACGAGTGTATACGGATTACATATTTTTTCCCATGTTCCTGCCCATTTGATAATGAGCTATTCTAAATCAAAACAAATGTTATATATTAGTAAACACTACATTCAATTGAGAATAGTCTGAAGGGGGAAAATACAGTATGATCACTTACATTTTAGTCATTTAGCAGACGCTCTTATCCAGAGCGACTTACAGTTAGTGAGTGCATACATTTTCATACCGGCCCCCGTGGGAAACGAACCCACAACCCTAGCGTTGCAAGCGCCATGCTCAACCAACTGAGCTACAGGGGGCCTTGATGAGAGAACAGCGTGTGCAGCCTTAGGCAAGGAACAGAGCGCAAGCTTTTTTTAATGACTTTCTCAAATCATAAATAGCCTATAGTCGCATCATGCAGCCCATATGTTGTGATTTCTAAGACATTAAGGTTTGTATCATTGTCAACTAAAGTTGCCAAATAACTCTAAAGCCAGCATATGTTTCAAATGATCTCTTCCACGCTCAACATCTTCTGAATAACATTATCTTCTTTTTTTTTCTTTTTTTTTGACCTGCCTAAAATAAATAATGAATTTATTGCGATGGTTTATATTAAATTGATTTATTCAACTTTTTAATATATAGATGTTCTTTTATTCATGGAGGCCTTGAGATGCTAAACGGTTTTGTTAATTAACAGTCAATTACCACGAGACTGGCAGACTTTTGCATGACAATAACCGGCTGATCAAATTTCATGACCGTCACAGCCCTAATGTCTACCCAATGTGGACCTGACAGACAATGGATTTAATATTTTCAATATATTATTATTTCATAATGCATTTAATGTTAAAAAAATAATAATAAAAAAAAATAAACCAAACCGAACTGACCTCAAATCACTAATTGCTCAGTTATTGCAGAGGTCCCGTGTAGCTCAGTTGGTAGAGGATGGCGCTTGCAATGCCAGGGTTGTGGGTTCGTTTCCTACGGGGGGCCAGTATGAAAATGTATGCACTCACTTAACTGTAAGTCGCTCTGGATAAGAGCGTCTGCTAAATGACTAAAATGTAAATGTAAGTCTGTCAGTTTTTCGTCATAATTTACTTGGTTCCTTAACCCTGAGTTGAACGTTTGACCTCGGCACTGTCCTAACAGTAAAAACAAACCAGCGCTGCAGTCAAAATATCTGCTTCTCTCCTCAAACAAGAGCGTCTTTTGTCACACAGGGCCTCAGTTTGTTGGAGCCGGGTTGTCTTGATGTGATTTCAGAGAGCAAACTGTTTACCCCAACAATTAACTAATTTGCTCATGTCATGCCAATGACCAGTTTCACTCACTGACCTCTATGCTTGTATGAAATCCCATCTGATCTCCCAGACTTGAATAAAACCCAGAATACCATGGAATGGTGACTATTAAAACCTACCCTAACCAGAAACCGTGGATAGATGGCAGCATTCGCGCAAAACTTATAACGCGAACCACCGCATTTAACCATGGCAAGGTGATTAAAACAGTGTAGCTACTCACTCCGCAAGGCAATTAAACTGGCAAAACATCAGTATAGAGACAAAGTGGAGTCGCAATTCAACGGCTCAGACACAAGACGTATGTAGCAGGGTCTACAGACAATCACGGACTACAAAAGGAAAACCAGCCACCGTCTCGCTTCCAGACAAGCTAAACACCTTCTTCGCCCGCTTTGAGGATAACACAGTGCCACCGACGACGCCCACTACCAAGGACTGTGGCCTCTCCTTCTCCGTGGCCGACGTGAGTAAGACATTAAAGCATGTTAACCCTCGCAAGGCTGCCGGCCCAGACGGCATCCCTAGCCGCGTCCTCAGAGCATGCACAGACCAGCTGGCTGGTGTGTTTACGGACATATTCAATCTCTCCCTTTCCCAGTCTGCTGTTCCCACATGCTTCAAGATGGCCACCATTGTTCCTGCCCCCAAGAAAGCAAAGGTAACTGAACTAAATGACTATCGCCCCGTAGCACTCACCTCTGTCATCATGAAGTGCTTTGAGAGACTAGTCAAGGATCATATCACCTCTACCTTACCTGTCACCCTAGACCCACTTCAATTTGCTTACCGCCCCAATAGATCCACAGATGATGCAATCGCCATCACACTGCACACTGCCCTATCCCATCTGGACAAGAGGAATACCTATTTAAGAATGCTGTTCATTGACTATAGCTCAGCATTCAACACCATAGTGCCCTCCAAGCTCATTAAGCTCGAGGCCCTGGTTCTAAACCCCGCCCTGTGCAACTGGATCCTGGACTTCCTGACAGGCCGCCCCCAGGTGGTGAAGGTAGGAAACAACATCTCCACTTCGCTGATCCTCAACACTGGGGCCCGACAAGGGTGCGTGCTCAGCCCCCTCCTGTACTCCCTGTTCACCCATGACTGCGTGGCCAAGCACGCCTCCAACTCAATCATCAAGTTTGCAGACGACACAACAGTAGTAGGCTTGATTATCAACAATTACTAGACCGCCTACAAGGAGGAGGTGAGGGCTCTGGGAGTGTGGTGCCAGGAAAATAACCTCTCACTCAACGTCAACAAAACAAAGGAGATAATTGTGGACTTCAGGAAACAGCAGAGGGTGCACCCCCCTATCCACATCGATGGGACCGCAGTAGAGAAGGTGGAAAGCTTCAAGTTCCTTGGCGTACACATCACTGACAAACTGAAATGGTCCACCCACGCAGACAGTGTGGTGAAGAAGGCGCAACAGAGCCTCAGGAGGTTGAAGAAATGTGGCTTTGCACCTAAAACCCTCACAAACTTTTACAGATGCACAATTGAGAGCATCCTGTCGGGCTGTATCACCGCCTGTTGCGGCAACTGCACCGCCCGCAACCGCAGGGCTCTCCAGAGGGTGGTGCGGTCTGCCGAACGCATTACCGGGGGCAAACTACCCGCCCTCCAAGACACCTACAGCACCCGATGTCACAGGACGGCCAAAAAGATAATCAAGGACATCAACCACCCGAGCCACTGCCTGTTCACCTGGCTATCATCCAGAAGTCGAGGTCAGTACAGCTACATCAAAGCTGGGACCGAGAGAGTGAAAAACAGCTTCTATCTCAAGGCCATCAGACTGTTAAATAGCCATCACTAGCACATTAGAGACTGCTGCTGCCTATTGAAAGCACTGGCCACTTTAAGAAATGGAACACTAGTCACTTTAATAATGTTTACATTTCTTGCACTACTCATCTCATATGTACAGTTGAAGTCAGAAGTTTACATACACCTTAGCCAAATACATTTAAACTCAGTTTTTCACAATTCCTGACATTTAATCCTAGTAAAATTCCCTGTCTTAGGTCAGTTAGGATCACCACTTTATTTTACGTATGTAAAATGTCAGAATAATAAGTGAAAATGATTTATTTCAGATTTTATTTCTTTCATCACATTCCCAGTCGATCAGAAGTTTACATACACTCAATTAATATTTGGTAGCATTACCTTTAAATTGTTTAACTTGGGTCAAACGTTTCAGGTAGCCTTCCACAAGCTTCCCACAATAAGTTGGGTGAATTTTGGCCCATTCCTCCTGACAGAGCTGGTGTAACTGAGTCATGTTTGTAGGACTCCTTGCTCGCACACGCCTTTTCAGTTCTGCCCACACATTTTCTATAGGATTGAGGTCAGGGCTTTGTGATGGCCACTCCAATACCTTGACTTTGTTGTCCTTAAGCCATTTTGCCACAACTTTGGAAGTATGCTTGGGGTCATTGTCCATTTGGAAGACCCATTTGTGACCAAGCTTTAACTTCCTGACTGATGTCTTGAGATGTTGCTTCAATATATCCACATAATTGTCCTTCCTCATGATGCCATCTATTTTGTGAAGTGCAAAGCACCCCCACAGCATAATGCTGCCACCCCAGTGCTTCACGGTTGGGATGGTGTTATTTGGCTTGCAAGCCTTCCCCTTTTTCCTCCAAACATAACAATGGTCATTATGGCCAAACAGTTCTATTTTTGTTTCATCAGACTAGAGGACATTTCTCCAAAAAGTAAGATCTTTGTCCCCATGTGCAGTTGCAAACCGTAGTCTGTCTTTTTTATGGCGGTTTTGGAGCAGTGGCTTCTTCCTGTGGATATAGATACTTTTCTACTTGTTTCCTCCAGCATCTTCACAAGGTCCTTTGCTGTTGTTCTGGGATTTAATTGCACTTTTCGCACCAAAGTACATTCATCTCTAGGAGACAGAACGCGTCTCCTTCCTGAGCAGTATGATGGCTGCGTGGTCCCATGGTGTTTATACTTGCGTACTATTGTTTGTACAGATGAACGTCGTACCTTCAGGTGTTTGGAAATTGCTCCCAAGGATGAACCAGACTTGTGGAGGTCTACAATTTTTGAGGTCTTGGCTGATGTCTTTTGATTTTCCCATGATGTCAAGCCAAGAGGCACTGAGTTTGAAGTTAGGCCTTGAAATACATCCACAGCTACACCTCCAATTGACTCAAATTATGTCAATTAGCCTATCAGAAGCTTCTAAAGCCATCACATAATTTTCTGGAATTTTCCAAGCTGTTTAAAGGTGCAGTCAACTTAGTGTATGTAAACTTCTGACCCACTGGAATTGTGATACAGTGAATTATAAGTGAAATAATCTGTCTGTAAACAATTGTTGGAAAAATTACTTATGTCATGCACAACGTAGATGTCCTAACCGACTTGCCAAAACTATAGAGCTAGAAGCACAAGCATTTCGCTACACCCGCAATAACATCTGCTTAACACGTGTATGTGACAAATAAAATTTGATTTGAATACTAAGGTGACGGTGTCAATGGACTGTGTCTCTCAGCTGGTGTTGATATTTCTCAAAGCACTGCTATATTTCTTCTAGGAGAGATTAATTCAGTAAACTCTCAATATTCTATCAAATGTCAACTGTTGCAAACTGCTTTGCCATGATTCTACGGGAATTGGCATTTGTGGTCAGAAATCTGCAACAAATGAATGCTAGTGTTGGTCTGAGGGGGATTTTAATGATAAGTAGGCCTAGTTAAAAACTCCTTTTGCATTTGCTACTCTGTCATACTGTCTGATGTAACAAATATCTCACAAGATCATAGAGTTAATGTGCATCCATTATAACCTTAGCAACGCTATCACATCTGCCTTGTTGTGGAAGTTTTCATGGGGAAACGAAGGAGGGTCTGTGTGGTCGTAATAATCCATACCTCTCTGATACTGGTGGCCAGTGGAGACTGTATGTAGGGCTACTAGGTTGCCTTACTGAGCCAGCGAGAGGCGCAGGTGATCCAGCATTAGCAGGGATTGGGGTTGGGATGACTGGGACACATTCATACAGAGGATAATCTCAACACTGTTCTCAGCAGGAGACGCACGGTCCTGCCCAGGGGTTAGGGTGGGGAGAGGGAGGAATATCACTAGGGATTGTGGAGGAACCTTTGCTGGGTCCCTCTTTCCCTCTCATTTTCTCTCACGGTTTTCATCTATCACTGAAAGGAGTATTATCTTCCCTTACTGCGCAGCCGTCTCATAGGAAGTGCTCTGTATTCAGTGACAGAATGCTACAATGGCCTGTTTATTAAAGAGGCTCTGGGCCGGCAGGGCGAGGGCTTTGCAGTTTAGGGCTGGACTGGAGAAGCCACACTGGGCCCTGTGTGATGGGAGTGGCTCATCCACTCTCTCTCTCTTTCGCACTATACAGTGCATTCGGAAAGTATTCAGACCCCTTGACTTTTTTCCACATTTTGTTACGTTACAGCCTTATTCTAAAATTGATTTAAATTACTTTTTTTCCCTCAATCTACACACAATACCCCATAATGACAAATCGAAAACAGATTTTTTTACATTTTTGCAAATGTATAAAAAAAAAAAAATGAATACCTTATTTACATAAGTATGAGACTCGAAATTGAGCTCAGGTGCATCCTGTTTCCATTGATCATCCTTGAGATGGTTCTACAACTTCATTGGAGTCCACCTGTGGTAAATTCAATTGATTGGACATGATTTGGAAAGGCACACACCTGTCTAAATAAGGTTCCACAGTTGACAGTGCATGTCAGAGCAAAAACCAAGCCATGAGGTCGAAGGAATTGTCCGTAGAGCTCCGAGACAGGATTGTGTCGAGGCACAGATCTGGGGAAGGGTACGAAAATATTTCTGCGGCATTGAAAGTCCTCAACACAGTGGTCTCCATCATTCTTAAATGGAAGAAGTTTGGAACCACCAAGACTTTTCCTAGAGCTGACCGCCCGGCCAAACTGAGGAATCGGAGAAGGGCCTTGGTCAGGGAGGTGACCAATAACCCGGTGGTCACTGTGACAGAGCTCTAGAGTTCCTCTGTGGAGATGGGAGAACCTTCCAGAAGGACAACCATCTCTGCAGCAATCCACAAATCAGGCCTTTATGGTAGAGTGGCCCGATGGAAGCCACTCCTCAGTAAAAGGCACATGACAGCCCACTTGGAGTTTGCCAAAAGGCACCTAAAGGACTCTCAGATCATGAGAAACAAGATTCTCTGGTCTGATGAAACCAAGATTGAACTCTTTTGCCTGCATGCCAAGCGTCACGTCTGGAGGAAACCAGGCACCGCACATTACCTGGCCAATACCATCCCTATGGTGAAGCATGGTGGTGGCAGCATCATGCTGTGGGGATGTTTTTCAGCAACAGGGACTGGGAGACTAGTCAGGATTGAGGGGAAGATGAACGGAGCAAAGTACAGAGCGATCAATGATGAAAATCTGCTCAGGACCTCAGACTGGGGCGAAGGTTTACCTTCCAACAGGACAATGACCCTAAGCACACAGCCAAGACAACGCAGGAGTGGCTTCGGGACAAGTCTCTGAACGTCCTGGAGTGGCCCAGCCAGAGCCCGGACTTGAACTCGATCGAACATCTCTGGGGAGAGACCAGAAAATTGCTGTGCAGCTACGCTCCCCATCCAACCTGACAGAGCTTGAGAGGATCTACAGAGAAGAATGGGAGAAACTCCCCTAATACAACTGTGCCAAGCTTATAGCGTCATACCCAAGAAGACTCGAGTCTGTAATCGCTGCCAAAGGTGCTTCAACAAAGTACTGTGTAAAGGGTCTGAATACTTATTTAGTTGTTATTTCAGTTTTGTATTTATTTTAATAAATGTACTTGCATTTCTAAGAAACAGTTTTTGCTTTGTCATTATGGGGTATTGTGTGTAGATTGAGGGAATAAAAAAAACAAAAAACATTTTAGAATAAGGCTGTAACGTAACAAAATGTGGAAAAAGTCAAATGGTCTGAATACTTTCCGAATGCACTGTACATCAGAACGGCCCCATGCAGAAATGGATCCAGTGCTGCGTTTTTTACATGTTTGATGTGCCATATTACCCAATCCATTTTCAAGTGCTTCAGTCGCCCCATAGGTGGCACCGAGTGTCCTTGCTTCTAATTGAGGGTGAAATCGACTAGGGAGGTTTTCACATCTTGGCTGGCTTCCAGACTTATCTAGCCTGCCACAGTTGGGTTAGCAGGACCAATGTTATTTGCAGGTCCATTTGTCTGATTTCTTAAATTGAAGTCTTCAATAATAATGTCCAGAAAGTCTGGTAACTTATGACACAAGCAATAGTAATGAAAGTCCCGCACTCACTAATGCCTCTTGTTTTCTCTGTTATTGCCAAAATGTTGGCATGCCCTAGCCAGAGTACTGTGGCTGTCCAAATAAGCTCATACGGTTGATAGAGCTAGTATCTGAGGTCTTTAACCTCCTAATGAGTAGTCCAGCGGGATGCTGCTTTTGTTCCTGCTGCTCCTGCTGTAATGAAAACAGGTAATAGGGCCAAGTGTTGCTTGCTTCCATCATAAAACTGGACTCATCCTAATGATCTTAGGAAAACATATGACATCATCTGATGTTAAAATTGCAGTGTGACTATTTATATATCTGCAGTGGTTTAAAGAAATATAATTTTCTGTCCCAGAGGGCAGTGAGTCATTATGTGCATCCCAAATGGCACCCTATTCACTATTCTGTATAGTGTAGGGAATAGGGTGCCATTTGGGGCACAGGCATTGTGGTGTTAATTTTGTAGAATGCAAAGGCCTCTATCTGTCTGGGCTCTCTGTGTCTTCCCCATATCTGACTGGCTGACATCAAGGTCTCACTGGGCCTGCCTGGGATATTAAGTGGATAAATGAGTGCAATCAGAAGCAGATGTTGGTGTCTCTCTCGACAAGGTCATTCCCATGTTCCGGCCAATCGTAATATATGGATATCACATGACTGGGCAGGGGCGCCACTTGGGAGCCAGGCCCAGCCAATCAGAATGACTTTTTTCCACACTAAAGGGCTTTATTACAAACACAAATACTCCCCAGCTTCATCAGCTGTCCGGATGGCTGGTCTCAGACGCAGGTGAAGACGCCGGATGTGGAGGTCCTGCGCTTGCGTGGTTACATGTCTGCAGTTGTGATGCTCGTTGGACGTACTGCCAAATTCTCTAAAACGACATTGCTCAAAACCAATTTTTTTACCCTTCAGTCTGTGTACTTTACTGTATTTATACTTGCAATTATTACCTTTCAACAGGAAAAGCAAAAAAATCGCTGGAGGACATCCAACTTTCTTGGCTTCATCAGGCTTGTAATATGGCGTTATTGTCAAGGTTTGGAAATTGACAGGTTTGTTCTGTTTTGTTCCATTGTTTTCCAGGGGCGACAAAAGAGATTGGCTCGGCCTTGACGAGAATGTGCATGAGGCACAGAAGCATAGAGTCCAAACTGAAGCTCTTCACCACGTAAGTGATGGAACTGTAAATCATGGTTTCTGGAAGACATTGATTTAGTATTACAACAGTCATAAGGCAACCCCCCCCTAAAATGGTATCTTCAATGTCATTGTTTCCTATTTCTTTGGTTAGGGCATATTACTACTGCCGTCTTTAACATTTCAGACCATTACATTTCAGACTATTATATGAAAAGGTGACATAAAGCATTCCGTGACAATTATATATCAGATGGTTGCTTCTCTGATACTCAATGTTTTTCTGTCACACACTGAGTGAGCGATATCGACTCAGACCTGCATTCTATGCAAGTGATTGGTTTCTGGCAGGGCCTTAGTGTTCAGGATTTCCAGTTGTGTGTGATTGTATGTGTTTTGCTGCATACTGAACTCAGTCAGTATCGGACATTCCTCCAAAAACCACAGAGCACTCTCGCCTGCTAGGATGATGACCCTGGCTGACTTGGCAAGTAGATGACGAACTGCTCTACTACCCTGAACCCAATTCCACCTGCCTACTTCAGCCCCAGCAAATCCAATCAGGCCCTGCTTTAGGCTCATCTCTGTTGCTCTGTGTGCTGATGAGACCAACAAATTAACATTTTGTCCAGCTGTAAAACAGCACTGAGAACGTGTTGTACTACAGCCAGTGCTCTCTCTAAACCTGGGACACTGCTATAATGGGACACGGGTTGTAGATGGATGAGTCAGAGATTGGATTGTTGCTCTCTGGTACCATTTGCACACTACTAAACCAAGCTGGGCCAAGCTGTACTGCGCTGGCCTGGTTACACATTAACCGTAGTTGCTAGAACCATGTGAAAAGAAAATATCAGAGCCAGTATGGGTCGGCGTGATAGTGGGAAAAGGGTATAGCCCAGGATGTACTTTTCTTCGGTGGAAATCCAGGCAGTCGCTCATTCCTTATTGTCTTATTTCTCCCTCCATCATTTCCATCACTCTCCCAGCCTCTGACATGCTGTAGTGTCTTTCTTTGGTTGCATTATGCAGTGTCAAGTTATTGACCGTCCAGCTTCAGTTGGAATTAACACTGACCGACACCAAAATCCCAATGATCCCACTGACTCTACATAGGCCTGTACATAGGCCCAACCCAGATAAGGGCTCAACTCTGAATAGGCCGTTAGACAGAGTAGAGGGAAGGGGAACTAACAGACTTCCGCTAAACCTATAAGCTTCATTACTAAGATCTCTTATCTTTATCACTTTAATCTAGGTTTCCCCCAGTCACCCTGTGTGTGGAGAGAGGTTAGGTGAAAGTGTGAACAGTACTATCTCACGTCGTCTATTTATAGACACTCATTGTGTGCTAACCTGTCACGGCTGATCAGCTTTGGCTACATTACTTGGTGCTATGCGGGGTATGTGACGAAAGGAGTTCACAAACATAGGCACAGACACATGCATACACACACATGATAACATACACTATACACACACGTACATATGGATTTTGTGTTGTAGATATGTGGTAGTGGAGTAAGGGCCTGAGGGAACACACTTATTAGTGTGCTGTGAAATCTGTTATGAATGTATTGTAATGTTTTTATATTTAATGTATAGCTGCCTTAATTTTGCTGGACCCAAGGAAGAGTAGCTGCTGCCTTGGCAGCAGCTAATGGGGATCCAAAATAAATACAACATACCTGACAGTATGCTCAGTTTAATTGCTTTGCTTTAAACTTTTAATAGGGAAGGCTTTTTTGATGACCTGATTTATCTATGGTAGGTCCGCCTATCAATTGCAATTACTTATAGCCCTAAAAAAAGCCTTCCCTATTTGTTTCCATTGATAATTTGATGAAGTTGAATCTTATCAACCAGTCTGGAGAAGACGCCAGGTGAACCACTGGGTGTGTAATTGTAACTTAACAGCTGGTTTATTGGGTTCCACTGCAGGGCACTAACAGATACCCTGATCAATCCCCTTGAGCAGAAGATTGAGGAGTGGAAGAAGGTGGCCAGTCAGTTGGACAAGGACCATGCCAAAGGTAGGAGACCGTACATACACACACAGGCCTACATGCACTATACACTACCAGTCAAAAGTTTGGACATACCTACTCATTCAATTACATTTTTTATTTTTTTTATTACATTTTCTACATTGTAGAATAATAGTGAAGACATCAAAACTATGAAATAACACATATGGAATCATGTAGTAACCAAAAAAGCATTAAACAAATCGAAATATTTTTTATATTTGAGATTCTTCAAATAGCCACTCTTTGCATTGATGACCGCTTTGCACACTCTTGGCTTTCTCTCAGCCAGCTTCATGAAGTAGTCACCTGGAATGCATTTCAATTAACAGGTGTGACTTCTTAAAAGTTAATTTGTGGAATTTCTTTCCTTCTTAATGCGTTTGAGCCAATCAGTTGTGTCAAGGTAGGGGGGGTATACAGAAGATGGCCCTATTTGGTAAAAGACCAAGTCCATATTATGGCAGTTCAAATAAGCAAAGAGAAACAACAGTCCATCATTACTTTAAGACATGAAGGTCTGTCAATAGGAAAATGTCAAGAACTTTGAAAGTTTCTTCAAGTGCAGTCACAAAAACCATCAAGCGCTATGATGAAACTGGCTCTCATGAGGACCACCACAGGAATGGAAGACCCAGAGTTACCTCTGCTGCAGAGGATAAGTTCATGAGAGTTACCAGCCTCAGAAATTGCAGCCCAAATAAATGCGTCACAAAATTCAAGTCACAGACACATCTCAACATCAACTGTTCAGAGGGGACTGTGTGAATCAGGCCTTCATGGTCTAATTGCTGCAAAGAAACCACTACTAAAGGACACCAATAAGAAGAAGAGACCTGCTTGGGCCAAGAAACACGAGCAATGGACATTAGACCGGTGTAAATTTGTCCTTTGGTCTGGAGTCCAAATTGGAGATTTTTGGTTCCAACCGCCGTGTCTTTGTGAGACACGGTGTGGGTGAACGGATGATCTCTGCATGTGTAGTTCCCACCGTAAAGCATGGAGGAGAAGGTGTTATGGTGTGGGGGTGCTTTGCTGGTGACACTGTCTGTCATTTATTTAGAATTCAAGACACACTTAACCAGCATGGCTACCACAGCATTCTGCAGCGATACGCCATCCCATCTGGTTTGGGCTTAGTGGGACTATCATTTGTTTTTCAACAGGACAATGACCCAACACACCTCCAGGCTGTGTAAAGGCTATTTTACCAAGATGGAGAGTGATGGAGTGCTGCATCAGAAGACCTCCACAATCCCCCGTCCTCAACCCAATTGAGATGGTTTGGGATGAGTCGGTCAGCAGAGTGAAGGAAAAGCAGCCAACAAGTGCTCAACATATGTGGGAACTCCTTCAAGACTGTTGGAAAAGTATTCCAGGTGAAGCTGGTTGAGAGAATGCCAAGAGTGTGCAAAGCTGTCATAAAGGCAAAGGGTGGCTATTTGAAGAATCTCAAATATATTTTGATTTGTTTAACACTTTTTTGGTTACTACGTAATTCCATATGTGTTATTTCATAGTTTTGATGTATTCACTATTATTCTACAATGTAGAAAATAGTAAATATTAAGAAAAACCCTTGAATGAGTAGTTGCGTCCAAACTTTTGACTGGTACTGTATATACAAAAGTATGTGGACACCCCTTCAAATTAGTGGATTCATCTATTTCAGCCACACCCGTTGCTGACAGGTGTATTAAATCGAGCACACCGCCATGCAATCTCCATAGACAAACATTGGCTGTAGAATGGTGTACTGAAGAGCTCAGTGACTTTCAACATGGCACCGTCAGAGGATGCCACCTTTCCAACAAGTCAGTTCGTCAAATTTCTGCCCTGCTAGAGCTGCCCCGGTCAACTGTGAAGTGGAAATGTCTAGGAACAACAACGGCTCAGCCGTGAAGTGGTAGGCCACACAAGCTCACAGGATGGGACCACCGAGTTCTTAAGCGCGTAGCGCATAAAAATCGTCAGTCATTTGTTGCAACACTCACTACCGAGTTCCAAACTGCCTCTGGAAGCAATGTCAGCACAAGAACTGTTCGTCGGGAGTTTCATGAAATGGGTTTGCATGGCCGAGCAGCCGCACACAAGCCTAATATCACCATGTGCAATGCCAAGCGTAGGCTGAAGTCGCATAAAACTCGCCGCTATTGGACTCTAGAGCAGTGGAAACGCATTCTCTGGAGTGATGAATCACGGGTTTGGCAGATGCCAGGAAAACGCTACCGGCCCAATGCATAGTGCCAACTGTAAAGTTTGGTGGAGGAGGAATAATGGTCTGGGGCTGTTTTTCATGGTTCGGGCTAGGCCCCTTAGTTCCAGGTGAAGGGCAATCTTAACGCTAAAGCATACAATGACATTCTAGACAATTCTGTGCTTCCAACTTTTTGGCAACAGTTCGTGGAAGGCCATTTCCTGTTTCAGCATGACAATGACCCCGGGCACAAAGCAAGGTCCATACAGAAATGGTTTGTCAAGATCGGTGTAGAAGAACTTGACTGGCCTGCAAAGAGCCCTGACCTCAACCCAATCGAACACCTTTGGGATGAATTGGAACGCCGACTGCGAGCCGGGCCTAATCGCCCAACATCAGTGCACGACCTCACTCATTTTCTTGGGGTTGAATGGAAGCAAGTCCCTGTAGCAATGTTCCAACATCTAGTGGAAAGCCTTCCCAGAAGAGTGGAGGCTGTTATAGCAGCAAAGGAGGGACCCAACTCCATGTTAATGCCCAGGATTTTGGAATGAGATGTTCGAGGAGCAGGTGTCCACATACTTTTGGTCATGTAGTATACATTCTGAGATGTCTAAATTATTTCACTGGCACTTGATGTATCTCCTCATGTCTTCCCAATGCAGAATACAAGAAGGCCCGAGCAGATATCAAGAAAAAATCCTCAGACACAATCAAGCTGCAGAAGAAAGTTAAGAAAGGTAAGGGCGTCTGTTTCTAACTTTTTAAGTGCTGTGTGATGTGACACTCTGGCGTAGATAATAAACGCAGTTGGCAATGTGTAGGGTGGGGGGAAGGATTGGACTACACCTGAATGGAGAGTGTGACGCATATCAACGAGAACAGTCATAACCGAGGGTCAGGTTACCTCACCACAGCTGGCATTGTGCAAGGAGACAATGATGTGGTTTCTCCACGCCCGCGGTTGTTACAGGGCCGCTCCTTCGCCAATCCATCTCACCACACCTACCATTTTCCTCTTCCATAAATGGTATCGTTTCAGCCAGGTTGTGTTTAGCTCTAGCTCAGGACTTTTTTTCTTAGTCTCCGTAAAATGAGTCTGTAAAGGTGAAGACATTATTCCCAATGTAAAATTATATGACAATAACAACAATCTTACCTCATTAGTTAGCCTAAAGCTTAAACACGATAGTCCACATGCCCATTATGACATTTAAACGCTAGGCTGGTAATGATGTCATGACTATCGCGGACCTATGGCTCTGAACTATGAGCTTCAGTCTTCTGAGAATTTAAGTGTTTGTTTATTCCTGAAGTTCTTGTATCTCAACAGCAGAACTATCATAATATGAATATATGGGTACCGAAAGTTGGAGAGAGGGATGACGAGCATGTGTCGTTGTGACTTTGCACATTCACTCACCAGTGAAAGGTCTGTCATTATTATGTGGCGTTAACCCACTTCAGAGCTTCAGTGGAGAAACGCCTCCAGTTCGTCCCGTTATGGCTGCGCTGAGGTCAAGACTCCTCAGAGCTTGACTGCAACACCAGGGTAGTGGGTTCGATTCCCGCAGGGGCCACCCATATGAAAATTGAACATATGCATGACTGTAAGTCGCTTTAGATAAAAGCGTCAGCTAAATGGCATATATTACCATCTCCTCAAGGCTCTTTGTTAGAGAACCCTAAACCTTGCCTGACAACTAAAACTGAATTCTTCCGCTGGTCTATCGTTCGCTACATGCTTCAGTCTGAGACTGACATAATTGAAGTTGTTTGTGGCGACATCAAAATGAGTGGTGTTGTACAAAACAATGTCATCAGCGATTGGATCGTCCCTAACCAGAGTAGCAAAGCCAATGACTAATTTTCAAAACACCGCTTTACCCACGTGTGTTCTGCCTCTGGCCCAAACTATTGGTTTCTGAGACCAATCAGAGTCTATTCTCGAAACCGTCGGGGAGGTACTCCGATCCAGACGGAGAAGAAACTAACGTCCGGGGGCATGGCATAGCGTTTGGCCGGAGCAAGGAGTTTGGGTAGCCAGGCAACCATAAACCTAGATCACTGGTTAGAACTGTCACAAACTACCTGAATGAAGTGGGCAGGGAGGCTTTTATTCCTTCTACTGCAGTTTTCGATTTGTTTTAAACTGCCTCTTTCTAAAGGAGCAATAAGGCTTATCGTTTGAACTAGTTAAGGCACCTAAAGGCAAAGGCTTGCGTTCTAAGATGAACTAATATAATTAGCCTCTGTGATGTTCTGAGGTTGTCATTCTCCACAGGTGAACATGACCTGTAAACCTTGCCATCCATGCTACTTTTACCCCATTTAAGCCTCATAGATACATCTTGACTTCACAAGCCATTTCTAGCACCCGTTAGCTATCGTTAGCACCTGCTATGTGAAGAGCCTGTCAGATAGCAGTTCTCTTTCTGGAGAGGGATATGATCCGCCAATCCGTGTGATGAGAGGGAGCCCAGCAGTATGCGAGGCTTAGAAGATTTTGAATGATTAAACCCAGCGAGCTGAAGGGAAAGGCATTAGGATGCTAACCGTGTCACTGCGCGTTTTGATGGCTGGGAGATGAGCAGAAGCATGAGGAGGAGGGTTTTGAGCTTAAGCTACGCCACTTCCCTCTCAGCTATGCTAAATGTAGGGCAGTAGCAGGCTCGTACTGAACAGGCCTGTTGCTGTGACCCCATTGTTCCCCATAAACAAGGCCTGGGGGGGATTGAGAGCCTAAGGGGGGCGCCGCCTCACACAAGTGTAGGAAACACCCCCGTTGAGACTTGGCCCACTCAATCAGAAACATTTGTGGATAGCTGCCTGCGCTAGAGCAATTGTTTTTGTCAACAGGGTTGACCAGGGATCTCGTCCCAATAGTTCAGTTTTGCCCCTTGTAACACTGTAAACATCAACGAGCAATGATGGGGGCAGGGAAAGCTTGAGCACAGTGTGTGATGCACTAAAGAATTGTGTAGTGGTACATTTACCATGATGTAGCCTTAAATGGGGTGACTGTCTGATGTCAGTTTTGATATGTCGATACATACATTTGGCAGCGTGGCAAGAGTTTTCCAACATTGTTGATTTAACGGTGCAAAAGCTGAGTCTTTCCTCATTGTTGGGTAATGTAACCCCATTGCTGTAACCCCATTTTGTGGTAATGTGCAGTTGGAAGGTAATCACTCAGGCCCAGGCAGCAACACACCTGGTCGAGGTCGGGGTGGGGGGCTGACTGATAGTGGTGTCAGTAGGATAACGTCATTATCCGTTACACCAATCCAGCACGTGGAAAGTATAGACCTGTGTACAAAAGAGGCCCCTGTTTCCTTACAGTATACCTCACCTCCACCTATTAAAATGAAGAACCCTGAACCCACAAACCCTTAAAAGGCCGATATGATCACCACCACGCCTGAACTGAATTAATACTTTATTGCCTTCCCCGCTCCTTTCCACTGTTTCTCACGTTCATTGTCCTCTCTCTCAGTAGCGTGGTCAGTCTGTTGGTCCCATGATTATTTTTGGCAGCGCACGGCCCTCCCTCCCTGCCTGGCCTTACAAAGGACCCATTGGACAATGTTGAAACAGAGAGCGTATCTGGAAAAAGAGGCTAACGGCCGGGCGAGGTTCTGCGAATAACCCCACCAGAATAGTGTAGTAGCAGCAACAGCCAAGACTCACTAACTAAAATAAAAAAAGTGAAAGAAATAAACATAAAAAGACTCACTAACTTAACTCAGTGCAGCTCAGAGCAATAAAGGTAAGAGTCCATTTAGGGAGGCCACTTCGTAGTTCAAAGTTGTATTTGTCTTTCTAGGATGAGTCACTGTCGCATACAATGGTTAGAGAGACACTGACTAGTTAGCTACTCTCCTTTGAAGTAAAAAAATGGAAGTGCAATAAAATCCAATAATGTGCAGCCCTGACTCTTGAATTCAGGCAGTCGTTCCCCTTGTGGAAAGCGGCCATGTGGTTGAAAAGTCCAGAGGGGGAGGTGTACATCAGTTGGGTTAGGGTGCCCTTCGACCCCTCTCTAACTTCCTTTGCTCCCTTTACCAAACCCACCTCCTTAGCCAAGGCCTTGGTTTACAACATGGGCCAACCACGGGCCACATTGAATTGGCATGCGGGGCGCTTTTTGCCCGCAGGCCGTGAGTTTGAGACCCCAGGTTAACAAGGACCTCTCTTATAGCCTGAAGACCAGTGCCATAGGGTTAATCTGGGAGAGGTGATTGAAACCAGGTCATGGTTAAAAGGTGAACCGTCTGTCTAGGTCTTGGTGAAATAACATGTTTACTGTTGTTATTGCAATATACACTACCGGTCAAAAGTTTTAGAACACCTACTCATTCAAGGGTTTGTCTTTATTTTTTACTCTTTTCTACATTGTAGAATAATAGTGAAGACATCAAAACTATGAAATAACACATATGGAATCATGTAGTAACCAAAAAAGTGTTAAACAAATCAAAATATATTTTATATTTGAGTTTCTTCAAATAGCCACCCTTTGCCTTGATGACAGCTTTGCACACCATTGGCATTCTCTCAACCAGCTTCATGAGGTAGTCACCTGGAATGCATTTCAATTAACAGGTGTGCTTTCAAAGTTAATTTGTGGAATTTATTTCCTTCTTAATGCGTTTGAGCCAATCAGTTGTGTTGTGACAAGGTGGGGTGGGGGGGTAAAAGCGCTATTTGGTAAAAGACCAAGTCCATATTATGGCAAGAACAGCTCTTAAGAGAAACGGCAGTCCATCTTTACTTTATTACATGAAGGTCAATACGGAACATTTCAAGAACTTTGAAAGTTTCTTCAAATGTAGTCGCAAAAACCATCAAGCGCTATGATGAAACTGGCTCTCATGAGGACTGCCACAGGAATGGAAGACCCAGAGTTACCTCTGCGGCAGAGGATAAGTTCATTAGAGTTACCAACCTCAGAAATTGCAGCCCAAATAAATGCTTCACAGAGTTCAAGTCACAGACACACCTCAACATCAACTGTTCAGAGGGGACTGTGTGAATCAGGCCTTCATGGTCGAATTGCTGCAAAGAAACCACTACTAAAGGACAACAATAATAAGAAGAGACTTGCTTGGGCCAAGAAACACAAGCAATTTGACAGTAGGAAATTTGTCCTGGTTTGGGCTTAGTGGGACTATAATTTGTTTTTCAACAGGACAATGACCCAACACAACTCCAGGCTGTGTAAGGGCTATTTTACAAAGAAGGAGAGTGATGGAGTGCTGCATCAGATGACCTGGCCTCCACAATCACCTGACCTCAACCAAATTGAGATGGTTTGGGAGTCGGACCGCTGAGGGAAGGAAAAGCAGCCAACAAGTGCTCAGCATATGTGGGAACTCCTTCAAGACTGTTGGAAAAGCATTCCAGGTGAAGCTGGTTGAGAGAATGCCAAGAGTGTGCAAAGCTGTCATCAAGGCAAAGGGTGGCTACTTTGAAGAATCTCAAATATATAATATATTTTGATTTGTTTAATACTGTTTTGGTTACTACGTGATTCCATATGTGTTATTTCATAGTTTTGATGTCTTCACTATTATTCTACAATGTAGAAAATAGTAAAAAAAATAAAGAAAAACCCTTGAATGAGTAGGTGTTCTAAAACTTAGAGGTTAGCATTCCATGAGATTTACACAACTTTCTACCTGAACGCACAAGACCAAAATGCTGTTTAACAGAACAGGATCAGACTGCTTTTCTTGGTCATGTTCAGTAGGATGTTTTACATCCATATCACAGCCATATCACAATCATATCACATGCTCATTTACATGGTCATCTTTGATACATCGTTATTTTGATCATTGTTTAGATTATCACATCACCTAGTGACCCTGATTTAATAAATTGAACAAATCCCTTTTAAGTTTCTAATGCACAGGCCACACACACCCTGAGAGAAATTAAGACTTGAATGTCCTACATATTTCCAGTGCATGTAGTGCATGAATGTTAGTTAAAGGCACAGGTGGAGTAGAGTCGGGCTTTGTTAGCGAAATGAACCCCTGAAGGAATGTGGGCAGCTCGCTCTCTGCTCCCGGGCTTAGAGATTACTTTTGACCTCTTGGGTCCAAAGTCGAGGCCAGGGAGGTCAGATGGGGAGGATTAGCGAGTCGGGGGTCGGACAAAACCCTCTCTTTTATCCCCAGGAAACATGGAACAAATGCTTCCCCAGTTCCTAATCAATCAGAGAGGGATTCATTGTATTGAGTTTTGCTCTGAGAAAAACAAAGATGTGGTACACTAGAACTTGGTCCTCTGTAGCTCAATTGGTAGAGCATGGCGCTTGTAACGCCAGGGTAGTGGGTTCGATCCCCGGGACCACCCATACGTAAAAATGTATGCACACATGACTGTAAGTCGCTTTGGATAAAAGCGTCTGCTAAATGGCATATTATATTATAACTTAGTTAATTCGTTTCGAGCTGTGATGAGCAGAAATGTGTTGTTCATCTGCTCAATTAAATTGAGCAGTTTCTGTTTGAGGTTTGAGTTCTCGGTGCAGTTAATATGGGTGGTCTTGTTTGGCGGTAATTAAGCTAAGCTTTATACTTCCGCGAATGTGGCTGTGAGTGTGTATGTATCATCATGTCTCATGGGAATGTTGTATGCTGGGGGGAGGGTCCTCTTATTTGAGATTGGAGTGTGTGTTTCACATCAAGTGGGCCGTGTTTGTTACCACAGAGGGTGGTGCAGTGTCCTCAGTGCTGACTCACCCCTCTGGGCCGCTGTGGGAGGCTGTCCTCCTTAGGCCTCCCTGTAGAGCAGCAATCAGAGGAGGGATGTACAGATTCCTGGGATATCTCCCTGTCTAGCACCCGCGCTGCCCAGCACCACTAATGCTGAACTGATCCCACCTGGAGCATTTAACAGCTCTAGATAGGAAATACCCCTAACCAATCCATTACGTTCCCCAGCACGAAAAACGAATATTGTTGCTCAAACAGAAGGGGGAACTAACAAAGAATCACTGACCACAACCAAAACGAAACAGGTGGGGTTTTAGGAGGGGTTCTGAAAGACACTCATGGGGGTGTCCACTGAAAGTTGACTAGCAACAACAACTGGGACCTTTAAAGACACCCACCATGAGCGCCCACTAAATTTGCCCAAGAACAGGCAAACAAAATTAAAACCCACACCAAACTCAAAGACAGGAAGCAAAATTCTTTGTCTAGAAATCAAATAGAGACTAAAGGTGTTAACCCTCCACATCTCTCAAGACAACTGAGGCACTAGGCCAGCCACTCTTAGATATCACCTGGGCCAGCACAGGTGAAACTACTTCCCACTAATGAGATGACAAACCAGCACAGGTGTAACACATAGTAACTAACGAGGTGACACCAATCGGTGCGCCGCACGTGCTAACGTCCAACCTCAAAATATAAATGGAAAGACCAAAGCCTGTAACACCTTCCCCCATAAGACAACAAATATATCCTATATTTTGTTGGACACATTTGCTCACAACCAACAGAAAATAACTTCCATCTCACAACATGATCAACTTAAATGCGTCGCGTTCTCCAATAAAAACATGGTGTCTACTGTCAACAATTAAATACAAGACGAAACAGCCACCTTTTTTATTTTATTTACTGTATATAATATTCAGTGCCAGTCAAAAGTTTGGACACCTACTCATTCAAGAGTTTTTCTTTTTATATTTACTATTTTCTAAATTGTAGAATAATAGTGAAGACATCAAAACTATGAAATAACACATATGGAATCATGTAGTAACCAAAACAGTGTTAAACAAATCAAAATATATTTTATATTTGAGATTCTTCAAAGTAGCCACCCTTTGCCTTGATGACAGCTTTGCACACTCTTGGCATTCTGTCAACCAGCTTCACCTGGAATGCTTTTCCAACAGTCTTGAAGGAGTTCCCACATATGCTGAGCACTTGTTGGCTGCTTTTCCTTCACTCTGCATTCCAACTCATCCCAAGCCATCTCAATTGGGTTGAGGTCTGGGGATTGTGGAGGCCAGGTCATCTGATGCAGCACTCATCACTCTCTTTCTTGTTCAAATAGCACAGCCTGGAGGTGTGTTGGGTCATTGTCCTGTGGAAAAACAAATGATAGTCCCACTAAGCGCAAACCAGATGGGATGGCGTATCACTGCAGAATGCTGTGGTAGCCATGCTGGTTAAGTATGCCTTGAATTCTAAATAAATCACTGACAGTGTCACCAGCAAAGCACCTTTACACCTCCTCCTCCATGCTTCACGGTGGGAACCACACATGCGGAGATCATCCGTTCACCTACTCTGCGTCTCACAAAGACACGGTGGTTGGAACCAAAAAGACCAAAGGACAGATTTCCACTGGTCTAATGTCCATTGCTCGTGTTTCTTGGCCCAAGCAAGTCTCTTATTATTATTGGTGTCCTTTAGTAGTTTCTTTGCAGCAATTCGACCATGAAGGCCTGATTCACGCGGTCTCCTCTGAACAGTTGATGTTGATGTGTCTGTTACTTGAACTTATTTGGGCTGACATTTCTGAGGCTGGTAACTCTAATGATCTTATCCTCTGCAGCAAAGGTAACTCTGGGTATTCCTTTCTTGTGGCGGTCCTCATGAGAGGCAGTTTAATCATAGCGCTTGATGGTGTTTGCGACTGAACTTTCAAAGTTCTTGAAATGTTCCGTATTGACTGACCTTCATGTCATAAAATAACTTTAATTAATAATAATAATAATTAACTTTTAAGAAGGCACACCTGTTAATTGAAATGCATTCCAGGTGACTACCTCATGAAGCTGGTTGAGAGAATGCCAAGAGTGTACAAAGCTGTCATCAAAGCAAACGGTGGCTACTTTGAAGAATCTCAAAAATAAAATATATTTTGATTTGTTTAACACTTTTGGGGTTACTACATGATTCCATATGTGTTATTTCATAGTTTTGTTGTCTTCACTATTATTCTACAATGTGAAAATAAAGAAAAACCCTTGAATGAGTAGGTGTCCAAACTTTTGACTGGTACTGTATATGTAAATTATTTTCTTTTATAGTGCCTAAGACTCTGAAGTTTGAGAAATATAAGTAAAATCACATACGTTTCTGTAACTCTCATCCCCTTGGAAGGAGCCAAAACAAAACTTTTGCTTTGAAAAGTACCCCACAGGGTGCTCAACATTGTTATTGTCTTTCTGTAGGAGCACAGCCCCTGCTCCTACATCGCTGGCATCAGTGTACAAAGCAAATGGACGACGTAAATCTGGTGCAGAGACCAAAAGGATCTTAGCATTTTGTAACCTGAATGGAAGACAAAGGTAGGAAAACAAACTATCAGGAGTTACAAAAGCTCTTTGACACGCTCAGTTAGAGGGACCTGCGAATATCCCTTCAGCAGATTGAACTTGCTAACGTACTTAGCAGCGCCAACACGGTCCACATAATCGTTGACCTTGGGCAAAGGGTACGAGTCCGACTTAGTAGTGGCATTGAGTTTCCGAAAATTGGAACAAAACCGCAGATTCCCATCTGCCTTAAGTATTAATATACAGGGTGAACTCCACAGACTGTTGCGCAATGTGGTGTTCATGCGTGAACTCCACCTGACTGCGGAGCTTCTGTCTTTTCAAGGTTCACTCAATAGGCATGTTTGATTGGGGCAGAGTCCACAACATCAGTGTCATGCTCTAGTACATTTGTCTGAGTTGGCACAACTGAGAATAAAACCTGATATTCTAAATGCAGTTCAACAATGTCGCCTTTTTCCTCCGGAGACAAGTGTGCCATAAAGGCATCAAGGTTTTCTAGAATCTCTGAGATATTCAGCTGTCCCACAGGCACAGGGTATATTGGGCTTTCCTGGTGCTCTTGAGGAAGACTATAGTCAACGGTGACAGCAGTGGCTATAGGCAGAACATCACCATCGGTTTCCACCGACTTCTCCGCCAGATCGTAGTGGGTGAAGTATGATTTCAACATGTTCACATGACACAGACAGATTTATTTTCCTGCGCTCCGTTGTGGCAATGATGTAATCCAGATTACCACATATTTTTCACAATGGGGCAAGGGCCTGAAAAGCGAGCTTGCAACGGTAACCCAAGAACGGGCAAAAAAAAACAGGACTGGGTCACCCACATCGAAAGTGCGGTTTCGGCCTTTCGATCGTACCAAACTTTCATTTTCGTTTGTGCCTTCTCCAGATCCTCACTGGCAAACTCACAGACACGGTGCAATCTGTATCGAAAAGCGCTAACGTGCTCCAACAGATTTGATTTTGTGTTTAAGGTGTCGCCCTGCAACAACCTCTCCCTCAGTAAGCTCAAAGGACCTCTGACGTGATGTCCAAACACGAGCTCATTCGGACTAAAACCGAGAGATTCCTTAACATCCTCCCGTGCTGCAAACAGCACAAGAGGGACTCCTTCATCCCAGTCTCTCAAACTAAAAGCAGTAAGCTCTCAACATGGACTTCAAAGTCTAATGACATTTCTCAAGAGCACCTTGATACTCTGGGTGGTAGGCACTAGAGGGGCAATGGGTTGCACCCAACTGTTGTAGCACTTGCTGGAAGACCTTTGACATTAAATTCTAACCTTGGTCCGATTGCAGTACCTGCGGTAGTCCAAACGTTGAAAATAATTTCACCAGGGCCTTAACAATACTGGGAGCTGTGATCTTCCTGAGTGGAATGGCCTCAGGGAAATGAGTGGCAGCACACATAATGGTTAAGAGAAACTGGTTACCACTCTTGGCTTTGGGCAAAGGACCAACACAGTCCACCAGAACCCTGCTGAAAGGTTAGTCAGAAGCAGGAATAGGCTGCAAAGGTTTATCCGTCCGCTGGCAAACACGACATGATTTACAGTAAGACACAACATCCTGTTTCAGACCAGGCCAGAAGAAGTTACGCAAGATACGGTCATACGTCTTGTTGACCCCAAGATGGCCTGTCATACTACCATCGTAGCAAACTTTGAAATATAAATGGAAAAACCAAAGCCTGTAACAAATCACTGCTGGTCAGACTGCAGGGCGCACTAGACTAGCTGATGTCTGAGCTGATTTGTATGGTTGAGACTAGAGCCGTGGCGGTCATTACATTTTTTCAGCCGGTGATTGTCATTGTCATGGTCCTCTGTAGCTCAGCTGGTAGAGCACGGCGCTTGTAACGCCAAGGTAGTGGGTTCGATCCCCGGGACCACCCATACACAAAAAAAATGTATGCACGCATGACTGTAAGTCGCTTTGGATAAAAGCGTCTGCTAAATGGCTTATTATTATTATTATTATTATTATTATTATTATTATTATGCAAATAACTTACGATCTCACTGTAATTGACTGTTAATTAACATAAACATGTTTAGCATCTCCTGGCTTCCACGCATAGCCTACAAGCCACTGATGCAGACCTTTGGAACATCTACATTTTAGTCTAATAAATCAATTTAATATAGTCCACGCCATCACAATAAATCCAATATTTATTTTAGACAGTTCTAAAGAATCATGATATGACGAAAATGTAGCCTATTTCAGAAGAACAGAATAGCATATTCTGAGTTGTCCTTATGTTAGGCCCTGATCTGGCTATGCAAAAATGGCTGTGGGCTACACTAGTTCATTTAGCAGACAAGATTTGCTTAGAATTCCGTGGCATTATTTTATATTATTTTATAGTATGAAGAATACAATTGAACATAGCTGAATAAAATAGAAAGGATATTTTCTCAACGATTTCCGAGGGAGTGCACACAGGCTATTCTGTGTTGAGCAGTTAACAAAGTAACAGGTCCTCCTATATGCTTAATTTAGAGTTATTTATTCAACTTAAGTTGTGATACAAACGTTGGGCTATATGTTTTGATTTTTTTTATACATTCTAAGGCTGCATGATGCGACTAATGATGATTTGAAAAAAGTTGCATGAAAGGCATGAGCTCTGCTGTTTCTTGTGCAGGCTGCACACACTTCATCAGTCTCTCATTCACAATTTGACAAGCACTTGATAATATTCTCACCCATCAGACTATTCTTAATTGAATCTGGTCTTTACATATAGCCTATGGGTGGAATTATTTTTTATTTAGAATGGCCCACAAAAAAATACGTAATCCATAACCTGCACTCGAATAGTGAATGGAGTTACGTGCAGTTACGTTTTTAACATTAAATCATAGGCAGCGTGTCCATAAGGGGAAGCAAAGCTTTTCCTAAAGTAAATTGAACTAAATTCCCAAAATTATATAGCCTAATTAGCCTACTCATGTCTATACAGAAATAAATAAAATAATTCAAAATAGGCTACTAAAGCATGATTTGGCCACAGAGAATCATTAGCTTCTTTTAAAAAAATAAGTTGTGGATATTTTTAAATCATATTGCCTACAGTCGGAAGGAAAGGCAGCGTACGTAATTTGGGCAGATTATTGTTGAGTTGCGACTGTCTGTAAAAAGTAGAGGCCAAGCCAGATATATCGCAATATTTCAAAATTCGATAGCTGGAAAACATATTTTGGAAAGTGAATGGTTATTTCTGCAAATAGAAGACAATGAAAAGAGACTAGTCCTGTTTTTTTGTTATCAAAATTCTCAATTTAATTGAGCGAACTGCAGTATAGCCTATCTTATTGGTGCCAGCGGAGAGCATCAGCAATATCCCCGGTGAGTACGCACTGCGCCTATTCACTATTTATCATTGTTGGGTCAGTGCTACTTAAAAGTTAGTTTATTGACAATTTCATCCTCCAGTTTAGATTGATGTGATATTCTATTTGTCTCCCCTTGCCGTAGGCCTATTATATGGACAACGTCGTTTTTATTGGTCTGTTTCTGTGTCAGAGTAGGCTACCCTGTAATTTATCGTATTAAAAAAGATTCTGCTAATGTCTCCAGTCATATAAAGTGTAGTAGAATTGCATGAAATGTGTTTATAAAAGGCCATATTTTTCCCATGCAAAGAAAGAAGAAACGTATCTGATATAGCCTAGGCCTACTCTGCGCTATAATGCACTCAGCCATGCATTGAACAGTTTGTTTTTGCGAACAGTGATTTTAGTTATTATTAGCCTAAATTATGACCAATCTACTCATCATATTACGAATAGTAGGCTATCTTACATATGTCTGCAAATGCAATGATGCATGGAATGCTTTATTATATAGGTGCAGCATTTTTATGGTGAGAATTAGCTTCCCCAAACTTGAAACTCACGCGCCGCCTATGTATGCCAGGTTGTAAAGCGGATTGATGTGCTTAATTTTAAGAATTTAGCAATAATTATAGCAGCACGAGAAAGCTGGGATCCTCTTTTAAACTCTGTTTTCACATGCGATTGCGCAATGAGTGGGCTTGTAATAACACGTTTCACTAGGCTCTGTAGGCTATGTGCTCTTTAACCGTGTTCCACGGAGTCCTAGGCCTATAGGCTACGTTTGGAGTTTGGCCACTTTATTTGTGATACAAACCTTATCAAAACATATAGGCCTATGGGCTAGGCTACACGATGTGTGCGACTATGATTTGAATAAGTAATTCACGAGTGATAATACATAATTCACAAGTGAAATTGTCACCCATCAAACTATTCTTAATTTAATCTTGTCTTTACATATACTGAACAATATACAGTATGTGTGAAATTAGTTTTGATTTAGAATGGCGGGACTTGCAGCGCGTCAAGCATAAAAAATTGAACCAAGTTCTATTTTAGCGCCTGGCAACGCAGATGCTCGTTGATGCGCGCAAGCCGTTTGGATGAAATTATTGAATAACATGTATGTGTACATTTGTGTGGTCAGCATTTAAGGGGAAAGGAGTATGGCCCATGGTTTGAGGCTACCTCTACCTACAGTTCCACTATGCTCTACTCCCGTTCAGCATGTCTGACTCCCTGCCCCAGAACCAGTCCCTGCCACAGGGCACCAGCTGTAGATCAGAACCAGACTTCTGCCCACTGCCAGTCAGGCTGCAGGGATTACTAGGTCAACTGATGCCTGGCACCCTTTAAAAGTTATATCAGCTGGCAAAACGGTTTGCAGCGGATAATGAGAAAGTTTTTCTTATTGGACAAGTTCACATAGTATCTCCCCGTTTCAAACCTTGTTATTCCGTTTCGTGCCTACTGAACACAACCCAGGTTTATTTGGCTGTGACTCACTCACTCAACATGGGGAAATTGTCACAAATGGCCCAGGAGGAGTAGCTTATCAGATTTTAAATGGCCAAACAGGTTCAACCATCAAGGGCAGGACCTGTACTGTAAAACCACAGCAGTGTGCCTCTGCTCGTGTAAAAAGTTTGTCGCCTTGATGTCATTCTTCCACCCTCTCACGAATCGCTCTGACAAAAATGGTAAATTTTTGGGTGGGTTTTACACCCTTTATGATTGTTATTGTGAACAGTGTTTTACACTGAAGGAAAGAACTACACTGAACAAAAATATAAACTCAACATGTAAAGTGTTGGTCCCATGTTTCATGAGCTGAAATAAAAGATCCCATACGGGACAAAAAGCTTATTTATCTCAAGTTTTGAGAGAGTGTGCAATTGGCATGCTGCAGGAATATCCACCAGAGCTGTCACCAGAGAAGTCATTTTAGAGAATTAGGCAGTACGTCCAACCGGCCTCACAACCGCAGACTACGTGTGTGGCGTCGTGTGGCTTTGCTGATGTCAAAGTTGTTAAGAGTGCCCGGTGGCGGTAGGGTTATGGTATGGGCAGGCATAAGCTACGGACAACAAACACAATTGCATTTTATGCATAGAGATACCGGGACGAGGTCCTAAGGCCCATTGTCGTGCCATTCATCCGCCGCCATCACCTCATTTTTCAGCATGATAATGCACGGCCCCATGTCGCAAGAATCTGTACACATTTTTTGGAAGTGGAAAATGTGCAGTTCTTCCATGGCCTGCATACTCACCAGACATGTCACCCATTGAGCATATTTGGGATCCTCTGGATCGACGTGTAGGACAACGTGTTCCAGTTCCCTCCAATATCCAGCAACTTCGCACAGCCATTGAAGAGGAGTGGGACAACATTCCACAGGTCACAATCAACAGCCTGATCAACTCTATGCAAAGGAGATGTTGCGCTTCATGAGGCAAATGTTGGTCACACCAGATACTGACTGGTTTTCTGATCCACGCCCCTATTTTATTTTTTTAAGGTAAACTATATATATACTGTATGCAAATTAGTGGATTTGGCTATTTCAGCCACACACTTTGCTCACCGGTGTATAATATCGAGCACACAGCCATGCAATCTCCATAGACAAACATTGGCCGTACTAAAGAGCTCAGAGACTTTCAACGTGGCACAGACATAGGATGCCACCTTTCCAACAACTCAGTCAAATTTCTGCCTTGCTAAAGCGAGCGAGCGAGCTGCCCCGGTCAACAGTAAGTGCTGTTATTGTTAAGTGGAAATGTCTAGGAGCAACAACAGCTCAGCTGCGAAGTGGTAGGCCACACAAGCTCACAGAACAGGACCGCCGAGTGCTGTAGCGCATAAAAATTGTATGTCCTCGGTTGCAACACTCACTACCGAGTTACAAACTGCGTCTGCAAGCAACGTCAGCACAAGAACTGTTCGTCGAGAGCTTCATAAATTGGTTTCCATAGCCGAGCAGCCGCACACAAGCCTAAGATCACCATGCGCAATGCCAAGCGTCGGCTGGAGTGGTGTAAAGCTTGCCGCCTTTGGACTCTGGAGCAGTGGAAACGCGTTCTCTGGAGTGATTGATCACGCTTCACTGTCTGGCAGTACGACGGACAAATCTGGGTTTGGTGGATGCCAGGAGAACGCTACCTGCTTGAATGCATAGTGCCAACTGTAAAGTTAGGTGGAAGAGGAATAATGGTCTGAGGCTGTTTTTCATGATTTGGGCTAGGCCTCTTAGTTCCAGTGAAGGGAAATCTTAACGCTACAGCATACAATGACAATTTAGACAATTCTATGCTTCCAACTTTGTGGCAAAAGTTTTGGGGAAGGCCCTTTCCTGTTTCAGCATGACAATGCCCCCGTGAACAAAGCGAGGTTCATACAGAAATGGTTGTCGAGATCAGTGTTGAATAACTTGACTGGCCTGCACAGAGCCCTGACCTCAACCCCATTGTACACCTTTGGGAGGAATTGGAACGCTGACTGCGGGCCAGGCCTAATCGCCCAACATCAGTGCCCGGCCTCACTAATTATCTTGTGGCTCAATGGAAGCACGTCCCCACAGGAATCTAGTGGAAAACCTTCCCAGAAGAGTTGAGGCTGTTATATCAGCAAAGGTGGGGGGACCAAGTCCATGTTAATGCCCATGATTTTGGAATGAGATGTTTGACGAGCAGGTTTCCACATACTTTTGGTCATGTAGTGTATCTATGACCAACAGATGCATATCTGTATTCCCAGTCATGTGAAATCCATAGATTAGGGCCTAATTTATTTATTTCAATTCACTGATTTCCTTATATGAGCTGCAACTCAAAGACTCCAGCCACCCTAGTCATAGACTGTTCTCTCTGCTACCGCACGGCAAGCGGTACCGGAGTGCCAAGTCTAGGTCCAAAAGGCTTCTTAACAGCTTCTTACCCCCAAGCCATAAGACTCCTGAACAGCTAATCATGGCTACCAGGACTATTTGCATATTACCTCAATTACCTCGACTAACCGGTGCCCCCGCACATTGACTCTGTACCGGTGCCCCCTGTATATAGCCTCCCTACTGTTATTTTATTTTACTGCTGCTCTTTAATTGTTTGTTATTTTAATTTTTTTTACTTACCTATTTTTTACTTAACACTTTGTTTTCTTAAAACTGCATTGTTGGTTAAGGGCTTGTAAGTAAGCATTTCACTGTAAGGTCTGTGTACACCTGTTGTAATTGGCGCATGTGGCAAATAAAAATTGATTTGAACTCAGTAAAATCTTTGAAATCGTTGCCTTTATATTTTTGTTCAGTATAGCTACAAAAGCATGTAAAGATGCTTTTATAATTAGATGCAAAAGCAGAGATGAAACTCATAGGATTTTACCCTTTACACTTGGCCTATAAGGATAGGGCAAAATTGAAATGTTTCTTACAGAGGAAATATGAAATGCATATGCATAAACATGGCAGCAATTGAAAGGGAACAGTTTGGAGATTGTGTCCTCAACTTTGGTCTAATCATGTTCATTACACTGTTGATTCTATGTGCATTTACTGTACTTTTCTTCTCATTTGTTAACGAAATCTGAAAAATCTCGGGATACATTCAGTAACATGATAAGAATAATCCTGGAAAATGTGGGGTAGGTGCAACATAAGACAAAAAAATGACAAGGGTTTGGGTGAGAGGACTAACTGGTGTCTCCAAGTGGCCACACACCTCTCCAAAGTCCACAGTTCCTAAGTCATTTAAATGCACTTTTATGATGGAAAGTAGTCTTCAACTATAAGGTGCTATTTTGAGCACTCCTAGCGGTGCCGTTGAGGAACTAGAGCAAGTACACTTGTAGTTGTTTTGTTTGGGACTTAACTCTGCATCACTGCCATATACTTCTTGTGCAATCGAAAAACGGCCCATTTATAAATTGCAATCTGGGTCAGGTGGGCATAATTTGAAAGCTTGTTCTATTGCCAGCAAGGCTAGCTAAGTTCTAAAATACGGTCTTACTGTGTTAGGCTTTCACAAGGCAATTCAGAGAAACAAATCGTAATTTCGATGCGCATAGAAAGGAGTTGAGTGCATTGAGGCAAAAGTAGGCTATTTCTGTTCAGAACAACCCAGGGTATGACGACATGTCATCTTGTAACTGTACATCAAACATGGTGATCATAAACGTTGACACTGTATATAACATGAGTTTTATGATATGGAAATGTGAAGTACACATTTGGACACATTTGTGGGGTCTGGCTTGGTTGTATGACATCAAAGCGGTATTAATTGAGTCATCTTCATTTACAGCATTTCCCTCACTCTGACAACAAAACATTTGCAAAAGTTACCCAATTAGCTGGAGGGATGGGGGCAACGTCTTGTTGTGTGCAGTGCTCAAGTCCAGAACGGCTGTCAGTCGAAACCCATACAGCTCTGTGAAGAGAAGCTGAGCTCTGACACCATTTATAGCATGTTACTGCGTTCCAATTTAGGCACTTATCAGTGGCCAAATCTGCCATTTTCAACCAGTATACGGGTACGAGTGTAAAGTGTTCATGGAAATATATTGGTTTAAATAGAAGTGTGTTAATGTAACATTTGTTCCAGTTATGTTTGCAGACCTGTCACAAACATACTCCTGAAAGTCCCCGTGCGAGTACAATCACACTCTAGCTGTTAATATGGCACTCTACAATTTCGAAAAAAGCCTATGTTTTCATGGTACATTATTCACTGAAACATCATGCAAGAGTAGATATTGTAAACTTACATCACAGCTGACGAGATGGATTGAAAATTTGAGTACGCTCCCAAGGTCTCACAAAGACCAAGCATTTTAGGAACAACATTGATATAGACTTCGGATCAGGACGGCATTATCCCAGGTGCACTGTTTTGAGCACCACTCTCTGGGACTTAGATCTACTCTCTTTTCCACCTCTCTCTATTTCCACCATTTGCCCTCTGTCTCTCTCATTCTCTCTTCCCCTCCCCATCTTTCTCCCTCCCTCCCTCCCCCCTCCATCCCATCCCCTTTTCTCATCCCTCACATCCCCAAAACAAGACCCAGCCTTAAATAAACATGGGCGGCTGGCTGGATCTCTACTCTGGAGAATGCGATCCATCCCAGCGCCTTAACCCTGATTTACCTTCACGGCTCTCCGATAAGGTCAACCCCCCCCAAATGACATCCTATTCCATATAATTGTGCACTGCTTTTGACCAGGACCCATAGGACTCGTCAAAAGTAGTGCACCAAGTAGGGAATAGGTTGCCATTTGGGACGTAGACACGAAAACCCCCCCAAAATGCAGCACGCCCTAAATCCGAACGTCAGTCACCAAGATAAATGTTTGTTGTTGTCAGCTGATGAATGAGACTGCACCCCATTCTCTCTGTCATTCAGAAAGTTAATCATAGGGTTTATAAAGAATCTAGAGAACCATTCTCTTGCCAGTCAACAGGGAGCTCCCATTGAGAAGAGCCTTTTGCTGTGCCATGCTGGCTGGAAGAATACTGTACTGGATGCTAGTCCATGGATGTGCTGCTTCACAATCATAATGGAGAGGTTTGCTAATCTTTGCAAAATTCTGGTTGCTTCCCCAAAATTCCAAGGTTTTCCAGAATTCCATCTCCCAAAGGAGTTGATATGCAGTGTATAGGCTATGCGTGGTACCATCATACTTCTGCTAAGGATCATGTCCTCCAGAAAGACAGGGGTTATATGTATAAGTGGGGAATGTGTGTGAAGGGAATAAATGTCAGCTGAGCATCCCATGGTGTGTGTGTGTGTGTGAGCTCGCGCACGCAAGGATCCTGCCCCGGCCTCCTGCACCCAGCTGCCGTGTTTGCCTCTACACAGTGGAATGTTGGAAAAACACGGTCCCAGTGTATTTTTACTGCATCAGAGGAATATTTTCAAAAGCTCGGAATAGCCCATGAGTGCGTCCCAAATGGCACCCTATTCCCTATGTAGGGCCCATAGTGCTCTGGTCAAAAGTAGTGCACTTCTGTATATAGGGAATAGGACCAGGTCTCTCCATCCTAACACTGGCTGTTTCTTATTTGAATGAAAGAGAAACGGGAGATATTCAGACGACCTTGTGTGTTGGATGGCGTGGCTAGAAAGAGGAGAGAGGGGGAGAGAAGTCTTTTTTCTTCCTTTCCTCAGAAGCAGTCCGTCATGTGATGGCCAACACTCTCCTCACATGTCAACTGGTTGGGCCGAAGGGCCTTTAGCTCGGTAAACAAGGTCTTAAATCATATCAGAACCTGGGTTTTGTCTAGGGCTAGGAATTGCCAAGGACCTCACGATACAATATTATCACGATTCTTAGGTGCCGATTACGATATGTATTGCGATTCTCACGATTCTATATGTATTGCGATTCGATACTGCGATTTTCAATCTTGGTTTCATCAGACCAGAGAATCTAGTTTCTCAAGGTCAGAGTCCTTTAGGTGCCTTTTGGCAAACTCCAAGCGGGCTGTCATGTGCCTTTTACTGAGGAGTGGCTTCCGTCTGGCCATTCTACCGTAAAGGCCTATTCATTCTATTTATGTGTGCTGCTGCTGCATTGTGGGAGGTGTTGCCTAGGTAACACCTTTAATTTTTCAGCAAGGAACAACAAAGTTTCATCACGTTGTTAAGTCCATGTTACCGCAGAAACGGACTTGAATGCCCGGCAATCCTGTCTTCAGTCAGCTGTTCGTTCCAAAAATCAAATAAAAAAAAATATATATTTTTTTAATGGTTATGAAGGAAATTTATTTTCATGACTGTCTTCATCCGTAACGGTCAGTTACACGGTTATACGATAATTGTGCCAGCCCTACTTGTGAAAACCTCCCATCTCTTTCATAAGGCTTTTATTGAGGGCCCTGTTGGTCCCTCTTTCCAACAGCTTTGAAATCTCCTTCTGAACTTTGGAAGAAACTTCTGTAATGGATTCAGTTAGCGAATTGTGTGTGAGTGTGTGTGTTATAATGTGTAGATGTGTGTGTTATGTAATTGGTAAGTGCATGCATGCATTTGGAAGGTGTGTTTGTGAGGTATTAAGGTGTGTGTGTGTGTGTGTGTGTGTGTGTGTGTGTCAGCCAACTATGTGGAAACCTCTTTCTATGGCAGCTGGACTGAGGTGAGTAGGCAGGCACACACCCCCCTCTCTTGTCGTTTTAAAGGCCCCTGCATATCACACGCACAGCATTCTTCAACGCACACACACACAGCCTTCATGTTGCACGCTGTTGACCTTCACTCTGGCCCAGTGAACCCAAATACGTGAACCCAAATACCAGCGTCCACCACCACCTCTTGACAGGCCTGCAGCATGCGTCTCCCCAGAGAGCACACTGACACAACAGCTGAGGAGGAGAGGAGGCTGTAACCGACCTTATGTAGATGCTCCACCCCCACTGGGAAATATCAAGGTTTTACTGCCATCTGGTGGGTAAATTATGTAATAGCAAGAACTCTGCTCTATGGCTAGCCTATATCAAGCTGTGCATTTTTACAGTTCCTCAATCGTGGTCTGAATTTTACTTAAGGTTTGGGGGAAAGGGATACTAAGAGAAGGAAAGTTTGTCTCAAAATATTTGTATGTTATTCAATATATTGTGAGGATAGATTGGCCCCCCTCCCAACCAACGTGTTTTGGTCATGGGCATCTTTTTCTATCCTGGATTTCGTTGACTTGCTATTGCAGCCCGCTGGCTTTGTGTGCCTGTCTTGTAGCCCCTCTGCTTTGCCTGACATCTTTGGTTTCCCCCCTATGCTTCCCCAGGGAAGGACGAGGTGCGCGGGCAGCTGGACAGCGCCCTGCAGGACGTGAACGTGCGCTATGCTGTGCTGGAGGAGACTGAGAAGAGGGCCGCGTGCCGGGCGCTCATCGAGGAGAGGGGCCGCTACTGCTCCTTTGTCAGCATGCTCAAACCCGTGCTGGTGAGTAGCATCACACAGTTCTTCTCCCTAAATTCCCTTTCGCCTCTGTGGACCGCTCAATCAATTGCTTTTGGACCACTCCCTCTACACACACGTGCTGAGTGCGCACACAAGCTCCCGTTAGGCCTACAGAAAGAAATGCCTATAAAAACGTATCTTAACTGATGGGATACACAGGCTAAATTCTTTGCCAAATGACGACAGTTTTATCACAATTCAAATGGGCTGCTTGACTGAAGTAGGGAAATAGTGTGTTCCAACAACTAGCTGCAGTTTTGGAATAATTGTGCCCTGTCTATTTTCTGCTTAGGCTACTTTGTGGTTGTCACTTGTTACCACAGCCACAGAGTCAAAATTGACTATATTCAAATTGTGTTTTTGTTTACATTTTCCTATTTGGTCTTTTTATGGTTAAGGGTTAGGTTTAAAAACTCATTTTAAGAAGATCAATTATAGAAATAGGCAGGGTTTGTGGCTGTGGTAACTAGTGGCAACCCTACTTTGCGATTTTTTGTCATTTTAGCAGACGCTCTTACGCTCTCTTTAGCGCCATGCTCTACCAACTGCTAGTGCCATTTAGAATTGGTTAGCCTAGGCCCATGGGTCTCCGACAGGTCGATCGCTAGCTACCAGTAGCTCGCAGCCCATCCTATGAGTAGCTCACCAAACAATTCTGAAAGGACATGCAATTTTCACGTTTTCCACCGCAAAACTGTCATATCAGACACCGCAAGCTCCCAGCTACAATCTAATCAACGCAACATTGACATTATCACACCCCTGTTAGCCACTATTGGCTTAAAAAGCCAAACCTAACACAATATCTGCCAATTAATTTCCAGCAATATTGCTCCCGTCTGCGCATTTGTCCATCACTCCGTGTGTAGCCAGTTGATTTGATAAGTGTTGTGAGTTGACAGAAATACTTTCCCCAAAACCTTCTTATTTAAATGTTAACTGCAAAGATGGCTGACCTTGCAGAAGTATATCATGAATAATTTGTTATTGGCAAACTTTGCCATGAAATGAGTAGCAGCAGTACAAAACCATCACTAGACCGGCCCAGTTAGATAACACATTCCTCACTCGCTAAATGCATAATTAAAGCTGCAATTTGTAATTTTTTGGGCAACCCGACAACATTCACATAGAAATGTGAGTTTATTATAGATATGTCGTTCTCATTGAAGGCAAGTCTAAGCAGCAGTAGATATGTTCTATGTGCTCTATTTCTATGGTTCCCATTTTTAAGTTTCGATTTTACGTCTTTAACTTTCAGTTTTGTACACCAGCTTCAAACAGCTGAAAATACAATATTTTTTGTATGGAAAATATATTTCACAGTGGTTTAGATGGTACAATGATTCTCTACACTATACTTGTTTTGTCAAATAAATTGAAAATAGGTGGACTATTTGAATTTTAGCAACCAGGAAATGGAGGAGCGATTTCTGCATAGTCCATCTTTAAAGTGCCATATGCACAATTAAAGGAGAATTACACAAAAAGTCTTAATGTGTTCGTTTTCTTCCAGACCTAAAAAAAAAAATTTCTTCAGATGCATTGACATGGACTCAGAACATCCAATTATGTTGTTTCTCTGTGAACAATTATAATTTTGAGAAAAACAAAAAAAATTGAAAATCAGGAAAAATAAAACTGAGAAAACATAATTTGGGAAAATATAACACATAATTGGGAACAATATCCCAGATTTTATAGGGCCCCCTTAGAGTTATTTTATTAACCATTATTTTACCAGGTAAATTGACAGCAAACATAGTGCACTACATTCTCTTGTACACTAAGGACCTGGGGAAGAGTTGCAGGGGAGAAGAGAAGAATGTTCCTATTTGAAAGCAACAAAAAAAAGTGTAGCTCGCAACGTTGAATTTTTTTAAAGTAGCTCTCATGCTATAAAAGGTTGGAGACCCCTGGCCTAGGCTATAATCCCCCTAAACATGGACAGGTTCCACACTGAAGATATACAAAAAAGATAGCCGCAATTCATCCCCATGCAGTGTTCAATGTGGAATTGTTAATACATTTAGAAAATTCCAAAGAACAGGCAAAATAAAAAAGTTGAACATCTGTATATCGAAAAGAAGACAGATTTTGGTTTGTAACCCTGAAAAAGTATTTCAACTCGCCAAATTGAGTCTCATTTCAAATGATCACTGAGAATAACTGTTCTAGACGAGAGATGCGCATCACTTCACACTATTGTTTTATTTTGTTCTGATCTTTTACATCATGTTTTTTACTATAAAATAGTACTGTGATAAGGGCTCGGGAAATAAGAGGGACTTGTCTGCTAAATTAACAAAACAAGGCTATGCCATTGCACAGCCATAGGCTAGGTTACTAGATTGTGTTCCACGATATAATATAACCAGCTGATATTACGGTTTAAGTAATTTAATTTTAAATGGCACTTGTTTTTTTATTGACTGAATATATATATATATATATATATATATATATACATACATACATACATACATACATACATACATACATACATACATACATACATACATACATACATACATACACTACCGTTCAAAAGTTAGGGGTCACTTAGAAATGTCCTTGTTTTCAAAAGAAAAGCAATTTTTTTGTCCATTAAAATAACATCAAATTGAAAAGAAATAGTGTAGATGTTATAAATATTGTAAATGGCTATTGTAGCTGGAAACAGCTGATTTTTAATGGAATATCTACATAGGCGTACAGAGGTCCATTATCAGCAACCATCAGCCCTGTGTTCCAATGGCACGTTGTGTTTGCTAATCCAAGTTTATCATTTTAAAAGGCTAATTGATTATTAGAAAACCCTTTTGCAATTATGTTAGCACAGTTGGAAACTGTTGTGCTGATTTAAATAACCAATAAAACTGGCCTTCTTGAGACTAGTTGAATATCTGGAGCATCAGCAATTGTGGGTTCGATTACAGGTTTAAAATGGCCAGAAACAAATAACTTTCTTCTGAAACTTGTCAGTCTATTCATGTTCTGAGAAATGAAGGCTATTCCATGAGAGAAATTGCAAAGAAACTGAAGATCTCGTACAAAGCTGTGTACTACTCCCTTCACAGAACAGCGCAAACTGGCTCTAACCAGAATAGAAAGAGGAGTGGGAGGCCCTGGTGCACAACTGAGCAAGAGGACAAATACATTAGTGTCTAGTTTGAGAAACAGACGCCTCACAGGTCCTCAACTGGCAGCTTCATTAAATAGTACCCGCAAAACACCAGTCTCAAAGTCAACAGTGAAGAGGCGACTCCGGGATGCTGACCTTCTAGGCAGAGTTGCAAAGAAAAAGTAATATCTCAGACTGGCCAATAAAAAGTAGTGTGCTATGTAGGGAATAGGGTGCCATTTGGGACGCAGACAGTATTATTTATGATGCAACACTAGGCAATAGGAGCCCTGCAGTGTAGTAGTGTGTTTTGGAGTTAGGTAGAAATTTCCCTTCTAACCACTCATACTGGATCAGATAAGTTTTAATTCCTCTCAATGCTTAAAGATGCCTTCCAGGATCTTAAGCATTTACAAATTCGTAACATATTGTATTTTTTTCAATTCGGAACATATCACAGGAAATGTGCACAATTATTGGGGACCCGTTTTGGCTCATGAGCACTACTTTCAAAACTACTGGCTGAAATTATACAAGACCTCTGGAGCATCACTTTAAGGTTTGGATTTGGGAAACTGGGGCCGAATGTAGATCAAGCATCTCAGAGTGCTGATTTAGGAACATTTCGATCACAATAATACAATTACATGGACATGGGGACCTGATCCTAGATCAGCACTCCTCTGAGATGTTTGATACGTACGGTCCCTGATCTGAGATCTGTGGTACTTCTACCTATTCCAATGCTCGAGGTACAAGTTGCTGCATAGCACTGAGGGTCAGATCTACACTATATATACAAAAGTATGTGGACACTTCAAATGAGTGGATTCAGCTATTTCAACCACACCCGTTGCTGACAGGTGTTTAAAATCGAGTACACAGCCATGCAATCTCCATAGACAGACATTGGGAGTAGAATGGCCTTATTGAAGATCTCAGTGACTTTCAACGTGGCACCGTCATAGGATGCCACCTTTCCAACAAGTCAGTTCGTCAAATTTCTGCCCTGCTAGAGCTGCCCCGGTCAACTATGAGCTGTTATTGTGAAGTGGAAACGTCTAGGAGCAACAGCGGCTCAGCCGCAAAGTGGTAGGCCACACAAGCTCACAGAACGGGACCGCTGAAGTGCATAGCTCGTAAAAATCGTCTGTCCTCGGTTGCAACACTCCATACCGAGTTCCAAACTGCCTCTGGAAGCAACGTTAGCACAAGAACTGTTCGTAGGGCGCTTCATTTAATGGGTTTCCATGGTTCGAGCAGCTGCACAATGCGCAATGCCAAGCGTCGGCTGGAGTGGTGTAAAGCGCGCCGCCATTGGACTCGGAGCAGTGGAAACGCGTTCTCTGGCGTGATGAATCACGCTTCACCATCTAGTAGTCCGACGGACAAATCTGGGTTTTGGCGGATGCCAGGAGAACGCTACCTGCCCGAATACATAGTGCCAACTGTAAAGTTTGGTGGAGGAGGAATAATGGTCTGTGGCTGTTTTTTATGGTTCGGGGCTAGGCCCCTTAGTTCCAGTGAAGGGAAATCTTAACGCTTAAACATAACATAAAATGACATTCTAGACAATTCTGTGCTTCCAACTTTATGGCAACAGTTTGGGGAAGGCCCTTTCCTGTTTTCCTGTTCCTGTTTCAGCATGACAATGCCCCTGTGCACAAAGCGAGGTCCATACAGTAATGGTTTGTTGAGATCAGTGTGGAAGGACTTGACTGGCCTACACAGAGCCCTGTCCTCAACCCCATCGAACACCTTTGGGATGATTTGGAACGCCGACTGCGAGCCAGGCCTAATCGCCTAACATCAGTGCACGACCTCACTAATTCTCTTGTGGCTGAATGGAAGCAAGTCCCTGCAGCGATGTTCTAACATCCAGTGGAAAGCCTTCCCAGAAGAGTTGAGGCTGTTATAGCAGCAACTCCATATTAATGCCCGTGATTTTGGAATGAGATGTTCGACGAGCAGGTGTCCACATACTTTTGGTCATGTAGTGTATTTCCATCCCCTAAGGATGGAGGAAATTGGGTAAACTGACCTGGAATGGGTGGTTAGGGGCGATTTCTATCTGTTGGTTGTCTGTCTGTGAACTGATTTGGGATCTGTGGGTAGGGGTGACTGGTTTTTGGTGATTGGTTGTGTGTCTGTGATCTGATCTGGGTTCTGTGGTTGTTTGTGTGCAGGATCATGAGATCTGCATGCTAGGCGAGGTGACCCACCTGCAGACCATCCTGGAAGACCTGAGCACCCTGACAGCCGAGCCCAGCAAACTGCCCCCCGCCAGCGAACAGGTTAGATGGATGATTCATACACACAACCAAACACTTGACACAGACGTCTATACTTTCACAAAAACAACATGGACACACACACGCTCGTTAGTGCCACACACACACTGACATCAATAAACCTTCACAAATGCACTTAACCACATACTCACACACAGTGTTAGAAACTCCAATTTATCCATATTCTCATTCTCCTACATTGAAACTCTTTTTTTCTCCCTACTTCTCAACAGGTGATCCTGGATCTGAAGGGATCTCACTACAGCTATAGTTACCAGACGCCCCCTGCCTCCCCCAGCAACACACTGTCCCGCAAGAGCAGCATCAGCGGGTAGCTGAACCCACACACACACGCACGCATAAACACACACACCACACTCACATACACACTCTACACAAAGTACTCAGGTAGACATATTGGCACACACATACACACTGATTCACACCAAATGTGCTGCCTTTGACACTGCATGGGGGCCATCTTGACATTTAGAGAGCTCACCAAAGAAGCAGAGTTGGAAGAGGGGAAGAAGGGTTGGGGGTGCGGGAAGAGGAACTGTATCAAACGGATAGTAATGGCAGCATCAGCTAAGTGAAGTTCAGTGTGTCTGTGCTATCACACTGCCTGGAGCCAGCTAAGGAAGTGTGCTCCCCGTAACAGGGTTCAATGGGGTGCCATTTGGGACGCAGCCTTGTAGAGGGATGATGAAGAGAGCAGACAACTGAGTAAAGTTCAGAGAGGACAAGTGAAATTGAGCCAAGGGAACTGAAAAAGAACATGCGTGGCGGCATGTCTCTTTACCATCCCGGCCTGGGATGACACACCACACACACAGCATGCACAGAACACATCCAATCGCTCAAAGACACGTGCGCGCACACACACGCATACACACACATGTTCCTGGCTGCATCTCACTGTATGTGCGAGGGTAATGTGTGTGTGTGTGTGTGAAGGGAATACACGTCAGTATCCCTTTGCCTGTGTGTTGAGTGTACTGGTCTTCCAGGCCAAAACCCTCGTCCCCCAGGTGGTGGTTGAGGTAGGGGATGACTTCCTCCATCATACACACAGGCTAGAAGGGTTAGCAGGCCAGTGGGAGAAGGACTAGGCCTAGATCTCAAGTCTCCATAAGGTGCGCTCAAATTTAAATGAGCCAAGGCAAATCAAATCCCCAAGTGCACCACAGCCGAACCGTAGTCTAAAGCACCTGAACGAAACGAAGTACGATTATCAGTGGATTTGAATGTGTTGATATGTATTCTATTGGAATTGATGTAGCTTATGACATTCTCTACGTTATTTGGTTGGCCAAAAGTGACTAGACTTCTATAATGTACAGTTAACATCAAACAACGGTATAAACATTTGCCGCAGAGCAACAGTAGCGAGCCAGCCTGTATGGGATAGTCATTTAGAACGGTAGTTTCTAGTACATTGTGTTCTCTGGACCAAGCTCAATTTCCACTTAAGCGGTCAGAAGTTATTTCCGAAACTTCTACAGCGCTCAAAGCCTGCGGTGTGTTGATCTAGCAGAGCATTTATGCATTCAAACCATTAAAATAAAGAGGACATGCTTTCTACTTTAGCTATTAGCATAGCCAGTACACCAACATCCATGAGTGCATTCACACATTTAGATTTAGGATGTGTCCCAAGTGGTACCCTATTACCTACATAGTGCACTGTTTTTGACCAGTGGGCAAAAGTAGTGCACTATGTAGGGCAGGTCTCTCCAACCCTGTTCATGGAAAGCTACTGTCCTGTCGGTTTTCAATCCAACCCCAGTTGTAACTAACCTGATTCAGTTGCTCAACCAGCTAATTATTAGAATCAGGTGCGCTAGGTTAGGGTTGGAGCGAAAACCTACAGGACGGTAGCTCTCCAGCAACAGGGTTGGAGAGCCCAGATATAGGGAATAGGGTGTCATTTGGGATGGAAGTCTTGGGCTACTACAGGACTCGTTCAAGATAGTTGTAGTGGCTTGGTGCACACCCACAGTTGAGTTGGCTAAGTGACTTATGTCTGCTGTGATTTGCTTAGGGTATTTTGTGTTCTAGGCTATTTTATGTCTAAGCGTGAATAGGGCAGTACATAGGGCACCAAAACCGATTCAAATGATCAGAAGTTTATCTCACTCACTGTCGCTTGGCTCCGTTTCAGAAGAAATGGTGGCAGTTTTTCATGTCTGGTTGTCTTTCTCTCCCACTTTCTTTTGTTTCCTGCTCTTTTTCATTCATTTATGGTCTCCCCCCCCTCTCTCGCTCTCTCTCAGTAACTACAACTCTGTGAGGCACGTCCCCTCTCTGGACTCCATCACCTCCTCTATGGATGGCATTCACCTCTGCCCGCCCTCCATGGAACCAGCACAGGTAACACACACAACTGTCCACACTTTCACAGCTCCATTCTGAAGTGCTCCATGTCATCTCAATGCAGAAGCGTGACAGACCCAATATTATTTTGGCTGCTGAATTTTTCAAAAGCATCGATCATCATCTCACCCCATTGCTGCACTTTTGCCCAAGGGGGCTCGATTAGAAGTCATTTGAAAAATTATGGCAGAGAGTGATGCGGGCGCTGGAGATGGGGGTGTGAGCATGTGTGTCTGGGCAGGTGTGATGTAGTTGATGTTTGTGTGACGTTGTCGTTTGTATATGTATGTTTTGTATTGTTTAAAAATTTAGTTCAGTCCACTGCATCATAGTTCATTGAGTCATCGATTCTCATATTCAAGGTATTGCCCTTTCCTAACTTGACTACTGTTCTATCTAAACTTTAAACTTATTTGAAAACCCCAGTAAACAGTTTAAAAGAAAGACCTTGCTCTGTCTGGCCCCCTCCCTCTACCTGAGTTAGTCATGTTAGACGGTACCCTCTACAACTCCCATTTCTTGAAACAGATCATTCTCTCTATTCCCTCCCGTCCCCCTTCCGTGGGTAGTGCCGCTCACCCAGTCCGATGGCACGCTTTGTGGGCTGGGAGGGCACCGCACGCTCCCTCAGCGAGAGCAACTCGCCCACCGCCTCCGTCCGCTCTGGTGCCCGCTGCACCCATGCCCGCTCTGCCAGCCACGCCAGCCGCAGAGACACCACCGTGAGAAAACTCACCCCTTACTGGCCCCCTGTATAGCCCCCCCATGGCGTAACCCCCCCCCCCAAGCATGGCCCCCACATAACTGTGTGTTTGTGTGTGTGGTCTTTACCTCGTGTGTTGGTGTCTGTGTTTTGTGTGATGTGGTGCATGTATGTGTATGTTTTAACACTAGAAAGGCCTGACCTCGTTGGACCCCCTCGTGCCAATGACACGTCTTTTGGACGTCAATGTTCTGACAGTCTAATAAATAGATTTCATATATGCTATTGGAACAATAATCATTTTTCAGGTCTTATGTAACAATAGAGTACACATTTTTTGGGGATAACATTTTCATTAGTTTATGTTACTGTAAGCTATATGTAAAAATGAAAAACCACTAAAGACACAGAATTTCAAGTGTCAAATAAATGTTATTCGTGGAGTGTAATGAAACAAAAAGCATGTACGTTGGAACACAGTAACCGCTTCTTTTTATAACGACAAAACAAATAAAAAATACCCAAAACACCAAGAGGCGCGGTCAAATAAAGAAAATATCAGTTACCTAAAAATTCAGTATAAGCGCCAAGTGTGCTTGTAAATAGTGAAAATCAGCACAAAAGCAATAATGGCATTATAATGAATGTGTCGATATGACAGCAGTCAATTATTGTCAGTTATCGGACACATTATTTGTGGCCTCGCTCGTGCAGTACAGTATGTTGTGCATCTTCACGCAATGGCATCAGTTGAATCTCATTTAGCTGTTATCCCTTGTCCTAACAGTTGACACGTTTTGGTCACCTTCACTTGCTTGCAACACTTCCCACAAACAAGTTGCTTGCAGCTGAAACCGGTATTGGGGGTTCTGTTTCAAGTGCACCCCCTCGCTGTGAACTTGGCTCGCGTGCAATCTTTGCTGCTGCCTTGGCCCTCATATGTCTCTCATGTAGCCCGTGTGCTGGGACTCATGATGAAGTCTCTCCTGGTCATGGTGTTGTTCGTGCACTGCTTGAACAACACGTGCGCGTTGATAGCAGCCAAGTTAAGCATGTTGTAGAACACAGCAACAGGCCAGCGGCGAGTTCCTCCTTTCGCCGAGCCATCCTTACAACCGTGCCATCTGATGTAAAACATCCACACCGACCTATGGAGTAGAAAAGGTTAGGATTATTTCCCCATAGGAATTATTTTCCAAATGTGACAGTTCTCCCCTTGCCAACGTAAGGTTCCACAAGCATCATCACCACATTCTCCGACGCTCGCTCACCTGCTGCCCGATATGGATACTTTCCCACATATGGAAAGCCGTTCAGCATTTACTTGGTGTCAGCGGCTAACCAAAACTTGAGTGGGCTGATATAGGGTACTGTTTTGAAATTATAATTAGAATAGATTAATTCAATAGAATAGCCCTTCATTCACAATTGGTGATTACATAATTATGCATCGTTCGCTTCCCCTCGCTCATCAACTCACCCTTTCTCCCCCATCATACAATGCTTAATTTATTTAATCTATTGTTATGTGTGAAATTAGTTTCGGTATAGTTTAGGTTCAGTTTCGAGGCAATTATCTGGGTGATTAACAACTGGCCACGGCACCTTCAACTTTCTGGAGAAGGAGGGGGGCAGGACCTACTGTCGGAGGGCCAGCAGGGGAAAACCATTCAAAAAATGACATGCCATCGTAAAACTGGTTGTAACACCAGTTATGTTTGTGATATTAAGATTCTAACAATGACAGTGCATTCGGAAAGTATTCAGATCCATTCTAAAATGGATTTTTTTTTTTATAATCCTCATCAATGTAGCCCATAATGACAAAGTGAAAACCGGTTTTCTGTTAAAAAACAACAACAGAAATACCTTATTTACATAAGTATACAGACCCTTTGTTATGAGACTCTAAATTGAGCTCAGGTGCAACCTGTTAACATTGATCATCCTTGAGATGTTTCTACAACTTCATTGGAGTCCACCTGTGGTAAATTCAATTGATTGGACATGATTTGGAAAGGCACACACCTGTCTATATAAGGTCCCACAGTTGACAGTGCATGTCAGAGCAAAAACCAAGCCATGAGGTCGAAGGAATTGTCCGTAGAGCTTCGAGGCAGGATTGTGTCGAGGCACAGATCTAGGTTAGGGTACCAAAAAAAGTCTGCAGCATTGAAGGTCCCCAAGAACACAGTGGCCTCCATCATTCTTAAATGGAAGAAGTTTGCAACTCCCAAAACTCTTCCTAGAGCTAGCCGCCCGGCCAAACTGAGCAATCAGGAGAGAAGGGCCTTGGTCAGGGAGGTGACCAAGAACCCGGTGGTCACTCTGACAGAGAGTTCCTCTGTGGAGATGGGAAAACCTTCCAGAAGGACAACCATTTCTGCAGCACTCCACCAATCAGGCCTTTATGGTAGAGTGGCCAGACGGAAGCCACTCCGCAGTAAAAGACACATGACAGCCCGCTTGGAGTTTGCCAAAAGGCACATAAAGGACTGACCATGAGAAACAAGATTCTCTGGTCTGATGGAACCAAGATTGAACTCTGGCTGAATGCCAAGCGCCACGTCTGGAGGACGAAGCATGGTGGTGGCAGCCTCATGCTGTGGGGATGTTTTTCAGTGGCAGGGACTGGGAGACTAGTCAGGATCGAGGGAAAGATGAACTGAGCAAAGTACAGAGAATCTTGATGAAAACCTGCTGCAGAGCGCTCAGGACCTCAGACTGGGGCGAAGGATTCACCTTCCAACAGGACAACGACACTAAGCACACAGCCAAGACAATGCAGGAGTGCCTTCGGGACAAGTCTCTGAAATGTCCTTGAGTGGCCCAGCCAGAGCCCGGACTTGAACCCGGTCGAACATCTCTGGAGAGACCTAAAAATAGCTGTGCAGCGATGCTCCCCATCCAACCTGACAGAGCTTGAGAGGATCTGCAGAGAAGAATGGGAGAAACTCCCCAAATACAGCTGTGCCAAGCTTGTAGCGTCATACCCAAGAAGACTCAAGGCTGTAATCGCTGCCAAAAGTGCTTCAATAAAGTACTGAGTAAAGGGTCTGAATACTTATGTAAATGTGATATTTCGTTTTTTTGGTATTTTCTTGGTATAACTTTGCCTGTTTTCGCTTTGTCATTATGGGGTATTGTGTGTAGATTTATGAGGAAAAAAACAATTTAATCAATTTTAGAATAAGGCTGTAACGTAACAAAATGTGAATAAAGTCAAGGGGTCTGAATACTTTCCGAATGCACTACATTGTTTTATTAGTTTTGAGTCATTATGATTCTCTCTGCCTTTCTTGTGTTAAGCATCCTATGTCCCTGTATTGTTTGGTGGTGTGTGTGTGACGTGACGTTGTCTTTTTTTGTCCAGTTGTGTAAAATGAATGCATCCAGTGTCTGTGTTTAGTGTGTGGTTGTTAGAGTACTGGATATGTGGGAGAGGGAGAAAAACAGCTTTCGCTAATTTACTATCAGCCCATAATTTGACCTGAAAACGTAAAATTATCAACTTGATGTTCTATATAACCCAACTAGCCCCCTCCTGATGGCCTAAGAGCTCCTAAAAGCCATTGCTCTCAATAACACTTCACCCCATATATTAGAGCTGTGATAATAATATAGTGATTATATATATATATATAGTCTTTTTTTGTAATATAGAGTTCTAATATGTCATTCTCTGTTACTGTGCCTCTTGAACTCCCTCCAGTCGTTATCTGTGATCGGCTGCCCATCCTTGTGTCTACATCCTGTACTTCAGTGTTTGTTTGCTCTGCCCTGCCCTGCCCGGATACATTAACCTCTGTTACATATTATTTATTATCATGTGGACTTTCACTTCTCGGTCACATCAAACAGGCCACTGCTTGTTTTGTTTTTGCATGAGCTGTCATGTATATGCATATATTATAATGGAATGTATGATAGAATTTATGTAAATCTAATTATCCATCTGAAATTATACAATATGTCTGTATTTAATGGTGTATCTATCTGTTTATAGAGTATAGAATATATCATATCATCTGTGTATAGAATGTCTATCTGTATCTAATGGTACATTGAGTTGGCAGTGGCACAATGTGATGTTGGGGTTTGTTTCAGGAGGTGAGCGGGTCGGGACCGATCGGGTCGGGCACAGAGAACGGCACGGCCATGCCTCCTCCACACAACGCCTACACACAGCACGGAGAGAGGGTCCGCGCCATGTCCACATCCGGAAAGGTAACCAACACACACACAGCGAGAGAGAGACTTGCACGCACACACACACACACACACAAGCTGACACGCGCACACACACACACACAAGCAGAGATACACATACAGACACAAACACACACACACACTCGCACCTCCATAGAATGCTTATCAGTTTGTACTTTGATATATGGTCAATGATTAAAGCAAATAAGCACCGGTCCAGTGCATTCCTCCGTTTGTGAATCATTGACAAACCAATCAGACTTTTTGTAGTCCATTCATAATTAATTAATTGTACGATAATAACTTAAGAAATATTTCCACCAGGAAGTGATGGAAAACACCTTACATTACATAGGCATTATTCCAGGGTAAATATATAGCTGTAACTAATTATCTTCTAACAACCACGTAAGTATAGGCAGTAACCGTTATTACCGTTGCTCATTTTGTTTTCCAAAAAACAAACACTAAAAGGTGGTAACTGCATGATTGCTTCTACCAGTATTTACTAGGGTGTAATTCTTAGCGTTCAGCTGACGGTGGCAGCAGAGGCCAAGAGGTTGAGGAGGGATTCTCTTCTCTTGTACACATTTCCCTTTTCTTTTTCTTTTCCTAAACAATGATCTATCTTCTTCCCTCCCTCCCTCCTTCCTTTCTCCCTCTCATAGCCCCAGAGTGCCCGGGAGCAGCTGGCCCTGACCCTGGGCGGAGGGCTCAACTCTGAGGCCCCCCGCACCAGCCACGACTCCCTCCACTGCTCCAGCGGCTACAGCACGCAGACCACCACGCCCTCCTGCTCCGAGGACACCATCCCCTCCCACGGTTAGTAGTGACCACCACTCACCACCATCACCAAACCCCTGCCACGGTTAGTAGTGACCACCACTCACAACCATCACCAAAACCCTGCCACACACCACTCCTGGGATACGTCCCAAATGGCACCCTAATGCCTACCTAGTGCACAACTTTTGACCAGAACCTACTATCCCCCAGTGGTCACAGCACTGTCTGCATGTCCCTCTACCTGTCTGCCTATCTGTCTGCCAGTATGAAAATGTATGCACTCACTAACTGTAAGTCGCTCTGGATAAGAGCGTCTGCTAAATGACTAAAATGTTAAATGTGATGAATGTCTGTCTCTCTCTCTCTGGCTCAGCTAGCTCTGTTCTTCAGTCGGTCTCGGTGTCTGGGATCTTATAATGCATTATTGTCTTATTGTTTGTCTGTCTGTGTATTTGTCATGATTGAAGTATTGTCTATATTTGTACTCTTCGGTCTGTTTTCCTACCTGCCTTATCTGTGTGTCTGCATATGTGTCTGTCGGTGTGTCTGTGATCGTTTTGCAGTGTGCCGCATGCATTCATCTGTCATTTCACAACCAAAACAGAACCACGTCTTCACTTTTGTCCCATCCCTGTGTCTGTTTCGACAGCATTATCACAGCCCTAGCTAGGTAGCGTTAGCTAGAGCTAGTCGGCTAGACCTGCGCCAAAAATGCGTTATTTTTCATCCTGTAGCTATTCCTCAGTATTCTTTTAAAATAGTGAGCCAATGTGTTTTCAGCACTTTTATTTCCACGACTGATCAAAACTAATAGTCTCCTGCTCTCTCTTGTCTCTCTGCAGCAGTGAGCAATATGTTTGGAACATCAAATCACAATAAAATTGCAGTATCGAATCGCAATACATATTGTACCGGCACCTACAGTGCATTCGGATAGTGTTCAGACCCCTTGACTTTCTCCACATTTTGTTACGTTGCAGCCTTATTCAAAAATTGATTCAATTGTTGTTTTTTTCTGATCAATCTACACACATCCTCATAGTGACAAAGCAAAAACAGGTTGTTATTCAGACCCTTTACTCAGTACTTTATTCAATCACCTTTGGCAGCGATTACAGCCTCGAGTCTTCTTGGGTATGATGCTACAAGCTTGGCACACCTGTATTTGGGGAGTTTCTCCCATTCTTTTCTGCAGATCTTCTCAAGCTCTGTCAGGTTGGATGGGGAGCGTCGCTGCACAGCTATTTTCAGGTATCTCCAGAGATGTTAGATCGGGTTCAAGTCCGGGCTCTGGCTGGGCCACTCAAGGACATTCAGAGACTTGTCCCGAAGCCACTCCTTCACCCCAGTCTGAGGTCCTGAGCGTGCTGGAGCAGGTTTTCATCAAGGATCTCTCTGTACTGTGCTCAGTTCATCTTTCCCTCGATCCTGACTGGTCTCCCACTCCCTGCCACTGAAAAACATCCCCACAGCATGATGCTGCCACCACCATGCTTCACCGTAGGGATAGTGCCAGGTTTCCTCCAGACGTGACGCTTGGTATTCAGGCCAAAGAGTTGAATCTTGGTTTCATCAGACCAGAGAATCTTGTTTCTCATGGTCTGAGAGTCTTTAGGTGCCTTATGGCAAACTCCAAGGGGGCTGTCATATGCCTTCTACTGAGGAGTGGCTTCCGTCTGGCCACTATACCATAAAAGCTTGATTGGTGGAGTGCTGCAGAGATGATTGTCCTTCGGGAAGGTTCTCCCATCTCCACAGAGGAACTCTGTAGCTCTGTAGGTGACCATCGGGTTCTTGGTCACCTCCCTGACCAAGGCCCTTCTCCCCCGATTGCTCAGTTTGGCCGGGCGGCCAGCTCTAGGAAGAGTCTTGGTGGTTCCAAACTTTTTCCATTTAAGAGTGATGGACATTTATGTTCTTGGGGACCTTCAATGCTGCAGACATTTTTTGATACCCTTCCCCAGATCTGTGCCTCGACACAATCCTGTCTAGGAGCTCTACGGAAAATTCCTTCGACATTACGGCTTGGTTTTTGCTCTGACATGCACTGTCAACTGTGGGAGCTTATATAGACAGGTGTGTGCCTTTCCAAATCATGTTCAATTGAATTTACCACAGGTGGACTCCAAGTTGTAGAAACATCTCAAGGATGATCAATGGAAACAGGATGCAGCTGAGCTAAATTTCGAGTCTCATAGCAAAGGGTCTGAATACTTATGTAAATAAGATATTTATGTTTTTTATATTTAATAAATGTGCAAAAATGTCAAACGTTATGGGGTAATGTAGATTGATTAGGGAGAAAAATAATTTAATCAATTTTAGAATAAGGTTGTAATGTAACAAAATGTGGAAAAAGTCGAGGGGTCTGAATACTTTACGAATGCACTGTAAGTATCGTGATAATATTGTCTCGTGCAGGGGCCTCCCGAGTGGTGCAGCGGTCTAAGGCACTGCATCGCAGTGCTTAAGGCGTCACTACAGCCCCGGGTTAGATCCCAGGCTGTGTCACTGCCGGCCGTGACTGGGAGACCCCTGAGGCGGCGCACAATTGGCCCAGCGTCGTCCGGGTTAGGGGAGGGTTTGGCCGGCCGTGAGTTCCTTGTCCCATCGCGTTCTAGCTACTCCTTGTGGTGGGCCGGGCGCCTGCAAGCTGACTTCGGTCGCCAGCTGGATGGTGTTTCCTCCGACACATTGGTGCGGCTGGCTTCCGGGTTAAGCGAGCAGTGCGGCTTGGCAGGGTCGTGTTTCGGAGGACGCATGGCTCTCGACCTTCGCCTCTCTCGAGTCCGTAGGGGAGTTGCAGCGATGGGACAAGACTGTAACTACCAATGGGATATCACGAAATTGGGGAGAAAAAGGGGTAAAAGTACACAAAAAATTATAATTGTCTCATGCGGTATCTTGTTTGTTGTATAAAAGCCTGTATGCCGAGATGTAAAGCCATACATAGGTTATCAGGGACAATGCCTACAACCCGAGAATGTTATTTTACTCCAGTTTGATCCCTCTCAAAGCATCATGGTGCTAGATTGTCACTTTTGTGAAGCATCCCCCCCATTCAACATATCTGTTGCTTTTGATAATAGAAAATGAGCTCACAATAAATTGTTTTTCTTTTTGTATATAAGTTAAATGCAATTCTATATTCTTTTTCAGCTATAAAGAAAGAGCTTCCTCTTTATGGTAGGTTTCTTGTACTGTTTAGATTTGTCCCCTCTCTGTTCCTCACAAGTGAAATGACAAGATCATCCACAGTGATTTAGTGTGACATCTGTGCTGTGTGAGTTCTCCTCATCACATCAAATGGCCTTTTGCTAGTGAAAGGAAAGCGTTAGCGTAGAACATTTGGTGTGTGTGTGTGTGTGTGTGTGTGTAACCCGTATACGTGTCTGTGCGTCTGTGTGTGACCCCCTGTGTGTATGTACAGTTGAAGTTGGAAGATTACATACACTTAGGTTGGAGTCATTTTTAAAACCACTCCACACATTTCTTGTTAACAAACTATAGTTTTGGCATGTCGGTTAGGACATCTACTTTGTGCATGACACAAGTAATTTTTCCAACAATTGTTTACAGACAGATTATTTCACTTATAATTCACTGTATCACAATTCCAGTGGGTCAGAAGTTTACATACACTAAGTTGACTGTGCCTTTTAAACAGCTTGGAAAATTCCAGAAAATGATGTAATGGCTTTAGAAGCTTCTGATAGGCTAATTGACATAATTTGAGTCAATTGGAGGTGTACCTGTGGATGTATTTCAAGGCCTACCTTCAAACTCAGTGCCTCTTTGCTTGACATCATGGGAAAATCAAAAGAAATTGTAGACCTCCACAAGTCTGGTTCATCCTTGGGAGCAATATCCAAACGCCTGAAGGTACCACGTTCATCTGTACAAACAATAGTACGCAAGTATAAACACCCAAGGGACCACACAGCCATCATACTGCTCAGCAAGGAGACACGTTCTGTCTCCTAGAGATGAACGTACTTTGGTGCGAAAAGTGCAAATCAATCCCAGAACAACAGCAAAGGACCTTGTGAAGATGCTGGAGGAAACAGGTACAAAATTATCTATATCCACAGTAAAACCAGTCCTATATCGACATAACCTGAAAGGCCGCTCAGCAAGGAAGAAGCCACTGCTCCAAAACCGCCATAAAAAAGCCAGACTACGGTTTGCAACTGGACATGGGGACAAAGATCATTATTTTTGGAGAAATGTCCTCTGGTCTGATTTAAACAAAAATAGAACTGTTTGGCCATAATGACCATCGTTATGTTTGGAGGAAAAAGGTGGTGCCTTGCAAGCCGAAGAACACCATCCCAACCGTGAAGCACGGGGTGGCAGCATCATGCTGTGGGGCTGCTTTGTGCACTTCACAAAATAGATGAGGAAGGAAAATTATGTGGATATATTGAAGCAACATCAAGAAATCAGTCAGGAAGTTAAAGATTGGTCGCAAATGGGTCTTCCAAATGGACAATGACCCCAAACATACTTCCAAAGTTGTGGCAAAATGGCTTAAGGACAACAAAGTCAAGGTATTGGAGTGGCCATCACAAAGCTCTGACCTCAATCCTATAGAAAATGTGTGGGCAGAACTGAAAAGGTGTGTGCGAGAAAGGAGGCCTACAAACCTGACTCAGTTACACCAGCTCTGTCAGGAGGAATGGGCCAAAATTCACCCAACTTATTGTGGGAAGCTTGTGGAAGGCTACCCGAAACGTTTAACCCAAGTTAAACAACTTAAAGGCAATGCTACCAAATACTAATTGAGTGTATGTAAACTTCTGATCCACTGAGAATGTGATGAAATAAATAAAAGCTGAAATAAATCATTCTCTCTACTATTATTCTGACATTACATTTACATTTTAGTCATTTAGCAGACGCTCTTATCCAGAGCGACTTACAGGAGCAATCAGGGTTAAGTGCCTTGCTCAAGGGCACATCGACAGATTTTTCACCTAGTCGGCTTGGGGATTAGAACCAGCGACCTTTCGGTTACTGGCACAACGCTCTTAACCACTAAGCTACCTGCCGCCCCGGTATTTCACATTCTTAAAATAAAGTGGTGATCCTAACTGACCTAAGACAGGGAATGTTTACTAGGATTAAATGTCAGGAATTGTGAAAAACTGAGTTTAAATGTATTTGGCTAAGATGTAAACTTCCCGACTTCAACTGTAGGTGTTTGTGAGTGAGATGTGAAGGAGAGACAAAACCTTTGCGTAAGTGGATGAGTGGAGTTCTTATGTGAGTGATTGGGCATACGCACATGTTTTGCGTATGTGGTACTGCCCGGAAATTGTGTTTTAGTGTGTTTACCATCATCGCCTGATAACAGGTCACCGCTCCGTGCTGACTCACCCCCTTATCATACACAGACAAACACACACTCACCCTAATTTCTTCCTCATCAGATACTACTGTTGTATTTTTCTTTATATATTTTTTTACTTCCTGTCACAAACTGGCCAGTGATTCAGCATTGATACAGAGCCCTATGTCAAAATGTGATCACTAGATAGGGAATAGGGTGAAATTTGGGATGCAGACATAATTAGGTTATTATGTTTGGGGCAAATCTGGACTCTTAGAGTTTCTGTGGTTCTCTAATACGTTTTACACGTCTGATTCCCACCAAATACGTCAAGTCTTCAATGCAGTCTGACGTACTAAAAATACTAACTTTAGCGTAGAAGAGCTTTGTGCCACGGAACATTCTTGCTCTTGGTTTATAATGGAATGCATCAGGTCAGATTTTCCACCCCAGGCAAAAGCGTCTGCTTTCTTACCATGTTTTTTTTCCCAGTTAGGAAAGAAATGCATTATGTGTTCCTCCACTCCAAGGAACCACAGGCTTACTCTTGTTCCTACTCCTCCTCACCCCTCCTTTATCCCTCTCTCCCTCCTTCTCTACCCACCAGACTACGACTACATCTCCCTGCACGGGGGCGAGGAGGCGCACCATGGCCCGCCTGACTTTGACAAGTCCTCCACCATCCCGCGCAACAGCGACCTCAGCCTGCAGTACCGCAAGATGATCCAGAGCAAGCGACCCGCCTCCACAGTCAGCTTGCTGGCCGAGCCCGAGCCGCTGGGCTTGTGCCAGTCGCACACTGCCACCATCCGCCGCAAGCCCTCCTCCAAGCCTGCCTACCGCCGCGGCACCATCAGCGGCGGTGTGCCCATCCCCATCTGCACCCCCCAGGTGCCCCTCAAAGCCCTGGGCGTAGGAGGAGAGGGGGACAGCGGGAGCAATGGGGACATGGGGCCACCAGAGGGTGGTGTGGGTATGAGCAGGACGGTGGACCACGGACTGGTCCACGCCAAGCACAGCCTGTGCACGTCCACCCAGAGCCTGAGTGCCATGCCCTTGCACCATTCTTCGTCCACGTCACCCTACTACTCGCTGATCCCGGGCCAGGCGCCAGTTCCCATGGGCAGCTCGGAGCAGCTGTACCAGCTGAGCAAGCAGCAGCAGTACGCCCTGCACCAGCAGCAGCAAAAGCAGTACCAGCAGCAGCACCTGCAGTACAACCAACAGCAGCAGCGGTATCAACAGCAGCCCCAGACACAACAACAGCAGCAGCCGTTTCAATTTCAGCAACGGTTCCAGCAACAACAACTGTACCAACAGCAGCTCCAGCAGCAGCAACAACAGAAGCTCCAACATCAAAAGCAACTTCAGCAACAGCAGCTCCTACAACAACAACAACAACAACAACAACAACAACAACAACAACAACAACAACAGCAGCAGCAGCAACCAATTCAGCAGCAGTCTCATCTCCCACAACAACACAATACGTCTGCCACTGCCAACCAGCTGGTGGAGAGCGGGCACTGCCAGCCCCCCCAGCAGCCCCCTGACGCGGAGGAGCCCTGGGGTGGCGGAGGTCACATGGTCACCATGATCCGGGGAGTGAAACTGCGTCGGACCCTGACCAACGACCGCTCTGCCCCCTTCATTTCCCCGGCCAGCCATCTCAAATGAGCCCCTCCCTACCAGTGTAGGTTGTCATCGTTTTGTTTTACGGTTCTTGCTTTTCTTTTTGCCCCGTTTCCAATATATATTATTATTATATTTTCTCCTGAGAATAAAAAAGGATGTTGCCTTTTTGGAAATTTGGTCTGGTGTAAAAGGCTTCCCTCTCTCCAATCAAATGATTATATAATCTTCCTCAGATGGAGTCGTAGGTGAATATGGCCTCTTTATCGCTCTGTAATTTAAGATGTTTATACATACGAGGATACGTGTTGGCTATATAAAAGCATTTGAGGTCATAGATCAGGGGTATTCAACTCTTACCCTACGAGGTCCGGAACCTGCTGGTTTTCTGTTCTACCTGATAATTAATTATACACACGTGGTGTTCCAGGTCTAAATCAGTGCCTGATTAGAAGGAAACCATTTAAAAAAGCAGTGGAACTGGATTCAAGGTCCAGAGTTGAGTTTGAGGGTCATAGATTATAAAGTTCTATGTTTATATATTGTTGAGAAAATAAGAAAATGCTTTGCTTACTTAGTCTTATCATCACCTTCATGGTCGGAACCAATAGAAACCCACACATATGTATATATTAGCGTGATATGCAGATGTTTTTTTTTTATTAGTCGACGAAATAGCAATGGCATCTTTTCTCGTAGTCTTATTTTTGTATAAAGAACAAGCGCAGGGTCAAAATGAAGAGGTCCTGCTTTTTCGCCTGTACTAGGACCTGTGTAAAAGGACACGGACGGAGCTCCTGAATCAGGCTTGGCAGCTCAAGTTCTGGCAAAGACTGAAACAGTGGACGTGTCCTGAATGATCCCCTGAGGTAAATTTAAAGACAGTCACTTTGAAAAGGAAGAGGAGACTGAAGAATCGGACACAGGACTTAAACCTCTATAGCTTTCTCATCTGGATCTCGTTCATGATGGGATCACGTGAGCTTAATCACTCTCCATGTACTGTTAGGTCCACAATGGCTTGAAATGCTTCGAGCTGGCTTTTCTATGTATTCAGTTGACTTATTTTTCTCTCTAAATCAAACACACACTTCTTCACCTTCTGTGTGGCGGTCGACTGTACCAGTGTTTGAGCCAATCAGAGGCTTGCACTGCAGGGCAGAGAGGGGTCACTGGGTCAACAAAGGGCTTTGTGGGGCTTTTGATAGCAGGGGTCAGGACTTATGTACCGTAAGCTCCTTGAGCTGGAAAGTAAAGCCACCATTGTGTGGGATGAGGAGGACTGCAATGCACTCAATCCCAGCGCTAATATACACTGAGTGAACAAAACATTAAGAACACCTGCTCTTTCCATTACATAGACTAACCAGGTGAAACCAAGTAAAAGCTATGATCTCTTATTGATGTCACTTGTTAAATCCACTTCAATCAGTGTAGATGAAGGGGAGGAGACAGGTTAAAGAAGGATTTTTAAGCCTTGAGACATGGATTGTGTATGAGTGCTATTCAGAAGGTGAACGGGCAAGACAAAATATTTAAGTCCATGCCCTGACGAATTGAGGCTGTTCTGAGGGTAAAGGGGGGGGCAACTCAATATTAGGAAGATGTCCTTAATGTTTTGTAAACTCAGTGTATCTTGAGACATTCTTCACATTGCCAAGCACATTGATTTAGTGATGTATCTGGTGTAGTTTCTGATGGCCCGGTTCCCCGTAAGTTTAGCACCTCTGCTAGATATCCTCCCTATATCAAGTCTACCTGAGGTTGGAGTTCTGGTTAATGTTCAAGTTTTTTAAAAACATTATTTCAGGGTAATCAGTCTATTTTATGAGGAACATATGGTGCTATTGTGACATGCCAATCCCAGCCTAGATGAACCACTGACTCCTCTCCCCCCTGACACATGATGCACTCACTGGCCATATTAAGATATTAGGAAATATCAATTTTTCTAATGATATGATAACCGATGTTGCTGACCAAGCAAGCTTTCGAAACAACTTACGAACCATAGAAGTCATGTGAGGAGACTCGCTGTTTGTGGAGTGGCAACAGTTTTCCGGGCTCTGTGCTGTGGGTTAAAGTGGTTTTGGGCTGTTCCTGGAATGTGAGCCCCACCCAACTGTTAATCACACCGTGGGGGAGGAGGTTGTGAAATCATTTGATTAAAGGCAAATGAGTGATATTGCATTTAGAATATGTTGACCATTTTTGTTCGTCTTAACCGAACCACTTTAAATGTGTGGGGGTTTGGGACCTTTGGACCTTCTAGCCTTTACACATAGCTACTCTTCCCTGAAAATATCCTCCCCTCAAATGTATAGAGAGAGAGAGCGGTGTAACCAGAGAAGCTATCGTATAATACCAACTCCTCCGCTAAGTGCATATCCCTCTCCCCCAACATTAAAGGAGACTCTGCACCCAGCTGGGCTGGGTTATTCTCTCCTCCGTCTCACGTCCCCCCCCCATCCCTCCCTCTTATATTTTTTATTTTGAACCTCCCGATTTGTGTAGGAGGCCCAATTACCTGACACCACTCGCTGCCTCACACCTTTCACCGGGTGCATGGAATGACCCCATTGGCCGGTTTATCCATTGTGCGCCCACCTCATCTCTGGCCTCTTCATGTTGCCGCGAGAAACGCCCCCTCCTCCAGAGGAACTACAATGGCCTCTGTAGTAGAGGCCTTTGTTACAGGATAGGTTCAGACCACACCACACCACCTGACTCAAGCAGCTTTAAAGCAATATCGGGCTTCATTTGATCCACAGCTTTAAGTTCAAGTTCTAGGCTGCGAATGGTAATTATAGTATAGTGCGCATATCTCCCTAACCCCAAAGTATGAAGCGGCAATGCCCTAGCAGAATGAGCGGGGGTCGTGGATAGTCAAATTATGGGGCAGCTGAGCTGGGACATTCCCTCTCTGTTGGGTTAATTGTATGTTATCCGATAAGATTTGTGTTATACTGAGAAGAGCCCAGAGATATATTTTTTTCTTCCGTTTTAGTGAAAGAAATGATCCAAATTCCGTTGTATAGACTAACTTTTAAGAAGGTTTGTATGAATGTAACATTTCTATTTTGAAGGATCCTTTTCAGGCCCAAACCATGTTCTAAAAGACATGTTCCAGTTATTTACCTTGACCTTGACCAATGGGTTCTGGTCAAAAGTAGTGCAGTGTATAGGGTGCCATTTGGGACACAGACTTTCTAGTCTGTTACCAAGGCCACTCACCGGCAGTGTGTGAGAGACTGAGACTTGGTGAGAGTTGACAATACATTTAGAAAATATCAAATGGACACTAAAGCCCTTTCCTGCCGATCTTGACCCCAAAGCCGCCCCATAGAGCTCCGACTGACCAACCCTTCTGTTGATCCTATTCTCTAAATGGAGTTGATCTCTCATTGTAAAAGCGTTCAATTGCAATGTCACAAATGCGCCTGTGTAGTGAAGCTGAAGCCTTAAATGAAAAGTAATGTGGGTTTAAAAAATATAAATGCATTCAAAAAGTTGCTCCTTGTCTTGTTTTTTTTTTGTTTTTTTTATCTCAAAGGTCGAACACTCATTTTTGTGATGTCACCTGTTTGTTTACAGCTGTGGTCTAGTCTGGTAACAAAGCTGTGTGAGGACTTTCTTTCTCAATCTGTATTTGTTTAAAGGGCTACTTTGGGATTTTGGCAATAAGGCCCTTTATCTTCATCCCCTGAGTCAGATGAACTTGTGGATACCATTTTCATGTCTCTGTGTACAGAGATACCCATAGACTTCCAGTCATTGCGCTAATGCTAATTAGCATTGGCTCGCAAAATTACCTCTAACTTCCTTCATACCGGACACAGAGACCAAAAAAATGGTAATGACTCGTCCCCCTGTCTCACACTGACACACACACACACTAGAAAATGGGTGCATTCCACAGTTAGCGAGGTGACACAACAACCAATGGTTGCGTGCCACGTCATCGACTGTGTCATCGACTGACAAATTAATATAACGTGGTTAGCTGATACTTAAAATACCTATCCATGCGTTGTAAGATCTGTCAGCAACGTCTAAACGTAGGAACGCGCCCAATAATAGCAGATGCATCATGACTAAGCAGACAGCGCTGCACAGTAACTGGCAGGTAATAAGAGTGGGATGATCTCATGTAGGGCAGGATTGCACGACTATTGCTCTGCCGCGTGACCGTGTGACGTGTTCTCACTCTGGGCCACTGGGGGGCATCACACACCACCATTGGCATACATGTACAGTAGCACAGTACTCATTACAAATCGAGTCTCAAGGTAGAAATTGCACCCATCCTACCCAAGATCTAGCATCAGATAACCCTACCCCAAATACTAACCTTAAAGAGATTATCCGGTACTTTGTGGTCCCCTGAAAAATTGCATACTACGTCACATATGTGCACCACGTTATTGCTCTCTCTCTCTGCTGCGTCCACTGAGCCGTTGGGCCCACCCTGCAACCTCATTGGATAATGCTTGGCAGGCCTCTTGCTAGCTGTCACTCAAATGCGAGGGGCTGGAGCTCATTGACTAGAACTCGAATTGTTAGGCGGCTGGCCCACGTGGGGGGAAATGTAGGGAAAATGGCACAGCACAGCTTCAAGAAAACAGTCACTTTCGACCTAGGGATTTCGTGGCTAATTGAGGGTAAACAGTAATTCTGCTCGTAGATTATTCATGTATGAACTACACATTGACACATCCAGCCCAAAGCGGGAGGTTAAAAAAAGTATTTCTTAGTCGACAAAGTACTGGAGCATGTCTTTAACCCGTTAGAGGGATTCAAAAATCTTATCCTCTATCACTGGTTAGGGACAACTTCTACCTACTCCAGTTGGCCAAAGACCAGAGGCATACCAGCCATTCCCTGATGTCTTATTCAAACAAATCTGGACTTCTCAATGATGGTTTTGTATAAGTTTGTAAAATCTGAGTGAAATCACTGCAGATCGTTCCCTTCCCCTCCCTCCACTCAACTCCACTCGGAAGTCCATTTCTGTTTGATGATAACTGATAGCTCACCAGGCTCATTCCCCTTTCCTTGCAGCATAAGTGGGGGTTAAGTGCTCTCTCGCTGCCTGCTACTCCTGGAGCTGCTGTATAACGGAGGTGACTCAGTGTGTGGTCATTCCCTTGATGTGGGCCTGTGTATGTCAATACCGAGTGAGTCAACTCAACCCTGGTTTTGGCTCTGTGCTCTATCCCTAGTCCCTCAGCTGTCCTAACCACAGGCACACAGAGAGAGATACAAGCTTTGAACTTTCCTCCAGATCCCCAGCAGAACCGGGAACTCTCAACTCAACTCTCTCCCTCTCTCACCCCCCCACACTATTTGTGTAACTCCAACAGCACTAATCCTTTGGGAGTTTTTAGCTCGACTCGTGATTCAGCACTCTCGGCGCACCCAGTCAATGGAACCTATTGTGATTCCTTCAGCAGTGTTATGCTATGCTTAAATAAGTGTGCGTGTCATTGCTCGTGCCTTGCATTGGCAGCATATTGAGTTTCTTGTGGCTAGTGCATCTGTTCGTCTATTGTGGCTGATGTCTCGAATATCCTCACAGTAGCTGACTTACTTATCCAACGGTATTGTACGTTTCCCATCACTGAATCAAGTATTTCTTTTATAGCATCAGTGGAAATTATATAATATGAAACTGGCCATTCTTCCTTTGTTCACTCAATGGAGATGCATTCATTAAAGTCGCACAGCTTCACTTATCGACACGGCTTGAATAGGACAACTATCTTCGCTTAGCAGCGGACCACCGTACTCCAAGGCAGTATCACTAAATCGGCAATACCCTACGAAGAACAATACCACCATACTGAGTCCTCTTGTTACTGTGAGAAGTACCTGAGGAGTTAAAATCCTTTCAACCTTTTCTTCAGTTACCCAAGATGTATTTTGAGCTTGTGACATTTGAAACCCTCTAAATACAGTGTAGCTGGTTGACATATCGAATGCAGCACAATGAGAAGGTGTATAGATTAGGAGCAGAGTGATAAACTTGATTGCTGAATGACAATATGACCGCGTAATCTTAGGTCAAATATTGAATATAATCATTTCTGTCACAGATTAACATAATGAAGTCATGAATGGAGACATCAGTCTCAGCTGGGGTATTCCCACCTAACAGCCTTTGTAAAGGAAACACTATAGTGTCATATGAAATGTGATCTTTCTTAAAGCGCTTTGGATAATGTCAATTAAAAACCTTGACTCTCTGTTTTCAAAATGGCAACTTGATCTTGACAGTGAGACTTTCAAAGGACCATATATGATCAGACCGTTAATCCATCAATTCCTGCTTTATTGTTGTTATATGGATCATCTGACCTGTTAGTCTTTATCACAACAACAAGTCCTCTGGAGGTGAAACGCCACTCTCACTCAATCTCTCTCTCTTTGTCTCTGTCTCTATTGCTGTGTGTGTGTACTTTTTCTCTCACTCTCTATGATGATTAATGAGTCAGACAGACAGGCTAAGCTACCCCTTCTCCATAACTGCCCGAAAACTACAGCGGTCAAATGCTTCTGTTGTGACTGTTTATTGTCCAATATGAACACACCCATCCTTATCACTCTGTTACTGCGAGTTAGATTGTAAAGTCAATGTTTACTTCTGAATGAACTCATCTGAATTTAATTGGGACGGGGCGCAAAGGAGAGTATTTTGGCTTCTGTCATCCTTGTCTTTGTCATGACGCAGTCACTAGCAACCTCAGATCGGATGGAACCGATGAGCAAGCTGACCCTCTTACTGGAAGAAGCCTTGGCAGCGGTACGCACTGACACATAATTGATGACTGAGTGACTGTGTACCAGATTGGATCAGTTAAGATGTTGGGAAAGGAAGGGCAAGAGGTGTCAGAGAGAGCCCAGCCCACATGAAAAAATACTATATTATTCTATTGTATAAAAACTGTAGTATTACTATATTTATATACTATAGTATTTACTGTAGTATACTGTAGTGTCTTTGCAGCCATTACTGTAGTGTCTACTATAGTGTTTTCGTTTGATTGACTTTGACATAGCAGTGGGGGCTTTCTCCTTGAGGAAACCTACTGGAAAAATATTGAAAGGGAAAATGTTTCATAACCTGTAAGTAGGTAGGACTAGGGTCTGAACAGATTCAGGTTCAGAGCTTCTTCTCTTTTCTATAACTTGTAGGGAACACTATATGGTATATACAGTTGAAGTCGGAAGTTTACATACAGTGGGGAAAAAAAGTATTTAGTCAGCCACCAATTGTGCAAGTTCTCCCACTTAAAAAGATGAGAGAGGCCTGTAATTTTCATCATAGGTACACGTCAACTATGACAGACAAAATGAGAATTTTGTTTCCAGAAAATCACATTGTAGGATTTGTAATGAATTTATTTGCAAATTATGGTGGAAAATAAGTATTTGGTCAATAACAAATGTTTCTCAATACTTTGTTATATACCCTTTGTTGGCAATGACACAGGTCAAACGTTTTCTGTAAGTCTTCACAAGGTTTTCACACACTGTTGCTGGTATTTTGGCCCACTCCTCCATGCAGATCTCCTCTAGAGCAGTGATGTTTTGGGGCTGTCGCTGGGCAACACGGACTTTCAACTCCCTCCAAATATTTTCTATGGGGTTGAGATCTGGAGACTGGCTAGGCCACTCCAGGACCTTGAAATGCTTCTTACGAAGCCACTCCTTCGTTGCCCGGGCGGTGTGTTTGGGATCATTGTCATGCTGAAAGATCCAGCCACGTTTCATCTTCAATGCCCTTGCTGATGGAAGGAGGGTTTCACTCAAAATCTCATGATACATGGCCCCATTCATTCTTTCCTTTACACGGATCAGTCGTCCTGGTCCCTTTGCAGAAAAACTACATGCTTCACAGTAGGTATGGTGTTCTTTGGATGCAATTCAGCGTTCTTTGTCCTCCAAACACGACGAGTTGAGTTTTTACCAAAAAGTTATATTTTGGTTTCATCTGACCATATGACATTCTCCCAATCCTCTTCTGGATCATCCAAATGCACTCTAGCAAACTTCAGACGGGCCTGGACATGTACTGGCTTAAGCAGGGGGACACGTCTGGCACTGCAGGATTTGAGTCCCTGGCGGCGTAGTGTGTTACTGATGGTAGGCTTTGTTACTTTGGTCCCAGCTCTCTGCAGGTCATTCACTAGGTCCCCCGTGTGGTTCTGGGATTTTGCTCACCGTTCTTGTGATCATTTTGACCCCACGGGGTGAGATCTTGCGTGGAGCCCCAGATCGAGGGAGATTATCAGTGGTCTTGTATGTCTTCCATTTCCTAATAATTGCTCCCACAGTTGATTTCTTCAAACCAAGCTGCTTACCTATTGCAGATTCAGTCTTCCCAGCCTGGTGCAGGTCTACAATTTTGTTTCTGGTGTCCTTTGACAGCTCTTTGGTCTTGGCCATAGTGGAGTTTGGAGTGTGACTGTTTGAGGTTGTGGACAGGTGTCTTTTATACTGATAACAAGTTCAAACAGGTGCCATTAATGCAGGTAACGAGTGGAGGACAGAGGAGCCTCTTAAAGAAGTTGTTACAGGTCTGTGAGAGCCAGAAATCTTGCTTGTTTGTAGTTGACCAAATACTTATTTTCCACCATAATTTGGAAAAATAAATTCTCAATTTGTCTGTCATAGTTGACCTGTACCTATGATGAAAATTACAGGCTTCTCTCATCTTTTTAAGTGGGAGAACTTGCACAATTGGTGGCTGACTAAATACTTTTTTCCCCCACTGTATATCCACAGTAAAACGAGTCCTATATCGACATAACCTGAAAGACCGCTCAGCAAGGAAGAAGCCACTGCTCCAAAACCGCCATAAAAAAGCCAGACTACGATTTGCAACTGCACATGGGGACAAAGATCGTACCTTTTGGAGAAATGTCCTCTGGTCTGATGAAACAAAAATAGAACTGTTTGGCCATAATGACCATTGTTATGTTTGGAGGAAAAAGGGGGAAACGCTTGCAAGCCGAAGAACACCATCCCAACCGTGAAGCACGGGGTGGCAGCATCATGCTGTGGGGGTGCTTTGCTGCAGGAGGGACTGGTGCACTTCACAAAATAGATGGCATCATGAGGAATGAACATTATGTGGATATATTGAAGCAACATCTCAAGACATCAATCAGGAAGTTAAAGCTTGGTCGCAAATGGGTCTTCCAAATGGACAATGACCCCAAGTATACTTCCAAAGTTGTGGCAAAATGGCTTAAGGACAACAAAGTCAAGGTATTGGAGTGGCCATCACAAAGCCCTGACCTCAATCCTATAGAACATTTGTGGGCAGAACTGAAAAAGCGTGTGCGAGCAAGGAGGCCTACAAACCTGACTCAGTTACACCAGCTCTGTCAGGAGGAATGGGCCAAAATTCACCCAACTTATTGTGGGAAGCTTGTGGAAGGCTACCCGAAACGTTTCACCCAAGTTAAACAATTTAAAGGCAATGCTACCAAATACTAATTGAGTGTATGTAAACCCACTGGGAATGTGATTAAATAAATAAAAGCTGAAATAAATCATTCTCTCTACTATTATTCTGACATTTCACATTCTTAAAATAAAGTGGTGATCCTAACTGACCTAAGACAGGGAATTTTTACTAGGATTAAATGTCAGGAATTGTGAAAAACTGAGTTTAAATGTATTTGGCTAAGGTGTATGTAAACTTCCGACTTCAACTGTATATGCACTTATTTGGAGCTTGACATCACAGTTGCAAGTTTTATGGGGGGGAGAGGGAGCTGGAGCAAAAGTTGAAAGACATCACAGGCAGCCTAAAGTTAGTTCTGTAAAGTAGAAATCAGAAGAGATGGCAGCAAGAGTAAGCTGGTGTTCGGTCCCTGGCTGTAAGAATTCTCGGGAAGAAGGCACAAAATGTCACTGTTTTCCGTCGAAAGATAAAGATGAATGGATAGTAGCGATAAAAACTAGGTAAGCAACTCCCGTGAATTCGGAAAGTATTCAGACCCATTCCCCTTTTCCACATCTTTTTACATTATAGCCTTATTCTAAAATTGATTAAATTAAATAAAACATCTCATCAATCTACACACAATGCCCCATAATGACAAAGCAAAAACAGGATATTAGAAATTGTTGCAAATTTATTTTTAAAAAAAACGTATTTACCTACCTTATTTACATAAGAATTCAGACCCTTTGCTATGAGATTCAAAATTGAGCTCAGGTGCATCCTGTTTCCATTGATCATCCTTGAGATGTTTCTACAACTTGATTGGCATCCACCTGTGGTAAATTCAATTGATTGGAGGAATTCTCCGTAGAGCTCCAAGACAGAATTGTGTCGAGGCACAGATCTGGGGAAGGGTACCAAAAAAATTTCTGCAGCATTGAAGGTCCCCAAGAACACAGTGGCCTCCATCATTCTTAAATGGAAGAAGTTTGGATCCACCAAGACTCTTCCTAGAGCTGGCCGCCCGGCCAAACTGAGCAATTGTGGGAGAAGGGCCTTGGTCAGGGTGGTGGCAGCATCAAGCTGTGGAGACACCTGAGAATAGCTGTGCAGCGACGCTCCCATCCAACCTGACAGAGCTTGAGAGGATCTGCAGAGAAGAATGGGAGAAACTCCCCAAATACAGGTGTACCAAGCTTGTAGCGTCATACCCAAGAAGACTCAAGGCTGTAATCGCTGCCAAAGGTGCTTCAACAAAGTACTGAGTATATTTCCGGTTTTTATTTTTAATAAATTTGCTCAAATTTCTAAAAGCCTGTTTTTGCTTTGTCATTATGGGGTAGTGTGTGTAGATTAAGGGGGGAAAAACAATTTTAGAATAAGGCTGAAACAAAATGTGGAAAAAGTCAAGGGGTCTGAATACTTTCCGAATGCACTGTATATTTGGCCTTGTGTTTTAGGTTATTCTCCTGCTGAAAGGTGAATTTGTCTCCTAGTGTATGTTGGAAAGCAGTCTAGGGAAAACTCCCTAGTCCTTGCCGATGACAAGAAACCCATAACATGATGCAGCCACCACCATTCTTGAAAATATGAAGAGTGGTACTCTGTGATGTGTTGTATTGGATTTGCCACAAACATAACAATTTATTTGCCAACTTATTCAGACTTGCCATTACAAAGGGGTTGAATACTTATTGACTCAAGGTATTTCAGCTTTTCGTTTTTAATTAATTTGTAAACAATTCTAAAAGCATAATTCCACTTTGATATTATGGAGTATTGTGTGTAGGCCCGTGACAATCTAAATGCAATCAATTTTATATTCACGCTGTGTAACAACAAAATGTGGAAAAATTCAAGGGGTATGAATACTTTCTGAAGGCACTGTATGTCTATTTATTATAAAATGTATCATGCATGTACATCACACTTTGAATATATTGTCTAGCATAATATAAAGTACCATTTTTCCTGTTACAACATAAGCTACCTGTATTTTGTGAAACACAAAAATGTATAGTTTAGAATGAGTACTAAGTAAACATGTCTAACTGCATTAATTGTGTAGGTGAGAAGCAGTTCAAGGCTGTGTTCCCGAAACAGTCCAAAACTGTGTTAAACAAATCAAAATATAATTTATATTTGAGAATCTTCAAATAGCCACCCTTTGCCTTGATGACAGCTTTGCACACTCTTGGCATTCTCTCAACCAGCTTCATGAGGTAGTCACATGGAATGCATTTCAATTAACAGGTGTGCCTTAAAAGTTAATTTGAGGGAGGGGGGGGTATACAGAAGATGGCCCTATTTGGTAAAATACTTATTAGCCATATTATGGCAAGAAAAGCTCAAATAAGCAAAGAGAAACAACAGTCCATCATTACTTTAAGACATGAAGGTCAGTCAATACGGAAAATGTCAAGAACTTTGAACGTTTCTTCAAGTGCAGTCGCAAAAACCATCAAGCGCTATGATGAAACTGGCTCTCATGAGGACCGCCACAGGAATGGAAGACCCAGAGTTACCTCTGCTGAAGAGGATAAGTTCATTAGAGTTACCAGCCTCAGAAATTGCAGCCCAAATAAATGCTTCACAGAGTTCAAGTAACAGACACATCTCAACATCAACTGTTCAGAGGAGACTGTGTGAATCAGGCCTTCATGGTCGAATTTCTGCAAAGAAACCACTACTAAAGGACACCAATAATAAGAAGATACCTGCTTGGGCCAAGAAACACGAGGAATGAACATTAGACCGGTGGAAATGAGTCCTTTTGTCTGGAGTCCAGATTGGAGATTTTTGGTTCAAGCCGCTGTCTTTGTGAGACGCGGTGTGGGTGAACGGATGATCTTCACATGTGTAGTTCCCACCGTAAAGCATGGAGGAGGAGGTGTTATGGTGTGGGGGTGCTTTGCTGGTGACACTGTCTGTGATTTATTTAGAATTCAAGGCAAACTTAACCAGCATGGCTACCACAGATACGCCATCCCATCTGTTTTGGGCTTAGTGGGACTATCATTTGTTTTTCAACAGGACAATGACCCAAAACACCTCCAGGCTGTGTAAGAGCTATTTTACCAAGAAGGAGAGTGATGGAGTGCTGCATCAGATGACCTGGCCTCCACAATCCCCATCCTCAACCCAATTGAGATGGTTTGGGATGAGTCGGACAGCAGAGTGAAGGAAAAGCAGCCAACAAGTGCTCAGCATATGTGGGAACTCCTTCAAGACTGTTGGAAAAGCATTCCAGGTGAAGCTGGTTGAGAGAATGAAAAGCTGTCATCAAGGCAAAGGGTGGCTATTTGAAGAATCTCAAATATAACATATATTAAGATTTGTTTAACACTTTTTTTGGTTACTACATGATTCCATATGTGTTATTTAATAGTTTTGATGTCTTCACTATTATTCTACAATGTAAAAATAAAGAAAGACCCTTGAATGAGTAGGTGTGTCCAAACTTTTGACTGGTACTGTATGTTCATTTTAAAGTGGTTAAAATTCATCTAAATGTTGATGACAGTAGTATGATAAACTAAAGAAAATATACATTTTCATCAAGTTTTATAAATTTTTATGTTTACTTTTTGGAAATATTAATGGATCAAAATCCCAACAAATCTCAAAATTGATCGGTAGATGCAAAAATGTCATAGATGGAGATCAGAAGATCATAGGTTCGAATCTCACTGACGCATGATTAACACCTAAGCTATTTAATTTCCATGTGTCCTCCTCTGTGCTTGGAGTTCAAAACAGTTAACCCATACTAAGCTAGTGTGTTATTGAAAGTTTTATTGAAACATTCAGTGAAGGTTTTTTGAAAGTTATTCAAAAACCTACAAATGACCTCCCAGGAAAACTTTCAGGGAACCCTAGTAAATCGTTCTCAGAACCTCCCTGCAACCTAAAAATGTAAATTCCCAGAACGTTTAAAAAAACTTGAAGTTTTACAGTTTAGGAAACGTATGGCTTCATTCCCAGAAACAATGGGAAACCATAAACTTACATTTCCACAATTTCCAAGGAACCAAATGTGCAAGCTGGGACAGTCCTTTAGATTTTGAGCCATTTCCCTTTTCGCATCCTCCTTTTGCTTCTGAAGAACAAGAGGTTACATGTCCTGTGTCCGGTATGAGCTTTATGCATGTACAGTTAGCGGACTCGGGATATCCGGTTATGTGACCAGCTTTTTGTCTATTTTGCTAATCCAGCTCGCGGCAGGGCACTCTATAAGCAGCGTCTCTCCCATGGATTGTGGAGGCTATTTCCCTGGCATATAGCAGCAAGGGGCAAGGGTTACCTAGCGGTGTACATGCTCACTCCACCAGGGGTCTGGCAGCATCTAGGGCATTTTTTAAAGGCTTGACTGTAGGAGATATTTGTTCTGCGGCGAGTTGTGCATCACCACATACTTTACTTTTGTGAGGTTTTATCGCTTGGATGTCTCTGCCCACAGTGTGCTTACAACAGGGAAAGGTCACTAGGCAGCGTGCTATGTGCGCAATACCCAGACTGCATCTTGCGGGGTCAAGTCTGACTGAAAGGGAATGTAATGTTATGACTATAACTACTGTCCCCTGAAGAAGGGGAAATTAGGTACAAGACCTGTTTGGCCCCGCACCGCCCGTTCCTGGGCTCGGTGAAGAGCGGTATTACATTGAAGGAATGAATCCGAGCCTCACGCTTATCACCTGTTGAAGGCATGGCTTCTAGCGAGGAGCGGATTTCATTGGCCTTGTCAGGCGTGATTTTAGTACGTATGTTGTATCTCGTTTCCCTCCTTCAGGGAACAGTAGTTATAGCCATAACATTACGTTAGTTTGTCTTCTTTTAAATCCCATTAGATCTATAGATTTTCTTAGCAGTCACTAGATCATGATGATCAAAATTGGAAATACAACTATCAAAAGGTATCATCAAATTGCAATTCAATGTATTCAATATCAAGGCTGGTCTGCTCCGAGGTTTGTAGAATTTCCATTGGCAAGCGGAAACACAATCCCCAATATAAATAAGGAAAGGTGAATACAGTGGAGGAACACAACTGATATGAATGTAATGTAATGTAGACCTCAATCGACACTAAAGCAAAGCTCTGTAATGGAAAGTCACAATGTTGGAGATGATTACTTAAGAGTAACCAAAATTACTTAGAAGTAATTCAACTTCATTCTCTGCATCTCTGCATGTCCACAATGTTATAAAAAAACATACAAATTGCCTAGATCTTTCCATATATTGTACATGGTAGGACACTGATGGGATGATCTATAATTTCGAGTCAGGTACTAAGGCAAGGAAATTAATATTATGATCAGTATGATGTCAGTATGATATTTGTGCATCTGAAATCTCACTCATCATTATTGACGATTCATTCAGGACTATACGTAATCATGGTAGCATCCACATTAATGTAAAAGTGTTTACAAACGTGCTATTCTTATTTACAATAAAAGTGACTCCAAAATGACACAATACATTATTTACCATTCATTTCTAATGGGGCACAAAATTATCTGAAACACAACCAAAACAAACAGCAAATGCATCCAAGAAGTTTATAGAGTCACAAGCTTGATGTAATCATTGCGTGCTAGGAATATGGGAGCAAATACTAAACTTTTGACTACTTTAATACACATTATGAATTTGTCCCAATACTTTTGGTCCCCATCCATACGATATGGTTGAAAATACCCTCTAATTAAAGCTGACAGTCTGCACTTTAACCTCATAGTCATTGTATCGGTACCCCCTGTATATAGCCTCGTTATTGTACTCTATTTTTATTTTATTGTTACTCTTTTATTTTTTACTTTAGTTTATTTAGTAAATATTTTTCTTAACTGCATTGTTGGTTAAGGGCTTGTAAGTAAGCATTTCACAGTAAGATCTACAGTCGTGGTCAAAAGTTTTGAGAATGACACAAATACTAATTTTCACAAAGTCTGCTGCCTCAGTTTGGATGATGGCAGTTTGCATATACTCCAGAATGTCATGAAGAGTGATCAGATTAATTGCAATTAATTGCAAAGTCCCTCTGCCATGAAAATGAACTTAATCCCAAAAAAACATTTCCACTGCATTTCAGCCCTGCCACAAAAGGACCAGCTGCCATCATGTCAGTGATTCTCTTGTTAACACAGGTGAGAGTGTTGACGAGGACAAGGCTGGAGATCACTCTGTCATGCTGATTGAGTTAGAATAACAGACTGGAAGCTTTAAAAGGAGGGTGGTGCTTGAAATCATTGTTCTTCCTCTGTTAACCATGGTTACCTGCAAGGAAACGCGTGCCGTCATCATTGCTTTGCACAAAAAGGGCTTCACAGGCAAGGATATTGCTGCTAGTAAGATTGCACCTAAATCAACCATTTATCAGATCATCAAGAATTTCAAGGAGAGAGGTTCAATTGTTGTGAAGAAGGCGTCATGGCACCCAAGAAAGTCCAGCAAGTGCCAGGACTGTCTCCTAAAGTTGATTCAACTGTGGGATCGGGGCACCACCAGTGCAGAGCTTGCTCAGGAATGGCAGCAGGCAAGTGTGAGTGCATCTGCACACACAGTGAGGCAAATACTTTTGGAGGATGGCCTGGTGTCAAGAAGGGCAGCAAAGAAGCCACTTCTCTCTAGGAAAAACATCAGGGACAGACTGATATTCTGCCAAAGGTACAGGGATTGGACTGCTGAGGACTGGGGTAAAGTCATTTTCTCTGATGAATCCCCTTTCCGATTGTTTGGGGCATCCAGAAAACACCTTGTCCGGAGAAGACAAGGTGAGCGCTTCCATCAGTCCTGTGTCATGCCAACAGTAAAGCATCCTGAGACCATTCATGTGTGGGGTTGCTTCTCAGCCAAGGGAGTGGGCTCACTCACAATTTTGCCTAAGAACACAACCATGAATAAAGAATGGTACCAACACATCCTCCGAGAGCAACTTCTCCCAACCATCCAAGAACAGTTTGGTGACGACCAATGCCTTTTCCAGCATGATGGAGCACCTTGCAATAAGGCAAAAGTGAAACTAAGTGGCTCGGGGAACAAAACATCGACATTTTGTGTCCATGGCCAGGAAACTCCCCAGACCTTAATCCCATTGAGAACTTGTTGTGGATCCTCAAGAGGCGGGTGGACAAACAAAACCCCACAAATTCTGACAAACTCCAAGCATTGATTATGCAAGAATGGGCTGCCATCAGTCAGGATGTGGCCCAGAAGTTAATTGACAGCATGCCAAGGCGGATTGTAGAGGTCTTGAAAAAGAAGGGTCAACACTGCAAATATTGACTCTTTGCATAAACTTAATGTAAGTGTCAATAAAAGCCTTTGACACTTATGGAATGCTTGTAATTATACTTCAGTATACCATAGTAACATCTGACAAAAATATCTCATAACACTGAAACAGCGAACTTTGTGAAGACCAATATTTGTGTCATTCTCAAAACTTTTGACCACGACTGTACACCTGTTGTATTTGACAAATACAATATGATTTGATCATTTCAAATCCAAAGTGCTGGAGTACAGAGCCAAAATAAGAAAAAATGCTTCACTGTCCCAATAATTACGGAGGGCTCTGTATGTTGCTGTTTGGTTTTAGCTGACTTATGCACATTTCCCATTTGTAAAATGTTTTCTTGTTCTGATATGATCTGTGAGTCATTCCTGATATGTTTGACTAATATGGAGTTAGCTATCAGTTTGAAAAACGAGATACATACTCTGTCTTGGACTTTATCCAGTGTGACAAAGGACAAGGTCATGAAGTTTCCCAGTCAATTTATTTCTCTCTAAGATTGCGTAGGCGCGCAAGATGAAACATTTTTCATGAGCGCTGTGATGACACTTGAGGCTTAATAAACGTGATTTATGGTATCATATCATTGAGGCGGCCACGTCTCCTCAACCAGATAAAACGGCTTTATGTTCAGTGGACTGGACAAATCAGGACGGAAACCGTTCCAGGCTCCTCCATTCCAGAAACAAAGTAAACAAAAGCAGCACTTTGTGGCGGCACTTCCCGCCAAATCTCTGCCGGCCCGGTGCTTTTCTGTCCACCCTCACCATGGTAACCGGCCACCTTGTGTTGCTCGGAGCCACATGAGGGGCCTTCCTTTTGAAACGGAGCTGAAAACACGCTACTTATCCTAAGGCAATTGACTCTGGCATGTCCCCCGCATAGAGAGCTCCATTGTGTGCCCATTGAAATGGCTGTTTTCTTTGACTTTAGGTAGACTCTAAAAAGAGTGGACAAAGCACAGTAAAAGTATGTTTATAAACGACTGTGGTTTTGGTGTCATGTCTTGGCTTAGCCACTAGATGCCCTCATAATGTTAGTCTGGAGGTGTTTTGTACCTCTGTCTGCATGTGAACATTACATTGTGGAACAGGGCACTGAAATACAGCCGGAAAGTTCCCATAGCCTGCAGAGCTGTCAGCGGCTGAAAAGTGACCATTTAAGGCTGCTGATCAGGTCAAAGATCATGTTGTACCTTTTACTCTACAACGGCTTTTCTCAGATTGTCCATGACCTGACCGTGGCACGTATATACCTATTACTTTTATTAATGTGGACCAAAAAGCAATGAGACACGTCAGACAGGATTCGTTAAAAGCAAACAGTCGGCCATTGAAAGGACCATATTATCACAGTTAGAACAATGAGACAGATATTTCACCGGATGCATAAATGTGAAGCATCCGCTTGGCGTTTCCACTCACTACCAAATATGGTAGTGAGAGAAATCCGACTGGCTAGCAGTGGGAGAAGATGTAACGAGATGGATTTTGGCATACATAATTACAATTTTCTCACCGATGAAACATTTGATTTCAATACAGCTTTCTGTTCCCAAAACTATAATATGTTATGAACAGAGAGGACTACATTTTGTAGACTTTACCCGTTGCAAAAGTTTTAAAAAATTGTGTTGTTTAGAAGTAGTGCAAAGGCGAATTGAGTTATTGCACACGTGCACTTCACAGAGTAGGCGTTCCCTAATGGAAATATGCAGATGAATTCTAGAATGTGTCAATAGGATCTCGCTAGCTCGTGCTTGGCTCTGCCCACCTCCTTGCTTGTTCTGCCCACTATGACTCATTTGTTCCCATTGGAAACGATAGGATGTGGTCTATCTTGGTTTAGTTGTAAAAAAATAAATCTTTGATATTATGCTGCCAGCCTTTTTGGTTCAATTCCAGACTCAGTATCTCTTTGTTTTTCTATGTTTCTGTCCCAGTGCTTGCATTATCTTGCGAGGGTTTTCAAATGTAAGATTGAGGAGGGTTGTGTTCGGTCACGCCCCGTGGCCTCAATGACCTTTTGTACTTTACTGTGCCGGTTTATGGTAGGAGAAAGCCCGCGAAGCTGTAGCCAATAGGAGGCCAGCGCTGGGGGGAACTAGCAGCTGGGCGAGAATTCCTGCATGCCCCTACAGTTCTGACAAAGGGAGGAACTGTTTCCCGCCAGCTTTATGCAAATCCCTGGAGTGCTGCCAGGCACACATTCTTCTGAGAGCTCCCTCTTCCTCTGAACCAGGAGGGGGAAGGAAAGAAACAGAGCAGGAAGCCCAAATCCATAGTAGAGCAATTTTTAAACTCCTGCCTCCCCAGACGTTTCCGGTTTCCTGCCGTTATTTGGTCTGTTTAAATTTTATGAATGGCCGAATTGCTGTGCAGAGCATCTGATAATGGACTTATTATTCACTGTAACATTTTAGTCATTAAGCAGACTTTTATTTTAATGGATTGTAATCACTGACGTTTTATTAACGTTTTTCCACATTGTTCTGTATCATTGCTGAATTAACACGGCTATTATTGTTTATGGTTGCATGCTAGACCCTTCTCCCCAACCGCCTAGATATCCAAATAGAGAGTTTACTTGCTTTTTGTCATTTAGCTACAGTTTCCCTGTGTTTTCTACACTCTAAAACAGAATGTGCACAAGAACAAAGAAGCACTGACTCTATGACATGAAGAAAAAACAAAACTCAACCAGCCCCAAGAGAGTCAGTTATAGTTTATTGTGAAAAGCACATGTGCAGCCCTAGCCACACCTCCCTGAATGACAACCTGATCACTATCTGTCCTACTCTGCAAGTTGTAAACTGTCTTTCCCTCCCGCGCCTCCCACCCCCTCCTCCTTCTCTCTTTCTTGTTCCCTCCTCCTTATCATTGGCCTGTCTGTCAACACTCCCACCACTTTCCCACCAGTTGAGCAGCACGTGAGCGCTCCCAGGTGTGGCCTCCACACACACGGATAAGGTCGGCCCCTCAGAGGCTCCTCTCTCTTCCCTCACGCTGTTGCCTTCAGGGCTCAACAAGAGAGACGGTGCTTAACATAAACCACCCCCCACCCCTCTAACCCCCAGGGCCTTGTCAGTGAAATTCAAAAAGAACAAAAAAATGCTAAAACCGCTCTTCCCTTCCACCTCCCCACACATCCATATTTAAGACAGAATGTGGTCGAGTGACGATGTCGTTGCTTCACTTAGAATGACAGTCATCATTGGTGAAGCTGGAGTGGCTCCACTGATATACAGTGCCTTCAGAAAGTATTCACACCCCTTTACTTTTTCCACATTTTGTTGTTTTTATACATTTTTACAAATAAATGAAAAGCTGAAATGTCTTGAGTCAATAAGTATTCAACCCTTTTGTTATGGCAAGCCTAAATAAGTTCAGGTGTAAAAATCTGTTTAACAAGTCACATAAGTTGCATGGACTCACTCTGTGTGCAATAATAGTGTTTAACATGATTTTTAAATGACTACCCCATCTCTGTACCCCACACATATAATTATCTGTAGGGTCCTTAAGTCGAGAATTTCAAGCACAGATTCAACCACAAAGACCAGGGAGTTTTTCCTATGGCTCGCAAAGAAGGGCATCAATTGGTAGATGGGTTAAAAAAAAAAAGCATACATTGTAAAACCCTTTGGGCATGGTCAGTTATTAATTAGGTTGGTGTATCAATACACCCAGTTACTACAAAGATACAGGCACCCTTTCTAAATCAGTTGCCGGAGAGGAATGAAACCGCTCAGGGATTTCACCATGAGGCCAATGGTGATTTTAACAGTCAGTAACTCCAATTTCTAACCTAATTGACAGAATGAAAAGAAGGAAGCCTGTACAGAATAAAAAATATTCCAAAACATGTATCCTTTTTGCAATGTCACTGAAGTAAAACTGCAAAGAAATTGGCTAAGAAATTCACTTTATGTCCTGAATACAAAGTGGTATGTTTGGGGCAAATCCAATACAACACATCACTGAGTACCATTCTTCATATTTTCAAGAATGGTGGTGGCTGCATCATGTTATGGGTATGCTTGTATCGGCGAGGACTAGAGAGCTAAGCAAAGGCAAAAAATCCTAGAGGGAAACCTGGTTCAGTCTGCTTTCCAATAGACACTGGGAGACAAATTCACCTTTCAGCAGGACAATAACCTAAAACACAAGGCCAAATATACACTGGAGTTGCTTACCAAGACCACATTGAATGTTCCTGAGTGGCCTAGTTAAGGTTTTGACTTAAATCTGCTTGAAAATCTATGGCAAGACTTGAAAATGGCTGTCTAGCAATGATCAACAATCAGCTTGACAGAACTTTAGATTTTTTCAATTTTTTGTAATGTGCAAATATTGTGCAATCCAGGTTTAAAAAGATTTTCGAGACTTACTCAGAAAGACTCACAGTTGTAAGGTGCTTCTACAAAGTATTGACAGGGGTGTGAATACTTATGTAAATTAGGTATTTCTGTATTTCATTTTCAAGAAATGTGCTAATATTTCAAAAAACATGTTTTCACTTTGTCATTATGGGGTATTGTGTGTAGGCCAGTGACACAAAATCTCACTTTTAATCCAATTGAAATTCAGGCTGTAAAACAACAGAATGTGGAAAAAGTCAAGGGGTGTGAATACTTTCTGAAGGCACTGTATGTGATCTTCTGTTCTAAGAAAGATTGAATACACAATGATTGCCTGATGATCTTCCTTCAGCTTTCCTGCATTTTCCAATACCTGTCTGATGCATTTCAATCACTTGAAAGCATACTTAATTCAGACTTAAATTTGGCATTACCTGATTTGACATATCTTTGTGTGATTTTTAAGGCCAGATTCAAAAGTGTGTGTGTGTGAGAGAGAGAATAAGAGTGTGAGTGTTGAAGGAAAACTATGAAACCCGAAGAGACACGAAATATACATGATTTCATAAGTGTTTATCTTTTTTTTTATTGTTAACATTTTGGGGGAAGCAAGGCTTCCCTTGGCATCCATGAATACATGCCACTGTGTAGGCCTAATGACAATTGCCAAATATAATTTTATTGTGTTTGTAACAGATGTCTCTTTCCATTCATCAAATGGTGGGTGCACTGTTTTGATACTGGAATTATGTAGTGGATGAAGGTGCGCAGGTAGCCTACCTTTTTGAAGTGATTTTTTAACACATTTAAATGTAGTTGTGTTAAATGACATGTCTACAATTAGGCCCATATAATTTTTTACAGGCAAGTGCGTGCACCCAATAGAGGCTTTGGTCTACGACCCCAATGTCCTCAAATCCTTGCAACGCGCCTGGATCTAGCTATATGCCACAATCCGAAAATGAATGGTAAAGATAAGTACCATGTCCTTTCCAGATTTGCCTTGTTTATCTTCTCCATCCATTTGGGGTTGAGGTAAAAAAATATATATATACATTTTATTGTCACGCACACCAGATAGGTGCAGTGAAATGTGTTGTTTTACAGAGTAGCACGGCACCCCTGGGTTTTTCTACTTGTCGGCTCAGCTATTCGAACCAGCGACCTTTCGGTTACTGGCCCAATGCTCTAACTGCTAGGCTACCTGCCGCCTTACAATAACCCAGCAGCTGACAAGGTCTTTGGACTCATCTTGACTTAATGCTACTTTGGATATCTGAAAACATCTGACGATCGTTTGATTGTGGTGTGTAATGTCCCTTTAGCCCTCCCAGACGAGGCGGAAAACGCCATATGGCCGCTCTCCTCCCCTCTCCTTCTGCTCTGTCTCCCCATTGCTACATGGCTACTGTAATGTTCTTGTTTCTGTTTAGGGTTAAGAAGACACTACAGCTGCATGGCTAGGATGCTCCATCCAAAGCAGCTACATCCAAAGCAGCAGCCAGGAACAGGGCGCGGGGGGGCTGTGATCAGGGTGGCCCTTTACCAGGAACTGGGCTTAGTCAGAAACCTCAGACGCCCTCCAGGACTGCGCTGGTGGTCTTCCGAGTGGGGGAGGAGGAGGAGGAGGAGGGAGCCAGGCAGAATGGCCCTGTCATTATAGAACATATGGACATATGAAGAGACACTCACACATACTGTACATGCAGTATGTACACATACACACCGACACACACAGGAGTTTAAAGAGAACCAGTGCGGCGCAGGGCAGGCAGAAGCAGGGCTCTAAAGTGTGACTAAATATTTTGCTGTACGACCAGGAGTTTTATTTTGAGAGCACTGTGCAACTATGAATAAATCTCCCAGATAATAATTGTTGTAATGATAAGGCTTTGCTGTACCGTTGTTTCCAAGTTCCCTAGAGAAACAAGTGAGTGATTCGTTAGCATCATGGGTACTGCATTACTACAGCGAGAACGGCTTGCTTCTAGCCCAACCATATTACCGGCGCAACATTTTTATATAGCGGATCGCCGGGACAGGACTGCATTTTACATTCGTTTATGAATGTAAAATGCAGTCCTGTCCCGGCGATCTGCTATAGGAAGGTAAAAATGTTGTGGGCCATTCTAAAACTACTCGTTAACCATTTATTTTTACATTTTAGTCATTTAGCAGACGCTCTTATCCAGAGCGACTTACAGGACCAATTAGGGTTAAGTGCCTTGCTCAAGGGCACATCAACATATTTTTCACGTAATCGGCTCGGGGATTCAAAGCAGCAACTTTTCGGTTTACACTTTGTTCAGTCAGATTACCTCATTGGCTAGCTAGCTGGCTAGCAAGCTAGCTAACAACCTGGTAACTTTACAAGGATATCCAAACATTTGGGGGCACAGAAAGAAAGGAAAAGGGATAGCTTCTTCAGGAGATCAATGATCATAGTAATGAATGAATGTCAGATCTCTTGCATGTCTTTAAAACAAACCTGACGTTTTTAAAGAGATTGTACAATTTTCACTGTAATGCATCTCAATAGGAAAATAGTGCTTTTACACAATGAGAAACCTAACATTCCACACATGATTTTGTCATTTCAATGACATGTACTATCAATATTTGAGCTTTTATAATAAACTAATATTTACAGTGTTACATATTAGTTTCTAGGGTACAACATGTGCTTCAAAATTAGCTAGAATTCATATAGGCCAAATATACAGTAGGCTGTATCTCAATCAATTAAAACAATCATATTTTCTGGTGCTCCTAAATTTTATGTGGTACTCCTAAGTTGGGAGTACCAGTGCTACCAAAGATTTTATTTATTTAGGTATTCGTCTTCCTTTTGAGATTGCCTTTTTATTTCAACTCAGGCTGGCACTGTATTTGAACCTTCTGTCATAATGCCAACATAAGGCTGTCATGAAATTAACATTACATTTACATTTACATTTTAGTCATTTAGCAGACGCTCTTATCCAGAGCGACTTACAGGAGCAATTAGGGTTAAGTGCCTTGCTCAAGGGCACATCGACAGATTTTTCACCTAGTCGGCTCGGGGATTAGAACCAGCGACCTTTCGGTTACTGGCACAACGCTCTTAACCACTAAGCTACCTGCCGCCCCGGCAGTCACATGTCATTAGGAGTCATAACAGACTTGAATTGTATTATTGGAGAGAAATAATAATATCCAGCAATGTTGGTTTGGGCAGGTAATTTTGATGTCAAATCTAATTCCTCAGAACTCATTTGATCCTCTTCAGTGAGCTCAAACCCCAATCCAGTGCAGAGTCACATTATGGCTAGGTCAAACATGACCTCCCAATGGATCAGAGAGAGCAAACAGAATGACTGACTTACTGACTGTTATCTCTCTGAAGTCGCCCGTGTGACTCTGGCCGCTTGGCGCCTGCTCTGCTTGCTCTGGACCCAAGAACACCAGGGAAAGTGAACAGACTGTGTTTGTTCACCCCCATGATGCCAGCTAACGGGGCACTCTAATCTCTATTCCCAACTGCTGGCATTCCCCCGTTTCCGTAGAACCAAAGAAGCCGAGCGTGTTTGAAGTGGGATAAGGTGGGCTTAAACAAGGGGTTAATCATTAACGCTTCTTCAGAAGACCGCACGTCCAACGGGTCCAAACCACTGTGGTTGGTCGAGCCACTCGCCCCCCATTCTACTTAGCCTTGGAGTAGCGTCTTGATCCAACTGCACATTTCGGCCGTTGGTGAATCCGAGTTGTGCCTGTATGTTTTTACTAACCTGGTCAACCATACTGACCGCTGTGCTCACCATTATTTCACTTCAAGTCTTAAATTGTTAGTCTGGTTCACAAGTTTTTACGGGTTTTCATCTGCTATTTCAAATGAAATAAAAACACTTCTCTGCTCCTCTTATCAACACTGTATCTTGGTTAGGTGTGCAGGGGTCAGTTGGTGAGGGATACTATTTAACAATTGTAATGCGGGATTTGAAATCGCAAAACATCAAGTTCTCTGGCACTTAGCAGATCCATTTTTCATTATGTAGTTCAAATAGTTAAGTTTTAACAGCACGCTAAGTGCAATAATGTAGTAGCGAGATGGCTTGGTTCCAATTAGAAGTGTAATTTCTGCCCCTAAATGTTCTGTAATTATGTCCCGAATATCAAACAGATTCTGATGAATATCTACCATCTAAATGAGTCTGAGCGACTGTAATAATCACAAACTACCAGATAACCATCACTACATTTTCAAACTCGTGTCTGTGAGCGTTCTGGAAACGTTCTGTACGCCAGATGTCCTAAAAGGTGACCTCCATAGGCGCTAATTAGCATGTATCTAACGAAAAAGGCTAATAAAGTGTCTGTGGGTATGATGTTGTGCTGTAGTCTAGTACACAAGGAGCTATAAAGCTAGCAGGGTCAGGGAGTCAATCAGTTCATGTTTGTTCCACTGCGGTCTGGTCACCCTGCCGTGTTGTTATGTGTGTCTGAAGGGCACCGAGAGAGTAAGAGGGTCCATGGTACTGTTCCCTGTCAGCAGCCAGCCAACTTGATATCAGATGTCAGGAGGACAGCCATCAATGGATGATGAAACACAATCCGCTCCTATCAGGCCCCCTGCCAACAGTCACTCCAGGCAGGCTCACCACACCTCATGTCTCCCCTGACATGACATGCTTGTTGCATAATCATTTTCCATAGAATAGACTAGAGTGTCATTGTGCAATGCCTATACCGGCTGCATGGAGGTCCTGGTCTCAGATCAGTTTGTGCTGAATAACCAACTCCTATGGATACAGTGCAAACAGATCTGGGACCAGGCCATAGAGGTCCTGGTGAGACCTTTGATCGTAGAAGTGTCACATATTAACAATGTTGTAAAGCATCCCAGCTATACTACCATGCCATAAATGTTTATAATACACTCATAATTATGTACAGTTAATGTCTGGTAGTGACTGTAGGTTGTATTCTGTATAATGTGTAACTACGTGATAGCATGATAGACGTTGCTGGGTATACATTGATAACACATCTAACTTGCCCTTGCACGTGTGTTTATGTAACAGATTTTCTCACTGTAGATGTATAGTATAGGCCAGTGGAGGCTCCTCAGAGGAGGAAGGGGAGGACCATCTTCAAATTCATACAAATAAAAATAAATAAAAAATAGAACGTTTTATTTTTTAGATAAAACTATACTAAATATAATCATGTCACCAAATAATTGATTAAAACACACTGTTTTGCAATGAAGGTCTACAGTAGCCTCAGCAGCACTCTGTTGGGTAGCACCATGGTGTAGCCGGAGGACAGCTAGCTTCTGTCTTCCTCTGGGTACATTGACTCCAATACAAAACCTAGGAGGCTCATGGTTCTCACCCCCTTCCATAGACTTACACAGTAATTATGACAACTTCGGGAGGACGTCCTCCAACCTATCAGAGCTCTTGCAGCATAAACTGACATGTCTACCCAATCAAAGGATCAGAGAATGAATCTAGTACTGAAAGCATAAGCTACAGCTAGCTAGCACTGCAGTACATAAAATGTGGTGAGTAGTTGACTCAAAGAGAAAGACAATAGTTGAATAGTTTTGAACAAATTCATTTATTCCGAAATGAAGGAGAAGCAAGAGAGAGTGTCATTATTTTTCAGTTTCACTTACTTAGCTAGGAAATGCAGCTAGCTAGTTTAGCCTACTCAAACACCCTGCTCAAACAGAGGGATACTATGTTAGCTAGCTGGCTATCACTATCCAACACAACACTGGAACTCTTCCAAGTCAAGGTAAGCTTTTGGTTTTACTAATTTATTGCCAACGGGGCCCGCCGGTGTAACTGCGTGCTGCTGACTGTACACTACTGCATGATTGTAGCGTAATTATAAAATACACAGTACCAGTCAAAAGTTTGGACACACCTACTCATTCAAGGGTTTTTCTTTATTTTTATTATTTTCTACATTGTAGAATAATAGTGAAGACATCGAAACTATTAAATGACACATATGGAATCATGTAGTAACCAAAAAAGTGTTAAACAAATCAAAATATATTTTATATTTGAGATTCTTCAAATAGCCACCCTTTGCCTTGATGACAGCTTTGCACACTCTTGGCATTCTCTCAACCAGCTTCACCTGGAATGCTTTTCCAACAGTCTTGAAGGAGTTCCTACATATGCTGAGCACTTGTTGGCTGCTTTTCCTTCCTTCAATTTGGTTGAGGTCGGGGGATTGGGGAGGCCAGGTCATCTGATGCAGCACTCCATCACTCTCCTTCTTGGTAAAAAAAGCCCTTACACAGCCTGGAGGTGTGTTGGGTCATTGTCCTGTTGAAAAACAAAAGGTAGTCCCACTAAGCCCAAAACAGATGGGATGGCGTATCGCTGCAGAATGCTGTGGTAGCCATACTGGTTAAGTGTGCCTTGAATTCTAAGTAAATCACAGACTGTGTCACCAGCAAAGCACCCCCACACCATAACACCTCCTCCTCCATGCTTTACGGTGGGAACTACACATTCGGAGATCATCCATTCACCTACAATGCCTCTCACAAAGACACGGCGGTTGGAACCAAAAATCTTCAATTTGGACTCCAGACCAAAGGACAAATTTCCACCGGTCTAATGTCCATTGCTCGTGTTTCTTGGCCCAAGCAAGTCTCTTCTTCTTATTGGTGTCCTTTAGTAGAGGTTTCTTTGAAGCAATTAGACCATGAAGGCCTGATTCACACAGTCTCCTCTGAACAGTTGATGTTGAGATGTGTCAAATCAAATCAAATTGTATTTACCACATGCGCCGAATACAACAGGTGTAAACATTACAGTGAAATGTTTACTCACAAGCCCTTAACCAACAATGCAGTTTTTAAGAAAATAAAAAGTGTTAAGTAAAAAAGAATTAAAGAGCAGCAGTAAAATAAAATAACAGTAGGGAGGCTATATACAGGGGGTACCGGTACAGAATCAATGTGCGGGGGCACCGGTTAGTCGAGGTAATTGAGGTAATATGTACATGTGGGTAGAGTTCAAGTGACTATGCATAAATTATAAACAGAGTAGCAGCAGCGTAAAAGAGGGGGTTGGGGTGGTGTGGGGGTGCAATGCAAATAGTCCGGGTAGCCATGATTAGCTGTTCAGGAGTCTTATGGCTTGGGGGTAGAAGCTGTTAAGAAGCCTTTTGGACCTAAACTTGGCACTTCAAGGGGTTGTCACTTCCGGAGGTGACACTCACCGTCACCTTATGTGGGTCAGAAAGGGGGATGGGACCCCCGACAGAGGCTGGTGCTGAAATTGGGCAGGGCAGTGTGTATCTGTATTTTTCAACCACCTTGTCTTCATTGTCTACACAATGGAACCAATGAATTAGTCCCACAAGTGCAACGCATGCCCATCTGGAAGTCTAGATAAAGGCTCGACCTAGCAGGTTCAATCAAACACTCAAGTATTTGAAAGAACACAAATAGTATTTGAATGCCTCCTTCCTTTTTTCCATTAATTGGAGCAATCACAGATCAAACATGATTTGATAGGTGAAAGCAAGGGTCTCTCGTTTTTATTTAACCAATGCAGACATGTCAGATATGTGATTACTTTAAGGAAGGAAGGAAGGAAGTATGCATTTTCAAAGTATTCCAACATGGCCCAGGTCAGGTGCTGAAGTGTATTTCTCCTCCGGTCTATCCATATATCCATTGACCAGAGGGCTTTCTGTATGTCTGTTCTGTGCAGGTGTATAAGTACTTCTTATCTCCTTATGCAAACACTGGCAGCTGAGAGTTTACCAGACTACTTGCAAACGGAAAACCCTTAAGCCGGTGAGTGACTCACCCTATCAAACAGAACGTTATCACACATATACCTACAAAAGACAGCACTATGTTGCTCCTAGGCCACATAATATCACGCAGTAAAACTTTGGGTAAAACTTGACCAGCCTCTTATGGGAGTAGGACCATATGTAATATGTTGTTGGTGTTTTTAATAAATGTCTTTAGGCTACATGCTATATGGTTAGTCATAAGTTACAGTTAGTCATAGTCATAACTTATGACTAACCAACCTGATGAGTATGAATTACATATTGTTTCATGATAATTAGCTGATTAATAGCATATTGACTTACGTTTATGATCATGATCTAGGCCACATATGTATCAAGCTTCTCAGAGTAATGTTGATCTACGATCAGGTCCCCCCGTCCATGTAATCTTACGAAATATGAGATATTGTTATTGTCCTCCACAATTAAATCAAGGGGGACTATGGATCTGTCTCCGTACGTACGAACGCCAGGATGTACGTTAGTCACATGCAATATCTCAGACACCACTGATCCGATTTTGACAAAACCTGGGTGAATGATGCGTCTTGCCATCGAGATATGGCATTTACAAAATTACACTGATTATCCCAAGGGGGGCGCTATAGCAATCAACTGATATAAAACATTTAGAACAAGTATATCTCCTGTTCCGTTTGAGCTACAGTCATGACATTTTGTACATATATGCATCTCCTCAGCAACAAGTTTCCCATAAGGACCTATAAGCTCAGCCCATTACAGTTTTAAATCAATGCATCTTCCTATCAACCAGTGGAGTCCGTGCTCTGACATCCCGTTCATTGTGAGCTATCAAGTTTTGAATTTCAGGAGGGAAAAAAATACTTGATTTAATTTTCAACTTATTTGAGAAGAAATAGGGAATTATTTAAGAAAGTGAAAGGGTGCCAATATATTTGGCCAGAACGGTATATTTCTGGTGCCACCTACTTCCGTTGTGCCATTTAACAAGGCACTTAACCCCTAACCTCTTCAGTTGACTCGGTTTAATGTATTTGCGTAAGTATATTCCGGCCTTAATGAGGAGGTCAGTGATGCTGGTGGTGAAAGACGTGCATCTGCATTGTGCTGGCACTGACTGAAGGGCTGTTCCTCTCTCTCTGATGCTGAAGGCATGAATCAGCCTGCTAACTGCGTAGGTCTTCTGGCACCCAGCCCACTAGCTGCCTGCTCCCATGGGATCTCACCCATTACTGCTAACCCCTCTAGCCTGTGGCTCTCTCAATCGAGCCTGCCAGCTAACTATATAATTTAGAGGAGCGTGCTTACACAGGAGGTTGGTGGCACCTTAATTGGGGAGGACAGGCTCGTGGTAATGACTGGAGCGGAATCAGTGGAATGGTATCAAATACATCAAACACATGGTTTCCAGGTGTTTGATGCCATTCCATTGGCGCTGTTCCGACTATTATTATGAGCCGTTCTCCCCTCAGCAGCCTCCACTGCATGCTTACTGACTGAGTGCCCGCATTAACCCTGGCACTGCCCAGCACAGATGGCAAAGAGTATTGAGTGTGCCCACTATGAAAGGGAGCAGCCTGACATGTAGAACGATTGAGCGCAGGGGAGTTCAAGCGTGACAGCTCTGGCAGGTTTGAATAGAGGTGTAAGAACTTCTAAAAAGCCGCCCCCCTGACATTTTTGAGTCACAGTTCACACAGCAGTAGCCTATCCTGCAGGGTTTTCTCACTCAATCTAGAGAAACGTGGCGGCTCCAACGGCGTTGCACAATCCCTCTCTCTCCCACTCCTGTGGGAAAATATCTAAGGATTTTAAAAGGCTCCAAAGGGTGCTCTCTACTTAAATCCTATACTGCATCCATTAGATAATGTGAAAATAAAATAAGATGATTCCCTAATGAGTTATTCAGTGGCTGACCTTGACTGGGAGTCACTCACAACATTTACAGCCTTGCTAAATACACACAGCCAACCCTCTACTAGTGAATGGCTTTCTATGACTTTGGACGGGGTCAGGTTTGAGTTGTGTGTTTACTGAAGTTTGGCAACCTTGATCTATTTACTCTGATGTGAGAGATTAATAAGTGATTAAGTCTGCAGATAGGGAAGCACTTAGTAATGTGTTAATAAACCACATTATAAATATGTTGCTCCCAAATCATATTTCTAGTTTGGCAGATCAAAAGTCAACAAGTATGTTGAGCAAAGTTGCACTCAATGCACTTCAAATAGCAGTTTACATTAAACAAAATGAAATTCTCCCTAGAAAGAACAAAGGGTGACGAAAGAGGTGCTTGTGTTCCTCTTGCAGGATGTGGTCACAACTATTTCCGAGACATGTGAAGATGTTGTCGGAAGAAGTAGACAAACTAGTGACAGAACATTTTCTCTTGAATCACCATTATGAGCAAAGCCAATATATCAGATGTTATACCCCTCTGAAAAAGAACTCCCTTTAGCCTAGCATATTTCTCTCCAAACCCTCTAGTTGTAGAAGATTCATGGAATTGAGCTGAATGTCTTAAATTGAGCATAGTGATTTATGGGCATTGTTCTCCCATACAGCTTGACTCATGGCATCATACCTGTGGGCAAAGAGAGGGCTGTAGTGTTTTTAGTGCTAAATGTCACAAAGCTACAGGACTGAGTCACTCACTATGAAAGTATTTCAAGGAGACTGACTCACAGAAAGGTATCTGTTTGGATATGCAGTACTGGGCTGTAATGAATTGAGTTAAGGGCTTTTTTAACAGGAACGTGAATGTATAAAATACACATTAATTTGCATATCACTATGTAAATATAAGGACAAACTGGTAGGGTTGGTTAATATTTCATTAAAGCCCTTATTTAAATCACAACTTGCTTTTCAACAACGTGTCTTCTGTAGCGGCAAAAGCCCTTGTGCAGAGTTGAAAAAAAAAGTTCTGCTCTTTAAGAGAACAAAAAGTCACCCCGAGACATTGTCTTCAAGCCTTCTCATCCTGCCGAATTACAGCGGGAAAAATGTATCATGCTGTGTCGGGAAATAACTGTGTCAGTCAAACGAAGCCAGGGAGAAATTAATGTTGGCACATGAGAGCGTCTGCTAGGAAGGCGTCTGTCACAAAGTGCACAGAAGCATGGGACGGATGCGTGGATTGCTATACATTTCAGCCAAGGCCTATGTGGATTTCTAAGACATACTGTCTCTGTTACTCTGCCTGTGGTGTGTTCTTTTTTTGGTCTGGCCATCCTTCTGCATCCGTCTGTTCTCTTATGAATGAGAGAGCGGGGAGGAGGGAGGGGAGGGGGGGAGGTGATCTACAGGAAGCTTACCTCATACGTTGGGGCAGTACCTCAGGACACAGATGCTCTGTAACCTTCAATATCTTAAGTACTCCAAGTGACTAATATCTTTGCAACTGTGGCCTAAGCAGGACATAATAATAATAATATGCCATTTAGCAGACGCTTTTATCCAAAGCGACTTACAGTCATGCGTGCATACATTTTTGTGTATGGGTGGTCCCGGGGATCGAACCCACTACCTTGGCGTTACAAGCGCCGTGCTCTACCAGCTGAGCTACAGAGGACCACATCAGTAGGTCTAGCCTCAGTAGGTCTAACCTCAGTAGGTACAACCTGAGCAGGTCTCAGTAGGTCTAACCTCGTATCAGTGGTACAGTAGTAGCTACAGTGCCCTGCAAAAGTATTCATCCCCCTTGGCGTTTTTCCTATTATGTTGCATAACAACCTGTAATTTAAATTGATTTTTATTTGGATTTCATGTAATGGACATACACAAAATAGTCCAAATTGGTGAAGCGAAATGAAAAAAATAACTTGTTTCAAAAAATTATACAAAATAAATAATGGAAAAGTGCATATGTATTCACCCCCTTTGCTATGAAGCCCCTAAATAAGATCTGGTGCAACCAATTACCTTCAGAAGTCACATAATTGTGTTGGAATGGCCTAGTCAAAGCCCAGACCTCAATCCAATTGATAATCTGTGGTATGACTTAAAGATTGCTGTACACCAGCGGAACCCATCCAACTTGAAGGAGCTGGAGCAGTTTTGCCTTGAAGAATGGGCTAAAATCCCAGTGGCTCGATGTGCCAAGCTTATAGAGACTTGCAGCTGTAATTGCTGCGAAAGGTGGCTCTACAAGGTATTGACTTTGGATGGGTGAATTGTTATGCACGCTCAAGTTTTCTGTTTTTTTTGTCTTATTTCTTGTTTGTTTCACAATAAAAATTATTTTGCATCTTCAAAGTGGTAGGCATGTTGTATAAATCAAATGATACAAACCCCCCAAAAATCCATTTTAATTCCAGGTTGTAAGGCAACAAAATAGGAAAAATGCCAAGGGGGGTTGCTATTTATCTTATGGAGTCAGATAATTAATTTAATAGGCTAATTGTTTACATGCTGACTAGACCGGGTGCGCATGTGTCATTTGGCTCCCAAAAGGCGCCTTCTTCTTCAGTATATTGGCGATCACACAATTTAATGTGCATCCCGTCACCTACTGTGCGGGATGGAAACAGGATTCCCAAAAACTGAATAAATTACAAAAAATACATAAAATGATAACACAAAAATAAATAAGTAAACTAAATCGAACACATTTTCTGTTAAAATAAAACAGATCTGATCCCTACGCAGGCTCAAGGAGAACCTGGGAGGGCGGATCTTCTGGCGCCAGTACCCCTTGCAAGTCTTCATATGTAAAATCCTTGAGTCCCAAAAACTTTTCTGCCGCAGCCACAATAATGTCCAGTTTCTGACATGCTGACCAGACTGCGCACGTGCGTGCGCCATCGTGCGCATGTTGATTATGTCCATCCTCACCAGACGCGATCAGGACACGCAGGTTGAAATATCAAAACACACTCTAAACCAACTATATTAATTTGGGGACAGGTCGAAAAGCATTAAACATTCATGGCAATTTAGCTAGCTAGCTTTCTGTTGCTAACTAATTTGTCCTGGGATATAAACATTGGGTTGTTATTTTACCTGAAATTCACAAAGTCCTCTACTCCAACAATTAATCCACAGATAAAAGGGTAAACCGAGTTAGTTTCTAGTAATCTCTCCTCCTTCAGTCTTCTTCTTTGGACTTTATATGGCGGTTGGCAACCAACTTTAAGGTGTATTACCACCACCAACTGGTCTGGAGTGTGGACCGCAGTTCATATTTCAATCACCCACGTGGGAATATGCTCCTAAAAACCAATGAGGAGATGGGAGAGGCGGGACCAAGTTCTATTTTAGCGCCTGGCTACGCAGACGCTTGTTGACGCGAGCGGTGTGGTCTGACCGTTGCGAGCGTTGCAAAATAAATGTACACATACATAAAAATAATATAATAATATGCCATTTAGCAGACGCTTTTATCCAAAACGACTTAGTCATGCGTGCATACATTTTTGTGTATGGGTGGTCCCGGGGATCGAACCCACTACCCTGGCTTTACAAGCCCCGTGCTCTACCAGCTGAGCTACAGAGTACATGTTATTCAATCATTGCATCCAAACTGCTCGCGCACGTCAACGAGCGTCTGGGTGACCACACCGCTCGCGTTACAAAATAAATGGACACACTACATCCAGGGTTGGGGAGTAACTGATTACATGTAATCTGTAATCTGATTACAAAAAAACTGTAACTACATTTTAGTCATTTAGCAGATGCTCTTATCCAGAGCCACTTACAGGAGCAATTAGTGTTAAGTGCCTTATTTAAGGGCATATTGACAGATTTTTCACCTAGTCAGCTCAGGGATTTGAACCAGTGACCTTTCATTTACTGGCATAACGTTGTAAACCGCTAGGCTATCTGCCATCCACTGTAATTGGTAGCGTTACAAGAAAAAATATTGTAATCAGATTACAGATGCTTTTGAAAAACTAGATGATTTCTTCTTGGATTACTTTTAAATTCAGAAAGGATGTTTGCGGGGGAAAAAATATATTGACACCTTTCTGTTTTCTCAATGACATTCAATTCAGCATTGAAAAAAGGCGCAAATTAAAGTTTGTTCCACCTGACCACAAGTCAGAGACCACTATGATGACACACCAAATGCGTTTGATGGATCCTCTTTGTCTTCTTCTAATGCCTCTTAAGGGGAAAGTAACTGACAGTAATCAGATTATGTTACTGAGTTTGGGTAATCCTAAAGTTACGTTACTGATTAGAATTTTGGACAGGTAACTGTAAAGGATTACATTTAGAAAGACCAACCCTGATGGTGATACAGCTCTCTCTCTCTCTCTCTCTCTCTCTCTCTCTCTCTCTCTCTCTCTCTCTCTCTCTCTCTCGCTCTCTAGCTCTCTCAGCATGAATGACAAAGCCACTGTTGCTAAGTGAGATAATGACATTAACAATAACATACTTTTTTTATAATTGTAATAATGATTAGAGAAAGGGAAAAACAAGTACAGTACCTTCAGAAAGTATTCACACCCTTTTACTTTTTCCACATTTTGTTGTGTTACAGCCTGAATTTAAAATTGATTAAAACATTTTTTAAATTGTCACTGATCTATACGCAATAGAAATGTTTACAAATTAATACAAAATGAAAAGTTGAAAGGTCTTGAGTCGATAAGTATTCAACCATTTTGTTATGGCTAGCCTAAATAAGTTCAGGAGTAGAAATGTGCTGGAATTTTTTTCTTATCACTCTGTGTGCAATAATAGTGTTACACTCTGTACCCCACACATACAATTAGCTGTAAGGTCCGTCAGTCAAGCAGTGAATTTCAAGCACAGATTCAACCACAAAGACCAGGGAGATTTTTCTACGGTTTGCAAAGGGCTCCTATTGATAGATGGGTAAAAAAAAAAAGCAGACATTGAATATCCCTTTGAGTATGGTGCAGTTATTAATTACACTTTGGTTGGTGCATCAATACACCTAGGCACTACAAAGATACATGCCAATGTTTGGGGGAAATCCAACACAACACTTCACTGAGTACCGCTCTTTATATTTTCAAGCATGATGGTGGTTGCATCATGTTATGGGCAATGTTGCCTCTAATTATTTTCATCACTGAGCAAATTTCAGGTCTGGTGAGCGCAAACCTGAACGTTGTGAAAATTCTGTGCAACTTCCGGCGCACGTTTACTGTGAATACTGAGGCTGTACCCGCTTTAAGTTAGTTTTAACAGTGGTCAAGTAGGCTACTGTGGCTATTTGATCATAATGTAGGCCTAACAGAGTGGACTACCATCAAAAACAATGGAGAAAATGTATCCAATAACATTAACCTATTTATCCACTTGTCCTTCAGACAAGGAGGTGACTGAAAATGTTGTTGTGTTGTTTGATGCAAGAAACCGCTTTACAAAATAAAATGTATCATTATTCCTATACCATTATTACAGAGAATCAGATAAATTATGCTACCCTCTGCCTATTGGCTACTTAGATTATTCAAGCCTGTCTCAAAATACAACACTGCCCCTTTAAGACAAAAAAAAGCTCTTTACCTGACTTGCTTTTCAAATATGTCTAGAAATGCACACGTTTTGTGTTCTTGTAGGAAGCAATCACTCCCCCATTGCTGACTACAAATGATCTATAACTGGGCAAATAACTCACTAACTAGCAAAGGATATGAACAAATATACAAATGTGCATGCGTTGCTACATGTAGCTCTCGCTTTGTAGAGCATCTACTCACGACCGCTGATGCTGTAAAAAAAGTGTCCAGTTCAAAGTGAATGGCACAGATCCATATGGCAATGGTCTATTTGTATATAGGCCTACTGCAGCTCTGATTGGTTATGGCACACCGGTCTGTGTAGAGTATGTGCCTGAGTCGTGCCTGTCAATGCAATAGAATCCTACTCTGATGCATTCTGCCTACATCAAAATCTCTTGCATAGTTTGTTTTGTTTCGGTATGTTGCATTGAAAATGGCTAATATTGCGTTGATTCGATCACAATTCCCACAGTAAAGAGAAACTTTGATAGTGTTAACTAACGGGGAAAACTCTAGAAAGTTGAGTGAAGTTCAATCTTGTGCTTCTGTGCGTGCTGATATTTATTCTGCGTGACAGGCCCGGAGAGCTGCATGCCCGCGCACACATGCAGCTTTGAGTGAACATTGGTTATGGGTATGCTTGTCATCGGCAAGGTCTAGGGAGTTTTTTAGGATAAGCACAGGCAAATTTCTAGAGAAGAACTTGGTTCAGTCTGCCTTCCAATAGACACTTGGAGACAAATTCACCTTTCAGGAGCACAATTAACTAAAACACAAGGCCAAATATACACTTGAGTTGCTTACCAAGATGACATTGAATGTTCCTGAGTGGGCTAGTTAGTGTTGACTTGAAAATGGCTGTCTAGCGATGATCAACAACCAACTTGACAGAGTTTAATAATTTTTTTAAGAATGGCCAACATTTGTACAATGCAGGTGTGCAAAGCTCGTACCCATAAAGACTCACAGCTGTAATCGCTGCCAAAGGTGATTCTAACGTATTGACTCGGGGGTTGGATAATTATCTAATCAAGATATATTAGTGTTTTATTTTCCATAAATTTTTCAAAAAGGTTAGAAATTTAAGTATTTTGTGTAGATCAATGACAAAAAAAGACAATTAAATCAATTTTAATCTCACTTAGTAAGACAACAAAATGTGGAAAAAGTCAAGGGGTGTGAATACTTTCTCAAGACACTATATATACACTGAACAAAAATAGAAATGCAACATCTAAGTGTTGGTCCCATGTTTCATGAGCTGAAATAAAAAATCCCATATTTTCCAGAGGCACAAAAAGCTTATTTCTCTCAAATGTTGTGCACAAATTTGTTTACATCCCTGTTACTTAGCATTTCTCCTTTGCCAAGATAATCCATCCACCTGACAGGTGTGGCATATCAAGAAGCTGATTAAACAGCATAATCGTTACACAGGTGCACCTTGTGCTGGGGACAATAAAAGGCCACTTTAAAATGTGCAGTTTTGTCACACAACACAATGCCTCAGATATCTCAAGTTTTGAGGGAGCGTGCAATTGGCATGCTGACAGCAGGAACGTCCACAAGAGCTTTTCTACCATAAACTGCCTCTAACGTCGTTTTAGAGAATTTGTCAGTACGTCCAACCGGCCTCACAAGCACAGACCACGTGTAACCATGCCAGCCCAGGACCTCCACATCCGGCTTCTTCACCTGCAGGATTGTCTAAGGGTGGGAGGGGGGGTAGTATTTCTGTCTGTAATAAAACCCTTTTGTGGGGAGAAACTCATTCTGATTGGCTGCACCCCTCCCGAGTCATGTGAAATCCATAGATTAGGGTCTAATGAATGTATTTCAATTGACTGATTTCCTTATATGAACTGTAACTCAGTAACATCTTTGAAATTGTTGCACGTTGTGTTTATATTTTTGTTCAGTATATATGTTACAACAGAAAAACTAAATTGGCATAATAATGTGATAATTTAAAAAGCATTTTCCTTTGGTAAGTAAACAAAAAAAATAAGATATATAGGTTTATACCACAGCATTGTTGAATACTCGTTTTTCATTGGCATTCTAGAATTGGCATTAAAACCGGATAATGGACAGTTGGAAAATATATCCGGACACCTTGCAAGAAGTTCAACAACAGGTTGAAACTGAGTGGAAAACATGGTCCTTGTGGATGTTGTTTCAAACCCTAACACAATGGACAGCGCTTTCTAAGGTGATGATGAATTCAAAACACTCGTATGCATAAGAGTTTATGCATACGCATAGGCCTACACACTGAGAATACCAAACATTAGGAACACCTTCCCCCCTTTTGCCCTCAGAACATCCTCAATTCGTCAGGGCATGGACTCTACAAGGTGTCGAAAGCATTCCACAGGGATGCTGGCCCATGTTGACTCCAATGCTTCCCACAGTTGTGTCAAGTTTGCTGGATTCCCTTAGGGTGGTTGACCATTCTTGATACACACGGGAAACTGTTGAGCGTGAAAAACCCAGCAGCGTTGCAGTTCTTGACACAAACTAGGTGCGCCTGGCACCTACTACCATACCCTATTCAAAGGCACTTAAATATTTTGTCTTGCCCATTCACCCTCTGAGTGGCACACATTTTAATCAAGTGCAAGTGCTGGTTAAGTAAAACAAATACTGTCTTTCAAAGATAATTTGTAAAAATCCATATAACTTCACAGATCTTCATTGTAAAGGGTTTAAACACTGTTTCCCATGCTTGTTCAGTGAACCATAAACAATTAATGAATATGCAACTGTGGAACGGTCGTTAAGACACTAACAGCTTACAGACGGTAGCCAATAAAGGTCACAGTTATGAAAATTAAGGACACTATAGAGGCCTTTCTACTGTCTCTGAAAAACACCAAAAGAAAGATGCCCAGGGTCCCTGCTCATCTGCGTAAACGTGCCTTAGGCATGCTGCAAGGAGGCATGAGTACTGCAGATGTGGCCAGGGCAATAAATTGCAATGTCCGTACTGTGAGACGCCTAAGACAGCGCTACAGGGAGACAGGACGGACAGCTGATTGTCCTCGCAGTGACAGACCACGTGTAACAACATCTACACAGGATCGTTACATCCGAACTTCACACCTGCGGGACAGGTACAGAATGGCAACAACAACTGCCCGAGTTACACCAGGAACGCACAATCCCTCCATCAGTGCTCAGACTGTCCGCAATAGGCTGAGAGAGGTTGGACTGAGGGCTTGTAGGCCTGTTGTAAGGCAGGTCCTCGCCAGACATCACCGGCAACAACGTCGCCTATAGGAACAAACCCACTGTCGCTGGACCAGACAGGACTGGCAAAATGTGCTCTTCACTGACGAGTCTTGCATTTATCGTTGAAGGAATGAGCGTTACACCGAGACCTGTACACTGGAGCGTGATCGATTTGGAGGTGGAGGGCCGTCATGGTCTGGGGCGGTGTGTCACAGCATCATCGGACTGAGCTTGTTGTCATTGCAGGCAATCTCAACGCTGTGCGTTACAGGGAAGACATCCTCCTCCCTCATATGGTACCCTTCCTGCAGCCTCATCCTGACATGACCCTCCAGCATGACAATGCCACCAGCCATACTGCTCGTTCTGTGCGTGATTTCCTGCAAGACAGGAATGTCAGTGTTCTGCCATGGCCAGCGAAGAGCCCGGATCTCAATCCCATTGAGCACGTCTGGGACCTGTTGGATCGGAGGGTGAGGGCTAGGCCATTCCCCCAGAAATGTCCCGGGAACTTGCAGGTGCCTTGGTGGAAGAGTTGGGTAACATCTCACAGCAAGAACTGGCAAATCTGGTGCAGTCCATGAGGAGGAGATGCACTGCAGTACTTAATGCAGCTGGTGCCCCCCCCCCCACCCCCCACCCCTTTTGTTCAGGTACACATTATTCAATTTATTTTAGTTGATAATGACAGTGAGAGGACATTTCTTTTTTTGCTGAGTTTATATATTATGGGGGGTCTAGGTGATGGGAAGGGTTATTTAAGATACTGTAGGTGTAGGGTTTCAGATGTTTTTGGAAGATGGTCAGGGACTCTGCTGTCCTAGCTTCAGGGGGATGCTGGTTCCACCATTGGGGTGCCAGGATAGAGAAGAGCTTGGACTGGGCTGAGCGGGAGCTCAGTAGAGTGTGTGGAGGAGTGGGGTGACATGAGAGAACTTGGGAAGGTTGAAAACCAGGTGGGCTGCAGCGTTCTGGATAAGTTGCAGGGGTTTGATGGCACAAGCTTGGAGCCCAGCCAACAGCGGGTTGCAGTAGTCCAGACAGGAGAGGACAAGTGCCTGGATTAGGACCTGCGCCGCTTCCTGTGTGAGGTAGGGTCGTACTCTACGGATGTTGTAGAGCATGAACCTGCAGGAGCGGGTCACTGCTTTGATGTTTGCAGAGAACGACAGGGTGTTGTACAGGGTCACACCAAGGTTTTTTGCATTCTGGAAGGGAGACACTGTGGAGTTGTCAAGCATGATGGAAAGGTCTTTGAGTGGGCAGGCCTTCCCCGGGAAGAAGAGTAGTTCCGTCTTGTCGAGGTTGAGCTTGAGGTGGTGGGTCGACATCCAAGATGAGATATCTGCCAGGCACGCAGAGATGCGAGTCACTACCTGGGTATCAGAAGGGGGATGAAGAAAAGTAGTTGAGTGTCATCCACATAGCAATGATAGGCGAGACCATGTGAGGATATGACGGAGCCGAGTGACTTGGTGAATATAGAGAGGAGGAGAGGGCCTAGAACCGAGCCCTGGGGGACACCGGTAGTGAGAGTATGTGGTGCAGACACAGATCCTCTCCACGTCACCTGGTAGGAGCGGCCTGCCATGTAGGATGCAATACAAGAGTGTACAGAGTCGCCCAGCCCTTAGAGGGTGGAGAGGAGGATCTGATGGGTCACGGTGTTGAAGGCAGTGGATAGATCTAGGAGGATGAGAATAGAGGAGAGAGAGTCAGCTTTGGCAGTTTGGAGAGGCTCCGTGATACAGAGAAGAGCAGTCTCGGTTGAGTGACCCGTCTTGAAGGCTGACTGGTTATGGTCAAGAAGATCGTTCTGAGAGAGATAACAAGAAAGTTGATCAGAGACAGCACGCTCAAGTGTTTTGGAAAGAAAATAAAGAAGGGATACAGGTCTATAGTTTTTGACGTCAGATGAGTCAAGTGTTGGTTTCTTGAGGAGGGGAGCAACTGGCCATTTTGAAGTCAGAAGGGATCAGGGATGAGGGAAGTGAGAAGTGCGAGAAGTTCTGCATAGATGGTCTGGAGAAGGGAGGAGGGGATGGGGTCGAGCGGGCACGTTGTCGGGCGGCCAGAACTCACTAGTCGCTGTCACACCCTGATCCGTTTCACCTGTCTTGTGCTTGTCTTCACCCCCCACCAGGTGTCTCCCATTTGTTCCCATTATTCCCTGTGCATTTATACCAGTGTTTTCTGTTTGTCTCTTGCCAGTTCGTCTTGTCTCATCAAGACTACCAGCGTGTTTTTCCGTGCTTCTGTTTTTCCTAGTCCATGTTTTCTAGTCCTCCCAGTTCCAACCTTTTCTGCCTGCCCTGACACTGAGTCCGCCTGCCATACCATTCAGCCTGCCCTGACCTCGAGCCTGCCTGCCACCCTGTACCTTTCGGACTCTGACCTGGTTAATAAACTTCTGCCTGTCCTCGACCTGCCTCTTGCCTGCCCCTTGTATTTTAATAAATATCAGAGACTCTAACCATCTACCTCCTGTGTCTGCATCTGCGTCTCGCTCTATGTCATTATAGTCGCAGGATGTAATCTGGAGAGAGATGTGAGTGAGACCAGTGGAGTGAATGAGTAGCGGATGTCGTCAACCTTTTTTTCAAAGTGGTTGACAAAGTCGTCCGCAGAGAAGGAGGAGGGAGGGGGACGGGGTGGAGGATTAACGAGGGAGGAGAAGGTGGAAAATAGTTTCCTAGGGTTAGAGGCAGAAGCTTGAAATTTAGAGTGGTAGAAAGTGGCTTTAGCAGCGGATACAGAGGAAGAGAAGGTAGAGAGGAGGGCGTGAAATGATGATAGGTCACTCAGCCACGGAGCAGAAGGGGAGGGCCGAACCGGCCGGAAAGAAATACACAATCCATGTCTCAATTGTCTCAAGACTTAAAAATCCTTCTTTAACCTGTCTCGTCCCCTTCAACTTCACTGACTGAAGTGGATTTAACAAGTGACATCAATAAGGGAGAATAGCTTTCACCTGGATTCACTTGATCAGTCTATGTCATGGAAAGAGCATGTTCTGTTTACTCAGTGTATATGAGCTCAAGCCCAAAATAAAAACTTGAAATAAAATAATGATTGTGCCATTATAAAATACATAGCCTACTCCATATTACGCACGGTAGAAAAACATTTTTTTTTAAACTGATTTAAAATGTCTTTCATACATAATTGGTCTCGCCTATACTCTACAATTAAACAAATTATAGTAATCACCTTTGAGTGTGGACTGTATTATTATAAATACTGGATGGACAGGTTAACTTATGCTATGCTCCAAACTTTCTATCCATGAGTCTGGGATAGAACATACAGGCCTAGGCGATGCTGTTGGTTCATTGATTGTGCAGGGTGGCTTACAGAGTTAGACTACAATTATAGTGAATTTGATTTTGAATAGCCTAGTAATAGGGTATTTTTTTTACATTTTCATAATATACACGTCACTTTTAGCTACAGAATATCTCACCACGGTGCGTTTCCATCTCTCTGTCCTTCATTTCTTTCTCGAGTGTGCAGAGAGAGGGGCTGTCAACAGTTTAATGAAATACACTATACAGTGCCTTCGGAAAGTATTCAGACCCCTTTACTTTTTCCAAATTTTGCACCGTTACAGCGTTATTCTAAAATTGATTAAATAAATACAAATCGTCAGCAATCTACACACAGTACCACATAACAACAAAGTGAAAACAGGTTTTGAGTTTTTTTTGCAAATTTCTAAAATATAAAAAACAGAAATACCTTATTTACATAAGTATTCAAACCCTTTGCTATGAGACTCTAAATTGAGCTCAGGTGCATCCTGTTTCCATTGATCATCCTTGAGATGTTTCTACAACTTGATTGGAGTCCACCTGTGGTAAATTCAATTGATTGGACATGATTTGGAAAGGCACACACCTGTCTACGTAAGGTCCCACTGTTGGCAGTGCATGTCAGAGCAAAAACCAAGCCGTGAAGTCGAAGGAATTGTCTGTAGAGCTCCGAGACAGGATTGGTACCAAAAAATGTCGGCAGCATTGAAGGTCCCCAAGAACATAGTGGCCTCCATCATTCTTAAATGGAAGAAGTTTGGAACCACCAAGACTCTTACTAGAGCTCGCCGCCCGGCCAAACTGAGCAATCAGGAGAGAAGGGCCTTGGTCAGGGAGGTGACCAAGAACCTGATGGTCACTCTGACAGAGCTCTAGAGTTCCTCTGTGGAGATGGGAGAACCTCCACTAATCAGGCCTTTATGGTAGAGTGGCCAGACGGAAGCTACTCCACAGTAAAAGGCACATCGTTTGTTTGTGACTAGTACATTTTAACCTGCTGGTAATCTGTTTGTTTGTGGTTGCGTAACTTCGTTGTTGCGTAGTGCAAACTATTTTATTTTTGCTGGTGTGAAGATCACGGGTCCTCCTCAACTCGGAACTTCATTGCTTGAAGTTTACCAAAGTGGCCCTATCTCTGGCTGGCCTGAGTTCCTCGTTGGTCCGCGGAGTGTCTTGTCCGAGCTGCTCCTTGCTCTTCGCCTGGCTGTCAGTGGCAGCTCAACCCGTTCTCTCTATCGCCCTCAACACCCAATCTGCTCACGCGCGCAGACACTCACGTTGACTCACATGCACGCTGTCCCTCTCTCCACTTACCTTCGTTGGCCTCTTGTTTTTTGGTCAGAGAAAATGACAATTTACGTGGTATTGCTTTGTGCACTGACTTTATTGAACTCTGGAGAAAACGAACATTGTCGCAGGGTGAGTACATCTGACAATGTACTCTCGCGTCCATTAGACATTTTGTCTGCAGGAACTCGCTCTTTTTCACTCGGTCCACTCGTCCAAGTGCCGATGCATTTGTGGCATGATGTGAACAGTACGAATTTGTGTCACTACCAAAGTCTAATGGTTTTAAATGACTGTTTTGTATTGTCTGGAAACTCACTTGTAGAATTCGCTTGCAGTAGGTCTCTTAAAAAAGAGAAGCCGTGCAAGGTTATTAAACAGAGGTGCCTAGTTATTCTTCTGTTGTTGATATCAGGTAACGTGCAACCTAACCCTGGCCCTGATATGCAATGTCTCCAAACCCCCTCTGATTTTAAATCAAGATCTGGTTTTGGTATTTTTCATTTAAATGTACGCAGCCTGTTGTCAAAAATTGATGGGGTTAGGATTTGGGCTAAATCAACTGATGCTGATGTAATTGTGTTTTCTGAAACCTGGCTCAGCAAGTCTATTTTTGATAAGGATATTTGTATAAGTGGTTACAATGTTTATCGTGCAGATCGGGTTAAGAAAGGTGGGGGTGTGGCTATATATGTAAAATCTAAATTCCATGTAAGTGTGGCAAAGTCTGAAACTATTTGTAAACAGTTGGAATTTCTTGCTTTGAATATTGAGGTTTCAAAGGGCCTCTCTATAACTGTGATTGGCTGTTATAGACCCCCCTCTGCTCTTGGTGATGCATTTTCTTCTTTGACGCACCTTATGTCTAAACTTCTTTACAGTGAAATGATCCTGATTGGTGATCTCAACTGGTGTTGGTTAAAGCCGGTGTCTGATGATTTAAAAATGTTTTGTAATTCTATGAATCTTACCCAGTTGATTAATTCACCCACTCGCCCAAATCTTAAATGCCCTGATAAATCTACCCTGATTGATTTGATATTGACAAATGTTCCACATAAATATTCTGCGGTTGGTGTTTTTTGTAATTATTTAAGTGACCATTGTGCTGTTGTCGCTGTTAGAAATACTAAGGTTCCAAAGACAAATCCACGTTTTATTCGTAAGAGAAATTTGAAGTGTTTTAATGAGCAGGCTTTCTTTCATGATTTGTTTTATTTTGACTGGAGCAAGATTGAGCTTATCCCTGATGTGGAAACTGCCTGGATATTCTTTCATGATGGTTTTTTCCAAATAGTAAACAAACATGCACCATTCCGCAGGTTCAGGGTTAAAGGGCGGGATAATCCATGGTTTTCTTCTGAGCTGTCTTGTATTATTCATGACCGTAATCTAGCCTGGGCTAAAGCAAGGAAATCTTGTTCTGATGCTGATTGGCTTATTTTTAGGCAGTTAAGAAACAAGTGTTCTTTTCTTCTCAGGAAGGCCAAGTCTGAATATTTTATGTCTGTTACCACTGATAACCTGAATGACCCTAGAAAGTTTTGGAATGCTATTAAGTCTATGTCTGGTAACAGTAATGTTAATGAATTACCGTCATGTGTTTTGAAGGACTCTGTTGCTATATATGACAAAACTGAAATGCTGAATTGTTTCAATGAGCACTTTGTATCATCTGGTAGGCTGTTTGATTCAGTGTCCTCTGTCTCTGTACAACCCTGTGTGGATGAACCAGTGTCCTCTGTCTCTGTACAACCCTGTGTGGATGAACCAGTGAGAGCTGGTCAAACTTTTAGTTTTCTGCCATTCTCAGTGCAGGTGGTACATAAAGCCCTGAAATCCTTAGATCAAAGAAAGCCTGCAGGTCCTGATCTTTTGGATCCCTGCTTTTTAAATCTGGCAGCTGATTTCATAGCTGAACCACTTACATATCTGTTCAATCTAACCCTGGAATGTAATGAAATTCCAAAGATCTGGAAATCAGCATTTGTCCTACCACATTTAAAAGGGGGAGATCCAACTCTTTTAAATAATTATAGGCCAATCTCAAAGCTGTCACCCCTGGTGAAAATACTTGAAACCCTTGTAAGTGAACAGCTAAAAGAGTTTTTATTTACTAACTCTATTTTATCAATGTATCAATCGGGCTTCAGGAAGAAGCATAGCACAATTACAGCAGCCATGAAGGTTTTAAATGATATCACTGAAGCCCTTGACAAAAAACAGCACTGTGTCTCACTTTTTATTGATCTCTCTAAGGCTTTTGATACAGTTGATCATGCTATACTAAGGCAGAGATTGTTGAGTGTAGGTCTTTCAGAGCATGCAGTTGCATGGTTTGATAACTATCTGTCTGATAGAACTCAGTGCACTCAATTTGATGGGCTTATGTCTGTTAAATTGTCTGTCCTGAATGGTGTGCTCTGTACTTGGTCCTCTCTTATTCACTATTTATATTAATGATTTAGACAAAAATGTCCAAAATGCACAACTTCATTTTTATGCTGATGATACTGTTATTTACTGTTGTGCCTCATCTCTTACAAAAGCTTTCCAGAACTTGCAAACTGCTTTTTATACTGTTCAACATACCTTGTGTCAATTGAAGCTTATCCTCAATACTGACAAAACTAAACTAATGGTGTTTTCTAATGCAAGAAATAGACCTCTGAACCTTTCACCTGTTACTACCTGTCAGGGCAAGGAGATTGAGGTTGTAACCTCATATAAATATCTTGGAATTCTAATTGATGACGGCCTCTCTTTTAAATTGCATATTCAACAACTTACAAAAAAATTGAAGCTGAAATTGGGATTTTATTTTAGGAATAAGGCCTGTTTTTCTTTTGAAGCCAGAAGGAGGCTAGTATCAGCTACATTTATGCCTTTACTAGACTATGGGGATATTTTATATATGAATGCTTCCGCTCAGTGTTTGAGATCAATTGACACTCTTTACCATGGTACTTTGAGATTTATTTTAAACTGCAAAACCCTTACGCACCACTGTACTTTGTATACCAGGGGTTGGCTGGCCTTCTCTAGTCACTCGTAGGCTCAGTCACTGGTATACTTTTATTCTACAAAGCCATTTTGGGTTTACTACCTTTTATTTGGGCATTTTTATTGTTCAGAAATGTGGTGGGTACTCTCTTCGTTCACTGGACTTTATCCTGCTAACTGTTCCAAATGTCCGAACTGAATTTGGTAAAAGGTCTTTTATGTACTCTGCGCCATCGTCTTGGAACACCTTACAAAATAATTTTAAACTGGAAGAACTTGTCCCGATTGGTGTTTTTAAATCTCTGATGAAGGATTTTGAGGCTGATTCCCTGACCTGTCAATGTTTTTAATTTGCTGTTTTTGATATTGTTATACTCTTGTGAATTCATGAATGGTTTTTTACTAGATTACTTGTAGTTTTTCATGTTGTCTGTCTGTAATTTTTTGTAATGACTTGGTGCTGCCTATCTTGGCCAGGACGCTCTTGAAAAAGAGATTTTAAATCTCAATGAGCCCTTCCTGGTTAAATAAAGGTTAAATAAATAAAAATAAATAAAAAAAACATGACAGCCCGCTTGGAGTTTGCCAAAAGGCACCTAAAGACTCTCAGACCATGAGAAACAAGATTATCTGGTCTGATGAAACCAAGATTGAACTCTTTGGCCTGAATGCCAAGCGTCACGTCTGGAGGAAACCTGGCACCCTCCCTACGGTGAAGCATGGTGTGGGGATGTTTTTCAGCGGCAGGGACTGGGAGACTAGTCAGGATGGAGTAAAAGATGAAAGGAGCAAAGTGAAGAGAGATCCTTGATGAAAACCTGCTCCAGAGCGCTCAGGACCTCAGACTGGGGCGAAGGTTCACCTTCCAATAGGACATTGACCCTAAGCACACAGCCAAGACAACGCAGGAGTGGCTTCGGGACAAGTCTCTGAATGTCCTTGAGTGGCCCAGCAAGAGCCCGGACTTGAACCCGATTGAGCATCCCTGGAGAGACCTGAAAATAGCTGTGCAGCAACGCTCCCCATCCAACCTGACAGAGCTTGAGAGGATCTGCAGAGAAGAATGGGAGAAACTCTGCAAATACAGGTGTGCCAAGCTTGTAGTGTCATACCCAAGAAGACTCTATGCTGTAATCGCTGCCAACGGTGCTTCAACAAAGTACTGAGTAAAGGGTGTCTGAATGCTTATGTAAATGTCATATTTCCATTTATTTTATTTTATAAATTAGCAAAAATTTCAAAACAACGGTTTTTGCTTTGTCGTTATGGGGTATTGTGTGTAGATTGATGAGAGAATAAAAATATATATACATTTTAGAATGAGGCTGTAACGTAACAAAATGTGGAAAAGGTCAAGGGGTCTGAATACTTTCCAAATGCACTGTATATACAAAAGTATGTGGACACCCCTTCAAATTAGTGGATTCGGCTATTTCAGCCACACCCTTTACTGACAGATGTACACAACTGGTGAAAAGTTTTAGAACACCTAATCATTCAAGGTTTATTTTTATTTTTTTACTATTTTTTACATTGTAGAATAATAGTGAAGACATAAAACTATGAAATAACACATATGGAATCATGTAGTAACCAAAAAAGTGTTAAACAAATCAAAATAGTGTTATATTTGAGATTCTTCAAATAGCCATCCTGCGTTGTCTTGGTTATGTGCTTAGGGTCATTGTCCTATTGGAAGGTGAACGTTCGCCCCAGTCTGAGGTCCTGAGCGCTCTGGAGCAGGTTTTCATCAAGGATACTTGGCATTGCCACACAAGCTCACAGAACGGGCCCATAACGCGTCTGTCCTCGGTTGCAACACTTACTACCGTGTTCCAAACTGCCACTGGAAGCAACGTCAGCACAATAACTGTTTGTCGGGAGCTTCATGAAATAGGTTTAATGGAATAATGGTCTGGGGCTGTTTTTCATGGTTCGGGCTAGGCCCCTTAGTTCCAGTGAAGGGAAATCTTAACGCTACAGCATACAATAACGTTCTAGATGATTCTGTGCTTCCAACTTTGTGACAACAGTTTGGGGAAGGCCCTTCCCTGTTTCACAATGACAATGCCCCCGTGCACAAATCAAGGTTCATATAGAAATGGTTTGTCGAGATCGTTGTGGAAGAACTTGACTGGCCTGCACAGATTCCTCACTTCAACCCCATCGAACACCTTTGGGATGAATTGTAACGCAGACTGCGAGCCAGGCCTAATTGCCCAACATCAGTGCCTGACCTCACTAATGCTCTTGTGGCTGAATGGAAGCAAGTGTCAAGGTGACTTGTATGCGGGAAACGAAGTCAAGCGCAGGACACCGACTACTGGCAGAACGTACTTTACTTAACACAGTAAAGAAAGTACAAAACAAAACTCCAAACAGGGAGGAACAAATAACGCATACAACCAGCACTGCCGACCTAACGGAAAACAATCACACACAATAACCAATGAGAGACAGGGGTTTATAAAGGGAATACAATATGACATAATGGGAAACAGGTGCAAACAATCAGGACAAACTAGACAAACACCGAAACATAGATCGGTGGCAGCTAGTACTCCGGGGACGACGAACGCCGAAGCCTGCCCGAGCGAGGACGAGGGGCAGCCTCGGCTGATTCCGTGACAGTACCCCCCTCGGGGACGGCCAGGAGGAGGCGGAGCAGGGCGAGTCGGATGACTCCGGTGGAAGTCCCTCAACATGGAGGGATCTAGGATGTCCCTCCTAGGGACCCAGCACCGTTCCTCTGGACCATACCCCTCCCACTCCACGAGGTACTGCAGGCCCCCCATCCGACGCCTCGAATCCAAGATGGAATGGACTGAGTACGCCGGAGCCCCCTCGATGTCCAACGGGGGCGGAGGAGCCTCTCGTATCTCATTCTCCTGGAGTGGACCAGCCACCACCGGCCTGAGGAGAGACACATGGAACGAGGGGTTAATGCGGTAATTAATGGGCAGTTGTAACCTATAGCATACCTCGTTCAATCTCCTCAGGACTTTAAATGGCCCCACAAACCGCCGACCCAGCTTCCGGCAGGGCAGGCGAAGGGGCAGGTTTCGGGTCGAGAGCCAGACCCGATCTCCCGGTGCATACACCGGAGCCTCACCACGGAGGCGATCGGCGCTCGCTTTTTGCCGCCTGATTGCCCGCTGCAGATGGACATGCGCAGCATTCCAGGTTTCTTCCGAGCGCCGAAACCACTCGTCCACCGCAGGGGCTTCGATCTGGCTCTGATGCCAAGGTGCCAGGACCGGCTGATAACCTAGCACACACTGGAAAGGCGTAAGGTTAGTGGAGGAGTGGCGGAGTGAGTTTTGGGCTATCTCTGCCCAGGGAATATATCCTGACCACTCCTCCTGCCGGTCCTGGCAATAGGACCTCAGAAACCTATCCACATCCTGGTTCACTCTCTCCACCTGCCCGTTACTCTCGGGGTGAAAACCTGAGGTAAGGCTAATCATGACCCCCAGACGTTCCATAAACGCCCTCCAGACTCTAGAGGTGAACTGGGGACCCCGATCACACTATATCCTCAGGCACCCTGTAGTGCCGGAAAACGTGTGTGAACAGGGCGTCAGCAGTTTGTAGGGCAGTAGGGAGACCTGGCATAGGAATGAGACGGCAGGCCTTCGAAAACCGATCCACAACGACCAAGATCGTCGTGTTCCCCTGGGAGGGGGAAGGTCCGTGACCAATATCAACCGATAGTGAGACCACGGCCGTTGTGGAACGGGTAAGGGGTTGTAACTTCCCTCTGGGCAGGTGTCTAGGCGCCTTACACTGGGCGCACACCGAGCAGGAGGAAACATAAACCCTCACGTCCTTAGCTAAAGTGGGCCACCAGTACTTCCCACTAAGGCAGTGCACTGTCTGACCAATACCAGGATGACCAGAGGAGGGTGACATGTGAGCCCAATATATCAATCGATCGCAAACCTCGAGTGGCACGTACCTCTGACCCTCTGGACACTGTGGGTGAGTAGGATCGGTACGTAATGCCCGCTCGATGTCCGCATCAACCTCCCACACCACCGGTGCCACCAGACAAGACTCCGGGAGTATAGGAGTGGGCTCAATGGACCTCTCCTCTGTGTCATATAGTCGGGACAGGGCGTCTGCCTTAGCGTTCTGTGACCCTGGTCTATAGGTGAGCTTAAATACAAATCGGGAGAGAAACATAGACCACCTTGCCTGGCGAGGGTTCAGCCTCCTCGCTGCCCGGATGTACACCAGGTTACGATGGTCAGTCAGAATGAGAAAAGGGTGTTTAGCCCCCTCAAGCCAATGCCTCCACAACTTCAGGGCCTGAACCACAGCCAACAGCTCCCTGTCCCCCATGTCATAATTGCGCTCCGCCGGACTGAGCTTCTTAGAATAGAAAGCACAGGGGCAGAGTTTTGGTGGCGTACCCGAGCGCTGAGACAGCACAGCGCCAATCCCAGCCTCGGACGCATCCACCTCAACTTGGAACGCCGGGATCCGGATGTGCCAGCACCGGAGCCGAGGTAAACAGGTCCTTCAGATGTCTAAACGCCTTGTCTGCCTCAGCCGACCACTGCAGACGCACCGGACCCCCCTTTAGCAGGGAGGTAATGGGAGCTGCTACCTGTCCAAAGCCCCGGATAAACCTCCGGTAGTAATTGGCAAAACCCAAGAACCGCTGCACTTCCTTCACTGTGGTGGGAGTCTGCCAATTACGCACAGCAGAAACGCGGTCAATCTCCATCTCCACCCCTGACGCGGACAACCGATGTCCCAGGAAGGAGATGGACTCCTGGAAGAACAGACATTTCTCCGCCTTCGCATACAGGTCATGCTCTAACAGTCTACCAAGCACTCGACCCACCAGGGTCACATGCTCGGCTCGTGTAGCGGAGTATATTAGAATGTCATCAATATACACCACTACACCCTGTCAATGCAAGTCCCGGAAAATCTCGTCCAAAAATGATTGGAAGACTGAAGGAGCATTCATTAAACCGTATGGCATGACGAGGTACTCATAGTGACCCGAGGTGGTACTGAATGCTGTCTTCCACTCATCTCCCTCCCTAATGCGCACCAGGTTGTACGCGCTCCTGAGATCCTATTTTGTGAAGAATGCGCCCCGTGTAATGACTCCGTCATACTAGCAATCAGAGGGAGAGGATAGCTGTACTTGATTGTGATCTGATTGAGACCACGGTAATCAATACACGGGCGTAAACCCCCATCCTTCTTCTTCACAAAAAATTAACTTGAGGACGCAGGGGAAGTGGACGGCCGTATGTATCCCTGTCTCAGAGATTCGGTGACGTATGTCTCCATAGCCGCCGTCTCCTCCTGAGACAGAGGATACACATGACTACGCGGAAGCGCAGCGCCTACTTGGAGGTCTATCGCACAATCCCCCTGTCGATGAGGTGGTAATTGAGTCGCCTTCCTTTTACAGAAGGCGAGTGCCAAATCGGCATACTCAGGTGGAATGTGCATGGTGGGAACTTGGTTCGGACTTTCCACCATCGTTGCCCCTACGGAAACATCTACACACTGCCCGAAACACTGATCAGACCATCCCTTGAGAGCCCTCTGTTGCCATGAAATGTTGGGGTCATGAGATGTTAACCAGGGAAGCCCCAACACCACGGGAAACACAGGAGAATCAATCAAATATAAAACGTAGTATCTCCTCATGACCCTCCTGCGTTTTCATCCTGAGCGGCGCTGTGACTTCCCTAATCAATCCTGACCCCAAAGGGTGGCTATCTAGGGCATGGATGGGGAAGGGCACATCAACAGGTACAATAGGAATCCCTAACTTATAGGTGAATTGGCGATCGATAAAATTCCCAGCTGCGCCTGAATCTACTAGCGCCTTATGCTGGGAGTGAGGAGAAACCTCGGGAAACACAACTTTAATACACATATGCGCAACAGAGAGCTCTGGGTGAGTTGGGTGCCTACTCACCTGGAATGACTCATCAGTGCGCTGCCTACCGCCTCGATTCCTAGGAGACCCTCCCCAGCACCGACCAGCAGTGTGTCCTCTGCGGCCACAGTTGGTGCAGGGGACGGCCTCCCTCCTGGTCTCTCTCCTGGTCTCCCTAGCACCAGCACCTCCGAGCTCCATAGGGGTCGGCTCAGAAGTGCTGGGGGATGGACGGCCCTGAATCCGGACGTCTGCGGGTAGCCAACAGGGTATCCAGGCGAATTGACATGTCCACCAGTTGGTCGAAGCTGAGGTTGGTGTCCCTGCAGGCCAATTCCCGACGCACGTCCTCCCTCTGGCTGCATCTGTAGTGGTCGATGAGGGCCCTCTCATTCCATCCCGCGTTGGCAGCCAGCATCAGGAAGTCCAGCGCGAACTCCTGTGCGCTCCTCCTCCCCTGTCTAAGGTGGAATAGACGCTCACCCGCCGCTTTACCCTCTGGTGGATGATCGAATACTGCCCTGAAGCGGCGGGTGAACTCTGCATAGTTGACAGTAGCGGCGTCTATTCCCCCCCACTCGGCATTGGCCCACTCCAGCGCCTTGCCGGACAGACAGGAGATGAGGGCGGACACGCTCTCGTATCCCGAGGGCACCGGGTGGATGGTTGCTAGGTAGAGTTCAACCTGGAGCAGGAAACCCTGACACCCGGCCGCTGTGCCATCATAAGCCCTCGGGAGCGAGAGCCGAATCCCACTGGACCCCGGAGGTGAAGCGATGGGCATCGCCGATGGTGGTGGTATCGTTGGAGAAGGCGTAGGCAGACCCTCTCTTTCCCATCGCCCAATAGTGCTCACCACCTGTTCCATGGCGGTGCCGAGAGCCTGGATCATGGCCGCTTGGTGTTCGACGCGTTCCTCCATTGATCCAGCTGGCACCACCGCTCCTGCTGACTCCATGAGTGGTGTGTGATTCTGTCAAGGTGACGTGTATGCGGGAAACGAAGTCAAGCGCAGGACACCGACTACTGGCAGAACGTACTTTACTTACCACAGTAAAGAAAGTACAAAACAAAACTCCAAACAGGGAGGAACAAATAACGCATACAACCAGCACTGCCGACCTAACGGAAAACAATCACACACAATAACCAATGAGAGACAGGGGTTTATAAAGGGAATACACTATATCATAATGGGAAACAGGTGCAAATATCGTATCTGAAGATTATGCCTTTGTTAAATGTTTTTCATGACGAAATGGAATGTTGGTTATGTTAGTATCAAAAGGCAATATTTAGTATAAGGTAACATATAATAGACAGGAAGTGTATTGTAAACTGGCCAGCAGAGGGAGCCCATCTTGTTGCATTGGTTATAAATAGGGGTACACGAAGAAGATAGGACAGAGCAGCCATTAGAATTGGAGGACACTGCTCTCCAGACCCTGCAAGTCTGTTACTCATGCTGAAGCTTGTGGTCTGAATAAACCTTATGATCAATGTTCAGTATGAGCAGACTCCTTTTGTTCATCAGCAATAATTGCCACCATTCATCATATACGACACAAACAATCAGGACAAACTAGACAAACACCGAAACATAGATCGGTGGCAGCTAGTACTCCGGGGACGACGAACGCCGAAGCCTGCCCGAGCAAGGAGGAGGGGCAGCCTCGGCTGATTCCGTGACAGCAAGTCCCCGCAGCAATGTTCTAACATTTAGTGGAAAGCCTTCCCTGAAGAGTGGAGGCTGTTATTGCAGAAAAGAGGGGACCAACTCCATATTAATGCAAATTATTTTGGAATGAGATGTTCGACGAGCAGGTGTCCACATACTTTTGGTAATGTAGTGTATGTTTTGTTGTGAAAACATCTTACTATTGATGTTCCCGAACAGATTTCACTTGGTTTCCCAAATTAAGCACTGGGTAGCTGCAGAAACAGGATTGGAGAGCACATGACATACAGAGTTTGGGCAGAATATCACCTGTCGCACAGCGAGAGACTGCATGCTCCTCAAAAAGTGGTTGATGCATGGAGTGAAATAACCGGAGTAGCCTAGTTGGCATGATTGAAAAACGAACTGGTGGGAAAGCGGCCTCTATTCACTATTCGAGTGCATACAGATGACATGTCTTTTTTCCCCTGCCCCTGTTCCTGGCCATTTTATACTGGGCCGTTCTAAATCTAAACAAATTTTACATATTAGTAAAGACAAGATTAAATTGAGAATAGTCTGATGGGTGAAAATATGATCACTTGATGATAGAACAGTGTGTGCCAGGCAAGGAACAGTGCCCAAGCTTCTTTTCGATTTTCTCAAATCATCAGTATCCTAGCCTATATTTTATTATTATGCAGCTCATATAGACTATGTTGTGATTTCTAAGACATTCTAAGGTTTGTATCATTCACAACTAAAGTTGCCAAATAACTCTAAATCTAGCATATAGGTCATGTTACAAATGGTCACTTTTACACTCAACATAGCCACTTCACACAGTATGTGCGCTCGGTCCAGAATGGGTAAAATATCATTTTATTTTATTCATCTTCTGTAAGCTACTGTGGCTTGCATGCATGGAGGCTTGGAGATGCTAAACGTGTCTATGTTAATTAACGGTAAATTACCATGAGTCTGGCAGACTTTTGCATGACAATAACCGGCTGACAAAATGTAATGACCGCCACAGCCCTACTGATGAACATGAATTTCTCCTGTCCCTACTGTTGCAGTCAAGATGCAAGTGGTGCTATGCTGTCAAATCCTCCCATCTGTTTCTAGTTTGACCAGCTGTTTTCAGCAACTGATATTTTTTAATTCGGGTGTCATATTTTCAGGTTTGCTAGCAACAAACTATTTAGCTAACTTCTAGCCTAATGTTTGATATGCAATGCGATCCCCTCGTAATGAACAGTGTCAAGTGTCCTGACGAGAAGGCAAACCGTTCTAGCTATGCCAGGTAAAAGTGGGCATCATCAGCTCGTTATGGATGTATCCAAATGAATGTCAATAAAAAACAGCTTAAATAAACGCAAATGTAGCCTAGATCTGCACTATCATCTAAGATTGATGTGCATTCCCGGTAATACACTCTTGTCACCCGTGGACCGGCTCGTAAATAAAGCATCCTCCATTCAGGCTGAAAGGCTTAACTATCTTTAAAGGCAAGCCGGTGTAAATATATGGGGAAAATGTGTACTGTCTTAATAAAACACAGTTTTCCACCAGCATTTCCGTATTTTCGGACAACTTAGGATGTTGCACACCGCGTTCAGCCAAGGGTGTGCAACACTCTAAATTGTCGGAAAATACGCGAATGCAGCTACTTTGCTGTTATTCTGGCTGCAGAGGTTGTGACTGTGTTAGCCGTAGCTAATTGGCTAGCTAGAAGACGTATAGAACGAACAACTGGGTCGTGTCTCTCAAATCAAATCAAATTGTATTTGTCATGCGCTGAATACAACAGGTGTAGACCTTACCGTGAAATGCTTCCTTACAAGCCCTTAACCAACAATGCAGTTTAAAGGTAAATAAGAGTTTAGAAAATATTGACTAAATACACAAAAGTAAAAAAAATAGTTACACAAAATAACAATAACGAGGCTATATACAGGGGTAGCGGTACCGAGTCAATGCGGGGGTACAGGTTATTTGCGGTAATTGAGGTAATATGTACATGTAGGTAGGGGTAAAGTGACTATGCATAGATGATAAACAGTGAGTATCATTAGCATAAAAAAAGGGGGGGTCAATGCAAATAGTCCGGGTGGCCATTTGATTAACTGTTCAGCAGTCATGGCTTGGGGGTAGAAGCTGTTAAGGAGCCTTTTGGACGTAGACTTGGCGCTCCGGTACCGCTTGCCGTGCGGTAGCAGAGAGAACATTCTATGACTAGGGTGGCTGGAGTCTTTGACAATTTTAAGGGCCTTCCTCTGACACCGCCTCGTATAGAGGTCCTGGATGGCAAGAAGCTTGGCCCCAGTGATGTACTGGGCCGTACGCACTACCCACTGTAGCGTCTTACGGTCAGATGCCGAGCAGTTGCCATACCAGGTGGTGATGCAACCAGTCAGAATGCTCTCAATGGTGCAACTGTATAACTTTTTGAGGATCTGAGGACCCATGCCAAACCTTTTCAGTCTCTTGAGGGGGAATAGGCGTTGTCGTGCCTTCTTTACGACTGTCTTGGTGTGCTTGGACCATGATAGTTTGTTGGTGATGTGGACACCAAGGAATTTGAAACTCTAGACCTGATCCACTACAGCCACTACAGAGGTGAATGGGCGCGTGCTCAGCTCTCCTTTTCCTGTAGTCCACGATCATCTCCTTTGTCTTGCTCATGTTGAGGGAGAGGTTGTTGTCCTGCCACCCCACTGCCAGGTCTCTGACCTCCTCCCTATAGGCTGTCTCATCGTTGTCAGTGATCAGGCCTACCACCGTTGTGTCGTCGGAAAACTTAATCATGATGTTGGAGTCATGCTTGGCCACGCAGTTGTGGGTGAACAGGGAGTACAGGAGGGGACTAATCATGCACCCTTGAGGGGCACCCGTGTTGAGGATTAGCGTGGCAGATGTGTTGTTGCCTACCCTTACCACCTGGTAGCGGCCCATCAGGAATTCCAGGATCCAGTTGCAGAGGGAGGTGTTTAGTCCCAGGGTACTTAGCTTAGTGATGAGCTTTGAGGGTACTAGGGTGTTGAACGCTGAGCTGTAGTCAATGAACAGCATACTCATGTAGGTGTTTATTTTGTCCAGGTGGGAAAGGACAGTGTGGAGTGCAATAGAGATTGTGTCATCTGTGAATCTGTTGTGGAGGTATGTGAATTGGAGTGGGTCAAGGGTTTCTGGGATGATGGTGTTGATGTGAGCCATGACCAGCCTTTCAAAGCACTTCATGGCTACAGACGTGAGTGCTACGGGTCGGTAGTCATTTAGGCAGGTTATCTAAGTGTTCTTGGGCACAGGGACTATGGTGGTCTGCTTGAATCATGTTGGTATTACAGACTCAGTCAGGGACTGCTTGAAAATGTCAGTGAAGACACTTGCCAGTTGGTCTGCGCATGCTCGGAGTACAAGTCCTGGTAATCTGTCTGGCTCTGTGGCCTTGTGAATGTTGACCAGCTTAAAAGTCTTACTCACATCGGCTACGGAGAGCGTGATCACCTAGTCATCCGGAACAGCTGATGCCCTCATGCATGCTTCAGTGTTGCTTGCCTCGAGGTGACCGTAGAAGTGATTTAGCTCATCTGGTAGGCTCGTGTCACTGGGCAGCTCGTGCCTGGGCTTCCCTTTGTAGTCCGTAATAGTTTGCAAGCCCTGCCACATCTGACAAGCATTAGAGCCGGTGTAGTAGGACTAAATCTTAGTCCTGTATTGACGCTTTGCCTGTTTGATGGTTCATCGGAGGGCATAGCGGGACTTCTTATAAGCGTCCTTGAAAGCGGCAGCTCTACCCTTTAGCTCAGTGTGGATGTTGCCTGTAATCCATGGCTTCTGGTTGGGGTATGTACATACAGTCACTGTGGGGACAACGTCATCAATGCACTTATTGATGAAGCCAGTGACTGATGTCGTATACTTTTCAATGCCATTGGATGATTCCCCGAACATATTCCAGTATGTGCTAGCAAAACAGTCCTGTAGCTTAGCATCTGCGTCATCTGACCACTTCGTATTGAGCGAGTCACTGGTACTTCCTGATTCAGTTTTTGCTTGTAAACAGGAATTAGGAGGATAGAATTATGGTCAGATTTGCCAAATGGAGGGCGAGGGAGAGCTTTCTATGCATCTCTGTGTGTGGAGTAAAGGTGGTCTAGAGCTTTTTTCCCTCTGGTTGCACATGTTACATGCTGGTAGAAATGAAGTAAAACGGATGTAAGTTTTCCTGCATTAAAGTCCCCGGCCACTAGGAGTGCCACCTCTGGATGAGCATTTTCTTGTTTACTTATGGCCTTATACAGCTCGTTGAGTGTGGTCTTAGTGCCAGCATCGGTTTGTGGTGGTAAATAGACAGCCACAAAAAATATAGATGAAAACTCTCTTGGTAAATCCTTCGCGTCCAACTCATTAAAGAAAAATTATTCGTCCAGTTCGAGGTGAGTAATCGCTGTTCTGATATCCAGAAGCTCTTTTCGGTCAAAAGAGACATTGGCAGAAACATTATGTACAAAATAAGTTATAATCAACGTGAAAAAACACACAAAATAGCACAATTGGTTAAGAGCCCGTAAAACGGCAGCCATCCCCTCCGGCGCCATTCTAAATGTGTGCTTTAGTATTGTTTTCTTTGGCAGCTGTCTGGTGGTGTAGCAGTCTCCAGTGCGTGTGTGTGTGTGTGTGTGACACCCTCAAGCACACACACACCGACTTGTGCACATGGTTTTGTATGGGTGTGTGTGTGTATGCGTAAGTGTATGAATGTATAACATGTTATTTTATGTATTATTTCATGTCTATAATTGCATACATGAGGGGTTCTCTCTCTCTCTCTCTCTCTCTCTCTGTTTATGGGCAGTAGTAACCCCTATATCCCCCTCCTCCCTCCTCCCCTCTTGGTTATGAGCCGTGGTATTCCTCAAGCGCCACCTGTTGTGTCTCTTACCCAGCATGTCACTCCGTTCTCAAGCATCCCATTCTCTCATTCTGAGAGGCCCCAGGAATCTTTCGAAACCCATTTCTACTGGCTGCTTTCTCTGTGAGGTGTTCAAGTAGGATAAATGGGGAAGAGAGCTTGTGTCCCTCCCCCCGCCCCCCTCCTTGACTTCTCAGATGTAGGGTACAGGCACATGGGACGGGGGCTTTGACAAATACTACTGTACTGAACAAAAATATAAACGCAACATGTAAAGTGTTGGTCCCATGTTTCATGAGCTGAAATAAAAGATCCCAGAAATGTTCCATATGCACAAAAATCTTATTTCTCACAAATGTGTTTACATCCCTCTTAGTGATCATTTCACCTTTGCCAGATAATCCAATCACCTGAAAGGTGTGGCATATCAAGAAGCTGATTAAACAGCATGATCACTATACAGGTGCACCTTGTTCTGGGGACAATAAAAGGCCACTCTAAAATGTGCAGTTTTGTCACACAACACAATGCCAAAGATGTCTCAAGTTTTGAGTGAGCATGCAATTGGCATGCTGACAGCAGGATAGTCCACCAGAGCTGTTGCCAGAGAATTTAATGTTAATTTCTCTACCATAATCTGCGTCCAACGTCGTTTTAGAGAATTTGGCAGTACGTCCAACCGGCCTCACAACCGCAGACCACGTGTAACCATGCCAGCACCACGTGTATCCATGCCAGCCAGGACCTCCTCATCTGGCTTCTTCACCTGCAGGATTGTCTGAGACCATCCACCCGGACAGCTGATGAAACTGAGGAGTATTTCTGTCTGTAATAAAGCCCTTTTGTGGGGAAAAACGTATTCTGATTGGCTGGGCCTGACTCCCCAGTGGGTGGGACTGGCTCCCAAGTGGGTGGGCCTATGCCCTCCCAGGCCCACCCATGGCTGCACCCCTGCCCAGTCATGTGAAATCCCTAGATTAGGGCCTAATGAATTTATTTCAATTGACTGATTTCCTTATATGAACTGTAAAATCGTTTAAATTGTTGCATGTTGCGTTTATATTTTTGTTCAGGATCAATTACACTCACGTGTCGACCTACTCTCACACAGGAATCATCATATAAAGCAACACTGCTGCAACTCTGTCGCATAAATATTCTTGGCAATGTTGTGGAGATTGTAAAAATGTAAATGCAATATATCCCAAAACCTTTACTTCTATCAAATTTGTATATTGGAGTGTTTTTAATTTTGCACAAAAGCATGCTGATAATCAAGAAACTAAAAAGAACAAATGATGCAGATAACAAGTACACACACTACAGGTTTAAAAGTTTTAGAACATTTCAAGGGTTTTTCTTTATTTTTACTATTTTCTACATTGTAGAATAATAGTGAAGACATCAAAACTATGAAATAACACATATGGAATCATGTTCAATTGAAGTCGGAAGTTTACATACACCTTAGCCAAATACATTTAAACTCAGTTTTTCACAATTCCTGATATTTAATTCTAGTAAAAATTCCCTGTCTTAGGTCAGTTAGGATCACCACTTTATTTTAAGAATGTGAAATGTCAGAATAATAGTAGAGAGAATGATTTATATCAGCTTTTATTTCTTTCATCACATTCCCAGTGGGTCAGAAGTTTACATACACTCAATTAGTATTTGGTAGCATTGACTATAAATTGTTTAACTTGGGTCAAACGTTTCGGGTAGCCTTCCACAAGCTTCCCACAATAAGTTGGGTGAATTTTGGCCCATTCCTCCTGACAGAGCTGGTTTAACTGAGTCAGGCCTCCTTGCTCGCACACGCTTTTTCAGTTCTGCCCACACATTTTCTATAGGCTTGAGGTCAGGGCTTTGTGATGGTCACTCCAATACATTGACTTTGTTGTCCTTAAGCCATTTTGGCTTGCAAGCCTCCCCGTTTTCCTCCAAACATAACGATGGTTATTATGGCCAAACAGTTATATTTTTGTTTCATCAGACCAGAGGACATTTCTCCAAAAACTGCAATCTTTGTCCCCATGTACAGTTGCAAACTGTAGTCTGGCTTTTTTTATGGCGGTTTTGGAGCAGTGGCTTCATCCTTGCTGAGCGGCCTTTCAGGTTATGTCGATATAGGACTCATTTTACTGTGGATATGGATACTTTTGTACCTGTTTCCTCCAGCATCTTCACAAGGTCCTTTGCTGTTGTTCTGGGATTGATTTGCACTTTTCCCACCAAAGTACGTTCATCTCTAGGAGACAGAACGCATCTCCTTCCTGAGCGGTATGACGGCTGCGTGGTCCCATGGTGTTTATACTTGCGTACTATTGTTTGTACAGATAAACGTGGTACCTTCAGGCGTTTGGAAATTGCTCCCAAGGATGAAACAGACTTATGGAGGACTACAATTTTTTTTCTGAGGTCTTGGCTGATTTATTTTGATTTTCCTTGATGTCAAGCAAAGAGGCACTGAATTTGAAGGTAGGCCTTGAAATACATCCACAGGTACACCTCCAATTGACTCAAATGAAGCTTCTAAAGCCATGATATCATTTTCTGGAATTTTCCAAGCTGCTTAAAGGCACAGTCAACTTAGTGTATATAAACTTCTGACCCACTGGAATTGTGATACAGTGAATTATAAGTGAAATAATCTGTCTGTAAACAATTGTTGGAAAAATTACTTGTGTCATGCACAATGTCCTAACCGACTTGCCAAAACTATAGTTTGTTAAGAAATTTGTGGAGTGGTTGAAAAACGAGTCTTAATGACTCCAACCAAAGTGTATGTAAACCTCCGACTTCAACTGTAGTAACCAAAAAAGTGTTAAACAAATGAAAATATATTTTATATTTGAGATTCTTCAAATAGCCACCCTTTGCCTTGATGACAGCTTTGCACACTCTTGGCATTCTCTCAACCAGCTTCATTAGGTAGTTTTGATGTTTTCATTATTATTCTACAATGTAGAAAATAGTCAAAATAAAGAAAAACCCTTGAATGAGTAGGTGTTCTAAAACTGACTGGTAGTGTATATTTTATTATTTTATTGTCATGAGAAAATGCATTTTTCTCTGTACTGTCAATGTATGTGTGAGTGTACAGTATGTGTGCGATTTTATGTGCGTGCATGTGTGCGCATGCGTGTGTTTGGTGCATGTATGTGAAAGCACAGGCAACTTTAGCAGTGAAATGCGATCGCAGGGTTACTCACCGAATAACAGGAGGAACATGATTGTGGCAGTGTGGGTCCGGGATGGGCCTGGCGTTCCCAAGTGGGTTGTGGGACATGTCGACACTGGCGGGCGGCTCCCTCCCACGCCAAAGCCTTTAAAGTGATACCTCGCTCCCTGTGGAGTTAACACAATCCAGATCCGTGTCATACTCCCTCCAAATCACTTCCCATCACACACACACACACACACACACACACACACACACACACACACACACACACACACACACGGACACGGACAGAAACACTGCTAAGACCCGGGGAGTCGAAACCGTGATTCATGCCAAAACATTTTTTCACATGAAGGACAGAGAAAGAAAAGAGCAGTGAGAAAAGGTTGAGAGATTTGGCAACATGTAGAGACTCATAGACTTGGCTGGGATCCCCCAGTTTTCAGGAATCTGAGGCTGTTAGAAAGTACATGTTACAGACTTGCTCTGTAACTGACATCACCAACAATTTTATGCCTCAGAGATAAAGCTTGGGAAATCCCATAATAGTGTAGGAGTAATATTTTACAATGTATAAACTGTTTATACTGATCTGTTCTGCACTCCCTCCAGAAGTCGATATACACACACACACAGAAGTCTCTCTACTCTATACTACCAACATCTTCCCTGGACAACTCCCCCCTGTTACAAACACCTTTCCAAATGTGTGCCATCTCACACCTGTGTCCTGGCAATGAACTGTCAAATCGGTAACTATCACACATCGCGCCGGGAGAGTTGGCAACATGGCCCCCTTTTTCAGTGCAACTCTTCTGTGTTGTTTACAGTCACAAAGAGTCATAAAAAAAGTGGGTCCTTTGTATTACATTTACATTTAAGTCATTTAGCAGACGCTCTTATCCAGAGCGACTTACAGGAATAATGGTAATCGCCCTGCGTAGGGGTTGGGTTGGATATCCTCCTCGCTCGGCTCTGGGACAGGAAACTTATCCTCCTCCACTGCCCACATGCTCGACTGAAACTAAATTCCCAGAATACAGAGAGGGGCTTCGAAGACGAGTAATGGCATTAGTTGAACCAGCATCCTCAACAACATTCCTCATCTGCCTTGCCCAAATCTCCTCGGTGAACTGCAAGTCACCTGTCAAGGTTCTAATCTAGATTCAGAACCAGAAATATGCTGATATGTTATCGTCTGATAACAGCCTGGTCTTGTGTACAATACAGTCAAGCAAATCAAAAGCTAACCAACGTTTCCCATGGGATGTTTCTTCTCTCCTTAATCAGGTCATTTGCTGGAGCTCTGTTTGACAATAAGTGAATTGAGTCAGGGAGACTGGGGTTGGTTGTCACACTTTTTACTCTTGTGTGTGTTTCTCAGCACCAGTATATCTTACAAGACTCTTTTCAATCTAAGGAGAAAGACCAAGGTCTTGGGTTGAAATGGGGACCCTTTTTATCCTCAAATCCTCCTTATTCCAACATGGAGTTATAAGCCATCAAAAACACTCATTTGTGACCTCAATGTGGGGTTGGTTGTCACAATGTTTGCTAGTAGCTTATTCCTGTTGTTAACAGGAGTCTTAGAAAGCCTTCCTTTGATCAAACAAAATGCAGCATTTTATGCCTTGATAATAACATATGACGTGTGTGTTTGTGTGTGACAGAAAACGTGTGTGTGAGAGGAAGGCAATGAAGGGAGCTCTTTATAGCGCAAGCACAAAAGAGCTTGGGATTTATTGTATACTGGCAGTTGCAATGTCCCTGAACAATATGGTTACAATGGGTTGGATTGTGACAAGGGCATTTCCATGTAAAAATTTGGTGGCAAATGAAAGCTAAGAGTCTAGGCTATATTTTCAGTAGGGTCTGGCTCCAGCAGATACCTTCTCAGGACACAGACGCTATGAGACATACGAGCTCAGACAGGTCTAATAGTGCCAGAGAGGATAGTGCATTAGTGTGCCAACTGATGTGTTTGTTGCAAACTGACACCATGGAACAAAGCTACTGACTCATGCAATAGACGCAACCAACCAACGTCTACAGGTTGCGCACGCACATAGCATTTGAGACACAAAAATATCATCTGCGACGCACGTGCATGCACTTTAAGGTTCGCAGACCAGGCGGCGTCAGCGTGGATAATCTGCAGCTGAGTGCTTCTCTATATTTTGTTTTAAATTAAGGCATTTACAGTGCCTTCAGAAAGTATTGATTGAATTATTCTTTATTCTGAATTCAAAATTGATTAAATTGTTTTTTTATATGTTTATCTCACCCATCTACACACAATACCCCATAATGACAAAGTGAAACCATGTTTTTAGACAAATGTATTGAAAATGAAATGCAAAAATATATAATTTACATACTATAAGTATTCACACCCCTGAGTAAATACATGTTAGAATCTTTAATGCAGGCTCTAGTTTTGTCTTATCTTGATTATTGTCCAGTCGTGTGGTCGAATGGTGCTAGGAAAGACCCAGTTAAGCTGCAGCTGGAACGAAGTGGCACGTCTTGCTCTTCATTGTAATCAGAGAGCTGATATACAGTGGGGAGAACAAGTATTTGATACACTGCCGATTTTGCAGGTTTTCCTACTTACAAAGCATGTAAGGTAACGACTTCAAACAGGTGCAGTTAATACAGGTAATGAGTGGAGAACAGGAGGGCTTCTTAAAGAAAAACGAACAGGTCTGTGAGAGCCGGAATTCTTACTGGTTGGTAGGTGATCAAATACTTATGTCATGCAATAAAATACAAATTAATTACTTAAAAATCATACAATGTGATTTTCTGGATTTTTATTTTAGATTCCGTCTCTCACAGTTGAAGTGTACCTATGATAAAAATTACAGACCTCTACATGCTTTGTAAGTAGGAAAACCTGCAAAATCGGCAGTGTTTCAAATACTTGTTCTCCCCACTGTAAATACTATGCATGCCAGTCTCTCTTGGTTAAGAGTTGAGGAGAGACTGACTGCATCACTTCTTCTTTTTATAAGAAACATTCATGTGTTGAAAATCCCAAATTGTTTGCATAGTCAATTTACACACAGCTCTGACACACACTTACCCCACCAGACATGCCACCAGGGGTCTTTTCACAATCCCCAAATCCAGAACAAATTCAAGAAAGCGTACAGTATTATATAGAGCCATTATTGCATGGAACTCCGTTCCATCTCATATTGCTAATGTGAACAGCAAACCTGGTTTCAAAAAACAGATAAAGCAACACCTCACGGCACAACACCTCTCCTCTATTTGACCTAGATAGTTTGTGTGTATGTATTGATATGTACAGTGGAAGTCGGAAGTTTACATACACTTAAGTTGGAGTCATTAAAACTTGTTTTTCAACCACTCCACAAATGTCTTGTTAACAATCTATAGTTTTGGCAAGTCAGTTAGGACACCTACTTTGTGCATGACACAAGTCATTTTTCAAACAATTGTTTACAGACAGATTATTTCACTTATAATTCACTGTATCACAATTCCAGTGGGTCAGAAGTTTACATACACTAAGTTGACTGTGCCTTTAAACAGCTTGGAAAATTCCAGAAAATGTCATGGCTTTAGAATCTTCTGATAGGCTAATTGACATCATTTGAGTCCATTGGAGGTGTATCTGTGGATGTATTTCAAGGCCTACCTTCAAACTCAGTGCCTCCACAAGTCTGGTTCATCCTTGGGAGCAATTTCCAAACACCTGAAGGTACCACGTTCATCTGTACAAACAAACGTATGCAAGTATGAACACCATGGGACCACGCAGCCGTCATACCGCTCAGGAAGGAGACGCGTTCTGTCTCCTAGAGATTAACGTACTTTGGTGCGAAAAGTGCAAATCAATGCCAGAATAACAGCAAAGGACCTTGTGAAGATGCTGGAGGAAACGGGTACAAAAATGTCTATATCCACAGTAAAACAAGTCCTATATCGACATAACCTGAAAGGCCGCTCAGCAAGGAAGAAGCCACTGCTCCAAAACCGCCATAAAAAAAGCCAGACTACGGTTTGCAACTGCACATGGGGACAAAGATCGTCGTTTTTGGAGAAATGTCTTCTGGTCTGATGAAACAAAAATATAACTGTTTGCCCATAATGACCATCGTTATGTTTGGAGGGAAAAGGGGAAGGCTTGCAAGCCGAAGAACACCATCACAACCATGCAGCACGGGGGTGGCAGTATCGTGCTGTGGGGGTGCTTTGCTGCAGGAGGGACTGGTGCACTTCACAAAATAGATGGCATCATGAGGAAGGAAAATTATGTGGATATATTGAAGAAACATCTCAAGACATCAGTCAGGAAGTTAAAGCTTGGTCGGAAATGGGTCTTCCAAATGGACAATGACCCCAAGCATATTTTGTGGCAAAATGGCTTAAGGACAACAAAGTCAAGGTATTGGAGTGGCCATCACAAAGCCCTGACCTCAATCCTATAAAAAATGTGTGGGCAGAACTGAAAAAGCGTGTGCGAGCAAGGAGACCTACAAGCCTGACTCAGTTACACCAGCTCTGTCAGGAGGAATGGGCCAAAATTCACCCAACGTATTGTGGGAAGCTTGTGGAAGGCTACCCGAAACGTTTGACCCAAGTTAAACAATTTAAAGGCAATGCTACCAAATACTAATTTAGTGTATGTAAACTTCTGACCCACAGGGAATGTGATGAAAGAAATAAAAGCTGAAATAAATCATTCTCTCTACTATTATTCTGACATTTCACATTCTTAAAATAGTGGTGATCCTAACTGACCTCAGACAGGGAATTAAATGTCAGGAATTATGAAAAACTGAGTTTGAATGTATTTGGCTAAGGTGTATGTAAACTTCCGACTTCAACTGTAAGCCTTTTGTAAAAACAAATTACATTTATATAGTTCTGTCCTTGAGCTGTTGTCTATTAATGTTCTGTATTATGTCATGTTTCATGTTTTGTGTGGACCCAGGAACAGTAGCTGCTGCTTTTGCAACAGCTAATGGGGATCCTAATCAAATACCAAATACCAACGACTTAAAAAGCATGTACAAACTCTGGTATATGGTTTGCCTCATATACATTGTCTACTGGTATCATTTTAAATTGAGAACATATAGCTCAACATCTAAACAATGTGTGAGTTTAGCTAGTCTCTGCTTCAGATGACAGATGCCCATAAGGCCAGTAATGCCATCACACTGTAGCAGTCATATGATAAGTTGCAAAATGGATTCACATAGCCAGTGGTGGAAAAAGTACCCAATTTTCATACTTGAGTAAAAGTAAAGATACCTTAATAGAAAATGACTCAAGTAAAAGTGAAAGACATCCAGTAAAATACTGTTTGAGTAAAAGTATTTGGTTTTAAATATACTTAAGTATCAAAAGTAAATGTAATTGCTAAAATATACTTAAGTATCAAAAGTAAAAGTATAAATCATTTCAAATTCCTTATATTAAGCAAACCAGACGGCACAATTTTCTTTTCTTTTTTTTTCATTTACGGATAGGCAGGGGCACACTCCAACACTCAGATATAATTTACAAACTAAGCATTCGTATTTAGTAAGTCCGCCAGACAAGAGGCATTAGGGATGACCAGGGATGTTCTCTTGATAAGTGTGTGAATATGACAATTTTCCTGTCCTGCTAAGCATTCAAAATGTAACAAGTACTTTTGGGTGTCAGGGAAAATGTATGGAGTAAAAAGTACATTATTTTCTTTAGGAATGTAGTGAAGGAAAAGTACAAGTTGTCAAAAATATAAATAGTAAAGAGAAGTACAGATACCCCCCCAAAAAACGTAAGTAGTACTTTAAAGTATTTTTACTTAAGTACTTTACACCACTGCACATAGCTAATATACTGAGAGTGACAACCAAATAAAACCGATTGGAGATCTTACAACTAAATAAAAGGGAAATGTTAATTTGAGAATACAACACAGAAACACAGACACATTAGAGACAGAACCCCTTCACCTCTTTATTTCAGGATTGTGATACACTACATGACCAAAAGTATGTGGACACCGTCAAACATTTCATTCCAAAATCATGGGCATTAATATGGACTTGGTCCCCCCCTTTGCTGTAATAACAGCCTCCACTCTTCTGGGAAGGCATTCCACTAGATGTTGGAACATTGCTGTGAGGACTTGCTTCCATTCAGCCACAAGAGCATTAATGAGGTCGGGCACTGATGTTGGGTGATTTGGCCTGGCTCGCAGTCGGTATTCCAATTCGCCCCAAAGTTGTTCGATGGGGTTGAGGTCAGGGCTCTGTACAGGCAAGTCAAGTTCTTCCACACCGATCTCGACAAACCATTTCTGTATGGACCTCGCTTTGTGCACGGGGGCATTGTCATGCTGAAACAGGAAAGGGCCTACCCCAAACTGTTCCCACAAAGTTGGAAGCACAGAATTGTCTAGAATGTCATTGTATGCTGTAGCGTTAAGATTTCCCTTCACTGGAACATAGGGGCCTAGCCCGAACCATGAAAAACAGACCCAGACCATTATTCCTCCTCCACCAAACTTTATAGTTGGCACTATACATTCGGGCAGGTAGCGTTCTCCTGGCATCCGCCAAACCCAGATTCGTCCGTCGGACTGCCAGATGGTGAAGTGTAATTCATCACTCCAGAGAATGCGTTTCCACTGCACCAATGGCGGCGAGCTTTACACCACTCCAGCCGACGCTTTGCATTGGGCATGGTGATCTTAGGCTTGTGTGCGGCTGCTCGGCCATGCAAACCCATTTCATGAAGCTCCTGACGAACAGTTATTGTGCTGACATTGCTTCCAGAGGCATTTTGGAACTTGGTAGTGAGTGTTGCAAACAAATCAGCGGTCCCATTCTGTGAGCTTGTGTGGCCTACCACTTCGTGGCTGAGCGGTTGTTGCTCCTAGAAGTTTTCACTTCACAATAGCAGCACTTACAGTTGACCAGGGCAGCTCTAGTAGGGCAGAAATTTGACGAACTGACTTGTTGGAAAGATGGCATCCTATGACGGTGCCACGTTGAATGTCACTGAGCTCTTCAGTACGGCCATTCTACTGCCAATGTTTGTCTATGGAGATTGCATGGCTGTGTACTCGATTTTATACACCTGTCAGCAATGGGTGTGGCTGAAATAGCCAAATACACTAATTTGAAGGGGTGTCCACATACTTTTGGTAATGTAGTGTATGTGATTAATCAACATTGACAGTAGTTCATTTTGAATAATGGTTTAACAACTCAAACAAGTTTAAACACTTCACTTCAAAGAATCAACACTTCATCACTTCAAAATATACAAATAAGCTAACTCGTATGTAAAAATTAGACATCTTAGTATAAACAATAATAGATAATTGAGTAGTAACAAGTAGGCTATTATTACTAAAGCATCATTTCAGGTGAAGAAAAAACTCCATACCAGCGGTGGCCAACCTTGCTCCACTGATCCCTGATCTACTGGGTGAGCAGACTTCTGTTCAAGCCCAGCAATAGCACACTTGATTATTAACTCATTAGGTTTGATAAGTTGAATTAGGTGTGTTGTTGCTGGGACAAAACAAAACCTCCAGCAGGGTTGGCCTGCTCCAATTGTAATAGATTTATACATTGTACTGTATTTTTGTATACAACATTTGCTAACATAGGTAGGCCTATATAACCCATGGTATATAGGTTATACACTTAGTCTGTTGGGACATTCGTTGGGAATCTTTTCATAATGTCCTCCCACAAAATGACCTGCCCTATCCAGTAGCCTACACTCTCCCTTTACTGACAGCAGGAGCTGCAATTTCACCCTCTTCAATGGCTGTTATCTACAAATGCATTTGGAGACTGTTTTTAATTTACAATGATTACATCACGCTAGCTAGCTAATAGGAAGTTAGCTAGCTGATGACATTTAATTCACTTAGCTAAACAGTGTGTAAAGTTAGCTAGCAGCTCAGTTGAGTTAGCCTACAAAGTGAGTGGCGTACTGTAGCCAGCTAGCTAGCTAATAATACAGCGTTTTTTAACATTTGAAAAATGCATTTACTAACTTGAATAGGTTCTCCCACTGCCTCTATTTTTTGGGTCCTTCCAAAAACGAAATAATGGGCAATTTTTCAGATTTCTTGGGTGGTAGCAAAGCATAGCCAGCAGCCATGTGGACGAACGGCGACAAGGCGAAAAGTGTTTGTCACCAGAGCAGTTAAGAAAGTGTTGTGACCTTTGACTTTACCAGCGTAATCCACTTTAAATTTCAATAAATATGAATCGCAGACCATCGGTCACACTTGAAAACTACACACAGCACCCCTTCTACGGGCGTGTGGAGGGAGGGTTAGTGAAATCTAACATCCAATTGAAATATTTTTGCAATAGGAAAAACCTCAGACCTCCAAGGGAAGCTTGACAACGATGTGATTTTGGAGGTATGGCAACACGAGACTAGTCCAGAACATATGTTGTATTCTTTATTATAACATGAAGCATCTTACATTCGCTCTGTAATTACAATGTACTCCTCAAAGAGAATAATTATAACTCTGCTGCCTCCATACTATGATTGAAAGGGAAAGGGGGATACCTAGTCAGTTGTACAACTGAATGCATTCAACTGAAATGTGTCTTCTGCATTTAACCCAACCCCTCTGAATCAGAGAGGTGCGGGAAAGGCTTAAACTACGAATAGAATAGAAAATAATATAATAACTTTATTTTCCTGTGCAGGTACTTCTTTGTCCCGAGTGGTTCATACACAGTATGGCTGCCTTTGGGGGATTTTGGTATTTTGATATTTTATTAGGATCCCAATTAGCTGTTGCAAAAGCAGCAGCTACTCTTCCTGGGGTCCACACAAAACATGAAACGTTACATAATACAGAACATTAATAGACAAGAACAGCTTAAGGACGTAACTACATCAATTTTAAAATGGCACACGTAGCCTCCATATCAATACATACAGTGGGGAAAAAAATTATTTAGTCAGCCACCAATTGTGCAAGTTCTCCCACTTAAAAAGATGAGAGGCCTGTAATTTTCATCATAGGTACACGTCAACTATGACAGACAAATTGAGAAAAAAAAATCCAGAAAATCACATTGTAGGATTTTTAATGAATATATTTGCAAATTATGGTGGAAAATAAGTATTTGGTCACCTACAAACAAGCAAGATTTCTGGCTCTCACAGACCTGTAACTTCTTCTTTAAGAGGCTCCTCTGTCTTCCACTCGTTACCTGTATTAATGGCACCTGTTTGAACTTGTTATCAGTATAAAAGACACCTGTCCACAACCTCAAACAGTCACACTCCAAACTCCACTATGGCCAAGACCAAAGAGCTGTCAAAGGACACCAGAAACAAAATTGTAGACCTGCACCAGGCTGGGAAGACTGAATCTGCAATAGGTAAGCAGCTTGGTTTGAAGAAATCAACTGTGGGAGCAATTATTAGGAAATGGAAGACATACAAGACCACTGATAATCTCCCTCGATCTGGGGCTCCACGCAAGATCTCACCCCGTGGGGTCAAAATGATCACAAGAACGGTGAGCAAAAATCCCAGAACCACACGGGGGGGACCTAGTGAATGACCTGCAGAGAGCTGTGACCAAAGTAACAAAGCCTACCATCAGTAACACACTACGCTGCCAGGGACTCAAATCCTGCAGTGCCAGACGTGTCCCCCTGCTTAAGCCAGTACATGTCCAGGCCCGTCTGAAGTTTGCTAGAGTGCATTTGGATGATCCAGAAGAGGATTGGGAGAATGTCATATGGTCAGATGAAACCAAAATATAACTTTTTGGTAAAAACTAAACTCAAGTCGTGTTTGGAGGACAAAGAATGCTGAGTTGCATCCAAAGAACACCATACCTACTGTGAAGCATGGGGGTGGAAACATCATGCTTTGGGGCTGTTTTTCTGCAAAGGGACCAGGACGACTGATCCGTGTAAAGGAAAGAATGAATGGGGCCATGTATCGTGAGATTTTGAGTGAAAACCTCCTTCCGTCAGCAAGGGCATTGAAGATGAAACGTGGCTGGGTCTTTCAGCATGACAATGATCCCAAGCACACCGCCCGGGCAACGAAGGAGTGGCTTCGTAAGAAGCATTTCAAGGTCCTGGAGTGGCCTAGCCAGTCTCCAGATCTCAACCCCATAGAAAATCTTTGGAGGGAGTTGAAAGTCCGTGTTGCCCAGCGACCGCCCCAAAACATCACTGCTCTAGAGGAGATATGCATGGAGGAATGGGCCAAAATACCAGCAACAGTGTGTGAAAACCTTGTGAAGACTTACAGAAACGTTTGACCTGTGTCATTGCCAACAAAGGGTATATAACAAAGTATTGAGAAACTTTTGTTATTGACCAAATACTTATTTTCCACCATAATTTGCAAATAAATTCATAAAAGATCCTACAATGTGATTTTCTGGATTTTTTTTCCTCATTTTGACTGTCATAGTTGACGTGTACCTATGATGAAAATTACAGGCCTCTCTCATCTTTTTAAGTGGGAGAACATGCACAATTGGTGGCTGACTAAATACTTTTTTCCCCCACTGTACACACAAACTATTTATGTCAAATAGGGGAGAGATGTTGCTTTATCCATTTTTTTTTACCAGGTTTGCTGTTCATTTAAGCAATATGAGTTCCATGCAATAATGTCTTTATATAATACTGTACGCTTTCTTGAATTTCTTCTGGATTTGGGGATTGTGAAAAGACCCCTGGTGAAATGTAAGTTGACAATGCAAACAATTTTGAATTTTCTACACATTCATGTTTCTTATAAAAATAAGAAGTGAAGCAGTCAGTCTCTCCTCAACTCTTAGCCAAGAGAGACTGGCATGCATTGTTTTTATATTAACCCTCTGATTACAATGAAAAACAAGATGTGCCACTCTGTTCTGGGCCAGCTGCAGCTTAACTAGGTCTTTCCTTGCAGCACTCGACCACACGACTGGACAATAATCAAGATAAGACAAAACTAGAGCCTGCAGGACTTGCTTTTTGGAGTGCAGTGTCATAAAATCTGAGCATCTCTTTATTACGGACAGACCTCTCCCCATCTTTACAACCACCGCATCTATATGTTTTGATCATGACAGTTTACAAACTAAGGTAACACCAAGTAATTTAGTCTCCTCAACTTGTTCAACAGCCACACCATTCATTACCAGATTCAGCTGTGGTCTAGAACTTAGGGAATGATTTGCACCAAATACAACGCTTTTAGTTTTAGAGATGTTACGGACCAGTTTATTACTGGCCACCCATTCCAAAACAGACTGCAACTCTGTGTTAACGGTTTCAGTGACTTCATTAGCTGTGGTTGCTGATGCGTATATGGTTGAATGATCAGCACACATGGACACACATGCTTTGTTTAATGCCAGTGGCAGGTCATTGGTAAAAATTGAAAAGAGTAGATGGCCTAGAGAGCTGCCCTGCGGTACACCACACTTTACATGTTTGACATTAGAGAAGCTTCCATTAAAGAAAACCCTCTGAGTTCTATTAGACAGATAGCTCTGAATCCACGATATGGCAGACGATGAAAAGCCATAGCACATACGTTTTCTCAACAACATGTTATGGTCAATAATGTCAAAGGCTGCACTGAAATGTAACAGTACAGCTCCCACAATCTTCTTATTATCAATTTCTTTCAACCAATCATCAGTCATTTGTGTCAGTGCAGTACATGTTGAGTGCCCTTCTCTGTAAGCATGCTGAAAGTCTGTTGTTAATTTGTTTACAGAGAAATAGCATTGTATTTGGTCAAACACCATTTTTTCCAACAGTTTGCTAAGAGCTGGCAGCAAGCTGACAGGTCTGCTGTTAGAACCAGTAAAGGCCACTTTACCATGCTTGGCTTCCCTCCAGGCATGAGGACAAAGACTTTCCTCTAGGCTCAGATTAAATTTTTTTGACAGATAGGAGTGGCTATAAGAGTCAGCTACCATCCTCAGAAGCTTTCCATGTAAGTTGTCAATGCCAGGAGGTTTGTCATTATTGATAACAATACTTTTTCCACCTCTCCCACACTAACTTGCAATCCTTTTCTTTCATTATTAGATTTTTTATGCATGAGTACGGTGGCTCACTGTTCATTGTTGGCATTTCCTGCCTAAGTTTTCCCACTTCACCATTGAAGAAATCATAAAAATAATTGGCAACATCAAATGGTTGTGATGAATAAGCCATCTGTGTCACGGAATCAGCCGAGGCTGCCCCTCCTCCTTGCTCGGGCAGGCTTCGGCGTTCGTCGTCCCCGGAGTACAAGCTGCCACCGATCTATGTTTCGGTGTTTGTCCTGATTGTTTTCACCTGTTTCCCATTATGTTATATTGTATTCCCTTTATAACCCCCTGTCTCTCATTGGTTATTGTGTGTGATTGTTTTCCGTTAGGTCGGCAGTGCTGGTTGTATGCGTTTATTGTTCCTCCCTGTTTGGAGTTTTGTTTTGTACTTTCTTTACTGTGTTGAGTAAAGTACGTTCTGCCAGTAGTTCGGTGTCCTGCGCTTGACTTCGTTTCCCGCATACACGTCACCTTGACAGAATCACACACCACTCATGGAGTCAGCAGGAGCGGCGGTGCCAGCTGGATCAATGGAGGAACGCGTCGACACACCAAGCGGCCATGATCCAGGCTCTCGGCACCGCCATGGAACAGGTGGTGAGCACTATTGGACGATGGGAAAGAGAGGGTCTGCCTACGCCTTGTCCAACGATACCACCATCATCGGCGATGCCCATCGCTTCACCTCCGGGGTCCAGTGGGATTCGGCTCTCGCTCCCGAGGGCTTATGATGGCACAGCGGCCGGGTGTCAGGCTTTCCTGCTCCAGGTTGAACTCTACCTAGCAACCATCCACCCGGTGCCCTCGGGATACGAGAGCGTGTCCGCCCTCATCTCCTGTCTGTCCGGCAAAGCGCTGGAGTGGGCCAATGCCGAGTGTGGGGGAATAGACGCCGCTACTGTCAACTATGCGGAGTTCACCCGCCGCTTCAGGGCAGTATTCGATTATCCACCAGAGGGTAAAGCGGCGGGTGAGCGTCTATTCCACCTTAGACAGGGGAGGAGGAGCGCACAGGAGTTCGCGCTGGACTTCGGGACGCTGGCTGCCAACGCGGGATGGAATGAGAGGGCCCTCATCGACCACTACAGATGCAGCCTGAGGGAGGACGTGCGTCGGGAATTGGCCTGCAGGGACACCAACCTCAGCTTCGACCAACTGGTGGACATGTCAATTCGCCTGGATACCCTGTTGGCTACCCGCGGACGTCCGGATTCAGGGCCATCCATTCTATCCCCCAGCACTTCCGAGCCGACCCCTATGGAGCTCGGAGGTGCTGGTGCTAGGGAGACCAGGAGAGAGACCAAGAGGGAGGCCGTCCCCTGCACCAACTGTGGCCGCAGAGGACACACTGCTGGTCAGTGCTGGGGAGGGTCTCCTAGGAATCGAGGCGGTAGGCAGCGCACTGATGAGTCATTCCAGGTGAGTAGGCACCCAACTCACCCAGAGCTCTCTGTTGCGCATATGTGTATTAAAGTTGCATTTCCCGTGGTGTTGGGGCTTCCCTGGTTAACATCTCATGACACCAACATTTCATGGCAACAGAGGGCTCTCAAGGGATGGTCTGATCAGTGTTTCAGGCGGTGTGTAGATGTTTCCGTAGGGGCAACGACGGTGGAAAGCCCGAACCAAGTTCCCACCATGCACATTCCACCTGAGTATGCCGATTTGACACTCCCCTTCTGTAAAAAGAAGGCGACTCAATTACCACCTCATCGACAGGGGGATTGTGCGATAGACCTCCAAGTATGCGCTGCGCTTCCGCGTAGTTATGTGTATCCTCTGTCTCAGGAGGAAACGGCGGTTATGGAGACATACGTCACCGAATCTCTGAGATAGGGATACATATGGCCGTCCACTTCCCCTGCATCCTCGAGTTTCTTTTTTGTGAAGAAGAAGGATGGGGGTTTACGTCCGTGTATTGATTACCGTGGTCTCAATCAGATCACAATCAAATACAGCTATCCTCTCCCTCTGATTGCTAGTATGACGGAGTCATTACATGGGGCGCGATTCTTCACAAGATTGGATCTCAGGAGCGCTTACAACCTGGTGCGCATTAGGGAGGGAGATGAGTGGAAGACAGCATTCAGTACCACCTCGGGTCACTATGAGTACCTCGTCATGCCATACAGTTTAATGAATGCTCCTTCAGTCTTCCAATCATTTGTGGACGAGATTTGCCGGGACGTGCATGGACAGGTTGTAGTGGTGTATATTGATGACATTCTAATATACTCCGCTACACGAGCCGAGCATGTGTCCCTGGTGCGTCGAGTGCTTGGTAGACTGTTAGAGCATGACCTGTATGCGAAGGCGGAGAAATGTCTGTTCTTCCAGGAGTCCATCTCCTTCCTGGGACATCGGTTGTCCGCGTCAGGGGTGGAGATGGAGATTGACCGCGTTTCTGCCATGCGTAATTGCCAGACTCCCACCACGGTGAAGGAAGTGCAGCGGTTCTTGGGTTTTGCCAATTACTACCGGAGGTTTATCCGGGGCTTTGGACAGGTAGCAGCTCCCATTACCTCCCTGCTAAAGGGGGGTCCGGTGCGTCTGCAGTGGTCGGCTGAGGTGGACAGGGCATTTAGACATCTGAAGGACCTGTTTACCTCGGCTCCGGTGCTGGCACATCCGGATCCCTCTTTGACGTTCCAAGTTGAGGTGGATGCGTCCGAGGCTGGGATCGGCGCTGTGCTGTCTCAGCGCTCAGGTACGCCAACAAAACACCACCCCTGTGCTTTCTATTCTAAGAAGCTCAGTCCGGCGGAGCGCAATTATGACGTGGGGGACAGGGAGCTGTTGGCTGTGGTTCAGGCCCTGAAGGTGTGGAGGCATTGGCTTGAGGGGGCTAAACACCCTTTTCTCATTCTGACTGACCATCCGGGCAGCGAGGAGGCTGAACCACATCCAACAGCTCCCTGTCCCCCATGTCATCCGGGCAGCGAGGAGGCTGAACCCTCGCCAGGCAAGGTGGTCTATGTTTCTCTCCTGATTTGTATTTAAACTCACCTATAGACCAGGGTCACAGAACGCTAAGGCAGACGCCCTGTCCCGACTATATGACACAGAGGAGAGGTCCATTGAGCCCACTCCCATACTCCTGGAGTCTTGTCTGGTGGCACCGGTGGTGTGGGAGGTTGATGCGGACATCGAGCGGGCGTTACGTACCGATCCTACTCCCCCACAGTGTCCAGAGGGTCGGAGGTACGTGCCGCTCGAGGTTCGCGATCGATTGATAAATTGGGCTCACATGTCACCCTCCTCTGGTCATCCTGGTATTGGTCAGACAGTGCACTGCCTTAGTGGGAAGTACTGGTGGTCCACTTTAGCTAAGGACGTGAGGGTTTATGTTTCCTCCTGCTCGGTGTGCGCCCAGTGTAAGGCGCCTAGACACCTGCCCAGAGGGAAGTTACAACCCCTACCCGTTCCACAACGGCCGTGGTCTCACCTATCGGTGGATTTTGTCACGGACCTTCCCCCCTCCCAGGGGAACACGACGATCTTGGTCGTTGTGGATCGGTTTTCGAAGGCCTGCCATCTCATTCCTATGCCAGGTCTCCCTACTGCCCTACAAACTGCTGACGCCCTGTTCACACACGTTTTCCGGCACTACGGGGTGCCTGAGGATATAGTGTCTGATCGGGGTCACCAGTTCACCTCTAGAGTGGAGGGCATTTATGGAACGTCTGGGGGTCTCGATTAGCCTTACCTCAGGTTTTCACCCCGAGAGTAACGGGCAGGTGGAGAGAGTGAACCAGGATGTGGGTAGGTTTCTGAGATCCTATTGCCAGGACCGGCAGGAGGAGTGGTCAGGATATATTCCCTGGGCAGAGATAGCCCAAAACTCACTCCGCCTCTCCTCCACTAACCTTATGCCTTTCCAGTGTGTGCTAGGTTATCAGCCGGTCCTGGCACCTTGGCATCAGAGCCAGATCGAAGCCCCTGCGGTGGACGAGTGGTTTCGGCGCACGGAAGAAACCTGGAACGCTGCGCATGTCCATCTGCAGCGGGCTATCAGGCGGCAAAAGGCGAGCGCCGATCGCCACCGCAGTGAGGCTCCGGTGTATGCACCGGGAGATCGGGTCTGGCTCTCGACCCGAAACCTGCCCATTCGCCTGCCCTGCCGGAAGCTGGGTCGGCGGTTTGTGGGGCCATTTAAAGTCCTGAGGAGATTGAACGAGGTATGCTATAGGTTACAACTTCCCATTAATTACCGCATTAACCCCTCGTTCCATGTGTCTCTCCTCAGGCCGGTGGTGGCTGGTCCACTCCAGGAGAGTGAGATACGAGAGGCTCCTCCGCCCCCGTTGGACATCGAGGGGGCTCCGGCGTACTCAGTCCGTTCCATCTTTGATTCGAGGCGTCGGATGGGGGGCCTGCAGTACCTCGTGGAGTGGGAGGGGTACGGTCCGGAGGAACGGTGCTGGGTCCCTAGGAGGGACATCCTAGATCCCTCCATGTTGAGGGACTTCCACCGGAGTCATCCGACTCGCCCTGCTCCGCGTCCTCCTGGACGTCCCCGAGGCTGGGGTCGGCGCATGGCTGGGGCCGCGCGTCAAGGGGGGGGGGTACTGTCACGGAATCAGCCGAGGCTGCCCCGCCTCCTTGCTCGGGCAGGCTTCGGCGTTCGTCGTCCCTGGAGTACTAGCTGCCACCGATCTATGTTCCTGATTGTTTTCACCTGTTTCCCATTATGTTATATTGTATTCCCTTTATAACCCCCTGTCTCTCATTGGTTATTGTGTGTGATTGTTTTCCGTTAGGTCGGCAGTGCTGGTTGTATGCGTTTATTGTTCCTCCCTGTTTGGAGTTTTGTTTTGTACTTTCTTTACTGTGTTAAGTAAAGTACGTTCTGCCAGTAGTTCGGTGTCCTGCGCTTGACTTCGTTTCCCGCATACACGTCACCTTGACAATCTGATTTGATGAAAGATTGAGTTAAATATATCTTTCTGCCCATAATTTCATTTTTATGTAATTGATCTTGGCTTCATAATACAGTTTCTTCTTTTTGTTGAATTTAGTCATATAATTTCTCAATTTGCAGTAAGTCAGCCAGTCAGATGTGCAGCCAGACTTATTAGCCACTCCCTTTGCCCCATCTCTTTTAACCATACATTTCTTCAATTCCTTATCAATCCATGGAGCCTTAACAGTTCTAACAGTCAGTTTCTTAACAGGTGCATGTTTATCAATAATTGGAAGCAATTTCATAAATTCAACAAATACAGCGTCTGGATGCTCCTTATTAATCACATCAGACCAACAAATATTTTTAACATCATCCACATAAACTTTCGGAACTTTGGCTTTCCTGGATATTTACATTTTAGTCATTTTTTTTCATACTGGCCCCCCGTGGAAATTGAACCCACAATCCTGGCGTTGCAAACGCCATGCTCTACCAACTGAGCTACACGATATAGCCACTATATTGTGATCACTGCATCTAATGGGTATGTATACAGCTTTAGAACAAAGTTCTATAGTATTAGTAAAAATTTGATCAATACATGTGGCTGATCTCATTCCTGTAGTGTTTGTAAACACCCTGGTAGGTTGATTAATAACCTGAACCAGGTTACAGGCAATGGTTACAGTGAGAAGCTTCCTCTTGAGTGGACAGCTTGATGAAAACCAGTCAATATTCAGGTCCCCAAGAAAGTAGACCTCTCTGTTTACATCACATACACTATCAAGCATCTCACACATATTATTTAGATACTGACTGTTAGCACTTGGTAGCCTATAGCAACACCCCAAAAGGAAATGCTTTATATGTGCCAAGTGAACCAACCACAACACTTCAACAGATCTTCTCTAAGCATTACAGCGATATGGCTCGTTGAGGAAGATATAAGTTCCTCTCAAGTTCTTGGCTCTTTCCAGAACACTACCTTGTCCTTGAACCTCAGGAACTTGACCACTATTGGCCTGGGCCTGTCACCTGGGCTGGTGGTGGGTTTTCCAGTTCTGTGGGTGTGCTCCACCTCAATCTTCCCGTGGTCCATCTTCAGTTTCTCAGAGATAATTTCCCTCACTTTGTCCTCAGGTCTCATGTGGAGATTCTGCAATTCCGTCCACAACCATGTTGTTCTGCCTTGATTGTCCCTGGAGATAATCTGATTTCTCCGTCATTGTTATCATGGATTCACATACAGAACCTATGTCCTCTCTCAATGACTTACAGATTGCTGTCATTTTGGTATTCTCCGGTTTAAACTTATCGCACTGAACCTGGGAGAACTGCAAACTGTTCTTCAGGTCTTGGACCTCTCTGGTCAGGTCGTCCATTATTTTATTAGTTGACTCCAGCATTATTTGTACACAACACTATTTTCTTGTTGTTGTAACAACTGCTTGCAGAACTCTTTTCGTTAGTTTAAAAGATCATTCACCTGTGATAGAGCGACACCACTGTCCTCAACGGTACTCCCGCCGGCTTTGGTCTTTGTAATGGTAGCATCGTAGGTTACACTGTTACTCCACGCAGTTCCAGGTTGGGCAGGTCCCAGGGAATACTGAAAACAACAACAAACTGCAGGGATCTAGACAGCCACAAGCCCAGAACAATCCACAGTCCCAGCCACAATCGCTAACCGCGTCGCGGGCTGCAGTCAAGCCCTCAAGAAAACCCTGATAGCTTGATAGGCAGGTAGCTACCAGCTAGTCTAGCTGCTACACCAAACAGCTCCTCAGAACTGGCCTTGGTCGGCAGGATAACTGGACAGATAGTAGCAGTTCCAGTAGCGTTGCGGGATTCAAACTCAAAAGGTAGCTAGCTACTACTTTTCAATAGACTTTCAAAACTTTCCAAAATAACAAACTGCTCTCCCTCATTCTGCATTCAACAGGAAGTGATGCGTACCATCTCAGGCGATATACAATAGATGTTGCTGCCTCTGGGGAAGGTACTATGGAATAATGCCATGGTATTCATTCTCCTGCCTCCAGGTAAGATAAGGTTAAAGTTATGTTCTAAAATGATTGCTGTCTCAGGAGACGTTACCAGGGCATAAAAGCTACCTTTAAAACACTGCTGCCTCTGAGGTAGGCAATGTTGTAGAATGAAATGAACTGTTTGTTTTCATTGCCTCAGAGGAAGATTCATTAGGAGAGGAGTAATACAAGGTTGAAGTGAGTAAGCAATGTTCTTGCTACCCTGAGGTCAGATGTGCAGAGAAGGTATGATTGGAAACTGTGCTGCATCCAGGAAAGATACTATGACAGAAAGGCATCCTGTGCCTTGTTATTGTTCTTCCTCCAGGAAGGATAATAAGGTTGAAGTAATTTAGTACAGTTACAGCTGTACCTCAGGGGAGGTTAAATAGAAATTTTAAAAAAGTTTATTGATTACGTACAGTTTATCAGGTGTTATAGCGGGTGCAGCGAAATGCTTATGTTACTAGCTCCTAAAAATGCAGTAAAATGTCAAACAATTAACATGTGAGGGGGAAAAATGACAAAAAATACAATAAATATGTATGTACACCAGGAGAATTTACACAAGATCAGCTAAAAATTACAGTGCCTTCGGAAAGTATTCAGATCTCTTGACTCTATCCACATTTTGCTACATTACAGCCTTATTCTAAAATGGATTTTTAAAAATTATAATCCTCAGCAATCTACACACAATACCCCATAATGACAAAGCAAGTTTTGCAAATATATAAACATAAAAAATAAGTATTCAGACCCTTTGCTATGATACTCAAAATTGAGCTCAGGTGCATCCTGTTTCCATTGATCATCCTTGAGATGTTTCAACAACTTGATTGGAGTCCACCTGTGGTAAATTCAATTGATTAGACATGATTTGGAGGTCGAAGGAATTGTCCGTAGAGCGCTGAGACAGGATTTTGTCGCGGGAAGGGTACCAAAACATTTATGCAGCATTGAAGGTCCCCAAGAACACAGTGGCCTCCATCATTCTTAAATGGAAGAAGTTTGGAACCATCAAGACTCTTCCTAGAGCTGGCCACCCGGCCAAACTGAGCAATCGGGGGAGAAGGGCCTTGGTCAGGTAGGTGACCAAGAACCCGATGGTCACTCTGACAGAGCTCTAGAGTTCCTCTGAGGAGATGGGAGAACCTTCCAGAAAGACAACCATCTCTGCAGCACTCCACCAATCAGGCCTTTATGGTAAAGTGGCCAGACGGAAGCCACTCCTCAGTAAAAGGCACATGACAGCCCCCTTGAGGTTTGCCAAAAGGCACCTAAAGACTCTCTGATCATGAGAAACAAGATTCTCTGGTCTGATGAAACCAAGATTCAACTCTTTGGCCTGAATGCCAAGCGTCACGTCTGGAGGAAACCTGGCACCATCCCTACGGTGAAGCATGGTGGTGGCAGCATCATGCTGTGGGGGTGTTTTTCAGCGGCAGGGACTGGGAGACTAGTCAGGATCAAGCTAAAGATGAACGGAGCAAAGTACATAGAGATCCTTGATGAAAACCTGCTCCAGAGCGCTCAGGACCTCAGACTTGGGCGAACGTTCACCTTCCAACAGGACAACGACCCTAAGCACACAGCCAAGACAACGCAGGAGAGGCTTCGGGACAAGTCTCTGAATGTCCTTGAGTGGCCCAGCCAGAGCCTGGACATGAACCCGATCGAACATCTCTGGAGAGACCTGAAAATAGCTGTGCAGCGACGCTCCCCATCCAACTTTACAGAGATTGAGAGGATCTGCAGAGAAGAATGGGAGAAACTCCCCAAATAAAGGTGTGCCAAGCTTGTAACGTCATACCCAAGAATACTTGAGGCTGTAATCGCTGCCGAAGGTACTTCAACAAAGTACTGAGTAAAGGGTCTGAATACTTATGTAAAGATGATATTTCAGTTTTTACATTTGCAAACATTTCTAAAAACCTATTTTTGCTTTGTCATTATGGGGTACTGTGTGTAGATTGATAAGGGGAAAAAAATTATTCATACATTTTCGAATAAGGCTGTAACCAAACAAAATGTGGAAAAAGTGAAGGGGTCTGAATACTTTCCAAAGGCACTGTATATGTACAGCAGTAGATTTTACAGTAAGCTATATCAAGAAGCCAGTGTATAAATACATATATGGTGTGTATAAACAGTGTAACAAAAGTACAATAAATATTTTGATGAGCTACGTCGGGGATACAGTATTTAAATGCACAGTTTGAAAGGGGAAGTGAGTAATATTTTCTGCCTCAGAGAAAGCTATAGCAAAAGGAATGATACTGTTGGCTTTGCTGCCTCGGAGGGGGTAAGATAGAGGTGAGTAAGCAATGTTCTTGCTACCCCGAGGGCAGAAGGTATGAACTGTGCTGCCTCCAGGGAAGATACTATCACAGAAAGGCATTAGCTCATGCTAGCTATACAACGCAAGCAATAGTCTGGTTTAATTTACAATTTACAGATAAAAAAAACAAAAACATAGTTACCCTTTTCTTGCTAAACAACAGCTTTGTTAAATGTGGATTCCCAATTACGCTAGTGCTGCTAGCTAGCTAGCTAAGCTAATGATTTTGCTTTGGATTTAGTATAGAAACTACTTTCGAATGAGAAATATAGTTATCTACAAAAACAGAATCATGCAATAAATCATTAAGAAATGCTCACTCTCTCTAATAGCAGACTAGTGAAATGTCCTCTCAGAGCATGCAGCCCGTTTGAAATGTAAGCCCCACCCTTGAGTCAACCAATCACATAATTTCTGCCTTTGGGGCAGAGCAGCCTCCAGAACAAGATTTATGACAAAAAATGCTAACCTGATCTAGGCAGGGAGTAATTAGCACTGTGACAACCAACCCCTGATGCTCCATTTACATTGTGACGAATTCATGCAATCTCGTTCTGCTACTGGACGGAGAGCATAGGATAGGGTTTCACAACGCAAGACAAGATGGAGGAGAGCCTAGTCTCTCGTTAGATATTGCATTTATTTTAGGAGGTTGCAAAATATGACATTTTCATTCAAGACAAGAGACACATTGTTTCAGTTGATAATAAAACATGTTTAGTTACTTTTTCCTCAACTTGTTTCTATAACCTTCTAGCAAGTCAAGCTATCTTACAGAGCAGCTAGCTAGCTAAAAGCTAGGCTATGCCAATACTGTAGCTAGCGACCTCCACCTAATAATTAACATAAAAAACAAAATGTCATTACCATCACAATAAACTAAAACGGGAGGCAACAGTCATAAAGTATAATTGGCTTATCAACCAATGTGTATTCTTTTTAACACACTATTAAAATAGTACTCACTTATAGGAATGGGTAATTGTTTACAAGTTGCTAGCTATCCCATAAACCCATCATCTAAAAACACATATTTTCATCTTCTTATGTGGTTTGGTAACTTCCTGTTCTTCGAAGGACTCTGGCCGGACTGAAGAAGACTCGCAGTTTGGAAAAATTAAAAGTATGCAGTGTCCATCTCGCAACTAAACCTTCAACCGCAAGGGGGTGTTGCGATTCCTCTCCATTGTGGACGGTCCCCATTCAAATGAATGACATTCAGCTCAACGTAACGGAGTGGTTATGGTTAATGTAAATGATGCATGAGACAACCAACCCCGTTCTCCCCTACAAGATCATATCCGCAATGACTCAAAGAGTAAATACCATTGATACAGTATGTTATAATGTAAATACGCCGACTATGCCTTATTTGCACTATTAGGAGTGTTACATAATAGGATAACGGGCACTGACTGGCACTGTAGCAAATAACTGGAGAAGTTGTCAGTTGTTTTTTGGCAGTTTACTGTGAAGACCCAAAGTGAGAAGACACTTTGAAGTTGTTTTTCGCACGTTGTTCAGCTATTGTCTTGACAACCATGCTGGAAACTGTCGACAGGTAAACAGGCCCACTATGTGAGTTTGACCACACTTACAGTGATGTTCAGGTTCTGAGTAGTAAGGTCGGGTCAGGTGGACCACAGGCCACAACAGTGAGGTCAGGTTTCCATGGCTGCTGTCACTCCATATGTTTTGGCCACAAACAACAAGCATGTCTGCACTGTCTACCATCTATCATGCTCCAATAAACTCTACCTAAACTCTAAGTTCAAGGAAGTTCAGAATTTGACAGATGAACTGCACCCAAACTTTCAAAAGTGGCTTAAAGATGAAAGGGTTAGACTGTGAATGTGTGTGAGAAATAGCTGGTGGAGGAATTCCATTCAGTCTATTCTGCGAATCCATAGGGATTCTTAGAAAATCTGCTTCACGGCCAGCGTCCTCTGTGAGGTCTGTGGGGCCCAAAAAGGGGAAAGGATTTTCCACCACAACCCACCATGCTGTGCAAAGATAATAATAATGTTTTATTGTTACATACACTGGATAGGTGCAGTAAAATGTGTTGTTGTACAGGGTCAGCCATAGTAGTAGGGCCCCCCTGGAGCAAATTAGGGTTAAGTGCCTTGCTCAAGGGTACATCGTCAGATTTTTGATATTGTCAGCTCGGGTATTCGAACCAGCAAACTTTCGGTTAACGGCTTAACGCTCTATCCGCTAGGCTACCTGCTAGTACTTAGGAGGTTTAATTGTTGCTTTGAAAGGTGACGTCAAAGTTGAACATTCGCAGCAGAAATATCTTCACAGGTGTTTTTACTTTCAAGTTGTAAATCACTACTGGAGCCTAGTATTTCAGAGAGAGAGAGAGAGATAGAGAGAGATAGAGAGAGAGAGAGAGAGAGAGAGGTGAGATTACCTATGAATTCATGTGAAGTAAACAGGAAGTAGAGCAGGAAGCAGTGTTCATCATCAACACGCCTCAGAACACCACAACCCTCCTAGTTGCTCTTTAAATGTCCTAGTTGCCCTTTTAAAGTCAAATACATGGGATTAACTTTCGAACAATTGAATCCATTGGAAATCTACACAATGCACATAAAAAATGTGTTGAAGTTGCATAAACTATTTATATGATGTTGCAGGGTAGTTTAGTCACATTTTAATCATGTCCATACATAAACAAAGCTAGTTTGCAATGCATTTTCGGTTTGCATGTTCATTGCAAATATTGTACATTTAAAATGGCTGCCAACGCGGGATGGAATGAGAGGGCCCTCATCGACCACTACAGATGCAGCCTGAGGGAGGACGTGCGTCGGGAATTGGCCTGCAGGGACACCAACCTCAGCTTCGACCAACTGGTGGACATGTCAATTCGCCTGGATACCCTGTTGGCTACCCGCGGACGTCCGGATTCAGGGCCGTCCATTCCATCCCCCAGCACTTCCGAGCCAACCCCTATGGAGCTCGGAGGTGCTGGTGCTAGGGAAACCAGGAGAGAGAGCAGGAGGGAGGCCGTCCCCTGCACCAACTGTGGCCGCAGAGGACACACTGCTGGTCGGTGCTGGGGAGGGTCTCCTAGGAATCGAGGCGGTAGGCAGCGCACTGATGAGTCATTCCAGGTGAGTAGGCACCCAACTCACCCAGAGCTCTCTGTTGCGCATATGTGTATTAAAGTTGCGTTTCCCGTGGTGTTGGGGCTTCCCTGGTTAACATCTCATGACCCCAACATTTCATGGCAACAGAGGGCTCTCAAGGGATGGACTGATCAGTGTTTCGGGCGGTGTGTAGATGTTTCCGTAGGGCCAACGACGGTGGAAAGCCCGAACCAAGTTCCCACCATGCACATTCCACCTGAGTATGCCGATTTGGCACTCGCCTTCTGTAAAAAGAAGGCGACTCAATTACCACCTCATCGACAGGGGGATTGTGCGATAGACCTCCAAGTAGGCGCTGCGCTTCCGCGTAGTCATGTGTATCCTCTGTCTCAGGAGGAGACGGCGGCTATGGAGACATACGTCACCGAATCTCTGAGACAGGGATACATATGGCCGTCCACTTCCCCTGCGTCCTCAAGCTTTTTTTTGTGAAGAAGAAGGATGGGGGTTTACGCCCGTGTATTGATTACCGTGGTCTCAATCAGATCACAATCACATCCGGGCAGCGAGGAGGCTGAACCCTCACCAGGCAAGGTGGTCTATGTTTCTCTCCCGATTTGTATTTAAGCTCACCTATAGACCAGGGTCACAGAACGCTAAGGCAGACGCCCTGTCCCGACTATATGACACAGAGGAGAGGTCCATTGAGCCCACTCCCATACTCCCGGAGTCTTGTCTGGTGGCATCGGTGGTGTGGGAGGTTGATGCGGACATCGAGCGGGCGTTATGTACCGATCCTACTCCCCCACAGTGTCCAGATGGTTGGAGGTATGTGCCGCTCGAGGTTCGCGATCGATTGATATATTGGGCTCACATGTCACCCTCCTCTGGTCATCCTGGTATTGGTCGGACAGTGCACTGCCTTAGTGGGAAGTACTGGTGGCCCACTTTAGCTAAGGACGTGAGGGTTTATGTTTCCTCATGCTCGGTGTGCGCCCAGTGTAAGGCGCCTAGACACCTGCCCAGAGGGAAGTTACAACCCCTACCCGTTCCACAACGGCCGTGGTCTCACCTATCGGTGGATTTTGTCACGGACCTTCCCCCCTCCCCGGGGAACACGACGATCTTGGTCGTTGTGGATCGGTTTTCGAAGGCTTGCCGTCTCATTCCTATGCCAGGTCTACCTACTGCCCTACAAACTGCTGACGCCCTGTTCACACACGTTTTCCAGGACTACTGGGTGCCTGAGGATATAGTGTCTGATCGGGGTCCCCAGTTCACCACTAGAGTCTAGAGGGCGTTTATTGAACGTCTGGGGGTCTCGATTAGCCTTACCTCAGGTTTTCACCCCGAGAGTAACGGGCAGGTGGAGAGAATGAACCAGGATGTGGGTAGGTTTCTGAGGTCCTATTGCCAGGACCGGCAGGAGGAGTGGTCAGGATATATTCCCTGGGCAGAGATAGCCCAAAACTCACTCCGCCACTCCTCCACTAACCTTACGCCTTTCCAGCGTGTGCTAGGTTATCAGCCGGTCCTGGCACCTTGGCATCAGAGCCAGATCGAAGCCCCTGCGGTGGACGAGTGGTTTCGGCGCTCGGAAGAAACCTGGAACGCTGCGCATGTCCATCTGCAGCGGGCTATCAGGCGGCAAAAGACGAGCGCCGATCGCCACCCCAGTGAGGCTCCGGTGTAAGCCACGGGAGGTCGGGTCTGGCTCTCCACCCGAAACCTGCCCCTTCGCCTGCCCTGCCAGAAGCTGGGTCGGCGGTTTGTGGGGCCATTTAAAGTCCTGAGGAGATTGAACGAGGTATGCTATAGGTTACAACTGCCCATTAATTACCGCATTAACCCCTCGTTCCATGTGTCTCTCCTCAGGCCGGTGGTGGCTGGTCCACTCCAGGAGAGTGAGACACGAGAGGCTCCTCCGCCCCCGTTGGACATCGAGGGGGCTCCGGCGTACTCAGTCCGTTCCATCTTTGATTCGAGGCGTCGGATGGGGGGCCTGCAGTACCTCGTGGAGTGGGAGGGGTACGGTCCGGAGGAACGGTGCTGGGTCCCTAGGAGGGACATCCTAGATCCCTCCATGTTGAGGGACTTCCACGGGAGTCATCCGACTCGCCCTGCTCCGCGTCCTCCTGGCCGTCCCCGAGGCTGGGGTCGGCGTTAAGGGGGGGGGGGGTACTGTCACAAAATCAGCCGAGGCTGCCCCTCCTCCTTGCTCGGGCAGGCTTCGGCATTCGTCGTCCCTGGAGTACTAGCTGCCACCGATCTATGTTTCGGTGTTTGTCTAGTTTGTCCTGATTGTTTTCACCTGTTTCCCATTATGTTATATTGTATTCCCTTTATAACCCCCTGTCTCTCATTGGTTATTGTGTGTGATTGTTTTCCGTTAGGTCGGCAGTGCTGGTTGTATGCGTCTATTGTTCCTCCCTGTTTGGAGTTTTGTTTTGTACTTTCTTTACTGTGTTGAGTAAAGTACGTTCTGCCAGTAGTTCGGTGTCCTGCGCTTGACTTCGTTTCCCGCATACACGTCACCTTGACAATCTGATTTGATGAAAGATTGAGTTAAATATATCTTTCTGCCCATAATTTCATTTTTATGTAATTGATCTTGGCTTCATAATACAGTTTCTTATTTTTGTTGAATTTAGTCATATAATTTCTCAATTTGCAGTAAGTCAGCCAGTCAGATGTGCAGCCAGACTTATTAGTCACTCCCTTTGCCCCATCTCTTTTAACCATACATTTCTTCAATTCCTCATCAATCCATGGAGCCTTAACAGTTCTAACAGTCAGGTTTCTTAACAGGTGCATGTTTATCAATAATTGGAAGAAGCAATTTCATAAATTCATCAAGTGCAGCGTCTGAATGCTCCTTATTAATCACATCAGACCAACAAATATTTTTAACATCATCCACATAAACTTTCGGAACTTTGGCTTTCCTGGATATTTACATTTTACATTTAGTCATTTTCTTTCATACTGGCCCCCCGTGGAAATTGAACCCACAATCCTGGCGTTGCAAACGCCATGCTCTACCAACTGAGCTACACGGTATAGCCACTATATTGTGATCACTGCATCTAATGGGTATGTATTCAGCTTTAGAACAAAGTTCTATAGTATTAGTAAAAATGTGATCAATACATGTGGATGATCTCATTCCTGTAGTGTTTGTAAACACCCTGGTAGGTTGATTAATAACCTGAACCAGATTACAGGCAATGGTTACAGTGAGAAGCTTCCTCTTGAGTGGACAGCTTGAAAACCAGTCAATATTCAGGTCCCCAAGAAAGTAGACCTCTCTGTTTACATCACATACACTATCAAGCATCTCACACATATTATTTAGATACTGACTGTTAGCACTTGGTAGCCTATAGCAACACCCCAAAAGGAAATGCTTTAGATGTGCCAAGTGAACCAACCACAATACTTCAACAGATCTTCTCTAAGCATTACAGCGATATTGCTCGTTGAGGAAGATATAAGTTCCTCTCAAGTTCTTGGCTCTTTCCAGAACAGCTACCTTGTCCTTGAACCTCAGGAACTTGACCACTATTGGCCTGGGCCTGTCACCTGGGCTGGTGGTGGGTTTTCCAGTTCTGTGGGTGTGCTCCAACTCAATCTTCCCGTGGGCCATCTTCAGTTTCTCAGAGATAATTTCCCTCACTTTGTCCTCAGGTCTCATGTGGAGATTCTGCAATTCCGTCCACAACCATATTGTTCCGCCTTGATTGTCCCTGGAAATAATCTGATTTCTCTGTCATTGTTATCATGGATTCACATACAGAACTTATGTCCTCTCTCAATGACTTACAGATTGCTGTCATTTTGGTATTCTCCGGTTTAAACTTATCGCACTGAACCTGGGAGAACTGCAAACTGTTCTTCAGGTCCTGGACCTCTCTGGTCAGGTCGTCCATTAATTATTTAGTTGACTCCAGCAGTATTTGTACACAACACTATTTTCTTGTTGTTGTAACAACTGCTTGTAGAACTCTTTTCGTTAGTTTAAAAGATCCGTCACCTGTGATAGAGCGACACCACTGTCCTCAACGGTACTCCCGCCGGCTTTGGTCTTTGTAATGGTAGCATCGTCGGTTACGCTGTTACTCCACGCAGTTCCAGGCAGGGCAGGTTGGGCAGGTCCCAGGGAAAACAACAACAAACAGCAGGGATCTAGACAGCCACAAGCCCAGAACAATCCACAGTCCCAGCCAGAATGGCTAACCGCGTCGCGGGCTGCAGTCAAGCCCTCAAGAAAACCCTGATAGCTTGATAGGCAGGTAGCTACCAGCTAGTCTAGCTGCTACACCAAACAGCTCCTCAGAACTGGCCTTGGTCGGCAGGATAACTGGACAGATAGTAGCAGTGCCAGTAGCGTTGCGGGATTCAAACTCAAAAGGTAGCTAGCTACTACTTTTCAATAGACTTTCAAAACTTTCCAAAATAACAAACTGCTCTCCCTCATTCTGCATTCAACAGGAAGTGATGCGTACCATCTCAGGCGATATACAATAGATGTTGCTGCCTCTGGGGAAGGTACTATGGAATAATGCCATGGTATTCATTCTCCTGCCTCCAGGTAAGATAAGGTTAAAGTTATGTTCTAAAATTATTGCTGTCTCAGGAGACGTTACCAGGGCATAAAAGCTACCTTTAAAACACTGCTGCCTCTGAGGTAGGCAATGTTGTAGAATGAAATGAACTGTTTGTTTTCGTTGCCTCAGAGGAAGATTCATTAGGAGAGGAGTAATACAAGGTTGAAGTGAGTAAGCAATGTTCTTGCTACCCTGAGGTCAGATGTGCAGAGAAGGTATGATTGGAAACTGTGCTGCATCCAGGAAAGATACTATGACAGAAAGGCATCCTGTGCCTTGTTATTGTTCTTCCTCCAGGAAGGATAATAAGGTTGAAGTAATTTAGTACAGTTACAGCTGCCTCAGGGGAGGTTAAATAGAAATTTTAAAAAAGTTTATTGATTACGTACGGTGTCATAGCGGGTGCAGCGAAATCCTTATGTTACTAGCTCCTAAAAATGCAGTAAAATGTCAAACAATTAACATGTGAGGGGGAAAAATGACAAAAAAGACAATAAATATGTATGTACACCAGGAGATTTTACACAAGATCAGCTAAGAATTACAGTGCCTTCGGAAAGTATTCAGATCTCTTGACTTTATCCACATTTTGCTACATTACAGCCTTATTCTAAAATGGATTTTTAAAAATTATAATCCTCAGCAATCTACACACAATACCCCATAATGACAAAGCAAGTTTTGCAAATATATAAACATAAAAAATAAGTATTCAGACCCTTTGCTATGATACTCAAAATTGAGCTCAGGTGCATCCTGTTTCCATTGATCATTACATTTACATTTTAGTCATTTAGCAGACGCTCTTATCCAGAGCGACTTACAGGAGCAATTAGGGTTAAGTGCCTTGCTCAAGGGCACATTTACGTCATTTAGCAGACGCTCTTATCCAGAGCGACTCACAAATTGGTGCATTCACCCTATAGCCAGTGGGATAACCACTTTACAATTTTTTGAAGGATTACTTTATCCTATCCCAGGTATTCCTTAAAGAGGTGGGGTTTCAAATGTCTCCGGAAGGTGGTGAGTGACTCCGCTGTCCTGGCGTCGTGAGGGAGCTTGTCATCCTTGAGATGTTTCAACAACTTGATTGGAGTCCACCTGTGGTAAATTCAATTGATTAGACATGATTTGGAGGTCGAAGGAATTGTCCGTAGAGCGCCGAGACAGGATTTTGTCGCGGGAAGGGTACCAAAACATTTCTGCAGCATTGAAGGTCCCCAAGAACACAGTGGCCTCCATCATTCTTAAATGGAATAAGTTTGGAACCATCAAGACTCTTCCTAGAGCTGGCCGCCCGGCCAAACTGAGCAATCGGGGGAGAAGGGCCTTGGTCAGGTAGGTGACCAAGAACCCGATGGTCACTCTGACAGAGCTCTAGAGTTCCTCTGAGGAGATGGGAGAACCTTCCAGAAAGACAACCATCTCTGCAGCACTCCACCAATCAGGCCTTTATGGTAAAGTGGCTAGACGGAAGCCACTCCTCAGTAAAAGGCACATGACAGCCCCCTTGAGGTTTGCCAAAAGGCACCTAAAGACTCTCTGATCATGAGAAACAAGATTCTCTGGTCTGATGAAACCAAGATTCAACTCTTTGGCCTGAATGCCAAGCGTCACGTCTGGAGGAAACCTGGCACCATCCCTACGGTGAAGCATGGTGGTGGCAGCATCATGCTGTGGGGGTGTTTTTCAGCGGCAGGGACTGGGAGACTAGTCAGGATCAAGCTAAAGATGAACGGAGCAAAGTACATAGAGATCCTTGATGAAAACCTGCTCCAGAGCGCTCAGGACCTCAGACTTGGGCGAACGTTCACCTTCCAACAGGACAACGACCCTAAGCACACAGCCAAGACAACGCAGGAGAAGCTTCGGGACAAGTCTCTGAATGTCCTTGAGTGGCCCAGCCAGAGCCTGGACATGAACCCGATCGAACATCTCTAGAGAGACCTGAAAATAGCTGTGCAGCGACGCTCCCCATCCAACCTTACAGAGCTTGAGAGGATCTGCAGAGAAGAATGGGAGAAACTCCCCAAATAAAGGTGTGCCAAGCTTGTAACGTCATACCCAAGAATACTTGAGGCTGTAATCGCTGCCAAAAGTGCTTCAACAAAGTACTGAGTAAAGGGTCTGAATACTTATGTAAAGATGATATTTCAGTTTTTACATTTGCAAACATTTATAAAAACCTATTTTTGCTTTGTCATTATGGGGTATTGTGTGTAGATTGATAAGGGGAAAAAAATTATTCAAAAATTTTCGAATAAGGCTGTAACCAAACAAAATGTGGAAAAAGTGAAGGGGTCTGAATACTTTCCAAAGGCACTGTATATGTACAGCAGTAGATTTTACAGTAAGCTATATCAAGAAGCCAGTGTATAAATACATATATGGTGTGTATAAACAGTGTAACAAAAGTACAATAAATATTTTGATGAGCTACGTCGGGGATACAGTATTTAAATGCACAGTTTGAAAGGGGAAGTGAGTAATAATTTCTGCCTCAGAGAAAGCTATAGCAAAAGGAATGATACTGTTGGCTTTGCTGGCTCGGAGGGGGTTAGATAGAGGTGAGTAAGCAATGTTCTTGCTACCCCGAGGGCAGAAGGTATGAACTGTGCTGCCTCCAGGGAAGATACTATCACAGAAAGGCATTAACTCATGCTAGCTATACAACGCAAGCAATAGTCTGGTTTAATTTACAATTTACAGATAAAAAAAACAAAAACATAGTTACCCTTTTCTTGCTAAACAACAGCTTTGTTAAATGTGGATTCCCAATTACGCTAGTGCTGCTAGCTAGCTAGCTAAGCTAATGATTTTGCTTTGGATTTAGTATAGAAACTACTTTCAAATGAGAAACATAGTTATCTACAAAAACAGAATCATGCAATAAATCATTAAGAAATGCTCACTCTCTCTAATAGCAGACTAGTGAAATGTCCTCTCAGAGCATGTAGCCCGTTTGAAATGTAAGCCCCACCCTTGAGTCAACCAATCACATAATTTCTGCCTTTGGGGCAGAGCAGCCTCCAGAACAAGATTTATGACAAAAAATGCTAACCTGATCTAGGCAGGGAGTAATTAGCAGAGGTGGGACAAAGTCATTGTTATGCAAGTCACAAGTAAGTCTCAAGTCTTTGCCCTCGAGTCCCGAGTCAAGTCGAGTCAAAGATGAGGCAAGTCCCAAGTCGAGTCAAAAGTCAAAGCCATCAAGTCTCAAGTCGAGTCCAAAGTCCTACATTTTAGTTTCGAGTCATTTCAAGTCCTCTTAGCAAGCCTTTGCAAGTCATTACAAGTCCTCGTAGCAAGTCTTATCGAGTCATAAGGCGCAAGTCCAAGTCAAGTCACGAGTCATTGATGTTAAAGTCCAAGTCGAGTTGCAAGTCTTTGTACATTTTGTCGAGTCGAGTCTGAAGTCATCAAATTCATGACTCGAGTCTGACTCGAGTCCAAGTCACATGACTCGAGTCCACACCTCTGGTAATTAGCACTGTGACAACCAACCCCTGATGCCCCAATTACATTGTGACGAATTCATGCAATCTCGTTCTGCTACTGGACGGAGAGCATAGGATAGGGTTTCACAACGCAAGACAAGATGGAGGAGAGCCTAGTCTCTCGTTAGAGATTGCATTTATTTTGGGAGGTTGCAAAATATGACCTTTTCATTCAAGACAAGAGACACATTGTTTCAGTTGATAATAAAACATGTTTAGTTACTTTTTCCTCAACTTGTTTCTATAACCTTCTAGCAAGTCAAGCTATCTTACAGAGCAGCTAGCTAGCTAAAAGCTAGGCTATGCCAATACTGTAGCTAGCGACCTCCACCTAATAATTAACATAAAAAACGAAACATCATTACCATCACAATAAACTAAAACGGGAGGCAACAGTCATAAAGTATAATTGGCTTATCAACCAATGTGTATTCTTTTTAACACACTATTAAAATAGTACTCACTTATAGGAATGGGTAATTGTTTACAAGTTGCTAGCTATCCCATAAACCCATCATCTAAAAACACATACAGTGGGGGAAAAAAGTATTTAGTCAGCCACCAATTGTGCAAGTTCTCCCACTTAAAAAGATGAGAGAGGCCTGTAATTTTCATCATAGGTACACATCAGCTATGACAGACAAAATGAGATTTTTTTCCTCCAGAAAATCACATTGTAGGATTTTTTATGAATTTATTTGCAAATTATGGTGGAAAATAAGTATTTGGTCAATAACAAAAGTTTCTCAATACTTTGTTATATACCCTTTGTTGGCAATGACACAGGTCAAACGTTTTCTGTAAGTCTTCACAAGGTTTTCACACACTGTTGCTGGTATTTTGGCCCATTCCTCCATGCAGATCTCCTCTAGAGCAGTGATGTTTTGGGGCTGTCGCTGGGCAACACAGACTTTCAACTCCCTCCAAAGATTTTCTATGGGGTTGAGATCTGGAGACTGGCTAGGCCACTCCAGGACCTTGAAATGCTTCTTACGAAGCAACTCCTTCGTTGCCCGGGCGGTGTGTTTGGGATCATTGTCATGCTGAAAGACCCAGCAATGTTTCATCTTGTTTTTTTAAATTTTATTTTAATGCCCTTGCTGATGGAAGGAGGTTTTCACTCGAAATCTCACGATACATGGCCCCATTCATTCTTTCCTTTACACAGATCAGTCGTCCTGGTCCCTTTGCAGAAAAACAGCCCAAAGCATGATGTTTCCACCCCCATGCTTCACAGTAGGTATGGTGTTCTTTGGATGCAACTCAGCATTCTTTGTCCTCCAAACACGACGAGTTGAGTTTTTACCAAAAAGTTCTATTTTGGTTTCATCTGACCATATGACATTCTCCCAATCCTCTTCTGGATCATCCAAATGCACTCTAGCAAACTTCAGATGGGCCTGGACATGTACTGGCTTAAGCAGGGGGACACGTCTGGTACTGCAGGATTTGAGTCCCTGGCGGCGTAGTGTGTTACTGATGGTAGGCTTTGTTACTTTGGTCCCAGCTCTCTGCAGGTCATTCACTAGGTCCCCCTGTGTGGTTCAAGGATTTTTGCTCACCGTTCTTGTGATAATTTTGACCCCACGGGGTGAGATCTTGCGTGGAGCCCCAGATTGAGGGAGATTATCAGTGGTCTTGTATGTCTTCCATTTCCTAATAATTGCTCCCACAGTTGATTTCTTCAAACCAAGCTGCTTACCTATTGCAGATTCAGTCTTCCCAGCCTGGTACAGGTCTACAATTTTGTTTCTGGTGTCCTTTGACAGCTCTTTGGTCTTGGCCATAGTGGAGTTTGGAGTGTGACTGTTTGAGGTTGTGGACAGGTGTCTTTTATACTGATAACAAGTTCAAACAGGTGCCATTAATACAGGTAACGAGTGGAGGAAAGAGGAGCCTCTTAAAGAAGAAGTTACAGGTCTGTGAGAGCCAGAAATCTTGCTTGTTTGTAGGTGACCAAATACTTATTTTCCACCATAATTTGCAAATAAATTCATAAAAAATCCTACAATGTGATTTTCTGGATTTTTTTTCTCAATTTGTCTGTCATAGTTGACGTGTACCTATGATGAAAATTACAGGCCTCTCTCATCTTTTTAAGTGGGAGAACTTGCACAATTGGTGGCTGACTAAATACTTTTTTCCCCCACTGTATTTTCATATTCTTATGTGGTTTGGTAACTTCCTGTTCTTCGAAGGACTTGGCCGGACTGAAGAAGACTCGCAGTTTAGAAAAATTAAAAGTATGCAGTGTCTATCTCGCAACTAAACCTTCAACCGCATAGGGGTGTTGCGATTCCTCTCCATTGTGGACGGTCCCCATTCAAATGAATGACATTCAGCTCAACGTAACGGAGTGGTTATGGTTAATGTAAATGAGGCATGAGACAACCAACCCCGTTCTCCCCTACAAGATCATATCCGCAATGACTCAAAGAGTAAATACCATTGATACAGTATGTTATAATGTAAATACGCCGACTATGCCTTATTTGCACTATTAGGAGTGTTACATAATAGGATAACGGGCACTGACTGGCACTGTAGCAAATAACTGGAGAAGTTGTCAGTTGTTTTTTGGCAGTTTACTGTGAAGACCCAAAGTGAGAAGACACTTTGAAATATCTTCACAGGTGTTTTTGCTTTCAAGTTGTAAATCACTACTGGAGTCTAGTATTTGAGAGAGAGAGAGAGAGAGAGAGAGAGAGAGATGAGATTACCTATGAATTCATGTGAAGTAAACAGGAAGTAGAGCAGGAAGCAGTGTTCATTATCAACACGCCTCAGAACACCACAACCCCCCTATATCTGTCCTAGTTGCCCTTTTAAAGTTAAATACATGGGATTAACTTTCGAACAATTGAATCCACTGGAAATCTACACAATGCACATAAAAAATTTGTTGAAGTTGCATAAACTATTTATATGATGTTGCAGGGTAGTTTAGTCACATTTTAATCATGTCCATACATAAACAAAGCTAGTTTGCAATGCATTTTCATTGCAAATATTGTACATTTAAAATATATTGAAATCATTTTCTTAACATATTGGAATGGCAAATATTAAACTTTAAAGCTACAATATGTAACTTTTTGGGCGACCCGACCAAATTCACATGGAAATGTGAGTTATAGATCTTTCATTCTCATTGAAAGCAAGACTAAGAAGTGGTAGATCTGTTCTATGTGCGCTATTTCTATGCTTCCCGTTTCGGTTTTGAACACCAGCTTCAAACAGCTGAAAATAAAAACTAATTGGTTATGGAAAATATATTTCACAGTGTTTAGGTGGTACAATGATTCTCTATTCAATGTCTGCTTGTTTTGTCACAAAAACTGAAATTAGGCAAATTATTAGAATTTTAGCAACCAGGAAATGGCAGAGCGATTTCTGCACAGTGCACCTTTAAGTTATGGAATTTTGAGCAATCTTGTTTTCTTGAATAACCACTTTGCGCAAAATTTACACAAAACGTATTACAGTTTGCCTGACGACTCAAACTGAATTCTTCCGTTGCTCTATGTTTGCTACATACTTCAGTCTGAGACTGCCATCGTTGTAGTCGTTTGTGGTGACGTCAAAATGACCGCCGTTGTACGAAACAAAGTCATCAGCGATTGGATCATCTCTAACCAATCAGAGTATCAAAGCCAATTACGAATTTTCAAAACGCTGCTTTACCCACGAGTGTTCTGGCTCTGGCTGATTTGTCAGAACGGTTAGAATGTGTTTGCGTTCTATAAATCGTCGGGGAGGTACTCAGATCCAGACTCATTGCGGAGAAGAATCTAACGTCCATGGGCGTGGTGTAGTGTTTGGCTGAAGCATGGAGCTGCCAGGCAATATTACACAGTAGGATTGGACAATGGTTCTGCTGATTTCTTGTCACTGCAGTAATTTCAGATTCCAACATCACAGATGATTTTATTGCCAATAACAGTCTGGTAACTTAAATTGTTGTTGTGAACATGAGCTCACACATGCCTCACAAATCAGTGCAGAAACGAATACATAAACTGCCCCCTCCCCCATACCCCCTCCTCCACATGAACCCATTAACAACCATTTGATCTCATTAATAACAGCATGCTCGGGGAAAAAAACAGAAGCCAACATCTGAAGTGAGAGAGTGCTGTCCAAACATTTGTCTTAGACGGTGAATGAATGGGAGGTCTTCCCTCCCAGGGCTTGTTATTACAGGAGCCTCTCACTTGACCAGAGTGACACTAGTGCAATTTAACACGTCACTGACTGTCCCCCGGGCTGGCCTATCACCTCCTCAACCCGGCCTGTGCTTTTGCGTGCCTGTGCCTTTGCGACTCCCATAAGTCTTGTGAGTGGAGACAAGAGGGGTTCAATTCCATATCTTAAAATGGAATTGATCCCAACCGTTGTGGAGACTTTGGATACAGTTCCTTATTCCAGATGTTGAACCTACTCTCCCCTCTGTATTTATTTGGACAGTGAAGCTACAATTTGTAAATTTGGCTCTATACTTAAGATCAAATGTTTCATATGAGGCGACAGTACAGTCAGAATGTCACCTTTTATTTGAGGGTATTGCCATACATATCTGTTTTGGTATTTGTTATTTTATTAGGATCCCCATTAGCTGTTGTGAAAGCAGCAGCTACTCTTCCTGGGGTCCACCCAAAACATGAAACATGAAATAAAACAGAACATTAATAGACAAGAACAGCTCAAGGACAGAACTGCATAAATGTAAAAATGGCACACATAGCCTACATATCAACACATACACACAAAATATCTAGGTCAAATAGGGGAGAGGCGTTGTGCAGTGAGGTGTTGCTTTATCTGTTTAAACCAGGTCTGCTGTTCATTTAAACAATATGCGATGGAACAGAGTTCCATGCAGTAATGGCTCTATATAATACTGTATGCTTCCTTGAATTTGTTCTGGATTTGGGGACTGAGAAAAGACACCTGGTGGCATGTCTGGTGGGATAAGTGTGTGTGTCCGAGGTGTGTGTAAGTTGACTATGCAAACAATTTTGAATTTTCAACACATGAATGTTTCTTATAAAAAGAAGAATTGATGCAGTCAGTCTCTCTTCAACTTTTAGCCAAGAGAGACTGGCATGCATAGTATTTATATTAGCCCTCTGATTACAATGAAGAGCAAGACGTGCCACTCTGTTCTGGGGGCAGCTGCAGCTTAACAAAGTATTTCTTTGCAGACTTTGACCACATGACTGGACAATAATCAAGATAAGACAAAACTAGAGCCTGCAGGACTTGCTTTTTGGATCTAAGGTAACACCAAGTAATTTAGTCTCCTCCACTTGTTCAACAGCCACACCATTCATTACCAGATTCAGCTGAGGTCTAGAGTTTAGGGAATGATTTGTACCAAATACAATGCTCTTAGTTTTAGTGATGTTCAGGACCAGTTTATTACTGGCCACCCATTCCAAAACTGACTGCAACTCCTTGTTAAGGGACTGACTGCAACTCCTTGTTAACTCCTTGTTGTTTAATGCCAGTTGCAGGTCATTGGTAAAAATAGAAAATAGTAGGGGGCCTAGAGAGCTGCCCTGTGGTACACCACACCCTACATATTTGACATTAGAGAGGCATCCATTAAATAAAACCCTTTGAGTTGTATTAGATAGATACTGTAGCTCTGAATCCACGATATGGCAGAGGTTGAAAAGCCATAACACATACGTTTTCTCAATAACAGGTTATGGTCAATAATATCAAAGGCTGAAATCTAACAGTACAGCTCTCACAATCTTCTTATTATCAATTTATTTCAACCAATCATCATCCATTTGTGTCAGTGCAGTACATGTTGAGTGCCCTTTTTTGTAAGCATGCTGAAAGTCTGTTGTCAATTTGTTTACAGAGAAATAGCATCGTATTCGGTCAAACACCATTTTTCAGAACAGTTTGCTAAGAGCAGGCAACAAGCTGATAGGTCATCTGTTAGAACCAGCAAAGGCCGCTCTTGGGTAGCGGACTGACTTTGGCTTCCCTCCAGGCCTGAGGACAAACAAATTCCTTTAGACTCAGATTAAAGATATGAGAGATAAGAGTGGCCATAGAGTCAGCTACCATCCTCAGTAACTTTCCATCTAAGTAGTCAAAGCCAGGAGGTTTGTCATTATTGATCGATAACAATACTTTTTCCACCTCTCCTACACTAACTTCACAAAATTCAAACTTACAATGCTTTTCTTTCATTATTTGTTTTTTAATGCATGAATATGATGGCTCACTGTTCGTTCTTGGCATTTCCTGCCAAAGTTTGGCCACTTTGCCAATGAAATAATCATTGAAATGGTTGTGATGAATAAGCCATCTGACTCGATGAAAGATGGAGTTGAATTGGTCTTTCTGCCCATCATTTCATTTAAAGTACTCCAAAGTTTTTTTTCCATCATTCTTTATATAATTTATCTTGGCTTTATAATACAGTATGTATGTCTTACCGTTTAGAAATGAAAGCACTTGTATCTATGAATAAACATCATACATCATTATTCATGATTCATTCATGATTAGCCGTAATCATGGTAGCCACATTCATGTAGAAGTGTTCAGAAACATCTTCAATTCTTATTTACAATAAAAGTGACTCCAAAATGACAATACATTATTCACCATTCGGTTCCTATTGGGAAAAACATAATCCGAAAGACAATCAAAACAAACTGCAAATGTATCCAACAAGTTTGTAGAGTCACAAGCTTGATGTAGTCATTGTGTGCTAGGAATATGCTAAACTTTTGACTACTTTAATACATCATAAGTGAATTTGTCCAAATACTTATGACTTCTACAAATGGGAAGACTAGATACATAAAGTGTTTTCATTTCTAAATGGTAAAATAAATATGCATGAAGTACCCTCAAATAAATGGTGACATTCTGTTCTTTTGCCTCATACGAAACATTTGATCTCAAATCCAAAATGCTGCAGTATAAGGGCAAATGTACATATTTTAACTTCACTGTCCAAATAAATATGGAGGGGAGTGTATATAGTTTAGTGTGACATCATTGGAAGATGTGGTGATTATATGTGGGTAAATTAGCTTTTATTGTTTAAAGACATTATGAAAGAGATGTGTGTTTTTTCATGGCATGTATTTGCTTAAAATCTATCTACTTAGGTTTTAGGCTAGGCTAGGTTTTACTCAGTCAAAATAAAGAAAAATAAATGTACAAATGATACATTTGTGACATCAATATTTAACAATTTTTACAATCTTTTCTGATGAAAAAACACAAATGTGAAAAATTGGTGGATATAGCATTCAGAAAATAAACTCTTTGTATGTTATTTCCCTGTAGACTATACCAACAAACTAAATGTGGACCTTGAAATCCTAATGATAAAATCAGTGGTCCATGGTCTCTGAGTGAAATCAGGTTGCTTAGTCAAGCAAAGTGTGTGTGCGTGCGTGTGCTCTCATGTGTGCTCTCGTGTGTGTGCATTTATATTCACATGCGTGTGCCTGTGTTTGTCTGATTGCCGTTCGTTTGCACAAGTGTTTCATGACCTCAGGGTCAACAGTTCAGAGACACTTCACAAAGAGAAAGCTTATAAATGTCTCCTTTACTGTACTCCCCAGCCAACATATGTGTCTGATACAAAGGGTAGGCTCTTTAAGTTGTACCTCAGAGCATACACACACACACTCACACGCCCACACACACATTAGTGCTGGTAACAGTACACACCTCTGCCCCAACAGTACCCATGTGTGTCCTGGGTTCTGGTCAAAAGTAGTGCTATTTGGGACACATCCCAAGCCTTAGAATGTGAACACCCGCTCAAGAAAAAGCCCTTTGTGTGCAATGAAAGACAAAACACTCCCTACATATAATCTAGGCATTTGTCATCTCTTGTCTGGACTACTGGGCTCCCTGCTTGTGCCTTCAAACCCCTGCAACTTATCCAGAACGCTGCAGCCCACCTGGTGTTCAGCTTTCCCAAATTCTCCCATGTCACCCGCTTCTCCACACGCTCTACTGGCTTCCAGTCGAAGCTTGCATCCACTACAAGACCATGGTACTTGTCGACGGACCTGCAAGAGGAACTACCTACAGGCTCTGCTCAAACCGTACACCCCAAACCGAGTATTCCGTTCTGTCACCTCTGGTATCTTGGCCCTCCCACCCCTACAGGAGGGCAGCTCCCACTCAGGCCAGTCAAAGATATTCTCTGTCCTGGCACCCCAATGGTGCAACCAGCTTCCCCCTGAAGCTAGGACAGCAGAGTCCCTGCCCATCTTCCGAAAACATCTGAAACACTACCTCTTCAAAGAGCAACTCCTCCCCACACAAAAAAATTTTTTTTAAAGCCTTTTGTGAGCTAACACTCGCCCTTGACTCTTTTCCCTCTTACTACCTCTGACTTTGCTGATAGCTACTTTATTGAGGAAAAATGTACTTACTATGACTGTGATATGTGGCTGTTCCACATAGCTATCTTACGATGAATGCACTAACTGTAAGTCGCTCTGGATAAGAGTGTCTGCTAAATGACTAAAATGGAAATATAATCCACTGATTGATGCCATGCACTCAGTCCATTGAGAGAGTGAAAGCACATATCCAACAACAATTGATGAGCTCTCTCTCTCTCTCTCTCTCTCTTAAGTGAGTGGGAAAAAAGGGCTTTGAAGTGAGTAAAAAAGGAAGAGGTGGGCTCAAGTAGCCACCCTTGTTTCTCTGAAACGATACACAAAATTCATCATTCATGGAGTCCGAAGAGAAAAAAACACATGGTCGTGGAAACAGATTTTCACCAAGTCAAATTAATTTATTGTGTTAGGTTTTTATGATGCTTGTATCTAAATCAAAGTAGATCATTTTAAGATACACATCAGTTGGGGTCTATAAGCTTCAAAATGAGGTCCTAGACCATGAACGTGCATAATTGTAGCTGTGTGGTATAATATAGTCCAAATGTTTGCCTTGGGGTAAGTTGAACCAATGGCCATGGGCTACGTTGTGCCAATCTTTGAGCCAATGGCAAGTTGAGCAAATTGAAATGTTTTCTTCCCAGGCGTAATGCAAGGCATTATCACTGGGATATGAGGTAACAACCGGGCCGTGCCTATGTTAAAAGTGTTTTTAAAAAAGTACAACGTTTGTTAGGTGATAAGCCTGTGTTAAAATATTTTACATTTTAGCAGACGCTCTTATCCAGAGCGACTTACAGTTAGTGAGTGCATACATATTTTTTCTTCATACTGGCCCCTGTGGGAATCGAACCCACAACCCTGGCATTGCAAGCGCCATGCTCTACCAATTGAGCTACATGGGCTTAAAATTATTAAATTGCAAAATGGTTTTAAAAAGGTAGTGGTTAAATGTAATAAAGTACAGAATTGTGTAATCAAAAATCAAACAGAATTTAGTAAAAAATAAACTAAAAAGTAACACAATAAACTTACATAACAATAACGAGGCTACAGTTGAAGTCGGAAGTTTACATACACTTAGGTTGGAGTCATTAAAACTCGTTTTTCAACCACTCCACAAATATCTTGTTAACAAACTATAGTTTTGGCAAGTCGGTTAGGACATATACTTTGTGCATGACACAAGTAATTTTTCCAACAATTGTTTACAGACAGATTATTTCACTTATAACTCACTGTATCACAATTCCAGTGGGTCAGAAGTTTATATACACTAAGTTGATGTCACGATCGTCGGAGGAAGTGGACCAATGCGCAGCGTGATAAGTGAACATACTTAATTTTTTAGAGAACACCACACGAACAAAACAACAAACGATACGAAACGTGAAGTCCTTGGTTACTATACAAACCATACGGAACAAGATCCCACAACACACTGTGGAAAACAGGCTGCCTAAGTATGGTTCCCAATCAGAGACAACAAGCAACAGCTGATACACGTTGCCTCTGATTGAGAACCACACCGGCCAACATAGAAACAAATGAACTAGAATATAACCCTAGCACACAAAACACATAGAAACAACACACCCTGGCTCAACATAACAGAGTCCCAGAGCCAGGGCGTGACAGTTGACTGTGCCTTTAAACAGCTTGGAAAATTCCAGAAAATGATGTCATTGCTTTAGAAGCTTCTGATAGGCTAATTTACATCATTTGAGTCAATTGGAGGTGTACCTGTGGATGTATTTCAAGGCCTACCCTCAAACTCAGTGCCTCTTTGCTTGACATCATGGGAAAATCAAAAGAAATCAGCCAAGACCTCAGAAAAAAATTGTAGACCTCCACAAGTCTGGTTCATCCTTGGGAGCAACATCCAAATGCCTGAAGGTACCACATTCATCTGTACAAACAATAGTACGCAAGTATAAACACCATGGGACCACGCAGCCGTCATACCGCTCAGGAAGGAGACGCGTTCTATCTCCTAGAGATGAACGTACTTTGGTGCAAAAAGTGCAAATGGATCCCAGAACAACAGCAAAGGACCTTGTGAAGATGCTGGAGGAAACAGGTACAAAAGTATCTATATCTGTCACGGTTTCGGCCGAGGCTGCCTCTCTTCCTTGCTCGGGCAGGCTTCGGCGTTCGTTGTCTCCGGAATACTAGCTGCCACCGTTGCATGTTTCTATGTTCGTTTGCTTTTGTCTGATTGTTGTTACACCTGTTATCGTTTAGTGTAATTAGTGTCCTATAAGTTCTCGTTGTGTTTGTCTAGTGTTGTGTGTGATTGTTTTCACTGTCGTGCGTTTTGCTGGACGTATTACTGTTTGCTCGGTTGAGCTGTTCTCCATTGTGTTGGAGTGTTTTGTCGCACCTGTGTAGTGCGCCCGTTTTGTTTTCGCCTGCGTGCGGAGTTTCGCCTTCGGGCTAGTTTGTGCGTTTCTCTTGTGGATATTTCACTAAAGTCTTTGGACTGTACTTCTGCGTCCTGCGCCTGATTTCACCACCACACCCACCTACAGCATCATTGACATAATCACACACCTGCTCGAATGGAATCAGCAGGAGCCGCAGCAGCACAGGCGACGCTGGAGGACAGGGTCCGCGAGCAGAATGACCAGATCCTGCGGATGGGGTCCGCCCTGCAGGAGGTGATCACCACCATCCGAGGCTGGGAGACCCGAGGGACACCTCCACCGCCATCTTCCCTGCCCTCACCATCGGCAAGTCAGCCCATTCCTGCTCCGGAACCCAGAGGAGTTCGACTCTCGCTCCCGAGGGCCTACGATGGGACGCTGCCGGGTGTCAGGGATTCCTTCTCCAGGTGGAGCTTTACCTGGTCACCGTGCACCCGGCGCCCTCGGGACACGAGAGCGTGTCCGCCCTGATCCCCTGCCTTTCCGGCAAGGCGTTGGAATGGGCCAACGCAGAGTGGAGGAGAATAGACGCTACCACCATCACGTACGACGAGTTCTCCCGCCGCTTCAGGGCGGTGTTTGACCATCCCCCGGAGGGGAAAGCGGCGGGGGAGCGTCTGTTCTGCCTCCGGCAGGGGAAGAGGAGTGCCCAGGAGTTTGCCTTGGAATTCCGTACTCTAGCGGCGGATGCAGGGTGGAATGAGCGGGCCCTCATCGATCACTACCGATGTAGTCTATGTGAGGACGTCCGTAGGGAGCTGGCCTGTAGGGACACCAGCCTCTCGTTCGACCAGTTGGTCGACATGTCCATCAGGCTGGATACCCTGCTAGCTACCCGCGGACGTCCCGAGGGGGGTCCGTCCATTTCACCCTCCAGCGCCTCCGAGCCGTGCCCCATGGAGCTCGGAGGCGCTGGCGCTAGAGAGAGGAGGGGTCGGATTACGAGGGGGTCCATCTCCTGCACCAACTGTGGTCGGGGAGGACACACCGCGGCTAGGTGCTGGGGATGGCCTCCTAGGGGAGAAGATGACAGGTCCCGCACTGGGGAGTCCTTCCAGGTGAGTAGGCGCCCACTCACCCAGAGCCTCTGTTGCACACTTCTGTATACCTGTGCGTTTTCCACAGGTAGCACCTCATTCCCAGCATAAGGCGCTGGTAGATTCAGGCGAGGCTGGGAATTTTGTTGATAAAAATTTTTGTTTAGCCTTAGGGATTCCCTTCTCCCTGTTGACGCCCCTTCCCCGTTCATGCCCTAGATAGCCGTCCGTTGGGTGCGGGCTTGATCAGGGAGGTCACGGCGCCACTTAGGATGTGTGCGCAGGGGGGTCATCAGGAGATGATCCAGCTATTTCTGATCGACTCGCCTGCGTATCCGGTGGTGCTGGGCATGCCCTGGTTGAGTACCCATAACCCATCTATTTCGTGGCAGGAGAGGGCTCTGATGGAGTGGTCTGCCCAGTGTGTGGGTCGATGTTTAGGCGTTTCCGTAGGGGCTACCTCGGTGGAGAGTCCAAACCAGGTGCCCGCATTGCACGTTCCCCCTGAGTATGGGGATTTGGCTATTGTGTTCAGTAAGTCGAGGGCGACGCAGTTGCCTCCCCATAGGCAGGGAGATTGTGCGATAGACCTCCAGGCAGGAGCTGCGCTCCCACGGAGCCATGTGTATCCTCTGTCTCAGGAGGAGAAGAGAGCTATGGAGACTTACATAGACGAATCTCTGAGACAAGGATACATACGGCCCTCCACTTCCCCTGCGTCCTCGAGTTTCTTTTTGTGAAGAAAAAGGATGGTGGGTTACGCCCGTGCATTGATTACCGTGGTCTCAATCAGATCACGGTGAAGTACAGTTATCCACTCCCGCTGATTGCGACCATGACGGAGTCATTGCACGGGGCGCGTTTCTTCACTAAATTAGATCTCAGGAGCGCGTACAACTTGGTGCGCATTAGGGGGGCGATGAATGGAAGACAGCCTTTAGTACCACCTCGGGCCATTACGAGTATCTTGTCATGCCATACGGGTTGATGAACGCTCCTTCAGTTTTCCAATCATTCGTGGATGAGATCTTCAGGGACATGCAGGGGCAGGGGGTGGTCGTGTACATAGATGACATTCTCGTGTACTCGCCTACCCGAGTCGAGCATGTGGCCCTGGTGCGCCGAGTGTTGCGGAGGCTGTTGGAGCACGACCTGTATGTCAAGGCAGAGAAGTGTCTGTTTTTCCAGGAGTCGGTCTCCTTTTTGGGTTATCAGTTGTCTGCGTCAGGGGTGAAGATGGAGGTAGACCGGGTGTCAGCCGTGCGTAATTGGCAAACGCCAACCACTGTGAAGGAGGTGCAGCAGTTTTGGGGGTTTGTGAATTACTACCGGAGGTTTATCTGGGGTTTTGGACAGGTGGCAGCTCCCATAACGTCTCTTTTGAAGGGGGGTCCGGTGCGTCTGCAGTGGTCAGCCGAGGCGGACAGGGCGTTTGGGAGGCTGAAGGACCTGTTTACCTCGGCCCCGGTGCTGGCGCATCCGGATCCCTCTTTACCATTTCAGGTAGAGGTGGACGCGTCAGAGGCCGGTATAGGAGCCGTGCTTTCGCAACGGTCCGGCGCGCCACCTAAACTCCGCCCCTGTGCTTTTTATTCCAAGAAGCTCAGTCCGGCGGAGCGAAACTATGACGTAGGGGACAGGGAGCTGTTAGCCGTGGTACAGGCCCTAAAGGTGTGGGAGGCACTGGCTTGAGGGGGCTCAACACCCTTTCTCATTTTGACGGACCACCGTAACCTGGAGTACATCCGGGCAGCGAGGAGGCTGAACCCTCGCCAGGCGAGGTGGAATATGTTTTTGACCCGGTTCACATTTAAGATCACGTACATCCCTGGGTCACAGAACGGTAAGGCAGACGCACTGTCTCGGGCGGTATGACACGGAGGAGAGGTCCGTGGAGCCCACTCCCATACTGCCGGAGTCTTGTCTGGTGGCACCGGTAGTGTGGGAGGTCGATGCTGAACTCGAGCGGGCGAGCACGCACCGACCCTAGTCCACCTCAATGCCCGGAGGGTCGGAAGTACGCTCCGCTCGAGGTTCGGGATCGATTGATCTATTGGGCTCACACGTCACCCTCCTCTGGACACCCTGGTATCGGCCGGACAGTGCACTGTCTTAGTGCCAAGTACTGGTGGCCCACGTTGGCGAGGGATGTGAGGGTTTATGTTTCCTCCTGCTCGGTGTGCGCCCAGTGTAAGGCGCCTAGACATCTGCCTAGGGGTAAGTTACTACCCCTGCCCGTTCCACAACGACCATGGTCTCACCTCTCGGTGGATTTCCTCACTGACCTTCCTCCTTCACAGGGGAATACCACTATACTGGTCGTTGTGGACCGGTTTTCTAAGGCCTGTCGTTTGCTCCCTATGCCGGGCCTTCCTACTGCCCTGCAAACTGCCGAAGCACTATTCACCCATGTGTTCCGGCACTACGGGGTACCCGAGGATATTGTGTCTGATCGAGGTCCCCAATTTACCTCCAGAGTCTGGAGAGCTTTTATGGAGCGGTTGGGGGTCTCGGTGAGCCTCACCTCGGGTTACCACCCGGAGAGTAATGGGCAGGTGGAACGTGTGAACCAGGATGTGGGTAGGTTTCTTAGAACATACTGACAGGACCGGCCGGAGGAGTGGGCAGAGGCGTTCCCCTGGGCCGAAATGGCCCAGAATTCCCTACGCCATTCCCTCCACTAACCTAACCCCTTTCCAATGTGTGTTAGGTTACCAGCCGGTTCTGGCACCTTGGCAGCAGAGCCAGATCGAGGCTCCTGCGGTGGATGAGTGGGTGCGGCGCTCGGAGGAGACATGGAACGCTGCACACGTCCACCTGCAGCGGGCCCTCCGTCGTCATAAGGCGAGCGCCGATCTCCACCGCAGTGAGGGACAGGTGTACGCACCTGGTGATCGAGTCTGGCTCTCTACCAGAAACCTGCCCCTCCGCCTGCCCTGTCGGAAACTGGGTCGGTGGTTTGTAGGGCCATTTAAAGTCCTGAGAAGATTGAACGAGGTGTGTTACAAATTACAACTACCTGTTGAGTATAAAAGTATTAACCCCTCGTTCCATGTGTCTCTTCTCAGGCCGGTGGTAGCTGGCCCACTCCAAGAAAGTGAGATCAGGGAGACTCCTCCGCCCCATTGGACATCGAGGGGGCACCGGCGTACTCCGTGCGGTCCATCTTGGATTCGAGACGTCGGATGGGGGGTCTCCAATATCTAGTGGAGTGGGAGGGGTACGGCCCGGAGGAACGGTGCTGGGTGCCGAGGAGAGACATTTTGGACCCGTCTCTCCTGACGGAATTCCATCGTGGGCACCCGACGCACCCTGCTCCGCGTCCTCCTGGTCGCCCCCGAGGCCGGAGTCGGCGCACGTCTGGAGCCGCGCGTCAAGGGGGGGGGTACTGTCACGGTTTCGGCCGAGGCTGCCTCTCTTCCTTGCTCGGGCAGGCTTCGGCGTTCGTCGTCTCCGGAATACTAGCTGCCACCGTTGCATGTTTCTATGTTTGTTTGCTTTTGTCTGATTGTTGTTACACCTGTTATCGTTTAGTGTAATTAGTGTCCTATAAGTTCTCGTTGTGTTTGTCTAGTGTTGTGTGTGATTGTTTTCACTGTCGTGCGTTTTGCTGGACGTATTACTGTTTGCTCGGTTGAGCTGTTCTCCATTGTGTTGGAGTGTTTTGTCGCACCTGTGTAGTGCGCCCGTTTTGTTTTCGCCTGCGTGCGGAGTTTCGCCTTCGGGCTAGTTTGTGCGTTTCTCTTGTGGATATTTCACTAAAGTCTTTGGACTGTACTTCTGCGTCCTGCGCCTGATTCCACCACCACACCCACCTACAGCATCATTGACAATATCCACAGTAAAACAAGTCCTATATTGACATAACCCGAATGGCCGCTCAGCAAGGAAGAAGCCACTGCTCCAAAACCACCATAAAAAAGCCAGACTACAGGTTGCAACTGCACATGGGGACAAAGAACGTCGTTTTTGGAGAAATGTCCTCTGGTCTGATGAAACAAAAATAGAACTGTTTGGCCATAATGACCATCGTTATGTTTGGAGGAAAAAGGGGTAGGATTGCAAGCCGAATAACATCATCCCAACCGTGAAGCACGGGGGTGGCAGCATCACGCTGTGGGGGTGCTTTGCTGCAGGATGAACTGGTGCACTTCACAAAATAGATGGCATCATGAGGAAGGAAAATGATGTAGATATATTGAAGCAACATCTCAAGACATCAGTCAGGAAGTTAAAGCTTGGTCGCAAATGGACAATGACCCCAAGAAAACGTCCAAAGTTGTGGCAAAATGGCTTAAGGAAAACAAAGTCACGGTATTGGAGTGGCCATCACAAAGCCATGACCTCAATCCCATAGAAAATGTGTGGGCAGAAATGAAAAAGTGTGTGCGATCAAGGAGGCCTACAAACCTGACTCAGTTACACCAGCTCTGTCAGGAGGAATGGGCCAAATTCACCCAACTTATTGTGGGAAGCTTGTGGAAGGCTACCCGAAACGTTTGACCTAAGTTAAACAATTGAAAGGCAATGCTACCAAATACTAATTGAGTGTATGTAAACTTCTGACCCACTGGGAATGTGATGAAAGAAATAAAAGCTGAAATAAATCATTCTCTCTACAATTTTTCGGACATTTCACATTCTTAAAATAAAGTGGCGATCCTAACTGACCTAAGACAGGGAATTTATACTAGGATTAAATGTCAGGAATTGTGAAAAACTGAGTTTAAATGTATTTGGCTAAGGTGTATGTAAACTTCTGACTTCAACTGTATATACAGGGGGAACCGAGTCAATGAGCGGGGGTACAGGTTAGTCGAGGTAATTTGTACATGTACACTACCAGTCAAAAGTTTGGATACACCTACTCATTCAAGGGTTTTTCTTTATTTTTACTATTTTTTACATTGTAGAATAATAGTGAAGACATCAAAACTATAAAATATTTGAGATTCTTCAAATAGCCACCCTTTGCCTTGATGACATCTTTGCACACTATTGGCATTCTCTCAACCAGCTTCATGAGTTCAAGTTAATTTGTGGAATTTATTTCCTTCTTAATGTGTTTGAGCCAATCAGTTGTGTTGTGACAAGGTAGGGGGGTATACAGAAGAAAGCCCTATTTGGTAAAAGACCAAGTCCATATTATGGCAAGAACAGCTCAAATATGCAAAGAGAAACGACAGTCCATCATTACTTTAAGACATGAAGGTCAGTCAATACGGAAAATTTCAAGAACTTTGAAAGTTTCTTCAAGTGCAGTCGCAAAAACCATCAAGCGCTATGATGAAACTGGCTCTAATGAGGACCGCCACAGGAATGGAAGACCCAGAGTTACCTCTGCTGCAGAGGATAAGTTCATTAGAGTTACCAGCCTCAGAAATTGCAGGCCAAAAAAATGCTTCACAGATTTCAAGTCACAGACACATCTCAACATCAACTGTTCAGAGGAGACTGTGTGAATCAGGCCTTCATGGTCGAATTGCTGCAAAGAAACCACTACTAGGGCCTCCTGAGTGGCGCAGTGGTCTAAGGCACTGCATCGCTGTGCTACTAGAGATCCTGGTTCGAGTCCAGGTGCTGTCGCAGCCGGCCGCGACCGGGAGACCCATGGGGTGGCACACAATTGGCCCAGGGTAGGGGAGAGTTTGGCCGGCAGGGATTTTCTTGTCCCATCGCGCACTAGTGACTCCTGTGGTGGGCCGGGTGCAGTGCACGCTGACTCGGTCGCCAGGTGTACAGTGTTTCCTCCGACACATTGGTGCGGCTGGCTTCCGGGTTAAGTGGGCACTGTGTCAACAAGCAGTGCGGCTCGGTTGGGTTGTGTTTTGGAGCACGCACAACTCTCGACCTTCGCCTCTCCCGTGTCCGTACTGGAGTTGCAGCGATTGGACAAGACTGTAACTACCAATTGGATACCACGAAAAAGGGGGTAAATACCAACAACAACAAAAAATAAACCACTACTAAAGGACACCAGTAAGAAGAGACTTGCTTGGGCCAAGAAACATGAACATTAGACCGGTGGAAATGTGTCCTTTGGTCTGGAGTCCAAATTTGAGATTTTTGGTTCCAACCGCCATGGCTTTGTGAGATGTGGTGTGGGTGAACGGATGATCTCTGCATGTGTATTTCCCACAGTAAAGGCTGGAGGAGGAGATGTTATGGTGTGTGGTGCTTTGCTGGTGACACTGTCTGTGATTTCCTTAGAATTCAAGGCACACTTAACCAGTATGGCTACCACAGCATTCTGCAGCGATACGCCATCCCATCTGGTTTGGGCTTAGTGGGACTATCATTTGTTTTTCAACAGGACAATGACCCAACACACCTCCAGGCTGTGTAAGGGCTATTTTATCAAGAAGGAGAGCGATGGAGTGCTGCATCAAATGACCTGGCCTCCACAATCCCCCAAACCTCAACCCAATTGAGATGGTTTGGGATGAGTCGGACGGCAGAGTGAAGGAAAAGCAGCCAACAAGTGCTCATCATATGTGGGAACTCCTTCAAGACTGTTGGAAAAGCATTCCAGGTGAAGCTGGTTGAGAGAATGCCAATAGTGTGCAAAGCTGTCATCAAGGCAAAGGGTGGCTATTTGAAGAATCTCAAATTTGTTTAACACTTTTTTTGGATACTACATGATTCCATATGTGTTATTTCATAGTTTTGATGTCTTCACTATTATTCTACAATGTAGAAAATAGTAAAAATAAAGAAAAACCCTGGAATGAGTAGGTGTGACTGGTGCTGTAGGTAGGGGTAAAGTGACTATACATAGATAATAAACAGCGAAAATAAAGGGGGGGGGAGTTAATGTAAATAGTCTGGTTGGCCATTTGATTAATTGTTCAGCAGTCTTATAACTTGGGGGTAGAAGCTGTTAAGGAGCCTTTTGGACCTAGACTTGGCGCTCCGGTACCGCTTGCTGTGTGGTAGCAGAGAGAACAGTCTATGACTTGGGTGACTGGAGTCTTTGACAATTCTTTGGGCCTTCATCTGACACCATATATAGGTCCTGGATGGCAGGAAGCTTGGCCCCAGTGATGTATTGGGCCATACGCACTACCCTCTGTAGCTCCTTACGGTCGGATGCCGAGCAGTTGCCATACCAGGTGGTGATGCAACCGGTCAGGATGCTCTCGATGGTGCAGCTCTAGAACCTTTTGAGGATCTGGGGACCCATGCCAAATCTTTTCAGTCTACTGAGGAGGAAAAGGTGTTGTCATGCCTTCTTCACGACTGTCTTGGTGTGTCTGGACCATGATAGTTTGTTGGTGATGTGGACACCAAGGAACTTGAAACTCTCGACCCGCTCAACTACAGCCCTGTCGATGTTAATGGGGGCCTGTTCGGCCCTCCTTTTCCTGTAGTCTACGATCATCTCCTTTGTCTTGCTCACATTGAGGGAGAGGTTGTTGTGCTTGCACCACACTGCCAGGTCTCTGACCTCCTCCCTAAAGGCTGTCTCATCATTGTTGGTGATCAGGCCTACCACTGTTGTATCATTGGCAAACGTAATGATGGTGTTGGAGTCGTGCTTGGCCACGCAGTCGTGGGTGAACAGGGAGTACAGGAGGGGTCTAAGCACGCACCCCTGAGGGGCCCCGGTGTTGAGGATCAGCGTGTCAGATGTGTTGTTGCCTACCCTTACCACCTGGGGGCGGCCTGTCATGAAGTCCAGGATCCAGTTGCAGGAGGAAGTGTTTAGTCCCAGGGTCCTTAGCTTAGTGATGAGCTTTGCGGGCACTGTGGTGCTGAACACTGATCTGTTGTCAATGAACAGCATTCTCACATAGGTGTTCCTTTTGTCCAGGTGGGAAAGGGCAGTGTGGAGTGCGATTGAGATTGCGTCATCTGTGGATCTGTTGGGGCGGATGCGAATTGGAGTGGGTCTAGGGTTTCCGGGATGATGGTGTTGATGTGAGCCATGACCAGCCTTTCAAAGCACTTCATGGCTACAGACATGAGTGCTACGGGGCGGTAGTCATTTACGCAGGTTACCTTCGCATTCTTGAGTACAGGGACTATGGTTGTCTGCTTGAAACATGTAGGTATTACAGACTCGGTCAGGGAGAGGTTGAAAATGTCAGTGAAGACACTTGCCAGTTGGTCCGCGCATACTCTGAGTACACGTCCTGGTAATCCGTTTGGCCAATGTTGACCTGTTTAAAGGTCTTGCTCACATCGGCTACGGAGAGCGTGATCACGCAATCGTCCGGAACAGCTGGAACTCTCATGCATGCTTCAGTGTTGCATTTAGCTCGTCTGGTAGGCTTGCGTCACTGAGCAGCTTGCGGCTGGGTTTCCCTTTGTAGTCTGTAATAGTTTGCGAGCCCTGCCACATCCGACGAGCGTCAAAGCCGGTGTAGTAGGATTCAATCTTAGTCCTGTATTGACCCTGTTTGATGGTTCGTCTCAGGGCATAGCGGGATTTCTTATAAGCGTCCGGATTAGTGTCCCGCTCCTTGAAAGTGGCAGCTCTAGCCTTTAGCTCGGTGTGGATGGTGTCTGTAATCCATGGCTTCTGGTTGGGATATGTACGTACGGTCACTGTGGGGACGACGTCGTCGATGCACTTATTGATGAAGGCGGTGACTGAGGTGGTATACTCCTCAATGCCATTGGATGAATCATGGAACATATTCCAGTCTGTGCTAGCAAAACAGTCCTGTAGCGTAGCATCCGCGTCATCTGACCCCTTCCGTATTAAGTGTAGGTGGCTTAACTTACCCTGTCCCGAGGGTCAACTTACCCCATACCGACTTTCTTTGGACATACTATGTTTTCAAAACTGTCATCTTTAAGTAAATTCTGATTATTTCGAGGGATAAACAACATCCTGAAATATATGTAGATGTCTTATTTTGAAATAATACTATATTTCCCTTGACGGAGTATTGCTGAATGTAAAAAATGGCTAAACTTACCCCACTCTCCCCTACTTATTTTCTGAAATATATCAGATTGTAGAATGCCTCAGTAACACTTAAAGTCAGCAGGTATAATGCTTTCTAATTTATAACTGCATCATAATGCATTAAATACCTGTAGACTCTAAAAAGTAACATGTTATCAATGCCTCCTCTCTCTCACACGGCATTAGTAATTAACGGCAAATGTACAAAAAATTATTGTAAACTGAGGTAACAGCTTAAAAATACTTTGTGGAATAAATACAATTTTGATGATGAGAAGGTACGTAGGCTGGCTAAGTCAATAGAAAATACATTTTATTTCTAAGAGGAGTGGTGGATTTCCTCCTCCTTTCTACTCTTTGTGGTCCTAATCCGAGCCTCCTGTAGAGCAAGTGCCTATTGATGCTTACCTTTCCACATATAGCCGGTCCAAAGACAGTGTGTGATTTCTGGTATATGGTATGACCAGTGTAGTGTATATTCACTATCATTCATGTAAAAAAAACTGAGACAATCTGTTACTATGCTTAATCGACATGCACAATCAAGTGAGTTCTGTTCTCCTCTTCACCTTTTCCATTCAATACGTTTTTGCTTTAAAGGCTTACAGAGAGGCAGGAATTTCCTGTTGTCGATATTGAATTACGGGTTAATTGGTGCTCATCCTATCACAAAGCTTATCATTGTGTCCTTTAGAATTCCTATCATAGCTTAGGCCTGCATTGGCTACACTGAACAGCGATGACCACTGGGCACAGACCCACTAGAGTTATTTAGTTAGTTATTCATCCTTCCTTAGTGTAGGTGTTGGAATCCAGTGGTTTGAAATGAGTAATTTCCTGTTTTTCACTGTTGATGGCACCTCGGGGACATGATTACAGCATATCAGTGTATTAAAGGCTTCATCTGTGGGATCTCAGTAAAAAACGGTGCCCCTTTTTTCAAGAAAATGAACTTTTACTATCGCAGTTGTTGGTCGGGTCAGCGCTCTTTACAACCTAGATAACAGACAGAGGCAGGCTGGCTGGCAGGCAGGCAAGCAGACAGACGGATGGACGGATAAACGGACAGACAAACGTGTTTACTTTAATACCTTTTATTGCATGACAAAAAACTTTCACTGCTATCTAAAATAAAATACCTCCATCTATCTCCTGTCCTCCTTTGGCATAGTTAAATCCTATGTAAATACCAGTCTTCTCTGGAAACCGTTTGTTAAACGATTAGTCATGTGCAAACCTCAGAACTACCCAAACCTATTTCCATATGAGAAATCACATGAGTGTGCTACTCAAACATTTACTTGGCAATACAACTGTTTCTGAATCACACAAAGTTTCAAAGTACTTTTTTTCAGTTTCAGCTTAATCAAAACATGCATCCATGTAAACGGACGGTTACAGTAACATATGTCTGCTCACGTGCAAACACAAAGACACACGCATGCACGCACACACACACGCACACACACACAAACACACACACACACATTGTAGGGCCTGAGGGGCTTTGAGGCAGTTATACTGGCCTTTTGTTGAGATTTCATGCTCCCTTCTCCTCAGCTCCTCAGCTCTGCTCAGCTGCCCCCTGTCACTCTCCTGCACATTTCACGGTGTGTTCCCTATGTCATGTTTCCCGCACCCCTACCTCACATGTGGTAACCCAGTCACATACCAGAAACACATAAAACTCACATTATATGGACCAAATGGCTTGGAGGGCTATGGCCTGCTGGCCTGAGTCAGAAATGATGAAGACTGAGTATCAAGCAACTCACGAGTCAACTTTTATTATGACAATGAAAATCATTTTCTGATCCAATTTCATTCTCATTTGTTTACCGGTCGTAGACTGTGGCGACATCATCTACATTAACTCTTGAAATTCCTTCTGTCACTACAGATTTAGGTAAAACAGCTTTTAGTTTCTTCGCACCTTACTTACAGTATGTAACAATCTTCAGAATACCCTACATTTGGATGCGTTAGTGCCTTTCAGGCAATTCAAATTGTTGGTTGAGGAGTTTTGTGATTGTGTTTTGTATTCTATTTTATATATTTTTTGTGTATTTCAGGGCCCCTTTGTAAAAGAGACCTTAGTCTCAATGGGAGTCCACCCTGCCTAAATAAAGGTTAGATCAAAATAAATAGTTTGACCATTCTTACACCCGCTGGAATATTGCGCAATATTTCTGAGTACTGCATGGCTTTAAATTAAATACAGACATGAAACCAAAATGATACGGTCCCCTTCAGCCTTCACAACAAGCATGAAAGTTTGAGAATGTTATGCCCATGCAATACTAGCTACTACTGTATCTTTTTACGGGCCTGTAAACCAGGCACTAAGGCTACTTCCCAAATTGCACCCTTTGCCTTTATAGTGTATTGTTTTGTTTACTCAGAATCGGCTCTGGGCTGTGTGGACACACTGCCACTGCCACTGCCAGGACTGATACTGTAGGATAGAGTGACACTGTCCAGCTCCAATGACACACATGCTGCCTCTGCACACATCACTCCGGTTCTATTTAACCTCATTCCCTGGAAACCTCAGTCAGAGGGTCAGCTAGCGTCACAGTGTCTACAGTTATGTCAGGCGGCAGGCCAGTGTACCATAGACAAACAAACCATGGCTATACGCTACGCTACTCCTGGTAAAAATAAAAGCCCAGGCTTTCCTGGAATAAGAAGACAAATATAGGGACTGCGAGGATATATTTTAGTCTCTCATTTGGGGAGTTGTTATGGGCAATATGGTAACATGCAATGTAAAGCTAACATGTATAGTGGTTTTTACTTGTAAGCATGTATGAGCCTTTATGATGTCTTATTATTGAAATAATGATATAAGATGGCTGTTATTTGGTCAGGATCATTATAAGATGATAATAGAACATAAGAGGGTCATGCATATTTATGACACATCTTATAACTGTATGATAATGCATTATAGCTGTTGTCTTTAAGTAAAGTATTTTAATTGGAACATCTCAATATTTTCATTAGAATTTCATTAGAACATCTTTCAAAACATTTAATCTCCCAAAAATGTATTTTTGTTCTCCTATGGAACTGTGATTCTTATGGGTTGCGTAAAAGTTTACTCTCGGTTGTAAAATATTTGAATAAATGTGCGTGTGAACAGCCTGCAGCATTCCCAGTTGTGTAAAACCTCACATTCTTTGAAATGAACATCTTATCTTTCCAGTTTTATCTCCAACATTCACATGAGGTGATGACTGAAGTGAGAGCCCCTGGTCTAACATGTTCCTAACAGACTTCCTAACTATGCAGGTCTGCAGGCAAACAACGTCCAGGCATCATTCTATTTGGCTGTTAAGAAAGATCCAAAGGAAGATCCTTCAACTGCCATTGTCCCTTGTGAAACTAGCTTTCTTTCGGTATTAGTGTTGTTTTCTTAATCCTCAGCCATTCTGAAGGATTTATCGTTGCATGTTGCCTTTGTCATTTCAGAAGTTAGTCATAATGATACTCAAAGAATAGTCTTTGTGATTCAGGACATTTCAGCCTGCTGACAGTTCATTAGCATGCAGTGCCGCGCGGGTGAAACACCGCTTCCCATTTATTTTAAATGGAAGGAAAGCGGTAAAAAGCGGAGTGGGCGGGGGACCGTTGGGCGGCAACGTGGCATGGGAGGCGATGAAAAAAGTTCTGCATTTCCCTACTTTTTGCAAATCACCAGCGGCGATTGCTGGGATGACCAATCATATCGAGTGGTTCCAATGACGAATTTGACGCTATGCGAGCCAACGCTGGATACTTTTTTTCAGCAAAGATGGCTGACAAAAATACTAGGATGGAAGCAAATGTAAGTAATTATAATGTCATAATGAATAATACAAAAAATGTACAGTTGAGAGGAATATGTTAGTTAATGTAGAGACAATTTATTATGCATATTTCTTTGTCATAAAGTTAATTTACGAAAATAGTTATTTAGCAAGCTAGCTGACTAGCTAACATTAGCCAGCTAGCTAGCTAGCTTTATGGGCATTGTGACATGAGTATGACATTGTCATTTGTGTTGTTTAATGTTTTAGGGACTCCTGAGAAAACCAGCAAACCAGTCTGTCGTCTTGTGAAACAGTGGATGTAAAGAATCTAGCTAGCTAAAGCACTTACTGCAAATTGAATGTACAATTTTGTACGCTTGCCTTGCTGATATTTCCCATGCAATGCAGCTGAAGTAACGTAGCTAGCTAACTATTTTCTTGCTTATTGTGCAGTGGAGGATAAAAATACTTGTATGCCTATGGATGTGTAGCTAGCTATGTAGCCGATCTGTGTATGGACCTAAAACGTTTGGTATAAATATTAGTTCAGAACTAGCTATGATAGCCGGTTGTTTTTGATCAGGTAAGTTGACAGAGAACACATTCTCATTTACAGCAATGACCTGTGGAATAGTTACAGGGGAGAGGAATGAGCCAATTGGAAGCTGGGGATGATTAGGTGACTGTATGAGGGCCAGATTGGGAATTTAGCCAGGACATCAAGGTTAACACCCCTACTCTTACGGTAAGTGCCATGGGATCCTTTAGTGATCACAGAGAGTCAGGATACCCGTTTAACATCCCCCTACACGGGTCAATGTCCCCAATCACTGCCCTGGGGCATTGGGATATTTTTTTTGACCAGAGGAAAGACTGCCTCCTACTGGCCCTCCAACAGCATCTGGTCTCCCATCCAGGACCAACCCTGCTTAGCTTCAGAAGCAAGCCAGCAATGGGATACAGGGTGGTATGCTGCTGGCATACCATTGACTTCAAAACAGTCGGAATGGCGTTAATGAATGGCGTTAATGAACTATAAAATAACTTTATTGTGCCAAGGATGCAAATCGTATATACATGTAGTTATTACGAAGCATGAGATCCCCACATTGTAGCCTGTACATTGAATATATTCACTGATCATGTACTCTACCTTGGCAAATAAAGGTGCAGTTCAGGTATGAATGTCTGTGAGACATTCCTTTTCAGTCATGTCCAATACCAGGCGTATCAAACCAGTCTTTGAATGATGCTGTGTCTGCATATATGTATTACAATGATACACTTCCGCAAGTGTTTACCAATCCTGGTCCTGGGACATCAATGGTTACATGTTGTAACTATGCAATACACTAGAAACATGGTTTAGCTAGTTAAAGGCTGATTTGTAATTCATATATACAGAAACAGAATTTTAAAAACAGTACACTACACTTCCTATGCATCATGTAAATACTCTAAAACCGGTTCATCGCAATATCTAATTTCCTTCATCTGCACTGATCTGAGGACACAGTACAGGTGTAGTATTTCATCAAATGAGAGACTTAATTTCAACCAGTAGAGAATGTGAAACGCTTTATTGAAAGAAGTTCATTATCCAAGTGTTATAAATACATAATACATGCAAGGCCCCGTGTAGCTCAGTTGGTAGAGCATGGCACTTGCAATGCCAGGGTTGTGGGTTCGTTTCCCACGGGGGGCCAGTATGAAAATGTATGCACTCACTAACTGTAAGTCGCTCTGGATAAGAGCGTCTGCTAAATGACTAAAATGTAAATGTAATGTATTATAATTGTAATATTATATTACAAGTTCAATCTGTACTTCAATGCACATCTAGTGTGCATTATAAAAACAGAGGAAGAAAGAGGTGGGGAGAAAGAGTATAAAAGACAGAAAGGGAAAGGGATAAGAACAGAGGAGCAGGGAAGACAGCATATGATTAATGAATTTCAGTGCTACTAAACTTAATATTCTCTCAGTTCATCACAATTACATAATAGTGTCTCCAGCCTGCCCCCCATCTTCTACACTCAGCAAACTTAACATGTGTAAATATTTGTATGAACATATAACAAGATTCAACAACTGAGACATAAAACTGAACAAGTTCCACAGACATGTGACTAACAGAAATTGAATAATGTGTCCCTGAACAAAGAGGGGGTCAAAATCAAAAGTAACAGTCAGTATCTGGTGTGACCACCAGCTGCATTAATTACTGCAGTGCATCTCCTCCTCATGGACTGCACCAGATTTGCCAGTTCTTGCTGTGAGATGTTACACCACTCTTCCACCAAGGCACCTACAAGTTCCCAGACATTTCTGGGGGGAATGGCCCTAGCCCTCAGCCCTCACCCTCCAATCCAACAGGTCCCAGATGTGCTCAATGGGATTGAGATCCGGGCTCTTCGCTGGCCATGGCAGAACACTGACATTCCTGTCTTGCAGGAAATCACGCACAAAATGAGCAGTATAGCTGGTGGCATTGTCATGCTGGAGGGTCATTTCAGGATGAGGCTGCAGAAAGGGTACAACATGAGGGAGGAGTATGTCTTCCCTGTAACGCACAGCGTTGAGATTGCCTGCAATGACAACAAGCTCAGTCCGATGATGCCGTGACACACCACCCCAGACCATGAAGGACCCTCCACCTCCAAATCGATCCTGCTCCAGAGTTCAGGCCTCAGTGTAACGCTCATTCCTTCGACGATAAACGCGAATCTGACCATCACCCCTAGTGAGACAAAACCGTGACTCGTCAGTGAAGAGCACTTTTTGCCAGTCCTGTCTGGTCCAGCGACGGTGGGTTTGTGCCCATAGGTGACCTTGTTACCGGTGATGTCTGGTGAGGACCTGCCTTACAACTGGCCTACAAGCCCTCAGTCCAGCCTCTCTCAGGCTATTGCGGACAGTCTGAGCACTGATGGAGGGATTGTGCGTTCCTTGTGTAACTCGGGCAGTTGTTGTTGCCATCCTGTACCTGTCCCGCAGGTGTGATGTTAGGATGTACCGATCCTGTGTAGGTGTTTTTACACATGGTCTGCCACTGCGAGGACGATCAGCTGTCTGTCCTGTCTCCCTGTAGCACTGTCTTAGGCGTCTCACAGTACAGACATTGCAATTTATTGCCCTGGCCACATCTGCAGTTCTCATGCCTCCTTGCAGCATGCCTAAGGCACGTTCACGCAGATGAGCAGGGACCCTGGGCATCTTTCTTTTGGTGTTTTTCAGAGTCAGTAGAAAGACCTCTTTAGTGTCCTAGGTTTTCATAACTGTGACCTTAAGTGCCTACCATCTGTAAACTGTTAGTGTCTTAACGACCGTTCCACAGGTGCATGTTCATTAATTGTTTATGGTTTTATTTTTTATTTAATTTATTTAACCTTTATTTAACCAGGTAAGCCAGTTGAGAACAAGTTCTCATTTACAACTGCGACCTGGCCAAGATAAAGCAAAGCAGTGCGATAAAAACAACAACCACACAGAGTTACATATGGAATAAACAAAACATACAGTCAATAACACAATAGAAAATCTATATACAGTGTGTGTAAATGTAGTAAGTTATGGAGGTAAGGCAATAAATAGGCCATAGTGCAAAATAATTACAATTTAGTATTAACACTGGAGTGATAGATGTGCAGAAGATGATGTGCAAATAGAGATACTGGGGTGCAAATGAGCAAAATAAATAACAATGTAAATAACAATATGGGGGTGAGGTAGTTGGGTGGGCTAATTACAGATGGGCTGTGTACAGGTGCAGTGATCAGTAAGCTGCTCTGACAACTGATGCTTAAAGTTAGTGAGGGAGATAAGTGTCTCCAGCTTCAGAGATTTTTGCAGTTCGTTCCAGTCATTTGCAGCAGAGAACTGGAAGGAATGGCGACCAAAGGAGGTGTTGGCTTTGGGGATGACCAGTGAGATATACCTGCTGGAACGCATACTACGGGTGGGTGTTGCTATGGTGACCAATGATCTAAGATAAGGCGGGATTTGCCTAGAAGTGATTTATAGATGACCTGGAGCCAGTGGGTTTGGCGACGAATATGTAGTGAGGGCCAGCCAACGAGAGCGTACAGGTCACAATGGTGGGTAGTATATGGGGCTTTGGTGACAAAACGGATGGCACTGTGATAGACTACATCCAATTTGCTGAGTAGAGTGTTGGAAGCTATTTTGTAAATGACATCGCCGAAGTCAAGGATCGATAGGATAGTCAGTTTTACGAGGGCATGTTTAGCAGCATGAGTGAAGGAAGCTTTGTTGCGAAATATGAAGCCGATTCTAGATGTAACTTTGGATTGGAGATGCTTAATGTGAGTCTGGAAGGAGAGTTTACGGTCTAACCAGACACCTAGGTATTTGTAGTTGTCCACATATTCTAAGTCAGACCCGCCGAGAGTAGTGATTCTAGTCGGGCGGGCGGGTGCAAGCAGCGTTCGATTGAAGAGCGTGCATTTAGTTTTACTAGTGTTTTAAGGGGAGTTGGAGGCCACTGAAGGAGTGTTGTATGGCATTGAAGCTTGTTTGGAGGTTTGTTAACACAGTGTCCAATGAAGGGCCAGATGTATACAAAATGGTGTCGTCTGCGTAGAGGTGGATCTGAGAGTCACCAGCAGCAAGAGTGACATCATTGATATACACAGAGAATAGAGTCGGCCTGAGAATTGAACCCTGTGGCACCCCATAGAGACTGCCAGAGGTCCAGACAACAGGCCCTCCGATTTGACACATTGAACTCTATCTGAGAAGTAGTTGGTGAACCAGGCGAGGCAGTCATTTGAGAAACCAAGGCTATTTAGTCTGCCAATAAGAATGCGGTGATTGACAGAGTCAAAAGCCTTGGCCAGGTCGATGAAGACAGCTGCACAGTACTGTCTTTTATCGATTGCAGTTATTATATCGTTTAGGACCTTGAGCGTGGCTGAGGTGCACCCATGACCAGCTTGGAAACCAAATTGCATAGCGGAGAAGGTACAGTGGGATTCGAAATGGTCGGTGATCTGTTTGTTAACTTGGCTTCAAATGCTTTCGAAAGGCAGGGCAGGATGGATATAGGTCTGTAACAGTTTTGATCTAGATTGTCACCCCCTTTGAAGAGGGGGATGACCGCTGCAGCTTTCCAATCTCTGGGGATCTCAGACGATACGAAAGAGAGGTTGAAAAGGCTAGTAATAAGGGTTGCGCTAATTTTTAGAAAGAAAGGGTCCAGATTGTCTAGCCCAGCTGATTTGTAGGGGTCCGGATTTAGCAGCTCTTTCAGGACAACAGCTATCTGCAGGGGGGGCATGGGCAAGTTGCAGCGGAGGGTGCAGAGCTGGTGGCCGGGGTAGGGGTAGCCAGGTGGAAAGCATGGCCAGCCGTAGCAAAATGCTTATTGAAATTCTCGATTATCGTAGATTTATCGGTGGTGACAGTGTTTCCTAGCCTCAGTGCAGTGGGTAGCTGGGAGGAGGTGCTCTTATTCTCCATGGACTTTACAGTGGAGTTGGAGTTAGTGCTACAGGATGCACATTTCTGTTTGAAAAAGCTAGCCTTTGCTTTCCTAACTGATTGTGTATATTGGTTCCTGACTTCCCTGAAAAGTTGCATATCGCGGGGGCTGTTCGATGCTAATGCAGTATGCCACCGGATGTTTTTGTGCTGGTCAAGGGCAGTCAAGTCTGGGGTGAACCAGGGGCTATATCTGTTCTTAGTTCTGATTTTTTTGAATGGGGCATTTAAGATGGAGAGGAAAGCAATTTGAAGAACATCCAGGCATCCTCTACTGATGGAATAATAATAATATAATATGCCATTTAGCAGACGCGTTTATCCAAAGTGACTTACAGTCATGCGTGCATAAATGTTTAACTATGGGTGGTCCCGGGGATCGAACCCACTACCCTGGCATTACAAACGCCATGCTCTACCAATTGAGCTACAGAGGACCATCGAATGAGGTCAATATCCATCCAGGATACCCGGGCCAGGCCAATTAGAAAGGCCTGCTCGCTGATGTGTTTTAGGGAGCGTTTGACAGTGATGAGGGGTGGTCGTTTGACCGTGGACCCATTACGGACGCAGGCAATGAGGCAGTGATCGCTGAGATCCTGGTTGACGACAGCGGAGGTGTATTTAGAGGGTAAATTAGTCAGGATGATATCTATGAGGGTGCCCATGTTTACGGATTTAGGGTTGTACCTGGTAGGTTCCTTGATATTTTGTTTGAGATTGAGGACATCTAGTTTAGATTGTAGGATGGCCGGGGTATTAAGCATATCCCAGTTTAGGTCACCAAGCAGTACTAACTCTGAGGATAGATGGGGGGCAAGCAATTCACAACTGGGGGCTGAGGGGGGTCTGTAGCAAGCGGCAACAGTGAGACACTTATTTCTGGAAAGGTGGATTTTTAGAAGTAGAAGCTCAAACTGTTTGGGCACAGACCTGGATAGTATGATAGAGCTCTACAGTAGATTGCAACTCTGCCCCCTTTGGCAGTTCTATCTAGACGTTTGCAACGCCAGGGTTGTGGGTTCGTTTCCCATGGGGGTGCAGTATGAAAATGTATGCACTCACTAACTGTAAGTCGCTCTGGATAAGAGCGTCTGCTAAATGACTAAAATGTAAAATGTAAAATGTAGACAGAAAATGCTGTAGTTCGGAATGGACATTTCTGAATTTTTGGTGGCCTTCCTAAGCCAAGATTCAGACACTGCTAGAACATCAGGGTTGGCAGAGTGTGCTAACGCAGTGAATAACTCAAACTTGGGGAGGAGACTTCTGATGTTAACATGCAAGAAACCAAGGCTTTTACGGTTACAGAAGTCAACAAATGATAGCGCCTGGGGGGTAGGAGTGAAACTGGGGGCTACAGGGGTTAACCTCTACATCACCAGAGGAACAGAGGAGGAATAGAATAAGTATACGGCTAAAGGCTTTAAGAACTGGTCTTCTAATGCGTTGGGTACAGAGAAAAGGGGCAGATTTCCGGGCATTGTAGAATAGATTCAGGGCATTATGTACAGACAAGGATATGGAAGGATATGAGTACAGTGGAGGTACACCTAAGCATTGGGTAACTATGACAGAGATAGCATCACTGGAGGTACCGATTGAGCCGGTCTCCGCGTGTATGGGGGGTGGGACAAAGGAGCTCTCTGAGGCTGGTTGAGCTGAACTTGGGGCTCTACAGTGAAATTGTATAATAAGAACTAACCCAAACAGCAATAGGCTAGGCATATTGACATGGGAGAGAGGCATAACGCAATCACAGGTGTTATTTGAGAGGGCTAAGACAACAACTGGTAATGGCGACGAAAGTTTGGGCTGAGGCTAAACAGATAAACAGGATGGGGTACCGTGTAAAGGAACAGTCCAGCAGGCAGCGGGCCGGGGCTAGCAGATGGATCTTCGTGGTCGTCGCAACGGGAAGCCTGTTGAAACCACATCAGACGATTACGTTGGCAGACCAGTCGTGATAGATTGGCGGGGCTCCTTGTCGACACTAGGAGGTCCCGTCTGGTTGACAGAGAGGTAGATAGCCGGGATATGGGCCTGGCTCGAGGCTAGCTCAAGGCTAACTGGTACGTCGGGACAGTGGTGATTAGCCAACAACAGCCATTCGGTTGCAGCTAGCTAGTTGCGATGGGCCGGTGTTAAGGTCCAGTGATTCAGTGATTCCGGCAGAAAATACGATATGCTATGGGTCGATAGCACGCTGTGCAGACTGGCCGATAATTGTCCAGGCTAGAGCTGGCTGGTAGGTAGTGCAGGCCATGGACAGTGGTGAAGACCGCTAACGGTGGCTAATATCAAGTAGGTAGTTAGCTGGCTAGCTGGCTGGCTAGTTTCAGCCGTAGGTTCTTGATAAAAAATTAAGAAATAATAGAATCCGTTCCACATTGGGTGAGGCGGGTTGCAGGAAAGTATATTTAGTTAAAGGATGGAAATATATACGAATAAAAGACAAAAAACAAAAAAAACTGGCTATTTACACAAGGACACAACACAATACACGACCGCACTACTATGCCATCTTGGATCTACTCCAAGATGGTTCATTGAACAAGCATGGGAAACAGTGTTTATGAAGATCTGTGAAGTGATTTGGATTTTTACGAATGATCTTTGAAAGACAGGGTCCTGAAAAAGGGATGTTTCTTTTTTTTGCTGAGTTTACATTTTGTGATAGAAGATCTTCTATAAGTAATTGTAGGGATATCACAGGTGATGGGTGACGATGACGCACATGAATGCATTTTCCAGTTAAGTTGAGGGCTGCTGTAACAACCTTTAAACAACAGGTAGGTCTGCTGGATGCTGATTGGCTACCACACAGGGTGGGAATCCTCCGGAGGTAGAGGTGAACGCAGGTGCATCAGTGCCTTGCCGAGCTGGGTTCAAATACTTCTTGAAATAATTTCAAATACTTTTACTGTGCTTGATTGAGCTTGCCTGTTGCAGTGGAACCAAGAGGAAAGTCCCAACAGTGCAAACCCCGCACACCTGGCACTCCAGGCAGACTAGAGCAAACGCTCAAAGTATTTGAAAGATTTCAAATAGTATTGGTTTCAAATAGTATTTGAACCCAGGTGACTTTACTAGTTATAGAACTTTATGGGTATAAAGTGAATGATTTGTTCATGTATTACAGCGCACAAATAAAAAATCGGACAAAGTCAAGAAGCAAGCAAATAAAAAACACTTTAGTCAAACCATACCACAGGTGGCGTTAGCCGTGCATCTTCGTTTCCTGTTTCGCAGCTTGCCTCCTCTGTGGAGATACTAGTATGCCTCCATCTTACTCATATCGACCTCCCTGAAACTTTCCCCTTTCCACCACGCCACTCGCACCTCTCCCTTCCACATACATTAAACCATGACACCCATCTGGGGGTCTGAAGATGAGACAGAAGCCTTTCCAGGTCAAAGCCACCATTTTGAGAAAACAAAAATGATGTGAGTCACATTGGGTGCGAGAAGGTGCATCAAGGGGAAATCCTTAGCTAACCCCAGTGGAGAGAATCAGTGGAGCGTGGTGGCTGTGTCGTGTAGAGAAACCAACCACACAGAGCAGTGAGGTACTGTACAGAGCCATGGGTAGGAGGAGAGGCTGTGTCTGTGGGATTTCCATCATGGCTCCTTTAGGTCCACCAGATGCTGAGGAGGAGAAGAGTGGTTGCATACAGTAATAATACCTATTATTTTTTGGAAGTCATGATTGTGGGAAGTTTTTGTTGTAGTGCTCAAAATCAGTTTAAAGTATTATAATGATATTCCCAAAGTGTTCTCGGAACCAAGCCTGGCAGACCATCAATCAATCAAGTATAAAGTATGACTAATCAACAGTTGTCACAAAGTGCTCTAAAGTAACCTGGCCTAGATCATAAAGAGCACACAGCAACATAGTGGCAATGAAAAACTAGCAGACTAGCAACGTCACAACCAAACGGGCAAAAAAAGCACTCCACTTATTTAGTATTGCTCTTGCACAGTGCTACCGGCAATGTTCTTTCAGCATTTATGAAACATAACAAGCCCATTGTAGTTGTGAGTGTATCTGAGTAAGAATACCCATCATATCATGTCGGTTCTTCAGAACAAATAATTACTGGATAAAATGTTGGTGTACTCTGGTGGCCAGTCTAAAAACAAAACATATGTATTCATTGATATAAACATTTACATTTAAGTCATTTAGCAGACGCTCTTATCCAGAGCAATTAGGGTTAAGTGCCTTGCTCAAGGGCACATCGACAGATTTTTCACCTAGTCGGCTCTGGGATTAGAACCAGCGACCTTTCGGTTACTGGCACAATGCTCTTAACCACTAAGCTACCTGCCGCCATTTTAAACAAATAAAATGTTTAATTATTTTCCTTATGCATTTTTTTATTTTTTTGGGACACAGGGATCAGTGCATGAAGACCTTCTTCAATTTCAAAAACAAGAGATTTACCAGGGCTAAAACTATTTTTAAAAATATGTATATTTAGTTTGTCAGATGAATGACCTCTGAATATTGTTTGAGAGGAAATTCTAAAGGGGAAATCTGTGCCGGTGCTTAGATCAGAATGACTGTTTCCTGTCTAGCTTCACAGCAGCAGGCAGCATATTCTCATGACATCACTCTCCTTTACACTATTTCCACCAGATGTAAATTTTGCCCAACCACTGTATCAGGGGATAACCTCTAAGTTGTTTTTAGCTCGCTCTGACAGAAATGTGTGAAGTGGAGTATACTGTATGAAAAGGAAGAATTACAATTTGGAGTAATGCTGGAGGATTGCGGGGAGGGGAAGCTGATCCTAGATCTGTACCTAGTGGAAACTTCACCCCGCAGCTACAGTTGAAGTCGGAAGATTACATACACATTAGCCAAATACATTTAAACTCAGTTTTTCACAATTCCTGACATTTAATCCTAGTAAAAATGTCCTGTTTTAGGTCAGTTAGGATCACCACTTTATTTTAAGAATGTGAAATGTCAGAATAATAGTAGAGAGAATGATTTATTTCAGCTTTTATTTCTTTCATCACATTCCCAGTGGGTCAGAAGTTTACATACACTCAATTAGTATTTGTAGCATTGCCTTAAAAATTGTTTAACTTGGGTCAAACGTTTCAGGTAGCGTTCCACAAGCTTCCCACAATAAGTTGGGTGAATTTTGGCCCATTCCTCCTGACAGAGCTAGTCAGGTTTGTTGGCCTCCTTGCTCGCACACGCCTTTTCAGTTCTGCCCACAAATGTTCTATAGGATTGAGGTCAGGGCTTTGTGATGGCCACTCCAATACCTTTACTTTGTTGTCCTTAAGCCATTTTTCCACAACTTTGGAAGTATGCTTGGGGTCATTGTCCATTTGGAAGACCCATTTGCGACCAAGCTTTAACTTCCTGACTGATGTCTTGAGATATTGCTTCAATATATCCACATAATTTTCCTTCCTCATGATGCCATCTATTTTGTGAAGTGCACCAGTCCATCCTGCAGCAAAGCACCCCCACAGCATGATGCTGCCACCCCCGTGCTTCACGGTTGGGATGGTGTTCTTTGGCTTGCAAGCTACACCCTTTTTCCTCCAAACATAACGATGGTCATCATGGCCAAACAGTTCTATTTTTGTTTCATCAGACCAGAGGACATTTCTCTAAAAAGTACAATATTTGTCCCAATGTGCAGTTGCAAACCGTAGTCTGGCTTTTTTATGGCGGTTTTGGAGCAGTGACTTCTTCCTTGCTGAGCGGCCTTTCAGGTTATGTCGATATAGGACTCTTTTTACTGTGGATATAGATACTTTTGTACCTGTTTCCTCCAGCATCTTCACAAGGTCCTTTGTTGTTGTTGCATAGTCACTTTAACTCTACCCACATGTACATATTACTTCAACTATCTCAACTAGCCGGTGCCCCCACACATTGACTCTGCACCGGTACCCCCCTGTATATATAGCCTCCCTACTGTTATTTTATTTTACTTCTGCTCTTTTTTTCTCAACACTTTTTTTGTTGTTGTTTTATTTTTACTTTTTTTCTTAAAAATAAATGCACTGTTGGTTAAGGGCTGTAAGTAAGCATTTCACTGTAATGTCTGCACCTGTTGTATTCGGCGCATGTGACCAATACAATTTGATTTGATTTGATTTGTTCTGGGATTCATTTGCACTTTTCGCACCAAAGTACGCTCATCTCTAGGAGACAGAACGCGTCTCCTTCCTGAGCGCTATGACGGCTGCGTGGGCCCATGGTGTTTATACTTGCGTACTATTGTTTGTACAGATGAACGTGGTACCTTCAGGCGTTTGGAAATTGCTCCCAAGGATGAACCAGACTTGTGGAGGTCTACATTTTTTTTCTGAGGTCTTGGCTGATTTCTTTTGATTTTCTCATGATGTCAAGCAAAGAGGCATTGAGTTTGAAGGTAGGCCTTGAAATACATCCACAGGTACACCTCCAATTGACTCAAATTATGTTGATTAGCCTATCAGAAGCTTCTAAAGCAATGATATCATTTTCTGGAATTGTGATACAGTGAATTATAAGTGAAATAATCTGTCTGTAAACAATTGTTGGAAAAATGACTTGTGTCATGCACAAAGTAGATGTCGTAACCGACTTGCCAAAACGATAGTTTGTTAACAAGAAATTTGTGGAGTGGTTGAAAAACGAGTTTTAATGACTCCAACCTAAGTGTATGTAAACTTCCGACTTCAACTGTACATATCTCTTAGATGTAGACTTTCAAGGACAAGGTTGCGTAGTAAAATGAACAATTATTATTAATTATCCCCTCACATCTTAATATCTTATCAATTAATTTCTCATTGAACATCTCCTCTTAATCTAATGACTTGGGTTCGTTGCTGAAGAGGAACTGTGAAAAGGGAAAAGGCCAGTTTCTGTATGACTTGACGTCTATAAATACTGTCTGCATAGATAGTGAATGAATGGTCTCAGGCATTGTTGGGGTAGCTGAGTGCAGTTACAAGATACCAGAGGTGGTAAAAATGAAACCACAATGTGTAAGTGACACCTCTACTTGTATGAATCACATCCGGTATGATTTACCAGAACTGCTAGAAACGAGAATACGTTTTTTCAGTTGATAAAACATTTAACTTATACATTATTTTAATGGTGAGATTAATGCTACCGCTATTCATGGCTTTGTTATGTGTGCCTGCGTCGGCCACATAGGCATGCATGCATCCAATCTATTTAGACAGGTAATGTCCACATTATTCTGACCAAGGCCCTTCTCCCCTGATTGCTCAGTTTGGCCAGACTCTAGGAAGAGTCTTGGTGGTTCCAAACTTCTTCCATTTAATAATGATGGAGGCCACTGTGTTCTTGGGGACCTTCAATGCTGCAGACATTTTTTGGTACCCTTCCCCAGATCTGTGCCTCGACACAATCCTGTCTCAGAGCTCTACGGACAATTCCTTCGACCTCATGGCTTGGTTTTTGCTCTGACATGCACTGTCAACTGTGGGACCTTATATAGACAGCTGTGTGCCTTTCCAAATCATGTCCAATCAATTGACTTGAATTTACCACAGGTGGACTCTGATCAAGCTGTAGAAACATCTCAAGGATGATCAATGGAAACAGGATGCATCTGAGCTCAATTTCAATGTCTCATAGCAAAGGGTCTGAATACTTATGTAAATAAGGTATTTCTGTTTTTTATGACTAATCAATTTGCAAAAATTTCTAAAAACCAGTTTTCGCTTTGTCATTATGGGGTATTGTGTGTAGATTGCTGAATATTTTTTATCTATTTAATCCATTATAGAATAAGGCTGTAACTTAACAAAATGTGGAAAAGGTCAATGGGTCTGAATACTTTCCGAAGGCACGGTATGTACAATTATATAAATTATACAATTGTATAACATTGAGGTCCTTACAATTAAGTGCTTGAAAAAGTCCCTGAAAGTCCTTGAATTGGACTTGCCAATGTCTGTATGAACCCTGCTTAAAGGATGTATAGTCCTAGGCCTATGTTGTTATATAGGTGGAGTTATGGGTCAATTTGCATATATTCACTATATACACGTGGAACTGCATGAAAATTATTTTAATTTTTGTTTCAAACCATTTTAAAATGTTGATCCCAATGTCACACATTGGCCCCATTTTTATAGAAATACCCATTTATTGTTGTATTGGCTGATGCAATCAAATATCCCTTTTGGAGGAGTTATATCTTATCTTATCTTTTCAACTAAGGCCATAACACAATTGTAGTGAATTGCACTTCAAATCACACAAAAAGTAAATAATACTCCTTTGGCGCGATTCAATCATTATCGCCGAAATTCAGCGCTAAAGTGCGCTTGAAATGTAAAGGTAATTTCCGATTGAGCCGACATATGAACCATTTACCGTGAATGCAGTCTCCGCGAATGCGGGAACATTGCCTTTAAATTTAAATCGGGCCATAGCGCTGAACTTCGGCGTTACGGATTGAATCGAGCCCCTGATCTGTATCTACCAAAGCTGCAAACAAACATTTGGAATAAAATCAATCAATCTTTGACTGCATAGGGAAGCTTCTGGGGTTTCTCAACACGTTTAACACATTCAATATAGCGCCGTAAACATCCACTAACACAGTCTTGTGGCATGAAGATGACCAGTTTAAACCCAGTCTGTCACACAATGATAAACTTCCGGCCAAACTCTAATTTCGTTGCAGGTCTGACAAACATTGGTGCTTGCAATGTATCCTTTGGAAAATAGACTTCTGGAGAATGGGCGATTATAGGGTAGCGACTTACCCAACACCTAGCGACCTTGTCAATAGGTTTGAATCTCTTGGCATAACGGCTAAGGTGTTCGGTTGACAGTTGCTATAGACTCAACTGAATTTATTATTGATGATTGTGAAAGCTTGTTTTGATACATTTTCTGAGAATTATCGATGTATCTTCTGAGACTACAGTAATTAATCATATAGATTTTCATGATTTTCTGTCACATAACAGAATGGCAGCTAGGGACAACCCCTGGTCTGCACTGGGGAGAAAAAAATAACAGAGTCTAACAGAATGAGTCGGTATGCTGCTGCCGTATGTACATAACCATGGAATCACTGGTCACTTTAATAATGGAACACTAGTCACTTTAATAATGTTTACATACTGCTTTACTCATTTCATATGTATATACTGTATTCTACTGCACTGTTGGAGTTAGGAACACAAGCATTTCGCTATACCCGCAATAACATCTGCTTTATATGTGTATGTGACCAATAGAATTTGATTTGATTTCATGCAGAACCAAAATTCAATGTACTGATAACAATTCTGTCCCAAATGGCTCCCTATTCCCTATATAGTGCACTACTTTTGGCCAGGGCCCATAGGAAATAGTGTGCCATTTGGGATGTAGCCTTAGAAACATTACTGTCTGGTTGCATTCCATAACTTACCTTTTTAAATAACCTTATAAAGTAATATGACTGGTAACGTAAAAGACAAATGACATTCCATTTAAAAAGCTCCCTTTCCAAGTATCCAGTGGTTACTTTTTCTGAGAAAGTACTGTATGTGAAGTTGAGGCTGTTGTGGACAAGTTTTAGACACACACGAGCCAGACATCAAACGCCTCTCCTCTGCTTCTCTGTCCTTGTTAGTGCCTTAATTAAATGTGGTGGTTCAGATGGCCCCAAAGGCATCAATTTAACGAAGGAATTTCCTAACAAGCACCCTGGGTCCAAGTAATAAACGACTGGAGCACTGGGGAGGGTCTAGGTAATTTGAGAATGTCTTGTCAGAAGTGTCAGTGAAAGCGGTTTCACTCTTTTATAACCTCTCCCTGGCCAACAACTCCCTGGCCTGGAAGTATACATCACAATGTACATAAACGAGTTGGTTATGGAGCTCCGCATGTGTAGTGTACACAAAGCATAAACACATTTGGGAAGTGGGTAACTGAATATCCATAGAAGGAGAGTGACTGTATTTGCTTGCTGTTGGTCAATGTTCTGAAGTCCTTACCTGTTTCATACAGATATTGTTCTGATTTGCAGTTGAAACTATATTCTGTGTGAACAAAAACAACACTGACAACTGTAGCAATCTAGACTACTCTTTGCTTAAATTGCTAGCCATGATTAGGGGAAATAGAGTTGGAGGCTCTTAGCAGTGCTATTTTGTTCCACACACACACACACACACATGCTACTGATAAACAAATTGACTGCAAGGCTAAGTCCCAAATGGCACTATATATACAGTGCCTTGAAAAAGTATTCATCCCCCTTGGCGTTTTTCCTATTTTGTTGCATTACAACATGTAATTTAAATGGACATACACAAAATAGTCCAAATTGGTGAAGTGAAATGAAAACAATAACTTGTTTCAAAAAATTAGACAAAATAAATAACGGAAAAGTGTATTCACCCCCTTTGCTATGAAGCCCCTAAATAAGATCTGGTGCAACCAATTACCTTCAAAAGTCACATAATTAGTTAAAGGTCCACCTGTGTGCAATCTAAGTGTCACATGATCTGTCACATGATCTCAGTAGAGATACACCTGTTCTGAAAGGCCCCAGAGTCTGCAACACCACTAAGCAAGGGGCTCCACCAAGCAAGTGGCACCATGAAGACCAAGGAGCTCTCCAAACAGGTCATGGACAAAGTTGTGGAGAAGTACAGATCAGGGTTGGGTTATACAAAAATATCTGAAACGGTGAATATCTCACGGAGCACCATTAAATCCATTATAAAAAAATTGAAAGAATATGGCACCACAACAAACCTGCCAAGAGAGGGCCACCCACCAAAACTCACGGACCAGGCAAGGAGGGCATTAATCAGAGAGGCAACAAAGAGACCAAAGATAACCCTGAAGGAGCTTCAAAGCTCCACAGTGGAGATTGGAGTATCTGTCCATAGGACCACTTTAAGCCGACCACAGTGAAGCATGGTGGTGGCAGCATCATGCTGTGGGGATGTTTTTCATCAGCAGGGACTGGGAAACTGGTCGGAATTGAAGGAATGATGGATGGTGCTAAATACAGGGAAATTCTTGAGGGAAACCTGTTTCAGTCTTCCAGAGATTTGAGTCTGGGACGGAGGTTCACCTTCCAGCAGGACAATAACCCTAAGCATACTGCTAAAGCAACACTCGAGTGGTTTAAGGGGAAACATTTAAATGTCTTGGAATGGCCTAGTCAAAGCCCAGACCTCAATCCAATTGAGAATCTGTGGTATGACTTAAAGATTGCTGTACAACAGCAGAACCTATCCAACTTGAAGGAGCTGGAGCAGTTTTGCTTTGAAGAATGGACAAAAATCCCAGTGGCTAGATGTGCCAAGCTTATAGAGACATACCCTAAGAGACTTGCAGCTGTAATTGCTGCAAAAGGTGGCTCTACAAAGTACTGACTTTGGTGGGGTGCATAGTTATGCACGCTCAAGTTTTCTGTTTTTATGTATTATTTCTTGTTTGTTTCACAATAAAAAATATTTTGCATCTTCAAAGTGGTAGGCATGTTGTGTAAATCAAATGATGCAAACCCCCCAAAAATCCATTTTAATTCCAGGTTGTAAGGCAACAAAATAAAGGGGGGTGAATACTTTCGCAAGCCACTGTAGTGCACTACTTTTTACCAGGGCCCATAGGGCTGCAGTCAATCAGTTGGTCAGGAACCAGGTCCCTAGAATTGTCTGTGGCTCTGTTGTTCTTCTCCTGTGTTTGTTCTTCTGTTTGTCGCAGAGTCGCAGAGGCGGCAAAAAGATCTCATGCTGAACTAGATATGGGCTTCAGCTTAACCCTTTACACTCGTGGGAATTGGCCTATACGGATAGGGATAAATTATAATGTTTCTTACAGAAGAAATCTGAAAAGCATATGCATAATCATTGTAGCAATTAAAAGGGAACAGTTTGGAGATAATGGGGAAATTATTAGACCAAAGGTGAGTACACAACAGTTCATCTGACACAATAATGAATCCAAACATTACACTGTTGATTTTATGTGCATTTTACATTTACTGTACTTTTCGCTGCATTGTTGATAACGAGATCTGAAAATACAAGGGTTTGAGGGAGAGGACTAATTGGTATCTCCAAGTGGCCACACACCTCTCCAAAGTGTGCACAGTTCCTAAGCAATTTCAATGCACTTTTATGACTGAAAGAAGTCTTCAACTATAGCAAACTTTTTTTTTTAGCTCTCCTAGCTGTTCTGTTGAGGACAATAAAAAAATTAGCAAAAGTTGCCCAATTACTGGGAGGGATGGGGGCAACTTCTTGTCACACTCGGTGCTAAAGTTCAGAACGGCTGTCAGTCAACACCCATACCGCTCTGCGAAGCACAGAGCCAGAGCTCTGACGTCATGTATAGCATGTAGAGCCACTACGTTCCAATTTAGGTGCTTATTAGTTCCCAAATCTGCCATTTTCAACAAGTATATGGGTACGCTTCCCGTATACACAATCGCTTCCCAAACTCCTAAACTTAAAGCATTCATATAGACTTTATGATTGATGCTTCTAAATCGCTTCCCTTTACATTGCTTTTGAATGGAGCCAGACAGGAATGTCCTTTGTTGCACTGAGGAGGTCGTTAATGCTTTCTTGTCTAACTGTTAACTATTTTTTAAATGATCAAAAGCCTATTCTCATTTGGGCAGCCAGAAAATCAGGGATACTACTGAAGTCTTGCATGGTTGAATTACTGTCTTTTCAGTCATTTCATGATTATTATCCAGATGATTATTATCTATGACATCCAATCATTGTATTAGTTTAAACAAAGGGTACAGGGTGGAACATCCCCTCCCCCGCTTGCACACCTTAACCCTTTCATTCTGTGTGGAAGGGATTAAGAGTGAGGGGTCTTTGGGTCAGTCCATTTCCCAGGGGGAAGAGGATTCCAGTGACATCTTTTATTCGGCCCACAGTGCCTGCTCAGCCCCCTGCAGGTAAAGCTGACAGAGCGCGGACTGATGCAGTCACAGACCATTAGCTAGGTGGACCCTACGCAGGACACACATTAATGCGCACACTCATGCACAGCTACACACAAACCACACATGCTCTGCAGCTCTCACATGCACAGATGGACATACTGTAAAACCTTCATTTCTTACACACTCACATTCATGTGTATCCACCAATCCATACACCAACACGCATTCTCAAACAAAACTGTCTCATACAAATGTAGGTATCCACCTAACCAGACAGTCTTGCACATGCTCCCAGACATGTCCACTGACAATCACAAACCCTCCCACGCGTACATAAACGCATAAACTCATAAACTCATTCAACAACCCACACACCTTATTACACATCAATAAAAGCGTCATGATTTTATATGATCATCTATTGTTTCCTTTGGTTCTTTATCTTTACTGGCAAACTGACTCCTGAAAGGGGCGTTAGTCTTATGCAAGCACATTTTCTTTCTTTTTTGTCCCCTGGTGAATCACAGGAAACACATGATGTACTTTCAGCGCTGTATTTTTAACCTGGGCTGTTTGTTGACACAACACCTCAGTGGGGGCAAAGCCTTCACTTTCCCCTGCTCACTCAGGGCACTTTAAAGGTCCACTTGACAGGGAAATTCCTCTCACAAATGTAGTTGTGAGCTTCTGTGCAAGCATTGCATTGAGCAGCCTTTCAACAATGAGGCACTGGTCCAACCGGCATATATGTGTACCGCTTAGCTGCCCTCTCTGCTTCCCTACCTAACCATCCTTAACGGTTACCAAGAACAACAAAACCAAAACAAACACTTTGAAAGACCATAAACCCACTTGTCTTCTGTGCTACACCGTTCAATTCTGTCTCACCTGCAGCTCATAAAAGCCACAGACAATGGCACATGACGTTTTGGTAAAACATTAGCTACATTTTCAGTTTGAAGCTGCATTCGTGGACGCAACTATTAAGTGTGATATTCTCAAGGGAAGTTACTCGCTTGGAAGTTCCCAAATCAAATTATGTCGGCTCAGATTAAACATTTGCATAGATTTGTGTCGGGGAGGAGAAATCACAGTGGCAGGGACCCACACACAGTGTGCCCCGAGGATCAGCTTCCCACTGTGAGGGAGACGGCCGCTCTAAATTTCTTATTCCTTCAGGAGTGGGGCCCTACCAACAACACAGTCCCCCCTGACAAAGGACCTTCCTGGAAGACTCTGCCGCTCCGCTGAAGAATAGGCATCGATTGTACCTCTGCCCCAAATACAACTGGAATGTCTCCTGGGCAGCTACTGTGTAGTGTGTATGTGACCATGTGTGTATGTGACCATGTGTGTGTGTGTGTGTGTGTGTTTGTGTATGTGTGGTGAACCTGCCAGCCAGGTCACCCGTGATACAAATCAGTATTCGACATCCATCCATGTCTGAGGATGTCGGGAGATGACGTGGAAACCGGGCACTAGGGGCAACAGTGAGCGCTGTTACCGTCAAGTAGGTTTCGGTTTTGCTAGGGCGTTGTGGAAGGGGATGCTGGATAGACGTAAGCATTTGCCTCTGGTACCAAAGGCTGCATCTTCGAATCCAGCTATAGAAAATTGTTTTTGAGATATTTGTTTTAAGCCTATCCTAAACCTTTACCCTTACCTTAACCATCCGGAGTTAATGCCTAACCTTAAGATTTCGGAGTTAATGCCTAAACTTAACCCTAACCTTAAAAATTCAGAGTTAATGCCTAAACTTCTAAATAAGACATTTGGAACAACTTCAAAATTTTATGTGAGACTGCGAGAGCTTGTTGGAACCTACACTCTCAAAGTCCCGCTGCCCCTTCCCATTGCCATCAGGTACCGTCAGAACAACGTTGGCTCTTTGAGGCCGGGGGCCCGCCGGCAAGCCAGAAGCCTCCAGTAGCACCCTGCAGAGTCCACAGAGACACAGCAAGTGTAAAAGGAGAACGTGTTCCAGTTGGTAAAGAAAAGGTGCACCTTTGCTCATCTTTCATGTAACTCAACTCTTTTACAGTGGCATTCATATGTTCATTTGTATGTTTTTCAATCCAATCACCACAAATAACAATTCCTAACACTACATTAAAACAACAATATGAACACCTTTACAGTATACCTATAGGGAAATAACTTTGTTATCACTGTTATGATTGTACCACATGCATTGAGTTTATGCATTTACCGTACGTACCCCTATCCATTCTATTTTGATGTAAAAACAGGACAATTTGTTCAGATTAAATTATCAAATTGTTATAGGCTTCTATATAAATCTATGTACCTATGAAAAATATATATAGTTGCTCTGGTATAAGACCACTTTAATGTATTACCTATCATTGGTATAAAATTATCAGTTTTTATTATTTTATTTTTAATATACTTTTTCTTCAGTTTTATAATTTACTTTCTTCAACTTCTATTTCAACCAAAGTGGATAAACAACACTATTTGGGGTGTGAGAAAGTTTTTATTATATGAGTTTTGTGAAATAAGAAAAGTCTTGACAGAAGAAATTAGAAATAAGAAGCGATTCGTGAATCGGATACATTTTTCCCCACGTAACATTTCAAACCTGACCAGAAAAAAATGGTAAAGGAAGCTGCCGTTATGACACAGCTTCTCTGAGTTAACCCAGCATTATGCAAAGAGTGTTACCGCCAGTGACTCTTCCTAAATGCATCTGTAACAATGACCAGTACACCTCTGGCTTCCCATCACTCTTCCCATCACTACTTTCTACAGGAATTGCTCCGTCCTTGACCGTAAGGCTCTCCAGCGGGGTGGTGAAGACGGCCCAGTACATCACTGGGACGTACTCCCACCCATCCAGGACATCTACTTGAAACGGTGCCTGAGGAAGGCCTGCAGCATCATCAAGGACCCCACACACCCCAGCCATGAGCTGTTCACTTCCTTACCGTCGGGCAGACGGTATCGGAACATGAGGTCTGATACCAACAGGCTCAGAAACAGTTTCTATCCAAAAGCCATCAGAATGCTAAACACTTGAACTGGACTGACCACGTGTTCTGATTCTCCGCACCTTAGCACACATGCACTCACTCTCACACACACCCACACATCACAACTGCTGCTAACAGACTCTTATTATGATTGCTAAATATTGCACAATTTAAACACTTGCCCTCCATTCCCCCCTTTCCCAAAACATCTGTAAATATTGGACCATAAATTGCCTTCTTGTATTATACTTACGCTAAAAAATGTATGTTATTCTACTGAGCCATTTGATGTTCGTATTGTTATTTTTTATACGTTTTTATTGTTGATGCATTGTCGAGAAGGAACCTGCAAGTAAGCATTTTGTTGGGATGTGTATACCATGTGTATCCTATACATCCGACTAATAAAACTTGAAACTCTTTCCTGTGCTGATTAGGTGCCCATTAGGTGGTGACAGTGAGGATCTGAATGAAAAAGAGATTTCATGTTGGCATAAGAAAGGTCATTTTTGTGTCGGGAAAGTGGATACAGAATGACCTTTGACCTGTGGAGGATTTGGGTTCATTAGAAGATGACCCCCACCAACCACCCGGGCCTCCCTCCTGTGGCCCTGAGTGATCTCTCCTGGATTAGTGCTCTTTGACCCAGGGGCCATGAGCTTACCTCCAGGGCTATCAAAGACATCGGGGGACAAAGACCTATGTCTGTGAGACACACACACACACACACACACACATACACACACACACACACAGAGCAGTGGCTCCAGCATTTGACTTCCTTGAAAGAACATCGAAAGCACTCATCCATTCCTTTCAACACAACGATTTGTTAAGCAGAGAGAATGGCTGTTCATTAATGTTAATGTGTGTTTTTTGTCATTGAATCACCATTGTCTTGAATCACCATGCAAAGCCTTACTCATTGTGATCAACACTGATTATAGTAGTGGATGCAACTTGAAACTGTAGCTACAGAATTTGGCTTTGCCTCTAGCACCGCTAATCAATTTGTAAATGAGACAGAGTTAAAGAAACATCAATCTATATTTTCAGTCAATAGGGATTACCATAATTAAGAGCACTTATTACATCATTACATAGTCAACAGAGGCTTTCTCCACTATCAGTATACCTTAGAAGTACCATAGATGATCTATGGGTTTCTATAAAGGCATTACATTCCTCGAACCAAGTCGTAAATAAAGTTAGCGCCAATCAATAGTTGGAGTTCAGTTCAGGGCTCCCAAACCAAGTTCTACCATCCCCCATCCAGGGCCTCCTTCGTGAACTGTTTTGAGGAGGTATCTTACGCAGTGGGTCTCCCTGTAGCTCATTGCATTCAAGTATCACCATTATTATCAATCGTCTTGTTGTCAGATGAGCCTCCCACTCATCTCCAACTGTTCTCTAGTCATGTTCTGATGGAACAGTGTACCTCTCTGTGGAATTCAATGGAGACCTCTGCACCCTCAAGTCTTCTGGAACTCTCTGTGGGTTGCTCCTTCATAAATCACTCACACACTCGCTCCCAAAAGGACCATATTGAAACACGGTAGCTCGGTCTTCACACATGCACGCACACACACACACCTGTTTCTACACTCAGCGCAGAAGAACATAACCCAAAACTGACTCCTCCTCACCTGTCCTTGTCCACAACTCATAACTGTCTCCTGCTCAGTTAAGTTATCATCCCACCAACGGGCTATGGTGTGTCGTTTCTATGTCATGGGAGAAATTAGAACTATGTAGGCTACAGCTGTAAGAAACATTCGTCCCAAATAAATCATACGCTGTATAGCTACAATCACATATAATGGAAGGTGTGTGTTAAGTACTGACTGAACATGAATTAGGAGAGAAAAATAATAGCTTTAAAATTCTAGATCGGAATGAATTTGAAAATGTTATCCACTGAATTCCACCCAAAACCAATGCAAACATGGAAGAGGAAATGCTCTTTTGAATTATTTCTGTCATTCAGTCCAGCCAATTTTACAGGGACAGGCTCCAAATAAAAAACAGCCAGTGTTGCTCGTGTAAACTGCACAATTTCCTCCTGTTGACACGTTAGGGCCCTGTTCGCAGGGAGGACGGAGGGAGACACTTTGAAGGATTTCGGAGAAGTGTTTGTCGGGCCCTGTTTGAAATTCACTAAAATCTCTTTAATGTTTTAGTGACTTAGGGGGTTGCTGGTGAAAGGGGGGTAAAAAAATATAAAACAGCATGCAAAAGCACACCCCCACCACCAACTAACTTCAGCCTCCACCCTTGTTCTCTCATAGGCTGTCCTCATTAGCATACGGCTCTAGCTGCCCTAAACACACCAAGTCACACCAAAGTGAAAGGGAAGGGACAACCGTTAGCCACTTTTCCACTATCACGTCTGTGACAGCAACTACCCCAACAATCTAAATAGTCTGGGTGGCCATTTGATTAATTATTCAGCAGTCTTATGGCTTGGGGGTAGAAGCTGTTAAGGAGCCTTTTGGACCTAGACTTGGCGCTCCGGTACCGCTTGCCATGCGGTAGCAGTGAGAACAGTCTATGACTTGGGTGACTGGAGTCTTTCAAATTTTTTGGGGCCTTCCTCTGACACGCCTAGTATATAGGTCCTGGATGGCAGGAAGCTTGGCCCCGGTGATGTACTGGGCCGTATGCACTACCCTCTGTAGCGCCTTATGGTCGGATGCCAAGCAGTTGCCATACCAGGCGGTGATGCAACAGGTCAGGATGCTCTCGATAGTGCAGCTGTAGGACTTTTTGAGGATCTGGGGACCAATGCCAAATCTTTTCAGTCTCCTGAGGGGGAAAAAGTGTTGTCATGCCCTCTTCACGACTGTCTTGGTGTTTGGACCATGATAGTTTGTTGGTGATGTGGACACCAAGGAACTTGAAACTCTCGACCCGCTCCGTCGATGTGAATGGGGGCGTGTTCGGCCCTCCTTTTCCTGAAGTCCATGATCAGCTCCTTTGTCTTGCTCACGTTGAGGGAGAGGTTGTTGTCCTGGCACCACACTGCCAGGTCTCTGACCTCCTCCCTATAGGCTGTCTCATCGCTGTCGGTAATCAGGTCTACCACTGTTCTGTCGTCAGTAAACTTAATGATGGTGTTGGAGTCGTGCTTGGCCACGCTGTCATGGGTGAACAGGGAGTAAAGGAGGGGACTAAGCACGCACCCCTGAGGGGCCCCCGTGTTGAGGATCAGCGTAGCAGATGTGTTGTTGCCAACCTTTACCACCAGGGGGCGGCCCGTCAGGAAGTCCAGTTGCAGAGGGAGGTGTTTAGTCCCAGGGTCCTTAGCTTAGTGATGAGCTTTGTGGACACTACAGTGTTGAACGCTGAGCTGTAGTCAATGAGCATTCTCACATACAGTGAGGGAAAAAAGTATTTGATCCCCTGCTGATTTTGTATGTTTGCCCACTGACAAAGAAATGATCAGTCTATAATTTTAATGGTAGGTTTATTTGAACAGTGAGAGACAGAATAACAACAAAAAAATCCAGAAAAACGCATGTCAAAAATGTTATAAATTGATTTTCATTTTAATGAGGGAAATAAGTATTTGACCCCCTCTCAATCAGAAAGATTTCTGGCTCCCAGGTGTCTTTTATACAGGTAACGAGCTGAGATTAGGAGCACACTCTTAAAGGGAGTGCTCCTAATCTCAGCTTGTTACCTGTATAAAAGACACCTGTCCACAGAAGCAATCAATCAGATTCCAAACTCTCCACCATGGCCAAGACCGAAGAGCTCTCCAAGGACGTCAGGGACAAGATTGTAGACCTACACAAGGCTGGAATGGGCTACAAGACCATCGCCAAGCAGCTTGGTGAGAAGGTGACAACAGTTGGTGCGATTATTCGCAAATGGAAGAAACACAAAAGTACTGTCAATCTCCCTCGGCCTGGGGCTCCATGCAAGATCTCACCTCGTGGAGTTGCAATGATCATGAGAACGGTGAGGAATCAGCTCAGAACTACACGGGAGGATCTTGTCAATGATCTTAAGGCAGCTGGGACTAGAGTCACCAAGAAAACAATTGTTAACATACTACGCCGTGAAGGACTGAAATCCTGCAGCGCCCGCAAGGTCCCCCTGCTCAAGAAAGCACATATACAGGGCCGTCTGAAGTTTGCCAATGAACATCTGAATGATTCAGAGGAGAACTGGGTGAAAGTGTTGTGGTCAGATGAGACCAAAATCGAGCTCTTTGGCATCAACTCAACTCGCCGTGTTTGGAGGAGGAGGAATGCTGCCTATGACCCCAAGAACACCATCCCCACCGTCAAACATGGAGGTGGAAACATTATGCTTTGGGGGTGTTTTTCTGCTAAGGGGACAGGACAACTTCACCACATCAAAGGGACGATGGACAGGGCCATGTACCATCAAATCTTGGGTGAGAATCTCCTTCCCTCAGCCAGGGCATTGAAAATGGGTTGTGGATGGGTATTCCAGCATGACAATGACCCTAAACACACGGCCAAGGCAACAAAGGAGTGGCTCAAGAAGAAGCACATTAAGGTCCTGGAGTGGCCTAGCCAGTCTCCAGACCTTAATCTCATAGAAAATCTGTGGAGGGAGCTGAAGGTTCGAGTTGCCAAATGTCAGGCTCGAAACCTTAATGACTTGGAGAAGCTCTGCAAAGAGGAGTGGGACAAAATCCCTCCTGAGATGTGTGCAAACCTGGTGGCCAACTACAAGAAACGTCTGACCTCTGTGATTGCCAACAAGGGTTTTGCCACCAAGTACTAAGTCATGTTTTGCAGAGGGGTCAAATACTTATTTCCCTCATTAAAATGCAAATCAATTTATAACATTTTTGACATGCGTTTTTCTTGATTTATTTGTTGTTATTCTGTCTCTCACTGTTCAAATAAACCTATCATTAAAATTATAGACTGATCATTTCTTTGTCAGTGGGCAAACGTACAAAATCAGCAGGGGATCAAATAAGTTTTTTCCCTCACTGTAGATGTTCCTTTTGTCCAGGTGGGAAAGGGCAGTGTGGAGTGCGATTGAGATTGCGTCATCTATGGATCTGTTGGGGTGGTATGCGAATTGGAGTGGGTCTAGGGTTTCCGGGATGATGGTGTTGATGTGAGCCATGACCAGCCTTTCAAAGCACTTCATGGCTACAGACGTGAGTGCTATGGGGCGGTAGTCATTTAGGCAGGTTACCTTCACATTCTTGAGCACAGGGACTATGGTGGTCTGCTTGAAACATGTAGGTATTACAGACTCGGTCAGGGAGCATAAAAGGCATTTAGCTCATCTGGTGGGCTCGAGTCATGTGCAGCTCGCGGCTGTGTTTCTCTTTGTAGTCCGTAATAGTTTACAAGCCCTGCGACATCCGACGAGCGTCAGAGCCGGTGTAGTAGGATTAAATCTTAGTCCTGTATTGACGCTTTGCATGTTTGATGGTTCGTCTGAGGTCATAGCGGGATTTCTTATAAGCGTCTGGATTAGTGTCCCGCTCCTTGAAAGCGGCAGCTCTAGCCTTTAGCTCGGTGCGGATGCTGCCTGTAATCCATGGCTTCTGGTTGGGATATGTACGTATGGTCACTGTGGGGACAACATTGTCGATGCACTTATAGATGAAGCCGGTGACTGAGGTGGTATACTACTCAATGCCATTGGATGAATCCCAGAACATATTCCAGTCTGTGCTAGCAAAACAGTCCTGTAGCGTAGCATCCGCGTCATCTGACCACTTCCGTATTAAGCGAGTCACTGGTACTTCCTGCTTTAGTTTTTGCTTGTAAGCAGGAATCAGGAGGATAGGAATATGGTCAGATTTGCCAAATGGAGGGTGAGGGAGAGCTTTGTATGCGTCTCTGTGTGTGGAGTAAAGGTGGTCTAGAGTTTTTTTTCCTCTGGTTGCACATGTGACATGCTGGTAGAAATTAGGCTAAACGGATTTAAATATGCCTGCATTAAAGTCCCCGGCCCCTAGGAGGGCCGCTTCTGGATGAGCATTTTCTTGTTTGTGTCACGCCCTGGCTCTGGGACTCTGTTATGTTGAGCCAGGGTGTGTAGTTTCTATGTGTTTGTGTTCTAGGTTCTTTATCTAGCTCATGTGTTTCTGTGTTGGCCGGGGTGGTTCTCAATCAGAGACAACGAGTGTCAGCTGTTGCTTGTTGTCTCTGATTGGGAACCATACTTAGGCAGCCTGTTTTCCACAGTGTTTTGTGGGATCTTGTTCCGTGTTGGTTTTGTGTTGTAAACCAAGGACTTCACGTATCATTTTGTTGTTTTGTTCGTGTGGGTGAATATAAATAAAAGTATGTTCGCATATCACGCTGCGCCTTGGTCCACTGTGTTTGACGATCGTGACAGTTTGCTTATGGCCTTATACAGCTCGTTGAGTGCGGTCTTAGTGCCAGCATCGGTTTGTGGTGGTAAATAGACAGCTACGATAAATATAGATGAAAACTCTCTTGGTAGATAGTGTGGTCTACAGCTTATTATTAGGTACTCTACCTCAGGCGAGCAATACCTTGAGACTTCCTTAATATTAGACATCGAGCACCAGCTGTTATTGACAAATAGACACACACCACCACCCCTCGTCATACCAGATGTAGCTGTTCTGTCCTGCCGGTGCACGGAAAACCCGGCCAACTTTATATTATCCGTGTCGTCGTTCAGCCACGACTCGGTGAAACATAACATTTTACAGTTTTTAATGTCCCGTTGGTAGGATAGTCTCAAACTGAGATCATCCAGTTTATTCTCCAGTGATTGCATGTTGGTCAATAGAACGGATGGTAGAGGTGGGTTACCCACTCGCCGACGAATTCTCTCAAGGCACCCCAATCTCCGCCCCCAGTATTTCCGTATTTTCTTCACACGAATTACGGGGATTTGGGCCTGGTCTCGGAGCAGCAGTATATCCTTCACGTCAGACTCATTAAAGAAAACATCTTTGTCCAGTTCGAGGTGAGTAATCGCTGTTCTAATATCCAGAAGCTCTTTTCGGTCATAAGAGACGGTAGCAGCAATATTATGTACAAAATAAGTTACAAACAATGCGAAAAAACACACAAAATAGCACAGTTGGTTAGGAGCCCGTAAAACGGCAGCCATCCCGCCGGCACCATTATAGTGAGTTCAGGTCAGCATGTTGTTTCATAATAATGTTTAATAATAATGTTATACATTGACAGAGTTGTTTCACAGGGTTTTATTTGGGCTATCATGGCTTGAAGCACTTGTCAACCTGTGGCCAAATGCCAAAGATGGATTCACACTGGGAACACTTTTTGGCTGTTTGGAGGCCATACTGTTTTGCTTGCAACAAATTCCATGAAGGTAGCACAACAAAGCATGTGACTTCAGACAAAAGTTGGCCTTTTAAGGTTCCATATTGCGTAAAAATGAATTGAGACCAAGAAGAAGGCAAAAGAGAGAGATAAAAAGTTTGAAGTAAATGTTTATATAATAAAGGCTCATATATCCTTACATTTCAGATCATTTGTTTCAGATAATCTGTTTGGGATCATATATCTTCTATGTGAGGCAACAACAGGGCATAAGGCCTGTGTAGCTTGCTTGGTAGCTAATCCTTCCCCTCCTCCGCAGCCTCCAGTCAAAGCCAGGCAAAACCACAGAGGGCATGCTTCAACGGAACTATTCAATCACAATGACTAGGTGTGACGCATCTTACACCCCAAATGTATATGCATTTCATACACTCTCCCAGATGTCACCCACTGGGCACACCACGTCAGAGGCGAAATTGCCACAGGGGATGGGGGGACATGTTCCCCCCAATATTCAGAAAAGGTTGATTCGTCCCACCCAATAATTCATTTAAAATAAAATACATAAAACATTTAGTTGGGGGCCCCCCAGATAGCATATCAACACATCATAAGCAATGGCAACATGTGTAGAATTGCAGGAAATTAGCTTTAAAGTAACTGTCCAGTGTTTCCAGATTTCTATGAAATATTACCTATAGTTAATTACAATATGAGTGAAACAGTTTTCCTTCCAAAAAATTGCAATTAAGTATGTTAAAAAGCAGCTTTTCTGTGTTGGAATGGAGTGGGCATACCCCAACAACAGAATGGTGTAGGCGTATACCGATCATTAAAAATATTCATGCAAGTAGACTGCTGATTGGCCAGCTCATCCTCCATGAAGAAATAGCAAGCATTTTTTAAATGGTCTGTTTGAGATACACGCTTGAGGTGTTTTTTTAAAAGTGTTTATTCTTTAATTTATGCTTTGGCCACAAATAGGATGTGTCAACAACATTATTTGAGTAGGAGTTAACAGAATGTTAACTTTTAAAAGTGAGATTTTCACTGGACAGGTACTTTAAAACGGCAACATTTTCTCTCTGCCCCATGGCAAAATGTGTAGATTTGCAGGAAATTAGCTTTAAAACTGCACAATTTTCTCGCAGCCTCATGATTTAATGTGTTGAAATGCAGGAAGTTAGCAGTTTGCCCCCCCAAAAAGGAATGCACAGGCTTTAGCTCAGAGGGCTAAGACAGTCTTGTGGTGGGTGGATGACTAACCCAGTTGATCACTCCAGACCTGTCCACTCTCTTTAGCTGAGCTGTTTCTCCTTACACTTATTCTTTCACTTACACTGTGTTGTCAAAATACCCCTCCATATACCCCTTAAAATACCCCTCAAGAAAGGCATAATAAGACATGTGTAGAATTGCAGGAAATGTGTTAAAGAAATTATAATCCTGTCTACTGTTCGTCCCCACCAATATCTACACCACAATTTCGCCCTTGCGCCACGTTATTTCAACTTGGAAATGTATGTAATATATGGTTGAGACGTTGATCAATTAGATTTCAACCTTTATGCACTCACTCAAACATACATTCTAAATGTGTTATTACTGCGCTTTCAACCATTTATAGCAGTTGTGAAAATCTCCACAGACCTGCAACCTTTGCATGCTATCTTGAACATGCACACTTTCTATGATTACATAAGAAGACATTTAGTAACAGTAACCTCAAAATGTGGCCACGGTTGTTACTCATTTTAAGCTTGAATAAATACTGTTATATTAGTTTACAAGATAGCCTTAACTTCAGGCTATTTAATGTATTACAAAAGTAATATTGAATTGTGTTTGGTTGACAAATATCAACATTTAAAGGAGATGTACTTCATCTAATAATTGGATAGTTTCATCTGAGCCACTTGCTTAATCCTATTCTTTAATTTAGATGTTTGGTTGAGATGGAGATGTGAATCCAACATATCAATTATTAATTTGTAGACAAACTAGAATTAAAGCCAGACTAAGTCAGTGGCACAGATATAACTATTAAATCAGAAGATACAGTGCCTTGCAAAAGTATTCATCCCCCTTGGCGTTTTTCCTATTTTGTTGCATTACAACCTGTAATTTAAATGGATTTTTATTTGGATTTCATGTAATGGACAAACACAAAATTGTCAAAATTGGTGAAGTGAAATGAAAAAAATAACTTGTTTAAAAAAATTATAATAAATAAATAACAGAAAAGTGGTGCGTGCATATGTATTCACCCCCTTTGCTATGAAGCCCCTAAATAAGATCTGGTGCAACCAATTACCTTCAGAAGTGACATAATGAGTTAAATAAAGTCCACCTTTGTGCAATCTAAGTGTCACATGATCTGTCACATGATCTCAGTATATATACACCTGTTCTGAAAGGCCCCAGAGTCTGCAACACCACTAAGCAAGGGGCACCACCAAGCAAGCGGCACCATGAAGACCAAGGAGCTCTCCAAACAGGTCAGGGACAAAGTTGTGGAGAAGTACAGATCAGGGTTGGGTTGAAAAAAAAATATATGAACATCCGACAGAGCACCATTAAATCCATTATTAAAAAATGGAAAGAATATGGCACCACAACAAACCTGCCAAGAGAGGGCCGCCCACCAAAACTCACGGACCAGGCAAGGAGGGCATTAATCAGAGAGGCAACAAAGAGACCAAAGACAACCCTGAAGGAGCTGCAAAGCTCCACAGCGGAGATTGGAGTATCTATCCATAGGACCACTTTAAGCCGTACACTCCACATAGCTGGGCTTTACGGAAGAGTGGCCAGAAAAAAGTAATTGCTTAAAGAAAAAAATAAGCAAACACGTTTGATGTTCGCCAAAAGGCATGTGGGAGACTCCTCAAACATATGGAAGAAGGTACTCTGGTCAGATGAGACTAAAATTGAGCTTTTTGGCCATCAAGGAAAACGCTATGTCTGGCGCAAACCCAACACCTCTCATCACCCCGAGAACACCATCCCCACAGTTAAGCATGGTGGTGGCAGCATCATGCAGGGACTGGGAAACTGGTCAGAATTGAAGGAATGATGGATGGCGCTAAATACAGGGAAATTCTTGAGGGAAACACGTTTCAGTCTTCCAGAGATTTGAGACTGGGACAGAGGTTCACCTTCCAGCAGGACAATGACCCTAAGCATACTGCTAAAGCAACACTCGAGTGGTTTAAGGGGAAACATTTAAATGTCTTGGAATGGCCTAGTCAAAGCCCAGACCTCAATCCAATTGAGAATCTGTGGTATGACTTAAAGATTGCTGTACACCAGCGGAACCCATCCAACTTGAAGGAGCTGGAGCAGTTTTGCCTTGAAGAATGGGCAAAAATCCCAGTGGCTAGATGTGCCAAGCTTATAGAGACATACCCCAAGAGTATTAAAATATATTTTGCATCTTCAAAGTGGTAGGCGTGTTGTGTAAATGAAATGATACAAACCCCCAAAAACTCCATTTTAATTCCAGATTGTAAGGCAACAAAATAGGAAAAATGCCAAGGGGGGTGATTACTTTCGCATGCCACTGTACATCTCCTTCAAATGTTGATATTTGGTTGCGTTGACAACTAAACACAATTCAATATCCAGTTTGTCTACAAATGAATAATTGATATGTTGGATTCATGTCTCCATCTCAACCAACAATCTAAGTTAAAGAATAGGACTAAATCAAATCAGACTTTAAATGTACTTTTAAATAAAGTTGATTTAGTCCTATTATTGAAATTATATTTTTGGTTGAGATGGAGACGTGAATCCAACATATGAATTATTAACTTGAAGATCACATTTTAAATCAACCAAAGCTCAATATTTAGTTGAACCCTGGGTCGAATTGAAACAATAGCTGTTGATGACTTCGCAAATGCTACATAGGCCTAAATGGTATCATTGATGATATATGACTATATATTACATTTCATTTGCTCTGTTAAACCTAACCTTTGGAATGACTTCGACAGCAAAAGTGAATCTATTTAGTTATTAAGAGATCTCTCAATAGTCATTCTCATGATAGCACATAATTGGTAATAGTCAGTGACAAATATCAAGGCTAGGCTTGGTAAAAACCCTGGATGGGAGACCAAATGGATAGCTGTAGATATATCAACTCTCCAGTAGGAGGTGCTGCCCAGCCTATGTTTTTTTTTCTGATAGTGGATATAACCTTGAAGATCTGACGTTGTTTCAAAGGTACAAATTCAACATATTTTATACAAGGTTCATCTGTTCAAAATTGGTTACCATGATGACATAATCCTGTGGTTGAAATGCCACTCTCAAAACAATGTTGATTACTTTTTTTAAATCCAATGTATTTTCCACGTAGATTCCACGTCACAATACGTTGACAAATTACATTGAAACAACATTGATTCAAACAGTTTGTGCCCAGTGGGTACTGGTTTGATACCCTGCGTAAATTGCGAAACCAAACTCCTGCTTGCTTGCTAAATGTCAACAGTAAAGAGATTCCTTAAAAGTAGCTGCTTTCCGCTGAGGAGTGATGTTCTCGCGTTGTTTTTTACTGCCTCGATTCACACTTACTATGATACTACACAAGGCAAATGTTTGACAAGTGACACCTAAAATGAGTGCTTGAATGCTCCTGAATGAATGTGTACCAACACCTTGTACTGTGTCCTCCCCCTCCATCCTTCTTCCCACCTCTGCAGACAGTCACACAGGAGCCAGTCCTGAAACCAACGAAGCATTAGCATCTTAAAGAACATCCTAAGGAACATCATATCCCATGCCATCCATCCATCCTGACCCCCCACTCCAATGCCCACACACACAATATCCCACATTTTCAGTAGCACAATTTTAGAAAGGCATTCTACTTAGTGATACAGACTGTGGAGTCTTCCCTCTCCACACCCCTTGATGAGATCCACGGCCCAATGACTTGAAACACTATATAGCCTAGACTCTTAGCTTTGGCACCACATTTTTTCATGGAAATGGCCTTGTCACAATCCAACCCATTGTAACCATATTGTTCAGGGACATTGCAACTGCCAGTATATAATAAATCCCAAGCTCTTTTGTGCTTGCGCTGTAAAGAGCTCCCTTCATTGCCTTCCTCTCACACATATTTTTTCTGTCACACACCTACACACGCAGTGCTTAATTTGTAAATCGGGAGGTGCCGGAACAAAAAGTGAGCACTAGAGGGGGGTGACCTGGGGAGTTCTGAGGTACCGGAACGCATGAGGAAAAACTCACCTTTATAATAAAGCATTGCATGCATATCATCACATTTACGTAGTGGCATAGAGCAGTAGAGTAGAGGCACTTACAGAAGTTGCACACATGGGATTATTTTTTTGTGGCCTAGTGTCCGGGAAATGTTGGGCCTTTTATAAACGCATGTCATGCAATTCTACGTCATTTTACATGACTGGAGACTTTGGCATAATCTTTTTTAATTCTGTAAGGAAATAAATGATGAAGTGCAACACTGGAGAGATGAGAGTTGCAGGCTCTTGTCTATCAGAGCAGAGAGATAATTTACATTTTTACATTTGAGTCATTTAGCAGACGCTCTTATCCAGAGCGACTTACAGTTAGTGAGTGCATACATTTTCATACTGGCCCCCCGTAGGAAACAAACCCACAACCCTGGCGTTGCAAGCGCCATGCTCTACCAACTGAGCTACAGGGGACCTATCTATGGGTGGAACGGGAGAGAGGGGCAGATGCAATACAACCGAGGCAAAGGCTTTCGATATGATGTTAATCTCATTCTAGTTATGTGAGAGATACTGGCGCGCTTCTCACACAGCCACGGCCATGCGTTGGTCTCAAACATAGGTTAGTTACAATGTTGCGCAAACCATAAACCCAGGCCGGCCCAACCCAAATCAACTCTTAGAATATTAGTCCCGGGCTAAAATGGACTTTTTCACATTACGTTTTTTTTGTAGGGGCAGGAGAATTAGCTAATGAACTTTGATTGCTTTTATGTTTATTTATTTTTACATTGCAAAAAGTGAAAATTAAGCACTGCACACGCCATATGTTATTATCAAGGTATAAAATGCAGAATTTTGTTAGGAATATCGTTTGATCATAGAAAGGCTTGGCTGTTAATGAACTGATACGCAAAACGATGCCGGATTCAAAACTTAGAATTTTTCAATTTAAATTATTATATAAAATTCTTGCTACCAATAGAATGTTATTTGTATGGGGGATACAATCTTCCCAGCTCTGCAGATTTGGCTGTGAAGAGACAGAATCATTAGATCATTTTGTTTTGGTACTGTCCATTTGTAGCTTGTTTCTGGACACAGGTCCAGGAATGGCTGAAGGATTGCAATATTTGCATGGAGCTGACCCTGCAGATAGCACTACTGGGTGATCTGAAAAGTCATAGTCAATTGATCAATACTATAATAATACTTTTAGCAAAAAAATATATTTTCAATTCACAAACTGTAGAAACAATGAGGATAGAAAGGTTCAGAACTTTTGTAAAACATCACAGTACAGTTGAAAAATATATGGCAAATAGAAATCCAATATGGATGATGTTAAGAGATAGATGGGAGGTGTTGAATGGAGCTGAAGGATGGGACTAATAACAACAAGATAACTAGTGTAAGACATGCTGTGTCCATAATAAGTATATAGGTTATATATTGTGAGCTTTTGTGAAAGAGCACAGTTAGAAAGATATGGCATATAGAAGCATACCAGATGGACATCATGAAAATGATCGGAGGAAGTTCAGGAGTAAAAACAAACAAAATATAATTATTGACTGTGTCCATAAAATGTATATAGTATGTATATGCATGAAGTAGAGGCCTAAGCATTGTTGTTCACTAGTTTACTCCAATTAGGGAAGGGATGGTGGGGTTGGAAAGTAATAAAGGGAAATATGCGTATATATGTATGTATATATATATGTATGTACATGCGTATATGTATGTATGTGTATATATATACAGTGGGGAAAAAAAGTATTTAGTCAGCCACCAATTGTGCAAGTTCTCCCACTTAAAAAGATGAGAGAGGCCTGTAATTTTCATCATAGGTACACATCAACTATGACAGACAAAATGAGGAAAAAAAATCCAGAAAATCACATTGTAGGATTTTTAATGAATTTATTTGCAAGTTATGGTGGAAAATAAGTATTTGGTCAATAACAAAAGTTTCTCAATACTTTGTTATATACCCTTTGTTGGCAATGACACAGGTCAAACGTTTTCTGTAAGTCTTCACAAGGTTTTCACAAACTGTTGCTGGTATTTTGGCCCATTCCTCCATGCAGATCTCCTCTAGAGCAGTGATGTTTTGGGGCTGTCGCTGGGCAACACAGACTTTCAACTCCCTCCAAAGATTTTCTATGGGGTTGAGATCTGGAGACTGGCTAGGCCACTCCAGGACCTTGAAATGCTTCTTACGAAGCCACTCCTTCGTTGCCCGGGCAGTGTGTTTGGGATCATTGTCATGCTGAAAGACCCAGCCACGTTTCATCTTCAATGCCCTTGCTGATGGAAGGAGGTTTTCACTCAAAATCTCACGATACATGGCCCCATTCATTCTTTCCTTTACACAGATCAGTCGTCCTGGTCCCTTTGCAGAAAAACAGCCCCAAAGCATGATGTTTCCACCCCCATGCTTCACAGTAGGTATGGTGTTCTTTGGATGCAACTCAGCATTCTTTGTCCTCCAAACACGACGAGTTGAGTTTTTACCAAAAAGTTCTATTTTGGTTTCATCTGACCATATGACATTCTCCCAATCCTCTTCTGGGTCATCCAAAGGCACTCTAGCAAACTTCAGACGGGCCTGGACATGTACTGGCTTAAGCAGGGGGACTGCAGGATTTGAGTCCCTGGCGGCGTAGTGTGTTACTGATGGTAGGCTTTGTTACTTTGGTCCCAGCTCTCTGCAGGTCATTCACTAGGTCCCCCCCATGTGGTTCTGGGATTTTTGCTCACCGTTCTTGTGATCATTTTGACCCCACGGGGTGAGCTCTTGCGTGGAGCCCCAGATCGAGGGAGATTATCAGTTGTCTTGTATGTCTTCCATTTCCTAATAATTGCTCCCACAGTTGATTTCTTCAAACCAAGCTGCTTACCTATTGTAGATTCAGTCTTCCCAGCCTGGTGCAGGTCTACAATTTTGTTTCTGGTGTCCTTTGACAGCTCTTTGGTCTTGGCCATAGTGGAGTTTGGAGTGTGACTGTTTGAGGTTGTGGACAGGTGTCTTTTATACGGATAACAAGTTCAAACAGGTGCCATTAATACAGGTAACGAGTGGAGGACAGAGGAGCCTCTTAAAGAAGAAGTTACAGGTCTGTGAGAGCCAGAAATCTTGCTTGTTTGTAGGTGACCAAATACTTATTTTCCACCATAATTTGCAAATAAATTCATAAAAAATCCTACAATGTGATTTTCTGGAATTTCTTTTCTCAATTTGTCTGTCATAGTTGACGTGTACCTATGATGAAAATTACAGGCCTCTCTCATCTTTTTAAGTGGGAGAACATGCACAATTGGTGGCTGACTAAATACTTTTTTCCCCCACTGTATATATATATATATATATATATATATATATATATATGAGAAAAAAAAACATATGGGGGATTGGAAGTGATGCAGACAACTACATTGATGGAAGTTACAATCTATTTGCAATATTAAAGCTGATCTACCCCCTAAAAAAAAAAAAAAAAAAGTATATTAGTTATAGGTTGGGAGCTTTTGTGAAATAGCACAGTTAGAGAGATATGGCATATAGAAGCAAACCGGATGGACATCATGAAAATTATCGGAGAGGTTGAGGGTAGAGGAAGTTCAGGAGTAAAAACAAACAAAATAGAATTCTTGTAAAATTGACAGTGTCCATAAAATGTATATACAGTGGGGGAAAAAAGTATTTAGTCAGCCACCAATTGTGCAAGTTCTCCCACTTAAAAAGATGAGAGAGGCCTGTAATTTTCATCATAGGTACACGTCAACTATGACAGACAAAATTAGAAAAAAAATCCAGAAAATCACATTGTAGGATTTTTAATGAATTTATTTGCAAATTATGGTGGAAAATAAGTATTTGGTCAATAACAAAAGTTTCTCAATACTTTGTTATATACCCTTTGTTGGCAATGACACAGGTCAAACGTTTTCTGTAAGTCTTCACAAGGTTTTCACACACTGTTGCTGGTATTTTGGCCCATTCCTCCATGCAGATCTCCTCTAGAGCAGTGAAGTTTTGGGGCTGTCGCTGGGCAACACAGACTTTCAACTCCCCTCCAAAGATTTTCTATGTGGTTGAGATCTGGAGACTGGCTAGGCCACTCCAGGACCTTGAAATGCTTCTTACGAAGCCACTCCTTCGTTGCCCGGGCGGTGTGTTTGGGATCATTGTCATGCTGAAAGACCCAGCCACGTTTCATCTTCAATGCCCTTGCTGATGGAAGGAGGTTTTCACTCAAAATCTCACGATACATGGCCCCATTCATTCTTTCCTTTACACGGATCAGTCGTCCTGGTCCCTTTGCAGAAAAACAGCCCCAAAGCATGATGTTTCCACCCCCATGGTGTTCTTTGGATGCAACTCAGCATTCTTTGTCCTCCAAACACGACGAGTTTAGTTTTTACCAAAAAGTTATATTTTGGTTTCATCTGACCATATGACATTCTCCCAATCCTCTTCTGGATCATCCAAATGCACTCTAGCAAACTTCAGACGGGCCTGGACATGTACTGGCTTAAGCAGGGGGACACGTCTGGCACTGCAGGATTTGAGTCCCTGGCAGCGTAGTGTGTTACTGATGGTAGGCTTTGTTACTTTGGTCACAGCTCTCTGCAGGTCATTCACTAGGTCCCCCCGTGTGGTTCTGGGATTTTTGCTCACCGTTCTTGTGATCATTTTGACCCCACGGGGTGAGATCTTGCGTGGAGCCCCAGATCGAGGGAGATTATCAGTGGTCTTGTATGTCTTCCATTTCCTAATAATTGCTCCCACAGTTGATTTCTTCAAACCAAGCTGCTTACCTATTGCAGATTCAGTCTTCCCAGCCTGGTGCAGGTCTACAATTTTTTTTCTGGTGTCCTTTGACAGCTCTTTGGTCTCGGCCATAGTGGAGTTTGGAGTGTGACTGTTTGAGGTTGTGGACAGGTGTCTTTTATACTGATAACAAGTTCAAACAGGTGCCATTAATACAGGTAATGAGTGGAAGACAGAGGAGCCTCTTAAAGAAGAAGTTACAGGTCTGTGAGAGCCAGAAATCTTGCTTGTTTGTAGGTGACCAAATACTTATTTTCCACCATAATTTGCAAATATATTCATTAAAAATCCTACAATGTGATTTTCTGGAATTTTTTTTCTCAATTTGTCTGTCATAGTTGACGTGTACCTATGATGAAAATTACAGGCCTCTCATCTTTTTAAGTGGGAGAACTTGCACAATTGGTGGCTGACTAAATACTTTTTTCCCCCACTGTATGTATTGATATGGAGGCTACGTGTGCCATTTTAAAATTGATGTAGTTACGTCCTTAAGCTGTTCTTGTCTATTAATGTTCTGTATTATGTAACGTTTCATGTTTTGTGTGGACCCCAGGAAGAGTAGCTGCTGCTTTTGCAACAGCTAATTGGGATCCTAATAAAATACCAAAATACCAAAATCCCCCAAAGGCAGCCATACTGTGTATGAACCACTCGGGACAAAGAAGTACCTGCACAGGAAAATAAAGTTATTATATTATTTTCTATTCTATTCGTAGTTTAAGCCTTTCCCGCACCTCTCTGATTCAGAGGGGTTGGGTTAAATGCGGAAGACACATTTCAGTTGAATGCATTCAGTTGTACAACTGACTAGGTATCCCCCTTTCCCTTTCAATCATAGTATGGAGGCAGCAGAGTTATAATTATTCTCTTTGAGGAGTACATTGTAATTACAGAGCGAAGTTACAGGTCTGTGAGAGCCAGAAATCTTGCTTGTTTGTAGGTGACCAAATACTTATTTTCCACCATAATTTGCAAATAAATTCATAAAAAATCCTACAATGTGATTTTCTGGAAAAAAAATTCTCAATTTGTCTGTCACGTATGATGAAAATTACAGGCCTATCTCATCTTTTTAAGTGGGAGAACTTGCACAATTGGTGGCTGACTAAATACTTTTTTTCCCCACTGTAGTATGTACAGTGGGGAGAACAAGTATTTGATACACTGCCGATTTTGCAGGTTTTCCTACTTACAAAGCATGTAGAGGTCTGTCATTTTTATCATAGGTACACTTCAACTGTGAGAGACGGAATCTAAAACAAAAATCCAGAAAATCACATTGTATGATTTTTAAGTAATTCATTTGCATTTTATTGCATGACATAAGTATTTGATCACCTACCAACCAGTAAGAATTCCGTCTCTCACAGACCTGTTAGTTTTTCTTTAAGAAGCCCTCCTGTTCTCCACTCATTACCTGTATTAACTGCACCTGTTTGAACTCGTTACCTGTATAAAAGACACCTGTCCACACACTCAATCAAACAGACTCCAACCTCTCCACAATGGCCAAGACCAGAGAGCTGTGTAAGGACATCAGGGATAAAATTGTAGACCTGCACAAGGCTGGGATGGGCTACAGGACAATAGGAAAGCAGCTTGGTGAGAAGGCAACAACTGTTGGCGCAATTATTAGAAAATGGAAGAAGTTCAAGATGACGGTCAATCACCCTCGGTCTGGGGCTCCATGCAAGATCTCACCTCGTGGGGCATCAATGATCATGAGGAAGGTGAGGGATCAGCCCAGAACTACACGGCAGGACCTGGTCAATGACCTGAAGAGAGCTAGGACCACAGTCTCAAAGAAAACCATTAGTAACACACTACGCCGTCATGGATTAAAATCCTGCAGTGCACGCAAGGTCCCCCTGCTCAAGCCAGCGCATGTCCAGGCCCATCTGAAGTTTGCCAATGACCATCTGGATGATCCAGAGGAGGAATGGGAGAAGGTCATGTGGTCTGATGAGACAAAAATAGAGCTTTTTGGTCTAAACTCCACTTGCCGTGTTTGGAGGAAGAAGAAGGATGAGTACAACCCCAAGAACACCATCCCAACCGTGAAGCATGGAAGTGGAAACATCATTCTTTAGGGATGCTTTTCTGCAAAGGGGACAGGACGACTGCACCATATTGAGGGGAGGATGGATGGGGCCAACAACCTCCTTCCCTCAGTAAGAGCATTGAAGATGGGTCGTGGCTGGATCTTCCAGCATGAAAACGACCCGAAACACACAGCCAGGGCAACTAAGGAGGGCTCCATAAGAAGCATCTCAAGGTCCTGGAGTGGCCTAGCCAGTCTCCAGACCTGAACCCAATAGAAAATCTTTGGAGGGAGCTGAAAGTCAGTATTGCCCAGCGACAGCCCCGAAACCTGAAGGATCTGGTGAAGGTCTGTATGGAGGAGTGGGCCAAAATCCCTGCTGCAGTGTGTGCAAACCTGGTCAAGACCTACAGGAAACGTATGATCTCTGTAATTGCAAACAAAGGTTTCTGTACCAAATGTTAAGTTCTGCTTTTCTGATGTATCAAATGCTTATGTCATGCAATAAAATGCAAATTAATTTTCTTAAAAATCATACAATGTGATTTTCTGGATTTTTGTTTTAGATTCTGTCTCTCACAGTTGAAGTGTACCTATGATAAAAATTACAGACCTCTACATGCTTTGTAAGTAGGAAAATCTGCAAAATCGGCAGTGTATCAAATACTTGTTCTCCCCACTGTATGTATGTATGTGTATATATGTATGTATGTGTATATATGTATGTATATATGTATGTGTTTATATGTATGTATGTGTATATATGTATGTATATATATGTATGTATGTGTATATATGTATGTATGTGTATATATGGATGTATGTGTATATATATATATTTGCGAGAAAAAAAGAAAAAAAAAGAAAGACTTGGCTATTTCTAAGACTCTGTATGATACACTAGATGAACATCTCTTTACAAAATCATGGGCATTAATATGGAGTTGGTACCCCCTTTGCTGCTATAACAGCCTCCACTCTTCTGGGAAGGCTTTCCACTAGATGTTGGAACATTGCTGCGGGGACTTGCTTCCATTCAGCCACAAGAGCATTAGTGAGGTCGGCAATGATGTCGGGAGCGATTAGGCCTGGCTCGCAGTCAGCGTTCCAATTCATCACAAAGGTGTTCGATGGGGTTGAGGTCAGGGCTCTGTGCAGGCCAGTCAAGTTCTTCCACACCGATCTCAACAAACCATTTCTGTATGGACCTCGCTTTGTGCACGGGGGCATTGTCATGCTGAAACAGGAAAGGGCCACAAATGAACTGACTTGTTGGAAAGGTGGCATCCTATGACAGTGTCACATTGAAAGTCACAGTACGGGCCATTCTACTGCCAATGTTTGTCAATGGAGATTGCATGGCTGTGTGCTCAATTTTATACACCTGTCAGCAACGGGTGTGGCTGAAATAGCCGAATTCACCAATTTGAAGAGGTGTCCACATACTTTTTGTCAGTAATGTAACCCAACAATGATATTTTTCCCGGTTTATCTCAGAGAAGCTATACTTATCCGAAGTCACCATAACCTGCAAGCCTACCTCATATCACCGTGGCAGTAAGTGACTGTCCAGGGACGCATCATGAGCCTTCAGCCAGCTCTAACAGACTCCTGGCAGCCAGGGTAATGTTTATTAAAAAATTGACAAACAGGGAGGGACAGCCTGGACTTGTCCAATAAGAAATGCACATTTATTTATTTTGTTGCCAAATGTTTTAAAACATTTTCCTTTGTGTGCCCTAATGAACACAACCTAGGAGTGGATATCATGACAGCATCATGGACTACCCCCAGGGCACTAGACAGCTGACAAGTGTGCTTATGACACAGCCAGGCAGGAAAAGCATCATAATCGGTCGGTAGGGTAACTCTTGGCCAGACATTAAAGAACAAGCCTGCCCTGCACACTCTCCGAGTGGTGGGTTGTTGTAGGTAATAGTTCACAGGTGGGTTGCGTGCCAATGTGGGCCGTTCTTGACAGATGTGTTCACTACTTCGCTCTCAGTTTCGTAACGTTGTAGTGTGCCATGAGAACCAGAGCTAGATTCTCAAAGTAGACTATAGTGGCAGGCAGGTCAGTACAAAATCTGGAGAATGGGGTGGGGTGGGTTGGTCTTACATTTGCTGTTACAATAACTTGTGTAGGTGGCCAGGCGCCAGGGTTCCCATGAATGGACACCATTTTGGTTAAATAAGTTTGTTTTCTGTCTGACAGTACTGTGATGTTGACGGTCATGCGGTAAATGTCAAAGTGAAGAACTGGGGTCATATGAATCTAGGTCTCAGGCAGGTGGTTGGGTCTATTAATGTAAGCGAGAAAGGTAAAGTGTCTCTCCATCTATGCACACTGAACTTTGTGTACAATTTGAAAGCGTCACGGGAGAATTGTTGCTCGTGTTATCAGTCACACCCCAGCTTGAGATTAAGGGGATTATCTTTTGATAAGGCTTTGAAAATAGATATGGTATTGTTCCAATCAGGTACTGCGCAATCTTCACAACTGTCAATCATCCACCCACTCACTCACCTTGACCCAAATACCATAGAGAACTCCTACATAAGTACCGCACACTGATTGTTCAATAGCAGTCTTCTTAGAGGCAAACCAGATACCTTGCATCCTGTCAAGGTGTACAGGTGTGTGTATCAAAGTATGTATAATAATGCAAATAAACTTTGATTTGTCCATTCTTTATTACATTATAAAAACAAAGTGCTGCTGATAAAGAACAGAACTATTTACTTGCAAATGAACCAAGAAAGAAAAAAAAGAAAAATAATTTATGATACATCAACAAAAATATATACAAAGAAATCTATATAGTTGCTTCTGAGAATCCAAACAAATTGTCAGGTTTGAGACCTGGTCGAGGTAGGTACAGTAAATCATAGGCTTTTAACAAAACGTATAAAACATTGTACGAGTCGACAACAGAATGAGTTTCAAGGCATGAGAACGGCATTATTTAACAATAACACAGCAAATTCCTACCAACAGGTCGGGCTTTAAAGTTTGTGAGTAAATGGAAGAAGTCTAATTGGATAAATGTGTTAAGACATTAATTATATTTTTTGCAATTAATGGCAATAATTGGCATACATTACATTCAACCCCTTATTAGAATTCAAACTTTGGATCCAGCCCAAAATAAAAATAAACCCGCAAGAGAACAACCAAGTTCATAACATATGGGGGAATGTGGAAGAGGCCGTATTCAAGTTGCATGTTTCACTAACAAATGGCTGCTCAATTTGATATAGGTTACTCTACAAAATAGACTGTTACATGTAGTCTACTTTATGAACAATGACTTTGGCAAATCGCTAGGACAATAAAAGACAAACATTTTACTGGGCTGAATGTGGACCTATTGCGCCAAACCAAACTTTTTTACTCAACCATATTTTACTCTCTCTCTCAACAACATTCACTTCTTCTTGAACAGTCACTGCAGGGGATGGATGCCACCATGCATTGAGTGTGTGCAGCATCAAGTCTGAAGTCCAGAAAGGTCTTCTCAAACCAGTCTATTGAAATGTCTCTAAATGTTTTTGTGCTGCACCTCGTCTCCTCTGTCCCACCATTACCTCCTGAGCTGCTCCAGTTTAGCTTTGAGCTGCTCCTGCCCGTCTCGGAGCTTGTCTCGCTTGGCGTTCAGTCTCTGGCCCTCCAGCTCCAGGCTGCGGATGCTGTCGCGTGCCTTCTTCAGGATGACCACCTTGGAGGCCTTGTCGTTATTGGACAGCTCGGGCACGTTGTCCCTGAGCCGCAGAAAGCAGTTCTTCAGCTCGTTGCGCCGCTGCCTCTCCATCACGTTGTGGGTGTGCCTCCTCTCCTCTTCGTCCTCCACGTCCGGTGACTGCCTAGAGGAGCTGGACTGGTGGTGACTGCTGGGGTGGTGGCGGGACGAGCGGCCCGACGAGCCGTGGTGGTGGTGTCGGTCGGAGGCCCGGGACCGCTTGTGGTGGGAGCCCGAGGAGGCGGACGAGAGCTCTGGGCGGAGGGGCGATGCGGGGCAGGGGGCAGCGTAGTTGTGCTGCAGCTGGATCTCCAGGTGTTGTCGCTTGATGGCGCGCCGTTGCCGCCGGCTCTCCTCTGCCGACTGGGAGGAGGGACTGGCGGTCCTCTTCACTGTCACTACGTCTATCTCCTCCTCTGTGGAGAGGGAATCCACAAGAGATTGGGTTAGCAGTCAATTCCGATAACATTTGAACAACTGCATTTCAGATGCCTTGGCTTTAGACTAACACATTTTTAACTGCGACTTTCTGGGCAATGTTGCCAACTTTTCTTCTACGTTGTTTATGATTTTGTATTGCAAGCTTGCATAACAAATAGCCTAACTTGTGTTGTTCGTTTTTGCAGAAGCTCTTGAGAAATAGTATTGAACTGTGCAAGAAAAACTTGGTCCTAATGTAAATTCCCTTAAGAAATTAAGGCATTTAAAAAGCATGCATGAGGAGGTAAACTGCATGATGTGTCACTACCTAAGTCAAATGGCCTAAAGTCACTTTCTAACAGTTCCTCTTAACATTAAAGCAAATAACTAAATAAAAATCACTCACACATGCTATTGTAACCTTTTCGTTTACAAGCCCAGCTTAGCCAAGGAGGACCAACTCACCAGTATCGCTAGCACTGCTCCCATACGTTGAGAATTCGCCTCCTGCTGAGCCGTAGTCGGAGGTCGACTCGCTGCCTTGCTCCTGACGGTCCTGGCTGTCCAATAGTAAATCCTCATTCTCCAAAGCTTGGCACGCGAGCGCCGCGGTGTGGCAGTCCAGTGTGGAGCCGGCAATTTCCTCAAAAATTCTTGTGTCTATGTCCGAGAGCAGCGGGCTGCTGGAGAGCACAGATGATAGCTTCTCCTCCATAGATTTATCACTGAGGCAATGCCACAAACAGTCGTCGGACTCCTCTGGCTGTTGGTCCTTTGTCGTGGATGCACTGCCATCATACAACATGTCAAAATTCCAATTTAGTTGCGGGTCTTGATCCTCCAGGAGTATGTCAGAGACGTAGCTTAACTGGTCCTCCTTGGAAAGTGGTTTGGCATTGAGTCCAGCCTTCAGCGGAGGGGACTGGGGTGGCGTGGGGAGTGACTGTAGGTCCTTCATCAAGCTCTGGCAGAATTCATCATCAAATAAGAGAGGCTCCGAATAGAACCAGTCTTGCGACTGAGAGAAACTCTGCAGCATTTTGGAAGAATCTGGGAAGAGGGAAAATAAAACGTGTTTAAAAAAATAAAATAAAGAACCCTAGAACGCACAACTGCAAAAAAGTATGCACTTGTGATGAAAGTTCTCTAACTTAGTGATGCTCTTAGTACTCCAACTGCAAGCACAACCTTTTATTCATGTTTACATCCTTCACCCGCCCCAATGACGGTGGTCATCAACCAGTTTTTATCCCCATGACATCATTTAAACAGCTGGGGAGCTCAACGTCTCCAAATTTGCATTTTCCTCCTCAAGTAAAGTTCGAATTTGCCTAAGTAAAGATCAACTAGGTTACAATTCAAAGACTGGGCGAGATGACTGCAGATAAAGTTAATTCACTGGCTATTGCGAAAATGTGCCTTCTCTTGAGCAATCAAGCACACAGCTCTTTAGTAGTTTCACTCATTATATATGTATAACACATCATTGGTTCCACTGCAGTTTGAGATCAACTTCTCTCCCACTCAGATTCACATTTCACGTTTTGTATTAGTCGTATGAACGGGATATACACCGTACGTATACACAAACGAAATGCTAACGTTACTTGTCGGTTCGTTCTCGACGATGCAACAATAAGAAATAATTAAAGATAAGAATACGAACACCTTAAATGGCTCAGCAGAATAAAATAAACATTTTAGCATTAGTGGGCTGGCTATAATACAGGAATGCACAATTTATAGTCACATTTACACGTGTGTTGAAAAAGGGGCGATTGTGGGACACCTTTTTTAAATTGGGCAGTATTTAGCAATAACATTTCTGCAATATCATACGCACATGTATATCAACTGCAATGCATCTACCACAGCTAGCTGAATAACTGAGCGTTTAGTTGAGCATTTAAATACCGGAGAAGGGAGCCAAAGAAGGATGCTGAAAAACCGTCCACACTTGTCGCCGCTCAACTCAATCGTAAATCGTGGCTCAAATACCAGTAGACCTTTTAAAGGGCTGAAGAGGTGCAGTTACCATTAGCAAGCAGTAGGCTAGCAGAACAGAGAAAGGCTATGGCCGAACTAGGCTAACGTTACATATGGGCGTTCAACCTGGACATTTAATTTGATTAGTTAATCTGATTTTTTTTAAGTAGCCTAGTAACGTTATGCATCGACAGTTGCACATTAAAATTAATGTGTCGACGTACATTACAATGCCAACATTTTAGTAATGGTTTAGAACAAGTTTATTTATTTTTTTAAATCGCCAAAATAAAGACAATTGAGGTTAAAACCATTCATGCATAATAAATGTCCCTTTCATGCATGCTGTCATCTCGTTTGAAATATAGCTGTTTTTAAACATCTGGTAGCGAGCTAGTTAGACAAGCTACCAAAAAAAATCCTGCTAAATTACCGGCATGTGAAAAAAAACCACGTGAAAAAAACCATGTGAAATAAACTGTAACCCCGTAAATATAAACTCTTACCTTTACTCTTTCAGGGGGTGAGAAAAAAACAGAACACGTCTTTTCGTGACTTGATAAATTCCAACGAAATTAAACAGAGATAAACTAATGTAATTATTCTACTGTCTGTAAAAGTACTGAAGGTCCGCTGCGTTTTAATCTAGCTACCATACCTCACGCACTATACCAGATCGATCCGTGGGTGGGTGTGGCGGCGAGACCGATTTCAATATATACGACCACCGCACAGCAGTATCCTTCCACAGCCCACAATCGCGCCAAAATGTAAAAATCTATATGGGACATTATAATTAAAATATTCTACTGCCATTATAATGTTTATTGGGTATAAGTCCGTATGCATCTGCTCGGAAAATACGGGGATAAAACACACACCTAAAAACGTGTTATAAGGAAAGATCTATATCGTCTGGAGACGCGGATGGATCTACTCTCCATGCGCATTATGGAATTCCAAGAAAATGGAGGCGGGCTGGGTACAAATTTACACGTGTGTTCTCACAAAAGCCGGGTGTCTCGCCTGGTTCGTAGTAGCAATGCGGCATCTTCAGTTCTATGATATGAGAATGAGTTTATGGCCACGTCGGACATTTCAAAGCAATTCACTAGCCAGCCCAGGCATGCAACATATATTATTTGCATGTTTGTACACCTAAGAAAATGAAACGCCAAACTATGATGCCGAATCTATTAATTAAAATACTACATAATAGTAATGATTTACACTGTTTAACCTTGCGAAAATGGAAGTCGCGGATATCCTACTATAGTATTCACATTAGTTACATAAGGAAACGCGAAACTCTGTGGGAAATCACAGATTAGATAATCCATTATATTGACCAGATACTTTAGTGGCCGCTTGAACAATGAAAAGAAACGTCTTCAAAAATGGAAGACAGTCTGGAGGAGGAAAGATCATGTGGGACCATTCTAGCCAATAAGAGGTCAGATACGCGTGCGCAACCGTTTCCACTAGTTACCACATCCACAAAGTAAAAATAGGCTATATCGTAAAAATTCATGAAAACCAAAATGTGCTTTTTGGTTCTAATTCAGGGATAGGGTTAGGCATAAGGTTAGCAGTGTGGTTACGGTTAGGTTTAACATCACATTTTAAGAAGATACATTGTAGAGATAGGCTGGGTTTATGACTTTGTGGCTGTGGTAACTAGCGAAGACCAGGCACAACTCCGTAATAAAGTGTTTTTTGTCAAAGTTGCCAGGATGTCACGTCTCCTACTTATATCAGTACGCTCGTAACAACCTAATCATTACGAAACTTATATTCGATCAAATAAGGCACATGTAGCAAATAAGCCATTACATGTTTTGTTAACCAAATTCTACACTCTCATTGACCTCCATACAAAAACTCGCCTGCTGGAGAAGACAGATTTTGGGCCCAGTTACCTCTCTCGCTTCGCCTCTTACTCTCTGGGGGAATGCACTGCGTAGAACAGGGTTCTTCAATTCCGGTCCTGGAGGGCCGAAACACCTCTGTTTTTCATCCTCTCCTTCTAATCAGGGGCTAATTCAGACCTGGGACACCAGGTGAGTGCAATTAACTACCAGGTAGAAATAAAAAACAGAAGTGTTTCGGCCCTCCAGGACCGGAATTGAAGAACCCTGGCGCAGAACAAGGAGTAGGTGCAGCCAGAGCTATAGGGGGAGAGCATCCCCAATCGCGCAGCAGGGGACGTACAGTCAGCCCCAGTTCATGTGAGCGCTTGTACATTGCATCTGTTACAACTGCATCTGTTACAACTATTTCATATTTCTACTAATTCAACTAATTCACATTTCTTGCTAAAATGTACTGGATGGATTCATTTGATAGACACAAGAGTTGTATTCTGTTACTGTAGGCTACTTTATACCAAACACTGTATTTTATCAATGGACCATGGCTTAGATCTTAATAAATTCAATAACTTTTATCCATCTACTTTCTATACGTATGCCATTCCCAATACAATACACTGAGGATCTTTGCACAAACGCTTGCCAAACAAATTCAGAGTAAAACTTTACTTTCGGACTCCAACTACCAATTAACGTGACAGGGTCGGATGATGGTTTGGTTAGATCACTGGAACAAGCACATGAAAGGCCATAAACGTTCCTCTTTCCGTTTGCCAAAAGTTTATAGACAGAAAAATGCTCTATGGAAAATAACATTTGAGTTATCATTATGTTATGAGAGAACAGAGACTACTTGTTCAAGCTGTTCAGAATCCTTATAAGAAGTTGTGAGAACATCTCTAGCTGAGGGCCAATGATTTAGATATTATAGGAGGCTTGTCTTAACTTGAGGTCTGTAACATCCTAACATTTTCTTGTCAGTGACTTAATAGTAAAGAAAGGTTTCTTTCTGTGTAATGGATAAACTTTTTTGGGGGAGGGGGTGGGTGAATGTCAGTGTACATTTCTACTTGGGCCCGTTTTGATGTGGTGGGCGCTACGTGTGGTTGTCATGCTTTGTGGTATACATCAGAGAAACCAGTCTCTGTTGGGAATATATTAAAGTCCACTCGATAGCATTGCTGGCAGGCAGCTAACCCAGCAATAGCTCCCATATTTTTTATTTAACCTTTTATTTAACTAGGCATGTCAGTTAAGAACAAATTCTTATTTACAATGACGGCCATATGCCTACACTCGTATAATTTTAAAAACGATCTATAACCTTAAAGGGTTCTTCGGCTGTCCCCATAGGATAATCCTTTGAAGAACCCCTTTTGGTTGCAGGTAGAACCCTTTTGGCTTCCACGTATAACCCTTTCTACAGAGGGTTCTAGATTGAACCCAAATGTGTTCTACCTGCAACCAAAAATGGGTTCTCCTTTAAGGTTATAGATAGTAGCTTTTTTCTAAGAGTGTATAGAATGATATGGAAACACAATAGAACAGTTTGTTATAGGGTCGTAGCGCAGAATCATGTGAATTAAACACAGACTGTCATTGTTCCATTATTGTTTCAATGGTTTAACGGAAACCATTTGTCACAAAATGTACACAGACATTTGTTAACTGTACATCCCATATTGGAACTGGACAATGTTGGCGAGTGAAACGCTGATTGTGCATATAGCTGTGTAGCAAGGGTGGGGTAGGTAGGAGTTTACATGACTTAGCAGACAAAGGCTACTGATCTTTGTTTGCACACATGAATAGAGAAAGTTATGATGGATGACAGCTGGGATAACGCAGTTGACATAATCACAGATAGGGCATTGTAGTGGCATTTACCATACTGGGGCTCCCAGACGCATATAGGCCGACGTGTTCCACTTACTGCTGCGGTCAATGTGGTCATTTCTTTGCAGTGGAGCCTTGAATATACCCCAGACAACACAGAAGAACATGGATGCGTTTCTAAATTCCCTTTGCCCTTCGTGTCTGTGAACAAAATCTTTACGTTGAATACATATCAGAAAGCAATAGGACAGTGATTTGCATTGTGATGACCTGATGAAGATGAAATGGTTGAATAGATTGTCACAATAAACATTTGAGATATTTAGTATAATAGAGATTTCTTATTCGCTGATGAGTACTTGGATATCCACCCTGCACAAAGTCATTGTATGTGCCAAGTATGTATGTTCTATCCCTTTGTATTGTGAGGACAATGAAAGCATGAGTAGGACAATGTGACACTTTCACCATAGTGGCAAGGGAACATCAACATCATCTTGCTGTTGATCTCTGCCACACGTCAGTGTTCTCCTGATTCCGACTGTTTCTGAGAAAAGGGTGACCCCTCTGCCCCTTCTTCCACGTCAGTTTCTGTAAGACACCAGAGAACGGTTCCTCACCCCCAGCCTTGCGGCCTGATTTGGCGAGGGAAGGGTCCCTCGTAACCTTGTGACATCTCCTCTGTGTCCACCGATAGTGCAGCAAAGAGAGAGAAGGAGGGGGGGCGACGAGGAAGGCGTTTGAGATGAAAACCACCAGTTAACGTTTCTGTTCTTTTAAAGAAATCTGCCATTTCAACATCGTCGGCCTCAACGAGTCTGCTATGGGCAGGGGTTCAGGGGAAATGGGTTGTGTCCCTTGTGGCTTTGCGATAGGGGGCCGTGTGGGGGACACAGATACCCCTACAGAGTGATCCAGGGTATTCCTCTACAGATTACCACACTGGATTTCCCTATCTCGTTGGTGGCAGCATGCAACTGATTCTTCTTGGGAAATGAAGTAAATAGGCCCACACGTGTCCTTTGGAATCTGCTTTCTCCAGAGGAGACAGGGAATGTCAAACACAACACCAAATTGTCTATTGTTGGACAAAGTTTAATGAGCTGAAAAGCCCACTCGTGCCATTTTAGATTTTTTTTAAATTAATGAGACATGAATTGATACTTTGAGAATGTCACATGAAAATGATCATCTTGACCCCATGGACTGTCAGTTCCTCCATTACGCCATCTATGAATTTGAGTGTGCATTTCTTCAGCTGCAGCCTTTAGCCTTCTAGCAAACCAAGTGGCTGCCGTTTTTTTGTTGTTGTAATTAATGAGTGGGCCTTTAATGTCAATACGAGCTTGGATAATTCTTGTGTTGGCTGAAAGAGTGTGTAAGATTCTGGCCCGAAATGAACACTCTTGTTCAACTTCATATCTATGGTGGTAATGTTACTAAGATATGGGAAGTGCACAGGACAGGAAAAAAAAGAATCATGACTAAGTTAAGAGAAATTAAGAGGAAGGAGCTGTCTAAACTGAAGGCTACAAAGACATTTTCGCTTCCTCGTTTTCTTAATTTAGGCTCGATCTTAAAAGAACAGGACCTTTAAATGTGTCAAAAGACTCAAGATGTACGGTACTATCTATAGTTTGCTAGGGTTAATTTAGATGTTACTCTTTTGTATAATATAGGCTCGATCTTAAAAGAACAGGACCTTTAAATGTGTCAAAAGACTCAAGATGTACGGTACTATCTATAGTTTGCTAGGGTTAATTTAGATGTTACTCTTTTGTAAAATCGCAGCTTTAGCTCAAAATGAATTACTATGAGCATTTGTAAGCAGTTGTGACAAAGGAGGAGATGGGACATAGTATTAGTCAGTGAGTACACCAAGTTTTCAGGACGTTTTAGTGACCACCCCTACTCCCTTCTACCATGGAGAGACACCACAAGAGGAACAGAGGGGCACAGTGTTGGAATGAGAAACAGACCCCTGACTCATTCGCAATCAGCCGTCCCCTGCAGCACACACACACACACACAGACACACACACAGACACACACACAGGGCCCCCAGTTGCTGAGCTCAACATCTGTTTCTGCACACATGGAGTGCTCCCCTCACTGACTGTGTCTGTCACTATAAGACTTCCCTGTTTCTCAGAGTCGGGAGTTGATAGAGGAGCCTTTGGACTACATGGAACTCAAGTTACAAGTTGTCATTACAGTTTGTAGGTTGGGTCTCACGAAATCACATAATTGTAGCACATGGAACATGGGTGGTCATCTAAATACACACACACATTGAAATATATCATTGACAATATCATAGTATCATATGTATTTAACAGTATATACTCCCAACAAGAACAGTTAATAATCCAAAGAAGACATATTGATGTATCAACTAATTCATGAATTTGTTAGTTGGCAGGCACATTGATGGCGGTAGATTCCCTTTTTGAGTTATTATATAGAACATTCAGGGTGAGGGCACTGATCCCAAACTGCGCCCAGTACACACACAAACACGCAGAGAGAAAGAGAGAAACAGTGCTCCTGACTGGGGGAGAGATGAAGGAAAGAGGAGGAAGACAGACAGACAGACAGGGCTTCAGGGGTGGTCACATGGATTACACGTGTGATGATGTGGGAGAAAGGGGGGAAAAAAAGGACTGCAGGATTCTTGGCAAGTAAAGGGGTTCTTCTTCCGTGAATCCTAAAGGGTAATATTACTAGGAACTCTGCAACTGTGGCGAGAAAAAGGGCTGAGCAAAGAGAGGGGGGAACAGAGAGAGAGAGAGAGAGAGTGTGGGTGGTGGGAGCAGAGAGAAAGAGAGACAGAAAGAGAGAGGTTACTAGTGGTGGAAGAACTCAGAGTCTGGAGCAATACCATAGTATTTATTTTTAGGACTGCACTGACATAGAGACAGAGAGAAAGAACGAGGGAAAAGAGAGGGGGAGGGGGGAGGGGGGAAGAGAGGGAACGGAGAGCTGTTCCAGATGCCAGAGGAGTCTTATGACTGTATGTTCAGCGTGGCACATTGCTGCCTAGCGTTATGCGAGTCCTCGCCATATAGGGCAAAGCGCTAGTCAGTTGGTGCCCGCACTTGACCCAAAACCTGACACCATGCGTGCCAGCGACATTCACAAACCCAGTCATTCATGTGGTGAAGTTCTGAGAAACACTGGGGCTAGTCTTATATGGCAAACTTCAGCTGCCGCGAGTGTCATGAAATGTAACAGCGTGTGTGTGCTGCTATATGGGCCAGATGAAATATGGCTTGCCAATGAAACTATGCACATAGGGGCATTGCCAATTCAATTTATTACAAGCCTCAATTCATTATGAAACTCAATTATGGACAATCAAGAAAAATGAAATATTGGCAGCGGTGAAAACTGAAATGATGTATGGCACCGCACATGATGACAGAAATGAATTGGATATCAATCATTCATATGAATATGTATAAAATGTGTCCAATATCAATAAAATGCATAGAAAGCTGTATGGAGTTCCGTTTAACAAATTATTCTGAGAGTAAGAACATTTATTGTGAGAGTTCACCTGAGTTCTTCCATGAATGGGAGGGTCAGGGAACCAAATTCTCATGACCCACTGAACTCCTAGCATTTCACAGCCTGTTTCACACTGAGAGTGAAGAGGGGCCCAATGGACACTCCAACCTAGCCCTGCTGGACACTCTCGCCTTGCAATGTGATTCCAAATAATGAAAAAAATGTATGCTCTTTAGCATTTCGCCATAGCTTTCCATTTCTTTATTACTACAATAACTTTCTTCTACATGGATACAATTTATATGTTGCAAAAGAGGAGTAAGCTCAAATGCCAATTGGTAATTACTCTTTATGCAACATAAAAACTTGACTTGACTTACATGACTTAAGCCCTTGGCTCCTATAATAAGCGTAGGCTGTTGACGAATGTCCTCCATCTCACATAAAAACTTAATCCATGTAAAAGTTATTCTGAAATGAAGTAATATAGAAGCGGAAAAAATATATGTCAAAATGGAACAACGGTGGCCTGTGTCAAATAAATCTATATGAAGAATGGGGGGAAATTAAAAGCTGTAAGTGAAACCGACGTCAGTGTGCTGCTAACAGTATAGCTTCATCGACTTTCCCTGTCCCCATACCAGACTCTAACCAGTGGTCTTCTGATCGCAAACACACGTGACCGTCCTACTTGACAATGTACCAATCGCTTGAGCTATTGAAAATGATTCAATTCAATAGCTCCATTGGCAACATTTCAAGCTAGCTGTGAAGTGAGCTTACGGCACGTTCTTATTTCTGTTACATAAACTCTCTAAGAACATAAACTCTCCTACTTTTGCACCTGACTGTATCTCGACTGTAATTTGTTGCCATAGGAGGAAGGAGTCACTGGATGCTTCCCAAATGGCACCATGTTACCTACATAGTGCAATTCTTTTCACCAGAGCTCTATGGCCACTCGGCAAAGGTAGTGCGCTATATAGGGAATAGATTGCCATTTGGAACACACACTAGTCCCTATATAGCGCACTACTTTTGTCGAGTGCCCATAGAGCTGTGGTCAAAAGAAGTTCACAGCAACCACCATCCCCTACAGTTATCTCATGGCACTCAATGCTGCCACAAAGGACCCCTGCCCCCCATCACACCTGGGTGCTATCCATCTCTCACCTACTCATGCGCATACCCAAGACCATTAGCCAATCAATGCAGCTTTAGTTTCATCCACTGTTCAATTGCTGGCCTGAATGCCCTCTTGCATCCCTGAAAGACCCCCAAGCCAACACAGCAATCAATGCGGAATGCATTGAGAATTAAGGGTAAGTAAGCTGTTTTTAAATGTTTACCCCCCCCCCCACTACCTCTGTCTTTTCTCTCTCTCTCCGAACACTCTTCCCTCTGTTTAGAAGAGGGGGTGAAGTCTGAATAATCTGTGGTGTGGTCACTTTGTGTAGTCCCCCATCTAGGGATTCATTCAAGATTAGCCTCATAGATTACAAGGATACCCAAAGTCAAATAGCACTTTAAATGCAATTTGATTCGCCTGGAAAATCTATTGTCATAGCGATGTTTGTCATGGATCCAAATCCTTGTCATAGATTTCCAATGATGTAAGCGCTTGATATGCAACACTCGTCCATGCAGAACTTTTGTTGTTGTTGGTCTAAACGCCACAATCACCACCACTATAAAATGACTGGCAAGTGAAGCGTTTGCACTGCTCCTGCAGTAAATAATCTTTGTACGGCCAAGTGCGCATTTGTCCACTATGTGTGCACTTGGTAGTACAAAATATATGACATGTCCCCTGTAGCTCAGTTGGTAGAGCATGGCGCTTGCAACGCCAGGGTTTTGGGTTCGTTTCCCACAGGGGGCCAGTATGAAAATGTATGCACTCACTAACTGTAAGTCGCTCTGGATAAGAGCGCCTGCTAAATGACTAAAATGTAAATATGGATGACATGCTTGATTTATTTAATTGTAACACTGGAGTTAGATGATGAGTTTCTGGCTTAGGAAACATACAGACCGCATAGGTTTTCTTTGTGTCTCACTCTACATTTTCAAAATGAAAACAAAAGTATATGACTAACTAACTGGAGAGACCCATTACCCTTAGAGGCCCCTTTAAAGCTTCATTCATTCACAAGGCCCAATTTAGCCTGGTGTTAATGTAGTGTGAAATGTAGGCCATTCATCGCCTATCTGTTCAAATAAATTGTCATATTTTTCTCTCTGTGTGTTCAGTTGCTGTGTGACTTTGAAGAGTAAGATAGCTGTGAAAATGATGTTTTGTGTCTGTCACAGGGAAGTGACTGAAGTCAAAGTTGTAACAGTAGCTTTTTTGAAGTCAGCAAATCCTCTATAGGCTATACTTTCCCTTCCTTTCTCCATCCTCTATACCTATGCCTTAGAGCAGTAGTTCTCAACCTGGGGTACTAGGACCCCTGGGGGTACCTGGTCTATCCACAGGGGGTCCTTGGGAAGACTCATAAGAACATAGGCCGAATGATCAGTTGCACATGAGGGGGTACTTTGGGCAGAACAAATTGTGATTGGGGGTTCATTAACCTCTACGGGATCGGTGTCCCTTATACGGGACGGTTGAGCTAATGTGATTAGCTTGACTGTTGTAAGTAACAGCAAACTTTCCAGGACATAGACATGTCTTAAATGGGCAGAAAGCTTACATTCTTGTTAATCTAACTGCACTGTCCAATTTACAGTAGCTATTACGGTGAAAGAATACCATGCTATTGTTTGAGGAGAGTGCACAACAACAAAAAATGTATCACGGCAACTGGTATGATACATTCACCTCTGAAGGTAAATAATGTACTTACATTCAGTAATTTTGCTCTAATTTGTCATCCTAAGGTTCCCAGAGATAAATTGTAGCATAGTTTTGTTTGATAAAATCAATTTTTATATTCAAATGTAGGAACTGGGTTCTACAGTTTGAACCCCTGCTGTCTCTGGCTCCACACCCACCCCGCCTGGCCATCTAGATGTGTGAAAGTTAGTGTATAAGCTAATGATCCATCATGTATGACATTCCTGGGAGTGTGTAAACTTACAAAAATGATATGGTAATACAAAATGTATGTTCTCTATAGTTATGTACTTGAAAATGTATCAATTGACCAATTCGGCACATTTGGGCAGACTTGATACAAAATAGTCCAGCATTGCAATGCTTCACTGGATCAATCTGAAACTTTGCACACACACTGCTGCAATGTAGTGGCCACAATCTAAATTGCGCCTAAACTGCAATATTATATCGTGGCCTTTCTCTTGCATTTCAAAGATGATGGAACAAAAAAAAGAAAAGAAAACATGTTTTTTTTTTTGTATTATCTTTTACCAGATCTAATGTGTTATATTCTCCTACATTAATTTCACTTTTCCACAAACTTCGAAGTGTTTCCTTCCAAATGGTATCAAGAATATGCATATCCTTGCTTCAGGTCCTGAGCTACAGTCCGTTAGATTTGGGTATGTCATTTTAGGTGAAAATTTAAAGAAAGGGTCCAATCCTTAACTAAAATTGGTTGAGAATCACTTCCTTTTGAGTGTCCATTTGAAATAGTGGTCACTGAATCATATCATAGACAACCCGATCCTCTCTCACAGTCCAAATACGCCGGCCGTGATGGGCATGAGCCAGATTTACTGACATTGCCTTTCCTTTCACCAGACTCTGGGTCATACAGCTCCCAGCTAAGCTCGAAAAAACATCCGCAACTTTTCAAAGCCGTTTGCTTAGCGCCCCTCATGCTCTTGTGTGGATGATTGCATCACAATCCAGTCGGCAGGATGTGGGAGTTAGAGGCCAAGCTTCCAGTGAATACATGCAATGGAAAAGCAATTCCAGCAGTAGACTCCCCAGGGAATTAGTATTGGATGAGTGTAACTACGGAATAATGCATTTGTACAGGCATATTGTGGGTCAACATTGGGCCCCCGTTTAAAAATAAGGCTTTCAAGAGCAAGATGGCTCATACAGTGAGGGAAAAAAGTATTTGATCCCCTGCTGATTTTGTACATTTGTCCACTGACAAAGACATGATCAGTCTATAATTTTAATGGTAGGTTTATTTGAACAGTGAGAGACAGAATAACAACAAAAAAATCCAGAAAAACACGTCAAAAATGTTATAAATTGATTTGCATTTTAATGAGGGAAATAAGTATTTGACCCCTCTGCAAAACATGACTTAGTACTTGGTGGCAAAACCCTTGTTGGCAATCACAGAGGTCAGACGTTTCTTGTAGTTGGCCACCAGGTTTACACACATCTCAGGAGGGATTTTGTTCCACTCCTCTTTGCAGATCTTCTCCAAGTCATTAAGGTTTCGAGTCTGACGTTTGGCAACTCGAACCTTCAGCTCCCTCCACAGATTTTCTATGGAATTAAGGTCTGGAGACTGGCTAGGCCACGCCAGGACCTTAATGTGCTGCTTCTTGAACCACTCCTTTGTTGCCTCTGTAGCTCAGCTGGTAGAGCACGGCGCTTGTAACGCCAAGGTAGTGGGTTCGATCCCCGGGACCACCCATACACAAAAATGTATGCACGCATGACTGTAAGTCGCTTTGGATAAAAGCGTCTGCTAAATGGCATATTATTATTATTATATTGCCATGGCCGTGTGTTTTGGGTCATTGTCATGCTGGAATGCCCATCCACGACCAATTTTCAATGCCCTGGCTGAGGGAAGGAGGTTCTCACCCAAGATTTGACGGTACATGGCCCGTCCATCGTCCCTTTGATGCGGTGAAGTTGTCCTGTCCCCTTAGCAGAAAAACACCCCCAAAGCATAATGTTCCCACCTCCATGTTTGATGGTGGGGATGGTGTTCTTGGGGTCATAGGCAGCATTCCTCCTCCTCCAAACACGGCGAGTTGAGTATATGCCAAAGAGCTCGATTTTGGTCTCATCTGACCACAACACTTTCACCCAGTTCTTGGCAAACTTCAGACGGCCCTGTATATATGCTTTCTTGAGCAGGGGGACCTTGCGGGCGCTGCAGGATTTCAGTCCTTCACGGCGTAGTGTGTTACCAATTGTTTTCTTGGTGACTATGGTCCCAGCTGCCTTGAGATCATTGACAGGATCCTCCCGTGTAGTTCTGGGCTGATTCCTCACCGTTCTTATGATCATTGCAACTCCACGAGGTGAGATCTTGCTTGGAGCCCCAGGCCGAGGGAGATTGACAGTACTTTTGTGTTTCTTCCATTTGCGAATAATCGCACCAAATGTTGTCACCTTCTCACCAAGCTGCTTGGCGATGGTCATGTAGCTCATTCCAGCCTTGTGTAGGTCTACAATCTTGTCCCTGACATCCTTGGAGAGCTCTTTGGTCTTGGCCATGGTGGAGAATCTGATTGATTGATTGCTTCTATGGACAGGTGTCTTTTATACAGGTAACAAGCTGAGATTAGGAGCACTGCCTTTAAGAGTGTGCTCCTAATCTCAGCTCGTTACCTGTATAAAAGACACCTGGGAGCCAGAAATCTTTCTGATTGAGAGGGGGTCAAATACTTATTTCCCTCATTAAAATGCAAATCAATTTATAACATTTCTGACATGCGTTTTTCTGGATTTTTTTGTTGTTATTCTGTCTCTCACTGTTCAAATAAACCTACCATTAAAATTATAGACATATCATTTCTTTGTCAGTGGGCAAACGTACAAAATCAGCAGGGGATGAAATACTTTTTTCCCCTCACTGTAGATACGTGGCTGTGACACATATACAGGAAGTTACACACAATAATGTTATTCAGCTGTCTAGGATGGTATTTCACTCTTTTTTTTTATTATCACAATTATTAGAGTACTCAGTGTGGTATATTGAAAGAACTGGAGCTCCCCCTTGTGGCAAAAAAATGAAACCTCAGATCATTTGGAAAGGATATTGAACAGTAAGCCTACTTCGACAAAGACATCACTGAAAAGAGACCACTATAGGCAGCCCTACAGTGATCATTTGGTTGTCCTTAGGCTATTACACATGCGCTTGTAGAGGAAGTGTGGTGCAGTAGACTTGTTTTTTATCACTCACATTCCACAGATATCAGTACAGTCGTTTGGCAACAGAGTAGACAGTAAGGTCTCCATCTTGTATAGCAGGACCCTTATCTTTTTCCTGTAATGATGACCAAGTACTTCACACTAGAGAATAAGTAAATTAGTGAAGGTCCAGAAGAGGGATGATCATAAAGTCACGTACAATACTTAATATACCACGGCTAAGGGCTGTTCTCATGCACAACGCAACGTGGAGTGCCTGGACACAGCCCTTATCACAAACCCTTGAGGTTCCTTATTGTTATTATAAACTGGTTACCAACGTAATTAAAGCAGTTAAAATAAATGTTTTGTCGTACCCGTGGCATACGGTCTGATATACCAAGGCTGTCAGCCAATTAGCATTCAGGGCTCAAACCACCCAGTTTATAATTGAATTTAAGTGTGTTCAATAAGAAACCCCTAACCCAAATAAATGCACCCCTTCAGCTATATATAATTATATGAAGGGCAAAGAGCTAAAGCATGCCATAAGCAAGTGAGTTAAAACAATTCCATACATTCTTCAGTTGAGTGTTCCAGATCTTTGAGATCTATATTTCACTCTTGGTTGTTCTTGGGGCAGGAATTGAACAGAGGACACATTGTGTACACAAAATGTCAGACAAATCATTACATTACAGGCTGGTGTATTCAACATATATTTTTCATTTTAAAAACAGTTGAGGACAATCAAAATATAAATACATCTCTCCCACACACAAAATAGACTATGCACAGCACCAGACAACACATGTGCTCACACACTCCTTCACTCAACCCAGGCCCCTGAATAGGATCTCAAAATGTGCAATCACAACAAAAGAACAAAAACATTATTAAACTGCATAATCCAGTCTCCTCAAGTAGTCCTCTCAACAACGGGCAGAGCTTCCATCAATCTGGGGTATTCACTAAGAACCAACTGGAAGCAAACAGACCAAAACGGGGAGGGCCCTACCTGAACTTGTCTAATAAGAGACTCTCGTTTCCATTGCAAAACATGTTCCATTGCCAAACTTTTTGCTACAGTTTACACTAATGAATACACCCCTGAACACACGTTAGAAAACACATTCCCCCTGCCCGGGTCGCATATCATATCAAATACTTAATTTGTGATGGGGAAGCAATACACATTTAAAAGAAGGGTCCATGTTTAGAAATTAAGGGTTGGGATAAACTTAAGGATAAATATGTCCACAGGCCACCACAGAATGTTTAGGGTAGCTGAGAATGGCAAAAGAAAATATCAGGGAACCAACTGTTAGATGTACAGTTTGTTAGGACTGGGGATGAATCAAATGAGATAAAAAAAACTTCTGTTATGTCCATCTTCTGGCCAGTGATTCTGTCTTTCGTTCTTTGTAAAATCAACAACACTCTAGACACAGCAGTCAAAGTGCCTTTCCATATTGAGTTAGATCTTTCAGATTCTTAGTGTTTCTTGCCACATTAGGAAGCATGAGTCAGTTTGTAGTCACTTCCCCTTTCCAGATAGGCCCTTCCGGAGACTGGTTTGCTCTTGTGCCAAACATTCCACTAAGATGCTTTGCCCAGTTCAATCTTCTTCTGGATGGCTTTTGCCGAGTGGTATATCAATGAATCAATGAGTCCAGCCACTGGGAAAAAGATACAAGATACAGTAAATAAAATGACAAATCTCTGACACACATACAGTAAAACCACTGTCCATATGGTTAATTCCAACAAATGAATAACATCTACCTCCAATACTGCATGGTACCTTCAAACTGAGAAGCCATCACTAATTACAAACAATATGACAAGTGAGTTTGCTATGTCTACTGCATTTGTAAAATGGGAAAGTCTAAACGTTTGTGTACTATCCCAGTACGCTATTGAATAATGAAGTAAGCGTTATGCAACATCTTTTGCGAACCCATTACAACCTTTTCTTTGTCTGAATGCAGAGGTGCCCACCTGTAAATACACCTCCTATGATGGCACACACTCCTGTGAGAAAATGAGTGAATGATCTGAAAAAAAGAGCAAACATGTTATATGTAACACACATCTTACTACAGTGGGGAAAAAAAGTATTTAGTCAGCCACCAATTGTGCAAGTTCTCCCACTTAAAAAGATGAGAGAGGCCTGTAATTTCCATCATAGGTACACATCAACAAATTGAGAAAACAAAATCCAGAAAATCACATTGTAGGATTTGTAATGAATTTATTTGCAAATTATGGTGGAAAATAAGTATTTGGTCACCTACAAACAAGCAAGATTTCTGGCTCTCACAGACCTGTAACTTCTTCTTTAAGAGGCTCCTCTGTCCTCCACTCGTTACCTGTATTAATGGCACCTGTTTGAACTTGTTATCAGTATAAAAAGACACCTGTCCACAACCTCAAACAGTCACACTCCAAACTCCACTATAGCCAAGACCAAAGAGCTGTCAAAGGACACCAGAAACAAAATTGTAGACCTGTACCAGGCTGGGAAGACTGAATCTGCAATAGGTAAGCAACTTGGTTTGAAGAAATCACCTGCGGGAGCAATTATTAGGAAATGGAAGACATACAAGACTACTGATAATCTCCCTCGATCTGGGGCTCCACGCAAGATCTCACCCTGTGGGGTCAAAATGATCACAAGAACGGTGAGCAAAAATCCCAGAACCACACGGGGGGACCTAGTGAATGACCTGCAGAGAGCTGGGACCAAAGTAACAAAGCCTACCATCAGTAACACACTACGCCGCCAGGGACTCAAATCCTGCAGTGCCAGACGTGTCCCCCCGCTTAAGCCAGTACATGTCCAGGCCCGTCTGAAGTTTGCTAGAGTGCATTTGGATGATCCAGAAGAGGATTGGGAGAATGTCATATGGTCAGATGAAACCAAAATAGAACTTTTTTGGTAAAAACTAAACTCAGTCGTGTTTGGAGGACAAAGAATGCTGAGTTGCATCCAAAGAACACCATACCTACTGTGAAGCATGGGGGTGGAAACATCATGCTTTGGGGCTGTTTTTCTGCAAAGGGACCAGGACGACTGATCCGTGTAAAGGAAAGAATGAATGGGGCCATGTATCGTGAGATTTTGAGTGAAAACCTCCTTCCATCAGCAAGGGCATTGAAGATGAAACGTGGCTGGGTCTTTCAGCATGACAATGATCCCAAACACACCGCCCGGGCAACGAAGGAGTGGCTTCGTAAGAAGCATTTCAAGGTCCTGGAGTGGCCTAGCCAGTCTCCAGATCTCAACCCCATAGAAAATCTTTGGAGGGGAGTTGAAAGTCCGTGTTGCCTAGCGACAGCCCCAAAACATCACTGCTCTAGAGGAGATCTGCATGGAGGAATGGGCCAAAATACCAGCAACAGTGTGTGAAAACCTTGTGAAGACTTACAGAAAACATTTGACCTGTGTCATTGCCAACAAAGGGTATATAACAAAGTATTGAGAAACTTTTGTTATTGACCAAATACTTATTTTCCACCATAATTTGCAAATAAATTCATTAAAAATCCTACAATGTGATTTTCTGGAATTTTTTTCTCATTTTGTCTGTCATAGTTGACGTGTACCTATGATGACAATTACAGGCCTCTCTCAACTTTTTAAGTGGGAGAACTTGCACAATTGGTGGCTGACTAAATACTTTTTTCCCCCACTGTATATAGGCTACACAATGACAAACTATATGGATTTTCCATTTTGTTTGAAGCTACCTACCGCTGTTTCTCTGTGAATTTTACCATCATAGGGGAGAGTTCATATAATACAAACACCCCAGGTAGGCCCTGATCTCCGATCAGCCCATTGGCTACTTTCTCATGTCGGGTCACAGAGAATTGGTTTGTTTTAACCACCTGTAAGACACAAGCAATAAAGACGTCCTTGTTTGTGCATGATGCCCAAGTACCTTTCTTAGCACGCAAAAACAGTCATGCACAGGGAAATATACAACAATGAATAATTAATTCACTTAATTTAAAAGTGATATAGCTATAAAATCAATTCAACTCAGTCAAATAGCTACAATTTGTAGGTATGGTCAATAACCAGCCACCCAAGTTCATTTCACAGCTGTCATGTCCAACATATACTCACCTCTCCATCCCATTTCACGTAGATGGTTGGGACAATCTTCACAAAGTACTGATACATCATGGATGCTGGAATAAAACAATTGATTGTTTTATAATTTGTAGAGGCAGAGCCCATGCAGTCTGCAGAAATGCAACATTTCACTCAGCATGAACGCAGGGTGGCGCTATAGATTGACATCACATAATTAGCTGGCTACACACTGATGGGCACTCCAAGTCTTTTCGGTGAGCAGGCTCTTTTAGCTCTGTTCACCTAAAAGAGCTGTTCACTTGGCTCACAAACAACTCTTCGTTCAGTGCTTAAAAATGGATTGAAAAAAGAAAACATGACAAATAGCATATTTCTAATGTAAAGCCTAAAATGTTGCGTACAGTTATCTCAGATCGTGAAATGAGAGTTCAAATAAAAAATGTATATGACGAAATTACATTCACACCGGCAGGGCTGTAGTGGAGCGGGTCGAGAGCTTCAAGTTCCTTGGTGTCCACATCACCAACAAACTATCATGGTCAAAACACACCAAGACAGTCGTGAAGAGGGCACGACAATGCCTATTCCCACTCAGGAGACTGAAAGGATTTGGCATGGGTCCCCAGATCCTCAAAAGGTTATACAGCTGCACCATCGAGAGCATCCTGACCAGTTGCATCACTGCCTGGTATGGCAACTGCTCTGCATCTGACAGTAAGGCGCTACAGAGGGTAGTGCGTACGGCACAGTACATCACTGGGGCCAAGCTTCCAGCCATCCAGGACCTCTATACTAGGCTGTGTCAGAGGCCCAAAATTGTCAAAGACTCCAGTCACTCAAGTTAGACAGTTCTCTCTGCTACCGCACAGCAAGCGATACCGGAGCGCCACGTCTAGGTCCAAAAGGCTCCTTAACAGCTTCTACCCCCAAGCCATAAGACCGCTGAACAATTAATCAAATGGCCACCCGGACACGGATTTTGCAGGTTTTCCTACTTACAAAGCATGTAGAGGTCTGTAATTTTTATCATAGGTACACTTCAACTGTGAGAGATGGAATCTAAAAAAATCCAGAAAATCACATTGTATGATTTTTAAGTAATTAATTTGCTTTTTATTGCATGACATAAGTATTTGATACATCAGAAAAGCAGAACTTAATATTTGGTACAGAAACCTTTGTTTGCAATTACAGAGATCATACGTTTCCTGTAGGTCTTGACCAGGTTTGCACACACTGCAGCAGGGATTTTGGCCCACTCCTCCATACAGACCTTCTCCAGATCCTTCAGGTTTCGGGGCTGTCGCTGGGCAATACGGACTTTCAGCTCCCTCCAAAGAAATTCTATTGGGTTCAGGTCTGGAGACTGGCTAGGCCACTCCAGGACCTTGAGATGCTTCTTACGGAGCCACTCCTTAGTTGCCCTGGCTGTGTGTTTCGGGTCGTTGTCATGCTGGAAGACCCAGCCACGACCCAGCTTCAATACTCTTACTGAGGGAAGGAGGTTGTTGGCCAAGATCTCGCGATACATGGCCCCATCCATCCTCCCCTCAATACGGTGCAGTCGTCCTGTCCCCTTTGCAGAAAAGCATCCCCAAATAATGATGTTTCCACCTCCATGCTTTACGGTTGGGATGGTGTTCTTGGGGTTGTGCTCATCCTTCTTCTTCCTCCAAACACGGCGAGTGGAGTTTAGAACAAAAAGCTCTATTTTTGTCTCATCAGACCACATGACCTTCTCCCATTCCTCCTCTGGATCATCCAGATGATCATTGGCAAACTTCAGACAGGCCTGGACATGCGCTGGCTTGAGCAGGGGGACCTTGCGTGCGCTGCAGGATTTTAATCCATGACGGCGTAGTGTGTTACTAATGGTTTTCTTTGAGACTGTGGTCCCAGCTCTCTTCAGGTCATTGACCAGGTCCTGCCGTGTAGTTCTGGGCTGATCCCTCACCTTCCTCATGATCATTGATGCCCCACGAGGTGAGATCTTACATGGAGCCCCAGACCGAGGGTGATTGACCGTCATCTTGAACTTCTTCCATTTTCTAATAATTGCGCCAACAGTTGTTGCCTTCTCACCAAGCTGCTTGCCTATTGTCCTGTAGCCCATCCCAGCCTTGTGCAGGTCTACAATTTTATCCCTGATGTCCTTACAAAGCTCTCTGTACTTGGCCATTGTGGAGAGGTTGGAGTCTGTTTGATTGAGTGTGTGGACAGGTGTCTTTTATACAGGTAACGAGTTCAAACAGGTGCAGTTAATACAGGTAATGAGTGGAGAACAGGAGGGCTTCTTAAAGAAAAACTAACAGGTCTGTGAGAGCCGGAATTCTTACTGGTTGGTAGGTGATCAAATACTTATGTCATGCAATAAAATGCAAATTAATTACTTAAAAATCATAATGTGATTTTCTGGATTTTTGTGTACCTATGATAAAAATTACAGACCTCTACATGCTTTGTAAGTAGGAAAACCTGCAAAACCGGCAGTGTATCAAATACTTGTTCTCCCCACTGTATATATACACTCCCCTTTATTACTTTTCAACCCCGCCATCCTTTCCCTACTTGGGGTAAATTAGTGAACAACAATGCCCAGGCCTCTACTTCCAGCCTATACTTACTAACTACACCTTATGGACACAGTCAATTTTACAATAATTCTATTTTATTTGTTTTTGCTCCTGAACTACTTCTACTCTCGACCTCTCCGATCATTTTCATGATGTCCATTCGGTTTGCTTCTATATGCCATATCTTTCTAACTGTGCTCTTTCCCAAAAGCTCCCAACATACAACCTATATATTTATTATGGACACAGTATGCTTACATTATTAGTTATCTTGTTATTATTTGTTGTTATTTGTTATTAGTCCCATCCTTCAACTCCATTCAATACCTCCCATCTATCTCTTAACACCATCCATATAGGATTTCTATTTGCCATATATATTTCAACTGTACTGTGATGTTTTACAAAAGTTCTGAACCTTTCTATTCTCATTGCTTCTACAGATTGTGAATTAAAAATAAACATTTTTGCTAAAAGTATTATTACATTATTGATCGATTGACTATGACTTTTCAGGTCACCCAGTAATGATATCTGCAAGGTTAGCTCCAGGTAAATATTGCAATCCTTTAGCCATTCCTGGACCTGTGTCCAAAAACAAGCTACAAATGGACAGAACCAAAACAAAATGATCTAATGATTCTGTCTCTTCACAGCAAAATCTGCAGAGCTGGGAAGATTGTATCCCCCATATAAATAACATTATATTGGTAGAAAACCAATGCAGGTAAAAGTGCATTGTTGGTTAAGGGCTTGTAAGTAAGCATTTCACGTTAAGGTCTACACCTGTTGTATTCGGCGCATGTGACAAATAAAAATTGATTTGATTGCTTGCAAAAAAAATTAGTCAAGAATACCATCTTCAGAGAATGTTTGTATAACTTATCCAGTATCGACCCGTCATTCAGGGCAGATGGGGCAGACCCCTTGACTTTTCCCACATTTTGTTACGTTACAGCCTTATTCTAAAATTGACTAAACAAAAACATTTCCTCAGCAATCTACTCACAATATCCCATAATGATAAGGCGGAAACAGTTTCTTAGGACATTTATGGTAATAAAAATAAAAGGTGGTGGCAGCATCATGCTGTGGGGATGTTTTTCAGCAGCAGCGACAGGGAGACTACTCAGGATCGAGGCAAAGATGAACAGAGCAAAGTACAGAGAGATCCTTGATGAAAACCTGCTCCAGAGCGCTCAGGACCTCAGACTGGGGCAAAGGTTAACCTTCCAACAGGACAACGACACTAAGCACACAGCCAAGACAACGCAGGAGTGGCTTCGGGACAAGTCTCTGAATGTCCTTGAGTGGCCCAGCCAGAGCCCGGACTTGAACCCGATCTAACATCTCTGGTGAGACCTGAAAACAGCTGTGCAGCAATGCTCCCTATCCAACCTGATAGAGCTTGAGAGGATCTGCAGAGAATATTGGGAGAAACTCCCCAAATACAGGTGTGCCAAGCTTGTAGCGTCATACTCAAGAAGACTCGATGGTGTAATCGCTGCCAAAGGTGCTTCAACAAAGTACTGAGTAAAGGGTCTGAATACTTATGTAAATGTGATATTTCAGTTTGTAAAATTATAATAAAATAGCAAAAACTTCTAAAAACTGGTTTTTGCTTTGTCATTATGGGGTATTGTGTGTAGATTGATACGGAGAAAAAAATATTTCATCAATTTTAGAATAAGGCTGTAACGTAACAAAATGTGGAAAAAGTCAAGGGGTCGGAATACTGAGAAACGTCCTCTCACTGTCAACAGCGCTTATTTTCAGCAAACTTAACATGTGGAAATATTTGTATGAACATAACAAGATTCAACAACTGACACATAAACTGAACAAGTTCCACAGACATGTGACTAACAGAAATTGAATAATGTGTCCCTGAACAAAGGTGGAGTCAAAAGTAAAAGTCAGTATCTGGTGTGGCCACCAGCTGCATTAAGTACTGCAGTGCATCTCCTCCTCATGGACTGCACCAGATTTGCCAGTTCTTGCTGTGAGATGTTACCCCACTCTTCCACCAAGGCACCTGCAAGTTCCCTGACATTTCTGGGGGGAATGGCCCTAGCCCTCACCCTCTGATCCAACAGGTCTCAGACGTGCTCAGTGGGATTGAAATCCGGGCTCTTCGCTGGCCATGGCAGAACACTGACATTCCTGTCTTGCAGGAAATCATGCACAGAACGAGCAGTATGTCTGGTGACATTGTCACGCTGGAGGGTCATGTCAGGATGAGCCAGCAGGACGTGTACCACATGAAGGAGGAGGATGTCTTCCCTGTAACGCATAGCGTTGAGATTGCCTGCAATCCGATGATGCTGTGACACACCGCCCCAGACCATGACGGACCCTCCACCTCCAAATCGATCCCGCTCCAGAGTACAGGCCTCGGTGTAACGCTCATTCCTTTGATGATGAACGCGAATCCGACCATCACCCCATGTGAGACAAAACTGCGACTCGTCAGTGAAGAACACTTTTTGCCAGTCCTGTCTGGTCCAGCGACGGTGGGTTTGTGCCCATAGGCGACGTTGTTGCTGGTGATGTCTGGTGAGGACCTGCCTTACAACAGGCCTACAAGCCCTCAGTCCAGCCTCTCTCAGCCTATTGCGGACAGTCTGAGCACTGATGGAGGGATTGTGCGTTCCTGGTGTAACTCGGGCAGTTGTTGTTGCCATCCTGTACCTGTCCCGCTGGTGTGATGTTCGGATGTACCGATCCTGTGCAGGTGTTGTTAAACGTGGTCTGCCACAGCGAGGACGATCAGCTGTACATCCTGTCTCCCTGTAGCGCTGACTTAGGCATCTCACAGTACGGACATTGCAATTTATTGCCCTGGCCACATCTGCAGTCCTCATGCCTCCTTGCAGCATGCCTAAGGCACGTTCACGCAGATGAGCAGGGACCCTGGGCATCTTTCTTTTGGTGTTTTTCAGAGTCAGTAGAAAGACCTCTTTAGTGTCCTAAGTTTTCATAACGGTAACCTTAATTGCCTACCGTCTGTAAACTGTTAGTGTCTTAACGACTGTTCCATAGGTGCATGTTCATTAATTGTTTATGGTTTTATTTTTTTCTCCACGCAAGATCTCACCCTGTGGGGTCAAAAGAAGGTGAGAAATCAGAGGGGTAGTGAATGACCTGCAGAGAGCTGGGACCAAAGTAACAAAGCCTACCATCAGTAACACACTACGCCGCCAGGGACTCAAATCCTGCAGTTCCAGACGTGTCCCCCTGCTTAAGCCAGTACATATCTACATAGGCGTACAGAGGCCCGTTATCAGCAACCCTCAGTCCTGTGTTCCAATGGCACGTTGTGTTTGCTAATCCAAGTTTATCATTTTAAAAGGCTAATTGATCATTAGAAAACCCTTTTGCAATTATGTTAGCACAGCTGAAAACTGTTGTGCTGATTAAATAAGCAATACAACTGGCCTTCTTGAGATTAGTTGAGTATCTGGAGCACAGCAATTATGGGTTCGATTACAGAATCAAAATGGCCTGAAACAAATAACTTTCTTCTGAAACTCGTCAGTCTATTCTTGTTCTGAGAAATGAAGGCTATTCCATGTGAGAAATTGCCAAGAAACTGAAGATCTTGTACAATGCTGTGTACTACTCCCTTCACAGAACAGCGTAAACTGGCTCTAACCCGGTGCGCAACTGAGCAAGAGGACAAATACATTAGAGTGTCTAGTTAGAGAAACAGATGCCTCACAGGTCCTCAACTGGCAGCTTCATTAAATAGTACCCGCAAAACACCAGTCTCAACGTCAACAGTGAAGAGGCGACTCCGGAATGCTGACCTTCTAGGCAGAGTTGCAAAGAAAAAGCAATTTCTCAGACTGGGCAATAAAAATAAATGATTAAGATGGGCAGCTGGAGCCATTTTGCCTTGAAGAATGGGCAAAAATCCCAGTGGCTAGATGTGCCAAGCTTATAGAGACATACCCCAAGAGACTTGCAGCTGTAATTGCTGCAAAAGGTGGATCTACAAAGTATTGACTTTGGAGGGGGGGTGAATAGTTATGCACGCTCAAGTCCTGTTTTTTTTGTCTTATTTCCTGTTTGTTTCACTATAGAAAATATTTTGCATCTTCAAAGTGGTAGGCATGTTGTGTAAATCAAATGATACAAACCCTCAAAACTATTTTAATTCCAGGTTATAAGGCAACAAATAGGAAAAATGCCAAGGGTGGTGAATACTTTCGCAAGCCATTGAGTTAATAAAGCCTCATACAAACTTGGTCTCTTTTTTTCTTTCTTGAGTAAGGCAGCTCCAAAATGCAGGTGTTTCAGCCTTGCTCAGTGCTTTCTGTGGTGGTGGGGCATTGCAAAGCAATCACTAGCATGCTATTCAGTGGAGTGGGTGTGTAGTCCCAAGTCTGGGTTTAAGGGTCTCTTTTCCAAGCTTAAAATGATAAAAATTCAACATTGGCCATGGTGTCAATCCAGCAGGATTTCTGCCACGCTCAAAACAACTGGAAACTCAGAACTGGGAAATCTGATTTCAGTGAGTTCAAGACAACTGGGAACTCTGAAAAAACTAGCTCCGACTAGGAAAATACGTTTTGAACGGTCATCCAACTTGGAATTGCAAGTCGGGAACTCGGGCCTCTTTCTAGAGCTCCGACCTGAAGATCACTGACGTCATCATGATTCGACTTTGTTTTTTTCCTGAGTTCCCAGTTGTCTTGAAAGCATCATAAATCCAGAGAATGCCAGACTTTGATGACAAAATTTGCCCACGAAGGACTGCCGCGCCAACTTCCTGTTCAAGTGAGCACAGCACAACAATGTGAATCCAAAAATGTCTTGTATGCTGCTGCATAAATAATGTAATATGCCAGGGAGATATGTATACTGAAGCTAAGAAAGTAATACTAAGTGTATGTTGTGTAGTAAGCTGTTAGTAGCCCATGTGCCTCACCCTAATAATTTGTTCTATTTTCACCTCTTAATTTCGCCTACTGTTCTGACTTGGTGGTGCACATGTAGCCTATAACTTGTTTTTGAGAAATGTAATCATCGAATAGTCTAAGAGCTTTCATTGTCTGCTTATATGCCCCCTTTTTTTATCCTACGGTTCTGACTTGGTGTACAGGGAGAATACTGTAAGAATGGCCCATGTTCTGAATTTTGTCGCTGTACAGTTCAAAAGTGCTGAACAAATAGTTATATTGACTACGTCCGTCCTAGCTCGCTCATTCATGTTTTAATCGAAATTACGGATTGCCTCTTATCCGCTCGTCGACCCCTTATGCCATAGTTTGTACATCACAATTGTCAGTAGAAACCACATTTGTTTAAGCAAGTCAGCCATATCAGGCGATGTTTTTTTTTTTTAAAGGCAGTAAATCAGGCTGAATGAACTGTTTCGCTGCCAGACAAGGTTCCGCTGATAGCCAAGTGTAGCAGTGGTAAGGTGTTGGGATTGCTGTTGAGAGTGCTGTTGGGACAGCTTTATGTAGGCCCTAACAGTTTGTGGGCACCGTTTGTCACCGTTATAATACAATTAAATGTATTGTTTAGTGTTGTGTAGTGGGTTGGCTGGCACGCATTCCCAAATGTTTTGTTTGCCCCATCAAGATTTACATGCTAAAATCGCCACTGAACTTATCTACAGATAATCGATGTCTGGAGCTCAAATTTGCAATATATCCTTTCACAGATGCGATTCGGTTCCTGACGTTCACCAAAAAGATCATTTCAAAAGGACCCGGCCAACCCATCAAGTGACGGAAAGTTCGGCATTTTACTTACTCGGATCTTTTCGACTCGTTTAGTCAGAAGACCGAATCTTTCGACTAATTTCGTTCATTTGAGTCAGTAATGCCCCGAGCACGATGGACCCCTACCAGCGAACGATGAACACATCCCCCCCGAAAATTTCGAAATAGTCATGATTCTACAAGCCTCTCGTTCACCATAAGGGGCTTATTGGAGCTGTCATTTGTGACTGAGACTTGTAGAAGCGTGCTTTAAAAACAATGTACATTTGTTGAATGCTTACAAATACGATTATTTATTGTTACATTTGAAACGGAGATCTAGTTTGGCCGCAACCGGACTAGAATGTGCACGACTCTTGGCGGAATGCATTGCTTGACTGCTGTGGGCGTGATAAGCACAATTCGTTCGCGAACTGCAGCAGCCCAAACGATTCGTTCTCGAGTTTGTTGAGCAGAGGCTGTGTATGTTTTAGTTCTACAAAGCTATGTCCATCATAACATTCAATAATCAATTAATTGCATTCATTTTTGCACCATGCTATCAATTATCTGTTCTAAACATGTATTTTTATTCTCTATGCTGCCTGCAGCATAATCTATTTTGCCTGCGCACATATGACAGAGTTGTTGGTCGGTTTACGTGTTAATCCTGCTGTAGAATTCATTGCAGCTAGCAGGTCAAAGAACGACTAAAATGAACGACTCACTCAGTAAAACGAATCATGACTCTCGAGTCAGTAAACGAATCGTTCGCGAACTGATCTTTGTCACTACTGCGTTGTTCTCACTCCTCTCAAGTAATGGCCGCCTGTTAGAACAGCATTTCAAGCTACCTAGTCTCATCGAAAAAGCGACGCTTGTCTTCTCTAGTGACCGATAACTCACATTACGCAATAAACCAAGGTAAGTGCTTCCTAGAACGAATAATAGTGTCACGATAGAAAAAATATTTAGTCGGGCGTCAAAACTATCCTTTCAAATGTCTTCAAGGCCAGACCTAGGTGACATGCTAACCAGTTATCTAGCCAAAACGCAGCTAGCTTGAACTAGCTAGAAGCTGGGTAAACAGAAGCTCGAGATAAAGGGTGGACAAAGTTCAAATGTCTGCATACAGCCGTGCACGTCACATCACATTAGCTAGCTACATATCAAAATCTGTTTTCGGTGGCAAATGTCTGTCTTGTACAAATAACGTTGATAGCTTAGCTAGCCAACTCCGCTAGCTTAACTTGCTGCTTAAGCTTAGCCACTAGTGTAGTGTTATGGCGTAGCAAGCTAGCTACAGACGCCTAGCTAGCGCAACTGATTCATAAACCTGCCATATCTTTTGATGGTTGTGCTTTCTTTCAATACAGATGCCAGTGGCAGTAGGACCGTATGGCCAGCAACAGCCAGCCTGCTTTGACAGAATTAAAATGGGATTCATGATGGGCTTTGCTGTTGGGATGGCAGCTGGTGCCATGTTTGGAACCTTTTCCTGTCTAAGGTTAGTTAAGTTAACCCAATGTCGATAACGATTTACCTTTTACAAGTAGGCCTACACTGAAATGCAAGACACTTTGTAAGAATGCCATAGTCTGTGCTTTGGCATCACGGATTTCTTTTACTATATCAGTTTTCATATGATTTTTGTTGCAGCCATCCACAGTGCATAGTGGTTTGTTCAATAGAACTCCATTGTGTTATGTGATTTTGTTCAAATGCTGTATTTTTTTCTTCCCTCAGGGTTGGCATGAGAGGCAGAGAGCTGATGGGAGGAGTTGGGAAGACGATGATGCAGAGTGGAGGCACGTTTGGTACATTTATGTCCATTGGGATGGGCATTCGCTGCTGAGACCACCTACCATAGTTACATAACAGGACTTTTGTAATAACTCATTCCCATGTCACAATTTCTCCATAGTTCTGGGACAAAGTATGTCAATAAATGCTGTGATTTCAATTGCTGGTAGTAGGCCAAACGTTTGGTGTGGGGCTTTTGATAAATGAGATGACTAACCTTGTGGTGCTGCAACATCGGTGCCATCCAAAGGATTGACGATACCAGGGTAGTCTCTCCCAAAGGATAGATGCTTGATCAAGTGAGTCATGTTGATCTGTAGGACAATTCAAATAAGCGTTCACGTGTATGGAGGACTTTGCCTTGGCAAGACAAGATTTGTCAAATGTACTTACGTTGTCTAGTCCAAAACTCTGCAGATCATGAACTGAAAATAAGAGACAAAATGTTATTAATGCTGTGATCTGATAGCATCATCAGTTATGTTCTGTTTACCTAGAGTATACGAGGGCTTACTATTCTCGCAATCCACGACTCTCCCATTACAAGTTATTGTTGAGCCCTCAGAAAAGTGATGTAGATTACTGTGTGTACCACCTCCAATAAAGATCAAACCAACAATCACACGCTGGTTATTCAAAAGGACCGCTTTAAACCACAAGTTAGAAGCAGCTTTGGTTCTGTCTTCGCTAGACTTTAAGTAACAGGGTCAATTCTGACTGACAACCTCTTCATAAACAAAGTTTGATATTTGACTGGACAATTTAGAAGGGAATGATGTGAGGGATGTTGCCTGAGTGCCAGTCTGTTTGTGCTCTTATGCCAACTCACTGTCATGACAAACCTTGTCTTTGGCTTGACAAGGACAGCAATGGAGTATGCAAGAGCACAAACAGATCTGGGACCAGGGTAGGGGGGGATGTTAACTACAAAAATAACTTACTTTCCACAGCGTGCACTGCAGAATAGAAGAGAGAAGAGTACACTATATGACGCATGTTGGGCTACACAGAAAAAGCCACAGTCCTAAGAGGCTGGCCAAAGGCATTAAGCCTCTGAAGGGAGTTCATCACATCTGGTATTTCATATACGGCCAAATTCTTATCACAAAGGGAATCTTGTCTCTTGTTTCTGCCTTTAAGCAGACAGACAGTAGTACTAGTCCAGAATATTTTTTTTGGGAGAAAATAAAATCAGCATTGAGCTGGTGAATCTTTCTGCTCTATGCTTTCTGTACATGGTGTTGATGACGAGGGACACCTTTCAATGCCACCGAGCAAGTTGAGAGAATAGTACTTTGGGCCTACAACTTCATCTGGTTATGTACCATGCTACTCTATCAGCAATTCTTGAGAAATTAGTTTAGGGTAAATCAAATTACAACAGTGCCTCAATGACAAATACGCCTGTATTGTCACACAGTAACAAAGGTTACATCAGTGAAATATTTTAGTAACTTGACTAATGTTCTCATGCCCACTTCCGCAGTTGGAGCGCAATTCAGACTTCTGTCAAGCCCAGCAACATTATTTAATTAGGAAAATCCATTGCAATAAATGTTTTGCAATCAGTTTGCCAAACAAATTAATACATTTCACATTCATATTTTTTCAACAGAGTGTCAATGCTAAATAACTTGATTAGTATGTTAGTGTTATTAGTAGGCAACATTAATGATAAAGCAAGTGAGTCAATTATCCATTCATTTACAGTCAGAACGTTGCGTTTATCTGTGGGGAAAAAAGAGCTACTTAGTTTGACACATATTTTCACCTCTGCCATAAAGATCAGATGTTTTCATGAGATAAAAAAAAATAGCTACAATTAATGACTTAGATTGCAATGGATCCCATTAGGAAAGAAGGGAAGAAGTCTAGCAAAAGACAACGAAAGGAATGATGAAAAAGAAAAACATGCACCATTTACAAAAGGATTTACGACAGTGTTTTACTGTAAAAATTAGTTATGGATGCACAAGAAATGCCTTTACTGGCCTAGTGACTTGCAAGTGAACTTACCGGTTAATATTTGTCTTTCCTTGGCTATCCTCTGAGAATGTTCTAGGGGCAAAAACTACACTACAAAAGGGTCTGTACCTACATCTGGTCTGAGACAGACTAGTGGTTATAAAACCACAAGGTGTTTCTGGTAGCAAGTAAGCAATTTTCGACTTCCAACCCAATTCAGTCCGCAACCTGTTTGGCTTTATGCAATTCAGAGGATTTACTTTCTGTCATGGGTATGGATGGAAAACAGAATTTGTATTTTCCTTAGATAATTGATATCAGACCAGGGGAACAACTCATTTAGACCAGGGTTGTGTTTACACAAGCAGCCCAATTCAGATCAGTGTGAATGCGCAAATCTGATATGGGGCACATGTAAAACTGTGCGGGAAAAAATTGATATAGAAAGAAAATCAGATTCGGGTTTTCCACACCTATGGACTTCAGACTAGACAGTAAAATGCAGGTCTTACCATGAACATGGGACTGCTGGAAACTCTTTCCAGGGGCAAAGTGAAAATTTCCTGCCACCTAACAAAAAACCAGACAAAGTGAAGAGTTTAAAAGAAAGTCAGACAATGAATGTAATATTTGCAGATTGAAAATGTATATGAATGCATTAAAGCGCCTCACAAAATATAAAATCTCAGCTACAGTACACTTCCATCCCTATTTCTTTTAATATAACCACACAGAATTATGCTCCCAAAAAGTGATGATCCATTTAAAATCATATGTTGTTTCCAACCTGACCATTTGAAGACCAGGCAATGGTGTAAACATTGTCAGCCATGAAATAAAACATACCTTTTTGGAGTGTAAATCAGAGTGTGAGTACTGACTATTCTTTCTGATGATGTACTCAGCATCTGTTTAAGACTAGTTACCTTGTTGACCTCCAGAAAGCCGTAGATCTGGCAACCCTCATTCTTCTGCTCCTGCATCTTCTGGCTGAAGCCCTCCCTCTTGCACTGCTCGATGGTGTCCGGGTTCTTGAAGGCCCAGCCCCGCCTGCGATAACCCTCTCGTACGTCATCGCAGGTGTTACAGCACCTACAGAAAAGCACAGGCAATATGTCATTGTCACACATACTGTCACACTCAAATGTTGGACAATAGTGTATAGCCTCCCTACTGTTATGTTATTTTACTGCTGCTCTTTAATTATTTGCTATTTTTTACTCATCTATATTTTATTTAACACTTTTTCTTTTCTTAAAAACGGCATTGTTGGTTAAGGGCTTGTAAGTAAGCTTTTCACTGTAAGGTCTACACCTGTTGTATTCAGCACATGTGGCAAATAAGATTTGATTTGAGATAAGCTCATTCATTCATTGATGGCATATGTTCTGAAAAATAATTTATGGCTCAATTAAGTAAGTACAAGCTCTCAAATGAAACCTCATGAATTCTTTGTAACAAATCCAATTTCACAGTCAAGGGATTTTAGTTATGAAATTGACAGGGAAACCCTCTTTTTGGTCTTTGGTCATGGGAAGATGGTGCATGTTCTTTAAGGGTATTCCAGTCTTGGAAACTCACTTCAAATCCTCCATCTCTGCTCCGTAGCAGCTTTCACAGCGCTCAGGATCTAGCTTACTGGGGTCAAAAATGTCACCTTCCTCTTGTCCCAAATCTACATGAGATGACAACAAAACAATATCCATGACCCAGTGAAAAACATTAACTTTTCAATGAGGGAAAACAGCACAGCTCTCCATGAATTACAAGCAAGCTAATTAACAAGATGGTTACCGTGCTTCTCTGCCTCTGTAGTGACAGGATTGCCCTCCTTGTCGAGCCTTTGCTTGAACAGGTTGTGTTCCACATCCAACTGCTGCTCTCCAGCTACGTCCATGGCATCAATGCTTAGATCTGAAGGACAAGGTGGTGTTGCAAATGTCATATACTTCAACTGTGCAATTACCATATTGCTTCATGCACATTCCTAAAGAGATTAACTTAGATTTTAAGTTGAAGTAGGCCTAACCTTGCACATTCAGTTAAAATGTCATATTTTGTTCCTTGTTCATGTGACATTTTGTTTAACTGTTTATAATATCACATAAACAAGCACGAATAGGGGTTAATTGTGCACATGTAAGTTAATGTGATGATGCATGCAAGGGCGGCAGGTAGCTTAGTGGTTAAGAGCGTAGTGCCAGTAACCGAAAGGTCGCTGGTTCTAATCCCCGAGCCGACTAGGTGAAAAATCTGTCGATGTGCCCTTGAGCAAGGCACTTAACCCTAATTGCTCCTGTAAGTCGCTCTGGATAAGAGCGTCTGCTAAAATGTAAATGTGAAATGTAAATGTCTGAACACAAGTATTTGTGTAAGTTACTTACAGGCACATGGCATGTTAGGAAATATCACATCAATGTTGATTTTCAGTTTGTCTCCTCGTGATGTGTCTACAAACAATTCAGGATGGACCTGTGTTGGCAGAACAATATTAATATTTTGCAAGTCATAAAGCAGTGGTACTTAAAGTGTGGACCGGGCCCCATAGATGGAGTTTCAAAGAACTGTGGGTAAAAGTTATGACAGATGGCTTAATAAGAAAAACATAAAAAGAGTGATATTCTAATCATCCTCAAATAGGCCAGTCATTGTATTTTAGCACTATACCCACCATTGACATTTTTAGCATTCCCAGTTGCCCAGGTGTCAATGGAGTGGAAATTAACTATCTGATTAATCAGGCTATAATACACAATTCATTGTTATATACAGCCTGAAACATTGAAGTGCATAATCATGTAAATGTTCCTTACAAGCCAGAATGTTGAATAAAATATAATTTCAATATACTCTGCCAGTTGTCGGTACGGCTTGTCCTTCAGCCGCTCTACATTTCTGACAACATATCCACATAAAAGTATTGTTTACACTACTTTTTAGCGAGCTGGTAGGTATATGGTTCTGTCAGCTTGTATTTCCGGTGTGTATTTTCAATCTACTGACGCACCCGATGTAAACACTACCGAATTACGTTCCCTCACATTCAGCTGGCAAATCAAATCAAATTTTATTTGCCAAACGCCCCCGAATACATTACATGGCAGTGGCAAACCTACCGCTCTCTAAAAAGTTGGGTAAGCAATACTTTCCTTACTCTACAGGTTGCACAGACAACTGGTAGAGTAAGTTCACATTTAATTTTATTCAACATTCTGGCTTGTAAGGAACATTTAAACGATTTTGCACTCCAATGTTTCAGGCTGTATATACACCAATTAATTGTGCATTACAGCCTGATTAATCAGACAATAATTAACTTTACATTTGATTACACGTTTTTTGAAATCGCAAAGGGCTTGGCTGAAAGGGTTTGAATACCACTGTCTGTCTTAAGAGTTTACAAACCAGAAGGGCGGCAGGTAGCTTAGTGGTTAAGAGCGTTGTGCCAGTAACCGAAAGGTCGCTGGTTCTAATCCCGAGCCGAATAGGTGAAAAATCTGTCGATGTGCCCTTGAGCAAGGCACTTAACCCTAATTGCTCAGGTAAGTCGCTCTGGATAAGAGCGTCTGCTAAATGACTAAAATGTAAAATGTAAAGTGTTACATGCAAAGCTTGAACCTAAACAGAGTAGCTAGCTGTTTAGTTCCCTAGCTGACTAAACTAAACGATTTACGATGGAGTTGAGCGGTGACTAGTGTAAATGCAGGCTATTCTTTGGGTGCTGAAATGCATCGCTTTTGATAAAAACATAATTTTAAGCGACGCCGGAACTCCAGTCCACTCACACGATTCGCCGTCAGTTGAGTTTAGTCAGCTATTGTTCTCCTAGTTACCTGTTCTCCATTAGAGAATCCTTCAGTGTGGTCCACACAGAGCTAGCTTCTTAACCACATACCTGGCTGGCATACCTACACTAGCGTACCTGACTATTTTCAGAAAAATCACATGAACCCACCTCCTTAGTGAGATAATACTGCAACTCTGAGAAGAACAGGATCAACATGATGAGACCACTTATGATGGTGACTGTAAAAGGGGGAAAGAGAAAAATGCATGTCAGAATATCACCAAATCCCATTGAACTTTAGAGAACTATTGTAGCTAGTCATCCGTTTCCCCGCAGATGTAGCCTAGTAACAGTCTGAGATCTAGAATGCTAGCCCAAACACAGTGCTCATACTAGCCCAATAATGGACTAAAGGAGGCTAATGTTACAACCTAAGCTCAGGGGTAGACATAACATAGTAACATAGTACATGTTGCATGGTATTTATTCATTTGTGGATGTCCATCATCCATTTTGTTACAAATTGCAATTCGTACGATATGATATGAATTCCAATTTGTTGTGGCTAACGTTAGCTAGGTTGCTAAACCTAACATTATATAGGTGGCTAACGTTAGCTAGGCTATGGGTTAAGGGTTACGGTTAGGGTTAGTTTAAAGGATTAAGGTTAGGGGAAGGGTTAGCTAACATGCTAAGTAGTTGCAAAGTAGCTAAAAAGTTGCAAAGTTGCTAATTAGCTAAAATTGTCCATGAGTTTTGAACACGCAACCTTTAGGTTGCTAGACGTTCGCATTATACGCCCACCAATCCAGTCCGACAAACAGTTTTGTTTTTGTCTTAAGTAACCTGCTGTCTTATGTAACCATACCAAACGTACCATATCATAGTAATTTGAGGGTCTCAGATTTACATTTACTAAGTTACGTCTAGTCTATGAGACCAGGCTAAACGTTACTCTTTATAGTCAAAGATTATGGATATACTGACAAGATACAGGTCTCTCCACCCTAACAATGGGAAATGTAAGACAGCGGGCTGTCTAGCTCCTGCCTATCCTTTCTTTGGATTGGTGGATACATCTCATTATTGTAATACTTTTTTAAATATTCGATGAGGGTTGTTGACGTCAACCGCCTGTATTCAATGGAGACAGATGCTATGCTACTAGCCTCCTGCCATGAATATGCATAGCCATCTCGAGACAACTCCGATATAAAGTGTTTTTTTCTCAAAGTTGCCTGCATGTCAATGTCCTACTTATATCAGTATACTCATAACAACTTAAGCATTACAACACTTCTATTTGATCAAATAAACCTCACATAGCAAATAAGCTATTCATTTTTTTGTTGACCAAATTCGACATACAAAAACTCCTTACTTGGTGGGCGAAACAACGACAAAACGCAACCTGCTGGAGGGAGACAGATTTTCCGCCCCACAGTGGAGGTGTCATAATACCCATAAAACCTAGCGGTCAAACAGGAAAATGGTTCCAATCCTTTTTTCCACCATTAATTTTTCCCCATAGGGGATTTTAGAAACACTTAAAATAAGGGCTGTGTTTCGTGTAGGCTTACCCTGGCGTGATGTTTTGATAACCATGTAAAGCTCTCTCTGACAAGGTGACTTATCATTATATTCGGTTCTATTTTCGCTCAGATTGGAAAATGCTAATTAGCATCAAAACAAATCCCTGCAAGCTCCTGCACGTCATCTCTAGCTAGCACCTTCACTAACAGGTCAATATAAAGAAATTAAGCCAATTAATGAATTACTACATTTAGCTAACATTAGATAGTTAATCCAGAGATTCTTACCTTTGCCTCAATTTAGCAGTCTCGTCCAGATCATCATGTCATTTGTAGTTCTTTATGATAGCCACATTAGTAGCTAATTACTTGGTGGGCGAAACAACGACAAAACGCAACCTGCTGGAGCTCAGCTGGTAGAGCACGGCGCTTGTAACGCCAGATAAAATCCTGCGACTTGTGACTGCAGGCCGCCCAACAACCTGCCCGCTTGACCCCATCCCCTCCTCTCTTCTCCAGACCATCTCCGGTGACCTTCTCCCCTACCTCACCTCGCTGATCAACTCATCCCTTGACCGCTGGCCATGTCCCTTCCGTCTTCAAGAGAGCGAGAGTTGCTCCCCTTCTCAAAACCAACACTCGATCCCACTGATGTCAACAACTACAGACCAGTATCCCTTCTTTCTTTTCTTTCCAAAACTATTGAGCGTGCCGTCTTTAGCCAACTCTCTTGCTATCTCTCTCAGAATGACCTTCTTGATCCAAACCAGTCAGGTTTCAGGACTGGTCATTCAACTGAGACTGCTCTTCTCTGTGTCACGGAGGCTCTCCGCACTGCTAAAGCTAACTCTCTCTCCTCTGCTCTTGTCCTTCTAGACCTGTCTGCTGCCTTTGATACTGTGAACCATCAGATCCTCCTCTCCACCCTCTCCGAGCTGGGCATCTCCGGCGCGGCTCACTCCTGGATTGCGTCCTACCTGACCGGTCGCTCCTACCAAGTGGCGTGGCGAGAAGCTGTCTCCGCACCACGTGCTCTCACCACTGGTGTCCCCAGGGCTCAGTTCTAGGCCCTCTCCTTTTCTCCCTATACACCAAGTCACTTGGCTCTGTCATATCCTCACATGGCCTCTCCTATCATTGCTACGCTGACGATACACAACTAATCTTCTCCTTTCCCCCTTCTGATAACCAGGTGGCGAATCGCATCTCTGCATGTCTGGCAGACATATCAGTATGGATGACGGATCACCACCTCAAGCTGAACCCCCTGGCAAGACGGAGCTGCTCTTCCTCCCGGGGAAGGACTGCCCGTTCCATGATCTCGCCATCACGGTTGACAACTCCGTTGTGTCCTCTTCCCAGAGTGCGAAGAGCCTTGGCGTGACCCTGGACAACACCCTGTCGTTCTCCGCTAACATCAAGGCGGTGACCGGCTCCTGCAGGTTCATGCTCTACAACATTCGGAGAGTACGACCCTGCCTTACACAGGAAGCGGCACAGGTCCTAATCCAGGCACTTGTCATCTCCCGTCTGGATTACTGCAACTCGCTGTTGGCTGGCCTCCTGCCTGTGCCATTAAACCCCTACAACTCATCCAGAACGCCGCAGCCCGGTCTGGTGTTCAACCTTCCCAAGTTCTCTCACGTCACCCCCTCCTCCGCACACTCCACTGGCTTCCAGTTGAAGCTCGCATCCGTTACAAGACCATGGTGCTTGCCTATGGAGCAGTGAGGGGAACGGCACCTCTGTACCTTCGGGCTCTGATCAGTCCCTTACACCCAAACGAGGGCATTGCGTTCATCCACCTCTGGCCTGCTGGCTCCCCTTCCTCTGCGGAAGCATAGTTCCCGCTCAGCCCAGTCAAAACTGTTCGCTGCTCTGGCACCCCAATGGTGGAACAAGCTCCCTCACGACGCCAGGACAGCGGAGTCACTCACCACCTTCCGGAGACATTTGAAACCCCACCTCTTTAAGGAATACCTGGGATAGGATAAAGTAATCCTTCTACCCCCCAAAATTGTAAAGTGGTTATCCCACTGGCTATAGGGTGAATGCACCAATTTGTGAGTCGCTCTGGATAAGAGCGTCTGCTAAATGACGTAAATGTGCCCTTGAGCAAGGCACTTAACCCTAATTGCTCCTGTAAGTCGCTCTGGATAAGAGCGTCTGCTAAATGACTAAAATGTAAATGTAAAGCCAAGGTAGTGGGTTCGATCCCCGGGACCACCCATACACAAAAATGTATGCACGCATGACTGTAAGTCGCTTTGGATAAAAGCGTCTGCTAAATGGCATATTATTATTTATTATTAGAATTAGTGTTTCATTTGTTGGGGGTAAATACAGGCAAATATATTGATAAGTCACCTTGTCTGAGAGAGATTTACACGGTTATCAAAATGTCACACCAGGATAAGCCTACACAAAACACAGCCCTTATTTTAAGTGTTTCTAAAATCCCCTATGGTAAAAATGAATGGTGGAAAAACGATTGGAACCATTTCCCCGTTTGACCGCCAGGTTTTATGGGTATTATGACTCATACTGTAGTACTCTATAGTCCAAGGACCTTACATGTTCAGTTTAGAGGCGAATTGGCTCTGGCAGACAAAACAGCCAATACTCCCATCTAAACATGAATCGATTCTCAATTACGGTACGGTTCTAGAAACCTATAAAGCCCTCACATCAAAATAATTTCACAAAAGCTAAATATACACTTACTGTACACTGTTTTAACAGTTGCAGCTGACAGTATTTTTCAGTGACAACACGTTTGTGGCGTCTTTTTCCGTTAAAACATAACGTTAGGTGTTCGGAGACGCAGCTAGCCAATTTGTACGCCTCTGTCTTCCGTAAATAAACGCTGTAATATGGAAATATGTCTGTGTGGGAACCCTAACCCTATAAAAGGTGTAGTAATTTAAGCTTATTTCTTGGTGATATGAAAGATACGTTCCTTTCGTTTCCAAAACCGTACCGCAAGCGATGCGTTTTAACGTTCAGAACGAGCGTTGGGGCTCTTAACAAAAGTTCGCCGGCCAGAAGATAATATCGTCAATTGGCGATAAAGGTAGTTAGCGTCTATGAATGGGTTATGCTACTGCTAGCAACTGGGAATAGTATTAATGTGTTATACTTGTAACTAGAGCACTGCCAAAAAACACTCACCCGTAGCTCCGCCGCATGTTTTAATTCGGAAATCCTCAAGAGTTTTCGGATATGCATCAAATTGTTTCAGTTTATTTAGTGTGTCCATCTTCTTTCATACCATCGGCTGAAAGAATTCCTGACACACATCAGTCCTCGACATTCACTTCCGGTACACAAGGCGTGCATGCGTAACGAACCAATCAGCGTCGACAGCATAAGGGTCAGTATATGAATTGACTACAATTTGGGAGTTTTGTATAAACTAGCAGAATTAAAGGCGCTACATGGTCAATCCGACATCTGCATTGGCCGTGCAGCATTTACGGCAGAAGGCAGAGCATTCATACTTCTTGCTCTTTGCAGAGTTGTTGTGAAGGAAGTTGTCTAGGAAGTGAGTTTGTGTTTATAAACAGGGCCAGTCCTTGCCGTTCTACCGCCATTGGCGAGACTACTAGAATAGTCCCAGTAAGCAACATTACGTTGAAAAGACGTCTAAAATACGACCGGACCGGACCAAAAATCTATGTCATTGGACATTGAAATCAAGGCCTGTCTGGACCGCACCAAATAGTCTATGATTGGTTCAGATTTGCTCTGGACCGGACCAAAAACCATTGTCCGTGGATGTGGAAATCAAGGCCGGTCCGGAACTGCACCAAAAAAAGACACGTCAAAAGGAGTCGGCGTAGGTCCATGCTTACTGAGGTGTAGCCTACAGTGTTACTTGAAATTGTATTTTCCGAATGCCCATCTATGTCGTAAGCCGGGCAGGACCAAAAAAAGACGTTGGCTCGTGCTTACTGGGGTGTAGCCTACCATGTTGGCCTGCAATGGGATTTTATGAATGCCCATCCATGTCTTAGGCCCACCGTTTGTATAACAGGCCATTGTATTGGCTTTATTAATCCTGATTCCTGTGACTAATCCATTTGGCCATTTAAACTCTGAATATCAGCTACCCAACTTTATCAGGAGTTGGAATTTTGCATTTGCTCTGGAGTGGGGCAGCGGTCTAAGGCACTGCATCTCAGTGCTAGAGGCGTCACTACAGCCCCTGGTTCGATTCCAGGCTGTATCACAATCTGACTGTGATTGGGAGTCCCACAGGGCTGCGCATAATTGGCCCAGCATCGTCCGGGTTTGGCCGGGGTAGACCGTCGTTGTAAATAAGAATTTGTTCTTGGGGTAGGCCGTCATTGTAAATAAGAATTTGTTCTTAACTGACTTGCCTAGTTAAATAAAAAAATACTTCTGCATTTCCCGCTGTGTAAACACATTGCAAATAGGCTCGCAATTTATTTTATTTTATTTATTTAACTACATTTTGTACAGATACAAACTTGAATCCACCGATCATGACAATAGGGTGAAACTCCTGAACAACAGTTGTGATTGTCCATTTCATACTGTCCATTTTACTTCGACCTGTCCTGTTTTCAGGATATGTTGTTTGTTAACAAGACAGCACATTTTTTTATTTGATTGAGTGCCATTTAGGTTAGGTTATTTGATCGGAGAAACCTGCATGATGTAAAAAGTGTAGGTCCTCATTACATTGTCATACATTTTATATCCAGCCTGTAGGCTACAGAAAAGGCCACACTTTCTACCATATGCTATATCTGCTACATGATTTATGTTAGATCTTTTTTTGGGACATAACGTTGGTGGAGCGCTGCAGAGATGCATCTCTCCAACAGCACCCCGGAGAGGTGCACTGGGAATGGACAAGCAGAATATTTTGCGCCTTTGACAAAGTGGGCATTGCTTACCAAAGGGCGGCATCAGGCTTACCTAAAAAGTACATACGCTACAGGTTGAGAGAAATTGTCATTGTTTTTGGTGGGTTTTATGTGTTGTTGTTGAAGGTGCGTCTTGGTCAGTTTAGCTCAGAAAATGCTGCCCTCATCAATCTTCCGCCTAATCCTGCCTAATGAGCAGGCCGACCGTGTTTATACAGGACCTCCTGCCCCCACCCACCATCAACCAATCATGTCAATGCGGAGCTATAAGGAGTCCTCCACATTGTTACAACATTTGAGAGGCGCACTGCAATGCTGTATGGAGCTTGATTTGGCCTCTACATGCCTCCAAAGCTCCGCAATTGAGTGACATCCTCCAAGCATAAATTGGCTTTTAGAAATAGTTTTCAGTAGTAACCAGATGCTGCATTCAAGACAACTGGGAACTCGGAACTCTCAGACTTCAGGGTATTCAATACAACTGGGAATTCTGACAAAAACTAATTCCAACTTGGAAACTCTGGCAACTTCCTAGAGCTCAGACTTTCCGACCTGAAGATCACTGACATCATGATTTGACCTCGTTTCTTTCGAGTTCCCAGTTGTCTTCTATTGCTGCATTTAAAATAATTGGGAAATCTGATGTTAAATCATGACGTCAGTGATCTTCAGGTCGTAAAGTCGGAGCTCTAGAAAGAGGCCAGTTCCAGAGTTGGATGACCGTTCAAATCGATTTTTCCCAGTCGGAGCTTGATTTCCCCCCCAGAGTTCCCAGTTGTTTTGAACGCACTGAAGTCGGAGATTTCCGAGCTTCCAGTTTTGAACGTTGCATAAAAGCACCACTTTGATAGAGCTACAGAAGTGACTTTTCGTAGCAGGTTATGAGATAATTTGCTAACCCTAACCCTTTTCCTAACCTTAACCTAATTCTCCTAACCTGCTAGACCTACGCTTATTCTCCTAACCTGCTACAAAATAGTCACTTCCGGTCGTAGCTGTATCGAGGGCCAGCATGTAGGTTAGGGATTCTGTTGAAATCGGGATAAGCTATACTTTTTCCCCACAAATATTTGTCTTAATATTAACATTTGAAATATATATATTTTGATAGGCTGATACTTTGGTCTTTCACACCATGTAAAGGAACCTATTTCTTAATTTTTTTCATAAAATGCAACTGGATTTATTTAAACTCCATCAGATACCATTAAAGGCATTTCATTTGTACATTTATTGTCCAAAAACTCCAAAATTCTTGTTTTATTTGATAGTGCTATATAATGCTTCAGGGCTAATTGTTAGCATTTTGGCACATTTTTCTAGATTCAGAACGTAAAACATTTATAAAGGAAACATTATCCCTTCGATCTAGCACAGCAAATATTTCAATAGTTTAAGCATACGTTGCAGAACATTGACAAAGAAAACATTTTAAAGGGGGTTAGCCATAAGTGACTGAGTTGACAAGCCACTGACTGAGTTAAATACTCAAAATAAATGTTTGCCTCTAAAAATAAGTTCAATACAAACATTTGTAAACTATAAAATTGTTCATTTGAAAATCCCCAATAAAAATAACCATTCTGTCAGATCTTGACAGAGTTGATGTTTCACGGCATTGACAACATTTATTTTTCTCCATTCAAGGGGTATACAAAGTAGCAATTTTGTTTTTTCTAAGTTGCTTCGACTCTAAAAACCAAATTAAAATAAACATTTGAACCAAAATTCATACCCTATCTCAGGCAGATGGAGTTGACAGTTTATGGTTGTGACAATGGTGATTTCAAAATTGTTTGTTTAAAAAGTTGAGCGCTTTTAATCCTTGAGTGATCTTGTTGCACTACATGTAATTAGCCGTGCTCATTCATGATTAATTCATGATTTTAGACAAAAGTCAGAGGGCTATTGCAAGAAACTACATAAGATCCTTTTTGCAGTTAATATTAATTGCCAGTTATTTGAATTAAACACTTGGAGAGTTTGAAATCAGGATCCTTTGCTCGGGACAAGGGCAATACCCGACATGGAAATTAATAATTGTTTGACATTTCCAAAAGCAAATATTTCCCCTTTCACCTAAATGTAATTTTTTATCTAAAATAATGCAACAATATATTTGAACTATAAAAATAAAGTTTCCTTGCTGGACAAGGATTGTCCCGACTTTCAAGAATCCCTGTAAGTTAGAGCATAAATTAAATGTGTAGAAAGTGTATGAACCACATCAAGACAAGAAATGTGTGGCGTAGGTGCATTGCAGAACATGGTCACAGGTAGCATTGGGTTATAACATGGTTTATTCGGTACACCAGTGTTTATTAAATATTTACACAACAAAGTGTAGAGAACCCATGACGTGACAGATTCACAACAGCACAAGGTTGCACGACTCTGTTGAGATTCCCCTCAAAGAACAGGTTAACCATTAGACCACAACCTGGACACGTTTCTTTCGATAATTTATTTTGTACAGTAAAACAGTATAGAGGTTGTGTTTACATCCTTTTCCGTTGGCAGAGAATAACCCATTGAGAGGACACCCAGCAAGTGAATCAGGGCAACCATATCATAAATGCATGTGTTTTTTTTAAAAGATGGACAATCGCAAATCAGAGGGGTCAGAATTTGAGCCGAGAAGCAACATGGGCAGTCAGAATGCAGCTATCTAGGTCTTTACTTTGGGGGCCTGTAGGCGATCTTCCTGCTCTTCAGCACAGACCACCTGTGCCTCTTCATGTAATAGACCAGGGGGACCAAGATGGCGGAGCCCATGAGCAGCTGGGGGAAGAAATTGTTTGAGTGAGATGGGGTCAATGTCAACTGTGATGAGAGTAACGTAGAAAAGGGAGCAATTTGGAAACAAGGGCCAAAAAGACGACAAATCCAAACAGGGGATTTGACTTTGTGACTCCTTTCTTTCAAATATTTTATTTTGTATGTTTTAATACATGACAAGTAGTGGCTCAATACATATGAAATTGTAATGAATGTATCTAATAGAATTTAAGAAGACTTGACGGGTCCAAGCAATGCTCCACGTAGACCTACCAATTTTCAAGACTACAAAGTCATTGTGTCAAATAATGGAAAGGAATGTCCTAAATCAGGGATGTATTCACTAGAAAACAACAAAAGAAAAAAGAACAAAACAGAGCCTCCAAAAAAATAACATAAAATAATTACTTGTTTTCATTGTAAAACATTTCTGTTGCAAAACGGTTTGCACTATTGAATCCATTTCTGATGACAACTATTTATATTACGGCAGTGGCTGGCGCCTCGCTGCCAGCTTACCTTCAGGCCCATGCGTTTGCGCTGGTCGTGCTCAGGCTCGGCCGCCCACCGGAGGAAGGTGCACACGTCCTTGGCCACCTGGCTCATGGTGGCTGGGGTTCCTATCATCACATGAAAATGGAAGGTTTTACTTGCAATGACTGACATGTGGTTGTCTTCTCTACTTTAGTTGAATGCACAGACTGTTAGTTGCTCTGGATAAGAGTGTCTGCTTAATGACCAAAATGCAAGATGTAGACTACACTGAACAAAAATATAAACGCAACATATGTTTCATGAGCCGAAATAAAAGATCACAGAAATGTTCCATACGCACAAAAAGCTTATTTCTCTCAAATGTTGTGCACAAATTTGTTTACATCCCAGTTAGTGAGCATTTCTCCTTTGCCAAGATGATCCATCCACCTGACAGGTGTGGCATATGATGAAGCTGATTAAACAGCAATATCATTACACAGGTGCACCTTGTGCTGGGGACAATAAAAGGCCACTAAAATGTGCAGTTGTCACTACACAATGCCACAGATATCTCAAGTTTTGAGGGAGCGTGCAATTGGCATGCTGACTGCTGGAATGTCCACCAGAGCTGTTGCCAGAGAATGTAATGTTAATTTCTCTACCATATGCCGCCTCCAACGTCGTTTTAGAGAATTTGGCAGTACGTCCAACTGGCCTCACAACCGCAGACCACGTGTATGGCGTCGTGTGGGCGAGCGGTTTGCTGATGTAAACTTTGTGAACAGAGTGGCCCATGGTGGCGGTGGGGTTATGGTATGGGCAGGGATAAGCTACGGGCAATGAACACAATTGCATTTTATCGATGGCAATTTGAATGCACAGAGATACCGTGACGAGATCCTGAGGCCCATTGTTGTGCCATTCATCCGCCGCAATCACCTCATGTTTCTGCATGATAATTCACAGCCCCATCTCACAAGGACCTGTACACAATTCCTGGAAGCTGAAAATGTCCCAATTCTTCTATGGCCTGCATACTCACCAGACATGTCACCCATTGAGCATGTTTGGGATGCTCTGGATCGACGTGTACGACAGCGTGTTCCAGTTCCCGCCAATATCCAGCAACTTCACACAGCCATTGAAGAGGAGTGGGACAACGTTCCACAGGCCACAACCAACAGCCTGATCAACTCCATGTGAAGGAGATGTGTCGTGCTGCATGAGGCAAACGGTGGTCACACCAGATACTGATAGATGCATATCTGTATTCCCAGTCATGTGAAATCCGTAGATCAGGGCCTAAGGAATTTATTTCAATTGACTGATTTCCTTATATGAACTGTAACTCAGTAAAAATCTTTGAATTGTTGCGTTTATATTTTTGTTCAGTATATATCCAATATCAAATCATTAGTATATTACTCTATATAGACACCAGAACCTAGACATTCAGTCTGGCATGTCAAGGGTCAAAATGCTAGCACAATGCAATTTAAAAAAACTCTTATTATTTCAAGTTAGTGATCCCTAGCAGAGGGAATCCTACTGACCGTCCTCAAATTCCAGGACCTCATTGTAGATGGGGGGAGCCATGCCGATGGCCTGGCCAGGGAAGTAAGGGTTGTAGTAGAGGCCCTCCCTCACCTCCACTCCAGCAGGGGGCTCACAGTAGCCCGTCAGCAGGGAGAACACGTAGTCTTCACCTCCATGTCTGGAACAATGGAGGAAAACGACTTAGGACATAGCACTTGCAAAGCAAGCTAAGATATGATATCATGGTATGAGTAATAGGAGTGGAGTGTCTTGATGTGGTTTTACAAAAGTATTTTCCTGCTGTATAGACACTTAAAAACATTTTTGGGGAAGAAAAGGTTACAATATATTCTACCTTGAATCTAACGTTTAGTTTACTGTCGATATTCCCAATCACCAGATACTCTGGAGCACGGGTCTCCAACAGGTCGATCGCAAGTTACCGGTAGCTCGCAGCCCACCTATGAATAGCTCGCCAAACAATTCTGAAAGTACATGCAATTTTCACATGTTCCACCACAAACTGTCATAAACAAATCTCACAAGTATCAGACACGGCAAGCTCCAAGCTAATCAATGTACCATTGACATTATCCCACCGCTGGTTAGCCACTATTGGCTTAAAAAACCAAACCCAACAATATCTGCCAATTAATTTCCAGCAATATTGCCTGTCTGTCTGTGTGGTACGCACGTTTGTCTATCACTCAGTGTGTAGCCAGTTGAATTGATAAGTCTTGTGGGTTGACAAATACTTTCCCCAAAAACCTTCTCAATTAAAAGTTAACTGCAACATAGGTTTACCAGGCAGAAGTATATCATTAGTAAGCACATCATATGTTTCGATGATTTGTTATTTATAAACTTTGCCATGAAATGAGCAGCAGCAGTACGGAACCATCGCTAGACTAGCACATTCCTCACGCGCTAGGACGCACAATTAAACAGGGCCAGATGCGCAGTTAAAGGGCCAGACGCGCAATTAAAGGGCCAGACGCGCAATTAAAGGGCCAGATGCGCAATTAAAGGGGAATTACACTAAAATTAAACGTTTTCTCCCACACCAAAAAAAAAAAGTATTCTGATGTGATTTAAGCATTGACATGGACTCAGAACATCAAATGTTGTTTCTCTATGAACAATTGTAATGTTGAGTGAAAAACTCAGAACACAATTTGGGGATTTAAAAAAAATCTGATTGTATTATTTTACCAGGTATATTGACAGAAAACAGTGTACAAGAGAAAGTAGTGCACTAAGTGTTAAGTATCCCTATATTTCTGTTATTACGGTGCCATCACTCTTATTAGTACGCCTGCGCAGTAGTCTCACTGTAGATGGACCTGGGTGGAGATGGATGTGGGTGGGACAGCACCTTTCAGCACTACATGCAGCGAGAAAAGCGTTCACTGAAGCAGAGTGTTCAGAGAGAATTCGCAGGGCTCTGTATAAACAGCGTCGACCCACAGATGAGAAGTACGAGCCTGGAAACAAAGTGTACTACAAACGAGTTGACTGTCAAGAGTGGAAAGGACCGGGAGTAGTCATTGGCCAAGATGGTGTGGTGATATTCGTGAGGCACAGAGGCACCAGTCAGGGTGTATCACTCAAGATTGCAGAAAGTAAATGATCAACAAGATGGAAGGGCTGTTGCTGAGAATCAGCCTCCTACTGAAAATGACAAAAAGGACACATTAACAGACAAAACTACCAGATGTCGCATCCAATTATATGGACACAAACTGACACAGGAAATGGAGCAGAGACCAACCATGACACAGGTAATACTGTTGAGGGTTCAAATGACAAAAACGTTCAACAACAGCCACATGTGTTAAGGCAACATGGTTGTTCCAATCTGAAAACTGGACAAACTGTTAAATACATGGACAGAGAAAGTGGTATTTCACACACAGCAACAGTCATTGGACGAGCAGGAAAAGCCAAAGAAACACCAGAACTGGTACAACTTGGAGTACTCTGAACCAGCTACACTTTCTGGTACAACAGGGTCAGCTGACCTGTCACTTGTAGATAATCTCAGAATTGAACCAATAGAAAAATCGAGAAAAACAGAATGACATTCAAAATGATGATGTACTTGAAACAAAGGACGTATCATTTGACTCAGCTAAACTAGATGAGCTCAGTAATTGGAGGAAAAATTGAGTGTTTGAGGAAGTCAAAGACATTGGCCAAAAACGTGTCTCAACAAGGTGGGTGTGTACCCTTAAAGAATCCTTAACTGGAATAGTGCCAAAAGCACATCTAGTGGCTAGAGGTTTTGAGGAGCTGGATGCTAAAGACCTCCCAAAAGACTCACCAACATGCGCCTCAGAGTCAATCAGATTGCTGCTGACAGTGATCTGCCATAAGAAATGACATAGACTTCAAATCTGCATTTTTGCAGGGAACAGAGCTGTCAAGGGACATTCACATCCGACCTCCGCCTCAAGCTAAGAGCAAAGGAACACTGTGGAAACTAAAAAAGTCTGTATGGCCTGGCAGATGCATCACTCTACTGGTACAACAAAGTCAAGGCAACAATGCTGAGTACAGGTGGAAAAATGTCACAAGTGGATCCTGCATTCTTCTATTGGCTTGATCAAGACTGCAATGTGACTGGAGTACATGCCTGTCATGTTGATGACTTCATCTGGGGTGGCTCACAGACCTTTGCTACAACTGGTCGCCCACAAAGGAACAGCTTGCTGACTGTCTGACTAAAAAGGAAGCATCCAGTCTTGGGCTCCTCAGTAATGGAAAGTGGCAGCTAAAAACTTTTGTCACACAACCCATTTGTAAATGGGGAACTTAAATAATACTTGGGACATTTTATAATTTTGTTGATGTTTTATTTGTCTTTACAGAAAAGTGGGAGATTGTTAAGTTCATGTTTTAAGTATCCCTATATTTCTGTTATTACGGTGCTATCACTCTGTTATTAGTATGCCTGCGCAGTAGTCTCACTGGAGATGGACCTGGCCTGAGTGTGATGGCGACTATGTACTGTGGTAATACGGTGAAGTAAACGTTGTTAAACTGGAACCTAGTCATTGTGTCAATTAAAGTTAACACTAAGGACCCAGGGAAGAGTTGCAGGGGAGAGGAGAAGAATGTACCTATTAGAAAGCTCCCAAAACAATGAGTAGCTCGCGACAGGTTACATTTTTTAAAAGTAGCTCTCATGCTAGAAAAGGTTGGAGAACCCTGCACTGGAGTGAACAACACAGTACCTGGCATTGACAATGTAGCTGAGATCTGGGGGCAAGGCTCCCCCATTGGCCACACGGGCAGCCTCTGGGTTGGGGTATGGCTTGGGGAAGTAGTCGGAGAGCTTTCCTGGACGGGTGAACATCTCTCCTGACTCGTCAGGGCCATCCACCACCTCAATCTGAGCAGAGAACCGACAGTGGTCAGTGACATGGAGAAGGACCAAGATGTTCCTTGAAACTGATAGGTCAGCTTTTCATTTCCACTCATAATGGTTCAAGTTAGGATTGGGGAAAGGGAAAGCTGATCCTGGAACTGTGCCTAAGGACACGTTCTAGCCAGTGACTGACACAGTCATCTATAAGGCCATGACCTTGTTTAATGTAATGGCCAAGGACAAAGCCTTACCTCCTCAGCCAAAACCTTCACTTCGGCCTCTGTGTGCGACACTCCGACCAAGTTACGGAAGGCCAGGTACTCCATGCTGTGACACGCTGAACACACTTGCTTGTACACCTGATATCCACGGCGAATGCTGTAATATAAAGAAAAACAGACATTAATATCCATTTCATCCAGTCCTCCTTTTCAGGTAAATATGTTCTAGCATGTAATAAGATTCCTTTAGAAAACTAAATTTTCCCTAAAATTCGAAATGTCTCATATCAAATGTCCTATTGCTAGCACTGGAAAAAGCCTTGGTGATAACAGATGGTAGAAAGTAATTGTATGGCCTTTTTGGTTAGGAGTTAGCTAGTACCTGGCGTGGTCGAGGGCTGACAGCATGCCGCTGTGGGTCCAGGGGTAGTTGGGGGGATGAAGCTCCAGGTCTGAGGCCTTAACCGACTGCTGCAGCATCAGAGCCAGTCCGGCCCCGCCGGTCGTCAACACACCCAATGTTGTCAGGGCCACCTTCTTCGACCTGGGTAGACTGGCAAACGACATGTTGGCCTGTTGAGGAAGAGAGTTGACATAGGATGATGAATGTAGCTAGCTACTGACATTTGTCATCCATTTGCCCATTTGAGGTATTCTTCGCCATAATTTTTGCCTTAACCAAAATAACCTTAATATTGTGGTCAATCTTTGTTGGTTATGATGATATCACTGAATATGCATCCCATGTCAAGGCAAAGGCATACAACTAAGCACTTATGAAACTGCCCTTCTATTCTGGGTTTCACAACAGATACCAAAGGAGTGGGACTTGTCATGACTTGCCCTCATGGGTTGAGGATCAAACATTTCTGCTAGGCAAAGGTTTGAACACCCCCTTTCCCGGGGGCCAGTTTTATGACTTAACAGCCGGCCATAAATAGTTTGCAGAAAAGTACTCCTTTTGGTCTCTAGTATGAGACGAAAGAATTTCCCTGTGAGACAAAGGATGTCTTCCCACCAAGACTCCAACATCCAAAAGTGGATAATGAAACAATATTCCTTCTTAAAAGAATGTGGGAAATGGTCAGTGGCGATCTAAAGAATATTCATGTCATTGTTTATTATTTTGTGATGTCATTAAGGATGGTATCAAGTAATAACTAACTCGGAAAGTGTACATATTCGATCAAGTTTACATCTAAATGTTGTATAAAATATATGATTAAGTATGAGAGTATTTTGGTGAAGATAGGAATGTGATTTTAGTCTTCTAATGAGATATTCGTTTTTCATATAAACTATGCACAGTGACTAGCCACGCCCCGAGTGACATCAGAGATTGTGTAAACATGATGGAACGCCCCTTTTACCCAGAGTGCATAAAAAGCCTTGAAAAACAAATAAACCTTTAGACCAGCAGACGTGAAGCGTGAGCTAAACGTTGCAAATGGTTTAAACTCTACAGACCAAGAAGCGTGAAGCATGAGCTTAAACGTTACAAAATGGTTTAAAACTACAACTCCATTACCAGAGGAAGACCAGCAGATGTGAAGCGTGAGCCAAACGTTGCAAATGGTTGAATTTCTATAAGACCAGAAAACGTGAGATGTTAGTCCACACGTTTGAAATGGAGACTCTGAAACTCTCAACCTCTACACGAGGTGAAGAAGACAATACACCTTATCATTTCAGTCTGCAGCTGGCATGTATAGTCGTCTAGAGAACTTTCACTAAAGACACAAAGTGGGAAGGACAATCCCTCTCAGACAACCACTGGTACATCTGAAGTATCCATTCTAACCAGCACTACGACCAGAAACTCTACCAAGGACATTGGGATCTCTGGTGGGCAAACCAGAGTCCTACATCATCAACTCAACTATCGAGGACAGCTACACGTAAATACATGTTGCATTCCTAATCCGAATGAGCGTTATTAGGGTGCATAAGTATTATGATTACTGTGAGAATAGTCTCCAAAGTAACCACGATAGTTTGAATCTCTGTCTCTCCCTTCCACTCTGACCCTCCTTCTACCCAAGCAGTCATGCGATTGTTAGTCCAGTCCACTAGGGACGTGTTTTCATTGTATTACGTTAGTAATCAATAACCTGTGTGTTTGTATTGTGTTATTATTTAGTTAGTTAACAAGCTAGCTAACTAGTCGTTTCCGAATCTGGGCACATTTTAGTCAGGTAACGTTAGTCTAGCCAAATACCTTTTCTCTAAACACCTGGTCAAGCTAGCTAGCTAACTAATGTTCGCTTTTGGGTGTTAGCTAGCTATTTTATTCCTTGTGTTAGTTGATAAAGTTGTTCTTACCTAGCTAATTACTGTAGACTTAAGTTATTGACGTAACCTACTAGCTAGATCAATTAAGTTTATCATTGTAATATTAAATGGTGGTCACAAACTCTCACTTAACTAATGTTGTTTATAGGTTTAAAGCATGTACAGTACACCATCTTAAGTGTGGAGAACTGACAGCAAACACACTGAAGAGAAAACATGCCCCTAAGACTCCCTCCACCGTCAAGCAAAGCACATTACTGAAGACAGCGTCTCAAAAATCCATCGACAAGCCGTGGTAAAGTATGTGGTCCAAGGGCTCCAACCATTCGCTGTTGTAGAACAAGAACCGTTCAGAGAATTTGTCCAGGATCTGCAGCCTAACTCAAAGATCTTATCAAGGCCCACACTGCACTCCAGGATTGATGAAGCCTCCAAGGAAATGAAGAAGGTGACTGAGGCCATGAGAGGAGTTGACCACACTGCCACCACCACCGACTGCTGGTCTGCAAGAAGACTGAGCTTCATTGGTGTTACAGCCCACTGGATAGACCCTGACAGTCTCAACAGATGCTCTGCAGCCCTGGCCTGTAAACGGTTGAGAGGATCGCACACCTTTGATGTGTTGGCAGGCGCCCTAAAATGACATCCATTCTGAGTTTGAAATCCGGGGTAAGATTGTGAGAACAACAACAGACAACGGCTCTAACTTCTTGAAAGCTTTCCAAGTTTTTGGAGAAGATGAAAACAACGAGGCAGTGGGTGGTGAAGCAGCTCATCCAGGACAGGAAGATGGTGAAGAGGAACAAGAGGAGAGTGAAAAAGTGGAGTTTGTTGATGTGGCAACGATCCTGAATGAAGATGATGGTTTTGAGTACCAGCTGCCGAAGCACCAGCGCTGTGCTTGCCACCTACTCAACTTAGTATCTACAGTCGACGCCCTGAAAGCAACATCCAGTGAGGCTTACAGAAAAGTGTCCTGTTCAACATTTTGCAAGTGCCAAACACTTTGGAACAAATGTGGAAGATCCACACTTGCAGCCGAAACAGTTGAAGATGCTTATGACCTCCAGCTGCTGCGCCCGAATGCTACAAGGTGGAACTCCTGGTTCATGGCTGTAGAAAGACTACTGAGTATCGTCAAAGACAAAGGAGATGCGGCCGTCAAGAGTTCTCTGCACAGACTTCGAGGTTCCAATGTAAGTAAGGATTATGTATTATTTTGTCTTGAATGTTGTCTAAATCTGTTGCAGTGTTTCCTGACCCTTTGCTTGGGGACTACCTGTTTCACATGTTGTAGCCATACACTATCATAGATCCATTTAGTCAACTACTCATCCAGCCATTGATTACTGTAGTTAAAAATCAGGTGAAATGGTTAGTGGTCCCCTTTGTATAGGGTGAGGAAACAGTATTATATATATATATATATATATATATATATATATATATATATTTATTTTTTAATAGGTTCATTCCAGCTGAACTCGCCTTCCTCACAGAGTATGCTGCCACCATGAGCCCAGTCGCAAAGGCCATCAACATCCTGCAGGTTGAAACCAATGCCCAGATGTGGTGGCTACTTCCAACTATCAACCTGCTGATCACGAAACTTGACCAAATCATGTTGTCCCTGAAGTACTGTAAGCCTCTGGTGGATGCGCTACAACTGGGACTGAAGAAGCGCTTCAGCCACGTTTCACGACCCTGAGCTGATCGCAGCTGCAATCCTTCTCCCCAAATTCAAAAGAATATGGACAAAGGATGACGCCACCATCAGAATGGCTAAGACAACGTGGTTGATTAAAAGTATTTTATTATTCATAAACTGTGTTTGGTGAACATTTTGCCACTTCATAGATTTGAGAACCACCCATTTAAACTACAATCCTGACTTTGTGGTTCAATCCAATGGGTAGCCTACCTAGCCCTGTTGCTTGGTTTATATGGATGGGGGATGGGGATGGATTAATGTAGGCTCATAACGGCATGATTTCTATTGTCATCTTCCTTGTATTTCAGGAATGGACTACATCAAGGACCACCTGGAAGAACTGTTGCTGCAGCTAGGTGATCGCACCAGTTCATCAGATGAGGAGGACTTCTTCTCTGCCATGAAGACGTCTCAAGCACAAGAACGCTCCAAACAGCTAGACGGATACCTGGCCTGTTCAGCTGATCATATGGAGTTGCTCAAGTCCTTCCCGGCAGTCTGTAAGCTGTCTCTGAGGCTAAACACACCCTTACCTGCATCAGCTGCATGTGAAAGGCTGTTCAGCATTGCAATACTTGTTTTCAGCCCCAGGAGAGCAAGGTTGGATTCCAGAAACTTTGAAAACCAGCTTTTACTGATGAACCAAATGGGATTTTGCCCATTCTTCAAGGCAAAACTGCTCCAGCTCCTTCAAGTTGGATGGGTTCCGCTGGTGAACAGCAATCTTTAAGTCATTCCACAGATTCTCAATTGGATTGAGGTCTGGGCTTTGACTAGGCCATTCCAAGACATTTAAATGTTTCCCCTTAAACCACTCGAGTGTTGCTTTAGCAGTATGCTTTGGGTCATTGTCCTGCTGGAAGGTGAACCTCCGTCCCAGTCTCAAATCTCTGGAAGACTGAAACAGGTTTCCCTCAAGAATTTCCCTGTATTTAGCGCCATCCATCATTCCTTCAATTCTGACCAGTCTCCCAGTCCTTGCCAATGAAAAACATCCCCACAGCATGATGCTGCCACCACCATGCTTCACTGTGGGGATGGTGTTCTCAGGGTGATGAGAGGTGTTGGGTTTGCGCCAGACATAGTGTTTTCCTTGATGGCCAAAAAGCTCAATTTTAGTCTCATCTGACCAGAGTACCTTCTTCCATATGTTTGGGGAGTCTCCCACATGCCTTTTGGCGAAAACCAAACGTGTTTGCTTATTTTTTTCTTTAAGCAATGGCTTTTTTCTGGCCACTTCCATTAAGCCCAGCTCTGTGGAGTGTACGGCTTAAAGTGGTCCTATGGACAGATACTCCAATTTCCGCTGTGGAGCTTTGCAGCTCATTCAGGGTTATCTTTGGTCTCTTTGTTGCCTCTCTGATTAATGCCCTCCTTGCCTGGTCCGTGAGTTTTGGTGGGCGGCCCTCTCTTGGCAGGTTTGTTGTGGTGCCATATTATTTCCATTAAAAAAAATGGATTTAATGGTGCTCCAACCCTGATCTGTACTTCTCCACAACTTTGTCCCTGACCTGTTTGGAGAGCTCCTTGGTCTTCATTGTAACGCTTGCTTGGTGGTACCCCTTGCTTAGTGGTGTTACAGACTCTGGGGCCTTTCAGAACAGGTGTATATATACTGAGATCATGTGACACTTAAATAAAGTCCACCTGTGTGTAATCTAACTAATTATGTGACTTCTGAAGGTAATTGGTTGCACCAGATCTTATTTAGGGGCTTCCCGTGGGAATCAAACCCACAACCCTGGCGTTGCAAGCGCCATGCTCTACCAACTGAGCTACACAGGACTACAGTATGGGGAGTGCATTGATAGCTGGCTGCTACTGCCTGAGCAGAGATTAGGACTAAGGAAACTAAATATATATATATATATATATATATATACACACACAGTGAGGGAAAAAAGTATTTGATCCCCTGCTGATTTTGTACGTTTGCCCACTGACAAAGAAATGATCAGTCTATAATTTTAATGGTAGGTATATTTGAACAGTGAGAGACAGAATAACAACAAAAAAATCCAGAAAAACACATGTCAAAAATGTTATAAATTGATTTGCATTTTAATGAGGGAAATAAGTATTTGACCCCTCTGCAAAACATGACTTAGTACTTGGTGGCAAAACCCTTGTTGGCAATCACAGAGGTCAGACGTTTCTTGTAGTTGGCCACCAGGTTTGCACACATCTCAGGAGGGATTTTGTTCCACACCTCTTTGCAGATCTTCTCCAAGTCATTAAAGGTTGAGGCTGACGTTTGGCAACTCGAACCTTCAGCTCCCTCCACAGATTTTCTATGGGATTAAGGTCTGGAGACTGGCTTGGCCACTCCAGGACCTTAATGTGCTTCTTCTTGAGCCACTCCTTTGTTGCCTTGGCCGTGTGTTTTGGGTCATCATCATGCTGGTATACCCATCCACGACCCATTTTCAATGCCCTGGCTGAGGGAAGGAGGTTTTCACCTAAGATTTGATGGTACATGGCCCCGTCCATCGTCCCTTTGATGCGGTGAAGTTGTCCTGTCCCCTTAGCAGAAAAACATTCCCAAAGCATAATGTTTCCACCTCCATGTTTGACGTTGGGGATGGTGTTCTTGGGGTCATAGGCAGCATTCCTCCTCCTCCAAACACGGCGAGTTGAGTTGATGCCAAAGAGCTCGATTTTGGTCTCATCTGACCACAACACTTTCACCCAGTTCTCCTTTGAATCATTCAGATGTTCACTGGCAAACTTCAGACGGCCCTGTATATGTGCTTTCTTGAGCAGGGGGACCTTGCGGGCGCTGCAGGATTTCAGTCCTTCACGGCGTAGTGAGTTACCAATTGTTTTCTTGGTGACTATGGTCCCAGCTGCCTTGAGATCATTGACAAGATCCTCCCATGCAGTTCTGGGCTGATTCCTCACCGTTCTCATGATCATTGCAACTCCACGAGGTGAGATCTTGCATGGAGCCCCAGGCCGAGGGAGATTGACAGTTCTTTTGTGTTTCTTCCATTTGCAAATAATCGCACTAACTGTTTTCACCTTCTCACCAAACTGCTTGGTGATGGTCTTGTAGCCCATTCCAGCCTTGTGTAGGTCTACAATCTTGTCCCTGACATCCTTGGAGAGCTCTTTGGTCGTGGCAACGGTGGAGAGTTTGGAATCTGATTGATTGATTGCTTCTGTGGACAGGTGTCTTTTATACAGGTAACAAGCTGAGATTAGGAGCACTCCCTTTAAGAGTGTGCTCCTAATCCCAGCTCGTTACCTGTATAAAAGACACCTGGGAGCCAGAAATCTTTCTGATTGAGAGGGGGTCAAATACTTATTTCCCTCATTAAAATGCAAATCAATTTATAACATTTTTGACATGCGTTTTTCTGGATTTTTTTGTTGTTATTCTGTCTCTCACCGTTCAAATAAACCTAGCATAAAAAGTATAGACTGATAATTTCTGTGTCAGTGGGCAAGCGTACAAAATCAGCAGGGGATCAAATACTTTTTACCCTCACTGTATATATATATATTAAGTTAAATAAAAACTAAGTAATATACACAACTTAAATATTTTATAGTAGTTTCCTATTGATGTCTACCCAATAAAAAATAATAATTGAATGTTCACTTTTTTTGTCTTTATAATTTTCACTAAAATCACTAATGTAATTTTCATAATGCATAAATACAAAAACTGTGATTTAAAAAAAATGTAACGCCTAGGAAGCTCAGATTCCATTAGACAGCTCTGCAAGTGCTATAATGCCAAAATACGTTTGTTACTCACCAAATATGGAGTTTCGCTGAGCAACCATCTTCATTTACTCCCGTTACGGCTGGTATGTACTTCCGAAAAAGACTGTCTACACTCGGGAGCTCATGGGTACATAGACAGAGGCTTCAGGAGCCAGCTGATTCGATATGACTTCACCATGGGCAACAATAACTTGCGACTAGTTCGTTTTCAGACAAATATGTTCAACTCAGAGTTAGTATATCCACTGACCACCACATTTAGGAGGATAGTTAAATTACTGAAATGTGGCTAGCTAACTCACTGGACAGGCAGTAGCCACTACTACTAGCCAACTAAATCGTGATTTCCTATTCTTTAAAACATTTGGGTTAATTTGCTCATATTAAGCAACTGACATTTTGTGGAAAGGTAATAATAACAATTAGTGGACTCGTTTTATGAATGATCGGACACTGAAAATAAAATAAATTGCTAGCTAGCTGTTGAGGCTTTCATTTATTCCCATTTAAACTGAAGCTGGGTTTCCTAAATTATTCGGTGCTTACTGTGGTTGTCACTAGTTACCACAGCCACAAAGTCAGAATTATGGCTAAACCCCACCTATTTCTACAATTATCCTTAACCACACTACTAGCCTTATGCCTAACCTTAAGACCAAAAAGCACATTTTTGTTTTCATTAATTTTTACAATAGGAATGTTGACTTTGTAGCTGTGGTAACTAGTGGCAACAGCTTACCGATCATTTAACCTTTTTTTTTTATTTACATTTTAGTAATTTAGCAGACGCTCTTATCCAGAGCGACTTACAGTTAGTGAGTGCATACATTTTTCATACTGGCCCCCCGTGGGAATCGAACCCACAACCCTGGTGTTGCAAGCGCCATGCTCTACCAACTGAGCTACAGGAGGCTAATAGTGAGCAAGGGTGTAATCATTAGTCTAAACAGTTTCATTTTGCAACGAAAATGATATTTTTCCAATAGAAACTTCAGGTCCCTCCCCATTTAGTTTGCTTCCATTTAAGAAACGTTTTGCAACAGAATCTGCATTATGAATACGCTCCCAGGGGACACACTTTTCCCTTCATTTTGCTTGGTTTCGCTTGGTGGGCGGTGCTATATGTCACAGTGGGTGCACACAGTGTCGAGCACTTGCTTAAGTTCGGATCGTGGAATCTATTCAACACACCACTACAGGTTGGCTAATGCCAGGCTTACACTACACAACTTTCAAAATCCTAACATTGCTGAGCCTCTCACATTAAACAACCGTCTTTCCTGTAGTTTTTTGTCTCGTAATGGATGTTACTTTTTCATCAGGGAGCCACAAAGATGAAGTAAACAAATGTAATCGCTGAATTCACGTTATGTTTGCTATTTCATGCAGTCACAGAATAGAACGAATCTAAACAACTTATTTTGTATTTGAATTTCGCAATGTTTAAAGTTGAGAGGTATCATTCACACAAAGTAAGGGACTGTACAACGAGACTAGGTGTGTAAGTATGCCTCCAGGATAATATGGTAAAGTTGGCTTCATGTACAGTGGGGAAAAAAAGTATTTAGTCAGCCACCAATTGTACAAGTTCTCCCACTTAAAAAGATGAGAGGACTGTAGTTTTCATCATAGGTACACGTCAACTATGACAGACAAATTGAGAATTTCCCCCCCAGAAAATCACATTGTAGGATTTTTTATGAATTTATTTGCAAATTATGGTGGAAAATAAGTATTTGGTCACCTACAAACAAGCAAGATTTCTGGCTCTCACAGACCTGTAACTTCTTCTTTAAGAGGCTCCTCTGTCCTCCACTCGTTACCTGTATTAATGGCACCTGTTTGAACTTGTTATCAGTATAAAAGACACCTGTCGACAACCTCAAACAGTCACACTCCAAACTCCACTATGGCCAAGACCAAAGAGCTGTCAAAGGACACCAGAAACAAAATTGTAGACCTGCACCAGGCTGGGAAGACTGAATCTGCAATAGGTAAGCAGCTTGGTTTGAAGAAATCAACTATGGGAGCAATTATTAGGAAATGGAAGACATACAAGACCACTGATAATCTCCCTCGATCTGGGGCTCCACGCAAGATCTCACCCCGTGCGGTCAAAATGATCACAAGAACGGTGAGCAAAAATCCCAGAACCACACGGGGGGACCTAGTGAATGACCTGCAGAGAGCTGGGACCAAAGTCTACCATCAGTAACACACTACGCCGCCAGGGACTCAAATCGTGCAGTGCCAGATGTGTCCCCCTGCTTAAGCGAGTACATGTCCAGGCCCATCTGAAGTTTGCTAGAGTTTATTTGGATGATCCAGAAGAGGATTGGGAGAATGTCATATGGTCAGATGAAACCAAAATAGAACTTTTTGGTAAAAACTCAACTTGTCGTGTTTGGAGGACAAAGAATGCTGAGTTGCATCCAAAGAACACCATACCTACTGTGAAGCATGGGGGTGGAAACATCATGCTTTGGGGCTGTTTTTCTGCAAAGGGATCAGGACGACTGATCCATGTAAAGGAAAGAATGAATGAGGCCATGTATCGTGAGATTTTGAGTGAAAACCTCCTTCCATCAGCAAGGGCATTGAAGATGAAACGTGGCTGGGTCTTTCAGCATGACAATGATCCCAAACACACCGCCCGGGCAACGAAGGAGTGGCTTCGTAAGAAGCATTTCAAGGTCCTGGAGTGGCCTAGCCAGTCTCCAGATCTCAACCCCATACAAAATCTTTGGAGGGAGTTGAAAGTCCGTGTTGCCCAGCGACAGCCCCAAAACATCACTGCTCTAGAGGAGATCTGCATGGAGGAATGGGCCAAAATACCAGCAACAGTGTGTGAAAACCTTGTGAAGACTTACAGAAAACGTTTGACCTGTGTCATTGCCAACAAAGGGTATATAACAAAGTATTGGAGAAACTTTTGTTATTGACCAAATACTTATTTTCCACCATAATTTGCAAATAAATTCATTAAAAATCCTACAATGTGATTTTCTGGATTTTTTTCCCTCATTTTGTCTGTCATAGTTGACGTGTACCTATGATGAAAATTACAGGCCTCTCTCATCTTTTTAAGTGGGAGAACTTGCACAATTGGTGGCTGACTAAATACTTTTTTCCCCACTGTATAGGCCCTCAAACAAATAAGACCATGGACATCCAAAATCCATCAGATTAAGAGTTTAATGAAGCCAGCAATGCTGATACCAAATTCATTTTCTAGAAGAATAAAAAAGTTAACACATTGGAAGAGTGAGCGCTTTATCAACTTTTAGATTGCATATTTTATTTTACTGGTGTTCTAAGCAAACTGTGACACATTTACAATATAATCAGCAGTTATGATCACATCACAGTCACTGAGAAGGGAGGGGGAATGGGTAGGCTCAATTAATCTGATTTTGTTCATCTAAACGCAAATAATTCATCTCAGTAATTGACAGTATACAGGTATTATTGCATGTTGACTAACCAATCGTAGTGAAATGAGATTTAATCTAGTCATGACCAGTTTCAAATTTCATTCAGTAAGTATAGTTAGATTGGCTTGATAGCAGCATTCACTGACATTGATGGCTGGCCAGCAAGCACAACTTGACGTTACACATCATTCACCTTTGGGAAAACTGGTCCTGCCACTTGATAGCTAGCTATTGTTAGTTAAAATAAAGCAAAATGATGTACTAATATGAAAGTATAAACCCACCATAGTGATGTCGGTGAAGAAGTTATGAATGAGGTCCCTGGCGGAGTGTTCTCTGTTGAAATAGTTTTGAATGGTCATCCAACTCGGAAATTCTGGCATCTTTCTAGAACTCAGACTTTCCGACCTGAAGATCACTGAAGTCAAGATTCCCCCTCATTATGGAGCTTCATTATCGGTTCACAATGCACATTAGTGACATCTGCTGGTCAGCAATAAATAGCAGCGTTTGATCGTCAGAAGTTTTGCCCACACTGTTTTTGCAACCCATGGTTTGAAAAAGGATCAAATGAAGTTTCAGGTCAATGATGTGCTTCTGATAAAGTAATACCAGCCTGGTCTGACTAGATGTAACATAGTACATCCGTGACACTCAAATTAGTATGATATGTAACCATACCAAAACGTAACATAAGACATGGTTACTTACGGCAAAAACGGTATAACGCAAAATGTTATAGATCGAATCTAATCACCCACAACTTTAGCAACTTTGAAACTACTTAGCATGTTAGCTAACCCTTCCCCTAACACTTTTAGCTAACCCTTAACCTAGCTAACGTTAGCCACCTAGCTAGAATTCATAACGTATCGTATATTTTGCAAATTCGTAACATATAATACGAATTGTAATTCGTAACATATCATACGAACTGGGTGATGGACATCCACAAATTAATACATACCAGTGCTTGACCTGGACTGAAATAGTACTGTTTATACTTAGGTGCAGGACCTCCACAATACTTGAGCTAATATTCAATAAGAGGAAAATGTGTGGTTCTCAGCTCCGGTGAGCTCCAGTCCAAGTCAAGCACTGATACTTACCATACGAAACCAAACATATTATGGGTGTCTCAGGTTTATGTACAGAATAATACGAAATGCTCTGAGACCAGGTTGGTGATACCGGCATCTGCACACTGCTTTGATTGAAAGAAAGTAAACTGCTTTTCGATTTCGAAGCATGCTCCGGTATCAAACCATCACTATTTTCAACCATCCATCACTTTAAAATGTAGATATCGAGCTCACATTGGGTAATGTAAGCATTGCTCGAGTGACCTTGTCTGTGTTAGCTAGCTAATGTTAGTTAGCTAGATACCCGGCTAGCTGTCAGGGTGGCTTTGAAGGTGTTCTTTTTTTTAACGAACAAACTCCAATACAGCATTAAGAGCATAAACATGTCATCATACCCGAGGAGCCTTGATCATTTTTGGCGTGCATAGTAAGGCTCGTCCAGTCCCCGATAGCACGACCACTCGTAGTGCCGCCATCTTCTTGTCTTTTCCTGCCTCGAAAGACAGCGAACCCGGCTAGATCCACTGCTCCCCCGCCCCTACAGAAAATTACGCAAGGCGTGTTTATACAACATTGCCTTGTTTTAAGTGTTTGACAGCCGATTTAGTGTCATATGTATCGACAATGTCTACATAAATTGTTTATATTGTTTCAACGAATGAAATGTGGCGAATATCAGACGTGTTTGGAGTTTATTTATACAAAGTTGGGAAGGCCATAATAAAAACGGCGACACCTATTGGTCGGATGACTTTAAGATTACACAACTCTGTTTTAACTGTTTCATTATTCTTGAAATGATTGAATGGTCATATAGGCTGAAGTTGCAAGAGATGGCAGCATTGGTTTGTAGGCTTGTAGATAGCAGTGTTGTGTGTTCTTGTAGCAGCTGTCCTCCAATAACCCTTTACCCTGTGCCCTGGAGAGTGGGCCTACTTTTTCCAACAAAAATCTAACATGAAGCCCATGACTGTCATATACTGTACACTACCGGTCAAAAGTTTTAGAACACCTACTCATTCAAGGGTTTTTACTATTTTCTACATTTTAGAATAATAGTGAAGACATCAAAATTATGAAATAACACATGTGGAATCATGTAGTAACCAAAAAAGTGTTACACAATTCAAAATATATTTTATATTTGAGATTCTTCAAATAGCCACCCTTTGCATTGATGACAGCTTTGCACACTCTTGGCATTCTCTCAACCATCTTCATGAGGTAGTCACCTGGAATGCATTTCAATTAACAGGTGTGCCTTCTTAAAAGTTAATTTGTGGAATTTCTTTCCTTCTTAATGCGTTTGAGCCAATCAGTTGTGTTGTGACAAGGTAGGGGGGTATACAGAAGATAGCCCTATTTGGTAAAAGACCAAGAAAAATGACAGTCTATCATTATTTTAAGACACGAAGGTCAGTCATTACGGAACATTTCAAGAACTTTGAAAGTTTCTTCAAGAGCAGTCGCAAAAACCATCAAGCACTATGATGAAACTGGCTCTCATGAGGACCACCACAGGAAAGAGTTGCCTCTGCTGCAGAGGATAAGTTTATTAGAGTTACCAGCCTCAGAAATTGCATCCCAAATAAATGCTTCACAGAGTTCAAGTAACAGACACATCTCAACTGTTCAGAGGAGACTGTGTGAATCAGGCCTTCATGGTCGAATTGCTGCAAAGAAACCACTACTAAAAGGACACCAATAATAAGAAGAGACTTGCTTGGGCCAAGAAACACGAGCAATGGACATTAGACAGGTGGAAATTTGTCCTTTGGTCTGGAGTCCAAATTTGAGATTTTTGGTTCCAACCGCCTTGTCTCTGTGAGACGCGGTGTGGGTGAACGGATGATCTCTGCATGTGTATTTCCCACCGTAAAGCATGGAGGAGGAGGTGTTATGGTGTGGGGGTCCTTTGCTGGTGACACTGTCTGTGATTTATTTAGAATTCAAGGCACACTTAACCAGCATGACTACCACAGCATTCTGCAGCTGTAACGATCCCGGCAGTCTGAGTCGGGTCCTGTCTGTGGACTAGTTTTTCTGCTCGGGATCTCCAGTTTCCCGAGGGTTCTGGAACGCTCCGGGGAGCTCTCTTGATTTCCGCACCTGCATCCCATCAGCTATCTGCACACCTGGTCCTGATCATCACCCTTCTTAGGCTCTGGCCTAACATCCATTCCCTGCCGGATCGTTAGCCATGAACAGTAGGTTTACCAGAGTATCAGTCTTAGAGCTCCTAGCGTTAGTTTTGTTGTTTTTGCACCTTGTTGGTTTGTTGTTTACTTACCTCCGTTTTGTTCCATCTGCAGTCACTCGTCCGGAACCTTCATCCAACCTCTGCCTGGTGGTCGGCGGCTGCCGAGCCATGATGGGATCAACCACTGCACCCCCAACAACTAATCAACGCCGCCCGCTCTGTTCCCTGGATTATTCAGCATCACTCTTGAATTTGTAAATAAACACTCACCTTCGTTTCAACTTACCTTGTCCTGGTCTGCTTCTGGGTTCTGGCTTTGTAACTCGTGACAGCAGCGATACACCATCCTATCTGGTTTGGGTTTAGTGGGACTATCACTTGTTGTGTAAGGGCTATTTTACCAAGAAGGAGAGTGATGGAGTGCTGCATCAGATGACCTGGCCTCCACAATCCTTCAACCTCAACCAAATTGAGATGGTGAGTCGGACTGCAGAGTGAAGGAAAATCAGCCAACAAGTGCACAGCATATGTGCAAACTCCTTCAAGACTGTTGGAAAAGTATTCCAGGTGAAGCTGGTTGAGAGAATGCCAAGAGTGTGCAAAGCTGTCATCAAGGCAAAAGGTGGCTATTTGAAGAATCTCAAATCTAAAACATATTTTGATTTGTTTAACACTTTTTTGGTTACTACATGATTCCATATGTGTTATTTCATAGTTGTGATGTCTTCACTGTTATTCTACAATGTAAAAAATAGTAAAAATAAAGAAAAACCTTTGAATGAGTAGGTGTTCTAAAACTTTTGACCGGTAGTGTAAATAAAAGGTACACTGATATAATCATATGAAAATGCTGTTGGGTAGACCTGAATGGTGAGATAGACCAGTAGATGGAGTCAACCACACCTTTGTTTTATCACAAAACCGGATAGCAACATCTGTCCGGTGATATCCTCAATGCATATTGCATGTAACAGACAGTTACATGACCTACAGCATGGTTAAGCAAGTTAATATTTCCAACATTTTCGGGCCACTGAACAACTATTGATTTAGAACCGCAGAGAGTTACTGCAAGTTGCAAAGGAAACAGGAGCTGCCTCCACTATTCCAGGACCATTTCAACTTCAACATCATCAAATCACCTCTGCTTAGTCTAATACAGTGACAACTAAAAGATACCATAAACAAATTAGTCCAATTAACATAAGCTAAATATGATGTGGCTGTCCATGGTTCTGATTTCTGTTTGTGCGCGTGTGCGCACGTTCGTGTAAGTAGAAAAACATGTTGACTCACCCTACTTGTAGAGAAACGCCAATGCCATCCTCCTCTCTTTCATGTTGATGAAATGGTCTAATACTCTGTCATACAGTACACGCTTTTATTTTTTGTTGTCCTAGGCTACCTGGCTAAAATGCTTGCTCGCTAGCCTAACTTCCATTCATGGGCATCATTAGCTAGTTAATATTAGCCTTCTACATCTAGCTATTGTACATATTGAATTTCTATCCTCTCAGGCCAGGGGCACAACAATGTATAAATTAATGGTTGGATCAGAATCGCTGTTATAATCATTGGCCAGTACGGAGAATTAAGTATAGTCCAAATCCCTATCTCCATCCATGGCTAATTTAGGAAAGGGACCAAATCCAAGCTTGCTTCCCTTGACACGTATTTGTTTCCTGCCACCATTCACAGTTGAGCTCGCTCAGATTAGCTCAACGCTGATTGGCTAACTTTTTATACTTTTTTGTCAAGGGAGGCCAAATGCTCGCTGGCTTCCCTTGCATTCAATGCTACTGGCAGCAACAATGTAATACTCGTTTGGACCAGACAGCATCAGATAGATGGCCTACACGTAGAGATACTGAGGGGCGCTGTTTCGCTCACTCGGATGCTTTCTCCTGTGAGATACATTCAGCCTCTTGCAAATTGAATGAAAACTCTGAAACACAGAGAGACGAAACATAAATTATTTAATGTTTTTTTATGATTATTTTTGGTTAAAAATGTTGGGAAGCCTGGCTTCCCTTGAATACACGCCACTGCCTTCCAGGAAGGTTATTTTTTACATTTGAGTCATTTAGCAGACACTAGTGCTGAGCGATTAACCAACATTTCATTTCATTTTTTCGGTTTAATTACTTGAATTCCATTTAGTTCGGTTTTTTTGTGAGCCCAACACGCCGTTTCTCGAGAGAGAAATCAGATAATTCATGAGAGAAATCAACTCAAAAGCTATGTGGGAAGCTGGGCTGAAGGGAGTTGTAGTTTTCATTAAGCAAATATTCAACCTAGTTCAGGGCAGAAACGTGGTAATTGACTACAATGGAAGAGATGGAGACTGTCAAAAAAAGGAATAAATCCAAAACTGAGGCTTGAATGCAAAATAAAGATGTTAAAGATCAGAAAATCTATCATTCAGTACCTAGTACAATAGAATGCATGATCTAGATTTTATACAAAATATACAAAAGCGGACAGAGAAATATCATCAATTATTGCATTTACATATAGCATTTGAAAATGTATTCAGAATAAATAACACAGGATTGTAAGAGTAGAGAGCTAGAGATACCACTAGATGGGGGTATTGAACACCATTCATGCCTGATGGGTGGAGAGTTTTTAAATAGAACATCCACCTGCATTTAGTCTGGAGAAGACTAAATTCAAGATGACCACCCCTACGTGAACGTTTTATCTGCTGTATAGCACAGAAGGAAATGGAGGACACGGGGTGACCGGCCTCTGAGAAATTACATGCAATAGGGGATTTAGGGTCATTTCTCCTTGCAGCACTCGTGTTCTATAATACGTGTTCTTATCTGTCTACTGGTTTTGCCCACGTATTGCTTATTGCATGGGCAAGGGATAAGGTATATTACATTAGAAGAGCTGCATGTGAGGAACTGTTTGATAGTGTATTGTTTGCCAGTGGCAGAGCTGCTCATTACGCTCACCTTTTTACAGGAATCCCTACATGTCGCAAACTACGGCAGGGGTAGAAGCCAGTCACCTCGTCCAGTCTTCCATAATTTCTTTTCAGGGGGACATGAATGTCAGCCCGAACAATGAAGTGCCTGACATTCCTGGCACTGTAGTGTGAAAAGACAGCAGGTTCAGAGAAAATCTTTTGACAAGCAGGATCAGCCATGAGCACATTCCAATGTTTCTTAATCGCTCCATTGACGTCATCACTCAAAGGAGAATATGTAGTGGTACAGACACATGAATGTTTTTTAACCCTAGGATACATAGAAAACATGATGTCCCAAGAATGCATATGCCGGGTCAAAATGTAATATCTGTGTTTTATTTATATGGGTCTAAAATATTATCAATTTTGTGGAACATAATTATTTTGAGTGATGATTTGGACCTTTCAATAATTATTTTATTGTTTGAAATGTTTTTAGTCGCTCTTCAACGGTTTGATAACATATTATGAAAATTCATAACGGCTATTGAAAATATGAGCATAGTTTTCTTACAATCAATCTTACAATCAAAGTTTCACATTCAACCTTTTAGTGTGAAGAACAAAATAAAATCACCTTAAGCATGTTTTATAATATTTCAAAACATTTATTTGAAAATCCAAAGTTCATCATCAATATAAACGACAACACTAACAATTGTGAATTTAGAATTTAGAAAACATAAACACTAAAAGGAACAAAGTGTGTGTCATGTTTACTTATGCTGTCTTAGTCCATGCATTTGTTACAAACCACAAGCATGTGACTGTGCTCTTTGCAGATGGGTGTGTTGCCCTGAGAACACCAGCAGCTGACTTTTCTATCCTTTGTGTTTGGGCAGAGCTGGCACCTCTTCTCTTCTGGCCCTGGCTGCTCTGAGTGGTGGTGGCATGGCTCTCTTTCATCACCCCACATCTTTCCATTGCCTCAGTTCTTCTGTGGAGATGGGAGAGCCTTCCAGAAGGACAACCATCTCTGCAGCACTCCAACAATCAGGCCTTTATGGTAGAGTGGCCAGACGGAAGCCACTCCTCAGTAAAAGGCACATGACAGCCCGCTTGGGAGTTTGTCAAAAGGCACCTAAAGGACTCTCAGACCATGAGAAACAAGATTCTCTGGTCTGATGAAACCAAGATTGAACTCTTTGGCCGGAATGCCAAGCGTCATGTCTGGAGGAAAGCTGCTCATTCACTGTGACGCAGTCGCTGGGGTTGAACCTTCCTCTACAGTTTGCTAGGAAAAGGTCCCACACATACCAGAAGGTTTCCAGGTGGTCCATTGCCTCTCTGAACACTCTGGTCCTTTTGTCATCTGTCACGTCTCCTCCCGTTGCTCCCCTCCGGCGCTCTGATTCGCCGGACTACTGAGCCACCGGTCTAAGCGCACCACCTCGGCAACACCGGAATGGAAACCCAACGCACCCTAATCACCTCCAGCGCACCTGCACCTCATCATCTCATCACTACCCCTATTTAGCCCTGGATTGTTCTGCAGGATGTTCTGTGTGTTTGTTTTGCTTCGTGTCATGTACTCTATCTTTGTTAATTATCTTTGTCATTGTTTGAGTAAACCTTGACCTTGTTAATTCCTGTGTCTTCGTATCCTCAGTACTCGTCACATCATCAAACCTCAGGTAGCGACGGATATCCTCATATCTTCCGACCGACATGGTGGCCTTATACATTGGATTCTGCAGTGGATCCGAAAATAGCTCCCGTGTGGAGACATCCCAGCTTTTCTCCATGCCAGCGTGGAGGGTTAAACCAATAAAGGCCTTTAGTTCCTCTTTGTTGACCTCTCTCCACTCTTTCCCTTTTGCTATCGCTGTTCTCCGTCCTTCTAAATTTGTACATTTTAGGACCTCCTCAATGATGTTGTCACTAATGAAAAACTCCCAGGCATCTTTTGGTGACACAACTGTTGACCCCGGCACAGGCCCTGGGCAGCTCCTCAGGATGTTATGGCTTCTGGTCCTGCCTTTAGTGGGGGGGATGTTCACTCCAGTAAGTCCCCTTTTTACTCAGTCTATTTGACTGGTTTTCACTCTCCTCCTCAGAGGAGTCCTCCCCATCTGTAGAATCATCTAGGACAGCTGGACTACCAGCTGCATCCACAACTCCAACTTGACCCACAGGCACATAGTCTGTGTCATCTGAATTGGATACCTCAGATTCTGAGTCAGAGGCACCAATGGCTTCCTCATCCAGCATCTGTAAAACCATTTTGGTTGAATATCTTTTACACAATGAGTTAAAAAGGCTAAATGAAAACGGTGATTAATGAACATTAAAAACAAGATATTTAATAAATACTTTATTAATTACATTTATTTTATTGTTGTAGCAAAAATAAAGTTCAGTTTGATTAGTGCATAGCAGTGAATTCCATAGGAAATACATACGGGTCATATTTGACCCACATATGAAAACTTGGGGTAGTGATGCAAAAACTATTTTTTACTTAACAAATAAGAAATTAAAAAACAAAACTAGGATGTTTGAACATTAAAGACACATTATTTAAGGAATTCCTGGAATATTAGATTAGTATATTTTTTTTGGGGGGGGGATCAATACAGCAAAAAAAACATTAGGCCGGGTCATTTTAATCCCGCATATGCATCCTAGGGTTAAAAACGTTTATCCCTTCTGGTTGAGGTCTCATCAATGGTACGTACTCTACTGAAAGCATCATCAAGCCATTCTTTACGATATAAGCGGGCCTCAAACTGTCTATACATTTTCAAAGCCTAATTTTCAAAGTCTGTTTTACCAGTACAAATGTGCTTCAGTCTCAGAAATTGTGTGTACGATAATCCCTTCTTCAGAAATGTGGGATGCGCACTAGAGGCATGTGTGGACAAGGACCCTACTATTCTATTGTACTAGGTACTGATTCATAGATTTTCTGATGTGTTTTCTTGCTTGATCATGTGAGATATACAATTATCCTAGAAATAGAAGCCAGGTGTGTGTGCCAACGATTCAACACTGATGATGACCTGAGGCCGAAATGTTTGTATATTATTTTCACCTTTCATTTATGCACTATGATTTTTTGGGCACCATGATGTTTTAATAAACATATTTATTTTGCATTCAAGCCTCAGTTTTGTATGTATTCCTTTTTTCGACAGTGTGAGGGTCCCCATCTCTTCCAGTATTCTTATTTTGACTCCTACGCACCTGGAACAGACACTATTCAGTGGTAAGTACCTTAAAAGAGAGCAGACGGCCTCTTAACTACGACTATAATCCATTGTGTCCGTTTTTTCGTCTCAGGCATGTGGATACACTTTTACGCCTGCTATGTTAGGTTAGATACACAGAGAGGAATGTATACAATATAACGACGAGAGAGAGGGACAGTTTGTGAAAGTATGCCTTATCTTCTTTGAAGAACTAGTAAAATCATTTTGTCAGACAGATCTGAAGCTAGCCTAGCTAAATAGGAACAGTATGGGGAGCACAGAGATAACATTGTCTGGCTGTTTGGCTGCTACTGCCTGAGCAGAGATGAGATGAGGACTTTAAGGAACGAAATGAAAAATAAAGTCATCAAATAAAAACTAAGTAATATACACAACTGAAATGTTTTATTATTTCATAGTCATTTCGTGTTTTTCCATTGATGTCTACCCAATGTGGACCTGACAGAGACAATGGATTTTTTAAAAATGTTTTGGCAATTTAATGTTCACTATTTTTGGCTTTGGAATTTCCATTAAAAAGCAAAACAGTTATTTTTATGTCATTATTTCATAATGCATAAATTAAAAAATACAATTAAATCCTAACAAAATCCAAAGCCTTGATAATTTTTTCCAAAATCGAATCAAACTAGAAAATAACTAATCTCTCAGCACTAGCAGACACTCTTATCCACAACGATTTACAGTAGTACAATTAGTTATGTCTTAATTTATTATATTGCTAGATATTTCTGCATTGTTGGATCTAGAAACATAAGCATTTCGCTGCACCTGCGATAACATCTGTAAAACTGTATCCGTGACCAATACATTTTGATTTGATTTGATTCATTTTAAGATAGCTAGGTGAGACAACATATCACAATTGTTATGCATGTGAAATGATGAATACCCAAAGAGCATGCTGAGTAAAGTAATTGAAAACTATAGGTACTGTAGATATTGGGACACCCGTCTTCCCATCCAGTGTCTGCTACAAGAAAGGTTTTTAAATTGATCCACAAAAATGTATATATGTTCTCTAACCAATTTCAGGTGGGTGTCAACATATTGTCTGCTGAAAACTACATCCACTCTCCATATCTGTATGGAAGGGGCAAAGAACACACAACATGTTATAGGTAATATAACTCTACATACAGTACCAGTCAAAAGTTTGGACACATTCAAGGGATTTTCTTTATTTTTTACTATTTTCTACATTGTAGAATAATAGTGAAGACATCCCAGCATGATGACTATGACCAACACCGGGCTATAGGATCCGATCGATCATAATGAGATCATGTTTATTGGCACTAGCAAATTAGGGATTGTTTCATATGGCTACTAGGCCCCGGTTAGGCATATTGTATGAATATATACTACCATGGACAGACTGAAACCAACTGATGATTAAATCAAAAATAAATACAGTACCAGTCAAAAGTTTGGTCACACCTACTCATTCAAGGGATTTTCTTTATTTTTACTATTTTCTACATTGTAGAATAATAGTGAAGACATCCAAACTATGAAATAACACATATGGAATCATGTAGTAACCAAAAAAGTGTTAAACAAATCAAAATATATGTTATATTTAAGATTCTTCAAATAGCCACCCTTTCCCTTGATGACAGCTTTGCACACATTTGGCATTCTCTCAACCAGCTTCACCTGGAATGCATTTCAGTGACCATTAAACGTTAATTTGTGGAATTTCTTTCTTTCTTAATGCGTTTGAGCCAATCAGTTGTGTTGTGACAAGGTAGGGGTGGTATACAGAAGATAACCTATTTGGTTACTACATGATTTCATATGTATTATTTCATAGTTTTGATGTCTTCACTATTATTTAAAAAAAAATACCTTGAATGAAAAACCCTTGAATGAGTAGGTGTGTCCAAACTTTTGATTCTGTAGTCAAAAAGATAATTAGAAAAGGTCCCACTTGATGATGTCATCAAAAGTAAAAACAGTGATTTTCAAAATGTGCAACAATCTTTCCAGTCAGGGTGAGGGCATTTCCCTGCCCTCTGTATCAACGTGAACATCGTAGACTTTGCAAATCAATGTTTTACTTTTGATGACATTATCATCCAATTATATTTTTTGACTACTGCTTGTCGAACTTCTCATTCCAAAATCATGGGCATTAATGTGGAGTTGGTCCCCCCTTGGCTGCTATAACAGCCTCCACTCTTCTGGGAAGGCTTTCCACTAGATGTTGGAACATTGCTGTGGGGACTTCCATTCAGCCACAAGAGCATTAGTGAGGTCGGCACTGATGTTGGGCGATTAGGCCTTGCTCGCAGACGGCATTCCAATTCATCCCAAAGGTGTTCGATGGGGTTCAGGTCATGGCTCTGTGCAGGCCAGTCAAGTTCTACCACACCGATCTCGACAAACCATTTCTGTATGGACCTCGCTTTGTGCATGGGGGCATTGTCATGCTGAAACAGGAAAGGGCCTTCCTCAAACTGTTGCCACAAAGTTGGAAGCACAGAATCGTCTAGAATGTCATTGTATGCTTTAGCGTTAAGATGTCCCTTCACTGGAACTAAGGGGCCTAGCCCGAACCAGATCATTATTCCTCCTCCACCAGACTTTACAGTTGGCACTATGCATTTGTCCGTCGGACTGCCAGATGGTGAAGCATGATTCATCACTCCAGAGAATGCATTTCCAGTGCTCCAGAGACCAATGGCAGCAAGTGTTATACCACTCCAGCCGATGCTTGAAACTGCGAATGGTGATCTTAGGCTTGTGTGCGGCTGCTCGGCCATGGAAATCCATTTCAAGAAGCTCCCGATGAACATGCTGACATTGCTTCCAGAGGTAGTTTGGAACTCGGTAGTGAGTGTTTTCAACCGACCACATACTTTTGAAGGTATTCAGACCCCTTCCCTTTTTCCACATTTTGTTACGTTACAGCCTTATTCTAAAATGGATTAAATACTTTTTTTTCTTCATCAATCTACACACAATACCCCATAATGACAAAGCAAAAACAGGTTTTTAGAATTTTTGCTAATGTATTAAAAATAAAAAACTGAAATGTATTTACATAAGTATTCAGACCCTTTGCTATGAGACTCGAAATTGAGCTCAGGTGCATCCTGTTTCCATTGATCATCCTTGAGATGTTTCTACAACTTGATCAGAGTCCACCTGTGGTAAATTCAATTGATTTGACATGATTTGGAAAGGCACACACCTGTCTATATAAGGTCCCACAGTTGTCAATGCATGTCAGGGCAAAAACCAAGCCATGAGATCGAAGGAACTGTCCGTAGATCTCCGAGACAGGATTGTGTCGAGAGGCACAGATCTGGGGAAGGGTACCAAAACATTTCTGCAGCATTAAAGGTCCCCAAGAACAAAGTGGCCTCCATCATTCTTAAATGGAAGAAGATTGGAACCACCAAGACTCTTCCTAGAGCTGGCCGTCCGGCCAAACAGAGCAATCGGGGGTGAAGGGCCTTGGTCAGGTAGGTGACCAAGAACCCGATGGTCACTCTGACAGAGCTCTAGAGTTCCTCTGTGGAGATGGGAGAACCTTCCAGAAGGACAACCATCTCTGCAGAACTCAACCAATCAGGCCTTTATGGTAGAGTGGCCAGACGGAAGCCACTCCTCAGTAAAAGTCACATGACAACCCTCTTGGAGCTTGCTAAAAGACACCTAAAGGACTCTCAGACCATTAGAAACAAGATTCTCTGGTCTGATGAAACCGAGATTGAACTCTTTGGCCTGAATGCCAAGCGTCACGTCTGGAGGAAACCTGGAACCATCCATACAGTGAAGCACGGTGGTGGCAGCATCATGCTGTGGGGATGTTTTTCAGCGGCAGGGACTGGGAGACCAGTCAGGATCTAAGGAAAGACGAACAGAGCAAAGTACAGAGAGATTCTTGATGAAAACCTGCTCCAGAGCGCTGAGGACCTCAGACTGGGGCAAAGGTTCAACTTCCAACAGGACAACGACCTTAAGCACACAGCCAAGAAAACGCAGGAGTGGCTTCGGGACAAGTCTCTGAATGTCCTTGAGTGGCCCAACCAGAGCCCGGACTTGAACCCGATCAAACATCTCTGGAGAGACCTGAAAATAGCTGTGCAGCAACGCTCCCCATCCAACCTGACAGAGCTTGAGAGGATCTGCAAGGAAGAATGAGAGAAACTCCCCAAATACAGGTGTGCCTAGCTTGTAGCGTCATACCCAAGAAGCATTGAGGCTGTAATCGCTGCCGAAGGTGCTTCAACAAAGTACTGAGTAAAGGGTCTGAATACTTATGTAAATGTGATATTTGCGGGGTGGGGGGATTATACATTTGTAAAAATTTATGTTTTTGCTTTGTCATTATGGGGTATTTTGTGTAGATTGATGAGGGGAAAAAAACAATTTAATCCATTTTAGAATAAGACTGTAACGTAACAAAATGTGGAAAAAGTCAAGGGGTCTGATTTTTTTCCGAATGCACTTCATAGTGTAGTTTTTTAAATAGGAGGAAAATACAAGCTATACTTATGACATATTGTATTTTCTTGTGCAAATGTACGAGAGCTCACAAAGAACAAACAGAATGTTTCATCAGTCAGAGGCATGTTAGTTCCAATAGCACCTATATCAGGAATGCATTGAACGGTCTAAAGAAAACATGCAACCGCTATATTTGTGTTTCGGTTCCATTTATTTTTTAATGATACATTTACAGATGGTGTGTAGAGGAAGGTGGAAACGGAGGAGAAGGAGAAGAAGGGAAGCAGAGCACAACCATAAGAGGCTTCCACTGTTCACAAGAGCTACTTCTTTCAGTGAAGTATGAGGTGAGGCTATCGATGCACTGGAGTCCTCTTTATTGTAGCTCAATTGGTAGAGCATGGCGCTTGTAACGCCAGGGTAGTGGGTTCGATCCCCGGGACCACCCATACGTAAAAATTTATGCACACATGACTAAGTCGCTTTGGATAAAAGCGTCTGCTAAATGGCATATTATATTATTATTGTTATTATTATTATTATTATTATTATTATTATTATTATTATTATTATTATTATTATTATTATTATTATTATTATTATGTCCTCTTTGTAGTCACCACTTGGCGAGCCCTTAAACAAGAAAGGTAAACCATTTTTGAAAACATCCATAAAAGCTGGATATTCCAGCTACTCTATATAATAAATGGATAAGAAATACAAAACAGAGTAGGATATTATGAGTGTTACAGGTTTCCTATTCGTCCTTCTAAAAGCTCTCCAGAAAGCTCTGAGCAGACAGTTCCTTTGTTCTTTGGATGCAATTGTTGAATGGTTTGCCATTACAACTGTTGGAGGACACAATTACATCATCTGGTTATGCCTGTAGATGGCAGGCTAACCCCAGATATGTGGATCAAGACAGGTCCATGAGGTGTAATTATCATTGGGAAGTTGTGAAATGTGATTGATAAAGAAATTGATAAAGAATATTGAAATATGTTTGATCGTACTAAACGTTGGTGATACATTTGTCTTTTATACCACCTTACATTTCAGGCCTATTGCACTTTCCTCTGGTTGTGTATTCACGTGTGAATGTTTTGCTACTTGCTCTCTCACTTTAAAAAAATCCAAATTAAAATTCATAGATCACATGTAATGCATTAAAAGTTGCAGATTGTCACTGCATGTACTATATGAAGGAGGGGTGAAACAAAAATCAATGCTCATGTTATATGGAACTCTTACAATGTTCATATTCTGTATTAATAAAAATGAATCCACTAGTGGACACCCATGGCATTAGTTCCATGTAGGCCTATTCGATGAGGTGAAAGGTTCACAATGTTGCAGATAGAAATGTAATCAATAGATCTGACAACAATACCAATTCTATCATGGCAGATATCCTAATCAGGTAATCATATACATTCTGCACAATACATTTCCATGTGAACATTCTGGAACATCGCACTCTCCTTAACAGGCTCTATATCATACATTATGTTACGTGTTCCTTAGCCTCGTGGAGAACACGCAAGACTACATGTTCCTTAATTTATCCATATTTTGATATTTTCTATTTCTCTTCGCCGAGAACAGTGAAAGAGGAATTGTTTAATTACATAACTTAATAAGTTCACTTTTGCTACTTTGGCACTTATCTCTTTATCTCAAGTGAAGTAGTATAGAGGGTTATGCGTTATTGAGCTGTAATAATCAATTAAAAATCCATTCTGATATGTAGAGTTATGATGGGGTGGGGGAAGTACATTTCTTGCAGTAAAAAAAAGAAAAGAAAAGATATTGCCGGTGTAACATGTTTATCGAAGGGCTATTCAATTTCAATGCAGGTAGAAATCCTGTCTAATTCCTTGGAGGAATGAACATTGTTACATCTCCATCAAGTGTGCCTACTCCTACCACTGAATCTCAGAGCCGACTGAGCAACCCAGTACACATGCAACATACAGTAAGCCCACAGAAAATTGAAAGTGTTCCCATGGGAATGGGCCCATCCCAGCATGATGGCTACGACCAACACTAGGCTATAGGATCCGATCGATCATAATGAGATCATGTTTATTGGCACTAGCAAATTAGGGATTGTTTCATATGGCTACTAGGCCCCAGTTTGGCATATTGTATGAATATATACTACCATGGACAGACTGAAACCAACTGATGATTAAATCAAAATAAATACAGTACCAGTCAAAAGTTTGGACACACCTACTCATTCAAGGGTTTTGCTGTATTTTTACTATTTTCTACATTGTAGAATAATAGTGAAGACATCAAAACTATGAAATAACACATATGGAATCATGTAGTAACCAAAAAAGTGTTAAACAAATCAGAATATATTTTATATTTGAGATTCTTCAAATAGCCACCCTTTGCCTTGATGACAGCTTTGCACACATTTGGCATTCTCTCAACCAGCTTCACCTCGAATGCTTTTCCAACAGTCTTGAAGGAGTTCCCACATATGCTGAGCACTTGTTGGCTGCTTTTCCTTCACTCTGCCGTCCGACTCATCCCAAACCATCCCAATTGGGTTGAGGTCGGGGGATTGTGGAGGCCAGGTCATCTGATGGAGCACTCCATCACTCTCCTTCTTGGTAAAAAATAGCCCTTGCACAGCCTGGAGGTGTGTTGGGTCATTGTCCTGTTGAAAAACAAATGATAGTCCCACTAAGCCCAAACCAGATGGGATGGCGTATCGCTGCAGAATGCTGTGGTAGCCATGCTGGTTAAGTGTGCCTTGAATTCTACATAAATCACAGACAGAGTCACCAGCAAAGCACTGCCAAACCATAACATTTTACATTTTAGTCATTTAGCAGATGCTCTTATCCAGAGCGACTTACAGTTAGTGAGTGATTACATTTATTTTTTTAACACCTCCTCCTCCATGCTTTACAGTGGGAAATACACATGTGGAGATCATCCGTTCACCCACACCGCGTCTCACAAAGACACGGCGGTTGGAACCAAAAATCTCAAATTTGGACTCCAGACCAAAGGACAGATTTCCACCGGTCTAATGTCCATTGCTTGTGTTTCTTGGCCCAAGCAGGTCTCTTTTTCTTATTGGTGTCCTTTAGTAGTGGTTTCTTTGCAGCAATTCGACCATGAAGGCCTGATTCACACAGTCCCCTCTGAACAGTTGAAGTTGAGATGTGTGTGTTACTTGAACTCTGTGAAGCATTGATTTGGGCTACAATTTCTGAGGCTGGTAACTCTAATGAACTTATCCTCTGCAGCAGAGGTAACTCTGGGTCTTCCATTCCTGTGGTGGTCCTCATGAGAGCCAGTTTCATCATAGCGCTTGATGGTTTTTCGACTGCACTTGAAGAAACTTTAAAACTTCTTGACATTTTACGAATTGACTGACCTTCATTTCTTAAAGTAATGATGGATTGTCGTTTATCTTTGCTTATTTCAGCTGTTCTTGCCATAATATGGACTTGGTATTTTACCAAATAGGGCTATCTTCTGTATACCACCCCCCTACCTTGTCACAACACAACTGATTGGCTCAAACGCATCAAGAAGGAAAGAAATTCCACAAATTAACTTAAGAAGGCACACCTGTTAATTGAAATGCATTTCAGGTGACTACCTCATGGAGCTGGTTGAGAGAATGCCAAGAGTGTGCAAAGCTGTCATCAAGGCAAGGGGTGGCTATTTGAAGAATCTCAAATATTACATATATTTTGATTTGTTTAACACTTCTTTGGTTACTACATGATTCCATATGTGTTATTTGACAGTTTTGATGTCTTCACTATTATTCTACAATGTAGAAAATGTAAACATAAAGAAAAACCCTTGAATGAGTAGGTGTGTCCAAACTTTTGACTGGTAGTGTAAATTTACCCGGAATATCATGTTTGAGATTGCCTTAATCTGTTCAAATCTCTCAAGCTACCATACTAGTGCCAGCTGTATGAATTTTTTGCACAATATCAAAGTGTGCATCTATAATTTCCAGGACGGCATGAGAGTAAGAAAAAAATACCTGCCTTAGACATTACTTTTTGGTCATAGGCATTACTCTTCCATTTTGTACCTAATTTTTTCTAATTTATGTGTTCTATTCCCCCTGGAAAGGAACAGAAGTGAACTCAGTGCATCCCAAATGGTGCCCCACTCTGATCAAAAGTAGTGCACTTTATAGGGAATATGGTGCCATTTGGGATGGAGGGAATGTCACTGTGCAGCAGGAACATGATTAGTTGAGAGTCTCTGCAGGCTGACCTAGGTGCTATGCAGTGTCTTGCTAAGATTCCTGCCCTTCAAAAACTCTAAAAGGCACTCAGCATTTACCTCTCTGTGTGCTGTGGTCGTCATTGTTGGCTCTGCAGTTTACAGATAAACCGATCGACACAAATGAAAGAAAGGGCAGCCATACCTCGAGATATACAATGATGGTTAATAAGATAACGACAAACTGTTTTGTGATCAGATAATTTAGACATCAACCTCGATGTAGCGAGCTGATTTTCTTTACCATAACAAGTCTTAGTGTAGTCTGTTTAATGGTTTAATACTGATGATAGGCATGCTATCAGGACCCTGAATATATGGATAAGAGTGTGTGCAAGCTGTCAGAGGGGCTTTGTTTGATCACTTGCACTTTGTCAGGCAAATTCTGAGTCCCCGCGTACAATGTAGCCTAATTTCATGCAATGACACTTCATGAATTAATTAATTCACATAGAAAAATAGGTTTCATCAAAGAAGTGAGTATAGGCTACATTGGCCTTTACCAATTTTGCATGTTCAGGAGACTATACTTGTAGCCTGTGCTGGATGTGATGTCTGGTATAGATCAGATACAATCTCAGGAGGTTGAAAAGGTTTGGCATGGGCCCTCAAATCCTCAAAAAGTTCTACAGCTGCACCATTGAAAGCATCTTGACTGACTGCATCACTGCTTGGCATGGCAACTTCACCACCCTTGATCACATGGCACTACAGAGGGTGGTGCGGACAGCCCAGTACATGACTGGGGCCAAGCACTCTGCCATCCAGGACCTCTATATCAGGCGGTGTGAAAGGAAGGCCCGGAAAAAAGATACTCGTAATGCCCGTGGTTGTGGAAAAGGCAGTTTTCCATTCGTCGCCTGCACGTATGCGCACCAGATTGTAGGCGCTTCTCAAGTCCAGTTTCGTGAAGTACTGCGCCCTGTGCATTTGTTCGATGATGGTTGTTTGATGAGGGGTAAAGGATAGCTGAACTTAATGGTGGCGTTGTTCAGTGTTCGATAATCAATGCAGGGGTGTAGTCCCCCATTTTTCTTCTTAACAAAAAAGAAGCTTGAGAAGGCTGGTGACGTAGGGTGTAGTCTGGGGGACTCCGCGAGACACCTCCCCTGACACTCCTGCGACCAACCCAGACTCCTCGGGCAAACGTGCAGAGCCCACCTCCATCGGCTCTGGCCATGGAGCAGGTGTAGCCATGGGCTCCGGGTTCCACGCAGGTCTTCGTCGGGACCGCAGGAGGTTGTCCAACAGGATCGCCATGCTGATAAGCTGGTCAAGTGACAGGTTGTCATCACGACAGGTTAACGCCACCTGTACCTCCTCCTGCAGTCCTCTGTGAAAAACGGTGACCAGAGCAGACTCATTCCATCCGGTGGAGGCCGCGATGGTCCGGAACTCTAGGGCTCACCCTCCTCTCGGCCCTCCACAGGATGATCAAACACCGAGCGGAAGAGGAGGTTGAAGATCTCGTAGGACTCGACCTCGGGTCCGCCCATTTCCCAGACCGCGGCACCCCAGTCCAGGGCCCTTCCGGTCAGTGCGAAATGACTGTGGCAACCCTGTCTCTCCCAGAGACAGCCTCGGAGTGGCGAGTGAGATACAGGTCGCATTGCAGAAGGAATCCCTTGCATCTCGCTGGCGCGCCGTCAAAGCGCTCCGGTAGGGACAGGGGTATTCCGCGGACCGGCACAGATGAGACAGAGGTAGGTAGTGGTCATGTTGGGGCTGGTGCCGGAACCAGAACCGGTACTGGAGACTGGAGGGACTGCACTTTCCCCTCCAACTGCAGGATGGTTGCCAGCACGCTGTCCATGGCGCTGCCGAGTCTGGAGAGACAGTCCTTGTGATGCTGGACTGTCTCTACGATGGTCGTCAGCTCGGCCTTTCCCGCTGTCTCCATTTTTATGGGTCAATTATTCTGTCATGTTGTATAATGATAGCAGACAGGCACAGGAATACGTATTAGGGGTTTTATTTACTCCACCCAACACAAAACTGTATATATATACAGTGGGGAAAAAAAGTATTTAGTCAGCCACCAATTGTGCAAGTTCTCCCACTTAAAAAGATGAGAGAGGCCTGTAATTTTCATCATAGGTACATGTCAAAAATTCCAGAAAATCACATTGTAGGATTTTTTATGAATTTATTTGCAAATTATGGTGGAAAATAAGTATTTGGTCAATAACAAGTTTCTCAATACGTTGTTATATACCCTTTGTTGGCAATGACACAGGTCAAACGTTTTCTGTAAGTCTTCACAAGGTTTTCACACACTGTTGCTGGTATTTTGGACCATTCCTCCATGCAGATCTCCTCTAGAGCAGTGATGTTTTGGGGCTGTCGCTGGGCAACACAGACTTTCAACTCCCTCCAAAGATTTTCTATGGGGTTGAGATCTGGAGACTGGCTAGGCCACTCCAGGACCTTGAAATGCTTCTTACGAAGCCACTCCTTCGTTGCCCGGGCGGTGTGTTTGGGATCATTGTCATGCTGAAAGACCCAGCCACGTTTCATCTTCAATGCCCTTGCTGATGGAAGGAGGTTTTCACTCAAAATCTCACGATACATGGCCTCATTCATTCTTTCCTTTACACAGATCAGTCGTCCTGGTCCCTTTGCAGAAAAACAGCCCCAAAGCATGATGTTTCCACCCCCATGAGTTGAGTTTTTACCAAAAAGTTCTATTTTGGTTTCATCTGACCATTTGACATTCTCCCAATCCTCTTCTGGATCATCCAAATGCACTCTAGCAAACTTCAGACGGGCCTGGACATGTACTGGCTTAAGCAGGGGGACACGTCTTGCACTGCAGGATTTGAGTCCCTGGCGGCGTAGTGTGTTACTGATGGTAGGCTTTGTTACTTTGGTCCCAGCTCTCTGCAGGTCATTCACTAGGTCCCCCCGTGTAGTTCTGGGATTTTTGCTCACCATTCTTGTGATCATTTTGACCCCACGGGGTGAGATCTTGCGTGGAGCCCCAGATCGAGGGAGATTATCAGTGGTCTTGTATGTCTTCCATTTCCTAATAATTGCTCCCACAGTTGATTTCTTCAAACCAAGCTGCTTACCTATTGCAGATTCAGTCTTCCCAGCCTGGTGCAGGTCTACAATTTTGTTTCTGGTGTCCTTTGACAGCTCTTTGGTCTTGGCCATAGTGGAGTTTGGAGTGTGACTGTTTGAGGTTGTGGACAGGTGTCTTTTATACTGATAACAAGTTCAAACAGGTGCCATTAATACAGGTAACGAGTGGAGGACAGAGGAGCCTCTTAAAGAAGAAGTTACAGGTCTGTGAGAGCCAGAAATCTTGTTTGTTTGTAGGTGACCAAATACTTATTTTCCACCATAATTTGCAAATAAATTCATAAAAAATCCTACAATGTGATTTTCTGGATTTTATTTCTTAATTTGTCTGTCATAGTTGACGTGTACCTATGATGAAAATTACAGGCCTCTCTCATCTTTTTAAGTGGGAGAACTTGCACAATTGGTGGCTGACTAAATACTTTTTTCCCCCACTGTATATACCAAAGGGATGTAACCCAAACAAAGAGCGAGGTGTAACTTCTACACAATACATGGTACTCACAAGACCTACGGACATGGGACAATAGGGAACAGAGGGCACATATATACACATACTAATCAGGGGGAATGGGAACCAGGTGTGCGTAATGAGACAAGACAGTCCGGGGTTGGTGGTAATGATCCATGTCAGTGACGCCTAGAAAGCCGGTGACGTAGACATCTGGAACTGGTGAACGGAATGAGCAGCAGTCCCGGGGGGATCCGTGACAGAGAGCTTGGGACTATAAGGTTCAATCTGCATTTTTTTCCAAAATTGAGTTAATGACGTAGCCTTATTCTGTTCATTCTGCTCTTGTGTCAGGGACTGACAAGTTATGATGTTTTGTCCTTGGGGACAGCTTACATTAAAACTATCATTGTAGACATTTCTAAATTACTGTGCTAATGATCTCACACAGCAAATTGGCCAGTGTTACACTCTTAGAAAAAAGGTGCTATCTAGAACCTAAAAGGGTTCTTCGGCTGTACACATAGGAGAACCATTTGAATATTTTTTTTGGGTTCCATGTAGAACCCTTTTGGTTCCAGGTAGAACCCGTTTGAGCCCATTCTACAGAGGGTTCTACATGGAACCCAAAAGGGTTCTGCCTGGAACCAAAAAGGGTTGTCCTATGGGGACAGCCACAGAACCCTTTTGGAACCCATTTTTCTAAGAGTGTACCTAGTGTTGATTTTTTGGTGTAACATTTCTAGTGTTGATTTAGGTGTTAAATTAACACTCATTGGTGTAAAAGAACCCCAGTGTTGGTGTCAATAACCACCCACTGGGCACAACACGTCCTTTCAACGTAGGCGTTTGGGTAATATTTGGTAGAGGCGTTTAATTTAGTTATAACATATTCGCTTTGGATCTCAGTTGATCAAATCAAATCAAATGTAATTTGTCATATGCGCCGAATACAACCTTACTGTGAAATGCTTACTTACAAGCCCTTAACCAACAATGCAGTTCAAGAAATAGAGTTAAGAAAATATTTACTAAATAAACTTAACTAAAAATTAAAATAAATAAAATAAGTAACAATAAAATAACAATAACGAGGCTATATACAGGGTGTACCGGTACCGAGTCAATGTGCGGATGTACAGGTTAGTCGAGGTAATTTGTACATGTACTGTAGGTAGGGCTAAAGTGACTATGCATCGATAATAAACAGCGAGTAGCAGCAGTGTAATATAAATAGTCTGGGTGGCCATTTTATTAATTGTTTAGCAGTCTTATGGCTTGGGGGTAGAAGCTGTTAAGGAGCCTTTTGGTCCTAGACTTGGTCCCTGTGTGTGGAGTAAAGGTGGTCTAGAGTTTTTTCCCTCTGGTTGCACGTGACATGCTGGTAGAAATGAGGTAAAAACGGATTTAAGTTTGCCTGCATTAAAGTCCCTGGCCACTAGGAGTGCCGCTTCTGGATGAGCATTTTCATTTTTGCTTATGGTCTTATACAGCTCGTTCAGTGCAGTGCATCGGTTTGTGGTGGTAAATAGACGGCTACGAATAATATAGATAAGAACTCTCTTGGTAGATAGTGTGGTCTACAGCTTATCATGAGGTACTCTACCTCAGGGGAGCAATACCTCAAGACTTCTTTAATATTAGACATCGCGCACCAGCTGTTATTGACTAATAGACACACACCCCCGCCCCTCGTCTGACCAGATGTAGCTGCTCTGTCCTGCCGATGCACGGAAAACCCAGCCAGCTCTATATTATCCGTGTCGTCGTTCAGCCACGACTCGGTGAAACATAAGATATTCCGTTTTTAATGTCCTGTTGGTAGGATAGTCTTAATCGTAGATCATCCTGTTTATTTTCCAGTGATTGCACGTTGGCCAATAGAACGGATGGTAGTGGAGGTTTACTCACTCGCTTACGAATTATCACAAGGCAGCCCGACCTCCGCCCCCTTTTTCTCCGTCTTTTCTTCACGAGAATGACGGGGATTTGGGCCTGGTCTCGAGAAAGCAGTATCACTGTTCTGATGTCCAGAAGCTCTTTTCGGTCATAAGAGACAGTAGCAGCAACATTATGTACAAAGTAAGTTACAAACAATGCGGAAAAACAAACAAAATAGCACAGTTGGTTAGGAGCCCTTAAAACGGCAGCCATCCCCTCTGGCACCATTATCTTTGCAGGGGCAAAGATGAAGGCCACAGGACTGAAAATGGATGAATGCAACAACCATGTCTGTCACTAACAAATACAGTCATGGGTGGTAACTCTACAGTTCACTCGAAAGGCAATGCAAATAAGGCTTTACACTAAGTAGTGTGTTAATTTGGCACTGAAAACATTGGACTAGTGTTAAATTTAACACTGTCAGTGTTCATTTAACACTGGAGAATATGCTGTGCAGAACTGTGTTCAGTAATATGGTGTCGTAGCTCAGTTGAGTATTGAATACTGTTTCTTTAAGAATGTATCAGGCACGTTGTGCGTGAACGGAGGTGTGAGGACTGGATGATTGAGTTTCGTACGAGTTGTTAACATGTTGATCTGAAGTAAAGACGTTCAGTTTAATTGCACAACATGCCTCTGTGCATTTGTAACAGGAACCAGCCAGCAACATCCCATGGAGCAGCGCCTGTCCACAGACTGGATAGTGAGAAACAATATGGTAGGCCTGAGGCGGACTGGCCATCCGGAAGAGATGGACTATTCCCTGTAGGCTGGTCTCATCGGACCTGCGTGGGCAGGCGCTCCTCAACTTTTTGTATGCGTTCCATCTTCCGTGTCTTCCTCATGTTTTCCAAATAACTATTCTGAGTAGCCTTGTGTTGTCATAATGGAGAGGAAAATAAAAGGCGGTGCGGAGATATTAAGAGAGAAACGGCAACGGTCTCTCGAGGCAGACATGTTCCGTAGGCTGGCTCTGCCAATAGGTATAGCTAGGGAGAAGCTTCTTGTTCCCAAATCAGTCAACCCGAAGATGATGTGTCTTTGGCAGGGTCGAGTACAACAGGGCCAGGGAGAACATGTGCAGCAGCATACACAGGATAAAAATATCACACTTAAATATTCCTCCTCACTCTGTCTGTCACTGAAGTGGCATGTGAAAGGAGTTTCTCTACTTTGAAGTTTGTAAAGAACAGACTGAGAAGCACTATGTCCCAAGACCAATTGAAGGGATTCATGTTGATGGCTACAGAGAAAGAGAAACTGCTGGCCCTTGACAGTGATGGGGGTTGTGGACAGGTTTGCAGAGAACATTGCACTGCTACACCGCCTGCTGACCATATAAGGTAAGACAGTCTTCTATGGTTTGATTTTGGATGAAAATGCTGACTCTATTTTGAGATATGACTCAACGCGGACTCAATTGAGTGAATGGTTTCTGAAATTGACAAATAGGACAGAACTGAGCCTACCTGTGATTAGAATTCAATGTACTGTCTTATTATTAGGCCTGCTATTGACAGACATACAGTCTACACTAAGGGAGTACAGCAGCACACAACGCCATGCCATCATCCTGCTGCGTCTCGGGAGCTGGTTCACTTGAAATTCCCAGGCCTATATCTGGTCCCAGTCCAACCCTGTGGCAGGCTACAGTTGATCACTTTTACACTGGAAAGAAGCTTGAGGATTTGTTGAATTGAATGTTACCATCATAATATAGCACCGTCAACGAAATTGCTTTGACAAGCGGCCAATTCTCACATGGTCAATAATGCAGGATGTCTGGGCAGTGCAATTTATCTCAGCACCCCCTAACTGTTCTCGAAGATAAACACCCCCACCCATAAACATCTTCCCGCAGCCATGCCAGGCTGTGTCCAAGATGGCACCCTATTCCCTTTCCTGTACACTACTTTTGACCAGAGCCCATAAAGCCCTATTTAGGGAATAGATTGCCTTTTGGGATTCATTCCAGTCTGCAGGAGAAGATAATTACCTGGCACGGATCCGTAAGAGACAGGTAATTTTAAAGGGCACAGCTCATTAATAAACCAACACAATAAAACAACATATAGATTTAAAATAAAATCCACGGGATGATCAATATGATATCTATAAGGACTATAGTGCAAGGTCAACTAATACCTTAAATAAGCAATTCATATTTATAACCTTTATAGAATCCTCGCTAAAGGAAGTATTAAACTACTCTTCCCACGACATCCTTAAATAATTGATGATGGACTCAACATGGCAGACAGCATGTGGCGAAGGGGAAGTCACAAGTTTCTATTGGCAGGAGTAGGTTGAGTGTTTCAGGCGTGGTTCCTTCTGATGCTTTGTGTGAGGCTTCAGTGAGGACTGGAGTGCCATTGGTTGGCAGTTTGGCCCAGTAAAATGACTAAGTTCTTTCATCATTCCAGTGAGGTTGAATCAGTGTGGAGCCTGGTTGGTTATATCCAGTAAGCAGACGGCTGTTGCTGTCTGGGTCAATGTGATTCTGCTCCATCTACCTACGCAGCTGTCTCCTGGTTGCGAGCACTGCATGGGTGCCCTTGCTCATTGATGGAAAAATGTATTTCCAAATATCGCTTTGCAGTTTAAAAAGCCCACAAAATACCAGATCCAAACATTGCCTGCTGGACAAAATTTGGCATGTGACATAATAATGACTTTCAGGCTGGTTTCTGATTGAGAATAAATTATGCAACCAGATTTCAACCAACTGGTCTCTGCTACAACCAGGTATAGGCATTTATTTCATGACGATATCAAAACATTGTGGGAAAGATGTCATATTCTGGTTGTTATGTGGTTGGATTACAAACAGATAAACACATTACTTAAAAAGAGTTTATAAAACATATTTTTACAACCATACAATATGACCATAACGCCACAAAAGGACGCAACCAGTTTTGCCCGCTGGGTGAGCTCAGGTGTACAACATTATTTGCTCCTTTCTAAAAGGAAGGGTTACGAATTCAGACATTTCCCCCTTCTCCTGTTCATGTTAGTGAAGATAATGGAGTTGATAAAAAGAGCAGAGATGTTTCTTCCCCTAGAAAGGCTTGCTATTATACAGGTTAAAAATGGAAAAGACATTCAATTTGGTTAATGGATGGAAACTTATTTGTTATGATTAGAAATCAAAGAAGACAAAATTGATTTTAAAAAATCTATTAAAAAAACATTCATTTATTTGTTTAATGTTAGCTGATTAGCAGCGAAATCTAACTCCTTGAAGTGGTTGCCCTGAACTGCACAATGTTCCTGAGAAAAGAATTGAAAAGCATGATTATTATGAATGACAATCTAGTCATAAGTACAGCTTTCCCAAGTGTGTTTGTGTGAAGTTGACAACAAATGCTGGTAGCTGTACTTGATAGTGTTGTTGCTTTGAAATAGCAAGGAAGAGAACAATTTCCCGACAGGGCCATTATGAAAGATGAAAAGAGACTGAGTATGCCAAACATTATACTGGGCCTATTGCAAACATCGATGGGACGATGGCTACCAGATTATCGCCAGTTGATCTCTATTTAAATAATCAATACGCAAAGCTGATCTCAATTGCAGCTATTATTGGTCACATCATTACCGCTCCATAAAAGCTGATGTCGGCATTACCTTAGTCTTGCTTGCTACCAAAGTCTTTCAAGATATGTTCGCTCTCTGGTGGGTATTTTCATCGGAAACAACTTAGTCCTACTTTTTGAGCAGACTAAGGGTGATTTATCTATTTGATAATCATTCCGCACAACTGAACTAAAGTATTTCCTCGTTTACCACAGCAAATCTACTGTGGAAATTTACCCGACACGTTGTATGAATGGAAAACTAAAGTTGGTGTAGCCTACTCTTGTTATTTTATTTGTTTCCAATTTACAGTATATAATCCATTAAATACAACTGTCTTTAAAATAAAATGGTCTGGTATGGTAATTTCTAATCAAGATCGGGGGTAAAATATCCCTGGACTGTTCATATTTGAAATGTGTAACTAAATCAAGTCAATCATGATTGAGTTATAGAATCTAAATTTATTACATTTACATTTACATTTTAGTCATTTAGCAGACGCTCTTATCCAGAGCGACTTACAGGAGCAATTAGGGTTAAGTGCCTTGCTCAAGGGCACATTTACGTCATTTAGCAGACGCTCTTATCCAGAGCGACTACAAATTGGTGCATTCACCCTATAGCCAGTGGGATAACCACTTTACAATTATACTTTTTTTTTTTTTTTTTTGGGGGGGTAGAAGGATTACTTTATCCTATCCCAGGTGTTCCTTAAAGAGGTGGGGTTTCAAATGTCTCCGGAAGGTGGTGAGTGACTCCGCTGTCCTGGCGTCATGAGGGAGCTTGTTCCACCATTGGGGTGCCAGAGCAGCGAACAGCTTTGATATATTTATGTATATCAAATAAAAATTTAGGCTAATAAAGTTATTTAAAATGGCATGTATTATATTATTTTGCCATTTAAGGTGAAACGTTTGAATTAAATGTTGGCCTACAACTTCTATATTCTTATAATCAACAGTATTTTTTACATTCATCACCCAATGCTCCTGATAGGTTGATATTTCATTTGGGGCGGGAGTAGAGAACCTAGACGCAGCCGTCTGGTATCATAATCACTTGACACGGTAACATGGGGCAAGTTCGTTTTGCATGGCCCGGTGCCCCGGGTTGGTAGAGTTTGCACATTTTAGACCATTCCATTGGTCCTTCAGTGAAATCTCCACCCACCCATGGCACCAGGCCATGCAAAACGAACTCGCCCACTGAGAGCTCAACTGATCTGCAAGTTTATTCTTGTGGGCTTTTGGTTGCAAGCAAATTAGCTTAAACACGCAGGTGCATGTAATCTCCCCTTAGTAGTAGCATTTTTAAAAATCCAGCGGTAATGTGTAGCACAGCTCTACATTCTGCCCTTTGGTTGCAATGCACTCACTCTGCTGCTATTATATTTGGTTCTGTTATGTAAAATACTATCATTATGTGATCTTGCAGACATTGATTCAGCTTTGAGCTAACTTTATGATCCGAGTAGCCTGTTCTCTACGAGTAGAGCAATAAAGTGCGTAGAGAATCCTGCACATGCGCTGTAGCTTCGGGACATTTAGCTGTCGTGAAGAGGGATCCACAAAAGTTGGATCCTCAGCCTTGGCCTGTAAAATACATCTTGGTTAGTGACATTGTGTCAATAACCATTTAAACCTACCTTTTTCCTAATAATCTGAAATAAAATTGATAGTAAAATAAATTGTGCAGGTTGTGCGGATTATGAAATATTTCCAATTTTTTCCCCCCTCCTGTTCGAGGTTGAATTGAGTTCACGTTTGATTATTCTACACTTGTTTCATTGCTCATTTGATTAGGGATGCTGTTTAATGGTATTCGCTTCCACATCTCCCTAAACAACACCTGTAATGTTAATATACAATGAAATAACACCTGTTCCAGTACTAACGGTCAGCCTTTTGGGGGTCTTTCCTCCCATGAAATGAGCCAGACACAGAAATGGACTGGCATTAGGGCAGTTTGGGCAAATGCCAGATGGGCTGGTCCATCTTTAGCCCAGTGGGACAGTCTTAATTGAGGTTTTTGGGCAGAATGATCATAATTTGTCTAATAATGTGGGTCCCAAAAGGGGGAGAAAATGGGCCGGTGTGGGTGCCTTGAGAGAATAAAATGGGTCGGTGTGTTAGAAATGGTCCCAGTCCGTCCCTGGTCAGACCACACTGAAGTAAACATGCAGCAGTCCCCTGTTGTGTCACTGCAGGTAGTTTAAGATGGGATTTGAAATGTATTACAAATACAAGAAATGGCATGCACGCATACTTTTTGCAAGAATAGGAACATCACTGAGATGTAGGGACAGTTAATGAAATTCTATGACATGTTTGTTATTGCACGCATAGGGGACATTGCCTCGGGGGATTCGCGTTGTAGTAATAATGTTGTAGGTCCAGAGTGGTACATCTGGTTATACATCCAAATGTATGAGTAAAATCCTGTTATGGAGCATTTCATGATAAATGTCAAGACATCATTCCTGTTGTTGTCGTTAGGTGGTCAGGGTGGATTTCTATGATTAGTTATCACATGACTAGCAACATCTCCCTCACAATCCGTGGTGTCAAAGGCCACACTCATATCATCCATCAACATTAACTGATATGACAAGCCGATATCTTCAAACTTTGAGTAGAACAAATGATTAGAATACAAGCACTGAATACAAATCTACTGTATGCTAATAGAGGTCCAAGTGTAGTCTCAGAGCTGTGGCTCCTTCATGTTATTGGCCATGCCAGTGTTGCAATCCTTTAGCTTGGGGAAAGGAGGTGTGTAGCAACTGATAATGTAATAATTGCCAATAATGTAATAGCTGCTAATAATGTGATAACTTTTGCATTTATAATATATTATACCATGGCATTCTTGAATACTTGTTTCTGATTGGCTTGAAGGGCATTCTAGAGCGTGCATTATTTAAGTGATAGTGCCCGAGAAGCCGGTGTTTGGAGGATACATTGGCACGGGTGTTGTTAGGCCCGAGACGAAGTGGAGGGCTGGCAAACCATGCCAATATATCCTCCAAACACCAGCTTCGAGGGCATTATCACTTTTATACAACGGGTTACCAACATATTCAAATAATGATTGACATACAGATTCATGATTTCGACTGGCTGAGAAAAGCTGCCTGCCTGTCTGTCTTGTCCCGACTCCCGACACTTGCATTACTATGGGATCGAATTTCAATATTGAAACAATGTTGCAAATGTCGGAGAGACAGACAGCAAGGTTTATACAAATCTCCACTGCTGAAATTTAAATGTTAGTCTAAAATAAATGTCAGATAATGTCTAGATGCTTTTTATAGTGAAGATCAAGTTTATAAATAGCCTGGCTGGGCTGATGAGACAGTAGATTGCGCAGTCAGATTGAACAGAGTAAATAGGCATTTTAACATCATAGATTTAGCCGGTGTTAACTTATGGAATAGATACTGGCTGGAATGCGGTATTAACCATCAGCATTCAGGATTGTATATAGAAGTACACTGAAACACCCAAAGTGGTTCTTCAACCTGAATATTGGTGTTTTTAAGAGAGTGTTGTGAAAACACTTTTTGGGGTTTCAGGCAGCATTAAAAGGCAGCATTAAAAACCAAAAAATACAAACATTTCTGCAGACTTTGTCTCTCATACAATCAAATGGTTAAGAAATGCAAATAGTTTATAGTCTACATATTGATTGATGATAAGGGCATATGTAGAATATTTTTTGTTGAATTCCACAATTTTTCAATGCTTTATTTAGACAGATTAGAAACAGGAGGAGACAGAGAAGGAGTGAAAGTGGGAAAGGCGGAAGAGGGAATTGAACCCCCGATTTCTGGGGCACTAAGATGGTACATTTAATTGGACTTTCTTTGGAATTGTATACACTCAACCACACAGCCACACTGTAAAAATTTTTAAATATGTGGTGAATTGAAATTGACAAAAGAACTACGACCAACATATCCTTAATAAAAATGAATGCAAGTCGTTTCAATGATTTGTTAATTTCATTTTACCCCCCAAAAATCAGAAAAAATCCAACTTAATATGTTACTAGAAATGTAAGCATATTTTATGAGGATAACCAAAGATAGAGAAAATTGAGTGATTTAATTTAATGGAAGTCTGGTTTTAATCTCCTTGTATTTCTTATCTTTCCACTTGGCTCTGTTTTCAGAGCATTGTGGGAAATGCAATTTTTTTAAATTTTAATTATTTTACATAATGTTGTATGCATGTTTGAAGAAAGAAAAGTATAATCTATATTAGTATTAAGCAGCTTGTTGTGTAGGCCTAATGGATCATGATGAACGGATATCAAAACCGTCAGGCAAAATGACTCTCAATGATGAAACAACCCATTCCCACATTTCCATTTTTATATTTGTATTTTATTTTATATTTGTTTTATTTATAAACACAAACAAACAGAAACATCACAACCACCACACCCGATACACACCACAACATGCCCACACCTGTCCGTGAATGTACAAAAACACACAGTAGCTCCCCTTTCAATACACATATACACTGAGCGTACAAAACATTAAGGACACCTGCTCTTTCCATGACATAGTGTAGCTCAGTTGGTAGAGCATGGCGCTTGCAATGCCAGGGTTGCGGGTTCGTTTCCCACGGGGGGCCAGTATGAAAAATGCATGCACTCACTAACTATAAGTCGCTCTGGAAAAGAGCGTCTGCTAAATGACTCAAATGTAATAGTCTGACCAGGTGAAAGCTATGATCCCTTATTGATGTCACTTGTTAAATCCACTTTAATCAGTGTAAATGAAGGGGAGGAGACAGGTTAAATAAGTATTTTTAAGCTTTGAGACAATTGAGGCATGGATTGTATATGTGAGCCATTCAGAGGGTGAATAGGCAAGACAAAATATTTAAGTGCCTTTGAGTGCCTTTGGGTATAGTAGTAGTGTTTCAAGAATGGTCCAACACCCAAAGGACATCCAGCCAACTTGACACAACTGTGGAAAGCATTGAAGTCAACATGGGCCAGCATCCCTGTGGACCGCTTTCGACACCTTGTGGACTCTAGTCCATGCCCCGACGAATTGAGGCTGTTCTGAGGGTAAATAGTGGTGCCTGGCGATATGGGTTTCTTCGATTTCATGAATTTGTCTGTTTTTGTCTTTTAGCCTTGAACCCAAAGTAGTGAATATATATATAAATCATAGGGTATTACATTTATGCTGTCCATTGTTTAAGTGAACGCAGTTGTGCGGCCCAGTAATACATTTTCGTATGAGGTGGTCCAAGACCTCCAGCTTTATAAGATATTTGTATTGTAATTAAGGCAGTTCATACATTTTTTTAAATATTACAATACATTCACAGATTTCACAACACACTGTGTGCCCTCAGGCCCCTACTCCACCACTACCACATATCTACAGTACAAAATCCATGTGTACGTGTGTGTGTGTGTGTGTGTGTATGCATGTGTCTGTGCCTATGTTTGTGTTGCTTCACAGTCCCTGCTGTTCCATAAGCTGTATTTGTATCTGTTTTTTAAATCTAATTTTACTGCTCGCATCAGTTACTTGATGTGGAATAGAGTTCCATGTAGTCATGGTTCTATGTAGTACTGTGCGCCTCCCATAGTCTGTTCTGGATTTGGGGACTATGAAGAAACCTCTTGTGGCATGTCTTGTGGGGTATGCATGGGTGTCTGAGCTTTCCACATTATTTATTACAAGATTTAGTTGAGGTTTAGGGTTTAGTGAATGATTTGTCCCAAATACAATGCTTTTAGTTTTAGACATATTTAGGACTAACTTATTCCTTGCCACCCTCTCTGAAACTAACTGCAACGCTTTGTTAAGTGTTGCAGTCATTTCAGTCGCTGTAGTAGCTGACATGTATAGTGTTGAGTCATCCGCTGTAGTAGCTGACATGTATAGTGTTGTGGTCCTCTGTAGCTCAGCTGGTAGAGCACGGCGCTTGTAACGCCAAGGTAGTGGGTTCGATCCCCGGGACCACCCATACACAAAAAAAAATGTATGCACGCATGACTGTAAGTCGCTTTGGATAAAAGTGTCTGCTAAATGGCATATTATTATTATATTATCCGCATACATAGACACTCTGGCTATACTCAAAGCCAGTGGCATATCATTAGTAAAGATTTAAAAAAGTAATGGGCCTAGACAACTGCCCCGAATTCCTGATTCTACCTGGATTATGTTGGAGAGGCTTCCATTAAAGAACACCCTCTGTGTTCTGTTAGACAGGTAACTCTTTATCCACAATATAGCAGGGGTTTTAAAGCCATAACACATACGTTTTTCCAGCAGCAGACTATGATCAATAATGTCAAAGGCCACACTGAAGTCTAACAAAACAGCCCCCACAATATCTTTAGGCACACACACAGTGGACGAGGTGAGTAAGTGACTGAGGCTGTGTGAGTCAAATGCAGTGATTTATTTTTGTGCAATGATTTATTTTAGACAAAGAACATTTTACATTTACATCCCGCCCTGAATGTAAGCCAGGGCGGGATCAGCCAGCGGCAGCTTCCCGCATGCGCAATTAATTTGCAGTCTGGACGCGGAGGGGTGAACGTCTCCTGCTCTGACTGCAGCTGGGAGGGACTGCTGCGTGAGGACTGGGCCGCCTGTGAGTGCTTTGGGACGGGGGTGGGGCCCATGGCAGCACCCGCTGCTCGTTGAGAAGAATAAGAACGATACGTGCTTTCACGTCAGAGTCTCCAAAACCTCCAATAACACCAGAAAAAGTAGCTAGATTTGTAGCTAGTCGATTCTTTGAAAATGTGTCGCTAGAGGGGTCTGAATACTCGCTAAATATAGCGACAAAGTCGCTAAATTGGCAACACTGCTGGTAAGGTGTTGCACAACACCTGATTAACCTTTTACTGCAGTGGGCTAAATCAGGGTCACACAGAGTGATTCTTCGTAGTCTTAAACAGATCTACTTTGAAACAAACGTATACACCTCACACATGGTTATGGGCTTTTAAAAAAATACACCTGTACCATGTCAGCTATAGAGTTGAAATGTATTCCATTTTGAGTTTGCATCCCAATATTACACTTTATATACATCACAGAAAACTGAAATATACCCAAACTGTTTGACATAGAAACACCGGATTTTGACCAGTTTATTTTTTTTTTTTTTTTATTAATGATGGAATTATGAAAAATATGAATAACATTCCACCCATGAGGCCAAAGAGGGCACTTTTGTCATTAACTTCAGGATACGTGGTGTTACAACACACCATGTAATGTTTTAAAACATCTCGGAATGATGTGTTTCAATACTCCAGCAAAGTTAAAGTTTCGTCTCCTTCACGTTGGTGGCAGTTCAGTTGCCACTAGTGTTGGTGTTACAAAGCATTACATTTCAACAGTGTATTTTAACTTGTGCTCAAATCTTTAATGAACCAACATCTTTAATGACCCAAAAAAGTAATCTTATGAAACACTTAACCAAACTTTGCTCCACAATTCTAACAATTAACTAAAAAGTGATCCATTTGGGGATTACTTTTTTTTCACACTGAACAATCACTTAACAGTATATTCTAGTACTTAACAGGTATTCCAACTTGTATTCTCTACCTTTTATTTTACCAGCAGTGTATCAAAGAAAATTTCAAGTATTCAATTTGTTACTTTTTAATGAACTGGGCAGGAAAAATACAAAAATGAAATTATGTACAAAAACAGTAATCCATTTGGGGGTTTTCTGTTCACTTCTTCCAGTAGTCCATCACATTGTATTGACCATAGGCTATGTGCCTGAGGGAATGTGCTTAAGGGAATGTCACTGGACTGTTCAGTAAACCAGTGGGCTAATGTTGGTTGGCCCATACTCATGTTTCCCAGCAGACATAAACGGAGAGGTCATGACATTTGAATTTCGACACAAATAATACAGTCCCAAAAGATTGTCATATCTTAACAAGACCAGAACATATGTAAAATGGAGCAATGAAGGCAACTTTTTATTAAAACGTTTCTTGTACTGGTTGACCTGAAAATAAAAATAAAAGGTGTAACACTTCCATAAGTGAGGCTCATAAGTGGACTGTAGAGGCAGATAAATGAAAGTAGGTCCTGGCAGTAGGACCACAGGAACCTACCCACATCTTGATTCACCCGTTCCACCTTCCCATTAGACTCGGGGTGAAACCCAGAGATCAGGCTGACCGAGACCCCCAGACGTTCCATGAACGCCTTCCAGACCCTGGATGTGAACTGGGGACCCCGGTCAGACACTATGTCCTCTGGCACCACGTAGTGCCGGAAGATGTGAGTAAACAGGGCCTCTGCCGTCTGCAGGGCCGTGGGGAGACCGGGCAGAGGAAGGAGGCAGCAGGCTTTTGAAAAGTTTAAGCCTGAGATATCAGCATTGGCTGCGTCTCAATCCACCCCATCCGCCTATGTTGGCCTCCTGCATCTGCGGTGGCCAAGCTACAACAGTGTTTGTCATTTCATGAGACATCCCAAAAATCGGTCTTCTCACGAAAACGTCTGTAGAGTCCGAACGGTTTGGCCTACAAACTATAATGACCGGTTTGCTCTACTCCCCCCCCCCCCTCCAACCCAAGTGTCACGGGACTTGTCTGAAGGTAACCCATACAAACTAATGGAAGTATGGAGGTAGTTTTGTGCCCAAAAGAATAAGGGGTTAAATATGTGTCAAAAATACAAAAAACTAAACAATTCCTGAGCTTTCTCATATCTCCTAGATATAGGACAGACACTTCAAAACCTTATTCCTCATGAGTTATTTTTTGACTGTCTTTTTTGCCATTTATGAGTGTCTTATTCAATGTGTTTCTATGGGCTATAGTAGTAAAGGATGAATTCAATATTTTATAAAAAAATGTAAAAATAAAAAAATAAAAGATATCTAAAGGGGTCATACAATTCAAAATCAAATAGCTAAATGATCCTCCCCCCACGGCTTAGACTTTTAGAGATTTTAAAGAGGATTATTTTTTTTATCTTGATTCTGAAAACCTTATGTTTCCTGTCAGCTACTGTATGCATCTTCACAACAAGCCTTCAGATAAAAGTAGGAAAGTATGTTTCTTAGAAATGTTGATGTCAGATCAAGTGATGGAAGATAAAAAAAAAAAGTAAGATCACATGAAAGCAGAGATCAATCAAACACTTTGCATTGTGATTTGATGTATCGCAGGAAAATGCATCAGTTGAGGTTAGAGCATCTTGCTGTCATTTCACTGCAAGGAATTGCAGGAGTCCTCAAAATATAGATTTTCTTCGAGTAACCAAGAAGATTTATCTTTGCTGAACAATACAGAGAGCAGATTCCATTGGTCAATGTCAACTCCCACCAGGGTCTGAGTGTCAAGACTGTGCCCCAAATGGCACCCTATTCCCTATATAGGCCATAGGACTCTGGACAAAAGTAGTGCACTATATAGGGAATAGGGTGCTATTTGGAACGCACTGCAGATTTTGATGTGAGTCTGGAACTGTTGCTCCGAGTGAATAAAAAAAAATATTTGAAGTGTGGAGTACCGTACAGACCTTGAAATTAAAGCCTTTTTGCCCACAGCATCTGTACCCAAGAACCATATCATGTATCAGCTTGTACATCTTGGTACGATACGAAGAAATCAATGCAACTCTCAACAGTGTGCAGCTTTAGTGCCATTAAAAGGTGTTTTGAACTGTTCTCTTGCATTAACACCTGAGAGAACTCAGAGTATTAAAGTAGTTTAGTTTCCAAAGGAGAACTGTTTCACCACAATTGAGTTTATTTTGTTGTTGAACCAGAAAGCTTCAATTAACATTGTTCGTTGTTATTTGAACATACATATCAATGTATTGAAAAAAATATATTTGATAGAAATATCAACAGCAGGGTTTCAAGGGTTGATTTATTCCAATTCAGGTCTGTTGACAACAGACAAATACCAATCAAAGTTGGTTATCCGTCTTACTTCTTACCCCAATGGGTTACTAGTTTCCTGAATACTGAATCTGAGATACTCTACATTCCTATGTGGATCATAGGTCATAGGGCATCCATGAGAGAACGCCACTCCTGCCGATCTTTTGTCTATCTGGAGATGGGAGTTTTAAAACGTTTGCTTATTACATGAGTCATATGTGTTAGCTCAAGGTTCCACTTAGTTTGGACTTTACCACTTCTAGGTGTTACCGTTTGGCCTTTGGAGGGCACCATGGGGCATCTAACCTTTACTTTCCTCTTTGCCATCCTATAATTGCTCAGAGGAGTTGTATTCTGACAGATTTTAATTGGATATCTATTTAAAACCTCTGCCTTCTTCATTGCTTTTGGTTGAGTAAAATGTCTTTGTAGTGACATAAAGATGGGAGATGTGTACTCAGATGCACTCAGTTGTGCACTGGATATGATAACTACAATATATCACACATCCGTTACCTCTTGTCAAAAAGGCTATTAAAAGCACTGCTCTATCTCGTTGCCATAGATATGTGTACAGAGAGAGGTAGACATTGAGATGTTGATGGTGACAGTAATGAAGGGGTAGATACTGTGATTTCTTCCAGAGCCACTGTTACTAATTGACTGTGAAATGTCTGTGAAGAGAGGGCTATTTTTAGTTAATTATATTTTTACTGACTGACAGTATCTATCATTATTTCACAGATTTATTTTCACGTTTGATGTTTGATAGAGTGTCTGCATTTCCCCACAGATAGTGTACTAGCAATAAGTCACCACTCGCCACTTCATGGTACAAATCAAACAGGTGTTTGCTAAATGTGTGCTGTGTTGATAGTGAATGATTGAAACAAAACATTAAAGGCCCAGTGCAGTCAAAAACGTGATTTTCCTGTGTTTTATATACACAGAGTATACCAAACATTAGGAACCCCTTCCTAATATTGAATTGCACCCCCCCTCAGAACAGCTTCAATTCGTTGGGGCATGGACTCTACAAGGAGTCGAAATCGTTCCACAGGAATGCTGTCCCATGTTGACTTCAATGCTTCTCACCATTGTGTCGAATTAGCTGGATGTCGTTTGGGTGGTGGACCATTCTTGATACACACAGGAAACTGTTGAGTGTGAAAAACACAGCAGCGTCGCAGTTCTTGACACAAACCGGTATGCCTGGCACCTACCCCGTTCAAAGGCACTTAAATATTTTGTCTTCCCCATTCAGCCTCTGAATGGCACATATACACAATACATGTCTCAAGGCTTAAAAATCCTTCTTTAACCTGTCTCGTCTCCTTCATCTACACTGATTGAAGTGGCTTTACCAAGTGACATCTATAAGGGATTATAGCTTTCACCTGGATTCACCTATGTCATGGAAAGAGCAGGTGTTCTAAATGTTTTGTATACTCAGTGTATATTTCCACACTATGAAGTTGGAATAATCCTGTGAAATTGTGAAAATGATGATAATGCCCTTTTAGTGTTAGAGCTCTTTGAAAAGACTGCCTGAAATTTCAGCCTGTTTTGGTGGGATGGAGTTTTGGTTTCCATGGTGACATCACCATGCGGTAAATTAGGTAATAGACCAATGAGAAAGCGAGTTTCAGTTTCCCCCTCCCCACTCAGTCCTTTGCGATGAAGCTATTTAAAGATATTGAGACAAAAACGGCTGCATTGGACCTTTAATGAGAGAGCTCAGATATAGCTTTTTTAAATAATGAATTGAGTTGACACCGATAAATGTATCTTTTCACTATGAAATTGGGCCCACATATTGTTACTTTGTAACAATTTAGCCCTATATCGACATAACCTGAAAGGCTGCTCAGCAAAGAAGAAGCCACTGCTCCAAAACGGCCATAAAAAAGCCAGACTACGGTTTGCAACTGCACATGGGGACAAAGATCATACTTTTTGGAGAAATGTCCTCTGGTCTGATGAAACAAAAATAGAACTGTTTGGCCATAATGACCATCGTTATGTTTGGAGGTAAAAGGGGAATGATTGCAAGCCGAAGAACACCATCCCAACCGTGAAGCACGGGGGTGGCAGCGTCATGCTGTGGGGGTGCTTTGCTGCAGGAGGGACTGGTGCACTTCACAAAATAGATGGCATCATGAGGAAGGAAAATTATGTGGATATATTGAAGCAACCTCTCAAGACATCAGTCAGGAAGTTAAAGCTTGGTCGCAAATGGTTCTTCCAGATGGACAATGACCCCAAGCATACTTCCAAAGTTGTGGCAAAATGGCTTAAGGACAACAAAGTCAAGGTATTGGAGTGGCCATCCCAAAGCCCTGACCTCAATTCTATAGAATATTTGTGGGCAGAACTGAAAAAGCGTGTACGAGAAGGAGGCCTACAAACCTGATTCAGTTACACCAGCTCTGTCAGGAGGAATGGGCCAAAATTCACCCAACTTATTGTGGGAAGCTTGTGGAAGGCTACCCAAAACGTTTGACCCAAGTTAAACAATTTAAAGGCAATGCTACCAAATACTAATTGAGTGTATGTAAACTTCTGACCCACTGGGAATGTGATGAAAGAAATAAAAGCTTAAATAAATAATTCCCTCTACTATTATTCTGACATTTCACATTCTTAAAATAAAGTGGTGATCCTAACTGACCTAAGACAGGGAATTTTTACTAGGATTAAATGTCAAGAATTGTGAAAAACAGAGTTTAAATGTATTTGGCTAAGGTGTATGTAAACTTCCGACTTCAACTCTACAGTATATACAGCTCTGGAAAAAATTAAGAGACCACTGCAAAAATATAAGTTTCTCTGGTTTTACTATTTATAGGTATGTGTTTGGGTGAAATTAACATTTTTGTTTTATTCTATAAACTACTGACAACATTTCTCCCAAATTCCAAATAAAAATATTGTCATTTAGAGCATTTATTTGCAGAAAATGACAACTGATCAAAATAACAAAAAAGATGCAGTGTTGTCAGACCTCGAATAATGCAAAGAAAATAAGTTCATGTTCATTTTTAAACAACACAATACTAATGTTTTAATTTAGGAAGAGTTCAGAAATCAATATTTGGTGGAATAACCCTGATTTTCAATCACAGCTTTCATGCGTCTTGGCATGCTCTCCACCAGTCTTTCACATTGATGTTGGGTGACTTTATGCCACTCCTGGCACAAAATTCAAGCAGCTCGGCTTTGTTTGATGGCTTGTGACCATCCATCTTCCTCTTGATCACATTCCAGAAGTTTTCAATGGGGTTCAGGTCTGGAGATTGGGCTGGCCATGACAGGGTCTTGATCTGGTGGTCCTCCATCCACACCTTGATTGACCTGGCTGTGTGGCATGGCACATTGTCCTGCTGGAAAAACCAATCCTCAGAGTTGGGGAACAATGTCAGAGCAAAAGGAAGCAGGTTTTCTTCCAGGACAACCTTGTACATGGCTTGATTCATGCGTCCTTCACAAAGACAAATCTGCCCGATTCCAGCCTTGCTGAAGCACCCCCAGATCATCACCGATCCTCCACCAAGTTTCACAGTGGGTGCGAGACACTGTGGCTTGTAGGCCTCTCCAGGTCTCAGTCTAACCATTAGACAACCAGGTGTTGGGCAAAGCTGAAAATTGGACTCATCAGAGAAGATGACCTTACTCCAGTCCTCTACGGTCTAATCCTTACGGTCTTTTGCAAACCTCAGCCTGGCTCTTCTTTGCTTCTCATTGATGAAGGGCTTTTTTCTAGCTTTGCACGACTTCAGCCCTGCCCCTAGGAGCCTGTTTCGAACCGTCCTCGCCGTGTACTTCACCCCAGCTGCCGTTTGCCATTTTTTTTGTAGGTCACTTGATGTCATCCTATGGTTGTTGAGTGACATTCGAATGAGTTGGCGGTCATCCCGGTCAGTAGAGAGTCCTTTTCGCCCTCTGCCGGTCTGTAGCTTTTTTGTCCCCAATGTCTGCTGCTTGAACTTGTTCTTATGAACCGCCGTCATTGAAATATAAGGATGGAAGCAACCTGACGCTCACTGTATCCCTCTGCTAGTAAAGCCAGAATTTAACCCTTCTTTTCCTCACTCAAAACGTTCCTTTTCATCTTTTTTGGCATGGTCAATAGTTATTTTTTGATTAATATTACTTTTGTGGTACTATTAGCACTGTTTTTGCCATCCAGCTGGTCCTATTGCAAGAGGATAGTGATGACCACAGCAGTGTTTTTTATACTTTTCCTCATTAAATAACATTTGTTTCAGGTGATCACCTAATCAGTACCTAATTCAGTAGAATGAGGTGTGCCTGTGTTGGAATTCAACAGACACTGGAATGGAATAGCTATCATAAATGTAGATGCTGATTTAAGAACATTTTGCAGTGGTCTCTTAATGTTTTCCAGAGCTGTATATATATATATATATATATATATATATATATATATATATATATATTGTTGTTGTTGTTGATGTTGCCTGTTTTGCATGTTATTTTGCAAACAATGTACAAAAAAATGTCATTGAATTAAGAAAGCCACATACAAACATGGTCTCTTTTTTGCTTTCTTGAGTAAGGCAGCTCCAAAATGCAGGAGTTTCAGCCTAGCTCAGTGCTTTATGAGGTGGTGGGGCAGCCAGCAGAAAATATGCAGCGTAGGGGTTGGTAATGTTCTCTAGTTGCGCCGTGATTGGCTCAATGTTCTGTCACTCATGGGGACACTACGTCACCGCAAAATCTACGGGGAGTGCTTGAAAATTCAAGCCCCTTGGGTGCTGCCATAGATTTACATTAGAAGTGCCCATCCAAGAAGGCTCAAGGTCATTGGCCACAGATAAAATGACGTTATATCTACTGTAGCTTTGATTGGACTGATCATGTCAACATCATACTTTAAAAATCTTAGCTAGCATGCTAGACAAACAGTCATCATCATGAATCAAGTCGACCATCTACTGGCAAATCCTTTTCAATCCTTGTCATATGAAGAGAAAATATAGATAAAACGTATCGGTGCTCATCGGCCATTGGACATAAAAATTACACAACAAGTTGGAAATCGCAAATTCAATAATGGGTGGTTTGGAAGGAATCAGTGGCTAACTGCAAGCGTTGCAAAGCAATCACTAGCCTGCTATTCAGCAGAGTGGGTGTGTGGTCCAAGTCTGGGTTTAAGGGTCTCATTTCCAACCTTAAATTGATAAAATTCACATGCCATGTGCCAGAAAAGGTTGAACACATTGGCCATGCGGTCAATCCAGCATGACTTCTGCCACGTTCAAAAGAACTGGAAACTCCAAACTGGAAAATGTCAGACTTCAGTGAGTTCAAGACAACTGGGAACGCAGAAAAAACCCAGCTCCAACTGGGAAAATACGTTTTGAACGGTCATCCAACTCGGAATTCTAAGTCGGGAACTCAGCCTCTTTCTAGAGCTCCGACATGAAGATCACTGATGTCATGATTTGACCTTGTTTTCTTTTGAGTTCCCAGTTGTCTTGAAAGCACCATAAATCCAGAGAATTCCAGATTTTGATGACAAAGTTAGATGACAAAATTTGCCCACAAGATTGACCGCCCGCCACCTTCCTGTTCAAGTGAGCACAGCACAACAAGTCAAAAAATGTCTTGCTGCATTAATGTCATGCTGCATAAATGATGTAATACAGTGCATTCAGAAAGTATTCAGACCCCTTCACTTTTCCCCATTTTGTTACGTTACAGCCTTATTCTAAAATGGATTAAATAGTATTTTTTCTCTTCAAAAATCTAATTTTTGCACATTTATAAAAAATAGAAAAACTGAAATATGACATTTACATAACTATTCAGACCCTTTACTCAGTACTTTGTTGAAGCACCTTTGGCAGCGATTACAGCCTTGAGTCTTCTTGGGTATGACGCTACAAGCTTGGCACACTTGTATTTGTGGAATTTCACCCATTCTTCTCTGCAGATCCTCTCAAGCTCTGTCAGGATGGATAGGGAGCGTCACTGCACAGCTATTTTCAGGTCTCTCCAGAGATGTTTGATCGGGTTCAAGTCCGGGTTCTGGCTGGGCCACTCAAGGACATTCAGAGACTTTTCCCGAAGCCAATCCTGTGTTGTCTTGGCTGTGTGCTTAGGGTCGTTGTCCCGTTGGAAGGTGAACCTTCCCCCCAGTCTGAGGTCCCGAGCCCTCTGGAACAGGTTTTCATCAAGGATCACTCTGTACTTTGCTCCGATCCTGACTAGTCTCCCAGTCCCTGCCGCTGAAAAACATCCCCACAGCATGATGCTGCCACCACCATGCTTCACCATAGGGATGGTATTGGCCAGGTGATGAGCGGTGCCTGGTTTCCTCCAGATGTGACACTTGGCATTTAGGCCAAATAGTTCAATCTTGGTTTCATCAGACCAGAGAATCTTGCTTCTCATGGTCTAAGATTCCTTTAGGTGCCTTTTGGCAAACTCCAAGCGGGCTGTCATGTGCCTTTTACTGAGGAGTGGCTTCCGTCTGGCCACTTGACCATAAAGGCTTGATTGGTGGAGTGCTGCAGAGATGGTTGTCCTTCTGGAAGGTTCTCCCATCTCCACAGAGAACCTCTGGAGCTCTGTCAGAGTGACCATCAGCTTCTTGGTCATCTCCCTGACCAAGGCCCTTTTCCCCCGATTGCTCAGTTTGGCCGGGCGACCAGCTCTTGGAAGAGTCTTGGTGTTTGGGACCCTTCCCCAGATCTATGCCTCGACACAATCCTGTCTCGAAGCTCTACGGACAATTCCGTCGACCTCATGGCTTGGTTTTTGCTCTGACATGCACAGTCAACTGTGGGACCTTATATAGATAGGTGTGTGCTTTTCCATATCATGTCCAATCAATTGAATTTACCACAGGTGGCATGAATCCCCCCCAAAAATGTGGAGTTTGCACCACCAAGATTTACATGCTAAAATCGCTACTGCACTGTTGGAAGATGTTAGCAAAACAAACAGTAATACATACAATTTCCATACAAACATCGCACAAAAGGTTGAAGTCAAGAGGGGTTTCTTTGCCATGATGCTATCAATGGTTTCCCAAATACAAATGGAGCAATAGACGGCACCCACATCGCCATAAAATAACCATCCCAAAACGACTTCAACTATGTGAACCGAAAGGCTTTCCATTCTTAATGTGCTGGTGATATGGATGGCTTAAAGAGCTGCTGAGGATGGATGGCTTATTGGTGAGTGTTGCCTTCTCATTTGAAGTATATTTGCCATTGCTAAAGCAACTTGAATTGTCCTATGTTTTTAATTTTTACAGGTCAAGCCACAACTGAGCGAGTCAAATAAAACCCTTTGGTTGTACTCAATCTCTGACACTAGCACCTCTACTTCAGTCTCGGAAAGTTTTATTTTCTTCGCTTTCTTTGGTTGCGCCATTGTATTTCATGGTATGGCGTTGCATATTCCCAACAGGCTTTAAAGGGATGATTTTGACCATATATGGTTAATTAGGGGCGTTTTTTAAATTAGGGGTGCACGAGCACTGAGGCTGAGAACAATTGGCATTTATCAATGGTAATCTTCTACCGGTGTGCATATGACGCTAGTAGGATTTTTCAATGCATACAAACATTTTACATTTCGTTCATAAGTAGTATTTTAGAATAGTTTCTACGCAATATGGATAAATGAGGCCCTTAAGACATGTAAACCTTCATCGGCATTCCAGCGGTGTATTTGAGGTGTACTGTATTTGATCTGCGCATATGCTAACACCAGCCGAGCGTGTCTTAGAAGTATTCACATGCAAACTTTATATGTCCGAACTCAGAATCAAAATAACATGGTCGCTGTGGTAGAAAGTTTATTTTGATCAGTGATTTTCTGCATTTATCAGAGTGCCATCAGGTAGCCTGATTTCAGATGTGTCCATGTAAAAATGATTATTAGGGAAATAGTTATTCTTGCAAACGCATGTAAAAGTTTTATGAACTATTATAATAATCTGAATATCCACAATTATCGCATTATTGTGTGCATGCAACCGTACTCATTGTCTCCTCTGGTTCATATTGCTTTTATAATGTTAGCAAAATATCAACAAGTGACAATGTTTGAAAATTATATATGACATCAATTAGAATTATGAATTTACTTGATGGATCAGCTCATCAAGCTTTAATCGACAGGTTAGTGGTTAAAAATATATATCTTTATGATTCTGGGGATCAATTACCTTGTGTCAAGCCATGGAAATGTGATAAGCATGATGAGTTTGCCGTTTGTGAAGAGAATAACAACGTTTATTCTATGAACACACAAGGAGCGCGCATGACAAGGACAGCTGGAGCACACCTGAATTCTACCAATATTCGCTACCATCACACTACCATCTCTTTCACCCTAATTGGGCATTCCAAGGCTGTTGTTGCCTCATGTTCTCCAGCACAGATACAACACTTTGCCCCTTGACCTTGGCCACTCTCTTCTGTTAAACAATCTCTATCAAATTGATTGCATACATTTCAATGGCGTGGATACGAAAGTTCTGACAGGGTAGTACACATATCCCAGCTGCACTCGGGTCAGGTGGAATTCCACATCGAAAAACACAAGAACAGACAAACTATTTCAATGTCAACTTTTTCTGACACTCCAGAAATTGCTCCTTTGACAGGTGCCCTGCTCCGTAGCTCAAATCACGACACAGGATAAGCATCGACTCGATTGAGGCCCAACACACATTCCTTCTGATCAGCAGAAACACAAGAAATCAATACAAGAGCACTCCTCATGATCTTCACCGATCGCACTTTACCCAAAGCTTTCTTAACAATTTTGTATATTTTCAATGGATTCACCGAGTCAGGCACCAATACTCCCAGAAAACATACTCCTACCAGATACAAGATCCTTTCCCACATTAATTTAGCTTATTTTTCCATTCTTTTCCACAAAAGTCTATTCATCCTTATTTCCACTGCCATCAGATTCAAGCTCCATCTCAGCTTCCGCCATCTTCCAAATCGTATCGCTCCTCCACCGAGAAAAGTGCCCTCTTTTTCCCTTTTTCTTGTCACTTATGTCAGCTCCTCCACGTGGAAGTTCATGCTATCTGATTGGCTCAAAGTCAAGTTGTCGGCCACTGCTGAGCATTACGATTCTACAAGTAAAAATGTCAGGTTCGTCAGTACCAGGTCAGTACACAGCAGGTACGCATTTTGTTCTAGCAAGAGAAGGAACTGTCTCCTACTGTGCTACGTACCTATCGGCAGTCAGAGTTCTCGGTGTCTGACCTCTAAGAATGTCTGAACTTATACAAGATAACCCAATTTGGACCAAATTACTCATTCAAATTGCGGCATCCATTTGTTAGTACTTAGGTTGTTGTTGCCATTTGAAGATGAAAGCGGTTTCAGAATAAAGCAGAAATGCCCTTTGTGCTATTGTTGTTAGCTGAAATGATGCTGCATTAATGCTGCAATAGCACTATCTTTAACCCAAATGTATATTGTTGCTGTTTCTGTACATAACAAAAGCAATTCCTAAATGGAAGAAGGAGCCCAAAGGAAAATGAATAACAACATTATTCTGCTACATGCATTCAACACAGAACAAACTCGCTCATTATCCATCCAAGTCTGTGAAAAAAGAAAGGAAATGAAAGACGTCAGCGAATTTAAGTTTGTTTGGATTAATAAGCATCGGACCCTTTTCTTCAATTTTCACCTAAAATGACATACCCACATCTAACTGCCTGTAGCTCAGGACCTGAAGCAAGGATATGCATATTCTTGATATCATTTGAAAGGAAACACTTTGAAGTTTGTGGAAATGTGAAATTAATGTAGGAGAATATAACACATTAGATCTGGTAAAAGATAATACAAACAAAAAAACATGCGTTTTCTATTATTTTTGTTGCATCATCTTTGAAATGCAAGAGAAAGGCCAGACAGTGATGTAGGATTCTAGATGTAATTTAGATGTTGTCCACCAGATGGCAGCTGTGTGTGTGCAAAGATTCAGACTGAACCAGTGAAGAATTACATCACTACACAATTTCTTGTATCAAGTCTGCCAGGAGTTTTCCCAAATGTGCCAAATTGGTTTTCAAGTACATAACTATAGAGAACATACAAAAATGCTATGGTAATACAACATTTAAGTTTGCACACTCCCAGGAATGTCATAAATGATGGATAATTAGCTTCCCTACAGAAAATACACTAACCTTCACACATCTAGATGGCCAGGTGGGGTGGGTGTGGAGTCAGAGGTCAAACTGTAGAACCCAGTTCCTACATTTGAATATAAAAATAGATTTTTCAAACAAAACTACACTACATTTTATCTCTGGGACCCTTAGGATGACAAATCAGAGCAAGATTACTGAATGTAAGTACATTATTTACCTTCAGAGGTGAATGTACCAAACCATTTGCCGTGATAAAAGTGTTTTGTTGTTGTGCACTATCCTCAAACAATAGCATGGTATTTTCTAGCTGTAATAGCTACTGTAAATTGGACACTGCAGTTAGATTAACAAGAATTTAAGCTTTCTGCCCGTATAAGATATGTCTATGTCCCGGAAAGTTGGCTGTTGTTTACAACACCATTCTAGTCACATATCGCATATTGAGCAACAACCGTCCCATATAAGGAACACTGATCCCGTAGAGGTTAATTTATTATTGCCAAATGGAATATCTCAAGGGTCTACGAAATCCAATATTTGGGGGAGTTGTCACTTGATTATCTTCGATATCCTGCTGCAAAATAGGCTAATGTTTATGCATCCTCCATATAAATGAAAAAAATGCATCCATTTACAGTGTTTCTGGATCATTCCAGCTGTGTTATTCCTCTTCAAATTCAACCAAATTTATGAATTAACATTATGGTACAAAGTGCTGTGCTTTATAGTAACCCGACCAATATAGACCCACCCCAAAGAGCAAGCAGAACCAGTGGCAAGGAAAAACTATTCGACTGCCCATGTTTTTTTTTTGGAGGGGGCCGGTCCCACTGCTAAAGTATTTTTTGTTTATCGGATAGGACAGAGGAAAGATAAAGGAGGAAGATAGACAAATTCGAACCCATGCTGTAGCAGTATAGTGTAATTCAGAGGCAGCAGCCTAGACTGCTAGACCACCCTGGGCCACCGACTGCCCCTGTTCTAATGTCTGCTGCCTCGGTCTTGGCCTTTCCTGCCACACCCAATAGTCTGACTTTGGTTTGAACCTCAGCCAATGTCTTCCTCATGGTCCCATGTGTAATCTTCACATTCCTTTGACGGGGAGTTGAGGGGAGGAGATGATCATCAACAACACAAACCTGACATCCCCAAAGTCTGATAATTTTCCTCGGGATGTTTTCTCTTCACCATCGTAAAACGAATACATTCTCGTCAGAAGAATATCGAGATAGCAATTATGATGAATTGTTAGCTTATCTTCAGGGTTGAATTGACATTGTTTGTCAATGATAGAGGTCAAAGAAATTATAAACACTGCTGTTCATATTTTTGAATATGATGGAGCTGTGGTGGCCCTAAGGGGGAAAATAGTATTTGTTGGGAATGTGGAAACTGAACTCTTTTTGGGGAGAATGTCCTTGTCCAATCGTTTTCAATTGCTCATTTACAATTTATGGTAGTTTTTCTGTTAAATAGAACTTGGTGGTTCCAATTCTTTTCACACCCTTACACACTTTACTAACAAAACAGTGTGTTGATGTAGTGCCAATAATGTCCTGAGTTAATAAACTCCCAGCGTTATAACATGTTATGACACGGTCATAACCATGTCATAATATGTCGTAACAGCTGACATAACTTGTCATAACCTGTCATAATATGGTCATAATACTGTCATGACACATATATTTAGACCTGTTGAGACATATATTGTATTATTTTATGGCTGGTTATGACACCTACAAAACCCACAAAACCTACCACACAAGGCAAAAAATGTGATTACACCATAGCCTACTTCAGCAGTATGTTTATGTTATATAACATTTTCTGAAATTGCCCATTTTATATTATCATTGTAATTGCACACAAATAGATGTCAGACATGTACCTACCCCAATGCTCTGTTGCTGATGACTGGGATGAATGCAGGAGCAGATTTCAGAAGCAGGACAAGACACCCTCTGTTTGACTGAAGACTGACATGTACGTGATAGGCCTATCTGGCTTATATGATTATGATGGTCATAATGAAAGGAAACTTCTTGGCAGGGAAAAACACATTTAAATACATTTAGGTTTTGACACTCAAATGTAGGTGTCATAACCATCCATAAAAAAACGCAATATATGTCACAACAGATGTAAATATATGGGTCATGACAGAGTTATGACCATATTATGACAGGTTATGACAAGTTATGTCAGCTGTTATGACATATTATGACATGACCGTGTCATAACCTGTTATGACTGTGTCATAACGTGTTATGACGCTGGGTGTCAAGTAAAGTGTTACCAATTTTTCTCAGGGAGACGCGTCTGAATGAAATGTGGCTACTCTGCTATGTATGGTATAGTTAGAAAGGTTCTTTCATCTTACACTCCCAAATCAATACTGTTCTAAACAAACATAGTAAGACTCACAGACGATCGTTAAAGCTCAAGTTTATTCACCCATTGGGTCACACAGCTGAATAAGACAGAGAACATATTCACACAAGCACTGATATTTAACCCTTTCTCCTATGTTGAGTTCCTCCTTACACATCTGAACAGCCAATACACCTCTGTTGCTATCCAGAAAATTAGTGATATCTGTTCTTCCTCACTTCATCTAAACTGACCTCTGCCCGAATTCCTAATTCCTACCCAACTCATGGCTGTCATGTTGGCTTGTACCAGACTGTGGCTCTTCTCCTCCCATAGGATCCCTGATGGCTAACAATAACATATCCTCACAGAATGTAAATGTTCTATATTCCCCTCTCTCCCTCAGCGACATGAATAAATATGTTTCGACTTTGTAATTCAGAACCCATCAATACTTTCACTCTAAAAAGCAAAAACGGTGTCTTAAACATCAGACAAATGGTGTTCATTAGTGTTTGGTTTCGGAGTAAATCAATATATATTAATTTAAGTTTAATGGGCGACCTCACATGCCCGGAGCTGTGGGTGAGAAGGTATTACTTGTGGGTAGGTGTAATGGTACTGTTCTTCTCTTATAATATGCATTTACTATTACTCTCTTTATGAAATGGAGTTCATAATGGGAATGATCAAGCTTTGGAATGGATCCTTTTTTTAAGCACACTTCCTACAAGGAAGTGATTAATCTCCATACAACAGACCATCAGAACATAAAATAGGTGCAACCATATTATTGGTACAGGACAGACAATGCAAATGTATGAGAATATGATAACATTCACTCTTATTTGAGGAACAGTACGAGACATATTTGACATATATAGGAGTACATAACATGGTTTTCCTGGCAACATTATCTTCAATCTTCAGCATCAACAACAACAACAAATCAAAATCAATGCAGTATGTATGTATTGTGTACATCAAAAATAAGAAATGATAGGAAAAAATGAAAAGACTGCCAGCAACTAGTATGAAGAATATGGTGGAGCTTCAAGATAAGTCAGCTCTACAGTCTGCACTTACTGCTTACTCTGTATACCTCAGAATACCCTACTCAGGGAAACCAGCAACCCACGCACTCACATCTGTGACTGAGTGAAGCCTGTGCTCAAATTAGGACCACCATTGGCTCAGATTCCTCCCCCTGTGTGGTCATTATCTAATGCAGAGGCCCTGCTGAACGCTGAACCTCCATATACTCAGCAAGTGTGGAATCCCTCCACCTGGGGACTACTTTCTCTCGCTACCCAAAAAGTGATGGGATCCAAGCTAATTACTCACGGATAAATGCTGAGATGAGCATCTCTGTCTGTTAGCGCTACAACGGGAGGCAAATGAAAAATGAATGTTGAAACGTTGCAAATGTCTCCCCCTTAGGCTCTTTTCCCTGTTATAATTTGTAATGCATCTGTAAACCTCCATTATATCATATTTACCATGTTTGTGCTGTTACCGCATTCTGCAAGAATAATCAATATTTGAGATATCAATTAATTGTGAAATACTGCACCAAATCAAATTACAATGCTTTTGATTTAAGGCAGGGACACCGGAACTTGAGACTTATTACTGTAAATCAATTTTCATAGTGAAAAATAGGCCATGGTCGTGGTGTATCATACTTTCCTCAGTGTTTGCCATAACTAAGTGGTGTGAGGTTGAAAAAAGCACTCACAGAATGAGAAAAGATCAATAAAGCCTTGACGCACTTTAGGGAGTTCTACAGTACCGTATCCATGGAAGCATCCACACAAAATGTATTGCATTCACAATGATTTCTGTGGTGGCCATGACAAGGCCTCTGTACATTCCCTGTGTATTGTGTCAATTCTCAATGCCAATACAGTAAGTACTGCAATATCTGTTGAAAACAATTACTCCCATGAGCAACTAATAAAAAGAGTGGAGTTGTGTTTGTCATGCTTTAGAGAGGAAATGTTGTCGGTTGTGTGCGTCAGTGTGTGTGTGTGTGTGTGGTGTGTGTGCGCACATGCTCATGTATGAGTGTTTGTTTGTGTGAAAAGGAAATAGAGAGAGCAAAGCGAGAGAGAGAGAGAGAGAGAGAGAGAGAGAGAGAGAGAGAGAGAGAGAGAGAGAGAGAGAGAGAGAGAGAGAGAAGAGATGCAGTGATTGTTTTTGGGACTGTTACATTTACAGTCTCCTTATCGTAAAGCCTCCAGTCTGTCTGGCGGCCTGTGTCAATACATACGCAGGTGAATGTCATATGAAGACTGATAAAAAAACCTTCGCTGCATGTGATAGCTGCTTTAAGCTAGTTACTGCTGAGCCTCCTAGAATATTTACGCTTTATAGGATCTGTAAAGACACCGCAGGGCAATTGACCTCCATCGCTCTTCTGGATGGCAGCAAATAAGTGGGTTTGACTAGATGATTACCTTTGCCAAAGCATTTACAACATGCGTAATCATTTATTGTCAGTGGGTGCTGTAGGTGGGTGTGGTGCAGGAATCAGGCGCAGGACGCAGAAACTTAGTCCAAAAGACTTTAGTGAACAATCACTTAGAACACGAGCCAAAAAGCCCGGAGGCGAGTAAATACGCACACAGGCGTAAAACAAAATGCGCACTAACATGTGCGAGAACCCTCTCCAAACAGAGGAGGAAACAACGAAGCACAGACAACCAACAGTAGCGCAATCACACACAACACCTGACAAACACAACGAGAACTTATAGGACAATAATGAACGCTAAACGATAACAGGTGTACAACATCAAGACAAAACCAAACGAACATCGAAACATACAACGGTGGCAGCTAGTACTCCGGAGACGACGACCGCCGAAGCCTGCCCGAGCAAGGAAGAGAGGCAGCCTCGGCCGAAACCGTGACATTTATAAGTATACGTATTTATAAACATTTATGAGAATTGATGTAGTGCTTAGGAAGCCTATCTGAATGCATTCATAAGATGCACTTCAAATAAAGCGGGACCAGAATTTATAATGACTTATTCATGAACGTTATTATAAAGTGAAACTAGGAATAAACAAACGTTTACATACATTAAAGCAGATGCTCCTATATCCACAGTGACATGTAAATCAAATAACTCCAAATGTATACAAGCACATGACCGCACGCTGACAGCAACAGCACAGACTCATCACAGAGCTAATATTTTCGTAACATTTGCACATAGCTTGTCTTCTTTATCATGAATGTAATTCATTTCATGATCTGCTAGCCAGTAAAATATAAACAACCCAGGTTGTGTTGCTCAACTGGAGACGTGGCAGCCTTGACGTACTAAGTAAACTGAGCAACACAAATTAGGAAAAAGTAGGTGGTTGTTTTTGATACAAGTTTTTATTAAAAGTATGAATTTCAGCACCCCGCGGAAGGACTGTGGTTGTACAGGATGAACATAGGTACAGGTAAGCGTTTTCAGAATTGACATTTTTACAAGTATAGTATCAACTGATGGTGACTCAATGTTGTTGCTAGCAAATCGTACAACCACTTATCAAAACTCAACTCCACCTTGATATAAGAGAACAGAGTTGAGCGTTCCACAGCTAAATCAATGCCAGACAGGAGAGTCACTGAACCATCTTAATGTGGCCTAGGGGGACCAGCTGCAGTAGAACTTTCTGCTTTATCTAGCGGTGACATGTTTCAGAGACGCCACTGAGCATCTCGCCCCAGGGGCTCTCTTTGCCATTGTTTGTAACGTGCCTCCAACACATTTGGAGGCACGTTACATTGTCAGTATACTATTTATGCAGACGGGTACTTGCAGGTAAACTAATTTATGTGACATTATGCAAATGTTACTGTCATCATTGTTTATTTAGCGTAGCCTACTTTAAAACACCATTGTGCTCAAGCATTGCACCCCTTCCCCACACAAACAAAGGCTCTAGTAATGTACACACATGTACTACCTATATTGCCACATCTTTGGCTAAAGAGTGCTGAGCAGTAAACTGGGGGACCAGCCCTGACAACAACACCAATTACGCTCACTGCCTGTCTTCGACATGAGCCTGCAGGCCATAGGAGCCATGTTAGCATCCTGAGTCAATAGCCCACAATACTACTCCAGCTACTCCAGTCTCTGGAGCCCAACCATGGGCACGGTCAATACCCCACTCCCCTGCAGGCAGGGGTTGGAACCGGTTCAGGGAACAGAACAGAAAACCGAAAAATAACATGTTTGGAGGAATGGAAACGGAACCGGGAAGAAATGTGATCTCTAGTATTCCAGAACAGGGCCCAAGTTCTCGATAGAGATGGAATTTAGACTTATGCGTGTTTTAATGATGGATCGTTCCTACAACGGTCAAAGACGTAACATGCGTTTCACAAAACACCACACAGAGAGAACGGTCGCTAAGTGCGTCATTGGAGCAATGTCGATACTGATTGGATCAAAATAAAGGCAGCGCGGCTTTCTCCATTTAAATCTTCCCTTAACATTATAATTATTTCACAATGTTGACGACGGATCAGCTCTTAGAGAGATATTACCACCTACGGCTGCAAATATTGAGGCAGCTGATTCTAATGCTTACCCAATAAAAATTCACAAAATCACAGATTTGGCACATCATTGCACACATGTTAGGCTACACCTCATGAAATACAGTGCCTTCAGAAAGTATTCAGACCCCTCGACTTTTTCCACATTTTGTTACGTTACACCCTTATTCTAAAATTGATTAAATAAAAACAGGTTTTTAGAAATGTTTAGTAATTTATTAAAATAAAAAACAGAGATACCTTATTTACGTAAGTATTCAGACCCTTTGCTATGAGACTCAAAATTGAGCTCAGGTGCATCCTGTTTCCATTGATAATCCTTGAGATGTTTCTACAACTTGATTGGAGTCCACCTGTGGTAAATTCAATTGATTGGACATGAATTTGGAAAGGCACACACCTGTCTATATAAGGTCCCACAGTTGACAGTGAATGTCAGAGCAAAAACCAAGCCATGAGATCGAAGGAATTGTCCGTAGAGCTCCGAGACAGGATTGTGTCGAGGCACAGATATGGGGAAGGGTACCAAAATATGTCTGCAGCATTGAAGGTCCCCAAGAACACAGTGGCCTCCATCATTTTTAAATGGAAGAAGTTTGGAACCACCAAGACTCTTCATAGAGCTGGCTGCCTGGCTAAACTGAGAAATCGGGGGAGAAGGGCCTTGGTCAGGGAGGTGACCAAGAACCCATTGCTCACTCTGACAGAGTTCTAGAGTTCCTCTGTGGAGATGGGAGAACCTTCCAGAAGGACAACCATCTCTGCAGAACTCAACCAATCAGGCCTTTATGGTAGAGTGGCCAGACGGAAGCCACTCCTCAGTAAAAGGCACATGACAGCCCACCTAAAGACTCTCAGACCATGAGAAACAAGATTCTCTGGTCTGATGAAACCAAAATTGAACTCTTTGGCCTGAATGCCAAAGCGTCACATCTGAAGGAAACCTGGCACCATCCCTACGGTGAAGCATGGTGGTGGCAGCATCATGTTGTGGGGATATTTTTCAGCGGCAGGGACTGGGAGACTAGTCGGGATGTAGGCAAAGCTGAACCGAACAAAGTACAGAGAGATCCTTGATGAAATCCTGCTCCAGAGTGCTCAGGACCACAGACTGGGGCGAAGGTTCACCTTCCAACAGGACAACGACCCTAAGCACACAGCCAAGACAACGCAGGAGTGGCTTCGGGACATGTCTCTGAATGTCCTTGAGTGGCCCAGCCAGAGCCCGGACTTGAACCCGATCGAACATCTCTGGAGAGACCTAAAAATAACTGTGCAGCAACGCTCCCCATCCAACCTGACAGAGCTTGAGAGGATCTGCAGAGAAGAATGGGAGAAACTCCCCAAATACAGGTGTGCCAAGCTTGTAGCGTCATACCCAAGAATACTTATGTAAATGTAATATTTCAGTTTTTGATTGTTTATAAATTTGCAAACATTTCTAAAAACCTGTTTTTGCTTTGTCATTATGGGGTATTGTGTGTAGGGGGTCTGAATACTTTCCGAAGACACTGTATATTGAGACAAATTACTGTATGATTTAAATAGGCCTATAGCCTACTGTATTTATATTCTAACGCTGCCATCTCGGTTTTCAATTGAACAAAAAAAATGATACGTTGCTTGTTTGTATCAATTGCAAAGACATTGGCAACTTTGTATTTGTAGTCAACTTTGGTCTGAAGTTATCGGCGGTCACAGAGAGACAGATAAAGATCTTCGGTGTAAAGTGACGTGTTAGGTCAAAAATGCATCTAACAACACACTGGTCTGAGGCAGATGTTAGATTACGAGCATTTTCAAGTGCAACGTTAATAACCATGGTTTTGGGAAATGGCTCTGGGATAACGATGCTCCTACGAAGGTTCTAACGATAACAAATGTACGATAAGGAACTAGATGAACCGTTACTTTTTTGGGGTTCGAACCGGTTCAGAACTTTATTTTCTGGTAGGAAGACTGGAACAGAACGAAAAGAATAGGGGTTCTTCTCGGAAGGGAACGATTGAAAATAATTAGGGTTCGAACCCCTGCCTGTAGGCAATGGTAAACAGGCCACATTAGCATTTTGCCTGGGAGTAGGTGATGGTTAGAATTCTGTTTCCACCCTATAGCATGTCTAACAACGGAGCAAAGAGCACTCCTGCCTCTAGCACTAGCATCACCTCCTGTGGAGCTTCAGTAGAAAGCTCTTTGGAGAGATTTACAGTGTTGGATATCAACAGGAAAAGCGCAGTAGTTGCTTGACACTGACAGCATTCATTGAGCAGGGGGATCAATTGCTTATTGAGAAAAATATTAATGTGTTAGTGTGTTATAAAATGAATATACTAAAAAAAATTAAAAGTAACTACGCTAACATATATTATTTTCCTCGTTTTATGGGTCAAAATTACACACCTGGCATGTATGTTTGTTTGTTTGTGTGTGTGCGTGCATGTCTGTGTGTGGGTGCGACGTGCTTGTGTCTATATGTGTGTGTTTGCGAGTGTGTGAGAGGATGGCTGCTCTTGTCAGTTATTTTCATGGTTGATCAGCCTTTGGTGGGTTGACACAGAGGGCAGACAGTCATTACAGCATGAAGGGAAAGAGTACACCAACAGGGCGGAGAAACTGCCACCAGGGTTTACATCAAAATAGCCTTTTGGACTTTCCGTCAGATGTGTCGAAATGGTCAGGGCTAAAGGTGTTATGGCAAAGAAAGAAGGTGACATCGTGGGGCTAAAGGATGCACACTTGTATCCTTTTCCAGATATGTTGTGCTTGACATGATTTCCACAATTTCCTGTATGAAATGGAATGAATTGTACATTTAAAAAATACATTGTATTGTAGTGTCTGGAGATTGATATCAAGAGATATGGAAAACTACAATATCCTCATCATGATGAGGGCTCAAAGCAGATCATTAAAATTGATCATCAGCATTTCATCCACTTGAAAAAGTATTTAGAAATATATATACGACATCACACACAAAGGTTTGCATCTACAAACACAGGCAGGTATGCAAACACATACCCATGCACGCACACACACACACACACACACACACACACACACACACACACACACACACACACACACACACACACACACAATATTATCAGGGATTTACATTGTTGTGTTGCAGGACACAGTCAATGAGAATGATTTTCTCAATCTGATAAATAGCATCGTCTCTCACTGTAGCTCTATTTGCCAAGCTGGAGCCTCCAAAAGGCAATCAACTCACAATTCAGGGTCCTTGCTACTAAATGCCTTTTTCAGCACAGGATAGCACCATCCCCTTAGCACTGTAGCAATTTGTAGTGTACTGTAGAGATACTAGCTGCCATGGCCACATTCTAAGTCAATTTTGAGTTCATTTGTCCTCCTTTTCAGTGTTGGTAGTTACAGTTGACTGGTTTTGGCTATTATTCGATTGAATTACTTCTGTAAATGTTCAATCCGTCTGTATTTTCTTCGGTAAAATCCACTATGGATGTCAATCAACCTTTATTTTGTTTCATGCATTTCCAACATAGATGTAACCTTCAGTGTCATAACTTAGTAAGTGTTTGTGGTCTCACTAGCTGCCTGCCCTTTTAACGTTAAATCCACTACACTCTTAGAAAAAATTGTTCCAAAAGGGTTCTTCGGAGGTCCCCATAGGAGAACACTTTTTTGGTTCCAGGTAGAACCCATTTGGGTTCCATGTAGAACCTTCTGTGAAAAGGGTTCTAAACGGAACCCAAACGAGTTATTCAAAGAGTTATCCTATGGGGACAGCCAAATAACCCTTTCAGGTTCTAGATAGCAACTTTTTTTCAAAGAGTGTATATAGGGGACTTTGAGCGGTTCTGGATCGGTTCCTACCGACATTTGTGTGTATAGAGCGCTCTGTGAACGGCTCAACACCAATTGCTGTGCACTCCGTGAACGCTCTGGATGTCCCGCTTCACATGCCTTTCATCTGAAATGCAGAATGTGAAATCTGACACCTCATTTGCATAGGGAGTAACATGTCACATTTTCTGGCCTATCCAGGCAAAGGAATGATTTTCTCTGCCTGTGAACCTGGCAGCACCGCTTACAATAATGCGTATGAAATGGGAGACCCAGCGATTGCAGCAAAAGCAGTCTCATCTCGCTGTGATGTTCTCAGATGGATTTAAAGCTCCCAACATGGAAAAATACCAAATAATTTCGTAGAATTGAAAAAATATCACTTTGTCTTGGTCACAGAGGGACGGAGTCACTTCATGCTTAAAGCTGAAGTTGTAACGGGTCAGCAGGCATTTTAATGGTGTCTCTGCGTCGCTCAGAGGAAGCTGGGCAGAAAATGCTCTGTCGTCAGTTATATGAAATGGTGCAAATTTTGTACTATCACTAAGTATGATCATATTTATTTTAGTTATAAGAAACGTGAAATATTATAGTAAGTCATTTATAATTTGATTGTTACTATATTTGGAAAGCATTTCAATCATGTCAAGCCCTATTCCCCAACTTCTGTTGAATAGGGAAAAAATCATGTATGATTTTTCATATTTTCATATTTATACTGTGCACTTGAGCTTGTGTCCTCAAAAGTGACTACACCTCAGGAATGTATAACTGTTTTTACCAGAAAGGTGAGATTTTTATCTTTCTGGCAGTATAAGCATTACTAAGTATTGTTTATGGCCCTCTCATTATAAATAATTACTTTTGGGTATGTCTATTTAGGCAGAATCTACATTTTGACATTGCATTTAAAAGGTTTTAACCTTTTATTGATGATTTTGTCACAAGCTTACTGAATCCTAAAATTAATCTCACCAGTCAGTTGGAAAACTTGTAACTTACATGTCCATTGAATGAACTTTATGGCTTTTTATCCGAATACGGTGTCCATATTAGGACATCCTCAATCTCTGATGATTGAGGCTGTCCTAATATGGATAACGTACACTTACACTACCAGTCAAAAGTTTGGACGCACCTATTCAATGAAGGGTTTTTCTTTATTTTAAATTTTTGTTTACATTGTAGAATCATTGTGAAGACATCAAAACTATGAAATAACACACATGGAATCATATAGTAACCCAAAAAGTGTTAAACTAATCAAAATATATGTTATATTTGAGATTCTTCAAATAGCCACCGTTTGCCTTGATGAAAGCTTTGCACGCACTTCGCATTCTCTCAACCAGCCTTCATGAGGTAGTCACCTGGAATATATTTCGATTAACAGGTGTGCCTTCTTAAAAGTTAATTTGTGGAATTTATTTGAGCCAATCAGTTGTGTTGTGACAAGGTAGGGGGGTAAACAGAAGATGCCCTATTTGGTAAAAGAGCAAGTGCATATTATGGCAAGAACAACTCAAATGAGCAAAGAGAAACGACAATCCATCATTACTGTAAGACATGAAGGTCAGTCAATCTGGAACATTTCAAGAACTTTCAAAGTTTCTTCAAGTGCAGTCGCAAAAACCATCAAGCGCTATGATGAAACTGGCTCTCATGAGGACCGCCACAGGAATGGAAGACCCAGAGTTACCTCTGCTGCAGAGGATAAGTTCATTAGAGTTACCAGCCTCAGAAATTGCAGCCCAAATAAATGCTTCACAGACAAGTAACAGAAACATCTCAACATCAACTGTTCAGAGGGGACTTCGTGAATCAGATCTTCATGGTCGAATTGCTGCAAAGAAACCACTATTAAAGGACACCAATAACAAGAAGAGACCTGCTTGGGCCAAGACACACGAGCAATGGACATTAGACCGGTGGACATCTGTCCTTTGGTCTGGAATCCAAATTGGAGATTTTTGGTTCAAACCGCCAGTCTTTGTGAGACGCGGTGTGGGTGAACGGATGATCTCTGCATGTGTAGTTTCCACCGTAAAGCATGGAGGAGGAGGTGTTATGGTGTGGGGTGCTTTGCTGGTGACACTGTCTGTGATTTATTTAGAATTCAAGGCACACTTAACCAGCATGGCTACCACAGCATTCTGCAGCGATACACCATCCCATCTGGTTTGAGCTTAGTGGGACTATCATTTGTTTTTCAACAGGACAATGACCCAACACACCTCCAGGCTCTGTAAGGGCTATTCTACCAAGAAGGAGAGTGATGGAGTGCTACATCAGATGACCTGGCCTCCACAATCCCCCGACCTCAACCCAATTGAGATGGTTTGGGATGAGTCGGACAGCAGAGTGAAGGAAAAGGAGCCAACAAGTGCTCAGCATATGTGTGAATGCCTTCAAGACTGTTGGAAAAGCATTCCAGGTGAAGCTGGTTGAGAGAATGCCAAGAGTGTGCAAAGCTGTTATCAAGGCAAATGGTGGCTATTTGAAGAATCTCAAATATAAAATATATTTTGATTTGTTTAACACTTTTTTGGTTACTACATGATTCCATATGTGTTATTTCATATTTTGATGTCTTCACTATTATTCTACAATGTATAAAATAGTAACAATTAAGAAAAACCCTTGAATGAGTAGATGTGTCCAAACTTTTTGACTGGTACTGTATATCAGCATCAGATATTTCCAGAATCAAACTGAATGCCAATGTGAATGCTAATAGATGTACAGTACTTGGCCTGCAACTGATAGTAGACCAACTAAAACTGAAAAATGTTCAAGTATAATGCTGGCAGAGAGATATGCATTTTAATAATGGGAATAAATTGCTTGGGTTTCCTGCATGCTTTGCTCTTATAGTTCCTGTGTTATCACTGCAATGGCCTCGTTGCTTCGGAACTGGAGGAAAACAACCTGCCATTAGCAAGGCCTTCCGGCGATGATGGCCTGGTGTCAACAAAGTGTTGACAAGATATATTCCTCATTTTTCTCTGTTAGCTGAAAAGTTTAGGAGAATATGTGGTGCTTGAAGGTGATAAACAGGACACTGCATTTCCTCTCGAGATTCTGTGATCGGTGCAAAGACAGCAGCCCATCCGTTATGTTGTAGGCCGGGTGGCGAAGGGGGCCAAGTTGTGATTAAACACTGATCTTGTGCCGGGTGGGAGAGAGACAAAAAAGTGGAACGCCCTTCCCCATGATTGATGGCCTGCACTTGAACTGACAATAATGCGTCAGGCCAATGCGCCAAGGAAATATATTTCCACCGACATTCTGTTCTCTCTGGGGTCCAGGACTCAAATTAAATAAACATTTTGGACTAGCAAATTAACAGAACAGAAATCACTGGAAAGATGCATCTCAAAAACTATCCTCCAGAATATGTAGATTATTTGTGATATTTTCTCTCGTCTCATATTGATACAGTACATATTCTAAAGTTACATCAGAAGTTGTAGTCATATTTCATAACAACCTCAAAGTATTCACACTTTTGGTCAAACAGTGTTGGTCCAACAGTATTCATAGTATGGCCTAAACTGGGGGCAGTTTCCCCAGCCTGTGGCCAAAATCACAATTAGCACATTTTGAACCCTCTATAATCTCTCTAGGGCCTACCGGTGGCTGTCCATCTCCCAGGCCCCTGGGTGGTCCCCTAGGACAGTGGTTCTTAAACCTCTCCTTGGGGACCCCAGAAGTCTCACAATTTTGTTGTAGCCCTCAACTAGTGCACCTGATTCACATAGTCAAGGGCTTGATGATTAGTTGACAAGTTGAATCAGGTGTGCTAGCTCTGGAATAGATCAAATACAGGGAATGGCTGGGGGTCCCTGGGGAGAGGTTTGAGAACCACAGCCCTAGGGGACCCCTGTGAGTGATTGAGGGCCGGGCCAGGGTGGCTGCATCACCTGTGCTCCATTAATCTCTCCTCTGGGCCCGTCATTTGCTGTCACCATGTGTCAGGACCGGAAGCCCAGGAGAGCGGAGGAGGTCCATGCACTGGGTATAGTGCTAGCTCATTAATCCTGAGGCAGACATCGACGTGGCGCTGACCGTATTGAAGCTTTGGGTGCTGAATGGAGCCCTTGAGACCACTCAATTACTCTATCTGTGAGCAATTAGCAGCGGTGAAAAGCCAGTCAATGTCTGACTGGTTACTGAGATGGGGCAGCGAGGGTTTGCTTAGAATTGGAAATAAACCTCTTGAACGAGCCGAATGGGATTTTTCAGACGGTAGCTCTTTCTGTTGGCAGCTCAATTAGGAAGTAAACAAATTATGTGTAGTCAAAAGCTAGCCTTTTTCTGTTAGTTGGGGTTAACAATGTTACAGTCACAGTTCACAAATACACTATACACACAAACACATGCATACGCAGCATGCATGTTTTATGTGTAGGTCTGAAATGTACACTGTTATATTTCCACCTATTGGTACTGAACCAGTGGCGGTCAGTGCCGTTTAAGATGAGGGAGGACCATTTTTTTTTCATGACCATGGCCTTATTTCTATTACAGCATATTGGATAACTCTCATTCATATTCCATTCACCCAGTTCAATGTAACAGCGATAGGTTTAGGCTACTACATGATACTCAAATGTTCCCTATACCCATCATGAGGTTGCTACAACCAAGCCTATGAATGAAGTTTACAACGTAGGTGCACACAGGTTGGGAGACAAATTTGAGGTGACAGATAGTGACATTCAATACGGCCTTGCACACTTTTGCCTGCTATAGGGTTGATTCATTAGTCCAACAGTTGCAAACGAGAGTTTCTGTTGGACAAATTCAGGTATATTTATCCCTGTTTTGTTCCGTTTAATAAACTTTTTCAACAGAATCGCCGGAATGAATACACCCCTGATCACGTGTAAACACAGTTCACTCTCATAACAGCCATGTTGTATTCCTTCTCTTCCCTTCGCTTGTGGACTTCAATGCACAACACATCAGCTGAAGGTGACCAGACGAAAAAACCTTTCCAAGCCAAACCGCTACACACAGCCTACATCGTTGTCACCATATTAGCTAAAGTAACATCATAGTCAGCATAGCTAATAGAACTAACGCGTTAGTAAACCCGCTACAATCATTCACTAACGTTAGTGTACAGTCAGTAAGCAGTTACACCGGGCCCCGGTGGCAATAAATTAGTAATACCAAAAGCTTACCTTGACTTGGAAGAGTTCCAGTGTTGTGTTGGAAAGTCATAGCTAGCTAGCTAACATAGCATCCCTCAGTTTGAGCAGGGTGTTTCAGTAGGCTAAACTAGCTAGCTGCATTTGCTAGCTAAGTAAGTGAAACTGAAAACAAAATGACGATCTCTCTCTCTCTCTCTCTCTCTCTCTATTTCTCTCTTGCTTCTCCTTCATTTTGGAAGAAATGAATTTGTTCAAAACTGTTCAACTATTGTCTTTCTCTCTCTGAGTCAACTACTCACCACATTTTATAAACTGCAGTGCTAGCTAGCTGTAGCTTATGCTTTCAGTACTAGATTAATTATCTGATCCTTTAATTGGGTGGACAACGTGTCAGTTCATGCTGCAAGATCTCTGATAGGCTGGAGGACATCCTCCGGATGTTGTCATAATTACCGTGTAAGTCTATGGAAGGGGGTGAGAACCATGAGCCTCCTAGGTTTTGTATTGAAGTCAATGTACCCAGAGGAGGACGGAAGCTAGCTGTCCTCCGGCTACACCATGGGGCTACCCTACAGAGTACTGTTGTGGCTACTGTAGACCTTCTTTGCAAAATTGTGTGTTTTAATCAGTTATTTGGTGACATTTGATTATATTTAGCATAGTTTTATCCAAAAATGATCACTTTGTAAATGTTTTACAATTATTATTGTTTATGAAATTCACTGAGGACGATGGTCCTCCCCTTCCTCCTCTGAGGAGCCGCCACTCTACTGAACAGCCTTTCAAGAACGTCTGGGCACCTACAGTTTGTTTATGTTGTAGGAGTGTCTGTGCTTGGCTGAACAAGTTGAAATCAATTGATTCCCCTCTACTAAAAGTTCAAAAGGTTCAAGTGAACTCAGCAGCTACAGCAGCCTCTTATTTCTGCTGATTGTTTCATGATTAGGCTATAATTTTGGCCCGCCATTGAAAATCTATATGGAAGCCTTCAATAGTTAATTTGAAGTTGTTTTTATGACTCCGTGGAGGTATGTCAGAGTCTGTGATCAATACTGTGTGGTGCTTCATTGCATGTTGATCTTTCCAATCCTTGTGCCCTTAATCCCTACACCACCCCACTCTGACCTCCAGCAAGAACTGTATGTAAAATCTAGATTTTTAGGGTCTTTTGAATTTGTATTGACTTGTACAGATCAGAATATGAGATGGGAATATAGATGAGAGGGACACAGAAGAGAAAGTGAGTTGCGGAACCGGGGATCGAACTGTTGACTCCAGTGGAATATGTTGTCCAGGGGACGCAGCACTACTACTAAACCCATCAAGTAAAACTACCTGAAGGCTGATATAAAGACTGAAGGCTATAAACAGCCTACTTGGCAACCTAAAGACAAGCTTAAATGTACAATAGTCTGATGGGTCACAATATTATCAATTGACAAATTGAGAATGAAGAGACAGATGACCATGCAGCGCAGCGTGCATTAATAAAGAAGGAAATTAGCTTACCAAAAAGCATCCTACAGAGGTTCATGCAGGCCAGATGTTTTGATTGCTATACCCTATCGGAAAGAGCAGATTCTAAGGTTTCTATGACCTTCCTAATTGAAATATTAAGGGTTTTCTTTGTGATTTTGTATATTAAATGGATTGTGAAAATCATTGGAATGTGGGGCCTTTACAACACATTGGATTCAAAGCGCCTTTCTAAAAACCCAAGGACACCTACAACATGAAAGAGAGGGGAAAATTGTTATAATTAAAATAGACTATCAAGACATGAGGTGAGAATTCAAATTGTTTTAACCCTCCCGTTGTCCTAGGGTCAAAATGACCCGCCACTGTGTTGAACCAACTTTATTAAATTTTTATATTTGTGGGATAATTTGTGAGAAGGAGGCAGTGAGACTTTAAAGAAAGTATCACTGCCTCCTTCTCACAAATGATCCAAAAAATATAAAAATTAATTAAAGTTGGTTCAACACAGTGGCGGGTCATTTTGACCCTAGGACAACGGGAGGGTTAAAAGATGCCCTTGCCTTAATATTGAACCTCAGATACTGTAGATCATTTGTAGCTACCCACTGGGCACAGACATAAGTTCAACGTCTAGTTTTATTTACATTTGGTTGAGTTGTCAACTAACATGAATTCAACCCAAAATGTCACTATGTAATTGGATTTAGGTTAAAACTTGGGTCAAAAAGAGACGGAATTACCTCATTTTTTGTGGAAATGATATGGAAACAACCAGTTTTTGCCCAGTTTGTATAGTCTACAGTCAACTCAAAATATGGTATTGTTTTAAAAAAACTAAACAAATGTCAGTAGCATCATGATTCTTAAAGGGATACTTCGGATTTTTGGCAATGAGGCCCTTTATCTACTTCCCCAGAGTCCGATGACCTCGTGAATACTATTTGTATGTCTCTGTGTCCAGTATGAAGGACGTTCGAGGTAATTTCGCGAGCCAATGCTAACTAGCGTGAGCGCAATGACTGGAAGTTATGCGAAATAGGCCACATTTTGTATTTCTGTGGTGTTGTCCTACATTAAATGGAGTTATTCGACTGTTTCAAATGTAGGGAAAAATGCAGACCTTTTATGTAAACATTGTATTTCTGTGGTCAGAATTTCATAATCACAAACAGCAACGTTTTCAGATGTTTTCCGTTGGTAGCCTACCCATGCGCTAATGTGTCTCTCCTCACTCTGAAAGCCTGCTCACTTATGTCAATGAATGAATGGGCAATCAAAAGTCATACCAAAGCTGATAATTGTGACTTGATTGACTTTTAATGATGTGAATAATGATAATGATGATGATAAGATCCAAGATTCCTTTCATCATAGGCGATTGTCCTACTCTCTAAAATTACAATGTTTCCATTTCTATAGTCATGTCTTTTTTTATTGAAACAAACATCAGCCTTTTACCAGATCCAAATATTTTTCACATTACCGGTTTATTTTCAGAACTGATAAAAATTCAGTATGCTATTCATGCATTGCACGCTTCCTCACAATATTGTTTTGAATATTTGTTTTAGGACTGATGCCTGACTGAGCATTCTACTCAATGCATTGTCAATTGACACTGATGAAGATTTAATCAAGTGCATTACAATGGCTTGGAAATACAATTACATTTATAATAAGGCAAATAATTAGTATGAAAACCTTTTGTCATCATTTTGATGTCACCATATTGACTTTAGATGCAGTATAACGTTTGCTCGGTAGCTAAGATTGAGAGGAGACCACCGGATTTTGGCTAACTAACGTTAGCATTGCTAGCTATTTTTGACGAACTTTGCTAGGTAATGACAACATTGCCATCTGTCAGAAGATGGCGTATTGAATAGAAAGCGGTACAAAACACCTCAAGATAAAAACATAATATTCAAAATCAGTAAGTTAGACTAAATATTAGCATTTCATATGTTCGTAGTTAATATAATTCAATCTGGATAATAACACAAAACAGATCATAAGGCTAGAGAAATATATCGACAAATATTACAACAACACGCAACACCCAAACATGACGGAAGATAAGCGTGGAGAGCCGATCCCCAAAAGGAAACGCGACTCATCGACTGATACAGATGATATATGCTTTTCACCACTGGGTATGGTAAGTGTGGAAAGCGACCTGTTGAAGTCGATAAATGACAAATAGGGCATACTAGAATTGGTCAGTAAAGACGTAAAAGAGTTGAAAGCGAGTCTTCAAATGAGTGACGAAAAAGCTTTGGTAATGGAGAAAGAAACCAAGAAATTAAAAGTGACAGTCTCTAAGATGGAAACGGACGTTAGGGAACTAAAAAAAGAGAACAACCTTCTGAGAGAAGCCTTACTAGACATCCAAACTAGATCGATGAGAGAAAATCTAGTACTTACGGGTATTCAGGAAAAGGAGGGAGAAATAACAGAGAATATTATGAAGGACTTCCTGCATACAGCGCTACAAATCCCACTTGAGGCTGTCGATACGATCTGCTGTAAATCTTGTCAGAAATTAGCAGATTCACTACATTCCAAACAACTGCCGATTTGACCACTAACGCAACAAGTTTGAGAAAAATGGTATCATAATCTTCGTAAATGATATCATCGGTAGGACTGGTGGAGTTATGTCGCACATGCAGGTAACAAAAACATATGGAAATGTCTGCTCTACCCAAAATTACAACCAAATAATTGCAGCCTTACCACAAAAGTGGAATAGGAAAGTGGAAGGGGGAGAAAGTAAGGAACTTGTCTGTCGGCCTTGCATTAAAGAACATAATTGGTTAAGGAAAACTGTGATAAATAAAAAAGTATATCAGTTTCACTTAAGGACCAAAGGATTGACAGCCGTCCCATATAGATTGTGTCACGATCGTCGGATACAGAGGACCAAGGCGCAGCGTGGAAGGTGAACATATTTATTAAATAATGATTACACGAACAAAAACGACAAATCGATACGTGCCGTCCAAAGGTGCAAAACACAAACCTATACAGGAACAAGATCCCACAAACACTGTGGGAAAACTGGCTGCTTAAGTATGGTTCCCAATCAGAGACAACAAGCAACAGCTGATACACGTTGCCTCTGATTGAGAACCACACTGGCCAACATAGAACTACAAAACTAGAACGAAAAACAAATGAAAACTCACACCCTGGCTCAACATACTAGAGTCCCCAGAGCCAGGGCGTGACAGATTGCAAAATAGTTGGGAAGAGATTTTTGACGTACCGATCCCATGGCATAGTGTTTATGAACTGGCACGCAAAACGACACCGGATTCAAAAATTTGAATCTTTCAATTTAAATTATTATATAAAATTCTTGCTACCAATAGAATGTTATTTATATGGGGGATACAATCTTCCCAGCTCTGCAGATTTTGCTGTGAAGAGACAGAATCATTAGATCATTTGTTTTGGTTCTGTCCATTTGTAGCTTGTTTTTGGACACAGGTCCAGGAATGGCTAAAGGATTGCAATATTTACCTGGAGCTAACCTTGCAGATAGCATTACTGGGTGATCTGAAAAGTCATAGTCAATCGATCAATAATATAATAATACTTTTAGCAAAAATGTTTATTTTTAATTCACAATCTGTAGAAGCAATGAGAATAGAAAGGTTCAGAACTTTTGTAAAACATCACAGTACGGTTGAAATATATATGGCAAATATAAATCCTATATGGATGGTGTTAAGAGATAGATGGGAGGTATTGAATGGAGTTGAAGGATGGGACTAATAACAAATAACAACATATAATAACAAGATAACTAATAATGTAAGCATACTGTGTCCATAATAAGTATATAGGTTGTATGTTGGGAGCTTTTGGGAAAGAGCACAGTTAGAAAGATATGGCATATAGAAGCAAACCGGATGGACATCATGAAAATGATCGGAGAGGTTGCCATCTGTCTCAAGTAAATTTGACCACATGATAATGATGGCAACGTTGTTTCCTACTAATTATTTGCCATCTTTAGCAATGTCATCGTATTTCCAACCCACTTTAGTGCAATTTAAATGAAATAGTCATTAGCCCCCTTTCAAAGTGATTAGCCCCTATTCTACTTTTGGGCATCAATATGGCTGCGGCGTCTGTAGAACGTTGATAACAATGGCAACGACATGACCGAGTGACAGAGGTGCAATGCATGAATAGCCTAGGCCAGGGGTGTCACACTCATTTTGCCCTGGGGGCCGCATTCAGTCTTCAGCGAGGTCCGAAGGGCTGCACTGAAAATATATATTTACTCGCTGTCAAAATCAGCAAAAAATAGTCCCTGATCCATCGTTTTTTGAATTTTCAATGCTCCTTGAAATGATGTGGAAATAACGTTGAGTCAACCAGTGAGTGCCCAGTGGGTTGGCTGTCTAGCTTTCATTTAGGTGATTAATAGCGAGCTGGACACAGTCAAGAAACTGTATGAATGTAGGCCATATGTTTGACACCCCTGGCCTAGGCTATATATAATATTTTAGGCCATAGCCTAAAGAAAAGCTATAAATGATTTAATGAAAAGCAGAAAACAGACAACATTGTTTCACGTTCTTTAATATAAGACTCAAACAGAAACAAAACTTTGACAGTAGATTCTTGTCATATTTGGTGTTTGTCAACTGACCTTCAGTTTTGCAGGTCAGTTGAGAATCTACATTAAGTGGGCATTGAGTCATTAGTAAACACTGCAGACAGATGGAGAGTGGCAATACTTATTTTGGCATAGAAAACTGAATGGAGGGTTGACCATTCTGTTCCCAATAGCATAATACTTAGGCTCATTAAATCTTTGATTCACCCCCCAGTACCCAAACAATACTCAGAGACATCAAAGTCTTCATACACAATTATTCGAATAACTGCAAATTAAAGAAAGGTTATTAGAGTTAGAGCTCCAACAAAAAAAGTAATTGTATTGTTTAATTTTCACTGTCTGAGACCCAATTGATCATTTCAATTAAATGTCCTCTTGTTGGTAACACTGAATATAAAATGATCAGGATTTTTGGATTCACTGTGATTAACACTTGAGTAATCAAGCCTTGTTCTGCACAGCAGGAATATGAGTCTTGAGTTGAAATCAACATCCTGCTAGGTCATCAATGGCAGATTTACATGGGGTACGTCTAAATACACTACAATTCAATGAGCTTGTATCAACCTCAAGTAGCTAAACAGCTCACTGGCACATTTGTAATCTGTCACATATTTAGTTTTTCATTCTCTAGTGTCCTCGAGTGATTATACGGGTCAGATTAAATTTGTTGGTTTGTAGAATGTTGTTGTTGTGGCTACAGCCAGTATTACATCAAAGTGTGTGAGAATGGATACAAGTATGCTAGTTAGCCACACAGCTAGTGTGACAGCCTAAAATGCTAATAGCCAAGTAAGCTAATTGGATTTCTTTAACAAGGTAATTGTCCCATTTAGATAAATGAAATAGCATATCTCAATGGGCTCACTGTCAGATCAAAGTAGAGCTGGGACGATACCAGTATTGTGATACTTGTTATGGTGGCAAGGAAACAAAGCACGAAGCGGATGGAACTTCTTTAGGAAAACAGCCCTAATGTTGGAAACAAACATCATTATGTTGTCATCCAGAGTCACATTTATTCATCTCCCTAGCTAAAGCACACAATATTATACATACAACAGGTTTTTAAAGTACGAAAGAGTATGGTCTGGCCTGCTTCTTGTTAAAATTTTTGCCATGGAAAGAATATCGTGTCACTGGTATCATCCTGGCCCTAGATCAAATCACCAATATTTGTGAACTAGAAACATGTTCTCCTTGGATAATTTGAAATCACACATGTATTAGCTACAGTTTGTATGCCAGATATGTGATAACTATGTTCTATACTGGGCGTTAAAGAAAAGCCCCCCCATCTCCCTCCAACCCAACCAAAACAACCACCCCCCAAATGCGCCAACAAAATGAACAAAATTGAAAAAAAGAGAAATACAACAGAAAACAACAATGCAAAACAAAAGACATCAAGGACAACACAAATCTAAACAGCAAGGCCAACTGTATGCTTTTGAGTGCATGTGTGACACTATTTACGTGTGTATGTGTGTGTGTCCGTGTGTGTGCACATGTGTGCATTTGAATGTGAGTGTCTATGCATGTGTACGCGCAGACAAGCACCTGCGCGGTAACAGCGTTCCCCCTCAGTTTCATTCAAACTTTATTTTTCTTCATTTTATTTTGACTTTATTTTTGACTTATCTTTGACCAGCAACTCCACTCCCACTTGTCTCCAGTTCCACATCCCAACCCTCAGTTTCCCTCAGCCCATCCCACCTATCTCTGCTGGCAACCCTCTTCGGATTTCTATGCGCCATATATCTTTCAACTGTGCTGTGATGTTTACATACAATTTGAATCTATCTAATCGAATAGAATCCACAGATTGCGAGTTGAAGATAAATCATTTCACTAAGAGTATTAGTAATTGACTGACCAGGTCTCTCCAAATCGTCCAACAATGCTATTTCTAGGGTCAATTTTAGATTCATGTTCTGCCTTTTCAGCCATTCCTGAACCTGAGACCAGAAACAGGCTACCTGAGGGCAATACCAGAACAAATGGTCTATTGGTTCTGTATCCTCACAACCAAATCTGCAGAACTGCGATGGTTGTATGCTACAAATATTCAACATTTTGTTGGTGGCAAGAATTCTGTACAATAATTTTAGCTGAAAAGCACAAAGTCTTGAATCTTGCGTCATTTTATATATGAACTCATATACCCTGTGCCATGGAATTGGTACATCTCTTCCCAGCTATTTTGCAATCTGTATGGCACAGCTGTCAACATCCTGGTCCTCAAATGAAACGGGTATACTTTCTTATCTATGCTATGTTTGTTCCTCCACCAGTTTTGATCCTTTATATTGGGCAGACAGACCAGTTCCCTACCTCCTCCCGCTGCCACCTGCCTCCTCCATTTTTGGAGTAATGCTGTAATCAATTGGTTGTAATCTTGGATTGAGCAGACCTTCCCCTACAATTCCGATTCCAATTTACAATATAATTTAAAAACAAAATGCCCTTTTCAAACATATTTTCCATAAATACAGGTTTTTTATCAACCAGCACATTTGAGTTCAAACATAATATTTATTGTAATATTTGTTCTATATTTTCTGGGGGATGAAATTGTAACAAGCTCTGCAATGCTTGTTTGAAAAAAATAGATAATTTGACAAAGGTTTTATTTTCAATTAATCGAAAAAAGGTAAAAAGGCCTTTTTTAAACAAGGTATGAGCTTTTTTTAGTAACCTACTTGAGAACCATTTTGGGTTCAAGAAAAAACGTTTGTATAAGTGAAGTTTTTAGAGAAAGGTTTAGTGCTTTTATATTTAACCATCTCAGCCCACCCAGTTCATATTCATTATATACAGTTGGGAGAACAAGTATTTGATACACTGCCGATTTTGTAGGTTTTCCTACTTACAAAGCATGTAGAGGTCTGTCATTTTTATCATAGGTACACTTCAACTGTGAGAGACGGAATCTAAAACAAAAATCCAGAAAATCACATTGTATGATTTTTAAGTAATTAATTTGCATTTTATTGCATGACATAAGTATTTGATACATCAGAAAAGCAGAACTTAATATTTGGTACAGAAACCTTTGTTTGCAATTACAGAGATTATACGTTTCCTGTAGGTCTTGACCAGGTTTGCACACACTTCAGCAGGGATTTTGGCCCACTCCTCCATACAGACCTTCTCCAGATCCTTCATGTTTCAGGGCTGTCGCTGGGCAATACGGACTTTCAGCTCCCTCCAAAGATTTTCTATTGGGTTCAGGTCTGGAGACTGGCTAGGCCACTCCAGGACCTTGAGATGCTTCTTACGGAGCCACTCCTTAGTTGCCCTGGCTGTGTGTTTCGAGTCGTTGTCATGCTGGAAGACCCAGCCACGAACCATCTTCAATGCTCTTACTGAGGGAAGGAGGTTGTTAGCCAAGATCTCGCGATACATGGCCCCATCCATCCTCCCCTCAATATGGTGCAGTCGTCCTGTCCCCTTTGCAGAAAAGCATCCCCAAAGAATGATGTTTCCACCTCCATGTTTCACGGTTGGGATGGTGTTCTTGGGGTTGTACCCATCCTTCTTCTTCCTCCAAACATGGCGAGTGGAGTTTAGACCAAAAAGCTCTATTTTTGTCTCATCAGACCACATGACCTTCTCCCATTCCTCCTCTGGATCATCCAGATGGTCATTGGCAAACTTCAGATGGGCCTGGACATGCGCTGGCTTGAGCAGGGGGACTTGCGTGCGCTGCAGGATTTGAATCCATGATGGCGTAGTGTGTTGCTAATGGTTTTCTTTGAGACTGTGGTACCAGCTCTCTTCAGGTCATTGACCAGGTCCTGCCGTGTAGTTCTGGGCTGATCCCTCACCTTCCTCATGATCATTGATACCCCACGAAGTGAGATCTTGCATGGAGCCCCAGACCGAGGGTGATTGACCGTCATCTTAAACTTCTTCCATTTTCTAATAATTGCGTCAACAGTTGTTGCCTTCTCACCAAGCTGCTTGCCTATTGTCCTGTAGCCCATCCCAACCTTGTGTAGGTCTGCAATTTTATCCCTGATGTCCTTACACAGCTCTCTGGTCTTGGCCATTGTGGAGAGGTTGGAGACTGTTTGATTGAGTGTGTGGACAGGTGTCTTTTATACAGGTAACGAGTTCAAACAGGTGCAGTTAATACAGGTAATGAGTGGAGAACAGGAGGGCTTCTTGAAGAAAAACTAACAGGTCTGTGAGTCCCGGAATTCTTACTGGTTGGTAGGTGATCAAATACTTATGTCATGCAATAAAATGCAAATTAATTACTTAAAAATCATACAATGTGATTTTCTGGATTTTTGTTTTAGATTCCGTCTCTCAAAGTTGAAGTGTACCTATGATAAAAATGACAGACCTCTACATGCTTTGTAAGTAGGAAAATCTGCAAAATCGGCAGTACTCCCGAGTGGCGCAGTGGTCTAAGGCACTGCATCGCAGTGCTAGCTGTGCCACTAGAGATCCTGGTTCGAATCCAGGCTCTGACGTAGCTGGCCGCGACCGGGAGACCCATGGGGCGGCGCACAATTGGCCCAGCGTCGTCCAGGGTAGGGGAGGGAATGGCCGGCAGGGATATAGCTCAGTTGGTAGAGCATGGCGTTTGCAACGCCAGGGTTGTGGGTTCGATTCACACGGGGGGCCAGTATGAAAAAATGAAAAAATAATGTATGCACTCACTAACTGTAAGTCGCTCTGGATAAGAGTGTCTGCTAAATGACTAAAATGTAAATGTATCAAATACTTGTTCTCCCCACTGTAGATAGGCACTCTTTATCTTGTCTGGTTTAGCATCATAGATAAATTATTATATACATTATTATCATCAGGAGTAGGCAGCGCCATAAGTAAGTAGGTAAACTGAGATATGACTAAGGAGTTAATTACTGTAAACAGATCAAGACCTCAGAAAATAAATTGTAGACCTCCATAATTCATCCCTGGGAGCAATGAAGGTACAAACAATAGTACGCAAGTATAAACACCATGGGACCACGCAGCCGTCATATCGCTCAGGAAGGAGACGCGTTCTGTCTCCTAGAGATGAACGTCCTTTGGTGCGAAATGTGCAAATCAATCCCAGAACAACAGCAAAGGACCTTGTGAAGATGCTGGAGGAAACAGGTACAAAAGTATCTATATCTACAGTAAAAACAAGTCCTATTTCGACATAACCTGAAAGGCCGCTCAGCAAGGAAGAAGCCGCTGCTCCAAAACCACCATAAAAAAGCCAGACTACGGTTTGCAACTGCACATGGGGACAAAGATTGTACTTTTTGGAGAAATGTACTCTGGTCTGATGAAACAAAAATAGAACTGGCCATAATGACCATCGTTATGTTTGGAGGAAAAAGGGGAACACTTGCAAGCCGAAGAACACCATCCCATCATGCTGTGGGGGTGCTTTGCTGCAGGAGGGACTGGTGAACTTTACAAAATAGATGGCATCATGACGAAGGAAAATGATGTGGATATTATCAAGCAACATCTCAAGACATCAGTCAAGATGTTAAAGCTTGGTCACAAATGGATCTTCCAAATGGACAATGACCCCAAGCATACTTCCAAAGTTGTGGCAAAATGGCTTAAGGACAACGAAGTCAAGGTATTGGAGTGGCCATCACAAAGCCCTGACCTCAATCATATAGAACATTTGTGGGCAGAACTGAAAAAGCGTGTGCGAGCAAGGAGGCCTACAAACCTGACTCAGTTACACCAGCTCTCAGGAGGAATGGGCCAAAATTCACCCAACGTATTGTGGGAAGCTTGTGGAAGGCTACCCGAAATGTTTGACCCAAGTTAAACAATTTAAAGGCAATGCTACCAAATACTAATTGAGTGTATGTAAACTTGTGACCCACTGGGAATGCGATGAAAGAAATAAAAGCTGAAATAAATAATTCTCTCTACTATTATTCTGACATTTCACATTCTTAATATAAAGTGGTGATCCTAACTGACCTAAGACAGGGAATCTTTACTAGGATTAAATGTCAGGAATTGTGAAAAACTGAGTTTAAATGTTTTTGGCTAAAGTGTATGTAAACTTCCGACATCAACTGTATGTCTACTTCACCGTCAGCCATTTTATATGTAAACTGTAAGGTAATGTAATATGGTACACTTATCATAGTTACGTTTTAGTCCAGAGGCGCCAGAAAAGGTATCTAGGTCTTCAATGAGACATTGCAGGGATCTAGCTTGCAGACTTAATATAAAACTTGAGTCATCGGTATACATGGATATCTTTGTTTTTTTATGCCTTGGATTTCTAATTGTCTAATGTTATTTGATCTGATTTTAATAGCTAGCATTTCGATGGCCATAACAAATAGATATGGTGACAGTGGACACCCTCGTTAAACTCCTCTTGACAGTTCAAAACTCTCTGAGAAGTAGCCGCTATTTGCTATTTTACACCTGGGATTGCTATACATTACTTTTACCCATTGAATAAGGGACTGCTGGCATTTACAGTGCCTTCGGAAAGTATTCAGACCCCTTGACTTTTTCCACATTTTGTTACATTACAGCCTTGTTCTAAAATTGATTAAAACGTTTTTTCCACTAATTAATCTACACACAATACCCCATAATGACCAAGCAAAAACAGGTTTTTAGACATTTTTGCAAATTTAAATAAAAAGTAAACCCTGAAATATCACATTTACGTAAGTATTCAGACCCTTTACTCAGTACTTTGTTGAAGCACCTTTGGCAGCGACTACAGCCTCGAGTCTTCTTGGGTATGATGCTACAAGCTTGGCACATCTGTATTTGGGGAGTTTCTCCTATTTTCCTCTGCAGAACATCTCAAGCTCTGTCAGGTTGGATGGGGAGCGTTGCTGCACAGCTATTTTCAGGTCTCTCCAGAGATGTTCGATTGGTTTCAAGTCTGGGTTCTGGCTGGGCCACTCGAGGACATTCAGAGACTTGTCCCAAAGCCACTCCTGCGTTGTCTTGGCTGTGTGCTTAGAGTCGTTGTCCTGTTGGAAGGTGAATCTTCACCCCAGTCTGAGGTCCTGAGTGCTCTGGAGCAAGTTTTCATCATGGATCGCTCCGTTCATCTTTGCCTCGATCCTGACTAGTCTCTCAGTCCCTGCCGCTGAAATACATCCCCACAGCATGATGCTGCCACCACTATGCTTCACCGTAGGGATGGTGCCAGGTTTCCTCAAGACGTGACACTTGGCATTCAGGACAAAGAGTTCAATCTTGGCTTCATCAGACAAGATAATCTTGTTCCTCATGGTCTGAGATTCTTTAGGTGCCTTTTGGCAAACTCCAAGCGGGCTGTCATGTGCCTTTTACTGAGGAGTGGCTTCCATCTGGCCACTCTACCATAAAGTCCTGATTGGTGGAGTGCTACAGAGATGGTTGGCCTTCTGAAAGGTACTCCCATCTCCACAGAGAACCTCTGGAGCTCTGTCAGAGCGACCATCAGGTTCTTGGTCATCTCCCTGACCAAGGCCCTTCTCCCCCGATTGCTCAGTTTGGCCGGGTGGCCAGCTCTAGGAAGAGACTTGGTGGTTCCAAACTTCTTCCATTTAAGAATGATGGAGGGCACTGTGTTCTTATGGACCTTCAATGCTGCAGAAATGTTTTGGTACTCAACCCTGTCTCGGAGCTCTACGGACAATTCCTTCGACCTCATGGCTTGGGTTTTGCTGTGACATGCACTGTCAACTGTGGAACCTTTTATAGACAGTTGTGTGCCTTTTCAAATCATGTCCAATCAAGTTGTAGAAACATCTCAAGGATTATCAATGGAAACAGGATGCACCTGAGCTTAATTTCGAGTCTCATAGCAAAGTGTCTGAATACTTCTGTAAATAATGGATTTCTGTTTTTATTTTGTTTTGTCATTATGGGGTATTGTGTGTAGATTGCTGAGGATTTTTATTTATTTAATCCATTTTAGAATAAGACTGTAACGTAAAATGTTTGGGAAAAAGTTGAGGGTTCTGAATACTTTCCGGAGGCACTGCATATATAAAATCTAGTCTTACTTTATCAAAGGCCTTTTCAAAATCCGCTATGAATACCAGGCCTTGTTTCTTAGATGTTTCATGTTGTTCTATTATTTCTAGTAGTTGTCGTATATTATCTCCAATGTATCGTCCATGTAAAAAACCTGGCTGATCAGGATGAACAATACCTTGTAAAACCTTTTTAATTCTGAGGGCTATGCATTTCGCTAGTATTTTTGCATCACAACATTGAGACCTCCAGTTTTTTGGATGGACTGGATCTTTATATTTGCCATCTGGGTCTTGTTTTAATAATGGTGAAATCAGACCTTCCTGCTGAGTACCGGACAGACTATCATTTCTATAGGAGTAGTTAAAACAAGCTAATAATGGAGCTTTGAGTACATCAAAAAAGGCTTGATATACAGTTCCTCTACAGGTATGCCATCAAGCCATGGAGTTTTTCTAGATTGAAAGGATTTAATAGCCTCAAGGTTTTTCCTCTCTAATTTGGCCTTCGCACTGATCTTATTGTTAATTTAAAATTTTATAATTTTTGTATTATTTGGCAATAATTTCTTACAGTAATCATTCAGAGGAGGAGACGGAAAATAAATCTGCTTAAAATATTTAGCTTCCTCTTTTAAAATATAATTAGGAGAATCATGAATGACGGCGTCTTTAGTAACGAGTTTCTGCAAAAAAAATTTGGTAGTGTTCCTGTGTTGAAGAATTTGGCGCCTTTTTCTCCATGTTCCAATCCGTTTGCTTTATTTTTGTAATAGATTACATTAGATCGATAGTTTTTTTATTCCCTTGCCTGTTTGCCTGTGAGCCAATGCCACAGATGTTAGAAAATTGCGTCAGGATATTATGTATGTAGTAGATCTGAGTAGGTTGTGTGTGATATTGGATGTGATTTAGTAAGTGTGTGTATGATGTCTGTATAAGATTAAGTTGCAACATAGTTACATTAAACATAATTTTCATAGAAAAACACATCTCAGCATTTCCATAGTAATTGACGTTTCACATGATTAGGAAAGAGACATTGCATTACTATAGAGACGGCTTCACTACAGTACAAATGTATTCCGTACAATATGTTATTATTCCCCAACATTCCTGTTCTGATATCTTCCCATTGCTTGTTGTAAATATAGACATGTAGACAAAGACATACAAAAGATAGACCAACAAAAAACATATTACATTATAGAAAAGTTCTTGACAATAGAGAGAGGAGAGAGGGAGAGAAGAGAGAGAGATCAAGTGTGTATGTGTGTGTGCATCCATGTGTGTAAGCGAGCGTGTATTTTAGTGCATATGTGTGCATATCAACTTCATAGTGTTCAGATATTGTAGTCCCCATAATTGTTTCTGTAACCTGATGTCCCTGTAGAATTTAGTACAGCCATGGTGTTATGGAGCTGTCTCGGAAAAGCTGTCCATCTATAAAGAGTTTGTCCACAATGAGAAAGGCACACTTACCCCTCTCCCTCTGTTGCCTCTGTACAGGATACAGTCTCTTGCGACGTTCGTTTATCTCCTGAGGAAATTGGTCATTGAGACCTAATTTTGTCCCTTTAAGCTCCCTTCCCCTGCTTTTGATCAGCTCCTTTTGTTGGTAGTGTTCAAATTTTGCAATGATAGGTCGGGGACCCTTGGTCTTGTCGCTCCAAGTCTGTGCACTCGGTGGAAAGCCACCTTGTTTACAGTCTCTAGGGGAAGTTTCAAGGCGGACTGCATGAACTCTCTGATCTAGTAGTGACTCCCTCATCACCCTGTATTCCCTGAGTAGACAATGCATGTCGGCTGTGAGGGCCTTGTTCTCTCCTTGGAGTGAGAATTTCACTCTGACTAACCTCCAAGCTCCCCATCAGCCCTGCTACCTCCTCACGCAACGCTTCAAGTGTTGCATGGATTCCGGCAAGAGCAAGAGGGAGGATGATGAAAAGGGTCCTACGGGTGGTAGAGTACGCCCCTTAGATGTGCAACTGCGAGAGGTAGAACTAAAGGAAAAATGGGAACAACAGAAAATTTGGGCTTGAGCACAAGGAAAGGGAAAGAGAACGTTCAGCCAGACTAGAACAAGAAAAACGTGCGCATGCCATTCGATTGAAAGAGATTAAGCTGGAAGCGCGACAAAGGGAGATAGATCTGGAAGTACTCTGAATCAAGTCAGGTCATCCTGCACCCTCAACAGAGTTTGATCTGGGTTGGAACAGCTGGCTTGTACCACCTTTCAACGAAAAGGAGGTTTAATAATTATTTTACTCTGTTTGAGCGGATTGCCACATCCGTAAAATGGCAGTGAGATATTTGGCCACTGCTCCCCCAAAGTGTTCTTGTGGGAAAAGCTCAGAAAGTGTACGCCGCTTTATCTCTTGACCAGAGTTCAGATTTTGACACTGTTAAAGCTGCTATCCTTCAGGTTTACGAGTTGGTCCCAGAGGCATACAGACAACAGTTCCGTAAATGAGAAAAGACAGAATCACAAAGCTATGTTGAGCTCACAAGGGAACAAGCATGTATTTTTGATTGGTGGTGTGGTTCTCAAGAGGTTAAGGACCTTGAGGATTTAAAGACCCTTCATGAAAGGGTTGCTACCTACATTTATGAGCACAATGATCTCACTCTTGAGAAAGCTGCAGTTCTTGCAGGTGAGTTTGTGTTGACACATAAAACTACCTTCACAAACAAAGCACCCAGTAGTTATTCCTATGCAAAAAGCAATCAAGAGAAGTCACCTCCTACTGCGAGGCTTCAGTCCTTTTCTACAGTGCCCAAAGATAAAGATTGGCAGAAAACTGGTTTTTCATATCTGCCAGTTTGTCATTACAGCTGTGAGAAAGGACACATTGTCTCAGTGTCTCTAACTTGAAACAGAAAAATGAGAGAGAGAAAAAGCGGTTTCTTCTTGTGGGAGCACTCTAGCCCATTAAGTCTCTGGTTGGGACTGTTGCATCTCCTAAACAAGATTTTGGATCAGATGTGTATGAACCCTGGTTCGTGTCTCTGCAGAGTGGCGATGCTGTTAAGCAGCCAGTGAAGATACTGCGAGACACTGGGGCAGCCCAGTCCTTCATTTTGGAAGGTATTTTGCCTTTGTCTGACACTTCAGAAACTGGTTACAGTACAAGGCGTGGAGATGGGTTGCATGGAAGTTCCTTTGTATAATGTGGAACTCGAGTCTGATCTTATTCTGGTTCCGTTGTCATTGGAGTGAGGCCTAACGGTGTAGGGGGTCTCATTCATTTTGGGAAACGATTTGGCTGGAGGGAAGGTCGTGCCAAATCCTGTCGTTTGTAAGGAACCCAGAGTGGAGGGACCTGATGGGTTATCAGAAAACTACCCTAGCGTGTTCCCAGAAAGTCTAAGAAAGTCGCCAGGAGCAAGTCTAGTGTTAAGGAGGATGTCAGTGATCCCACCATGTCGACCTGTCTGAGATGTTTATGGGTGATCCTGATTTCGCTAAGCCTCCTGAGTTGACCTCTCCTTTGAAAACTCCATGGTGAGCGAGTTTGTAGGACCGCTGAAGGAAGAGAGGGTCCCTACAGTTGACACTTCGATGACTAGGAACCAGCTGATTGCTGAACAGAGTAAAGATGTTTCCCTCTCCCCTCTTTTTGCTGAGATACGTCCAGAGGAGGAGTTTGTGTGGGTTACTTTGACAGAGATGGTGTCTAATGAGGAAATGGTGTTCTCACTCCACTTCTGGGCAGGACAATTGGCCCAGTGTACCTCAAATTGTCGTTCCAGTTACGCTTCGACAAGAGATAATGAGGTTGGCTCATGATGGTAGTATGGCAGGCCATCTTGGGGTCAACAAGAAGTATGACCGTATCTTGCATAACTTCTTCTGGCCTGGTCTGGAACAGGATGTTGCGGCTTACTGTAAATTCTGTGGTGTTTTGCCGGTGGACGGGTGGACCGAACCAGGCTGTACCGGTTGCATCTGCAGCCTGTTCAGCAGGCTTCAAGTGGATTGTGTTGGTCCTTTGCCCAAAGCAAAGAGTGGTAATCAGTTTCTATGGACCATTATGTGCACTGCCATTCGTTTCCCTGAGGCCATTCCACTCAGGAAGATCACAAGTGGAAAGTTACTACGGATATTGCAGGAGTTTCCCCTTGAAATCAGACATATCCGTGGTAAGGACAACTTGGTAGCTGACTGTCTTTCAAGGGTGGGCAGTCAATACGTTTTAGTGTTTAGCCAGTGTGTAGCCCTGCCTCACAATTTTTGACTGTACGTTTTGCCATTTTGGAGAGGAGTATTGTTTTGGTTGGGCTCGTTCCAACAGGACGAGCGTTATAGAAACATACTTTATTTTAACCGTTTCTCAAAACTTCTGACTTGTAGGCAACTAAATATAAAAATAAAATAAAAATAGAAGAAGAAATGTGTTTTCATTTAATTGTTGACAGTCAGTTTATATTGGAGAAGGCGACACATACAGTGGGGAGAACAAGTATTTGATACACTGCCGATTTTGCAGGTTTTCCTACTTACAAAGCATGTAGAGGTCTGTAATTTTATCATAGGTACACTTCAACTGTGAGAGACGGAATCTAAAACAAAAATCCAGAAAATCACATTGTATGATTTTTAAGTAATTAATTTGCATTTTATTGCATGACATAAGTATTTGATCACCTACCAACCAGTAAGAATTCCGGCTCTCACAGACCTGTTAGTTTTTCTTTAAGAAGCCCTCCTGTTCTCCACTCATTACCTGTATTAACTGCACCTGTTTGAACTCGTTACCTGTATAAAAGACACCTGTCCACACACTCAATCAAACAGACTCCAACCTCTCCACAATGGCCAAGACCAGAGAGCTGTGTAAGGACATCAGGGATAAAATTGTAGACCTGCACAAGGCTGGGATGGGCTACAGGACAATAGGAAAGCAGCTTGGTGAGAAGGCAACAACTGTTGGCGCAATTATTAGAAAATTGAAGAAGTTCAAGATGACGGTCAATCACCCTCGGTCTGGGGCTCCATGCAAGATCTCACCTTGTGGGGCATCAATGATCGTGAGGAAGGTGAGGGATCAGCCCAGAACTACACGGCAGGACCTGGTCAATGACCTGAAGAGAGCTGGGACCACAGTCTCAAAGAAAACCATTAGTAACACACCACGCCGTCATGGATTAAAATCCTGCAGTGCACGCAAGGTCCCCCTGCTCAAGCCAACGCATGTCCAGGCCCGTCTGAAGTTTGCCAATGACTATCTGGATGATCCAGAGGAGGAATGGGAGAAGGTCATGTGGTCTGATGAGACAAAAATAGAGCTTTTTGGTCTAAACTCCACTCGCCGTTTTTGGAGGAAGAAGAAGGATGAGTACAACCCCAAGAACACCATCCCAACCGTGAAGCATGGAGGTGGAAACATCATTCTTTGGGGATGCTTTTCTGCAAAGGGGACAGGGTGACTGCACCGTATTGAGGGGAGGATGGATGGGGCCATGTATCGCAAGATCTTGGCCAACAACCTCCTTCCCTCAGTAAGAGCATTGAAGCTGGGTTGTGGCTGGGTCTTCCAGCATGACAACGACCCGAAACACACAGCCAGGGCAACTAAGGAGTGGCTCCGTAAGAAGCATCTCAAGGTCCTGGAGTGGCCTAGCCAGTCTCCAGACCTGAACCCAATAGAAAATCTTTGGAGGGAGCTGAAAGTCTGTATTGCCCAGCGACACCCCCGAAACCTGAAGGATCTGGAGAAGGTCTGTATGGAGGAGTGGGCCAAAATCCCTGCTGCAGTGTGTGCAAACCTGGTCAAGACCTACAGGAAACGTATGATCTCTGTAATTGCAAACAAAGGTTTCTGTCCAAATATTAAGTTATGCTTGTCTGATGTATCAAATACATATGTCATGCAATAAAATGCAAATTAATTACTTAAAAATCATACAATGTGATTTTCTGGATTTTTGTTTTAGATTCCGTCTCTCACAGTTGAAGTGTACCTATGATAAAAATTACAGACCTCTACACGCTTTGTAAGTAGGAAAACCTGCAAAATCGGCAGTGTATCAAATACTTGTTCTCCCCACTGTAAGTACTGACACATTTAAGTTGATTATGTTCTGAAATGCACATTGTTTTCTGTTGGTGGTGAGCAAACTTGTCCAACAAAAATATAGGATATATTTGTTGTCTTAAGGGGGAAGGTGTTACAGGTTTTGGTTTTCCATTTATGTTGTGAGGACTTTAGCACGAATACCATGTTAGCATGTAGGGCACACCAATTGGTGACACCTCATTAGTTAGTATGTGTCACACCTGTGCTGGTTGCCATCTCGTTAGTGGGAAGGCGTTTCACCTATGCTGGCCCAGGTGTTATTTAAGAGTGGCTGGCCCAGTGCTCCAGTTGTCTTGAGAGATGTGGAGAGTTAATACGTTTAGTTGGTTCTCCCTATTTTGAAACGAACAAACCTTCATCTTCATTTACTTATTTTGTTTGCCTCTTCTTGGGCAATTTTAGTGAGCGCTCATGGGTGTCTTTTAGGTTCCAGTTGTTGTTGTTTGTTCACTTTCAGTGTACACCCCCATGAGTGTCTTTCAGAACCTCTCCTAAAACCTCATCTGTTTTGTTTTGGTTGTTGTCAGTGACTCTTTGTTAGTTCCCCCTTCTGTTTGAGCGACGTTATTTGGTTTTCTTGCTGGGGAACGTAACAATGTGATGGACATTTCTTAGGGATCATACTCTGCGTTGAGTATGACATTGTTGCTGTTATGTTGTGCTTTCATGTGTGGCCTGCCGGGCTGTAGAAAGCCTTGTGCACTTGCCTTGTTTACCATTCAACCTAGTTAGCTCGCTTGCAAATCAATCAGGAGTAAGACAGTGTTAATTCGTCAACAAAAATACTGACTCAAATATTCATCAAACACCTATTTTTCAATGGCAATTGAGACTAAGTAGACTCAGAATAACTAGAAACAAAAAATATAATTTCAGTTGACTAAAACAATACGATATGAAATTCTCCATGACTAAAATCTGACTAAGTGAACTCGACAGTTTGAGAGCTTTTCAGTGATAAGCATAATGAATATTAACAGCACAGATGCGCAGTTCTGTTCAGCAGTGGGAAGGACACACCACACACAGCCTAGCCTACATCAACTGGTGAGCTGCAGAGGAGCAAGCATGTGGGCAGACAGGCTCCTCGCCGGCTCCGCCTCCGATTATACACATTGCGCAGGCGACTCTGTTGGTTCCCAGCAGCTGACCAGTCCCCACCAGCTTTCTAATTAGATACCCTTTGCCTGGTTAAGAAACACAAGCTGTTTTATGAAATGAAAAACAATAGCAGCATTATGTTTTAATAGTAAAACAACAGTCTAGCTATGTTTTTCTCTCCCTTGAGTATAGAAAAGATTTTGGGCCTCCCGAGTGGCGCAGCCGGCCGCGACCGGGAGACCCATGAGGTGGCGCACAATTGGCCCAGCGTCGGCCGGGATGTTCTTGTCCAATCGCACTCTAGCCACTCCTTGTGGCGGGCCGTGCGCATGCACGCTGACTTCGGTCACTAGTTTTACGGTGTTTCCTCCAACACGGGTTCGGCTGGCTTCCGGGTTAAGTGGGCAGTGTGTCAAGAAGCAGTGCGGCTTGGCAGGGTCATGTTTTGGAGGACGCATGGCTCTCAACCTTCGCCTCTCCCGAGTCCGTACGGGAGTTGCAGCGATGGGACAAGACTAACTACCAATTGGATATCACAAAATTGGGGAGAAGAAGGGGGTAAAAAAAAAAAAAAGATTTTGAATTTGTAGTCTCGCTCAACCCTCACAGCATCCCATAGCCAGGTTCTGTAGCCAACGTAATAGCCAAGTCTCCCTCTTTTCCTCAGCGAAAACGGCTTCTTCTAGCCATTACTGTTAAGAATATATTACCTACAATACCGGCGCTACGTAGTTTTTTTATTCTATCGCGCATTGGCAGGCTGTTCTTATACTAGGCTACTTGCGGACCGGACCATTAACCATTTGTTTAGGCTACACCTTGTTACCGCATTAGCTAGCTATAGCTAACAACCTGGGGCACATTTAGCAGGACACAATGTTTTGGAACGTTCAGATAGAAATATGCTATGTAGAACAAACATGCCTCTCTGAAATGTTGAAAAAGGAATAACGTCGGCTCTATTCATGGTATTTCTATCTGCAACAGTCAAGAACGTTTTGCAACAGAGCGTGGCCCAGGTAACATTACCAGTAGCCTATATTTAAACATTTGGTGGCATAGAAAGGAAAATGGATAGCAAACAATTTGACTAAATCCCTCTTGCCACTACACTATATCTGACTGGGTAAATAACAATTCAACTTCTACAGTACCTTGCAAAAGTATTCATCCCCCCTGGCGTTTTTCCTATTTTGTTGCATTATAACCTGTAATTTAAATAGATTTGTATTTGGATTTCATGTAATGGACATACACAAAATAGTCCAAATTGGTGAAGTGAAATGAAAAAAACAAATAACGGAAAAGTGGTGCGTGCATATATTCACCGCCTTTGCTATGAAGCCACTAAAAAAGATCTGGTGCAACCAATTATCTTCAGAAGTCACATAATTAGTGAAATAAAGTCCACCTGTGTGCAATCTAAGTGTCACATGATCTCTGTGTATGTGTGTATGTATGTGTGTATGTATGTATGTATATATGTATGTATGTATGTATGTATGTGTTCTGAAAGGCCCCAGAGTCTGCAACACCACTAAGCACGGGGCACCACCAAGCAAGCGGCACCATGAAGACCAAGGAGCTCTCCAAACAAGTCGAGGACAAAGTTGTGGAGAAGTACAGATCAGGGTTGGGTTATAAACAAACAAATATCAGAAACTTTGAACATCCCACGGAGCACTATTTAAATCCATTATTAAAAAATAGAAAGAATATGGCACCACAACAAACCTGCCAAGAGAGGGCCGCCCACCAAAACTCATGGACCAGGCAAGGAGGGCATTAATCAGAGAGGCAACAAAGAGACCAAAGCTAACCCTGAAGGAGCTGCAAAGCTCCACAGCGGAGATTGGAGTATCTGTCCATAGGACCACTTTAAGCTGTACACTTGTTATGTGAATTATTTAACAAACTATTTTAGTGTCTCTGTGCGTCTCCCAAAAGGTTGTAAGTCTTTTGGGATTTAAGTAACGGCCAGAGTCCCGGTCTGCATAGTCAGAGATATTTATTCATTGAGAATTCTGCCATCACAATTTCAGAGTCCATCTTTTATACTCATACAAAAATAAATCCCTCCCCTCTGTAGGCGGGCTGTAGTTTTCCACTCTAAAACTGCTCTACTGACCTTCAGTTCACACACACACATATACACACTTGCATACACACATACATACACACGCACACACACATATCCTACTCCCTGCATTACTCAGTTATTGCCGTTCTCACAATATTCTGCACCATGTTTTCATAACAGTTTCTCCCCTCCCTAAATTGGGAGGCCTCTTTATCTTAGTTTCTCAGTTGTCTTTGTTGTCTGGCCTAACTCTTACTCACATTGCTAAATAGTGGCTCAATGCCATAGCCTTTACTGGTCCTACACTCACACATTTCTAACACATTATACACAGTTTCAGGGTGTAATAATTAGTCATTAATAATTAATCTATCAATAATTAATCTATCAATTCCACCCTTTGACTAAATATTACACACATACAAAATATATGTTGTTATAGAAATGAATCACACTCATTGAAGTAAATAAGTTCGTTTACATATAAAAACATTACAGGTTCATCAGGGTTACCCCATGATTAAAAGCATAACGTTACTTTTTAGCAATGGTAACTAGTACATCATACTTAAAATGAGACTTTAATACACAAAAGATCATTACAATAACTTTTAAACTAGAGATTTATAGTTCTAGGAAAACATCCAGTCTCAAATTATCTGGATCGTCGTCGTCCTCCACCAAGCCTGGTGTGGTCATATCCTTCATTCCTTAGGTCGGAGTCCGGGATTGGGCCGTATCTCACCATCTGTTGGGAAACCACCTTCTCCATCTCCTTTTCTCACCAACCCTCAGACACAGGAAATAAGACAACATCCACAAAGAACAAGTATACCCATAGAAGCTATAACTTCACCCAGAATAGTTACAACAATAGTTTTCCATTTACCAAATATGTTGTCAAACCAACCGTTTATGGAGCTATCAATACCAGAGTTCTCAGCCAGTTCGTTTGCCAGCGTGGTGAGTCCCTGAAGCGCTTTGGTCACGGACCCGTCCGGTGCTGTATTGTTGGGGATGAAAGTACAGCACATAGATCCAAACAGAACACAAACTCCGCCCCGCTCAGCCAAAAGCATATCTAAAGCTATTCTATTCTGCCATGTCATTACAGTTTTTTCTGATTGGTTAAGCACATTTTTTGTAACTATTGGCTATTTTTGCAAAACTCTACACACAAATAAGAAAACCTTTCACCCAATTATCAAAACATTGTAGTTCTCTTGCAAAAGCGAACACAGCTAGATTAACTCTTCACACCTTCTTAAAAATTGTGTTTTCGTATCAAACAGTAAACACAAGCCATCATCTACTAAGCACACAATGTGCCAACTACACACTGATGGTATGAATACAAAACACATCTGGCTTTTGCTTTCTCTGTGTACAGATGTCAATTTGAGGTCATACTTTTGTCATAGTGTCATGTAAACATACAAGGATCCAAACTACAAGGATTGGTGTTTATTCACACTCATCAAAACCAAGACAAAGTCAGAACACAAAATAGTAATTTCACAAAAAAAAGAAAAACAATCAGCCTACATCATGTCGTCTTTCTGGGTCCGGCCACAAAATTTTGTCCACATCGCATGCGATATCCTCCAGTTCAAGGCACCGGGGAAAATATCTCCTTGAATGCCGTATCCAGGCCTGACATGATGCCTGGTCAATATCTCCACATGCCTCCTCCATTGCCTGTAAAAGGGCTACCTGTTGATGAGGATGACGGTCGTACACTTTCCAGCGCCAGGCAGAGAAGAACTCCTCGATGGGATTTAAGAATGGAGAGTATGGAGGGAGGTTGAGTGCCATGAAGAATGGGTGGTCTGTAAACCAGTTGCGGACCAAAGCAGCCCTATGGAAACTAACATTGTCCCATATGATGACATATCGGGTATGCTCTGGTCTCTGAACAGTGAGCATGTCATGTAAGGTGTCCAGGAATGCAATAATGTGTGCAGTGTTGTATGGGCCTAAGGTTGCATGATGGTGAACAACACCATTTTGGCTTATAGCTGCACACATGGTTATGTTACCACCACGTTGTCCTGGGACATTGATGATGGCACGGTGTCCAATAATGTTCCTGCCACATCTCCTGGTTTTACTGAGGTTAAAACCGGCCTCATCTACAAAAAGTAGCTCATGTCCCATGGCATCTGCGTCTAGTTCCATCACTCTCTGGACAAGACAAAACAAATGCAACACATCAGGCCCATGCACAGCACTACAGTATGCACTTCCAAATTCAGAACCAATGACACTATAGCTTACCTGCACATAGTCATATCGCAGTTGCTTTACACGTTCTGTGTTTCTCTCGAAAGGAACTCTGTAAATTTGCTTCATTCTTATTCTGTGGCGCGCAAGTACACGACTTAGTGCAGAAATACTTACACTGTGTATATTTTGAAAGATGGTGTCATTATCAATTATGCGCTGCTGTATTTCGCGCAGTCTTATTGCATTATTGGCAATCACCATGTTCACTATATGGGTCTCTTGCTCTGGAGTAAACATTCTTCCTCTGCCCCCAACATCTGGACGTCTAGCAATTCTGTAAAGTAACAATTTCAGTATTTTTGCATGTATGGTACTGTTGTGTTTCTCATTAGAGTATGGCAGTGCTACAAAGTAGTTACCGATTCTCATTTCGAAATGTCCTAATGATGCTTGCCACAGTGTAGCGGCTCAAATTAGGCTGAACCCGTTGGCCAGCTTCCCTCAGGGTCATCCCATGGTTGATGACATGGTCCACTATTGTAGCTCTGATGTCATCAGTTATTCTATTTCTTACTCTTCTTACCCTTCCTCTTTCCCCTCCTCGTCCTCTTCTTGCTCCTCCTTGTCCTCTTCCTCTAACTTCCTCTAACCCTCTCGCTTCTTCAACTCCACGTCCTCTTCCTCCAACTTCTTCAACTCCACGTCCTCTCCCTCGGCCTCCTCGGCCTCCTCTGATTCTCACTCTTCTCCCTCTTACTGCTCCTTCCATTGTACTCCACACAGACAGCTTACCTGTGGCTTATTTATAGTGCTTAGGCTGATTGCAAAGTGAACTAATTATCTACAACAGTTTTCACATGTGCAAGTGTGCCAGACAGTTGGCAAAATAGTGTTAATGATAGCCATACATGTGTATAATTTTGCTAGGAGTGTGTTGGAAATTTGGTAATTGAGTGTAAGCAGTGAGTTGTGTTTAAAGTTCTGCAAAAAGAGTGTTGTGCAGTGAATTGTGCCTACAGTTTTGCAAAGTGTGTGTTACAAAATTGTAAACTGAGTGCAAAGCAGTGTTTGTGCTTTTAGTTTTGCAAACTCAGTGAGTGGTTTTGCTATACGTATTAATCGTTTTAGAAATTGTGCTACAAGAATCACGATTAGCGCTTAAGCATTCAGAAAAAACTGTAAGCTAGTTGCCGCTGTCTGCTCAGCTAATCCCTTTATTGCATCACGAGTGTGGTTTATAAATCTTTATAATTTATCCAATCTACGTTTTTATTAATTGTTGACCACCAGAAAATACTTGATTCAAACCCAGCTGCGATCTGATTCCTAGCTTTAAATTGTTCTGGAACCCCTCGAGGTACTGCTATCCCATCAATATATATCCTTTCATCAAAGGATCCCGGGAGGAGGTCCCACTTTCTACGTGACAACTCACCAATCTCTGACACGTTTGATTGTTTGCGTATTTAGGTGAGTTCACAATCTGTTATCACCACACAACCATCAGATGTCAGCACGGGCCTGGTTTTGGTTCCTAAAATCCTCTGGCTGCAACAAAGAGGAGAGATTAGTCATGGTCTCTTTAGTTGTGACATTCTCTGTGCCGGAGCAGGAGCTAAGATGCCCAACCCTGTATCCTATCTTACTAGTCCTAGAAAAACAATAAGAATCCCCTGAGACTTCAAACGGAGGCAACCTAGGTCGGGGTGACTTTGTTATCGGGGGATACAGATAGTGCAAGTTACTACAAGACTCCTTCACCACAGCCCCGGTCTGACTACCTCCCTCAGAGAGGTTTACAATATAGGGTGCCCCAGTTGAAGAGGATATCTCACTTGTTCAGGTCTGTAACCTGTTTTAGCATAATTCAGACTTTCAGACAGTACCTACCCTTATATGGGTCGCACTGCCATTTCTGGTAATTCCCTACTTTCACAATACTACACCTGTCCTTAAACTGTGTATGGAGATTGACATATCCCCCCCCCCGCTTGGTATGAGCAACTACATAGTCCCAGGATATACATGGTGACATACATATGGTGATGTCCTTCCTAACAGTCCCTAGTACTTCCCCTTTCCCTACGTCTAGTTGTCTCCTATGCCTTCATAGACTGTGTTAAGGTATTATTTTATCAACTTGTTGTTAGGTTAACTACTACTTCTGGCGGATCAGGAGGGTTTGAGTGTGTTAGGAATATGGCCCCCACAATCAGACAGCTACCTACCGTCAGGAGACCTGTGAATCCCCACCCTCGCCCTGAGAACATGTCAGACGCCAGAGGCCAACCCATTGCTTTACCTTCTATCGAACTCACACAGGGATGATCAGACAGGGTAAGGGAATCTTCGTTAAGGCCCTGGTGGTGATCGGTTCTTTCTCCTAACTCTGTGTTTGTTCGTCAGGTGTAACTGGGTTTACCTTTTTGCAGTGAGTGACATGCACCAAGGTGGATCTTTCGGCGATTCTTACAGCGAAGGCCGTCACCAACAGGACCTGATATAGACCTTCCCAACGGGGCTGCTTCCAGTTTTTCTTCTTTAGGGACTGGATCCACACCCAGTCTCCTGGTTAGATAGAGTGGGTCACCTTCTCCTTTAGTTCACCTGTGGGGCACAAAACCTCTGACATACAGGTGTGGTTAATAAACTACCTTCTCACGTGTTCTGCTAGAGTGCTCTCTAGTTCTATGTCTGCCTGTCTGGTCCTGCCAACTGTGGCATTCTGTAAGGTCTTCCAAACACTTTCTCAAAGGGGGATAACCCATCTTTATCTGGGGTTACTCTAAATTTCTTCCCTTCACTCCGTGATAACTCTATAAAATCAATTTCCAATTGCTGGAAAGGGTACTTAGCCGGAGGATACTCACCCTGAGGTGCCCTTTGTCTGCCCTGGTGATTATTTTGAGCACAGATAACACATCTTGAACAAAAGTTTTTTTTGTTATTATTATTTTTTTAAATAATTAGTAATCAAATGTGCAACAGTGTTGTCTAATCTGTTCTACCATCCATCCCTCCTTTTGACACATGTCACTGCCCATGTGTCAATATTATCACCTACAGTGGGGAAAAAAAGTATTTAGTCATCCACCAATTGTGCAAGTTCTCCCACTTAAAAAGATGAGAGGCCTGTAATTTTCATCATAGGTACACGTCAACTATGACAGACAAAATGAGAAAAAGAAATCCAGAAAATCACATTGTAGGATTTTTTATGAATTTATTTGCAAATTATGGTGGAAAATAAGTATTTGGTCACCTACAAACAAGCAAGATTTCTGTCTCTCACAGACCTGTAACTTCTTCTTTAAGAGGCTCCTCTGTCCTCCACTCGTTACCTGTATTAATGACACCTGTTTGAACTTGTTATCAGTATAAAAGACACCTGTCCACAACCTCAAACAGTCACACTCCAAACTCCACTATGGCCAAGACCAAAGAGCTGTCAAAGGACACCAGAAACAAAATTGTAGACCTGCACCAGGCTGGGAAGACTGAATCTGCAATAGGTAAGCAGCTTGGTTTGAAGAAATCAACTGTGGGAGCAATTATTAGGAAATGGAAGACAAACAAGACCACTGATAATCTCCCTCGATCTGGGGCTCCACACAAGATCTCAGCCCGTGGGGTCAAAATGATCACAAGAACGGTGAGCAAAAATCCCAGAACCACACGGGGGGACCTAGTGAATGACCTGCAGAGAGCTGGGACCAAAGTAACAAAGCCTACCATCAGTAACACACTACGCCGCCAGGGACTCAAATCCTGCAGTGCCAGACGTGTCACCCTGCTTAAGCCAGTACATGTCCAGGCCCATCTGAAGTTTGCTAGAGTGCATTTGGATGATCCAGAAGAGGATTGGGAGAATGTCATATGGTCAGATGAAACCAAAATAGAACTTTTGGTAAAAACTCAACTCGTCGTGTTTGGAGGACAAAGAATGCTGAGTTGCATCCAAAGAACACCATACCTACTGTGAAGCATGGGGGTGGAAACATCATGCTTTGGGGCTGTTTTTCTGCAAAGGGACCAGGACGACTGATCCGTGTAAAGGAAAGAATGAATGGGGCCATGTATCGTGAGATTTTGAGTGAAAACCTCCTTCCATCAGCAAGGGCATTGAAGATGAAACGTGGCTGGGTCTTTCAGCATGACAATGATCCCAAACACACCGCCCGGGCAACGAAGGAGTGGCTTCGTAAGAAGCATTTCAAGGTCCTGGAGTGGCCTAGCCAGTCTCCAGATCTCAACCCCATAGAAAATCTTTGGAGGGAGTTGAAAGTCCGTGTTGCCCAGCGACAGCCCCAAAACATCACTGCTCTAGAGGAGATCTGCATGGAGGAATGGGCCAAAATACCAGCAACAGTGTGTGAAAACCTTGTGAAGACTTACAGAAAACGTTTGACCTGTGTCATTGCCAACAAAGGGTATATAACAAAGTATTGAGAAACTTTTGTTATTGACCAAATACTTATTTTCCACCATAATTTGCAAATAAATTCATTAAAAATCCTACAATGTGATTTTCTGGATTTTTTTTCCTAATTTCGTCTGTCATAGTTGACGTGTACCTATGATGAAAATTACAGGCCTCTCTCATCTTTTTAAGTGGGAGAACTTGCACAATTGGTGGCTGACTAAATACTTTTTTTCCCCACTGTACCTAACAATCACTTAGGTAATATTGGTAATTTATCATCCAATTGCCATCCCTTATTTTTATTTATTGGTAAAATAAACTATCTTAAAGTCCTCCTCTCATGCCTTTAGAATTTACCAGTGTGGATGATTAATTAACACCAGAAAGTTAAAACAGAGTTCAGAGGCAATTGAAATTCCATCCCATAGTATACCAAACATTACCATTATTCTAAATATTTAATAAATGTTACTTATCCCAAGTGTTCATTAATCCTCATGACATTCATTCTCATAAGAAATCATATATACCCCAAACTCAGCCAAAACCTAAAAAACAACAAGGCTTTATAAACATCATACTAGGTGTGTTGTTTTTTATTTGAAAACCCCAATTAAAAAACAACAACCAAACAGCCAGGTCATGAGGACTCCTGATTTCTCTCTTCCCCTTCTGCCTACAGTTTCTTAACTGGTGCCCTTTCCTTGCACAGTAACTACACGGTTCCTCACATTCTCTAGCAAAATGTCCCGTTTTGTCACAATTGTAACACTTCCACTCACTCCTGTCTCCACTATTACCATTTCCTTCTTGTCTGTCTTTGCTACCGTAACCTCTAGTCTCTCCTAGGTATTGACAAATAGTCTCACTGTCTCTAATTCAACACAAAACCCCATCATCCAATGTACTCCCAGCAGAACTGAAAAAAACTAAACAGACTGTGATTTCCAGGACACTGCACCTTTGTTTCTGGCCTCACTATCTCCCTGAGAATTGGCCCTCCCTCAAGGTCCCTCACAATCTGCTCTTGGTAAACTGCAAACCTTTTATTGCTTCTGGTTTCATAGGGTATTGCTTCTGATACGGCCTATGATTAGATTTGGGTATCACCTGTACTGGAATTACCCCTTTTATTAATCCTACGTATGCTGGACCCCGGGACCACAAATGCTCTGGAACTTCTTTTAAGTCTGACTCCTGTTGTTCTGTCAACAGGTATTCCTCTCCTCAGCATCTGCTATTCTCATCTAAATGTTCTATCTGTGGATGGGCTGTGTTGATCGCCACTCACAATATTGACCCAATCAGTGATCCTCTTACCCTTGGATACCCACTGGCCCATGTCTTTCCAGTCCTCTGCTGGCTCCTTTGCTAGGGACACATGTGGGCTCCATATTTCCCTGAACAGTCTCTGATTTGGGGCCCTAGTTCCACCTCCACTACTGCGTGGGTGTTGTCATAGTGAAACCATTTCAAGGCTATAGTCCTTTCTGTGGTTTTAAATAATGCTTCCTCATATATTGCATCTGGACCTGGGTGTTTGTTATACCAGAGAGTACAGTGTAGGTCATCGGGGGACATTTTAGTGGGGCCTGGTACTACATCATCAGCAAGTTCCATCAAGGTTCGGGGAATATCAATTATTCCCCCCCTTAACAAATCTTGCCTACACCAATAACATGGCTACTCTTCCACCATATTGTCTCTGACTATGTGTACTTTCATTCCCCTCTCAGCGGAAATGACAGCCACATTCAATTTAGTCATTACATCACGTCCTAGTAAATTTACCCGACACAGCTTAGATATCAGGATGGGTATGGTTGCCTCTCATCCTGATTGGTCATGTTTTAGGGTTATTGGGGCTGATAACCTTTCAATAAATTGATGACCAGAGGCAGATCGCACTGATTTTCTCCCCATCAATCCTGACTCCATCTGGCTTGTCTGTTGCACAGATTGCTGTCCTGCAGGCTCCCGTATCACAAAGGAATTTAATTTTCATACCCATTACTGTCAATGTCAAATAAGGTTTCTGTTCCTGTTGAAGTGCTAAGTCAATAGTAGCCAATTCAAACACCTCACAATTTGGATCAAAGGGTTCCTTAGTCTTCCCCTCACTAGAGTCTACTATTTCTCCCTCAAGGACTAGTCACGCCTTATCTTCCTCTTCCTCACGCTCAAAGCTGGGGGATGGACTTCTCTCTCTCTTCTCTCTTTTCTCTCTTTTCTCTCCCCGGTTTCCCTTCTTGCCTTCTCCTTTATGTTTGCAGCGGGAAAAGTTATGGGCTATCTTGCCACAGTATTTACACGGGGCCTCACATTATTTTGCGAAGTGCCCTCCCTTGTTACAGTTAAAGCCCCTATCCCCCCCGTGGCCTTCACTCTTTCCTGCCTTATCTCCTCTCTCTCCTAAGTTTCTAGTTCTACCCGCCATCTCTCCCAGAGTGACAATTAGTTACTCTGCATCTTCCTCTTCTTTCTTGGCTCTGTCCTGTCTGTTATTCTGCTCATGATGGATTGCATGTCTCTCTGAGGCTATTACACAATTCAGTTATTTTCCCAACATACTCTCCGTGATCGGCCCATGGCAAAAGTGTCCTCTGGGCATCCCCTGAAACTCACTGCCCTCTAACGGCAGCCCAAACCTTACTATTCCTGTTTTGGGGTGGGTCATTCCTTCTACCGCTCTTGCCACGTCCTCTGTGTTCATGGCCTGTCTGCTAAATGGCATATTATTATTATTATTACTGTATACATCTAAGGTTGCTGGGTCCCCTTTCATTCCCCGCCAATAGATTAGGTAAGGCTATCAGTGGGTACTGGCCCCATCCTACTCTCTCTCTCTCTCACTGCTTATTTCTCCTTTACACACCTTATGTATCTGTTTAAGCATGGATTCGAGTTTCTCTGTGTCACGCCCTGGCTCTGGGGACACTGTTATGTTGAGCCAGGGTGTGTATATATATGTGTTTTGTTTCTATGGTGTATATTCTATGGGTGCTATTTCTATGTTGGCCAGGGTGGCTCCCAATCAGAGGCAACGAGTGTCAGTTGTTGCTGGTTGTCTCTGATTGGGAGCCATATTTAAACAGTCTGTTTTCTTTCGTGTGTGTGGGATCTTGTTTCTAGTTGGTTTGTGTTAGACCGTGAACTGTCACGTTATCGTTTTGTTTATTTTGTCGTTATATCGCTAATAAAGAGTATGTTCGTCTGCAACGCTGCGCCTTGGTCCTCATCTCTTACCGACGAGCGTGACAGAAGATCCCACCAAAACTGGACCAAGCAGCGTGTCCAGGAGCCATCGCCAGGGGAATCGCTAGCAGATCTCCGTGGCAACCTCGACTGGGTCAAGCCTAGTGAGGAGCAGAGAGGGTGGACTTGGGAACAGTGGAGGAAGAGTTTCGATTGGGTCAAGCCAAATGAGGAGCTGAATGGCGGGAGTTGGAAGCAGAAGAGCGAGAGTTGGGCGAGAACTATAGAGGCCTGGCCCACGGGGAAGAGAGACCCCCAGAATTTTTTTAGGGGGGGGGCTCACGACGTCGGGGCAGCAGGAGGCCGCGATAGAGCGGTCCAGCGGGTTGGCAGAGGAGGCCGCCAGGTTACGGGGGCCACTGGTCAAAGAAGGGAAGGAAGGTGTAGAGGCACGGCGAGAGGTACTGGGGTGTGTTACCAGTCCGGTCCGGCCCGTTCCAGATCCCGGTGTAGGGCCAGTGGTGTGTGTGTCCCCAGTACGGTCCGGTCTGTTCCTGCTCCCCGCACCAAGCCTACGGTGCGCATCGCCAGCCCAGCACGGCCTGTTCCTGCCCTCGCACCAAGCCTACGGTGCGCGCGCCAGCTCGGCCGCTGCCCGCCAGCCTTGCGCCGCAGCCCGGTCCGGCCTGTTCCTGCCACTCGCACCAAGCCAGGGGTGCGAGTCGTCAGCCCGGTCCAGGCCGTTCCTGCTCCACGCACCAAGCCAGGGGTGCGTATCGTCAGCCCGGTTCGGCCCGTTGCTGCTTCCCGCACCAAGCCTATGGTGCGCATCGCCAGCCCGGTCCGGCCCGCTCCTGCTTCCCGCACCAAGCCTATGGTGCGCATCGCCAGCCCGGTCCGGCCCGCTCCTGCTCCTCACACCAAGCCAGTGGTGTGCGTCGTCAGTCCAGCACGGCCCGTGCCTGTTCTCCACACCAAGCCAGTGGTGGGCGTCGTCAGTCCGGCACGGCCCGTGCCTGTTCCACTGGTGAAAGATGCCTTACGCCGGAGCTAGAGCAATCCGCTCCATCAGTGTGCAGTCCAGCTCCGGCCAGCGGGGCCAGACCGGACCAGGGGTACTTTGGGGGGTTGGAGAGGGAGCGGGGATCAGGCCCGGAGCCGGATCCGCCGCCTAGGCGGAGTGCCCACCCGGTCCCTCCCCTGTGGTATTTGGTTGACGCGGTCGGAGTCCGCGCCTTTAGGGGGGGGTACTGTCACGCCCTGGCTCTGGGGACACTGTTATGTTGAGCCAGGGTGTGTAGATCTATGTGTTTTGTTTCTATGGTGTATATTCTATGGGTGCTATTTCTATGTTGGCCAGGGTGGCTCCCAATCAGAGGCAACGAGTGTCAGTTGTTGCTGGTTGTCTCTGATTGGGAGCCATATTTAAACTGTCTGTTTTCTTTCGTGTGTGTGGGATCTTGTTTCTAGTTGGTTTGTGTTAGACCGTGAACTGTCACGTTATCGTTTTGTTTATTTTGTCGTTATATCGCTAATAAAGAGTATGTTCGTCTGCAACGCTGCGCCTTGGTCCTCATCTCTTACCGACGAGCGTGACACTGCGTCTAGATGTCCCTCAAAACCATACCTCTCCCTCCACCTGGTTACATAATGGAGATTTCTTCTATCCCTGGATTCCATTTTAATTACATCAAGTATTTCTCGTCCCCAGTAAATTCTGGGACCTCTTGTGAGGATTTGCCCCCCCATGGTTGGTACTGTTAAAAATCCCTTAGCCACCTCTTCTATATAACAAGTCAATTTAACAAGTAATTCAAAATAGCTTCACACAACAACACCTTGAATCACCCCTTCCTGTATATGTAATCTTGACTAGTTCCCCAGAATTATCTCATACTTTTACAGAGGGATTGATCCCCACAATGTAATCTTGATAATTCCTGACAGTCTCATACAACAGGAATGGGTTCTCCCTCCTCTATACAACCACCTGGAACCACCCCTCCCTGTATATGTAGTCTTGACTAGTCCCCCAGAATTATCTCATACTTTTACAGAGGGACTGATCCCCACAATGTAATCTTGATAATTCCTGACAGTCTCATACAACAGGAATGGGTTCTCCCTCCTCTATACAACCACCTGGAACCACCCCTCCCTGTATATGTAGTCTTGACTAGTCCCCCAGAATTATCTCATACTTTTACAGAGGGATTGATCCCCACAATGTAATCTTGATAATTCCTGACAGTCTCATACAACAGGAATGGGTTCTCCCTCCTCTATACAACCACCTGGAATTATTCATGTGACTTTTGAGCAAACATTAGGTCTCACACGTATACAACCTTACATGATTATTGGTGTTATATCGGTAACCTGGAGTTTATAAGGCTCCAGAACGGATAGAGTTACAGCAAAATCTACAGTTGTTTGTGACTTTTGACTTTACTAATATTCTATTTCTCACACATGCTATTTTAATTCCTTCTGGTGTACTTTTTGTATTTGTTTAACTCTGATTATTTGTTGACTGTTCAATAATCTCTTACAGGTTCCATCCCATAGGTGTACTTTTAATAGTTCCTTCTATTTCAACACCGGGTAGTTTCTTTTGGTAATGGCCTATTACCGTGAATCGTTACGGACCCACCAACAGGTTGACTAGTCCCCCAGAATTATCTCCTACTCTACGGAGGAGTCTAACCTCACAATGTAATCTTGATAATTCCTGACAGTCCCCTACATTTCACTTAAAATGGCTACGCATTGATCAATTTGCTACTTTTCAATATTTTAGCAAGTTCTCAAATCAATTTCACCAAGTAATGAATAAAGACTACTAACCTTATCCTTGCAGCCGAGATTCAATGTAGGTTTGGATTCCGTCACCGTCTCTGTCATTAATCAGGTGTCCTCTGGACTGTTTTAACCCTTAATGTCAAAGGGCAGGACTTTCTATTTACGAATGTATCATTCGCCCGTCGACGGTTTTCAGAGTTACCTGGAATGACAGAAACAGGGTATTGGAGTCCGGCTCAGAAGGACCAAGCTGTTATGTGAATTATTTAACAAACTATTTTAGTGTCTCTGTGCGTCTCCCAAAAGGTTGTAAGTCTTTTGGGATTTAAGTAACGGCCAGAGTCCCGGTCTGCATAGTCAGAGATATTTATTCATTGACAATTATGCCATCACAATTTCAGAGTCCATCTTTTATACTCATACGTCATACAAAAATAAATCCCTCCCCTCTGTAGGCGGGCTGTAGTTTTCCACTCTAAAACTGCTCTACTGACCTTCAGTTCACACACACACACACATATACACACTTGCATACACACATACATACACACGCACACACACATATCCTACTCCCTGCATTACTCAGTTATTGCCGTTCTCACAATATTCTGCACCATGTTTTCATAACAGTTTCTCCCCTCCCTAAATTGCGAGGCCTCTTTATCTTAGTTTCTCAGTTGTCTTTGTCTGGCCTAACTCTTACTCACATTGCTAAATAGTGGCTCAATGCCATAGCCTTTACTGGTCCTAAACTCACACATTTCTAACACATTATACACAGTTTCAGGGTGTAATAATTAGTCATTAATAATTAAATATCAACACTCCACAGAGCTGGGCTTTACGGACGAGTGGCCAGAGAAAAGCCATTGCTTAAAGAAAAAAATAAGCAAACACGTTTGGTGTTTGCCAAAACACATGTGGGAGACCTGTTTCAGTCTTCCAGAGATTTGAGACTGGGACGGAGGTTCACCTTCCAGCAGGACAATGACCCTAAGCATACTGCTAACGCATCACTCGAGTGGTTTAAGGGGAAACATTTAAATGTCTTGGAATGGCCTAGTCCAAGCCCAGACTTCAATCCAATTGAGAATCTGTGGTATGACTTAAAGATTGCTGTACACCAGTGGAACCCATCCAACTTGAAGGAGCTGGAGCGGTTTTGCCTTGAAGAATGGACAAAAATCCCAGTGGCTAGATGTGCCAAGCTTATAGAGACATACCCCAAGAGACTTGCAGCTGTAATTGCTGCAAAAGGTGGCTCTACAAAGTATTGACTTTTTTTGCATCTTCAAAATGGTAGGCATGTTGTGTAAATCAAATGATACAAACCCCACAAAAATCAATTTTAATTCCAGGTTGTAAGGCAACAAAATAGGAAAAATGCCAATGGGGGTGAATACTTTCGCAAGCCACTGTGTTCCACGTTGGTTCAACGTAATTTCATTGTAATGACGTGAAAACAATGTTGGTTAAACTATTTAGTGTGATGCATGCATATGAATCAGTCACAGAGGAAATGCCAGTGTATGTTCAAACTGCAGCTGCTTTTTGAACACAGATCATTTAAATGCAGAGAGGAAAGACTCAAGAGGGGCTGAGGTGCTCAAACAAATATTTTAATTCATAACAGAGAACAAGAAAGAGTGGAGAAGCCACCACTGGTGGTGATTAAAGTGGAATGAGCTAAGGGTAACTGTATGATGAAACACTGTCACACACAATAGTAATTCTATACTAATTGGTATCGGCATTTATGACCATTGTTCCTGGAAAAAATAAATGTTTTATAAATATATACAAAGCCTTTGTTCGCAAGGTTAATACATTTTACTAGACTTCAAGATTATATAATCATATTCATGAAAACACAGTAATTTAAGATGTACATTAAATGACATGCATATTTAGTTTAGGCCTTTTATAGAAGGTATTTGGTTGCATTTTCTTCATGCATTTCATGCTGTGGGACAGCTTGTAAAGGAGGACGTCACTAAATCATGAACTAATTGCTCATACCTGTGCCTGCTTGCAAAACTCTGCCTAGGAAACTGATATAAGGCAGAGCCGAGAGCGCAGGCAGGTCTTGAGGGTCAGGATAAAGATGAGTCTGACAGTAGGAGTGAAGTTTTTGGAAAAGGTGTTACCTTGTCTTTTGGCTGATCCGTTTGTGGTTTCAGGGTGGGTGAAAACAGAGTTTGGTGCTGTGGAATCTGAGGGTAACCAGAAGTGGTCTTATGATAATTGTTTGTTTCTGATCGTCAGAGGGAGCAGGTGCTCCATGTTAAATAATTGGGGAAAGAGATGTGAATTGTTTTGCACTCAAGAAAAGGGTGCCATTGAAAGGGGTGATTACTGGAGTAGCAGTATATGTAAAAGTTGACCAACTGAAGGGGAATATACCTGGTGTTTGTGATGCTCGTCATTTGGTGCGACGCAGACAGGGTGGTGAGAGTGGAGAAACAGAAGAGTCATTGTCTGTTCTTTAGAGTTTTGATGTTAGGATATATAAGTTATCCTGTAAGAGCTTTTGTGCCGAATACATTACGTTGTTACAGGTGTTAAGCTTATGGGCATGTGGCAGTGTGTAGGAGGGAGGTTCCTAGGTGTGAAGTGTACAGAAGAGCATGAGAAAGTAGTGGTATGTGTTAACTGTAGGGGAGCCCATGGGGCTGAGGATCAGAAATGTCCCGTGTGAGAGAGGCAGGTTGAGGTTTCCAGGGTTAGAGTAGCACGGAAGTTGTCATATGCTGAGGCAGTGAAGAAAGTAGCGGAAGATGGGTCAAGGGGGAGGGATGCTGAGAGGAGTGGTGAGAGTAGATCTGTACCAGTACAGAGGGATAGGCCTACAAGTGATATGTTTCAGTAAGATTGAATTTTTTGCATTTATAGCAACGGTTATCAACTATACTGCAGGGATGGAATGTACGTCGAAGAAAATTGAGGTTGTGGTGGCAGCTGCAGAGAGGTATTTGTGTGGGCGAGACTTGATATCAGAAGAGTTACAGGGTGTGCTAATTGGTGGTGTCCCATCCTTTCAGGTTGTTGGCCTGAAGTAGGACTAAATAGATTTAAATAGTGTAGCAGGGTGTTGTTGTTTTTTTGAGTGTAGTGTAAGATGGTAGGGTATTTGTTTATTTTATTTCAAGCAAAGTATAAGGGAGTTATACTCCAGTCTAGTAGGTGGCGGTAATGCAACATTTATTGGGTACCAACCGCCGTTAAACCTCATCGAAGAAGAAAAAGCAGGCAGGTCTTGGCAGGGGAGCTGTGCTTGTAGCCTTGGCAAATATCTGTATTGCACTCACCTTGAATGTGGGAGGTTGTCGTTCGCTGCCAGGTGGGCAGCTGGCGACGAAGACAGGTAGTGAGGTGGAATTTGGGGAACCAGATAAGATAGTGGGGTTGCTAGGAGTGTGAGCCATTTCCCCTACTTTTGTCAACAGACACGTTGTAGCGTGTTCTTGGAAATGCAAATTAATTAGCTAAGCTTTCAGTGTTTGTAAACCGAGCACACTGTGTGTAGTGCGCTCCTCTATTCTACATAATTAATCAGGCCAAAACCTACAGTGATCAACCTGAATCCGAGTATAGCCTAGTTGTTCCTGTCCAATTTGTGGCCTATTTAGTGCACCATGAATAGGTATCCACTGCTCTGCCACAAGCCACACCGACCGGCACAAGCCACACGCCCAGTCCCCGGGAGGGGGTAGTGTAGTGCGCTCCTCTATTCTACATAATTAATTAGGCCAAAACCTACAGTGATCAACCTGAATCCGAGTATAGCCTAGTTGTTCCTGTCCAATTTGTGGCCTATTTAGTGCACCATGAGGGAGCGGGGGGACAGAACAGGGATTTTTTTTAAAGATTCCATTTATATAATTACATTTCTAGAACTCGCTGTGGGGCTATATTTCCTCAGTGGCATCCCTGCTGTAACCATGCATCATGCCAAGCAGATTCCTGGAGCTTTCACTACTGTGCATAGAGCTCGGTCTTAGATTTCCTTTCTTGGCTGTAATTTCCCATTGGAGAATGTTCTGTGTTCCAAATGGCACCCTATTCCCTTTATAGTGCACTTATTTTGACCAGGGCCCATAGGGCTCTATACAGGGCAGTGGTTCTCAAACCTTTTTCCTCGGGGACCCCCAGAAGTTTCACAATTTTGTTGTAACCCTGAACTAACTCACCTGATTCACCTAGTCAAGGGCTTGATGATTAGTTGACTATTTTAAATCAGGTGTGCTAGCTCTAGAATAGTTAAAATACATGGAACTGCTGGGGGCCCCCGAGGAGAGGTTTGAGAACCCATGAAATAGGGTGCCATTTTGAGACGCATCCTGTGTCACTTCCATATTATTCTATTACATCTTTACACTTGTCAGGAAATTAATTGCCTGAAATGTATCTTTAAAATCAACACAAGGCCGCTTTTAAAGCAGCCTAAACAAAAAGCTACTTTGATATTCCCAACAGACGTCTACCAAATTACTTTTGGAATTACAAATGGTGGGATATGAAAGCCTGCTTTTGCACTACTGTGGTGGGGTTGATGGATTATTGTGGGACCTATTTGGAAAACCCATGTTTCATTCTGAACCCAGACGTCTCACACAACTTCAAGTCCATAGGGAGTCCAGTGATTTATTTTTCTTGAGCGTCGTTACTAGATGATGGATAACTACTGGAACGAGGGATATGATGGATACATTACTAGAAAACATAGTAAATTAACACCCGTTCTAAATAGTTGCTGTTCCAAACTAATGGTTTTCCCACATTATGAAACCGAAACCTGGCATGATTGAATCTGTTGTTCCAGTGTGGTTACACTGCCCTTGAAAAAAAAATAATCATGAACAATGTGTGCCATAACAAACCCTTAAGTTACTGAGGTTTGTGGGGGGAGTCAGATAGCAATTAGTAACTTTGTTTTATATGGATGAACAAAATAATTAATAAAATACAGTAGCAGTCAAAAGTTTGGACACCAAGGGTTTTTCTTTATTTTTAAAAGTTTTTTTACATTGTAGAATAATAGTGAAGACAAACTATTAAATAACACATATGGAATAATGTAGTAACCAAAAAAGTGTTAAACATATCAAAATATATTTCATATTTGAGATTCTTCAAACAGCCACCCTTTGCCTCGATGACAGCTTTGCACACTCTTGGCATTCTCTCAACCAGCAACACCTGGAATGCTTTTCCAACAGTCTTGAAGGAGTTCCCACAATTGCTGAGCACTTGTTGGATGCTTTTCCTTCACTCTGCAGTCCGACTCATCCCAAACCATCTCAATTGGGTTGAGGTCGGGGGATTGTGGAGGCCAGGTCATCTGATGCAGCACTCCATCACTCCTTCTTGGTCAAATAGCCCTTACACAGTCTGGAGGTGTGTTGGGTCATTGTCCTGTTGAAAAACAAATGATCATCCCATCTGGTTTGGGCTTAGTGGGACTGCGTATCACTGTAGAATGCTGTGGTAGCCATGCTGGTTAAGTGTGCCTTGAATTCTAAATAAGTCAAAGTGTCACCAGCAAAGCACCCCCACACCATAACACCACCTCCATGCTTTACAGTGGGAAATACACATGCAGAGATCATCCGTTCACAAACACTGCGTCTCACAAAGACACAGCGGTTTGAACCAAAAATCTCAAATTTGAACTCCAGACCAAAGGACAAATTTTCCACTGGTCTAATGTCCATTGCTCGTGTTTCTTGACCAAGCAGGTCTCTACTTCTTATTGGTGTCTTTTAGTAGTGGTTTCTTTGCAGTAATTCGACCATGAAGGCCTGATTCACAGTCCCCTCTGAACAGTTGAGGTTTCTGTTACTTGAACTCTGAAGCATTTATTTGGGCTGCAATTTTTTATTTGGGCAGAGGTAACTCTGGGTCTTCCATTCCTGTGGCAGTCCTCATGAGAGTCAGTTTTATCACAGTGCTTGATGGTTTTTGCGACTGCACTTGAAGAAACTTTCAAAGTTCTTGAAATGTTCCATATTGACTGACCTTCATGTCTTAAAGTAATGATGGACTGTCGTTTCTCTTTGCTTATTTGAGCTGTTTTTGCCATAATATGGACTTGGTCTTTTACCAAATAGGGCTTTTGGTCTTTTCCACAGACATGTGACTAACAGAAATGGAATAATGTGTCCCTGAACAAAGGGGGAGCCAAAATCAAAAGTAACAGTCAGTATCTGGTGTGGCCACCAGCTGCATTAAGTACTGCAGTGCATCTCCTCATGGACTGCACCAGATTTGCCAGTTCTTGCTGTGAGATGTTACCCCACTCTTCCACCAAGGCACCTGCAAGTTCCTGGACATTTCTGGGAGGGAATGGCCCTAGCCCTCACCCTCCGATCCAACAGGTCCCAGACGTGCTCAATGGGATTGAGATCCGGGCTCTTCGCTGGCCTTGGCAGAACACTGACATTCCTGTCTTGCAGGAAATCACGCACAGAACGAGCAGTATGGCTGGTGGCATTGTCATGCTGGAGGGTCATGTCAGGATGAGCCTGCAGGAAGGGTACCACATGAGGGAGGATGTCTTCCCTGTAACGCACAGCGTTGGGATTGCTTGCAATGACAACAAGCTCAGTCCGATGACGCTGTGACACACCGCCCCAGACCATGACGGACCCTCCACCTCCAAATTGATCCCGCTCCAGAGTACAGGCCTCGGTAAAACGCTAATTCCTTCGACGATAAACGCAAATCCGACTCACCCCTGTCCAGCCATTCCTGTCTGGTCCAGCGACAGTGGGTTTGTGCCCATAGGCGACGTTGTTGCCGGTGATGTCTGGTGAGGACCTGCCTTACAACAGGCCTACAAGCCCTCAGTCCAGCCTCTCTCCGCCTATTGCGGACAGTCTGAGCACTGATGGAGGGAATGTGCAGTACTCATGCCTCCTTACAGCATGCCTAAGGCACGTTCACGCAGATGAGCAGGGACCCTGGGCATCTTCCTTTGGTATTTTTCAGAGTCAGTAGAAAGGCCTCTTTAGTGTCCTAAGTTTTCATAACTGTGACCTTAATTGCCTACCGTCTGTAAGCTGTTAGTGTCTTAACGAATGTTCCACAGGTGCATGTTCATTAATTGTTTATGGTTCATTGAACAAGCATGGGAAACAGTGTTTAAACCCTTTACAATGAAGATCTGTGAAGTTATTTGGATTTTTACTAATTATCAGGGTCCTGAAAAAGTGAAGTTTCTTTTTTTGCTGAGTTTGTGTGTTGCCACAGACATTTCAAACAGTCAAAAAACCATTCTGTAAGCAATGTTTTGTTCACTGAACAAAAATATAAATGCAACATGCAACAATTTCAAAGATTTTACTGAGTTTTACTGAGGAAATCAGTCAATTTAAATTCATTAGGCCCTAATATATGGATTTTACGTGACTGTAAATACAGATATCCATCTGTTCGTCACAGATGCCTTAAAAAAAAGGAAGGGCCGTGGATCAGAAAACCAGACAGTATCTGATGTGACCACAATTTGCCTTATGCAGCGCGACACACCTCCTTCGCATTGTTGATCAGGCTGTTGATTGATGCCTGTGGAATGTTGGCCTACTCCTCTTCAATGGCTGTGCGAAGTTGATGGATATTGGTGGGAACTGGAACATGCTGTCTTACACGTCGATCCAGAGCATCCCAAACATGCCCAATGGGTGACCTGTCTCAGTATGCAGGCCATGGAAGAACTGACATGGGGCCGTGCATTATCATGCTGAAACATGAGGTGATGGAGGTGGATGAATGGCACTACAATGGGCCTCATGATCTTGTCACTGTACCTCTGTGCAATCAATTTCACATCGATAAAATGCAATAGTGTTGCTGTCGATAGCACATGCCAGCCCATACCATAACCCCACCGCCACCATGGAGCACATGGTTCACAACATTGACATCAGCAAACACCTCGCCCACACAACGGCATCTGCATGCGGTCTGCCATCTGCCTGGTACAGTTGAAGCCGGGATTCATCCGTGAAGAGCACACTTCTCGAGCGTGCCAGTGGCCATCGAAGGTGAGCATTTGCCCACTGAAGTCATTTACGACGCCGAACTGCAGTCAGTACAAGACCCTGGTGAGGATGACGAGCTTCCCTGACACGGTTTCTGACAGTTTGTGCAGAAATCCTTCGGTTGTGCAAACTGTTTCATCAACTGTCTGGGTGGATGGTCTCAGACAATCCCGCAGGTGAAGAAGACGGATGTGGAGGTCCTGGGCTGGCGTGGTTACACGTGGTGTGCGGTTGTGAGGCCGGTTGGACGCACTGCCAAATTACCTAAAACGGCGTTGGAGGCGGCTTATGGTACAGAAATAAACATTAAATTCTCTGGCAACAGCTCTGGTGGCCATTCCTGCAGTCATCATGCCAATTGTACTCTCCCTCAACTTGAGACATCTGTGGCATTTCTTTGTGACAAAACGGAACATTTTCGTGGCCTTTATTTACATTCACCTGTGTAATGATCATGCTGTTTAATCAGCTTCCTGATATGCCACACCTGTCAGCTGGATGGGTTATCTTGGCAAAATATAAATGCTCACCAACAGGGATGTAAACATTTGGCAGAACATTTAAAAGAGACTTTTTGTGCATATGGAACATTTCTGGTATTTTTAATTTCACCTCATGGAACATGGGACCAACACTTTACGTGTTGCGTTTTATATATTTTTGAGTGTAGAAAACATATAGCCATGAATACACATCAGGATGATCCATTGAGAATCCTAACCTTGAACACCTTCACTGTTCCAGTTGAATCCACACTTGCTGTCCTTGAAAGCGGCTTATAGAATACCTCCATCTATTCAACAGTTGAGATCAATACACATCTGTTCCATCATGGTCGAGGAGTGCAACACCATAATGTAAGTCCACAGTGGTTTCCAAATGACCCCTTTGCTCTCCCTTTCTTTTGATGGTGCATATGCGTGGGGCGAGAGCGGGTCTTTTCAGAGGATGTCAAGGGTAGCACTGAAGGGAACAATTAGAAATGATCAAGAAATGTTGTGGGGCTCCACTCAAGGCTCCATTCTTCCCCCTCAATAGGTCTCGGGAAGATTTGGATCATTCAAGGACACAGTCTGATTTTATAGTACAGTTATTTTATTAGGGTGAAAATGGAAGCCTGTATCAGTACCAGTTTGTACCCTCGATTTGTAGTGTCTAGGGAAAACAAAAGTATTTACTTACCCTCTAGTTCACCTCAGTTCAAAGAAGGTATGTTTTTACATCTGAAAGAAATGGTGGTTGGGCAAAATAGTAATGCTAGCCTTCTCACGTGTTATAAGCCACAGATATTGTAACAACCTTTTAAGAGTATTATGAACTTCCCCAAGGGACTTTGAGTTGTAATACAGTAAGTGTGCTTGCAAGTCCCAGATTCAAGTCCTGGTTGGGCTATCCTCAGAATTCCGTACATTGGTGCCAGGAATGGGATGGCGCGGCCATGAGGCCAAGTTGAAGTACAGGTACATGCTGCCCGAAGGAGGGGCTGGAGTAGGAATCTTTGATAGTTGTAAACCCCCCCCCACCCAAAGGGAGTTAATTCTCTTGGGGTTGTGGTTATGTGCTTAATATTGAAAAAAACTGGGTTTGAGTCTTTGCAAGGCTAATCCCGAATTTTCTACAATATATTTTCAGTATGAATAATGGAAGTAGTTCTCAAGTCCACACACTAAGATAACATAGCATCATATATTCAGCTTTGCCATTCAGCCTGTGTTTTCATTCCCCATTAGTCATGCTCAGGGACAAAAAACTGTGCTCAAGTAATAAAGTGAAAAAGAAAACCTTCATCGTAACGAATGATTTTAATAAACCCCTGGTAATTGCGTCTGAAGAAATATTTTTGCGTCTAATTTAAAAGACAAATGACCTATCAATAATATTTCAGGCCGAGAAATCTTTGCTCTAAGCCCTGTGCATGTGTACACGTTTAATGAAACTGCACACGTCTTCCAGTATTTATAAGAAGACAAGAACACATTCATTAATAAACAGCCTAGCCTACTACCGACACGTGCACCACCAACAATATAAAATACAAAGTACATATTTTTCCATTACACCCTGGTGTCTGGCATAGTAAAACCAAGAAGTCAGTGGTTTGTTCATGAAAATGAGATGTCCATTTTATTGATGATGGTATGCACAATATGGGCATGCAAGTGACTCCATTATATCTACACGGTTCATTTGGAATTTAAAAAAAGGTCCAATGCAGCAGTTTCTATCTCAATATCAAATCATTTCTCGGTAAGAATAAAGTACCTTAATGTGATTGTTTTCAATTAAATTTGTCAAAAAGAAACAAATAGCTTCATAGCAAAGCCCATTTAAGCTTAATATCCTTGTCATCTATCGCCCTCCAGGTTCCCTTGGAGAGTTCATCAATGAGCTTGACGCCTTGATAAGTTCCTTTCCTGAGGATGGCTCACCCCTCACAGTTTTGGGGGATTTCAACCTCCCTATGTCCACATTTGACTCATTTCTCTCTGCCTCCTTCTTTCCACTTCTCTCCTCTTTTGACCTCACCCTCTCACCGTCCCCCCTACTCACAAGGCAGGCAATACGCTTGACCTCATCTTTACTAGATGCTGCTCTTCTACTAATCTCACTGCAACTCCCCTCCATGTCTCCGACCACTACTTTGTTTCCTTTTCTCTCTCGCTCTCCTCCCACACTACTCACTCTGCCCCTACACAGATGGTAATGCGCCGCCGCAACCTTCGCTCTCTCTCTCCCACTACTCTCTCCTCTTCCATCCTATCATCTCTTCCCTCTGCTCAATCCTTCTCCCTCCAATCTCCTGATTCTGCCTCCTCAACCCTCCTCTCCTCCCCTTTCTGCATCCTTTGACTCTCTGTGTCCCCTATCCTCCCGGCCGGCTCGGTCCTCCCCTCCAGCTCCGTGGCTTGATGACTCATTGCGAGCTCACAGAACAGAGCTCCGGGCAGCGGAGCGGAAATGGAAGAAAACTAAACTCCCTGCCGACCTGGCATCTTTTCACTCCCTCCTCTCTACATTTTCTTCATCTGTTTCTGCTGCTAAGGCCACTTTCTACCACTCTAAATTCCAAGCATCTGCCTCTAACCCTAGGAAGCTCTTTGCCACATTTTCCTCCCTCCTGAATCCTCCCCCCGTCCCCCTCCTCTCTCTCTGTGGATGACTTCGACAACCACTTTGAAAAGAAGGTTGACGACATTCGATCCTCGTTTGTTAAGTCTAATGACACTGCTGGTCCTACTCACACTGCCCTACCCTATGCTTTGACTTCTTTCTCCCTCTCTCTCCAGATAAAATCCTGCGACTTGTGACTGCAGGCCGCCCAACAACCTGCCCGCTTGACCCCATCCCTCCTCTCTTCTCCAGACCATCTCCGGTGACCTTCTCCCCTACCTCACCTCGCTGATCAACTCATCCTTGACCGCTGGCCATGTCCCTTCCGTCTTCAAGAGAGCGAGAGTTGCTCCCCTTCTCAAGAAACCAACACTTTCGATCCCACTGATGTCAACAACTACAGACCAGTATCCCTTCTTTCTTTTCTTTCCAAAACTATTGAGCGTGCCGTCTTTAGCCAACTCTCTTGCTATCTCTCTCAGAATGACCTTCTTGATCCAAACCAGTCAGGTTTCAGGACTGGTCATTCAACTGAGACTGCTCTTCTCTGTGTCACGGAGGCTCTCCGCACTGCTAAAGCTAACTCTCTCTCTCCTCTGCTCTTGTCCTTCTAGACCTGTCTGCTGCCTTTGATACTGTGAACCATCAGATCCTCCTCTCCACCCTCTCCGAGCTGGGCATCTCCGGCGCGGCTCACTCCTGGATTGCGTCCTACCTGACCGGTCGCTCCTACCAAGTGGCGTGGCGAGAAGCTGTCTCCGCACCACGTGCTCTCACCACTGGTGTCCCCCAGGGCTCAGTTCTAGGCCCTCTCCTTTTCTCCCTATACACCAAGTCACTTGGCTCTTTCATATCCTCACATGGCCTCTCCTATCATTGCTACGCTGACGATACACAACTAATCTTCTCCTTTCCCCCTTCTGATAACCAGGTGGCGAATCGCATCTCTGCATGTCTGGCAGACATATCAGTATGGATGACGGATCACCACCTCAAGCTGAACCCTGGCAAGACGGAGCTGCTCTTCCTCCCGGGAAGGACTGCCCGCTCCATGATCTCGCCATCACGGTTGACAACTCCGCTGTGTCCTCCTCCCAGAGTGCGAAGAGCCTAGGCGTGACCCTGGACAACACCCTGTCGTTCTCCGCCAACATCAAGGCGGTGACCCGCTCCTGCAGGTTCATGCTCTACAACATTCGGAGAGTACGAACCCTGCCTTACACAGGAAGCGGCACAGGTCCTAATCCAGGCACTTGTCATCTCCCGTCTGGACTACTGCAACTCGCTGTTGGCTGGCCTCCCTGCCTGTGCCATTAAACCCCTACAACTCATCCAGAATGCCGCAGCCCGTCTGGTGTTCAACCTTCCCAAGTTCTCTCACGTCACCCCTCCTCCGCACACTCCACTGGCTTCCAGTTGAAGCTCGCATCCGCTACAAGACCATGGTGCTTGCCTATGGAGCAGTGAGGGGAACGGCACCTCTGTACCTTCGGGCTCTGATCAGTCCCTACACCCAAACAAGGGCATTGCGTTCATCCACCTCTGGCCTGCTGGCTCCCTTCCTCTGCGGAAGCATAGTTCCCGCTCAGCCCAGTCAAAACTGTTCGCTGCTCTGGCACCCCAATGGTGGAACAAGCTCCCTCACGACGCCAGGACAGCGGAGTCACTCACCACCTTCGGAGGCATTTGAAACCCCACCTCTTTAAGGAATACCTGGGATAGGATAAAGTAATCCTTCTACCCCCCCCCCAAAATTGTAAAGTGGTTATCCCACTGGCTATAGGGTGAACGCACCAATTGGTGAGTCGCTCTGGATAAGAGCGTCTGCTAAATGACGTAAATGTGCCCTTGAGCAAGGCACTTAACCCTAATTGCTCCTGTAAGTCGCTCTGGATAAGAGCGTCTGCTAAATGACTAAAATGTAAAATGTAAATGCAAAGAGCAATTTCTCAATCAAACATTTTGCAAGGACTGTCGGAGTGGGGAGGGGAAAACTAGCTGTTATTGGCAGAGCGGTTTTGAACTATTTTCTTATTGGTCTATTAACTAATTTACCGCCTGGTCACCAGGCAGGCCAAAACGCCATCCTACCAAAACAGGCTGAAATTTCAGTAAGTCTTTTCAAACAGCTCTTACACAAAGGACATATTTTTCATTTCCACCTCATAGTGTGGATATATAGTGCATTAGGAAAGTATTCAGACCCCTTGACTTTTTCCACATTTTGTTACATTACAGCGTTACTCTAAAATTGATTTAAACAGTTTTTTCCCACATCAATCTACGCACAATACACCATCATGACAAAGCAAAAACAGGTTTTTAGAAATTTTTGCAAATGTATTAAAAATAAATAACATATCACATTTACATGAGTATTCAGACCCTTTACTGAGTACTTTGTTGAAGCACCTTTGGCAGTGATTACAGCCTCGAGTCTTCTTGGGTATGACGCTACAAGCTTGGCACATTCTTCTCTGCCGATTGGATGGGGAGTCGCTGCACAGCTATTTTCAGGTCTCTCCAGAGATGTTCGATCGGCTTCAAGTCCAGGCTCTGGCTGGGCCACTCAAGGACATTTAGAGACTTGTCCCGAAGCCACTCCTGCGTTGTCTTGGCTTTGGGTCGTTGTCCTGTTGGAAGGTGAAACTTCGCCCCAGTCTGAGGGTCCTGAGCGCTGTGGAGCAGGTTATCGTCAAGGATCTCTCACTGTACTGTGCTCAGTTCATCTTTCCCTCGATCCTGAATAGTCTCCCAGTCCCTGCTGCTGAAAAACATCCCCACACCATGATACTGCCACCACCATACTTCACCGTAGGGATGGTGCCAGGTTTCCTCCAGACGTGACGCTTGACATAAAGGCCAAAAAAAGTTTTATCTTGGTTTCATCAGACCAGAGAATCTTGTTTCTCAAGGTCTGAGTCCTTTAGGTGCCTTTTGGCAAACTACAAACGTGCTGTCATGTGCCTTTTTTACTGAGTAGCGGCTTCCATCTGGCCACTCTACCATAAAGGCCTGATTGGTGGAGTGCTGCAGAGATGGTTGTCCTTCTGGAAGTTTCTCACATCTCCACAGAGGAACTCTGGAGCTCTGTATATACACACGTATGTGTACAGATATACAGTACCAGTCAAAAGTTGGGACACACCTACTCATTCCAGGGTTTTTCTTTATTTTTACTATTGTCTACATTGTAGAATAATAGTGAAGACATCAAAACTATGAAATAACACATGGAATCATGTAGTAACCAAAAGTGTTAAACAAATCAAAATGTTTTATATTTCAGATTCTTCAAAGTAGCCACCCTTTGCCTTGTTGACAGCTTTGCACACTCTTGGCATTCTCTCAACCAGCTTCATGAGGTAGTCACCTGGAATGCATTTCAATTAACAGGTGTGCCTTGTTAGTAAAAAGTTAATTTGTGGAATTTCTTTCCTTCTTAATGCATTTGAGCCAATCAGTTGTGTTGTGACAAGGTAGGGTTGGTATACAGAAGATAGCCCTATTTGGTAAAAGACCAAGCCCATATTATTGCAAGAACAGCTGAAATAAGCAAAGAGAAACGACAGTCCATTACTTTAAGACATGAAGGTCAGTCAGTACGGAACATTTCAAGAACTTTCAACGTTTCTTCAAGTTCAGTCACAAAAACCATCAAGAGCTGTGATGAAACTAACTCTCATGAGGACCGCCACAGGAAAGGAAGACCCAGAGTTACCTCTGCTGTAGAGGATAACTTCATTAGAGTTAACTGCACCTTAGATTACAGCCCAAATAAATGCTTCACAGAGTTCAAGTAAGACACATCTCAACATCAACTGTTCAGAGGAGACTGCGTGAAATCAGGCCTTCATGGTCGAATTGCTGCAAATAATCCACTACTAAACCAATAAGAAGAGACTTGCTTGGGCCAAGAAACACGAGCAATGGACATTAGGCCGGTGGAAATCTGTCCTTTGGTCTGGAGTCCAAATTGGAGATTTGTGGTTCCAACCACCGTGTCTTTGTGAGATGCAGAGTAGGTGAACGGATGATCTCCGCATGTGTGGTTCCCACCGTGAAGCATGGAGGAGGAGGTGTGATTGCGTGGGGGCGCCTTGCTGGTGACACTGTCTGATTTATTTAGAATGCAAGGCACACTTAACCAGCATGGCTACCACAGCATTCTGCAGCGATACGCCATCCCATCTGGTTTGCGCTTAGTCGGACTATCATTTGTTTTTCAACAGGACAATGACCCAACACACCTCCAGGCTGTATAACGGCTATTTCACCAAGAAGGAGAGTGATGGAGTGCTGCATCAGATGACTTGGCCTCCACAATCACCCGACCTCAACCCAATTAAGATTGTTTGGGATGAGTTGGACCGCAGCATGAAGGAAAAACAGCCAACAAGAGATCAGCATTTGTGTGAACTCCTTCAAGACTATTAGAAAAGCATTCCAGGTGAAGCTGGTTGAGAGAATGCCAAGAGTGTGCAAAGTTGTCATCGAGGCAAAGGGTGGCTACTTTGAAGAATCTCAAATATATTTTGATTTTTGGTTATTACATTATTCCATATGTGTTATTTCATAGTTTTGATGTCTTCACTATTATTCTACAATGTAGACAATAGTAAAAATAAAGAAAAACCCTTGAATGAGTAGGTGTCCAAACAGGTAGTGTGTGTGTGTGTGTGTGTCAGCAAAAAAAGAAACGTCCCTTTTTCAGGACCCTGTCTTTCAAAGATAATTTGTAGAAATCCAAATAACTTCACAGATCTTCATTGTAAAGGGTTTAAACACTGTTTCCCATGCTTGTTCAATGAACCATAAACAATTAATGAACATGCACCTGTGGAACATTCGTTAAGACACTAACAGCTTACAGATGGTAGGCAATTAAGGTCACAGTTATAAAAACGTAGGATACAAAAGACGCCTTTCTACTGACTCTGAAAAACACCAAAAGAAACGTGCCTTAGGCATGCTGCAAGGAGGCATGCAGATGTGGCCAGGGCAATAAATTGCAATGTCCGTACTGTGAGACGCCTAAGACAGCGCTACAGGGAGACAGGACAGACAGCTGATCGTCCTCGCAGTGGCAGACCACGTGTAACAACACCTTCACAGGATTGGTACATCCAAATCTCACACCTGCGGGACAGGTACAGGATGGCAACAACAACTGCCCAAGTTACACCAGGAACGCACAATCCCTCCATCAGTGCTCAGACTGTCCGCAATAGGCTGAGAGAGGCTGGACTGAGGGCTTGTAGGCCTGTTGTAAGGCATCACCGGCAACAACGTCGCCTATGGGCACAAACCCACCGTCGCTGGACCAGACAGGACTGGCAGAAAGTGCTCTTCACTGACGAGTCGTGGTTTTGTCTCACCAGGGGTGAGTCGGGTTCGCGTTTATCTTCGAAGGAATGAGCGTTACACCAGGCCTGTACTCTGGAGCGGGATCAATTTGGAGGTGGAGGTTCCGTCATGGTCTGTGGAGGTGTGTCACAGCATCATCGGACTGAGGTTTTTGTCATTGCAGGCAATCTCAACGCTGTGCGTTACAGGGAAGACATCCTCCCTCGTGATACCCTTCCTGCAGGCTCATCTTGACGTGACCCTCCATAATGACAATGCCACCAGCCATACTGCTCGTTCTGTGCATGATTTCCTGCAAGACAGGAATGTCAGTGTTCTGCCATTGCCAGCGAAGAGCCCGGATCTCAATCCCGGTGAGCACGTCTGGGACCTGTTGGATCGGAGGGTGAGGGCTAGGTCCATTCCCCCCAGAAATGTCTGGGAACTTGCAGGTGCCTTGGTGGAAGGGTTGGGTAACATCTCACAGCAAGAACTGGCAAATCTGGTGCAGTCCATGAGGAGGAGACTCACTGCAGTACTTAATGCAGCTGTTGGCCACACCAGATACTGACTGTTACTTTTGATTTTGACCCCCCCTTTGTTCAGGGACACATTCAATTTCTATTAGTCACATGTCTGTGGAACTTGTTCAGTTTGTCTCTGTTGTTGAATCTTGTTATGTTCATACAAATATTTACGCATATTAAGTTTGCTGAAAATAAACGCAGTTGACAGTGAGAGGATGTTTCGTTTTTTGCTGTGTGTGTGTGTGTATTTATATAATATATACACTGCTCAAAAAAATAAAGGGAACACTTAAACAACACAATGTAACTCCAAGTTAATCACACTTCTGTGAAATCAAACTGTCCACTTAGGAAGCAACACTGATTGACAATACATTTCACATGCTGTTGTGCAAATGGAATAGACAACAGGTGGAAATTATGGGCAATTAGCAAGACACCCCCAATAAAGGACTGGTTTTGCAGGTGGTGACCACAGACCACTTCTCAGTTCCTATGCTTCCTGGCTGATGTTTTGGTCACTTTTGAATGCTAGCGGTGCTTTCACTCTAGTGGTAGCATGAGACGGAGTCTACAACCCACACAAGTGGCTCAGGTAGTGCAGCTCATCCAGGATGGCACATCAATGCGAATTGTGGCAAGGTTTGCTGTGTCTGTCAGCGTAGTGTCCAGAGCATGGAGGCGCTACCAGGAGACAGGCCAGTACATCAGGAGATGTGGAGGAGGCCGTAGGAGGGCAACAACCCAGCAGCAGGACTGCTACCTCCGCCTTTGTGCAAGAAGGAGCAGGAGGAGCACTGCCAGAGCCCTGCAAAATGACCTCCAGCAGGCCACAAATGTGCATGTCTGCTCAAACGGTCAGAAACAGACTCCATGAGGGTGGTATGAGGGCCCGACGTCCACAGGTGGGGGTTGTGCTTACAGCCCAACACCATGCAGGACGTTTGGCATTTGCCAGAGAACACCAAGATTGGCCACTGGCGCCCTGTGCTCTTCACAGATGAAAGCAGGTTCACACTGAGCACATGTGACAGAGTCTGGAGACGCCGTGGAGAACGTTCTGCTGTCTGCAACATCCTCCAGCATGACCGGTTTGGCGGTGGGTCAGTCATGGTGTGGGGTGGCATTTCTTTGGGGGGCCGCACAGCCCTCCATGTGCTCGCCAGAGGTAGCCTGACTGCCATTAGGTACCGAGATGAGATCCTCAGAACCCTTGTGAGACCATATGCTGGTGCGGTTGGCCCTGGGTTCCCCCTAATGCAAGACAATGCTAGACCTCATGTGGCTGGAGTGTGTCAGCAGTTCCTGCAAGAGGAAGGCATTGATGCTATGGACTGGCCCGCCCGTTCCCCAGACCTGAATCCAATTGAGCACATCTGGGACATCATGTCTCGCTCCATCCACCAACGCCACGTTGCATCACAAACTGTCCAGGAGTTGGCGGATGCTTTAGTCCGGGTCTGGGAGGAGATCCCTCAGGAGACCATCCGCCACCTCATCAGGAGCATGCCCAGGCATTGTAGGGAGGTCATACAGGCACGTGGAGGCCACACACACTACTGAGCCTCATTTTGACTTGTTTTAAGGACATTACATCAAAGTTGGATCAGCCTGTAGTGTGGTTTTCCACTTTAATTTTGAGGGTGACTTCAAATCCAGACCTCCATGGGTTGATACATTTGATTTCCATTGATAATTTTAGTGTGATTTTGTTGTCAGCACATTCAACTATGTAAAGAAAAAAGTATTTAATAAGATTATTTCATTCATTCAGATCTAGGATGTGTTATTTTAGTGTTCCCTTAATTTTTTGGAGCAGTGTATATCGGTGCCTTGCAAAGGTATTCATCCCCCTTGGCGTTTTTCCTATTTTGTTTCATTACAACCTGTAATTTAAATGGATTTTTATTTGGATTTCATGTAATGGACATAGTCCAAATTGGTGAAATTCTAAAAAATTAATAACGGAAAAGTTGTGCGTGCATATGTATTCACCCCCTTTGCTATGAAGCCCCTACATAAGATCTGGTGCAACCAATTACCTTCAGAAGTCACATAATTAGTTAGATTGCACACAGGTGGACTTTAAGTGTCACATGATCTTTCACATGATCTCAGTGTATATATACACACCAGTTTTGAAAGGCCCCAGAGTCTGCAACACCACTAAGCACGGGACACCACCAAGCAAGCGGCACCATGAAGACCAAGGAGCTCTCCAAACAGGTCAGGGACAAAGTTGTGGAGAAGTACAGATCAGGGTTGGGTTATAAAAAAGTATCAAACTTTGAACATCCCATGGCGCACCATTAAATCCATTATTAAAATATTGAAAGAATAAGGCACCACAACAAACCTGCCAAGAGAGTGCCGCTTACCAAAACTCACGGACCAGGCAAGGAGGGCATTAATCAGAGGCAACAAAGAGACCAAAGATAACCCTGAAGGAGCTGCAAAGCTCCACAGCGGAAAGCTCCACAGTGGAGATTAGAGTATCTGTCCATAGGACCACTTTGAGCTGGGCTTTACAGAAGAGTGGGCAGAAAAAAGCCACTGCTTAAAGAAAAAAATGTTTGGTGTTCGCCAAAAGGCATGTGGAAGACTCCCCAAACGTACGGAAGAAGGTACTCTGGTCAGATGAGACTAAAATTTAGCTTTTTGGCCATCAAGGAAAAGGCTATGTCTGGCGCAAACCCAACACCTCTCATCACTGTCACGGTTTCGGCCGAGGCTGCCTCTCTTCCTTGCTCGGGCAGGCTTCGGCGTTCGTCGTCTCCGGAATACTAGCTGCCACCGTTGTATGTTTCTATGTTCGTTTGGTCTTGTCTGGAATTGTACACCTGTTGTCGTTTAGTGTCATTAGTGTCCTATAAGTTCTCGTTGTGTTTGTCAGGTGTTGTGTGTGATTGTTTCGCTGTCGTGTTTGTGCTCTACAGTATACCGTTTGCTCTTTGTAGCTTTCCTCCTCTGTTAAGGAGAGTATTTATCGCACATGTTTAGTGCGCCCTTTTGTTTACGCCTGCGTGCGGAGTTTCTCGCCTCAGGGCTTTTGGCTCGTGTATTTTGTTTGTGCCTTCACTAAAGTCTTTTGGACTTATTTTCTGCGTCCTGCGCCTGATTCCAGCACCACACCCACCTACAGCACCTGCTGACAGAATCACACACCATTCTGAATGGAATCAGCAGGAGCCGCAGCAGCACAGGAGACGTTGGAGGATCGGGTCCGGGAGCAGAATGACCAGATCCTGCGGATCGGGACCGCCCTGCAGGATGTTATCAACACACTCCAACGCTGGGAGACCCGAGGGACACCCCCAACTCCACCTTCCCTGCCATCACCATCAGCCAGTCAGCCCATTCCCGCTCCGGAACCCAGGGGAATTCGACTCTCGCTCCCGAGGGCCTACGATGGGACCGCTGCCGGGTGTCAGGGCTTCCTTCTCCAGGTGGAGCTTTACCTGGCCACCATGCGCCCTCGGGACACGAGAGCGTGTCCGCCCTCATCTCCTGCCTTTCCGGCAAGGCGTTAGAATGGGCCAACGCCGAGTGGAGGAGGATAGACGCTACCACCATCACATACGCTGAGTTCTCCCGCCGCTTCAGGGCGGTGTTTGACCATCCACCGGAGGGGAAAGCGGGGGGGGAGCGTCTGTTCTGCCTCCGGCAGGGGAAGAGGAGTGCCCAGGAGTTCGCGTTAGAATTCCGTACTCTAGCGGCGGATGCAGGGTGGAATGAGCGGGCCCTCATCGATCACTACCGCTGTAGTCTACGTGAGGACGTCCGTCGGGAGCTGGCCTGTCGGGACACCAGCCTCTCTTTCGACCAGTTAGTTGACATGTCCATCAGGCTGGACACCCTGCTGGCTACCCGCGGACGTCCCGAGGGAGGTCCGTCCATTTCACCCTCCAGCGCCTCCGAGCCGAGCCCCATGGAGCTTGGGGGCGCTGGCGCTAGAGAGAGGAGGGGTCGGAGTACAAGGGGGCCCGTCTCCTGCACCAACTGTGGTCGTGGAGGACACACCGCGGCTAGGTGCTGGGGATGGCCTCCTAGGGAGAAGACGACAGGCCCCGCACTGGGGAGTCCTTCCAGGTGAGTAGGCGCCCCACTCACCCAGAGCTCTCTGTTGCGCACTTCTGTATACCTGTGCGTTTTCCACAGGTAGCACCTCATTCCCAGCATAAGGCGCTGGTAGATTCAGGCGCGGCTGGGAATTTTGTTGATAGGAAATGTTGTTTAGATTTAGGGATTCCCCCTTCTTCCTGTTGACGTCCCATTCCCGTTCATGCCCTAGATAGCCGTCCGTTGGGATCGGGCTTGATCAGGGAGGTCACAGCGCCACTTAGGATGTGTGCGCAGGGGGGTCATCAGGAGATGATCCAGCTATTTCTGATCGACTCGCCTGCGTATCCGGTGGTGCTGGGCATGCCCTGGTTGAGTATCCATAACCCGTCTATTTCGTGGCAGGAGAGGGCTCTGATGGAGTGGTCTGACCAGTGTGTGGGTCGATGTTTAGGCGTTTCCGTAGGGGCTACCTCGGTGGAGAGTCCAAACCAGGTGCCCGCATTGCACGTTCCCCCTGAGTATGGGGATTTGGCTATTGTGTTCAGTAAGTCGAGGGCGACGCAGTTGCCTCCCCATAGGCAGGGAGATTGTGCGATAGACCTCCAGGCAGGAGCTGCGCTCCCACGGAGCCATGTGTATCCTCTGTCTCAGGAGGAGAAGAGAGCTATGGAGACTTACATAGACGAATCTCTGAGACAAGGATACATACGGCCCTCCACTTCCCCTGCGTCCTCGAGTTTATTTTTTGTGAAGAAAAAGGATGGAGGGTTACGCCCGTGCATTGATTACCGTAGTCTCAATCAGATCACGGTGAAGTACAGTTATCCACTCCCGCTGATTGCGACCATGACGGAGTCATTGCACGGGGCGCGTTTCTTCACTAAATTAGATCTCAGGAGCGCGTACAACTTGGTGCGCATTAGGGGGGGCGATGAATGGAAGACAGCCTTTAGTACCACCTCGGGCCATTACGAGTATCTTGTCATGCCATACGGGTTGATGAACGCTCCTTCAGTTTTCCAATCATTCGTGGATGAGATATTCAGGGACATGCAGGGGGTGGTCGTGTACATAGATGACATTCTCGTGTACTCGTCTACCCGAGTCGAGCATGTGGCTCTGGTGCGCCGAGTGTTGCGGAGGCTGTTGGAGCACGACCTGTATGTCAAGGCAGAGAAGTGTCTGTTTTTCCAGGAGTCGGTCTCCTTTTTGGGTTATCAGTTGTCTGCGTCAGGGGTGAAGATGAAGGTAGACCGGGTGTCAGCCGTGCGTAATTGGCAAACGCCAACCACTGTGAAGGAGGTGCAGCAGTTTTTGGGGTTTGCGAATTACTACCGGAGGTTTATCCGGGGTTTTGGACAGGTGGCAGCTCCCATAACGTCTCTTTTGAAGGGGGGTCCGGTGCGTTTGCAGTGGTCAGCCGAGGCGGAGAGGGCGTTTGGGAGGCTGAAGGACCTGTTTACCTCGGCTCCGGTGCTGGCGCATCCGGATCCTCTTTACCATTTCAGGTAGAGGTGGACGCGTCAGAGGCCGGTATAGGAGCCGTGCTTTGCGCAGCGGTTCGGCACGCCACCTAAACTCCGCCCCTGTGCTTTTTATTCCAAGAAGCTCAGTCCGGCGGAGCGAAATTATGACGTAGGGGACAGGGAGCTGTTAGCCGTGGTACAGGCCCTAAAGGTGTGGAGGCACTGGCTTGAGGGGGCTCAACACCCTTTCCTCATTTTGACGGACCACCGTAACCTGGAGTACATCCGAGCAGCTAGGAGACTGAACCCTCGCCAGGCGCGGTGGAATATGTTTTTGACCCGGTTCGTATTTAAGATCACGTACATCCCTGGGTCACAGAACGGTAAGGCAGACGCACTGTCTCAGCGGTATGACACGGAGGAGAGGTCCGTGGAGCCCACTCCCATACTGCCGGAGTCTTGTCTGGTGGCACCGGTAGTGTGGGAGGTCGATGCTGAACTCGAGCGGGCGTTGCGCACCGACCCTAGTCCACCTCAATGCCCGGAGGGTCGGAAGTACGTTCCGCTCGAGGTTCGGGATCGATTGATCTATTGGGCTCACACATCACCCTCCTCTGGACATCCTGGTATCGGCCGGACAGTGCACTGCCTTAGTGCTAAGTACTGGTGGCCCACGTTGGCGAGGGATGTGAGGGTTTATGTCTCCTCCTGCTCGGTGTGCGCCCAGTGTAAGGCGCCTAGACATCTGCCTAGGGGTAAGTTACTACCCCTGCCCGTTCCACAACGACCATGGTCTCACCTCTCGGTGGACTTCATCACTGACCTTCCTCCCTCACAGGGGAATACTACTATACTGGTCGTTGTGGACCGGTTCTCTAAGGCCTGTCGTTTGCTCCCTATGCCGGGCCTTCCTACTGCCCTACAGACCGCCGAGCGCTATTCACCCATGTTTTCCGGCACTACGGGGTACCCGAGGATATTGTGTCTGATCGAGGTCCCCAATTTACCTCCAGAGTCTGGAGAGCCTTTATGGAGCGGTTGGGGGTCTCGGTGAGCCTCACCTCGGGTTACCATCCGGAGAGTAATGGGCAGGTGGAACGTGTGAACCAGGATGTGGGTAGGTTTCTTAGATCATACTGCCAGGACCGGCCGGAGGAGTGGGCACGGTACGTTCCCTGGGCAGAAATGGCCCAGAATTCCCTACGCCATTCCTCCACTAACCTAACCCCTTTCCAATGCGTGTTAGGTTACCAGCCGGTTCTGGCACCTTGGCAGCAGAGCCAGATCGATGCTCCTGCGGTGGATGAGTGTGTGCGGCGCTCGGAGGAGACGTGGAACGCTGCACACGTCCACCTGCAGCGGGCCCTCCGTCGTCAAAAGGCGAGCGCCGATCTCCACCGCAGTGAGGGACCGGTGTACGCACCTGGTGATCGAGTCTGGCTCTCTACCAGAAACCTGCCCCTCCGCTTGCCCTGTCGGAAACTGGGTCGGCGGTTTGTGGGGCCGTTTAAAGTCCTGAGAAGATTGAACGAGGTGTGTTACAGATTACAACTACCTGTTGAGTATAAAAGTATTAACCCCTCGTTCCATGTATCTCTTCTCAGGCTGGTGGTAGCTGGCCCACTCCAGGAAAATGAGATCAAGGAGACTCCTCCGCCCCCATTGGACATCGAGGGGGCACCGGCGTACTCCGTGCGGTCCATCTTGGATTCGAGACGTCGGATGGGGGGTCTCCAATATCTGGTGGAGTGGGAGGGGTACGGCCCGGAGGAACGGTGCTGGGTGCCGAGGAGAGACATTTTGGACCCGTCTCTCCTGACAGAATTCCATCGTATTCACCCGACGCGCCCTGCTCCGCGTCCTCCTGGTCGTCCCCGAGGCCGGAGTCGGCGCACGTCTGGAGCCGCGCGTCAAGGGGGGTACTGTCACGGTTTCGGCCGAGGCTGCCTCTCTTCCTTGCTCGGGCAGGCTTCGGCGTTCGTCGTCTCGGAATACTAGCTGCCACCGTTGTATGTTTCTATGTTCGTTTGGTCTTGTCTGGAATTGTACACCTGTTGTCGTTTAGTGTCATTAGTGTCCTATAAGTTCTCGTTGTGTTTGTCAGGTGTTGTGTGTGATTGTTTCGCTGTCGTGTTTGTGCTCTACAGTATACCGTTTGCTCTTTGTAGCTTTCCTCCTCTGTTAAGGAGAGTATTTATCGCACATGTTTAGTGCGCCCTTTTGTTTACGCCTGCTTGCGGAGTTTCTCGCCTCAGGGCTTTTGGCTCGTGTATTTTGTTTGTGCCTTCACTAAAGTCTTTGGACTTATTTTCTGCGTCCTGCGCCTGATTCCAGCACCACACCCACCTACAGCACCTACTGACAATCACCCCGAGAACACCATCCCCACAGTGAAGCATGGTGGTGGCAGCATCATGCTGTGGGGATGTGTTTCATCGACAGGGACTGGGAAACTGGTCAGAATTGAAAGAATGGCGCTAAATACAGGGAAATTGTTGAGGGAAACCTGTTTGTCTCCCAGAGATTTGAGACTGGGACGGAGATTCACCTTCCAGCAGGACAATGACCCTAGGCATACTGCTAAAGCAACACTCGAGTGGTTTAAGGGGAAACATTAAAATGTCTTGGAATGGCCTAGTCAAAGCCCAGACCTCAATGGAATCTGTGGTATGACTTAAAAATTGCTGTACACCAGCGGAACCCATCCAACTTGAAGGAGCTGGACCAGTTTTGCCTCGAAGAATGGGCAAAAATCCCAGTGGCTAGATGTGCCAAGCTTATAGAGACATACCCCAAGAGACTTGCAGCTGTAATTGCTGCTAAAGGTGGCTCTACAAAGTATTGACTTTGGGGAGGTGAATAGTTATGCACTCTCAAGTTCTGTTTTTTTGTCTTATTTCTTGTTTGTTTCACACAAAAAATATTTTGCATCTTCAAAGTGGTAGGCATGTTGTGTAAATCAAATGATACAAATCCCAAAAAAATCAATTTTAACAAAATAGGAAAAATGCCAAGAGGTGTGAATACTTTCAAGCCACTGTATGAAAATAGTTTTTTTGACTGCACTGGGTCTTTAAGGAAATGAGAAGCATAGTTTGCATATTTATAGTCAGTGGGCTGATTTGAATTATGTGCTAAGAATGTGCTAATAGTTATGGCAAAAAAACAGCAAAGTTAATAGACCAATATTAAGACATACAGTGGGGAAAAAAAGTATTTAGTCAGCCACCAATTGTGCAAGTTCTCCCACTTAAAAAGATGAGAGAGGCCTGTAATTTTCATCATAGGTACACGTCAACTATGACAGACAAAATGAGAAAAGAAAATCCAGAATATCACATTGTAGAATTTTTTATGAATTTATTTGCAAATTATGGTGGAAAATAAGTATTTGGTCAATAACAAAAGTTTCTCAATACTTTGTTATATACCCTTTGTTGGCAATGACACAGGTCAAATGTTTTCTGTAAGTCTTCACAAGGTTTTCACACACTGTTGCTGGTATTTTGGCCCATTCCTCCATGCAGATCTCCTCTAGAGCAGTGATGTTTTGGGGCAGTGATGTTCGCTGGGCAACACGGACTTTCAACTCCCTCCAAAGATTTTCTATGGGGTTGAGATCTGGAGACTGGCTAGGCCACTCCAGGACCTTGAAATGCTTCTTACGAAGCCACTCCTTCGTTGCCCGGGCGGTGTGTTTGGGATCATTGTCATGCTGAAAGACCCAGCCACGTTTCATCTTCAATGCCCTTGCTGATGGAAGGAGGTTTTCACTCAAAATCTCACGATACATGGCCCCATTCATTCTTTCCTTTACACGGATCAGTCGTCCTGGTCCCTTTGCAGAAAAACAGCCCCAAAGCATGATGTTTCCACCCCCATGCTTCACAGTGGGTATGGTGTTCTTTGGATGCAACTCAGCATTCTTTGTCCTCCAAACATGACAACTTGAGTTTTTACCAAAAAGTTATATTTTGGTTTCATCTGACCATATGACATTCTCCCAATCCTCTTCTGGATCATCCAAATGCACTCTAGCAAACTTCAGACGGGCCTGGACATGTACTGGCTTAAGAAGGGGGACACGTCTGGCACTGCAGGATTTGAGTCCCTGGCGGCGTAGTGTGTTACTGATGGTAGGCTTTGTTGCTTTGGTCCCAGCTCTCTGCAGGTCATTCACTAGGTCCCCCCGTGTGGTTCTGGGATTTTTGCTCACCGTTCTTGTGATCATTTTGACCCCACGGGGTGAGATCTTGCGTGGAGCCCCAGATCGAGGGAGATTATCAGTGGTCTTGTATGTCTTCCATTTCCTAATCATTGCTCCCACAGTTGATTTCTTCAAACCAAGCTGCTTACCTATTGCAGGTTCAGTCTTCCCAGCCTGGTGCAGGTCTACAATGTTGTTTCTGGTGTCCTTTGACAGCTCTTTGGTCTTGGCTATAGTGGAGTTTGGAGTGTGACTGTTTGAGGTTGTGGACAGGTGTCTTTTATACTGATAACGAGTGAAGGACAGAGGAGCCTCTTAAAGAAGAAGTTACAGGTCTGTGAGAGCCATAAATCTTGCTTGTTTGTAGGTGACCAAATACTTATTTTCCACCATAATTTGCAAATAAATTCATAAAAAATCCTAAAATGTGATTTTCTGGAATTTTTTTTCTCAATTTGTCTGTCATAGTTGACGTGTACCTATGATGAAAATTACAGGCCTCTCTCATCTTTTTAAGTGGGAGAACTTGCACAATTGGTGGCTGACTAAATACTTTTTTCCCCCACTGTACTGTATGTTCACATAGGTCCCTTGAAAGGGTGATTACAGATTGAAAAATATATTGCTGATTAACATTGTCCACTTAAGCCCAGTTGCTGGCATTAGCTATCCCCTGTGGTCACATGTTAGCGAGTAAGTGTTTACTTAGCCTCAGATGCTCTCTCGCACATGCACACACACAAACACGCATCTCCGCTGCCATCTAATTAGCCGCCCATCGGAGGCTACATTACAACAATACAGAAACCATCTGCTGCAGAAATGTACTCGACCGCAATTAGCATAGCATTTGCATGCATTAATCCAACCATCATACTGTGTAGTATGATTTTTGAATGAGTTGTTTTCTGCAGAGTAAAATCTCCCTTTGCCTAATTGCTGTGAAGTCCTCTCCCTGGTACCTTGGGTCAGGAGAAATTCAGTGAGTCAGGATGCACATCCGTGACAGATGCACGCAGGTCAGTACAGGTACAGAAGTCATGGACGTATTTCACAACTACGGAGTCCATATTAGGACATCCTCAATCTCATCTGTCTTGAGGATGATTGCGGCGGTCCTAATATGAACAATGAGGACCTTTATGAACAGTGTATAAATGGTCAATAAAACCTGTATTCTATTTGCATAGATGCTTTGTCAGCTCTGCACTGGTGGATCATTTGTTGGCCCAGGTGTCCCCAGATAATTCAGCCTATGTGATAGCAGGGTCGTTACTCACCACTAATTTGAGATTGTTTAGTCTGCTCTGAAATTTGTATCGCACTGTGGCTCATGATTCTGGATAGAATATCTTTGCTGACTCCTGGCATAGTATCTTTCAAATACATAAGGTAGATAAGCTTGACTGGCGCAATGGAATAGTGCTAATAGCTAATGCTCAAAGTATTTTAAATATTTCAAATACTATTTGAACCCAGGTCTGGATGGCATCTGAGCAATTATTTGCCATTGTAATGTGGGTAGTAAGCATTCTTAGCTGAGACCTGAATAGTTGTATTAGCTTCACAAACCAATGCCCCTACTTTTATTTCAGCAGGCTAACACAATCTTGTGGTGTGCAGGAGACCAGGGGTTTCATTTATCAACCATGAATACATTTCTAACAAAATTCAGGCATGTGGAGATTCTAGGATTTGTGTTTGCAACACATTTGGATTTATCAAACTGTGGCACACAACACATAGGCATGTTTATTGATAAATCTGATCCCTACTATATTTGCGCGTTACAACCCCGCCTCCACTCACCTTTTTATGGTAACAAATACGACCTCATTTGCTGTATAATTTGGCGATGTTGAAACTGGGCCATGATGGCTGTTGTAGTGACCGTATAAAGCCACACCTGCAGTCATGACCGCAGTAAAATTCCATGTGGCCGTTGTCACGGTAGTTTCCTTTTATGCACTCTGGACATGCTTTGGTTGTACCCAACTTGCTAACAACCATCAGGTCCTAATGGCCTGGTTCTCAGGGCTCTATTGTCCCTCTAACCACTGACATCAATGCAAATGCAATCGAAAATCACATCAAACACTTATCAAAACAGTAGGCCTATCATACTTAAAACTCACCTTACTATGATGATCAATTTGAAGAAAAGTTCAACAGCAGGTTGAAACTGTGTAAAACATGGTTGTTGTGGATGTTGTTTCAAAGCCTAACACAACGAAATGGACAGCGCTTTCTAAGGTGATGATGAATTCAAAACCACCATATGCATATTCGAGCATATGCATATTTATAGGCTTATGAGCCCAAGTCCACCCCCCCCAATTTAAAAAAAAAATAAATAATTAAAATGGATTGTGCTCTTTATACAATGGCTACCGCATATAAAGCATGGCAGGAAAAACATAAAACAAAACTGATTTAAGATGTCTTTGGTAGCCTAATTAGTCTAGCCTATATTCCAAAATTAAACAAATTTGAGTAATGGCCTTTCAGTATGGACTGTATCATTATGCATACTGGATGGACTAGTTACCTTATGCTACGCTCCAAAATGTAGATCCACAAGTCTGGGAGACAATGTACAGCCCTAGGCGATGCTGTTCGTTCATTGATTGTGCAGAGTGGCTTACTGTTAGCCTACAATTAGTGCATTTGTATTTTATTTTGAATAGCCTAGTAATAGGGATTAAAAAATATATTTTCATAATTAATCGGGTGCATGACCTTTTAGCTATGCAAAATCTCCCCACCATGCATTTCCATCTCCTCCTCTCGATCCTTTATTCCTTTCTCGAGCACGCAGACGGGCTGTCAACAGTTTAGTGAAATACAGTATATTTCAAAAACATGTTACTATCGATGTTTCCGAACAGATTTCACATGGTTTCTCTAATAAAGCACTGGGTAGCTGCAGGAACAAGGTTGCAAAGCGCATGGCATACAGAGTTTGGGCGGAATATCACCTGTCGGGCAGCGAGAGCATCAAATCAAATGTTATTTGTCATATACAGTGGGGAAAAAAAGTATTTAGTCGGCCACCAATTGTGCAAGTTCTCCCACTTAAAAAGATGAGAGAGGCCTGTAATTTTCATCATAGGTACACGTCAACTATGACAGACAAATTGAGGAAAAAAAATCCAGAAAATCCCATTGTAGGATTTTTAATGAATTTATTTGCAAATTATGGTGGAAAATAAGTATTTGGTCACCTACAAACAAGCAAGATTTCTGGCTCTCACAGACCTGTAACTTCTTCTTTAAGAGGCTCCTCTGTCCTCCACTCGTTACCTGTATTAATGGCACCTGTTTGAACTTGTTATCAGTATAAAAGACACCTGTCCACAACCTCAAACAGTCACACTCCCAAACTCCACTATGGCCAAGACCAAAGAGCTGTCAAAGGACACCAGAAACAAAATGGTAGACCTGCACCAGGCTGGGAAGACTGAATCTGCAATAGGTAAGCAGCTTGGTTTGAAGAAATCAACTGTGGGAGCAATTATTAGGAAATGGAAGACATACAAGACCACTGATAATCTCCCTCGATCTGGGGCTCCACGCAAGATCTCACCCGTGGGTCAAAATGATCACAAGAACGGTGAGCAAAAATCCCAGAACCACACGGGGGGACCTAGTGAATGACCTGCAGAGAGCTGGGACCAAAGTAACAAAGCCTACCATCAGTAACACACTACGCCGCCAGGGACTCAAATCCTGCAGTGCGAGACGTGTCCCCCTGCTTAAGCCATTACATGTCCAGGCCCGTCTGAAGTGCATTTGGATGATCCAGAAGAGGATTGGGAGAATGTCATACGGTCAGATGAAACCAAAATATAACTTTTTGGTAAAAACTCAACTCGTCATGTTTGGAGGACAAAGAATGCTGAGTTGCATCCAAAGAACACCATACCTACTGTGAAGCATGGGGTTGGAAACATCATGCTTTGGGGCTGTTTTTCTGCAAAGGGACCAGGACGACTAATCTGTGTAAAGGAAAGAATGAATGGGGCCATGTATCGTGAGATTTTGAGTGAAATCCTCCTTCCATCAGCAAGGGCATTGAAGATGAAACGTGGCTGGGTCTTTCAGCATGACAATGATCCCAAACACACCGCCCCGGGCAACGAAGGAGTGGCTTCGTAAGAAGCATTTCAAGGTCCTGGAGTGGCCTAGCCAGTCTCCAGATCTCAACCCCATAGAAAATCTTTGGAGGAGTTGAAAGTCTGTGTTGCTCAGCGACAGCTCCCAAAACATCACTGCTCTAGAGGAGATCTGCATGGAGGAATGGGCCAAAATACCAGCAACAGTGTGTGAAAACCTTATGAAAACTTACAGAAAACGTTTGACCTGTGTCATTGCCAACAAAGGGTATATAACAAAGTATTGAGAAACTTTTGTTATTGACCAAATACTTATTTTCCACCATCATATGCCAATAAATTCATAAAAATCCTACAATGTGATTTTCTGGATTTTTTTCTCATTTTGTCTGTCATAGTTGACGTGTACCTATGATGAAAATTACAGGCCTCTCTCATCTTTTTAAGTGGGAGAACTTGCACAATTGGTGGCTGACTAAATACTTTTTTTCCCCACTGTACACGTGTTTTAGCAGATGTTATTGCAGGTGTAGCGAAATGCTTATGCTTCTAGCTCCGACAGTGCAGTAATATCTAACAATTTCACAACATATACCCAATACACACAAATCTAGTAAGGAAGGGAATTTAAGAATATATACACATATGGACAAGCAATGACAGAGCGGCATGGACTAAGATACAGCAGAATATTATAGAATACAGTATATACATATGAGATAAGTAATGCAAGATATGTAAACATTATTAAAGTGACTAGTGTTCCATTTCTTAAAATGGACAGGGATTTCAATAGGCAGCAGCAGCCTCTTACAGTGGGGAACAAGTATTTAGTCAGCCACCAATTGTGCAAGTTCTCCCACTTAAAAAGATGAGAGGCCTGTAATTTTCATCATAGGTACACGTCAACTATGACAGACAAAATGAGAAAAAAAAATCCAGAAAATCACATTGTAGGATTTTTAATGAATTTATTGGCAAATTATGGTGGAAAATAAGTATTTGGTCAATAACAAAAGTTTCTCAATACTTTGTTATATACCCTTTGTTGGCAATGACACAGGTCAAACGTTTTCTGTAAGTCTTCACAAGGTTTTCACACAATGTTGCTGGTATTTTGGCCCATTCCTCCATGCAGATCTCCTCTAGAGCAGTGATGTTTTGTGGCTGTCGCTGGGCAACACGGACTTTCAACTCCCTCCAAAGATTTTCTATGGGCTTGAGATCTGGAGACTGGCTAGGCCATTCCAGGACCTTGAAATGCTTCTTACGAAGCCACTCCTTCATTGCCCGGGCGGTGTGTTTGGGATCATTGTCATGCTGAAAGACCCAGCCACGTTTCATCTTCAATGCCCTTGCTGATGGAAGGAGGTTTTCACTCAAAATCTCACGATACATGGCCTCATTCATTCTTTCATTCTTTGGTTTCATCTGACCATATGACATTCTCCCAATCCTCTTCTGGATCATCCAAATGCACTCTAGCAAACTTCAGACGGGCCTGGACATGTACTGGCTTAAGCAGGGGGACACGTCTGGCACTGCAGGAATTGAGTCCCTGGCGGCGTAGTGTGTTACTGATGGTAGGCTTTGTTACTTTGGTCCCAGCTCTCTGCAGGTCATTCACTAGGTTCCCCCGTGTGGTTCTGGGATTTTTTGCTCACCGTTCTTGTGATCATTTTGACCCCACGGGGTGAGATCTTGCGTGGAGCCCCAGATCGAGGGAGATTCTCAGTGGTCTTGTATGTCTTCCATTTCCTAATAATTGCTCCCACAGTTATTTCTTAAAACCAAGCTGCTTACCTATTGCAGATTCAGTCTTCCCAGCCTGGTGCAGGTCAACAATTTTGTTTCTGTTGTCCTTTGACAGCTCTTTGGTCTTGGCCATAGTGGAGTTTGGAGTGTGACTGTTTGAGGTTGTGGATTGATAACAAGTTCAAACAGGTGCCATTAATACAGGTAACGAGTGGAAGACAGAGGAGCCTCCTTAAAGAAGAAGTTACAGGTCTGTGAGAGCCAGAAATCTTGCTTGTTTGTAGGTGACCAAATACTTATTTTCCACCATAATTTGCAAATAATGTCACGATCGTTGGAGGAAGTGGACCAATGCGCAGCGTGATGAGTGAACATACTTTTAAGTTGATTCACCACACGAAACAAAACAACAAAACGATATGTGAAGTCCTAGGTAACAGACACAAACCATACACGGAACAATTACACACAACACACAACTAACAAAACGAGAAACTTATAGGACACATAATTAACACTACAAGGAAACAGGTGTACAAAGAAGACAAAACCAAACAAACATCGATAACATACAACGGTGGCAGCTAGTACTCTGGGGACGACAACCGCCGAAGCAAGGAGGAGGAGCAGCCTCGGCCGAAACCGTGACAGTACCCCCGACGCGCGGCTTCAGCCGTGCGCCGACCCCGGCTTCGGGGACGAATAGGAGGACGCGGAGCAGGGCGCGTGGGATGACCACGGTGGAACTCAGTCAGGAGAGACGGGTCTAAGATGTCCCTCCTCGGCACCCAGCACCGTTCCTCCGGGCCGTACCCCTCCCACTCCACGAGATATTGGAGACCCCCCATCCGACGTCTCGAATCCAAGATGGACCGAACTGTGTACGCCGGAGCCCCCTCGATGTCCAGTGGGGGCAGAGGAGTCTCTCCAATCTCACCGGCCTGAGAAGAGACACATGGAACGAGGGGTTAACGTGATAATCAATAGGCAGTTGTAACCTGTAACACACCTCGTTCAGTCTCCTCAGGACTTTAAAAGGCCCCACAAACCGCCGACCCAGCTTCCGGCAGGGCAGGCGGAGGGGCAGGTTTCTGGTCGAGAGCCAGACTCGATCTCCAGGTGCGTACACCGGACCCTCACTGCGGTGGAGATCGGCGCTCGCCTTTTGTCGACGGATGGCCCGCTGCAGATGGACGTGTGCAGCGTTCCACGTCTCATCCGAGCGCCGCACCCACTCATCCTGGCTGGTACCCTAACACACATTGGAAAGGGGTTAGGTTGGTGGAGGAGTGGCGGAGAGAGTTCTGTGCCATCTCTGCCCAGGGGATATACCTTGCCCACTCCTCCGGCCGGCCCTGGCAATACGATCTCAGAAACCTACCCACATCCTGGTTCACTTGTTCTACCTGCCCATTGCTCTCCGGGTGGTACCCCGAGGTAAGAATCACCGAGACCCCCAAGCGCTCCATGAACGCCCTCCAGACTCTGGAGGTGAACTGGGGACCTCGATCAGACACTATATCCTCGGGTACCCCGTAGTGCCGAAAGACGTGGGTGAATAGTGCCTCAGCGGTCTGTAGGGCAGTAGGGAGACCCGGCATTGGGAGGAGACGACAGGCCTTAGAGAACCGATCCACAACGACCAGTATAGTGGTATTCCCCTGAGAGGGGGGAAGGTCTGTAACAAAATCCACCGAGAGGTGAGACCAGGGTCATTGTGGAATGGGCAGGGGTTGTAACTTCCCCCTGGGCAGGTGTCTAGGCGCCTTACACTGGGTGCACACCGAGCAGGAGGAGACATAAACCCTCACATCCCTGGCTAACGTTGGCCACCAGTACCTAGCGCTAAGGCAGTGCACTGTCCGGCCAATACCTGGATGTCCAGAGGAGGGGGACGTGTGAGCCCAATAAATCAGTCGATCCCGAACCTCGAGCGGAACGTGACGTCCGACCCACAGGACACTGTGGAGGACTAGGGTCGGTACGCAACGCCCGCTCGATTTCCGTATCGACCTCCCACACTACCGGTGCCACCAGACAAGACTCCGGCAGTATGGGAGTGGGCTCAATGGACCTCTCCTCTGTGTCATACCGCCGGGACAGGGCGTCTGCCTTACCGTTCTGGGACCCAGGGATGTACGTGATTTAAATACGAACCGGGCTAGAAACATGTTCCACCGAGCCTGACGAGGGTTCAATCTCCTAGCTGCCCGGATGTACTCCAGGTTACGGTGGTCAGTCAAAATGAGAAAAGGGTGTTGAGCCCCCTCAAGCCAATGCCTCCACACCTTTAGGGCCTGTACCACGGCTAACAGCTCCCTGTCCCCTACGTCATAATTTCGCTCCGCTGGGCTGAGCTTCTTGGAGTACAAAGCACAGGGGCGGAGTTTAGGTGGCGTGCCGGACCGTTGCGATAGTACGGCCCCAATACCGGCCTCTGACGCGTCCACCTCTACCTGAAATGGTAAAGCGGGGTCCGGATGCGCCAGCACCGGGAGCCAAGTAAACAGGTCCTTCAGTCTCCCAAATGCCCTGTCCGCCTCAGCAGACCACTGCAAGCGCGCCGGACCCCCCTTCAGAAGAGACGTTATGGGAGCTGCCACCTGTCCAAAACCCCGGATAAACCTCCGGTAGTAATTTGCAAAACCCAAGAACTGCTGCACCTCTTTAACCGTGGTTGGGGATTGCCAATTACGCATGGCTGACACACGGTCAACCTCCATCTTCACCCCTGACGCGGACAACTGATAACCCAAAAAGGAGAGACTCCTGGAAAAAACAGACATTTCTCTGCCTTGACATACAAGTCGTGCTCCAACAGCCTCCTCAACACTCGGCGCACCAGAGCTACATGCTCGGCTCGGGTAGAAGAGTACACTAGAATGTCGTCAATGTACACGACCACACCTTGCCCCTGCATGTCCCGGAAGATCTCGTCCACAAAGGATTGGAAGACTGAAGGAGCATTCATCAACCCGTATGGCATGACGAGATACTCGTAATGACCCGAGGTGGTACTAAATGCTGTCTTCCATTCATCGCCCTCCCTAATGCGCACCAAGTTGTAGGCGCTCCTGAGATCCAGTTTTGTGAAGAAACGCGCTCCGTGTAATGATTCCGTCATAGTCGCAATCAGAGGGAGTGGATAACTGTATTTCATAGTGATCTGATTGAGATTACGGTAATCAATACACGGGCGCAACCCTCCATCCTTCTTCTTCACAAAAAAGAAGCTAGAGGACGCAGGGGAAGTGGAGGGCCGTATGTATCCTTGTCTCAGAGACTCGGCTATGTATGTCTCCATAGCCCCCTTCTCTTCTTGAGACAGAGGATACACATGGCTCCGCGGAAGCGCTGCTCCTGCCTGGAGGTCTATCGCACAATCTCCCTGTCTATGAGGAGGCAACCGCGTCGCCCTCGTCTTGCTAAACACGAGTGCTACTTCCTCATACTCAGGGGGAATGTGCATTGCGGGAACTTGGTTCGGACTCTCCACCGAGGTCGCCCCCACGGAAACACCTAGACATCGCCCCACACACTGGGCAGACCACTCCTTAAGAGCCCTCTGTTGCCACGAAAATGGAGGGATTATGGGTAATCAACCAGGGAAGCCCCAGCACCACTGGATACACGAGTCGATCAGATATAACTGAATGGTTTCCTCATGACCCCCCTGCGTACTCATCCTAAGTGGTGCTGTGACCTCCCTAATCAACCCCGATCCCAACGGGCGGCTATCTAGTGCATGGACAGGGAAGGGAGCATCAACAGGAAGGAGGGGAATCCCTAACTCTACACAAAAATTCAGATCAACAAAATTCCCAGCTGCGCCTGAATCTACTAGCGCCTTATGCTGGGAATGAGGTGCAACCTGTGGAAATCTTACAGGTATACATAAGTGCACAACAGAGAGCTCTGGGTAAGTGGGGCGCCTACTCACCTGGAAGGGCTCCCCAGTGCGTGGCCTGTTGTCCCGTCCCCCTGGAGACCCTCCCCAGCACCTAGCCGCAGTGTGCCCTCCACGGCCACAGTTGGTGCAGGGGACGGCCCCCCTCGGGCTCCTTCTCCTCCTCTCTCTAGCGCCAGCACCCCCGAGCTCCATAGGAATCGGCTCGGAGGTGCTGGAGGATGGAATGGACGGCCCCCACTCGGGACGTCCGCGGGTGGCCAGCAGGGCGTCGAGACGGATGGACATGTCCACCAACTGGTCGAACGAGAGGTTGGTGTCCCTGCAGGCCAGCTCTCGGCGGACGTCCTCCCGTAGACTGCATCGATAGTGGTCGATGAGGGCTCGCTCATTCCACCCTGCATCCGCCGCTAGAGTCCGGAATTCCAGGGCGAACTCCTGTGCGCTCCTCTTCCCCTGTCGAAGGTAGAATAGACGCTCCCCCGCCACTTTCCCCTCAGGTGGATGGTCGAACACGGCCCTGAAGCGGCGGGAGAACTCCGCGTAGGTGATGGTGGCGGCGTCTATCCCCCTCCATTCGGCGTTGGCCCACTCCAACGCCTTGCCGGTGAGACAGGAGATGAGGGCGGAAACGCTCTCGTGTCCCGAGGGCGCCGGGTGTACGGTGGCCAGGTAGTTCCACCTGCAGGAGGAACCCCAGACACCCGGCAGCGGTGCCGTCATACGCCCTCGGGAGCGAGAGCCGAATCCCACTGGATTCCGGAGCTTGGATGGGAGGACTGACCGATGGTGGTGGTAAGGTAGGTGGAGGTGTGGGTACCCCTCTGGTCTCCCATCGGTGCAGAGTATTAATCACGTCCTGCAGGGCGGTCCCGAGTTGTAGGATCCTATCGTCCTGCCCGCGGACGCGCTCCTCCAATGACTCGCTCCTCCTGCTGACTCCATTAGAAGGTGGGATCTTCTGTCACGATCGTTGGAGGAAGTGGACCAATGCGCAGCGTGATGAGTGAACATACTTTTAATTTGATTCACCACACGAAACAAAACGATACGTGAAGTCCTAGGTAACAGACACAAACCATACACGGAACAATTACACACAACACACAACTAACAAAACGAGAAACTTATAGGAGACATAATTAACACTAAAAGGAAACGGGTGTACAAAGAAGACAAAACCAAACAAACATCGATAACATACAACGGTGGCAGCTAGTACTCCGGGGACGACAACCGCCGAAGCCTGCCCGAGCAAGGAGGAGGAGCAGCCTCGGCCGAAACCGTGACAAATAAATTCATTAAAAATCCTACAATGTGATTTTCTGGATTTCTTTTCCTCAATTTGTCTGTCATAGTTGACGTGTACCTATGATGAAAATTACAGGCCTCTCATCTTTTTAAGTGGGAGAACTTGCACAATTGGTGGCTGACAAAATACTTTTTTCCCCCACTGTATGTGCTAGTGCTGGCTTTTTAAGTCTGATGGCCTTGAGATAGAAGCTGTTTTTCATTCTCTCGGTCCCAGCTTTGATGCACCTGTACTGACCTCGCCTTCTGGATGATAGCTGGGTGAACATGATTTGCTCCTTAAACAGTGGTTGATGCGTGGAGTGAAGTAAGTGTTTTCATATTTATTTCTCAGCTGCTCACATTAAGCACATGCTCCGCTATAAAACCGAAGTAGCCCACAACGGACCGGCGGGAAAGCGCACAGCCTCCATTCGAGTGCATACAAATATTTTTTTCTGCCCCTGTTCCTGCCCATTTGATAATGGGCCATTCTAAATCGAAACTAATAGTCTGCTGGGTGAAAACATGATCACTTGATGAGAGAACAGCTGTGCAGCCTGAGGCAAGGACCAGAGCGCAAGCATTTTTTGCTACTTAAAAATGTTCCAAAGGCGTGCATCAGCGGCTTGTATGCATGGTGGCCTGGAGATGCTAAATGTGTTTATGTTAATGAACAGTCAATTACAGTGAGGGAAAAAAGTATTTGATCCCCTGCTGATTTTGTACGTTTGCCCACTGACAAAGAAATGATCAGTCTATAATTTTAATGGTAGGTTTATTTGAACAGTGAGAGACAGAATAACAACAAGAAAATCCAGAAAAACGCATGTCAAATGTTTTAAATTGATTTGCATTTTAATGAGGGAAATAAGTATTTGACCCCTCTGCAAAACATGACTTAGTACTTGGTGGCAAAACCCTTGTTGGCAATACAGAGGTCAGACATTTCTTGTAGTTGGCCACCAGGTTTGCACACATCTCAGGAGGGATTTTGTCCCACTCCTCTTTGCAGATGTTCTCCAAGTCATTAAGGTTTCGAGACTGACGTTTGGCAACTCGAACCTTCAGCTCCCTCCACAGATTTTCTATGGGATTAAGGTCTGGAGACTGGCTAGGCCACTCCAGGACCTTAATGTGCTTCTTCTTGAGCCACTCCTTTGTTGCCTTGGCCGTGTGTTTTGGGTCATTGTCATGCTGGAATACCCATCCACAAACCATTTTTCATTGCCCTGGCTGAGGGAAGGAGGTTCTCACCCATGATTTAACGGTACATGGCCCCGTCCATCGTCCCTTTGATGCGGAGAAGTTGTCCTGTCCCCTTAGCAGAAAAACACCCCCAAAGCATAATGTTTACACCTCCATGTTTGACGGTGGGGATGGTGTTCTTGGGGTCATAGGCAGCATTCCTCCTCCTCCAAACACGGCGAGTTGAGTTGATGCCAAAGAGCTCCATTTTGGTCTAATCTGACCACAACACTTTCACCCAGATCTCCTCTGAATCATTCAGATGTTCATTGGCAAACTTCAGACGGGCCTGCATATGTGCTTTCTTGAGCAGGGGGACCTTGCGGGCGCTGCAGGATTTCAGTCCTTCACGGCGTAGTGTGTTACCAATTGTTTTCTTGGTGACTATGGTCCCAGCTGCCTTGAGATCATTGACAAGATCCTCCCGTGTAGTTCTGGGCTGATTCCTCACCGTTCTCATGATCATTGCAACTCCACGAGGTGAGATCTTGAATGGAGCCCCAGGCCGAGGGAGATTGACAATTTTATTTTGTGTTTCTTCCATTTGCGAATAATCGCACCAACTGTTGTCACCTTCTCACCAAACTGCTTGGCGATGGTCTTGTAGCCCATTCCAGCCTTGTGAGGGTCTACAATCTTGTCCCTGACATCCTTGGAGAGCTCTTTGGTCTTGGCCATGGTGGAGAGTTTGGAATGTGATTGATTGATTGCTTCTGTGGACAGGTGTGTTTTATACAGGTTACAAGCTGAGATTAGGAGCACTCCCTTTAAGAGTGTGCTCCTAATCTCAGCTCGTTACCTGTATAAAAGACATCTGGGAGCCAGAAATCTTTCAGATTGAGAGGGGGTCAAATACTTATTTCCCTCATTAAAATGCAAATCAATTTATAACATTTTTGACATGCGTTTTTCTGGATTTTGTTGTTGTTATTCTGTCTCTCAATGTTCAAATAAACCTACCATTTAAAATTATAGACTGATCATTTCTTTGTCAGTGGGCAAACTTACAAAATCAGCAGGGGATCAAATACTTTTTTCCCCTCACTGTACATGAGACCCGCAGTCTTTTGCATGACATTAACCGGCTGACAAAAATGTAATTATCGCCACAGCCCTAGCCATTACAGTTTCTAAACAAAAGCCCAATGGCACATTTTTTCACATTTCTGGAAAGTTGTGGGCAGAATGTTTTAATCTTTTGCAATGACTTTTTCAAACAAAAAATTAATGCCGCCTATAGCAAGTGTCAAACTCTGGCACATTTTGCATGATTGCTTGTCTATTCGAACAAATTAAAAGTAAATGCAGCCCACACTTCTACGCAAAATACTAATTCCTGTTAGAAACACAATCATGTATTGATAAACAAAATATCTAGCTCCTCCCTATAGGCTATGATGTCATGCTCCTATCATACAGCAATACTGTAGCCTACCCATACAGTCAAAAATTTAGCCTACCTTTGAGCATGGCTGGCTATTGAATGAGCTATAGATAAATGGTAGCCTAATATTTGTTGTGTAGCGGGAATTAACCGGTCATGTCAGAAAAGGAGAGATGTCCTGCAATATGATTATTATTTGGGCCTTTTTATAGTAAAAGTTTTAAAAATATGTATAGGCGACATTGTGCTATCTCCTTACCAACGCCAAATGCATCGGTTTTATCATTAGGCCTACATTTGTTTTTATAAGCCTAACATTATTATAATTCCTGTGCATCAAACACCTCAATTTCCCCACCAAAAAACATTTGCTTGCAATACAGTTGATCAACCACCAGAAGTTGTGCATATGCATGGTCTGAGATTTGCCTGTAGACATGCACACTTTCCCGGCCAATTTCAAAGTTGATAAATACCGAACTTAGTTGGAAAACTGGTGCAAGCAAGGTTGTCTTTTTTATGTGCACGCACCTTAATAAATGAGACCCCAGGGCTTGAACCATCCCAGACAGTAACCACCCAGTCAGTAAACCCACCTACTTAAATGACTTTTTGTACTAAATTTATAATGAAAAGGGACTTATTTTGAAGACCCCTTGTGAATTATGTTGCATAAATGTGTTGTATGAATGATACTGCAACATTCATGAAGGTGTCATGACTGGTTTCATAAAGGTGTTATTAATACCCTTTTTCATATTCCCTTCATATGGGCAATTCCACCACTTTTCAACCTCTTATTCATTATCTTCAGCACCAAACCAGTGTCTACATATGTGAAAACAGCACGTTTCTATGCTCTCTGGTTAAAAAGATGAGAAGAAAGGTCCTCAAATGCTTCTGTGATGTCACAGGGTAGGCTTAAAAGTAAATAAAAAGTGATTTTCAAAACCTGCAACTAGCTTCTAACCAGAGGGAGGTTATTTCCTTGCTCCCCATGTCACCACGGATCTCGGTGTTTTGAAAATCAGTGTTTTAAAATGTTTTAACTTTTGATGTTAGAGTAGAACTTTTACTATTTATTTTCTACAAAACCTAGAAATGCGCCATTTTCGCATATGTAGACACTGGTATTGTGCTGGAGATAATGAAAATGAAGTTGAGAAGTGGTGGAATTGCCCTTTTAACCATGCCACACTACCAATGTGTGAGGCTTCCTCGCCCTTATTTGAGTTACTGCGAATATGGAAGTGAAGTTTCATGTGAGGCTTTTCAGTGGGCGGTACAGGAAGACTTACCACTCACCATTTTACCGTTGGTAATTGCAACAATGAACAGTACATTCAAACAAAGCCAAGTTTAGGCGGTAAACCCATGGTCGGGACTGCTCGGAACAGATGAACTACCTTGAGAATCTCAAGCCTGTATGCAAGCATGAAGTATGTAAGCAGGAAGAATGTAACCGAGAGTGCAGAAAGGGAATGAGACAATAGAATAATCAACCTTACATCCCAGAAAATATGATTTAGGGGTTTAGACTTAACTGTGAAATGCCTGCTTATGACCCCTTTCCAACCATGACGTTAAAAAATAATGAAAGTAACACGAGGAATAAAATACACAAGAATGGAGCCATATACAGGGAGTACCAGATCAGCAGGAAGAATGAGGTGATTGAGGTAGACATGTACAGGAAGGCAGGGCAAAATTCTCAGGATAGATAAGAGTAAAATAAAGAATAGAGGAGCAGCAGCAGCATATGATGTGTAAAAGTGTGTGTTTGTATTATGTCGGTAGGCCTATACCTGTTCGTTTTCGATATGCATATGTAGTGAATGTGAGTTGTGTGAGGGTGTCAGTGTATTTATGTACAGTTGAAATCGGAAGTTTACATACACCTTAGCCAAATACATTTAAACTCAGTTTTTCACAATTCCTAACATTTAATCCTAGTAAAACTTCCATGTCTTAGGTCAGTTAGGATCACCACTTTATTTTAAGAATGTGAAATGTCAGAATAATAGTAGAGAGTGATTTATTTCAGCTTTTATTTATTTCATCACATTCCCAGTGGGTCAGAAGATTACATACACTCAATTATTATTTGGTAGCATTGCCTTTAAATTGTTTAACTTGGGTCAAACGTTTTGGGTGGCCTTCCACAAGCTTCCCACAATAAGTTGGGTGAATTTTGGCCCATTCCTCCTGACAGAGGTGGTGTAACTGAGTCAGGTTTGTAGGCCTCCTTGCTCGCACACGCTTTTTCAGTTCTGCCCACAAATGTTCTATAGGATTGAGGTCAGGGCTTTGTGATGGCCACTCCAATACCTTGACTTTGTTGTCCTTAAGCCATTTTGCCACAACTTTGGAAGTATGCTTGGTGTCATTGTCCATTTGGAAGACCCAGTCTTGAGATGTTGCTTCAATATATCCACATAATTTTCCTTCCTCATGATGCCATCTATTTTGTGAAGTGCACCAGTCCCTCCTGCAGCAAAGCACCCCCACAGCATGATGCTGCCACCCCCGTGCTTCACGGTTGGGATGGTGTTCTTCGGCTTGCAAGCAATCCCCTTTTTCCTCCAAACATAACGATGGTCATTATGGCCAAACAGTTCTATTTTTGTTTCATCAGACCAGAGGACATTTCTCCAAAAAGTACGATATTTGTCCCCATGTGCAGTTGCAAACCGTAGTCTGTTTTTTTTTTATGGCGGTTTTGGAGCAGTGGCTTCTTCCTTGCTGAGCGGCCTTTCAGGTTATGTCGATATAGGACTCGTTTTACTGTGGATATAGATCTTCACAAGGTCCTTTGCTGTTGTTCTGGGATTGATTTGCACCAAAGTACGTTAATCTCTAGAACGCGTCTCCTTCCTGAGTGTTATGACGGATGCGTGGTCCCATGGTGTTTATACTTGCGTACTATTGTTTGTACAGATAAACGTGGTACCTTCAGGCGTTTGGAAATTGCTCCCAAGGATGAACCAGACTTGTGGAGGTCTACGATTTTGTTCTGAGGTCTTGGCTGATTTCTTTTGATTTTCCCATGATGTCAAGCAAAGAGGCACTGTGTTTGAAGGTAGGCCTTGAAATACATCCACAGGTACACCTCCAATTTACTCAAATGATGTCAATTAGCCTATCAGAAGCTTCTAAAGCCATGACATCATTTTCTGGAATTTTCCAAGCTGTTTAAAGGCACAGTCAACTTAGTGTATGTAAACTTCTGACCCACTGGAATTGTGATACAGTGAATTATAAGTGAAATAATCTGTGTAAACAATTGTTGGAAAATTACTTGGTGTCATGCACAAAGTAGATGTCCTTACCGACTTGCCAAAACCTATAGTTTGTTAAAAACAAATTTGTGGAGTGTTTGAGAAACAAGTTTTGATGACTCCAACCTAAATGTATGTAAACTTCCAACTTCAACTGTATGTACAGTACATTTGGAAAGTATTCAGACCCCTTAACTTTTCCACGTTTTGTTATGTTACAGCCTTATTTTAAAACTGATAGTTTTTTCCCCTTCAATCTACACACGTAACCCAATAATGACAAAGCAAAAACAGGTTTATTGATTTTTTTTCATTTGTATTAAAAATAAAACACATTTACATAAGTATTCAGACACTTTACTCAGTACTTTGTTGAAGCGCCTTTGGCAGCGATTACAGCCTCAAATCTTCTTGGCAATGACGCTACAAGCTTGACACACCTGTATTTGGGGAGTTTCTCCCATTCTTCTCTACAGATCCTCTCAAGCTCTGTCAGGTTAGATGGGGAGTGTCGCTGCACAGCTATTTTCAGGCCTCTCTAGAGATGTTTGATCGGGTTCAAGTCCGGGCTCTGGCTGGGCCACTCAAGGACATTCAGAGACTTGTCCCGAAGCCACTCCTGTGTTGTCTTGGCTGTGTGCTTAGGGTTGTTGTCCTGTTGGAAGGTGAACCGTTGCCCCAGTCTGAGGTCCTGAGCGCTCTGGAGCAGGTTTTCATCAAGGATCTCTCTGTACTTCGCTCCATTCATCTTTCCCTCGATCCTGACTAGTCTCCCCGTCCCTGCCGCTGAAAAACATCCCACAGCATGATGCTGCCACCACCATGCTTCACTGTAGGGATGATGCCATGGGGTATTGTGTGTAGATTGAGGAAAACAACCTGTATTGTAATAGATTTTAGAATAAGGCTGTAACGTAACAAAATGTGGAAAAATCAAGGGGTCTGAATGCACTGTACAAAAATATATAGATTGACAAAAATACAGATTTACCAAAAAAGATATGGGAGATTGGAAATGATGCAGACACTAACAGATTGTGGCTTCTATCAATCTCCAATATTAAAGTAGATCTACCCCCTAAATCAAAACAATTTTGGGCCTTCCTCTGAGACTGCCTGATATAGAGGTCCTGGATGGCAGAGAGCTCGGCCCCAGTGATGTACTGAGCTGTCCGCACCACTAGGGCTGTGGCGGTCATTACATTTTGTCAGCCGGTGATTGTCAAGCAAATAACCGATAATTGACTGTTAATTAACACATTTAGCATCTCCTGGCTTCCACACATAGCATGCAAGCCACTGATGCAGAACTTTTGGAACATCAACATTTTAAAAAATTCTAAAATCCATGTAATATAGCCTACACCATCACAATAAATCCATTATTTATTTTAGACAGGTCTAAAGAAACATGATATGAAGAAAATGTAGTCTGCTTCAGAAGAACAGGATAGCATACTGAGTTGTCGTTATGTTAGGCCCTGATCTGGCTATGCCATATGGCTGTGGGCTACACTAGTTAATTTAGCAGACAAGATTAGCTTAGTGCATAAAAGCCCCTTAGATATTAATTTAGAATCCTCTAAATTTAATTAGATCTACAAGGACATTTTATTGATCTGCCAGTATTTTCATTTAGAGATTCTGGTAGACTGATGTTTCCTTTCATGTGTCCTACCAATTATCATTTTTGGATTATTCACCATGGCAACCACTTGTTAGTATAAACACAAAACTTATTTCTCAGTTAGGTTGGGTTTCGTGGAGATCAGACCGTTTTCATTTGCAGAGATATTTGTGCATTTGACAAAATGTAAGTCAGAACAAATAATTATTTCACTTAGTGTTCCTGTCATATGTAAATACAAGAGATGTGTATGTAAAGGGTTAACTTTCTTCACCAGTTCTTACCATTTTGTACAATTGTGTGATTAGCCTACCAGTTGGTGTAATGTTAATTATCATGAGGAATAATGGTATTTTTCTCTTACTGTGAATTGTGTATAGAGATTGTTGACGTTACTGTTTAATACAATATTGTTTATTGGATTTACATAGTAATTTTATATTTCTTTTATCCTGTTTCCCTCTGTACACAAACCACATGTATACTCTGTTTCATCATTAAACTCCTAGACTGGGCTTCTGTGTCTCATCATTCTTTGACCAGAGTCCAGTCCGGTATCCATTTACTCCCAGTGGACTATCCACACAGAGCACCAGAATTCCATGGCATTATTTTATAGTATAGAAAGGATATTTTCTCCAAACGATTTGGGGGAGTGTGCACGCGCTATTCTGTGCTGAGGTTAACAAAGAAACAGGTACGATCTTTGTCCCCATGTGCAGTTTCAAACCGTAGTCTGGCTTTTTTATGGCGGTTTGGAGCAGTGGCTTCTTCCTTGCTGAGCGGCCTTTCAGTCTGTCGATATAGGACTAGTTTTACTGTGGATATAGATACTTTAGTTGTGATATGTTTAGATTTTTAATACATTCTAAGGCTGCATGATGTGACTAATGATTTGAAAAAAGTTGCATGAAAGGCATGAGCTCTGCTTTTGTTTCTTGTGCAGGCTGCACACACTTCATCAGTCTCTCATTCACAATTTGACAAGAACTACAGGCTGATCCAACTTTGATGTAATGTCCTTAAAACAAGTCAAAATGAGGCTCAGTAGTGTGTGTGGCCTCCACGTGCCTGTATGATCTCCCTACAACGCCTGGGCATGCTCCTGATGAGGTGGCGGATGGTCTCCTGAGGGATCTCCTCCCAGACCTGGACTAAAGCATCCGCCAACTCCTGGACAGTCTGTGGTGCAACGTGGCGTAGGTGGATGGAGCGAGACATGATGTCCCAGATGTGCTCAATTGGATTCAGGTCTGGGGAACGGGCGGGCCAGTCCATAGCATCAATGCCTTCCTCTTGCAGGAACTGCTGACACACTCCAGCCACATGAGGTCTAGCATTGTCTTGCATTAGGAGGAACCCAGGGCCAACCGCACCAGCATATGGTCTCATCTCGGTACCTAATGGCAGTCAGGCTACCTCTGGCGAGCACATGGAGGGCTGTGCGGCCCCCCAAAGAAATGCCACCCCACACCATGACTGACCCACCGCCAAACCGGTCATGCTGGAGGATGTTGCAGGCAGCAGAACGTTCACCACTGCGTCTCCAGACTCTGTCACATGTGCTCAGTGTGAACCTGCTTTCATCTGTGAAGAGCACAGGGCGCCAGTGGCAAATTTGCCAATCTTGGTGTTCTCTGGCAAATGCCAAACGTCCTGCACGGTGTTGGGCTGTAAGCACAACCCCCACCTGTGGACGTCGGGCCCTCATACCACCCTCATGGAGTCTGTTTCTGACCGTTTGAGCAGACACATGCACATTTGTGGCCTGCTGGAGGTCATTTTGCAGGGCTCTGGCAGTGCTACTCCTGCTCCTCCTTGCACAAAGGCGGAGGTAGCAGTCCTGCTGCTGGGTTGTTGCCCTCCTACGGCCTCCTCCACGTCTCCTGATGTACTGGCCTGTCTCCTGGTAGCGCCTCCATGCTCTGGACACTACGCTGACAGACACAGCAAACCTTCTTGCCACAGCTCGCATTGATGTGCCATCCTGGATGAGCTGCACTACCTGAGCCACTTGTGTGGGTTGTAGACTCCGTCTCATGCTACCACTAGAGTGAAAGCACCGCCAGCATTCAAAAGTGACCAAAACATCAGCCAGGAACTGAGAAGTGGTCTGTGGTCACCACCTGCAAAACAAGTCCTTTATTGGGGGTGTCTTGCTAATTGCCTATAATTTCCACCTGTTGTCTATTCCATTTGCACAACAGCATGTGAAATGTATTGTCAATCAGTGTTGCTTCCTAAGTGGACAGTTTGATTTCACAGAAGTGTGATTGACTTGGAGTTACATTGTGTTGTTTAAGTGTTCCCTTTTATTTTTTTGAGCAGTGTATATCACCCATCAGACTATTCTTGATTCAATCTTTAAATATACTAAATAATGTGTGAAATTTGTTTTGATTTAGAATGGACCATTATCATGCACCTGTCTCAAAACGGGCAGGGGGAAAAATACATGTCATTATGCACTTAAATAGCGAATGGAGGACGCTATTCCCGTGGCTAATGTTCATGCCATCCTGTTGTGAAGAGAAGCAATGTACTTAATATTAAGAAAGTTGAGAAATAAATATTAGGCCAAGCCTATAGAAAGCTGATGGGATCCTCTTTTTAATAGAGGCCATCACTCTGTTTTCTCAGGCGATTGCATAGCCTATAGAAATGTTGTGCAACATGAGCTCATTAAGTGTTTGATTAGATTTTGGATTACATTTGCATTGATGTCAGAGTGATTAGTGGGACAATAGAGTGCTGAGTACCAGGCACTTAGCAAGTTTGGTAGGCTACTAATGACCATCAGCAGCATCAGAGCTTGGAGAAGCATAATTACCGTGACTAAATGGTCACATGGAATTTGACTGCCATCATGACTCGTGACCCCCTGTGTGGCAGTAATACGGTCACTAACAGCCCTACGCACCACCCACTGTAGCACTTTGCGGTCAAGGGTGGTGCATTTTCCATACCAAGTGGTGATACAGCCAGTCGAGATGCTCTTGATGGTGCAGCTGTATAACTTTGAGGACCCCATGCCAAATCTTTTCAGACTTCTGAGGGGGAAGAGAGGCTTGACCCGCTCCACTACAGCCCTGTGGATGGGGGCGTGCTCTCCCCTCTTTCTCCTGTAGTCCACGATCAGCTCCTTGGTCTTACTGACATTGAGGGAGAGGTTGTTGTCATGGCACCACACTGCCAAGTCTATGACATCCTCAATGTAGGCTGTCTCATTGCCGTCGGTGATCAGGCCTACCACTGTTGTGCCGTCAGCAAACTTGATGATGGCGTCGTGTGTGGCTACGCAGTCGTGGGTGAACAGGGAGTACAGGACGGGACTAAGCACTCACCCTTGAGGGGCCCCCGTGTTGAGGGTCAGCATGGCGGAGGTGTTGTTGCCTACCCTCACCACCCGGGGCCGTCCCGTCAGGAAGTCCAGGATCCAGTTACAGAGGGAGTTGTTCCCAGGGTCCCGAGCTTGGAGGAGACTATGGTGTTGAACGCTGAGCTGTAGTCTATGAACAGCATTCTCACAATGTTACAGTGCCTTCAGAAATAATTCACACCCCTTGACTTTTTCCACATATTGTTGCCTGAATTTAAAATGGATTAAATAGAGATTTTGTATCACTGGCCTACACACACACACAATACCCCATAATGTCAAAGTGGAATTATGTTTTTAGAAATGTTTACAAATTAATTAACGAAAAACAGAAATTTATTGGGTCATAAGTATTCAACCCCTTTGCTATGGCAAGCCTAAATAAGTACAGGAGTAAAAATTTCCTTTACCAGTCACTTAAGTCTCATGGACTCAGTGTGTGAAATAATAGTGTTTAACATGATTTGAATTACTACCTCATCCCTGTACCCCACACATACAATTATCTCAGTTGAGCAGTGAATTTCAAACACAGATTAAACCAAAGACCAGGGAGGTTTTCCGATGCCTCACAAAGAAGGGCACCAATTGGTAGATGCTTAAGGGGGGGTTCTACTAAGCTATATTTTAAGGTCATACCAAGGATCATTTAGCTATTTGATTTAGAATTGAAGATCACTTGAAGTATAAAACATTTTTGAAACAAGTTTGAAAGATTGAATTTGGCCTTAATGGTACTAGCCTATACAAACGCATGGATAACAGTAGTCCCAAAAAAATCTAAAGGAAGTTTTCTCCTGAAGTGTCTGTCCTATCTGAGTGATACTGTATAAGATAGATCAGGAAACGTGTTTTATTTTATGTATTTAACCCCTTATTTTTGGCACTAAACTGTCTCTATTTATACTTCCATAAATTTTTACTGGTACCGGGGGACCTTGAGATGAGTCTTGTGAGGCCTGTGGACGTCCTAGAGCAAAACATGCATGTGTTTCTGAGTCTCACCTTTCCACAGAGGGTTCATATTAGTGTGTAGCCCAAACTGTTTGGACACTACAGACAGAAGTTGGCAGATCAGCTGAACAGACTTCAGACAAGTGGGGGATCGTAAAGCAAAACGGAGAACACCATTGTGTTCATAGAGGGTTCATAATAGTTTTTAGGCCAAACCGTTCAAACGCTGCAAGCGATTTTGTGAGAAGATTTTCGGGATATCTAATAGTTTGACAAACACGCTCTAGCTCTCACCGCAGATGTGGAAGTGCCACATCGGCGGTGCTGTGGATTGAGGCGCATCCAATGCAAAAAAACATCTCTAGCTTAAACTGACAGATTTTTATGGGGCTTTTTATATTGCTAATTAGATTTCCACGGGCCGCGGAAATCGAATCTAGTGGGTATTAAAACAGTTAGAGTTGAATGGCTGTGATAGAAGAAAACTGAGGATGTATCAACAACATAGTTACTCCACAATACTAACCTAAACGACTGAGTGAAAAGAATGAAGCCTGTACAGAATAAAATATACCAAAACATGCATCCTGTTTGCAACAAGGCACTAAAGTAATACTGCAAAAACTGTGGTAAAGCAATTAACATTTTGTCCTCAATACAAAGTGTTGTGTTGTATTGGATTTGCCCCAAACATATTACTGAGTACCACTCTCCATATTTTCAAGCATAGTTAGTGGTGGCTGCATCATTTAATGGGTGTGCTTGTAATCCTTAAGGACTGGGGAGTTTTTCAGGATTTAAAAATAAATGAAATGGAGCTAAGCACAAGCAAAATCCTAGAGGAAAACCTGATTCAGTCTGCTTTCCACTTTAAGCAGGACAATAACCTAAAACAAGGCCAAATCTACACTGGAGTTGCTTACTAAAAAGACAGTGAATGTTCCTGAGTGGCCGAGTTACAGTTTTGCCTTAAATCTACTTGAAAATCAATGGCAAGACCTGAAAATGGTTGTCTAGCAATGATCAACAACCAATTTGACAGAGCTTGAAGAGCAGTATTTCTGTCTGTAATAAAACCCTTTTGTGGGGAAAAACTAATTCTGATTGGCTGGGCCTGGCTCCCCAGTGGGTGGGCCTATGTCCTCCAAGGCCCAGCCATGTGAAATCCATAGATTAGGGCCTAAGAATTTATTTCAATTTACTGAGTTCCTTATATGAACTCAGTAAAATCTTTGAAATTGTTACATGTTGAGACTACATTTTTGTTCAGTATACATTCAGTAAAAAAAAAGTCCAGCAACGCAATTACATTGAACATTACACAGGGCTGTGAATAGCGTAGCTTGACCTTGAGCTGGTGGACGAATGGTTCTTGCCTCTCTGCCTGCTGCAAGTACTGCATGTTGGTTCCAACCTTAAAAGTAACAAAGTTAGCAGGTCTGTTAGGAAAAACATTTGTCACACCATCTGGATAAGGCATTTCTGTGCTGCACCAGAAACACTTAATGGAAATTTGATTCGTATTATATTTCTTTCATTTGCAAAATCTCATGACGTGACTATGAGACGTAGCTGTATCTAGGGGGATTTTTATTTAGCTGAGCCTGCTAGCTAGCTAAATTTCGGCTAGCTAGCGAGTCACCGTAATTATTTGAAATAATGATTGAAGTAGCTACAGTATGTAATCTAATGCAACACTCAACTACAAACCAATTTAAATTACAGTAAATAAAAGGTTCAGTTATTTGATTTTCGCTGTCCAGTTGCACCACAAGTGGTCATTTGATTTGCAGACTCATCACATGATCAGTGTCTCGTCAGCAACACCACAACATTTCAGAAATGTTCAAAATATGTCCCCCCACGTAATAGTAGAAAAGTGTCAATAACCTGCGTTTATTCATGATATGAAAAATAATTGTCTAACCATTAACAATGATTCATTTTTGTTCATATTTAAGTGACATTTACATTGAATTTGGGTTTAAAAAAACAAGTTCCAATGCGAATCACTGTATATGGAATACATATGTTATTCTGGGTGCTGCAGTATTGTAGGGAATACTCAGTAGGGTCTGTAGAATGTTTATGGTGTCATTTCGTGGGGCTCTGAATAATATGGAGAGTTGCTGGTCTTTTACTCCACCTATTCCATTGGTAGTCACAATGCGAATCACTGTATATGGAATACATAATCATCACGTGCGCTTACTGCCCTACAGAAAACCCACTAACCAACAACATTGCAGGGCAAGCTCACTGAAGAGGCAACTACACTCATAAATAAAAGTTACTTAGATTTTTCCCAGACCTCAAGTCATCCCCTAATGTGGTTTAAGTATTGTTGTGAACACAGACAATCATAATTTTTTGTTCTGCTGTAATATAAAAAAAAAAAGGGAAAACCTGAAAAAATTGGGGAAATCCGAAACCTGGAAAAACAAAACGGAGAAAATTGAATTTGGGAAGAACTGAAGTAGGCAAAAAATTTAACTGATTTTAAAAGGCACTACCTATTTTTTTTTTTGCTGTGCATGACTGCACTTTAGAGTAATCTTGCAGCACAGCATTTTGGGGAAGGTTGAGGTCAGGTGCACTATTGACTATGCACCCAAGAGGTAAAGAGGTTGGGCCATCCTATAAATGTTTTAGAGAAATATATACAATTTAGCAGATGCTTTTATCCAAAGTGACTTAGTTATGCATGAATACATTTTTACATATGGGTGGTCCAGGGAATCGAACCCACTATCCTGGCATTGCAATGCTCTACCAAGATGCATGACGGGGTTATAAATGCTTTGTGAAGCCTCAATTTAATATTTATAAGGCCTTTATTAAGCAGTGCTTTTGCCACCCTTTGTAAAGCACAGGTTTGTCATTTGACATTGGTGGTTATGTCACAGTTATGCGACATTTATGAACCCTTTATAAAGCATTACATACAGTTATAGATTTGTAACACATGTATGTAGTTATTATCAAGGCTTTATGAGCTGCATTTAAAAAAACTGATACTTAACTGGAAATCAACCAATACTCCATCGTTAAGACAATTGACAAATCATATGCTTCATTATCTAAATACTGAGAGAGCGTGGGCGACGGCGAGGAACAAAATAGTGCAATTTGAGGACGTGGCGGAGAGTAGTGCAGGCACTGGAGATAGGGGTGAGAACAGGTGGGTCTGGGCAGGTGTGATGTCGTTGATGTTTGTTTGTATCTGTATGTTGTCTTTGTATGTGTAGGTTTTGTATTGTTTAAAATAAAATAAATTGTACAAATTTCCCCAGGTGAGCTGGTGGAGCCTATTAGTCTTGAAATGGGAAATCTCCTGGTAAAGATGGATTCCCAATGGAATTTTAGACACTTTTGTCCCAAATTACTAAAGCCTATGTTACTTAAGCTTACAGCAGCTCTAGAGAAAAATGAACTTCATCAATCACTGTGTTTGGCTACAATCACCCTACTTAAAAGAAAGATAAGGATCCATTGTCATGTGGATCCTTCCGCCCAAAATTGAATGTGGATTATAAAATCACTGCTAAGGTATTGGCTTTTGAAATAGAAATACAAAAGTTTATTCACTTAGATCAAACAGTTTAAATTTTTTATTTACCATCATACCAGGAACTTGAACGTTCCAAAAGTGGCAGTATCATTGGATGCTGAAAAAGCGTTCGATAGGGTGGAATGAGTGTGTGTGTATATATATATATATATGCTCAAAATAAAGTTTGGTTTTGATCCTGGTATTTACAGTGCCTTCGGAAAATATTCATACCCGCTGACTTATTCCACATTGTTGTGTTACATCCGGAATACAAAATGTATTACATTTGTTTGTCCCCCCCTCACCCATCTACACGCAATAACCCATAATGACAACTTGAAAACATGTTTTTATAAATGTTTGCACATTTTATTGAAAATGAAATGCAGAAACACTGTATCTTATTTACATAAGTATTCACATCCCTTAGTCAATACTTTGTAGAAGCACCTTTGGTAGCAATTACAGCTGTCTTTCTAAATAAACCTCTAAGAGCTTTTCACACATGGATTGTGCAACATTTGCCCAATATTCTTTTCAAAATTATACAAGCTCTGTCAAATTGATTGTTGATCATTGCTAGACAACCATTTTCAGGTCTTGCCATTGATTTTTAAGTAGATTTAAGTAAAAACTCTGCCACTCAGGAACATTGGCAAGCAACTCCAGTGTAGGTTTGATTTTGTGCTGTAGGTTATTGTCCTGCTGAAAGGTGAATTAATCTCCCAGTGTCTGGTGGCAAGCAAACTGAACCAGGTTCTCCTAAGATTTTGCCTGTGCTTAGCTCCATTCAGTTTCTTTTTTTATCCTGAAAAACTCCAGTCCTTAACGATTACAAGCATACCCATAATATGACGCAGCAACCAATATGCTTGAAAATATGGAGAGTGGTACTCAGTAATGTGTTACATATGTTTTGGGCAAATCCAATACATCACTTTGTATTCAGGACAACCAGTGAATTGCTTTGCCACATTTTTTGCAGTATTACACTGAACAGAAATATAAAACATAACATGCAACGATTTCAAAATGTTTACTGAGTTACAGTTCCTAAGGAAGTCAGTCAATTTAAATAAATTAGGCCCTAATCTATGGATTTCACATGACAGAATACAGATATGCATCTTGTCACAGATACCTTTAAAAAAAAGTAGGGGCGTGGATCAGAAAACCAGCCAGTATCTGGTGTACCCACCATTTGGGGACATTTTCAGCTTCAAGAAATTGTGGATGAATCTGCTGTGGATGAATTGCACGACAATGGGCCTCAGGATCTCGTCATGGTATCTCTGCGCATTCAAATTGCCATCAATAAAATGCAATTGTGTTTGTTGTCGTTAGCTTATGCCTGCCCATACCATTAACCCACTGCCACCATGGCGCCACATCAACAAACCGCTCGCCCACACGACGCCATACAACGCTGTTGTCACGATCGTCAGAGTGAGTGGACCAATGCGCAGCGTTAGTTGCAAACATACTTAAACTTTATTATCTTCAGTGATAATATGAACAACAAAACAACAAACGATACGTGCAGTCCTACGGTTAACACAACCAACACGGAACAAACCAAACGGAAACAAGATACCACAAACACTAAGGGAAAAACAGACTGTTTAAATATGGTTCCCAATCAGAGACAACCAGCAACAGCTGACACTCGTTGCCTCTGATTGGGAACCAATCTGGCCAACATAGAAATATAACACATAGAACTACAACACAGAACTAGAACACATAGAATCTACACACCCTGGCTCAACATATAGAGTCCCCAGAGCCAGGGTGTGACAGTACCCCCCCCCCAAAGGCGCGGACTGCGACCTGACCAGGCACCGGTGACCCAGGCAAGGGTTGTGCCGGACTGACGACGCACACCCCTGGCTTGGTGCGTGGAGCAGGAACGGGCCGGACCGGACTGACGATGCGCACCCCTGGCTTGGTGCGTGGAGCAGCAACGGGCCGGACCGGGCTGACGATGCGCACCCCTGGCTTGGTGCGTGGAGCAGGAACGGGCCGGACCGGGCTGACAATACGCACCCCTGGCTTGGTGCGTGGAGCAGGAACGGGCTGGACCGGGCTGACGACTCGCACCCCTGGCTTGGTGCGAGTGGCAGGAACAGGCCGGGCCGGGCTGGCGACGCGCACCGTAGACTTGGTGCGAGTGGCAGGAACAGGCCGGGCCGGGCTGGCGACGCGCACCGTAGACTTGGTGCGAGTGGCAGGAACAGGCCGGGCCGGGCTGGCGACGCGCACCGTAGGCTTGGTGCGAGTGGCAGGAACAGGCCGGGCCGGGCTGGCGACGCGCACCGTAGGCTTGGTGCGTGGAGCAGGAACAGGCCGGGCCGGGCTGGCGGCGCGCACCGTAGACTTGGTGCGAGTGGCAGGAACAGGCCGGGCGGGCTGGCGGCGCGCACCGTAGGCTTGGTGCGAGGGACAGGAACAGGCCGGGCCGGGCTGGCGACGCGCACCGTAGGCTTGGTGCGAAGGGCAGGAACAGGCCGGGCTGGGCTGGCGACGCGCACCGTAGGCTTGGTGTGAGGAGCAGGAACAGGCCGGGCCGGGCTGGCGACGCACACCGTAGGCTTGGTGCGAGGAGCAGGAACAGGCCGGGCCGGGCTGGCGACGCGCACCATTCACTTAGTGCGGGGAGCAGGAACGGGCCGGGCTGGGCTGGCGACGCGCACCGTAGGCTTGGTGCGAGGAGCAGGAACAGGCCGGGCAGGGCTGGCGACGCACACCGTAGGCTTGGTGCGAGGAGCAGGAACAGGCCGGGCCGGGCTGGTGACGCGCACCGTAGGCTTGGTGCGAGGAGCAGGAACAGGCCGGGCCGGGCTGGCGACGCGCACCATCCACTTAGTGCGGGGAGCAGGAACGGGCCGGACCGGACTGGTGACGCACACCACTTGCTTGGTGTGAGGAGCGGGACTGGGTTTCGTCATAACCCTCCGCTCCCTCAGCTGCCTACCGAGTTCCTCTCGCCGTGCCTCAATTCTCACCTTCTCCCTTATCGCCTCCAATAGCTCCACCCTCTGCACCACTAACTCCTGCTCCCTCTGCGCCAATAGCCCCCTTAACCTGGTGGCCTCCTCACCTAACCTCCTACTACGCCCTGTAGCTGCCTCCTGCTGCCCCGTCGCCCATGCCGTATGCCCCCCCCCTAAAAATGTTTTGGGGTTGCCTCTCGTCCGTCCGACGACGACACTGTTGACGCCGTTGCTCCTCTCTCCGTCGCGCCTCTACCGTCTCACTCCATGGACGGCGATCCATCCCGGCCTGGATTTCCTCCCAGGTCCAGGACCCCTGCCCATCCAATATTTTCTCCCACGTCCAGGCTGCCTGCTCCTGGACACGCTGCTTGGTCCTGGTATGGTGGGATCTTCTGTCACGATCGTCAGAGTGAGTGGACCAATGCGCAGCGTTAGTTGCAAACATACTTAAACTTTATTATCTTCAGTGATAATATGAACAACAAAACAACAAACGATACGTGCAGTCCTACGGTTAACACAACCAACACGGAACAAACCAAACGGAAACAAGATCCCACAAACACTAAGGGAAAAACAGACTGTTTAAATATGGTTCCCAATCAGAGACAACCAGCAACAGCTGACACTCGTTGCCTCTGATTGGGAACCAATCTGGCCAACATAGAAATATAACACATAGAACTACAACACAGAACTAGAACACATAGAATCTACACACCCTGGCTCAACATATAGAGTCCCCAGAGCCAGGGTGTGACAGCTGTCTTCAATCTGCCGGGTACAGTTGAAACCAGGATTCATCCGTGAAGAGCACATTACTCCAGCGTGCCAGTGGCCGTCGACAGTGAGAATTTGCCAACTGAAGTCGGTTATGATGCCAAACTGCAGTCAGGTTAGACCCTGGTGAGGACGACGAACATGCAGATGAGCTTCCCGAGACGGTTTCTGATAGTTTTGCAGAACTACTTCGGTTGTGCAAACCCACAGTTTCATCAGCTGTCCAGGTGGCTGATCTCAGAAGATCCCACAGGTGAAGAAGCTGTATTTGGAGGTCCTGGGCTGGCGTGGTTACACATGGTTCTACAGTTGTGAGGCTGGTTGGACGTACTTCCAAATTCTCTAAAATGACATTGGAGAAATTAACATTTAAATTCTCTGGCAACAGCTCATGGCCTGCATACTCATCAGACATGCTTGGGCTGCTCCGGATTCTACATGTACAACAGCGTGTTCCAGTTCTCGCCAATATCCAACAACTTTGAACAGCCATTGAATAGGAGTGGGATAATATTCCACAATCAACTCTTTGCGAAGGAGATGTTGCACTGCATGAGGCAAATGGAGGTCACACCAGATACTGACTGGTTTTATGATCCACGCCACTACTTTTTTTTTTTTTTTTAAGGTTTCTGTGACCAACAGATGCACATCTGTTTTGCCAGTCATGTGAAATCCATAGATTACGGCCTAATTTATATATTTTAAGACACTGATTTCTTTATATGAACTGTAACTCAGAAAATCTTTGAAATTGTTGCATGTTGCTTTTATATTTTTGTTCAGTATAAATAGGAAAGTACAGATACCCCAAAAACGACATAAATAGTACTTAGTTTTTTTTACTTAAGTACTTTACCGCACTGGGTACAGCTCACACTCGTCGATAAAGTTTAATGCAGATTCTTCCCTAATGTGACTGTAGGTTTTTGACCAATCCTGAAAGCAGCCCAAAGAGCACGGCACACAGATGCCAGCTAGATTCACAGACAGGTTGCGTTTATCAGGGGGGACCCACTTCATAATTGTTGCAGAGCCACTTGAACTTCAAACGCCACAAACATCCCATGCATCCCCACTGCCTCTCAGCTGTTAAGGGTGCTTAAAATAGAACTCAAGGTCCCCAAGCTATTCACAGCTGAAACCTGAACTGCTACTAAAATGTAGCTACACTCCTTTGTTACTGACTTGTGGTGTGAGATGTGGAGCCACTCCAAGGTGACAGGAACTGGTGTTGATTGTCTGCCCTTTTCGGGGGAAATCTTTTCCTGTTGTGGCCTTTTCTTTTCCAGGGGACAAGGACTTCTCTCAGGAACTTCTATAATTATCACAAACACACTTATAATAATAATAATAATAATATGCCATTTAGCAGACCACTTCACTCAGACTAAACTTCATACATATTATGAAGTCTTTCTGAAAAATACTGTATGGACTACTGTACATTACAGATGTGCATCTGAATGTTTTCTTAAATTAAATAGAAAATCAATCAAACCAGATTGCAGTTTGGCATGATAATTCCATAAGGAGTTGGCAAGAGAGCAGAAAGAATGGCACCTAGGCTAGATAATTGCTAAAGTTGTCCTAGAATTTGGATAATACCGTAGTAGGCCCATACTTATTTAGGCCATGAACAGGGGAAGACCGAAGCAATGGGACACTAGGACTACTGCAATGTGCATTTCTATGCAAGAGCCCACATTAATCCCCGCAACTCCAGGGAATCTTAAATTAGAGCTGGAAGGCTTAGCTACAGTCGCTAGTATGCTGATTAATAAAGAGGGTGGTTTGAATTGCCGACCAAATTAATCACGGTTTGAAACGGCAGTCAGTATTCAGAGTTTACGTCATCGCTAAATGCTGCCGGGAGGGACGAGAGAGGAGGAAACTAGAGAAACGGTTTGATGGGGGGAAACCTGTTGGTGTAAATACTGCAATGGGGAAATAGTCAAAGTGGAGATGGATGGAGCTGTTTCCTATTTGGGGCTCACTCTGGTTCTAATCATGGCTTTGCATTTGGTGACAGCCTGAGGGTAACAGGAATTCACTTTTGACCTATTAGTCTGACAGTCCCCTAATATTTTGACTGATGTCTTGAGTCATGTTTTGCAACACTAGATAATGTTTTGAAATGTATTGGAGAAAGGTACAGTATAGGTTGGTATAGGCAGGCACTTCTACACAGTAGACTGGAGGAGCAATTTTCCATAAAAGAATGCAGAAAAGCCAACCAAAGCAAACTGAACACAGACGGACAAGGTGTTTGTGAAACAGTCCTGAAAACAAAGCATTGACATTTCAACTGCGAATAAAACTGCTGTTGTGATTGGTATGAATTGAACTACTCCAAGACTCTACTAAAAAGTGGCAACCAAATTGCTGATCGTGTGCAGTGCAGTACATTCAACATACTGAATGGCCCATCTTAATATTAATATTTTGTTGGTTCACAGTTTAGAGAACGTAACACTCCAGCTTATGCAAACCTCTCCTTCGATAAGGGATATTTTTAGGGAGTGTTTAGCACAAGTGCCATCCAAGCTGCTGCTGCTTGTTATTCGGAGATCAAAGAACAGGCTAATTAAAGAGATTCAACTCCCTTTAGGGGAGACTTCAATCAAAACTGTTCCAAAGCGGCAAAACAGAGATCCCCAGTGGCTAGTAAAGCACAACAATTATATCAGCAGCGATTGCAAAAGCTGATGATTTTGTCATTCATACAATCCCAGTAAGCATCATTAGGTGTTTGCTCACACATACACTACCAGTCAAAAGTTTGGACACCTACTCATTCAAGGATTTTTCTTTATTTTTACATTGTAGAATAATAGTGAACACATCAGAACTATGAAATAACACATATGGAATCATGCAGTAACCAAAAAAGTGTTCAACAAATCAACATTTTATTTTAGATTGTTCAAAGTAACCACCCTTTGCCTTGATGACAGCTTTGCACACGCTTGGCATTCTCTCAACCAGCTTCATGAGGTAGTCACCTGGAATTCATTTCAATTAACAGGTGTGCTTTGTTAATTTGTGGAATTGATTTCCTCCTTAATGCGTTTGAGCCAATCAGTTGTGTTGTGACAAGGTAGGTTGGTATACAGAAGATAGCCCTATTTGGTAAAAGACCAAGTCCATATTATGGCAAGAACAGCTCAAATAAGCAAAGAGAAACGACAGTCCATCCAGTACTTTAAGACATGAAGGTCAGTCAATACAGAATGTTTCTTCAAGTGCAGTCGCAAAAAACATCAAGAGCTATGATGAAACTAGCTCTTATGTGGACCACCACAGGAATGGAAGACCCAGAGTTACCTCTGCTGCAGAGGATAAGTTCATTAGAGTCACCAGACTCAGAAATTGCATTCCAAATAAATGCTTCACAGAGTTCAAGTCACAGACACATCTCAACATCAATTGTGGGTGAACGGATGATCTCTGCATGTGTATTTCCCACCGTAAAGCACGGAGAAGGAGGTGTTGTGGTGTGGGGGTGCTTTGCTGGTGACACTGTCTGTGATTTATTTAGAATTCAAGGCACACTTAACCAGCATTCTGCAGCGATACGCCATCCCATCTGGTTTGAGCTTTTTTTTATTTAGGGGGTAGATCAGCTTTAATATTGCAGATAGATTGTAACTTCCATCAATGTAATTGTCTGCATCACTTCAATCCCCCATGGTTTTTTTCTCTCATATACACATAATGTTACGAACCCCGTGGCTTTAAACGTCTAGGATGGATGGACAAGAGACCCGTAACATAATTCATGCAAATTAGAATCGTGACATGGAACAGTGATAACAAAAACTACACGACAACCATAAACTACCGTCAAACATAAAATGTTTATTTTTGAACACACGGTAAAGGTTTGGGAAAAAGGGCTGAGCAGGACCCAAGAAATGAAACAAGTGTAAAAAAAAACTAAACTGATCTTGCCTGCCTCAAGAACCGCTAAGCTACTGCTAATCATACAAAAATTACAGTGGGTGGTCCGCTCAGGTCTAACTAGTGTTTTTAGACAGTTTTCTTCCTACGGGTAATGTATGCCCAAGGGCAACTTGCTTAAATTCCCCTTTTCCCAGAAACACACAACAAAGTTACCAGCAAATGAGTGAGTACACAAAACACAGGACACCACAGTATCCATACTCACATACGGAAAATAGTATCTCTCTACAAACACAACTGACAGGCTTTTAAACAATGGGATGTGTGATTGAAAAACCAGAAACAGGTGGTGCAATGCAGAGGAATGTCCACTGATTGGTCCACCTCAGCAATCAGCAGACACCCCAACGACCACCAATCAGGAACATACAGGACACCTGTGATTAGGGCAGAAGGAGAGGAAAAACACAAAAAGACACAGGATACCTGTATCCATAACACTCCCACCCTTAAAAGAGCAAACCACAATGGTTTGCGACACACGTACCATCACAACACCCAAAATTAAAAGATCAACCGCATCCTGACGGGATAACAAAAACACGAGACAAAGCATCTACCAACACATTATCCGACCCCTTTTTGAGGCGCATCTTTTTGTGGCTGGTGCGTTCCGCATCCCAAATGCCATGACAGCATAATGTAGGAAGTGATCTGGGGTCACAAAGGCAGAGATGTCGGAGGCACGTGAGGTTAACGGCACCTGCCAGTAACCTTTTAGAAGATCTAGTTTGGTTACATAAGTAGCAGCACCAACAGTATCAATACAGTCATCCAGTCTGGGTAACGGGAACGAGTCGGGCACTGTGACAGCATTTACCTTCCGATAGTCCGTACATAACCTTGATGTCCCATCAGGTTTAGGAACCAGAATGCACAGAACTCCAAGAACTTGGTATAGCCAGGTTATTCTCCAGCAAATAACCGACCTCATCCCTCATTATCTTTCTTTTAGAGACGTTGACACGATAAGCATGTTACTTGATAGGTGCAGCGTTTCCAACATTAATGTCATGTTCTAACACATTTGTGCATGTAGGAACATCATTAAAAAGACATGGAAAGCTGTGTAATAGTCTCACAATATCATCTGACTGTCCGTCCGTTAAATGAATCAGGCTTGACGGGAGAGACAGCAGCATCTCTGAATTGGGCAATCTAGCACACTGCTGCTGAGTATTGCGCAACTCCAAACCATCTCCGTCCACATCATTAACATGACTTCCCACTACAGCCGCAGCAGCAATAGAGACAGCCGACTCGGCCAGTTTCTCTGGACTGTCTATCTGAGTGACGGGTCTGGTGTGGTATGTCTTCAACATGTTAATGTGGCACACACGAGATTGGCGTTTTCTATCAGGAGTCTGTATCACGTAGTCAGTTTCACTTAGTTTCTTTTCAAATACATAAGGACCAGAGAAACGTGCTGACAATGACGCTCCTGGCACAGGCAACAATACAAGAACTTGGTCACCTGGCTGCAGTGAACGAGAAACCGCCTGGTTGTCATAGTGACATTTCATCAGTCTCTGTGAGGAAGACAGCGCTTCCTTTGCTAGAGCAAAGGCACCATGTAGGCGCTCACGAAAGCGACTAACGTAGTCCAACACATTTTCTTTCACACACAACTATTGTGATAAAAACTGATCCTTAATGACTTTCATAGGTCCTCTCATGGTGTGTCCAAACACCAGTTCAGCTGGGCTGAACCCTAAGTATTCCTATACTGTCTCACGGACAGCAAACAAAACTAGAGGAACTCCCTGATCCCAATCCTTCTCAGATTCCAAGCAATATTTACGGAGCATAGACTTCCGTGTCTGATGCCAACGTTCAAGCGCACCCTGAGACTCTGGGTGATATGCGCTTGACACACGGTGTGTAACTGACAAGGATTTAAACACTTGTTTGAAAAGTTTAGAAAGGAAATTCGTACCCTGATCAGTTTGTACCACCTTAGGTAACCCAAAAGTTGAGAAGAATTTGATCAACGCTTTACTCACCACCGGAGCAGTAATCATTCGCAGAGGAATGGCCTCTGGGTACCTGGTGGCCACACACATAATAGTCAAAAGAAACTGGTTGCCAGATTTTGTCTTAGGTAATGGTCCAACACAATCAACCATCACATGTTTGAATGGTTCACCTATGGCAGGTATGGGACAAAGAGGCGCGAGAGGAATAACCTGGTTCGGTTTCCCAGTTACTTGACAGGTGTGGCAAGTCCGACAGAACTGAACCACATCTTGTTTTAAACTAGGCCAAAAGAAATGTCGCAAAACCCGATCATAAGTCTTGGTGACTCCCAGATGTCCGGACCACTGGTTATCATGAGCGAGGGATAAAACATTTTGTCGAGGGCTGTAGGAATCACTATTTGGTAAACAGCATTCCAATCTCCGCCAGCGTCAACATGGGATGTCCATTTACGCATGAGGAGATTACCATCAATAAAGTATGCCAGGTTTTTCTTCTTTAGCTCCTCCTCTGAGACAACACTAGAAAAACATTTAGCCAGGCTAATGTCAACCTTCTGATTAGCGATCAGCTGCTCACGAGTGACTGGTAACTGTATTGCCTCAGCAACAAGTTCCACATACTTCTTCCTTTCCCTGGGCTGTTGGTCAGACTGCACCAGCTTACCAGAGGTAGCACCCGAGCTATCCTCTGGGTCACATTCTCTGAATAGAATCGTGTTCGACAAATCTATCACGTCACCCACTTGTCGTGCTTGAGCACGTGTGACAGCACAAGCAGGGAACACATCTGGATAACCCTGTGCCAGCTCCTCAGAGAGAGACTGGTCACTTTTATCCAATACCTCCAATACGGGTATCACCTTTCCTCCGGCAATATCATTGCTCATTATAAATGTAACACCTTTTACTGGCAATATAGGACGTACTCCAACTCTGAACAATCCACTGACTAACTCAGAGTGTACGTTCACAAAGTGCAATGGCACTGGGATGAATCCCATTTCAATTCCTTGTACTAACACACTGGAACCACAATATGTATTATTGGACAAGGGCAACACATCAGAAAGTATGAACGACTGCGCCGCACCAGTATCTCTGAGGATTCTAACCGGGCGATGAAACGCTTCGTCATCTGATATGGAAACAAACCCCTCAAAAATGAACGGTTCATAACTGTGATCTGGGACTGTGACTTTCAAACCACATTCACTATGAGGCCTCTGTCTTGATTCCGGCCTTACAACCGTACGAATCAGCCCAACACCCGTTGGCGGCCTGGCGTGCTGCGGCATCCCCTGTTTGCGTTTTAGCAAAAAGCAATCATTAACCATATGTCCCACCTTATGACAATATAAACAGTGACGCACATCTTTTGGGCGTGCTGGATGTACTGCTGGTCGACTAGGACTAAAAGTTAGCAATTCTGCGGCCCTGCTCTCCGTACGAGCCGAAAACACGCTCTTATGCGTCAACACAAACTCGTCTGCCAATACAGACGCTTCCGACAGTGAGGATACTTTCTGTTCGTGTTGATAAACAACAATGCATTCGGGTAAGCAATTTTTAAACTCTTCTAACAAGATTAACTCCGTAGAGTTAAAATCAGTTACCTTACTAGCACTGTGCCATTTGTCAAACAGATTTCCTTTGTCTCTAGCAAACTCCACATAAGTCTGAGTAGAATACTTTTTATGAGACCTAAATCTCTGTCGATATGCCTCAGGAACAAGCTCATAGGCACGAAGAACAGTAGCTTTGACCACGTCATAATTCAAGCTGTCTTCAAGAGGTAGCGCTGACAGAACCTCTTGGGCCTTACCTGTTAATTTACACTGAAGTAATATGCACCATACATCTTCGGGCCATTTCAATGCTACCGCTATACGTTCAAAAACACTGAAATAGGAATCAACCTCTGACTCCCTAAACACAGGTACCAAGGTGATCTGTCTACTAATATCAAAAGTAGCAGATGCCACAGCTGGTGAGGACGGCTCACTAGAAGACATAGTATGAGCAGAGACTAACCTCGCGGTTTCTGCCTCCAGTTCCAGTTTACGCATCTCTAGTTCCTGATCAAGTCTACGCATCTCCAGTTCTTGATCAAGCCTACGCATCTCCAGTTTGCCCTGCCTGATTTGTGCCCTCTCTTCCGCCTCCATTTGGAGCCGTGTCGAGCGGACATCCATCCTGGCATCACTGTCAGACAGTGGGGAGAGTGTGTCAAAACGGGGCAATGTGGCTGGAGCCTCGTCCTCAGGCACCGACGGGCTTACAGGAGCAGCAACCAGATCCCCTACAGGAGCAGCAGGCTCAGGCGGCGGTAATTCAAGCACTCGCTCGTTCAACAATATCTCTAACACTGTTTTCCTAACTTCTACTTTCACTAAAACCCTTGATATGGGTACAGAAAAGTGGTCAGCCAAAGCCTGTAGATCCACTCTACGGCAATTCTCAAAAACCTCCCACGTAGGGTTTTCCAAAAATGCATCCAACTCAAAAGTAGCCATCCTAAACTAGCAACACGAGCCGATGAATACTGAAGAAAAAAATAGTTAGTTACAGCTGCCAAGCTCAACACTGAACCAGACACTACACTAATTTGCACAACACGGGTATCAATGAGAATGATCCCGGACGAACCCCCACATTGTTACGAACCCCGTGGCTTTAAACGTCTAGGGTGGATGGACAAGAGACCCGTGACATGGAACAGTGAGAACAAAAACTACACGACAACCATAAACTACCGTCAAACATAAAATGTTTATTTTTGAACACACAGTAAAGGTTTGGGAAAAAGGGCTGAGCAGGACCCAAGAAATGAAACAATAATGTAAAAAAACCCGGAAAATAGTCTCTCTCTACAAACACAACTGACCGGCTTTTAAACAATGGGATGTGTGATTGAAAAACCAGAAACAGGTGGTGCAATGCAGAGGAATGTCCACTGATTGGTCCACCTCAGCAATCAGCAGACACCCCAACGACCACCAATCAGGAACATACAGGACACCTGTGATTAGGGCAGAAGGAGAGGAAAAACACAAAAAGACACAGGATACCTGTATCCGTAACACATACATACATAGTTGAAGTCGGAAGTTTACATGTACACCTTAGCCAAATACATTTAAAAACTCAGTTTTTCACAATTCCTGACATTTAATCCTAGTAAAAATTCCCTGTTTTAGGTCAGTTAGGAAGCGGTAATGCTTCAATTATTTGGTTGTAATTTTGGGTAGAGCAGACATTTCTATATGTTTTTGTTATCTGCATGTTATCTGCATAACTCCACCAGTCCTACCTATGATATAATTGACGAAGATTATACTTTTTTTTTTTATCAATTAGTATATTTCAGTTTAACCACAATTTGTTGCATTACTTGTTCTGTCGTTTCTGGAGGATTAAATTGAAATTGCAACCAACTTTCTATGGCTTGTTTTAGAAAAAGTGATATTTGGGAGATGATTTCCTTTTCAAATAACTGAAAGTGAGAGGTTGTAATCCGAATAAAGGGAAAAAGGCCATTCTTGAACATTGGGTGAAAAAATCGTACTAATTTGCTAGAGAACCAGTTCGGATTTAAGTATAACTTTTGTATGACTGAAGCTTTTAGTGATAGGTCTAATGTGTTAATATTTAATAATTTCTGTCCTCCGAATTCATATTCTTTATATAAATAGGCCCGTTTAATTTTGTCTGGCTTGCCGTTCCAAATAAAATGGAATATATATATATATATATATTTTTTTTTTTAACTGTTCGCTAGGCGTAGGCAAGACCATAAGCAAATAGGTAAACTGGGATAATACTAAAGAGTTAATCAGGGTGATTTTTCCACAAATTGACAGGTATTTACCTTTCCATGGTAGCAAGATCTTATCTATTTTTTGCTAACTTTCTATTAAAATGTATTGGAGTGAGATCATTTATTTCATTTGGGATATGTATTCAGAGTATATCCACATCACCATCAGACCATTTTATTGGTAAACTACATAGTAATGTAAAAATTGTATTTTTTTGTTATCCAATACGTAATATAGCCCCCTGTGTAGCTCAGTTGGTAGAGCATGGAGCTTGCAACGCCAGGGTTGTGGGTTCGATTCCCACAGGGGGCCAGTATGAAAATGGATGCACTCACTAACTGTAAGTCACTCTGGATAAGAGCGTCTGCTAAATGACTGAAATGTAAAAAATGTAGTACATTTATCATTTGGTTGTAATCCAGGGAGGTTAGAAAATCTATCTAGATCCTCTGAGGCTGTGGAGGGATTCAAGTAGTGGATTTAAAAGAAAACATTAATCATCAGCGTACAATGACACCTTTGTTTTTAAGCCCTGGATTTCTAATCCCTTGATATTATTGTTGGATCTGATTTTAATAGCTAACATTTCGATGGCCATAATAAATAGGTATGCCGATAGTGGACAACCTTGTTTTACTCCTCTTGACAGTTTAAAACATGATTTACTATTATTTACTATTTTACACCTAGGGTTACTATACATGATTAACCCATTTTATAAGAGATTCTCCAAAATTGAAATGCTCCAGGCAATTATATATAAACCCCAGTCGTACTTTATCAAATGCCTTTTCAAAGTCTGCTATGAATAGCAGGCCTGGTTTCCCAGTGTTCTATTGTTTCCAGAACTTGCCTTATATTATCTCCAATGTATCGTCCATGTACAAAACCTGTCTGATTAGAATGAATAATGTCCGACAATACCTTTAATTCTATGCGCTATACATTTTGCTAGTATTTTTGCATCACAACACTGAAGTGTAAGGGGCCTCCAATTTTTCAAATGGACTGGATCTTTATATTTTCCACTTGTATCATGTTTCAGTAATAATGAAATCAGACCTTCTTATTGAGTGTCTGATAATCTACCATTTACATAGGAGTGGTTAAAACATGCTAATAATGGTCCTCTGAGAATATCAAAAAAGGTTTGGTATACCTCGACTGGTATGCCATCCAGCCCTGGATTTTTCCCGGACATTCCATCTGGTTTGGGCTTAGTGGGACTATCATTTGTTTTTCAACAGGACATTGACCCAACACACCTCCAGGCTGTGTAAGGGCTATTTTACCAAGAAGGAGAGTGATGGAGTCCTGCATCAGATGACCTGGCCTCCACAATCCCCCGACCTCAACCCAATTTGAGATGGTTTGGGATGAGTCGGACGGCAGAGTGAAGGAAAGCAGCCAACAAGTTCTAAGCATATGTGGGAACTCCAAGACTGTTGGAAAAGCATTCCAGGTGAAGCTGGTTGAGAGAATACCAAGAGTGTGCAAAGCTCTCATCAAGGCAAAGGGTGGCTATTTGAAGAATCTCAAATATAAAACATATTTTGTTTAACACTGTTTTGGTTACTACATGATTCCGTGTGTTATTTCATAGTTTTGATGTCTTCGCTATTATTCTACAATGTAGAAAATAGTAAAAATTATGAAAAACCCTTGAATGAGTAGGTTTGTCCAAACTTTTGACTGGTACTGTACGTACTTGCATGCACACACACAAAAAGTGTATGTATTGTTATATAGTAGGTAGGTATGTTTAACTGAATGAAGGTTTGGGTAAGGGTTATTGTGATACCCATCTACTGTGGGACTCTGATTAGAGGGCAGCCGGAGTCAGATGCAGATCAGTTTAAGAGTCTTTATATATTTTCAGGTAATGGAGATGACACAGATACATTTTACATTTACATTTTAGTCATTTAGCAGACGCTCTTATCCAGAGCGACTTACAGTTAGTGAGTGCATACATTTTTCATACTGGCCCCCCGTGGGAAACGAACCCACAACCCTGGCGTTGCAAGCGCCATGCTCTACCAACTGAGCTACAGGGGACTAGATACAGTGGGGGAAAAAAGTATTTAGTCAGCCACCAATTGTGCAAGTTCTCCCACTTAAAAAGACGAGAGAGGCCTGTAATTTTCATCATAGGTACACGTCAACTATGAAAGACAAAATGAGAAAAAAATATCCAGAAAATCACATTGTAGGATTTTTAATGAATTGATTTGCAAATTATGGTGGAAAATAAGTATTTGGTTAATAACAAAAGTTTTTCAATACTTTGTTATATACCCTTTGTTGGCAATGACACAGGTCAAACGTTTTCTGTAAGTCTTCACAAGGTTTTCACACACTGTTGCTGGTATTTTGGCCCATTCCTCCATGCAGATCTCCTCTAGAGCAGTGATGTTTTGGGGCTGTCGCTGGGCAACACAGACTTTCAACTCCCTCCAAAGATTTTCTATGGGGTTGAGATCTGGAGACTGGCTAGGCCACTCCAGGACCTTGAAATGCTTCTTACGAAGCCACTCCTTCGTTGCCCGGGCGGTGTGTTTGGGATCATTGTCATGCTGAAAGACCCAGCCACGTTTCATCTTCAATGCCCTTGCTGATGGAAGGAGGTTTTCACTCAAAATCTCACGATATATGGCCCCATTCATTCTTTCCTTTACACGGATCAGTCGTCCTGGTCCCTTTGCAGAAAAAACAGCCCCAAAGCATGATGTTTCCACCCCCATGCTTCACAGTAGGTATGGTGTACTTTGGATGCAACTCAGCATTCCTTGTCCTCCAAACACGACGAGTTGAGTTTTTACCAAAAAGTTCTATTTTGGTTTCATCTGACCATATGACATTCTCCCAATCCTCTTCTGGATCATCCAAATGCACTCTAGCAAACTTCAGACGGGCCTGGACATGTACTGGCTTAAGCAGGGGGACACGTCTGGCAATGCAGGATTTGAGTCCCTGGCGGCGTAGTGTGTTACTGATGGTAGGCTTTGTTACTTTGGTCCCAGCTCTCTGCAGATCATTCACTAGGTCCCCCCGTGTGGTTCTGGGATTTTTGCTCACCGTTCTTGTGATCATTTTGACCCCACGGGGTGAGATCTTGCGTGGAGCCCCAGATCGAGGGGAGATTATCAGTGGTCTTGTATGTCTTCCATTTCCTAATAATTGCTCCCACAGTTGATTTCTTCAAACCAAGCTGCTTACCTATTGCAGATTCAGTCTTCCCAGCCTGGTGCAGGTCTACAATTTTGTTTCTGGTGTCCTTTGACAGCTCTTTGGTCTTGGCCATAGTGGAGTTTGGAGTGTGACTGTTTGAGGTTGTGGACAGGTGTCTTTTATACTGATAACAAGTTCAAACAGGTGCCATTAATACAGGTAACGAGTGGAGGACAGAGGAGCCTCTTAAAGAAGAAGTTACAGGTCTGTGAGAGCCAGAAATCTTGCTTGTTTGTAGGTGACCAAATACTTATTTTCCACCATAATTTGCAAATAAATTCATAAAAAATCCTACAATGTGATTTTCTGGATTTTTTTTCTAATTTTGTCTGTCATAGTTGACGTGTACCTATGATGAAAATTACAGGCCTCTCTCATCTTTTTAAGTGGGAGAACTTGCACAATTGGTGGCTGACTAAATACTTTTTTTCCCCACTGTACATGGCATGGAATGATTCACAGTTGACATAAATATCTTGAATCGGATGGACCAGCCATTGGGTCTGTAGAGTATGTTTGTATGAAGTATGTTTTTCTACAGAGGAGACCCAAAGGATGCAATAAAAGCAAACATGAATAATTATTTGGCTGTTGAGTACAGATGAGTACCAATCGCAATATCAGTATGCAAATGCTGTAAGCATAATAATGAGTATAGCAGCAGTTAACAACTAATGGCGTGCGGCATGGTAGGTCAAAGCTAGAGCAGGCTGTATGAACAGTAGCATGGCATGTGGCAACAAACAACATAAAGCTAACAGGGTAACAAGCATATCCATAAAGCAGGCCGGTTTTAACATCATAATGCAACTGCATAAAAGGTGTAAATGACAATAAACAAGTCAGTTACCAACTACATGTAACAAAAGAAAACTGATAATGGCTGCTTGGCCATTAGCATGTGGCGGCCATTAGCGTCTGAAATCCCACACAAACAAAACAGAAGTGAGGAAGTCCTCTTCTATGCAATAAAGGATGTTGGTACTCACATTCAATGACCCATACAGGTTGTTGTGAGAGTTGTTGGCATGCTCAAATCCTCAACTCTGTTTGAAGGACCCGGATTGAAAGGTGGCGCCCTCCAACCTGCCCGTTTAAATGCCTGACCATAGAGTTAGACAGAGAGCACTCCTGCCACAAGTTCTAGCTGTCGTCACGTGACCATAGCGGTGGATAGAGGGCGATCACCAATCAGGGAATTCTGCACAGCTGTCCCCAGCTTACAAGACCAAGACGTAACACCCATTAATTCCCTATGCTGGTTCCGGAACCTTTTGGCCGTTGTTGTCTGGGATGGTTGGCATCTCTATGAGGCGGGCAACAGGTCGCAGGACAAGTCTTGTCCTTGACCTTAACTTCAGCAGACCTGATGAGTCTGTCTGCACTGGGAATCAATTTGGACACTTGTCCGAATGGCCAGTGGGCGCGTGGCAACTGTGGATCTATAATCATCACCACATCGTCTTGGACTAGATCTTTAAAAGGTCTCTCCTATTTTCGACGTGCTTGCAGGGTCGGGAGGTAGTGATGAATGAACTGAGACCAGAAGTGATCTGCTACCACTTGGGTGTGGTGCCAGCGACATTTGGTGAATGGTTCAGGGGCATAGGCAGCCTGTGGTAAGGAGGCATCCCTCGCCCTATGAGGAGCATGTTCGGTGTTAAAGGTCTGGATCTGCCACATCCAATGGTTTGGCGTTAAGGATGCACTCCATTTCAATCAGAACCGTGAGGAGAGCATCTTCTGAGACCTCTTGGTTCTCAATCACCACTCATAAGGCTGTCTTTACAGACCAGATTTCCCAGGTGCCACCGACGTAGGGAGCGTTGGGAGGATGGAACTTGAAGGTGATCTGGTGTGCCTTCAGGAGCTCCTGCGAATGCCTCCAATTCCCTCTCAGTGCCACATAAGTTTGTCCCTTTGTCCAAAACTTCAGATGGAGTCCCTTTATGTGCAATAAGCAGTTTCAGGGCAAGGAGGAATGTGTCTGCATCCAAGCTGTTCAGGAGATCCAAGTGGATGCATCTGGTTGTGAGACACTTGAATATGAATCCCCAGCACTTCTCGTCGTGAAGGCCTATCTTAACCAGGAAGAACCCGAAGCAGTCCACTCCCGTGGAGAAGAAAGGAGGCTGGTACAACCGTAGGCGGGTAGGAGGTAAGTCAGCCATGATGAGCACTTTAGGCTGCAAATTCTTTGATGGTGTTTAACTGTTTGTCTCCCACACAGGACCCAGTACTGGCGATGGAGTTCTGCAAAGAATCTGTCCAGTCCTGGGTGTAGGAGTCGCTCATCAACATCCTTGATGAGGAGCTTAGACACTGCATGGTGAGGATCTAGGATGATTGGGTTGACATCAATAGGATATGGCCTGTCCATATTGCAAAGATGTCCCCCGACCCGAATGAGGCCTGAAGTGGTATCAAGGGTTGGTGAAATGGTGCTGAGACGACTGCTGGTGAACACAGGTTTATCTGCTTGGAGGATTTGACTTTGTCTGGGAAGCTCTCTTCCAGACATGCTCTCAAGAGAAGATCCTCAGGATCTCGGTAGTCTGGCTTGGGCAGGCTGGTGTCGGCAGCAGCCGCCCCATGAAGAGACTAGTGGGTTGAACTTGCTGATGTCAGGCACTTGTGGACTGATGCTTACTGCCGTGAGACCGCAGAAGATGGACCTCTTCAGCTTGGCTGGGTCATCTTGGAGGGCTGCGGAGGAACGAACAGAGGGCCCTGGCCTCAGACAGCTCCAATAGAGTCTTACCCCTGGTAATGTCGTCCGCCGGGTTGTTAGGGTTCACATATCTCAAAGTCTGTCGGGGGGTCAGTTCTTGGAATTCAGTGACCCTGATCCCAACGAAGACTTTATACCTACAGGATTCAGACTGCAGCCATGCCAAGACCATGGAGGAGTCAGTCCACAAGAACGTCTGCTTGATTTTCAGTGTGAGCTGTCTTATGAAGGAGGGAAGACAGTTGTGCCCCGGTCAGTGCAGCGCAGAGTTCCAGGCGTGGTATGGATTGCTGTCGTTTTGGGGCCATGCTGGATCTGGCTATGACAAAGTAGGTGTGAACTGTGCCCTCACTCGGAGTGGAGAGGTATGCCACCGAGCCATATGCCAGCTCTGAAGCATCACAGAAGACATGAAGGACCTACACAGTCTCTTCTGAGGATAGCTCGGGAGGTGCATAGCTTTGGGGCAAGGTGATGTTTGCAAGGGTAATTCTTCCCAGGGGCACCAGGCTTCTAGGTCGTCAGGTGGAAGGTTGGGGTCATCCCAACAACTCCTCTTCGCCCACAGTCTTTGAACAAGAGCTTTGGCTCGTGTTGTGAAGGGAATAATCAAGCCCAGCGGGTCATACTGTCTGGCCAGGACTTTAAATGTGTTCTGCATGGTCAGGAGGTGGTCCCCCAAGGGTCTGTGCTTATAGCCTAGCATGTCAGCGTAGGCCCAAGGCTGGCTCTTGGGGGTCGGTACGGTTCTGTGTGAGCCATAGCTCTGTGCTCTCTGACCTGGTAGCTGAACGTAAGTGGGCAACGACGGAGGACTGGTTACTGGCCCATTGTCAGATCTCAAACCCTCCAGAGGCTAAGAACCGGCGCATCTTGTCTACCAGGAGCTTGGCAGACTGCTCTGATGGAAGGCTATGAAGACAGTTGTCCATATAAAAGCACTGCTCCAAGGATTGCAGGACGTCTTCGTTGCCGCCTTTGCAGTCTCGTACATGCTTCTGTAAAGCAAAGGTGGCACAACACGGACTGCAATGTTGTGCCGATTGGCAGGACATGCTACTCAGAAATTTGGCTGCACCTCTATCCTCATGTTCCTCCAGATGAACCTCAGTACTGGCTGGTCCTCCTGTAGTAACTGATCCTGATGGAGCATGTCTCGGATGTCCCCACTGATGGCAATAGCATGTTGGCAAAACCGGAGGAATACCCTGAGTAGTGGTGGCCCAATGGTTGCTAGTTGAGGGAGAGGCCTTGGTAGGCATACAGCCAGTCTTTGCAGTTGTGATGGATTAGGTGGTGAGGTATGAACCAGAAATCCTTTGACTGATCCACTGCCTCTTGGTTAAGCTTGGTGACGCTCCCTACCTCAATGAGCTTCTGAATCTCTGCGTTGTAGACCTTGGCTTTTACAGGGTCCTTTGCCAACTGCTTTTTGGTGCTCCTGAGGTTTGGCAGGACGGCCTCCTTGGTGGCCCTCAGAGGAAGTGCTTCCTTGGCACAGAGAAGGGGGGGTAGCATAGCGCAGAGTGTCATCTATGGTCCTGTGTGGCTCAGTTGGTAGAGTATAGCACCTGCAACGCCAGGGTTGTGGGTTTGATTCCCATGGGGGACCAGTACGAACAAATATGAAAATGTATGCACTCACTACTGTAAGGCGCTCTGGATAACAGCGTCTGCTAAATTATGTAAATGTGAAATGTTAACATGCTTGGCTCTGGCTTCTATGATGTTCACAACTTCCTGGTCCTGGCATGACCAATTTATCGCTGCAAAAGGGGAGAATGTTGAGCTGCCAGAGTCGCTCCAAGTGCTGGAAGACTTCCTCTGCCGTCAGGCAGACAGATGTGAAGAGGCATTGCTGGGTCTGTACCCAGTGAGGCAGGAGACCATTAGGGCCCTGGAGTGTCCAACCCAGCAGCTGGTCCACCAGCTGGCCCTAGCCTGACCAGCTCTGTGGCAGCTATCAGGCTGGTGTCGTCTGCTCCAATGAGCAGCAGTGGGTGTGCCTTGTCAAAGGCAAGAAGTGGGATGCCCCTTAGATGGCAATAGCACTTCTGCTGGGCTTCCACTGGATAGGACTGTTCGGCAAGGGCCAGTCATGGTGATTGTCCTCCGGGCTAATGACTCCTCCAGGCCGTCGAAGTCTCTAACCAGACAGGTGAGCTGGCTGGAGAGGTGCATCAGGTATCAGCTGATAAGATGGCTGGGGAGGAGCGGTTCCTGAAGGATAAGCTGGCTGGGCAGGTGGAGTCCACGGTTGGTCAGTTGGATAGGTTGCAGGTAGGGACTTCCGGCTGACTGTCTAATTGATATTACGGTCTGTGGCAGTGATTTTGTGACTGTGTACGTCTGCGTGGTGATGGACCTGCACTTTGCACCTGAACTCCTCCTGCCGGGGAAGTCAGGTAAACTGTGGATGCTGGTTGGAGAGGTTGTAGAGGTTGGGCATGTGCTGTCACGGGTTGTTGTCGATATTGTAGAGGTATCAGTACCATCGATTTCTGAGATCACTTTCCGGGACGGGATCTTCTGACGATGAAACAGTTGCAGCATCCGGCTCGAAGGACCGATCAAATCAAATTTTATTGGTCGCAGATGTTATTGTGGGTGTTGCGAAATGCTTGTATTCCTAATGTAACTGAATTAAGAATTAGGTGAGGGTTATGGCGATGCCCATCTACTGTGGGACTCCGATTAAAGAGCAGGCGGAGGCAGAGATGCAGTTCAGTTTAAAGCCAGACTCAGTAAGTGTCAGTTCAAATTCAAAGTTTGTTTATATTAACTATTTGTTATGTTAGGGCGACAAAACAAATCAATGGAATGTATTTGAATCAGACGTTCAGTGCATTCGGAAAGTATAAAGACCCCTTGACTTTTTCCACATTTTGTTACATTACAGCCTTATTCTAAAATTTATATATTTTTTTTATCCTCATCAATCTACACCCAATACCCCATAATGACAAAACAAAAACAGGTTTATAAATGTATTGAAAATAAAAAACGGAAATATCACATTTACATAAGTATTCAGACCCTTTACTCAGTACTTTGTTGAAGCACCTTTTGCAGCGATTACAGCCGTGCGTCTTCTTGGGTATGACGCTACAAGCTTGGCACATATTTCCCTCGATCCTGACTAGTCTCCCAGTCCCTGCCGTTGAAAAACATCCCCACAGCATGATGCTGCCACCACCATGCTTCACCGTAGGGATGGTGCTGGTTTCATCCAGACGTGACACTTGGCATTCAGGCCAAAGAGTTCAATCTTGTTTCTCATGGTCTGAGAGTCCTTTAGGTGCCTTTTGAAAAATTCCAAGCAGGCTGTCATGTGCCTTTTACTGAGGAGTAGTTTCCGTCTGGCCACTGTCAACTGTGGGACCTTATATAGACAGGTGTGTGCCTTTTTATAAATCATGTCCAATCAATTGAATTTACCACAGGTGGACTCCAATCAAGTTGTAGAAACATCAAGGATGATCAATGGAAACAGCATGCACCTGAGCTCAATTTCGAGTCTCATAGCAAAGGGTCTGAATACTTATATAAATAAGGTATGTTTTTCTATTTTAAATAAATGTGCCAACATTTCTAACAACTTGTTTTCGCTTTGTCATTATGAGGTATTGTGTGTGGATTGAGGAGGAAAACATGTAATTTAATCCATTTTAGAATAAGGCTGTAACGTAACAAAATGTTGAAAAAGTCAAGGGGTCTGAATACTTTCCATATGCACTGTAAACAGCAAGGCTATCGGAATCATTGTTCTCGTGCCAAGACAGCTCCCTGGTACAATGCAGTCTTAGTAATGATCTGAGCAAATGGCAAACAATTGCCCGGCTACCCAAGATTTTGAGTGTTACCATCAAGCGAAGAGTAAAAACCCTAACCGAAAGCAACAACAAGATGTTGGGAGGTCAAGAGTAGATATCGGTGACCGTTTTGAAAGGTGGCGGTAGCTTCGGAGTCAACGGCATCCTAGACACGATGCCGAAATGGCATCATTTCTGCTGGACGGGTATGCTTGAGACTGACAGATACAACCACTTTCTTCCTTGTAGCTAACGTTAGCTGATGATGTGTTTGTCAATGACTAGCCGGCAAAATAACCTAATTAAGCAAACTATTTAAGTAATGTCTACATCTAACAGTGACACTCATGAAAGAAAGTAGTTGTAAATGGTTACAAAGTTGTTAGCTACCAGTACAAAGTGACATGCTCTGCTCTGTTATTCTTTGCTAGCTACCTAGCTAGCTAGCTACAATGACACTGCAGCTTTCTACACCAACTGTCAATTTGTTACTGTTTGTGTGATGAGTAACATTACTACCCAGCCTAGCTAGCTAGCTAACGTTATGTAAACATTTAGCAGGATAGTTGAGCAAGTCCAGGATAGTTTGCCAAATAGTGTCTGTAATTTGGAGAATATGTGGTTGATATTGCAGCGGCAATACCTTTCGCACATTTTACTGCCTACTGGAAGTGGCGATCCGTCATTCAGGACCGGTGAGGCTGAGTCCCACATTTTTAGCAACAAAAATAAATAAATATATATATATATATATATATATATATATATATATAATGTTATTTTGGCATTAAAACGTCACATCAGTTTACAAACAATGTAAAAAAAAAGATATAAAACTCACCAAAAAAAGAAACATGCTTGAGTAAGTTCTGTCACTCATGGGACACTACGTCACCACCAAGTCTAAGGGTAGAGCTAGAAAATTCAAACCCCTTGGGTGCTGCCATAGTTGCATTAGAAGTGCCCATCCAAGAATGCTCAAGGTCATTGGCCACAGATAAAATGACGTCAAATCACGTTATATCTACAGTAGCTTTGATTGGACTGATCATGTCAACATCATACTTTCAAAATCTTAGCTAGCAGTCATCATGAATCAAGTCGACAAAATACTGTCAAATCCTTTTTAATCCTTGTCATATGAAGATAAATAATGAAGAAAAATTAGATAAAACGTATTGGTGCTCATCGTCCATTGGACATAAACATTACAGAACAAGTTGGAAATCGCAAATTCAACAATGAGTGGTTTGGAAGGAATCAGTGGCTAACTGCAAGCTTTGCAAAGTAATCATTAGCCTGCTATTCAGTGGAGTGGCTCTGTGGTCCCAAGTCTAAGATTAAGGGTCTCTTTTCCTAGTTTAAAATTATAAACATTCAACATTGGCCATGCTGTCAATGAAGCATGATTTGTGCCGCGCTCAAAACTGTTAACTCGGAACTGCAAAATCGGACTTTAGTGAGTTCAAGATAACTGGGAACTCGGGGAAAACGAGCTATGACTGGGAAAATACGTTCTGAACTTTCATCCAACCTGGAATTGTAAATCCGGAACTCGGGCGTCTTTCTAGAGCCACGACCTGAAGATCACTGACGCTTTTTCAGATTTCCCAGTTGTCTTGAAAGCACCATAAATCCAGAGAATGCCAGACTTTGATGACAAAGTTTGAAGACACAATTTGCCCACAAAGGACCGCCGCGCCACCTTCCTGTTCAAGTGAGCACAGCACAACAAGGTCCAAAAATTTATTCTGCTGCATAAATGATGTAATATGCCAGGGAGATATGTATACTGTAGCTAAGAAAGTAATACTAAGTGTATGTTGTGTAGTAAGTTGTTGGTAGCCCATGTGCCTCACCCTAATAATTTGGTATATTTTCACCTCCTGTTCTGACTTGGTGGTGCACATGTAGCCTATAATCTGTTTTAGAGAAATGTAATCATCGAATATTGTAAGCGCTTTCATTGTCTGCTTATATGCCCCCTTTATTTATCCTACTGTTCTGACTTGGTGTACAGGGAGAACACTAAGAACGGCCCATGTTCAGAATTCTGTCGCTGTACATTTCAAAAGTGCTGAACAAATAGTTATATTGACTACATCCATCCTAGCTCGCTCATTAATGTCTTAATCGAAATAACGGATTGCCTCTTATCCGCTTGTCGTCCCCTTATGCCATAGTTTGTACAGTTTGTACATCTCAATTGTCAGTAGAATCCAAATTTGTTTAAGCAAGTCAGACATGTCAGCTAGGTAAAAAATAAAAAGCAATAAATGAGGCTGAATTAACTGTTTTTCTGCCAGACAAGGCTCCGCAGATAGCCAGGTGTAGCAGTGGTAAGGTGTTGGGACTCTGCTGTTGGGACAGCTTTATGTAGGCCCTAACAGTTTGTGGGCACCGTTTTGTCACCGTTATATTGCAATTAATGTATTGTTTAGTGTTGTGGCTTTGCTGGCATGCATCCCATGTTTGTTTTTTTGGCCCACCAAGATTTACATGCCAAAATCACCACTGCCTATTGGTTATGCTGTATCTTGACATTGTAATAATTACTTTTTTTGCGGTTCGGTGTTATACTCTCAGCTACTACAGACACGTTGGGGAAAAAAAGCCAAATAGATGGAAAGTGCTTGCGAAGAAGACCCCAAAACCCTACAGTTACATCCCTGAGCTGCAAGCAGGTGTGGTCAGACAGAGGCTGGCATCAAACATAGGAATGCGAAAGATCATCCCTCGTGTAGCCAGTGACCCAAGGACTCTTGGCCTTCTCCCTGATATTCCATCACCACCCATCCAGGAGCTGGTTCAGGCACGTGTCAGCAGAGGGCTGGGTATGAGTGATGACTTAAAAAGTGTTTCTAAAAAGTAGGGCCAAACAGTGTTTCTAGATGCATCTTTTCCTCCCTCTCCCTAGGATCTGAACAGCTACAATGACTGGAAACCCCATGTCCACACATAATTTTGCACTTACAAAGGTTTAATATAGTGTAACATCAGTTGTTTTTATTAAACAGTGGGTTAGAGTTAGCAAACACTTTCAAAATACATGGACTGAATTCTCTAGGTCAATCTGCCAGAAGTGAATCCTTTGTACTGGCCATAAGGGTCATGGAAAGCGTCTCAGATGTGCCACACGCAGCAGCTTGGAATAACAATTCTGTGGCCCTGCTGAAGCGTGCCATTCTGCCAACAGATGAACTGCCGGTAGGTATACTCCGCATGGTCTTCTCCCTATTCCTCACTCTCATCGAGGGCTAACAGATCATTCCTATGAACCCTGATGTTCCTCAAGTTTCCAGGCAGTAAGTGTATACAGTTGTACTGATAGAGATATTTGTTCCCCCCACCACAGCACTTCTTCTCAATGTCAGTTGGCGTTTCATGACACCTGCCACAAGTGCACCAAAAAGGGCCTCCCCCCGCACCTCCACCACCTCCCTGGTTGACCTGGATGAGATGGACCACATCAAAAAGTACACCTGGTGTCCTCTCCAGCATCATCAAGACACCATGCCTCTTTCTCTGACAGCTGTTCAAGATACACCTAAAGTTAATGAAAAAAGAAGCTTTATTTCCTGGTTGACATGTATACCAGAGTAGACAATCTGGTCTAGATTTGGTTTAGACTAATCAGACATGGTGTAATGTACCTTACAAATCTCCACCTGTGCACGTCTATCTTGACAATGATCAAATCTCTCCCTGTCAGCCAGGGATATTTCTCAGATTCTGCCTCTTCTACATGTTCCCTCCCCTGGCCCTGTTTGATCCTCTTGCCCTGCTCTCTACATGGCCCCGTCGCTACACTGGCCTAAAGCAATCCTCCACAGACCCTTGGACCTCTGCCCCTGGCTCTCCCTCTGTGTAGGCCCATGTGTGCCATGTTCTCCTAAAAGCAATCATTCAAGAATCAGGATCACCTTTATCTGCCAAGTACATTTACCTGCTGCCAGCAATTGACAGAAAATATACACTATGGTAATATTATTTGCTGTAAATATTTCATAGACCTAGTTATGACTGAGCTAACTTAGCTACAACTATTGATAAATTAAAATGGTCATTAGATATTAGCTATATTACCTCTACGTGATCTGACATCTCTGACAATGTTAGCTCTTTGGATATTTATGTTGTGGAAGGAAGACAAATAAATGTGACTAATTAGCTAGCTGCCTACAGTAGTCTAGCGAACAGGCAGAACACCGATAAACACTACAGAACATGCAGAACAGGTTGGCAGAAACTGGCTATTTTCCAGAACAGAAGTGTACAATATAATGGATGATGGCTAATTACATAAAATGATTCAATGTTTTATTACAAAAAGTACCCTTACCAGTATCTTTGGTTATCGCCCTCCAGGTTCCCTTGGAGAGTTCATCAATGAGCTTGATGCCTTGATAAGTTCCTTTCCTGAGGATGGCTCACCCCTCACAGTTCTGGGTGACTTTAACCTCCCTACGTCTGCCTTTGACTCATTTCTCTCTGCCTCCTTCTTTCCACTCCTTTCCTCTTTTGACCTCACCCTCTCACCGTCCCCCCCTACTCACAAGGCAGGCAATACGCTTGACCTCATCTTTCTAGATGCTGTTCTTCTACTAATCTCACTGCAACTCCCCTCCAAGTCTCCGACCACTACTTTGTATCCTTTTCTCTCTCGCTCTCCTCCAACACTACTCACTCTGCCCCTACTCAAATGGTAATGTGCCGTCGCAACCTTCGCTCTCTCTCTCCCGCTACTCTCTCCTCTTCCATCCTATCATCTCTTCCCTCTGCTAAATCCTTCTCCCTCCGATCTCCTGATTCTGCCTCCTCAACCCTCCTCTCCTCCCTTTCTGCATCTTTTGACTCTCTATGTCCCCTATCCTCCCGGCCGGCTCGGTTGATGACGAGCTTGACGACTCATTGCGAGCTCACAGAAGATGGCTCCGGGCAGCCGAGCGGAAATGGAGGAAAACTAGACTCCCTGCGGACCTGTCATCTTTTCACTCCCTCCTCTCTACATTCTCTTCCTCTGTTTCCGCTGCTAAAGGCACTTTCTACTACTCTAAATGTCATGCCTCTGCCTCTAACCCTAGGAAGCTCTTTGCCGCCACCTCCTCCCTGCTGAATCCTCCTCCTCCTCTTCCCCCTCCCTCTCGGTGGATGACATCCGATCCTCATTTATTAAGTCAAATGACACCGCTGGTCCTGGTCACACTGCCCTACCCTATGCTTTGACTTCTTTCTCCCCTCTCTCTCCAGATGAAATCTTGCGACTTGTGACGGCCGGCCGCCCAACAACCTGCCCGCTTGACCCTATCCCCTCCTCTCTTCTCCAGACCATTTCCGGAGACCTTCTCCCTTACCTCACCCCGCTCATCAACTCATCCTTGACTGCTGGCCATGTCCCTTCCGTTTTCAAGAGAGCGAGAGTTGCACCCCTCCTCAAAAAACCTACACTCGATCCCTCCGATGTCAACAACTACTGACCAGTATCCCTTCTTTCTTTTCTCTCAAACTCTTGAGCGTGCCGTCTCTAGCCAACTCTCCTGCTATCTCTCTCAGAATGACCTTCTTGATCCAAACCAGTCAGGTTTCAAGACTGGTCATTCAACTGAGACTGATCTTCTCTGTGTCACGGAGGCTCTCTGCACTGCTAAAGCTAACTCTCTCTCCTCTGCTCTTATCCTTCTAGACCTATCCACTGCCTTTGATACTGTGAACCATCAGATCCTCCTCTCCACCCTCTCCGAGTTGGGCATCTCCGGCGCTGCTCACTCTTGGATTGCTTCCTACCTGATAGGTCGCTCCTACCAGGTGGCATGGCGAGAATCTGTCTCCGCACCATGTGCTCTCACCACTGGTGTCCCCCAGGGCTCAGTTCTAGGCCCTCTCCTATTCTCTCTATACACCAAGTCACTTGGCTCTGTCATATCCTCACATGGCTCTCCTATCATTGCTACGCAGACGACACACAATTAATTTTCTCCTTTCCCTCTTCTGATAACCAGGTGGCAAATCACATTTTTGCATGTCTGGCAGACATATCAGTGTGGATGTCGGATCACCACCTCAAGCTGAACCTCGGCAAGACGGAGCTGCTCTTCCTCCCGGGGAAGGACTGCCCGCTCCATGATCTCGCCATCACGGTTGACAACTCCATTGTGTCCTCCTCCCAGAGTGCAAAGAACCTTGGCATGACCCTGGACAACACCCTGTCGTTCTCCGCTAACATCAAAGCGGTGACCCGATCCTGCAGGTTCATGCTCTACAACATTCGCAGAGTACGACCCTACCTTATACAGAAAGCGGCACAGGTCCTAATCCAGGCACTTGTCATCTCCCGTCTGGATTACTGCAACTCGCTGTTGGCTGGGCTCCCTGCCTGTGCCATTAAACCCCTACAACTTATCCAGAACGCTGCAGCCCGTCTGGTGTTCAACCTTCCCAAGTTCTCTCATGTCACCCTGCTCCTCCGCACACTCCACTGGCTTCCAGTTGAGGCTCGCATCTACTACAAGACCATGGTGCTTGCCTACGGCGCTGTGAGAGGAACGGCACCTCCTTACCTTCAGGCTCTGATCAGACCCAAAAGAGGGCACTACGTTCATCCATCTCTGGCCTGCTAGCTCCCCTACCTCTACGGAAGGACAGTTCCCGCTCATCCCAGTTGCTGCTCTGGCACCCCAATGGTGGAACAAGCTCCCCCACGACGCCAGGACAGCGGAGTCACTGACCACCTTCCGGAGACACTTGAAACCCTACCTCTTTAAGGAATACCTGGAATAGTATAAAGTAATCCTTCTCCCCCCAAAAAAAAGAAGGAAAAAAAAGTGGTTGTCCCACTGGCTATCATAAGTTGAATGAACCAATTTCGCTCTGGATAAGAGCGTCTGCTAAATGATGTAAATGTTATAGTCTGACTGGATTGACTTCAAGGCTAAACGGCACTACGGCAGAATGACAGTTGAGTGGTAAACATCACTCAGCGCGTGAGCGAGATTATATCTTGGCTACACTCGAGCCTACGTCATCACGTCGCCTGGCTGAGAAAACAGCTGCAAATGGTAAACAAACCTGAAGGGGGGAAACTGGAAAAAAGCTCCAGTATTTCCAGTGCTGTGATGTCAAAGCACTGAATAAGTAAAATGAAGACTTAATCTCTCTTATTTGAGAGATATAAACCAAAATCTAAAATGCATTATTTTATTTTGCACTTACTGAGTCTGGCTTTAAGAGTTCATATATTTTTCTGGTAATGGCGATGATAAATGGCATGGAATGAATGACAAACCGTTGACATGAAACAGTCTTGAATCGGATGGACCAGCCGGTGGCTCTGTAGAGTATGTTTGTATGAAGTATTGTTTTTCTACAAAGGAGACACAAATGATACAAAATAACAGGCAATAAAAGCAAACATGCACACTTAATTGGCTGTTAATTAGTATAACATAAATGAATACGAATGGCAATATCCATATGCAAATGTGATAAGTATGAATGGGTATAGCTGCGAAGGTCTAAGGGCCCGGGATTGGGTTTCTACTAAGCTAACATATGGAATTGTTTTAAGATGGTCATACCAAGGATCATTTAGCTATTTGATTTTGAATTTTAGGACCGCTGGAAGTGTATACCGTATAACATTTTTTATTTTATGAAACATTGAATTTGGCCTTACTGCTATTAGCCCATAGAAACACAATGAACAACATTTTCATACATGGCAAAACAGATAGAAAAATAAATCAAAAGGAAGTATGTTTTGAAGTGGTGTCACGATCGTCGAAAGGAGTGGACCAATGCGCAGCGTGGAATGCGAACATCTTTTATTTATATTTCACCACACGAACAAAAACAACAAAACGATACGTGAAGTCCTCGGTAACATACACAAACCAACACGGAACAAGATCCCACAAAACACAAGTGCCAAACGGCTGCCTAAGTATGGTTCCCAATCAGAGACAACAAGCAACAGCTGATTCACGTTGCCTCTGATTGAGAACCACCCCGGCCAACATAGAAACACATGAACTGAAACTGAAACAATGAACACAAAACAGACTCTACACACCCTGGCTCAACATAAAAGAGTCCCTAGAGCCAGGGCGTGACAAGTGGCTGTCCTATATCTGACAGTTATAAGATCAGGAAATTATGTATATTTTTTGTACCTATATTTAATCCCTTTTTTTGGCCATAAGTATTCCATATTTAAAGGACTTCCATAAATATTTTAACTGGTACCGGGCAACATTCAGACGAGTCTTGTGAGCATCCTAGAGCAAAACAACTGACATGTACATGTTCTTGAGAGTCACATCTTTCCAATGTGTGGTCATGTTGGTGTGTACCCCAAACTGTTTGGACGCTACGGACAGATGTTGGCAGATTGGCGGTCCTGACTTCACATGACCGGGTCATAGAGCAAAACGGAGAACACCATGTTCGTGAGAGTCTCATCTTTCCAAACAGCGCTCTTCTGCCGCAGATGCGCAAGGCAGACATCGGTGGATGCGGTGAATTGAGACGTAGCCCATGCAAAAAACGGATCTCTAGCTTAAAGACTGATTTTGATGGGGCTTTTTTTGTTATGCTAATTAGATTTCCGCGGGGTGCCGGACATTGATTATAGGGCAACAAATGGCAGAAGGAGGTGGTGCGATAGCATACAGCATGGTAGGCCAAAGCTAGAACAGGCTACATGAACAGTGACTACGTAGCATGGCATGTGGCAATAAACAATATAAATATGAAGCTAACTGGGTGGCAAGCATAGCCATAAAGCAGGCCTAATTAACAGAATGCAACTGCACAAATGGTGCAAACGACAATAAACATAAGTCAGTTATCAACTACATAAATGACCAAATGGCTGCTTGGCATGGCTATCAGCATGTGGCGGCCATTAGCGGCTAAAATCCCACACAAACAAAACAGAGGTGAGTAAGTCCTCTTCCTAGTCCTCTTCTATACAATAAAATATGTTGGTACTGACATCAATTACACATACTGGTTGTTGTTGTGAGAATTGTTGGCGTGCTGAACTCCTCCACTGTCTGAAGGACCCGGATTGAAAGGAGACGCCCTCCAACCTGCCTGTTTAAATACCTGACCACAGAGTTAAACAGAGGGCACTCATGTGTTATCTGTCATCACGTGACCACAGAGGTGGGTAGAGGGCGATCACCAATCAGGGAATTCTGTACAGTCGTGGTCAAAAGTTTTGAGAATGACACAAGTATTGGTCTTCACAAAGTTCGCTGCTTCAGTGTTGAGATATTTTTGTCAGATGTTACTATGGTATACTGAAGCATATTATTTATTTTTATTTTTATTTTACCTTTATTTAACTAGGCAATTCAGTTAAGAACAAATTCTTCTTTACAATGATGTCCTACAACGGCCAAACCCGGACGACGCTGGGCCAATTGTGCGCCACCCTATGGGACTCCCAATCACGGCCGGTTGTGATACAGCCTGGAATCAAACCAGGGGGTCTGTAGTGACGCCTCAAGCACTGAGATGCAGTGCCTTAGATTGCTGCGCCACTCGGGAGCCCCGAGTGGAATGCTTGTATAATTACAAGCATTCAATAAGTGTCAAAGGCTTTTATTGACAATTACATTACGTTTATGCAAAGAGTCAATATTTGCAGTGTTGACCCTTCTTTTTCAAGACTTCTGCAATCCGCCCTGGCATGCTGTCAATTAACTTCTGGGCCACATCCTGTCTGATGGCAACCCATTCTTGTATAATCAATGCTTGGAGTTTGTCAGAATTTGTGGGTTTTTGTTTGTCCACCCGCCTCTTGAGGATTGACCACAAGTTCTCAATGGGATTAAGGTCTGGGGAGTTTCCTGGCCATGGACCCAACATTTCGATGTTTTGTTCCCCGAGCCACTTAGTTATCACTTTTGCCTTATGGCAAGGTGCTCCATCATACTGGAAAAGGCATTGGTCGTCACCAAACTGTTCTTGGATGGTTGGGAGAAGTTGCTCTCGGAGGATGTGTTGGTACCATTCTTTATTCATGGCTGTGTTCTTAGGCAAAATTGTGAGTGAGCCCACTCCCTTGGCTGAGAAGCAACCCCACACATGAATGGTCTCAGGATGCTTTACTGTTGGCATGACACAGGACTGATGGTAGCGCTCACCTTGTCTTCTCCGGACAAGCTTTTTTCCGGATGCCCCAAACAATCGGAAAGGGGATTCATCAGAGAAAATGAATTTACCCCAGTCCTCAGCAGTCCAAACCCTGTACCTTTTGCAGAATATCAGTCTGTCCCTGATGTTTTTCCTGGAGATAAGTGGCTTCTTTGCTGACCTTCTTGACACCAGGCCATCCTCCAAAAGTCTTCGCCTCACTGTGCATGCAGATGCACTCGCACCTGCCTGCTGCCATTCCTGAGCAAGCTCTGCACTGGTGGTGCCCCGATCCCGCAGCTGAATCAACTTTAGGAGACGGTCCTGGCGCTTGCTGGACTTTCTTGGGCGTCCTGACACCTTCTTCACAACAATAGAACCTCTCTATTGATCCGATAAATGGTTCATTTAGATGCAATCTTACTAGCAGCAATATCCTTGCCTGTGAAGCCCTTTTTGTGCAAAGCAATGATGATGGCATGTGTTTCCTTGCAGGTAACCATGGTTAACAGAGGAAGAACAATGATTTCAAGAACCACCCTCCTTTTAAAGCTTGCAGTCTGTTATTCTAACTCAATCAGCATGACAGAGTGATCTCCAGCCTTGTCCTCGTCAACACTCTCACCTGTGTTAACGAGAGAATCACTGACATGATGGCAGCTGGTCCTTTTGTTGCAGGGCTGAAAAGCAATGGAAATGTTTTTTGGGGATTAAATTAATTTTCATGGAAAGAGGGACTTTGCAATTAATTGCAATTCATAGGATCACTCTTCATGACATTCTGGAGTATATGCAAATTGCCATCATCAAAACTGAGGCAGCAAACTTTGTGAAAATTAGTATTTGTGTCATTCTCAAAACGTTTGACCACGACTGTACAGTAAGAGTGCCTATCTATATAGTGAATATGATCTGAGTGGGATGAGATTATTAAATATAAAAGCACTCTCTCTAAAAGCTTCAGTTTTACTTGAACCCAAAATGGTTCTCAAGTAGATCACTAAGAAAAGCTCATCCCTTGTTTAAAAATTGCCTTTTTGCCTTTGTGCAGATTGCCATGTCTCATTTTCGATTAATTGAACATCAAACCTTGTTCAAAGTATCTTTCTTTTTCAAGCAAGCATTGCAGATGTTATGTGGGCAGCTTGTCTCTCCCTTTTCTGTTTCCCTTCCTCCTTGTTTTGTCCCCTCTGTGTCTGTTGTATCTGTATGTGTGTTTGTCCCCTTTATGTGGGTGTGTCTGGAGTGGATCAGGGGGCGTGCTCAGGATCTGCCTCTCCTGTGCAGCTGCGGGTTGTTTCCAGTGATTCCTGCCTACGCAGCTGCATCCTATTCTCTAATCAACCTGCACTACTAATTCCGGGGCATGGCTCTCCACCGGCGCCAGATCGTTGTTCTTACCAGAGCGGTAACTTGGCTCACCAGTAAAGTTATTTTGTCTTTGTCTTCAGCCTGGCTCTCCACTCTCCTTAACCTGTCATTTGTTTTGTCTTTAGTTTCGGACATACCTCCCAACCTGCCTGCCTTCCTGCCGGTCGGCCTGCCTGCCTGCCTGCCTGCCTGCCTGCCTCAGCCTCTCCTTCCTCCGGAGCCGACTAGCCCACTCTGTTCCTTTACTTCAGTTGTTTTTGGACTAAGACAATTTTAACTTTTATTAAATATTTTTGTTTCTTCCACTCCCTTTGTCGTGTTTGTTTCTCTGAGTGCTGGGTTGAACCATAGCCTAACAGAACGATCTGGCCATGGACCCAACAGAGAGACAGCACGGGGCAAACGAAGACAGCTTCCAACAAGCTATCCAGGCTCAAGGAACGTTGCTAGGACAGCATGACCAACTGATTCGGACTCTTTTGGAAAATAATCATCAACTGCTGAACCAGGTGACTCAGTTAACTACACAAGTCTCTAAATTGTCTGTTATCAGTTCTCCATCTCTCTCTGACCCCCAGTTTGATGCACCCCAAGTTGGTTCCTCGGACATGATGCAGGCTTCGTTCCATCGGGAACCCCCTGTCACGTCGCCTGAACCGTTCAATGGAGAATTGGACAAGTGCCGGGGATTTTTGCTTCAGTGTGACTTGATTTTTCGGCAGAGACCACTGTCATTTTCTACTGATTCCTCTAAGGTACATTATGTTCTGGGGCTGTTAAGAGGGAGAGCTCTGGTTTGGGCTGAGGCTGTGTGCTCAAATCAAACTTTGACTGGATTGACTTTCGCTGATTTTTCTGCTAAATTGAAGACTGTTTTTGACCATCCTGACCATGTGGGTAATTCCTCCAAGATACTTTTTAATTTGAGGCAGGGTTCTAACAGTGTGGCTGAGTACTCTATTGAGTTCTGGACTTTGGCAGCGGACTCCAAGTGGAACAATGTGGCACTTCAAGGAGCATTTCTAAACGGTTTGAATGAAGCCATTAAGGATGAACTGGCTGCTCGTGACTGAGCCACATGATTTACATTCTCTCGTTTCCCTGTCCATTAAGCTAGACAACCGGTTGCGGGAGAGGCGTCGGGAGAGAGGCGGTCGGCCGCATCTAGGAGGACGAGTTCCCCAGCCTTCAACCACTCGAGTCTCGCCTCCCGGAGCCGGCAGCTTCTTATTCCTGATTCCATCCCGAGCACAGAGGAGGAACCTATGCAAGTGGGTCGAGCTCGACTACCTCCAGCAGAACGGCAACGGCGCCTCCAGGCGGGTGAGTGCCTGTACTGTGGAGACGCCACACACATTCTGGCTACATGCCCTAAGCGGCCAAAAGACAAGGCTCGCTCGTAACGGTGGGTCTACTTGCGAGCCCAGAGTTAGATCCTGAACCCATCATTCCCCGATTACAAGTACCTGTAACCTTACGTTTCCAGAGTCATTCCCTGCCACTCTCAGCTCTCATAGACTCAGGTGCAGAAGACAACTTTATTAGCCACCAGTTCGTTACACAAGCTCGTATCCCCATGGAGCCACTACCTACCCCCATTCGGGTCACAGCCCTTGATGGGCGCCTCCTCGCGGAGATAACTCATCAAACCACCCCCGTTTCCCTAGTGATTTCTGGCAATCATTGTGAAAGCATTCAGCTAAGAGTTATGTCTGGCTCAGCTACCTCCCTAATCCTTGGCTTCCCCTGGTTGGCTCTTCACAACCCACAAATTGATTGGACACGTCACACCATTCTCAGTTGGAGCACTAACTGCCATTCAGAGTGCCTTAGGTCAGCGGTTCCCCCCACTAAGTGTAACCCAACTCATCCCTCAGCTCCTCTTGATCTGTCATCTGTCCCCAAAGAATACCATGACTTAGCGGAGGTTTTCAGTAAGGACAAGGCTCTGTCTCTACCACCACATAGGCCTTATGATTGCCCTATTGAACTGCTTCCTGGTGCTCCCTTGCCCTCTAGTCGCTTATACAATCTGTCCCGACCGGAAAGAGAGGCAATGGAGCAGTACATTGGTGATTCTCTGGTCTCGGGCATAATCCGTCCCTCGTCGTCTCCTTTGGGTGCAGGTTTCTTTTTTCGTGGAAAAGAAGGACAAGTCGTTACGCCCCTGTATCGATTTCAGGGGTTTAAACAACATAACTGTTAAAAACAAGTATCCCCTTCCACTCATCAACTCTGCTTTTGAACCTCTGCATGGCGCCACAGTTTTCTCCAAGCTCGACCTCAGGAACGCTTATCACCTTGTCCGGATCCGTAAGGGAGATGAGTGGAAAACCGCTTTCAACACTCCACTGGGACATTTTGAGTATTTGGTCATGCCCTTTGGGCTCTCAAACGCCCCTGCTGTTTTCCAAGCCATGGTGAACGATGTTCTTAGGGATTTTTGAACCGTTTTGTCTTTGTATACCTGGATGATATTCTTGTTTTTTCCAAGTCACCCGAGGAGCATGAGTCACACGTCCGTCCAAGTCCTTCAACGGCTCTTGGAAAACAAGCTGTATGTCAAAGCAGAGAAGTGTGAGTTCCACAAACAGTCTACATCGTTCCTTGGTTTCATCATTGAGAGCGGGCAGGTGAAGGCGGACCCCGAGAAGATCCGGGCAGTGACGGAATGGCCCATACCCACCACCCGTAAGCAACTTCAACGATTTTTGGGCTTTGCTAACTTCTACCGTAGGTTCATTAAGGGTTTTAGTAAAGTGGTGGCACCCCTTACTAGACTCACATCCCCAAAAGTCCCTTTTCTGTGGTCCCCTGAGGCGGAGCAGGCGGTAGGGGTTTTGAAGGAACTGTTTTCCACCTCCCCTGTGTTGATACACCCCAATACCTCTCTGCAGTTTGTTGTGGAGGTGGACGCGTCGGACTCAGGTGTGGGAGCCGTCCTCTCCCAGCGCTCCCCACTGACCAAAAGCTTCACCCCTGTGCTTTTTTCTCCAAAAAATTGTCACCCACAGAACGGAATTACGACGTTGGAAACCGAGAACTGCTGGCGGTCAAGCTAGCACTGGAAGAATGGCGGCACTGGCTGGATGGAGCTGAACTGCCGTTTGTGGTCTGGACAGACCACAAGAACTTGGCTTACATCCAAGCCACTAAGAGACTCAACTCACGCCAAGCCAGATGGGCCCTGTTTTTTAGTAGGTTTAACTTTATTCTTACATACAGACCGGGGTCAAGAAATGTTAAACCAGATGCTTTGTCCCGCCAGTTTGCTGACCCTTCGGAGACCAGCGAGCCTGAGGCAGTCCTGCCTTCCTCATGCGTCGTGGCGGCTGTTCAGTGGGAGATCGAGTCTCTTGTGAAGACTGCACTTGCCACGGACCCGGGACCGGGTGATGGACCTCCCAACCTACTCTTTGTTCCCGAGACGGTCCGGTCTCAGGTGTTGCAGTGGATTCACACCTCCCGTTTTGCTGGTCACCCTGGGATGAGACGCACGTTGACGCTGCTTAGGAGACATTTTTGGTGGCCTTCAATGGAAACTGACGTTCGGGCTTTTGTGGCAGCCTGTTCAACCTGTGCTCGGGGCAAAGCCTCCCATCAGTCCCCTTCGGGGCTGCTGCTACCCCTCCCAGTTCCCAGCCGTCCCTGGTCCCACATAGCCATGGATTTTGTCACCGGCCTACCCAAGTCTGAAGGTAATGATACTATACTTACCATTGTGGACAGATTCTCTAAATCTGTTCACTATATAGCATTACCAAAATTACCGTCTGCCAGTGAGACAGCGGACCTCCTAGTCCAACATGTATTCCGTCCCCATGGAATACCTGTGGACATCGTATCTGATAGAGGCCCACAGTTTACTTCCCGTGTTTGGAAGGTTTTCTGTTCTGCTTTGGGTGCTTCCGTTAGTCTGTCCTCAGGGTTTCATCCCCAGACCAACGGTCAAACAGAAAGAGCCAATCAAGACCTCAAGCAACCCTTCGTTGTGTGGCTGCTCAACATCCATCATCCTGGGCCAAACATCTGCCTTGGATAGAGTACGCCCACAACTCCCCTCACCACCTCTGCCACTGGTCTTTCACCCTTCGAAGTTACCATGGGTTATCAACCCCCTCTGTTTCCTGCTCAGGAGAAGGAATTGGCTGTTCCTTCGGTTCAGGAGAACCTCCGCCGCTGCCAGAGAGTGTGGCGCGACGCTCGGGAAGCGTTGCTTCGGACCACCGACAGGAACAAGATGACAGCGGATAGGAGCAGGACTCCCGCACCTGTGTTTCATCCTGGTCAAGAGGTTTGGCTGTCGTCTAAGAACGTACCTCTTCGTACCAAATCACGCAAGCTGTCTCCTCGGTACCTGGGTCCGTTTGTGGTGGAGTCCATCATTAACCCCGCTGCGGTTCGTTTGAAGTTGCCTTCAGCCATGAAGATACACCCTACTTTCCACGTCTCCCAACTGAAACCTGTGTCCTCCAGCCTTTTGTGTCCGCCGGCTGTTCCACCTCCACCTGTTCGTCTCATTGACGACCATCCGGCCTACACCGTCAGTAGGCTACTGGACTCTCGGAGGCGGGGTAGGGGTCTCCAATACCTAGTCGATTGGGAAGGTTATGGACCAGAGGAGAGGTCTTGGGTCCCTAAGCGTTTTGTGTTGGATCCTCAGTTGATCACGGACTTCCATCACGACAACCCTGACAGGCCTGGTGGGTCGCCAGGTGGCGACCATTGAGGGGGGTACTGTTATGTGGGCAGCTTGTCTCTCCCTTTTCTGTTTCCCTTCCTCCTTGTTTTGTCCCCTCTGTGTCTGTTGTATCTGTATGTGTGTTTGTCCCCTTTATGTGGGTGTGTCTGGAGTGGATCAGGGGGCGTGCTCAGGATCTGCCTCTCCTGTGCAGCTGCGGGTTGTTTCCAGTGATTCCTGCCTACGCAGCTGCATCCTATTCTCTAATCAACCTGCACTACTAATTCCGGGGCATGGCTCTCCACCGGCGCCAGATCGTTGTTCTTACCAGAGCGGTAACTTGGCTCACCAGTAAAGTTATTTTGTCTTTGTCTTCAGCCTGGCTCTCCACTCTCCTTAACCTGTCATTTGTTTTGTCTTTAGTTTCGGACATACCTCCCAACCTGCCTGCCTTCCTGCCGGTCGGCCTGCCTGCCTGCCTGCCTGCCTGCCTGCCTCAGCCTCTCCTTCCTCCGGAGCCGACTAGCCCACTCTGTTCCTTTACTTCAGTTGTTTTTGGACTAAGACAATTTTAACTTTTATTAAATATTTTTGTTTCTTCCACTCCCTTTGTCGTGTTTGTTTCTCTGAGTGCTGGGTTGAACCATAGCCTAACAGCAGAGCTGGTTACAATTTCAATTTCATCTGCCAGAAAAAAACTAATATTACAAAAAATATTATGGTTGAACTCAAATGTGCTGGTTAATAAAAGACCTGTATTTATGGAAAATGGGTTTAGAAGGGTATTTTGTTTTTAAATTATATTGTAAATTGGAATGGTAGACTTATGGACTTCATGGAGCTATCGGAATTGTATGGGAAGGTCTGCTCAATCCAAGATTACAACCAATTGATTGCAACGTTACTCCAAAAATGGAGGAGGCAGGTGGCAGCAGGAGGAAGTAGGGAACTGGTCTGTCTGCCCAATATAAAGGATTTAAACTGGTGGAGGAACAAAAATAGCATAAATAGGAAAGTATACCCGTTTCATTTGAGGACCAGGAGGTTGACAGCTGTGCCATACAGATTGCAAAATAGCTGGGAAAATACCGATTCCGTGGCACAGGGTGGATGAGTTGATATATAAAATGTTGAATATCTGGGACATAATATCATCGCAGCTATGCAAATTTTGTTGTGAGGATACAGTATTTATAACTCACAATTTGAATCTATCTAATCGTATAGAATAATTCACAGATTGAATGTTAAACATCACAGCATAGTTGAAAGATATGGAGCGTTAAAATCAGAAGAGGATGGCCAGCAGAGATAGGTGGGATGGGCTGAGGGAATCTGAGGGTTGGGATGTGGAACTGGAGACAAGTGGGAGTGGGGTTGCTGAGCGTGGTGTAGAATGACGGTCAAAGATTAAAGTCACAATCAAATCAAATAAACACTGAGGGAACGTTGTTACATCCAATGCCTGTTTGCCTGAGGCTGATGCCACCCAGGTGCTTGTACATGCATACACATACACACACACACTTGCATTCAGGCGCGCACATGTGCGCACACACAGACACATACACACGTAAATAGTGCTACACATGCACTGAAACGCATACAGGATGTCTGCTGTTTTCTCTTTTTTCTCTTTTGTATTCATTTTGTTGGTTATTGGCGCATTGGGTGGGTGGTTGTTTCAAATAAAATAAAATCCAATTTTATTTGTCACATACACGTGTTTAGCAAATGTTATTGAGGGTGTAGCAAAATGCTTGTGCTTCTAGCTCCGACAGTGCAGTAATATCTAACAAGTAGTATCTAACAATTTCACAACATATACCCAATACACACAAATCTAAGTAAGGAATGGAATAAAAATATATTCCTATATGGACGAGCAATGACAGAGCGGCATGGACTAAGATACAGTATAATATTTTGAATACAGTATATACATATGAGATGAGTAATGCAAGATATGCAAACATTATTAAAGTGACTAGTTTTCCATTTCTTAAAGTGGCCAGTGATTTCTAGTCTATTTCTATAGGCAGCAGCCTCTAATGTGCTAGTGATGGTAATTTAACCTCTTTTGGATCGGTTTCCCGTATACGGAACAGTTGAGCTAACGTCCGCTAATGTGATTAGCATGACTGTTGTAAGTAACAGCAAACTTTCCAGGACATAGACATGTCTTATATGGGCAGAAAGCTTAATTTATTGTTAATCTAACTGCACTGTCCAATTTACAGTAGCTATTACAGTGAAAAAAATACCATGCTATTGTTTGAGGAGAGTGCACAACAACAGAAAATTATCACGGCAACTGGTTTGATACATTCACCTCTGAAGGTAAATAATGTACTTACATTCAGTAATCTTGCTTTGATTTGTCATCCTAAGGGTCCCAGAGATTAAATGTAGCATAGTTTTGTTTGATAAAATCCATTTTTATATTCAAATGTAGGAACTGAGTTCTACAGTTTGAACCCCTGCTGTCTCTGGCTCCACACCCACCACGCCCGGCCATCTAGATGTGTGAAAGTTAGTGTATAAGCTAATGATCCATCATGTATTACATTCCTGGGAGTGTGTAAACTTACATTTTGTATTGCCATATCATTTTTGTATGTTCTCTATAGCTATGTACTTGAAAATGTATCAATTGACCAATTCGGCACATTTGGGCAGACTTGATACAAAATAGTCCAGTATTGCAATGCATCACTGGATCAATTTGAAACTTTGCACACACACTGCTGCCATCTAGTGGCCAAAATTGTGTCTAAACTGCAATATTATATTGTGGCCTTTCTCTTGCGTTTCAAAGATGATTAAAAAAGAAAGAAACGCATGTTTTTGTGTTTGTATTATCATTTACCAGATCTAATGTGTTATATTATCCTACATTAATTTCACATTTCCACAAACTTCAAAGTGTTTCCTTTTAAATGGTATCAAGCAGGATGGTAGCTGACTCTATAGTCACTCCTATCTGTCATATCTTGAATCTGAGCCTAGAAGAAAGTATTTGTCCTCAGGCCTGGAGGGAAGCCAAAGTAATTCCGCTACCCAAGAATGATAAAGAAGCCTTTACTGGTTCTAACAGCAGACCTATAAGCGTGCTGCCAGCTCTTAGCAAACTTTTGGGAAAAATAGTGTTTGACCAAATACAATGCTATTTCTCTGTAAACAAATTAACAGCAGACTTTCAGCATGCTTATAGGGAAGGGCACTCAACATGTACTGCACTGACACAAATGACTGAAGATTGGTTGAAATAAATTGATAATAAGAAGATTGTGGGAGCTGTACTGTTAGATTTCAGTGCAGCCTTTGAAATTATTGACCATAACCTGTTGTTGAAAAAACGTATATGTTATGGCTTTTCAACCTCTGCCATGTCATGGATTCTGAGCTATCTATCTAATAGAATTCAAAGGGTTTTCTTCAATGGAAGCTTCTCTAATGTCAAACAAGTAAAGTGTGGTGTACCACATGGCAGCTCTCTAGGCCCTCTATTATTTTCTATTTTTACCAATGACCTGCCACTGGCATTAAACAAAGCATGTGTGTCCATGTATGCTGATGATTCAACCATATCCGCATCAGCAACCACAGCTAATGAAGTCACTGAAACCCTTAACAAAGAGTTGCAGTCTGTTTTGAAATGGGTGGCCACTAATAAACTGGTCCTGAACATCTCTAAATCTAAGAGCATTGTATTTGGTACAAATCATTCCTTAAGTTCTAGACCTCAGCTGAATCTGGTAATGAATGGTGTGGCTGTTGAACAAGTTGAGGAGACTAAATAACTTAGCGTTACCTTAGTTTACAATCTCTCATGGTCAAAACATATAGATTAAATGGTTGTAAAGATGGGGAGAGGTCTGGCCGTAATAAAGATGCTCTGCTTTGAGCACCTGTACTGACCTCACCATCTGGATGATAGCGGGGTGAACAGGCAGTGGCTTGGGTGGTTGACGTCCTTGATGATATTTTTGGCCTTCCTGTGACATTGGGTGCTGTAGGGGTCCTGTAGGGTGGGTAGTTTGCCCCAAGTAACACGTTGGGCAGACCGTACCACCCTCTGGAAAGCCCTGCGGTTGCGGGCGGTGCAATTGCCGTACCAGGCAGTGATACAGCCCGAAAGGATGCTCTCAATTGTGTATCTGTAAAGGTTTGTGAGTGTTTTAGGTGCCAAGCCACATTTCTTCAGCCTCCTGAGGTTGAAGAGGCTCTGTTGCGCCTTCTTCACTACACTGTCTGTGTGGGTGGACCATTTCAGTTTGTCAGTGATGTGTACGCTAAGGAACTTGAAGCTTTCCACCTTCTCCACTGCGGTCCCGTCGATGTGGATAGGGGGGTGCACCCTCTGCTGTTTCCTGAAGTCCATGATCATCTCCTTTTTTTTGTTGATATTGAGTGAGAGGTTATTTTCCTGGCACCACACTCCCAGAGCCCTCACCTCCTCCCTGTAGGTTGTCTCGTCATTGTTGGTAATCAAGCCTACTACTGTTGTGTCGTCTGCAAACTTGATGATTGAGTTGGAGGCATGCTTGGCCATGCAGTCATGGGTGAACAGGGAATCCAGGAGTGGGCTGAGCACGCACCCTTGTGGGGCCCCAGTGTTGAGTGTCAGCGAAGTGGAGATGTTGTTTCCTACCTTCACCACCTGGGGGCGGCCCGTCAGGAAGTCCAGGACCCAGTTGCACAGGGCGGGGCCAGGTACCTGCCGAGGCCAGGTAAGGAAGCTCTGGTATGCATAAGAAGTCTGTGGTATGCACAGTTGTGAGAGATTACCGAGCTAATCAGCTGAACGAGTGTGATCTATGGACCCGTGGGGCTTTTGATTTTGTATCTTTCGTTTGACATTCCCTTTTGTAGTTTTTCGTATTATTATTTATAGTTTGTCACCAACTGAACATGAACAATTAGGCAAGCTAGCTCCCCTAGACAAAGCGAGTAGTGTAAAAGGAAGATGTCTAAGGGGTTCCATAATAAATGGGAGCTCGTCCGGCATAAATGGTAATCCATTAGCATTTGTGGTTGTGAACCAGCGTGGTTCGGTTTTATGGTTGTGCATTTGTTGATAAAGTTTGTAGCAGGTCTTTGTTTCAAACTAGCATGCTAGGTGAGGTTTGCAACAGCGCTAGTGTGAGTTTTCGGTTGCAGGTGTTAGGTTCTGAACAAACAGAGTAAAAACTAAAACGGACGACTAGAAAAAGCTCAAACCAAGTTTATTCAACCCACTGGGTGCCTGAGCTACAAGCACACTTTGCACATGGTCAAACAGTCATTTATATGTCAAGATGAGATTTGGGTTGTAACTTCTCAGAACTGCTATCTGCTGCCTAATACTGCCTAAATGTTGTACTGTTGTCTTCGCATTCGAAGAGTCTGCTACCAGTTCCATTTTATCTGGGCCCTTCTCCATGATGTTTATCAGTGACGACCTGTTCACCTTACTCGACAGACCTGGGTCATATGCTCTGTTCCTATTTTCTCTCACAGTAACTTTCACTCAGTAACTTTCCACACACCTAGTTCCTCCTTACCCTTCCTTGACCCCTAACATATACATTCCTTATACATGTAAAGTAATCAATAAGTTCTAGTATGGCAACAAGAATAAGTATATTTCAAGCTCGAATCCAACAGTCCCTCCTTTTTGAATAGTAACTCCATACTGTTCAGTATTATACAAACTTCTCTTCGGCAGATTATTTTTGACCGACTGGTCAGAGCCAGTGAATTTACAAGAGACAATAAGTTATTCTGCCCAATAAACAAACGGTCTTGAACACTGTAATCTCAAAGTTATAAAAGCACACACTAAAATCTGAGGAACAAGTCTCAACTTTTCAAAACTCAGTAATGTATTTAAAATGTATGGATTAGTTTACATTTATAAACGAATCTGTCTCTGGCGACACCGCCTTCGCTTTTTTGAATGTCCCATTCTTTTGCTCTGTCTGAGCTACTAGTGTCAGCCTTTTGTTCTTAACAGCCACCGTGTTGTAGTCCGGCATCTGATTCAGCCTGACTATGAGTTGTTGGAAATCCATGCCCTTGTTTAGTGATGCATCGTTCCCTCGCACAAAGAGATTCCCGGCGGGCCCCACCAACTAATTGTATCAATGATCATGTTAACTACAACGTTTGATAACTAGCTAGTAACCTTAGTTATTGACTATTGGCTGTAGTAATTTAGCTCTTAGCTACCTCTGCTAACGTTACAGATGCTACAGTGCTAACTAGCAGAGATAGCTATGCTAGCTAGCTAGATTTCTTTGTTGACAAATAAAAGGACTGCTTCTTACCTTGTTAGGGAGTCACATTTGGAAGGTTGTGGCCATGGGGCATTGTGGACTCGGAGTACCGTTATAAATGTTATCCATAACCATTTCCATGGCTTGGTGCGATGAGTAGAAATTCCGGGAGTTGTTAATTGTTAGCTACAGGAATATATATTTTTTAATGACCGCCAGTAGAAAACACCCCCAAGGAAGTGGTATGGAAGTTTTCTAATATTGTTCATTTGATTCGTCATTTTCAACCATCATGCCCTTTGTATAAGGTGTGGTGATACTGATGGTTTGGCGGCACTGGTGGTTTGTTTACAGAGCAGGTTAGGAGAATGAGGTTAAGCTTAGGAAAAGGGTTAGCGTTAGGCTTAGCTAAAATGCTACAGTTGTCAACAACTTATCGCTGACGTGACAAATAGAGGGACCTGTAATGGTAACCACAATGGTACAAACCATCAGTCTCGACAAACCATGAAACTACACTTCCTGTACAATCAAAACAGTAGTGATGGGAAGTTTTGCTATTTTTGCTCAAATCAAATCAAATGTTATTTGGCACATGCGCCGAATACAACAGGTGTAGACCTTACCGTGAAATGCTTACTTACAAGCCCTTAACCAACAATGTCATTTTAAGAAAAATACGAGTTAAGAAAATGTTGACTAAATAAACGAAAGTGCAACAATAAAATAACAATAACGAGGCTATATACAGGGGGTACCGAGTCAATGTGCGGGGGTATAGGTTAGTCGAGGTAATTAAGGTAATATTTACATGTAGGTAGGGGTAAAATGACTATGCATAGAGCATGGCGTTTGCAACGCCAGGGTTGTGGGTTCGATTCCCAAGGGGGGCCAGTATGAAAAAATAAACTGTAAGTCGCTCTGGATAAGAGCGTCTGCTAAATGACTAAAAATGTAAAATAATAAACAGCGATTAGCAGCAGCGTAAAAAAGTGTGGTGGGGGGGGTCAATGCAAATAGTCTGGGTAGCCATTTGATTAGCTATTCAGCAGTCTAATGGCTTGGGGGTAGAAGCTGTTAAGAAGCCTTTTGGACCTAGACTTGGTGCTCCAGTACCGCTTGCCATGCGGTAGCAGAGAGAACAGTCTATGACTGGAGTCTTTGGCAATTTTTAGGGCCTTCCTCTGACACCGCCTGGTATAGAGGTCCTGGATGTCAGGAAGCTTGGCCCCAGTGATGTACTGAGCCATACACAGTACCCTCTGTAGCGCCTTGCTGTCGGAGGCCGAGTAGTTGCCATACCAGGCGGAGATGTAAGCAGTCAGGATGCTCTCTATGGTGCAGCTGTATAACTTTTTGAGGATCTGAGGACCCAAGCAACATCTTTTCAGTCTCCAGAGGTGGAATAGGCGTAGTCGTGCCCACTTCACAACTGTCTTGGTGTGTTTAGACCATGATAGTTTGTTAGTGATGTGGACACCAAGGAACTTGAAGCGCTCCACTACAGCCCTGTCAATGTGAATGGGGGCGTGCTCAGCCCTACTTTTCCTGTAGTCCACGATGATCTCCTTTGTCTTGCTCACATTGAGGGAGAGGTTGTTGTCTCATCGTTGTCGGTGATCAGGCCTACCACCGTCGGCAAACTTAATTTACATTTTAGTCATTTAGCAGACGCTCTTATCCAGAGCGACTTACAGGAGCAATTAGAGTTAAGTGCCTTACTCAAGGGCACATTGACAGATTTTTCACCTAGTCGGCTCGGGGATTAGAACCAGCGACTTTTCGGTTACTGGCACAATGCTCTTAACCACTAAGCTACCTGCCGCCGGTGTTGGAGTTGTGCTTGGCCACGCAGTCATGGATGAACAGGTAGTACAGGAGAGGACTAAGCACGCACCCCTGAGGGGCCCCCGTGTTGAGGATAAGTGTGGCAGATGTGTTGTGAATGTTGACCAGTTTAAAGGTCTTACTCACATCAGCTACGGCGAGCGTGATCACACAGTCACACAGTCGTCCGGAACAGCTGGTGCTCTCATGCATGCTTCAGTGTTGCTTGCCTCGAAGTGCGCATAGAAGTCAGATGTTTTCAACTCGTTCAGTCAAAATAACTAATCTTTCGACTAATTTCATTTGATTCAGTAATGCCCAGAGCATGCTGGATCCCCTATCGGCGAACAATGAACAAAAAACTCGAAATAATCATGATTCTACAAGTCTCTCGTTCACCATAGGGGGCTTGTTATTGGAGCTGTCCTTTGTGACTGAGACTTACAAAAGTGTGCCTCAAACGATGTACATTTGTGATTGCTAGGCAAACAAATAACATTTTTTTTATACCTTTGAAAGTATATCTAGTTGCGGCCGCAACTGGACTAGATTGTGAACGACTCTTGGCGGAATGAGACTGCTTGACTGCCGCAGGGGAGATTAGCACAACATCATTTATGAACTGCAGGAGTCAGTAAAAAGAGTTGTTCAAAAATAATGAATAGTTTGCGAACTGCACATCACTACTAAACAGAAACTCTGTGATACAAGAACGTCGCTCCCAATTACTGTATATGTCATGACTTCCTCCGAAGCTGCCTCCTCTCCTTGTTCGGGCAGGCTTCGGCGTTTGTCATCACCGGCCTTCTAGCCACCGCCTCTCCATATCTCATCATTCCATTTGTCGTCTTGTCAATTACACACACCTGGTTCATATTCCCCTCATTAGTATGTGTTTAAGTGAGTGTTCCCTCTGCTCCCTTGTCCTTGTGGGTGATTGTTCATTGTGAGGATTAGTAGCTTGGTTGATCTCAGTATTTTGAATTGCCGGGGTATTTTCCCTGTGTGCATCAGGCGCACTGGACTGGTTATGCTGGTTTACGGAATAACCTCTGTATACTGTGATTTACCCTCCTGCGCCTGACTCAAGTCAAATCACGCATCACAGAATCACCCACCCGCTATGGAGTCAGCAGGAGAGGAGCGCATGCCTGGAGTCGTGGGACGGGTCCAGGAGCATTCAACAATGCTAGCCAGCTTGAGAGAAGCGAAGGATCGGGTTCTCCAGGTCGTCCAATGCCTGGAGAGGAGAGGACCCGATCTGTTGAGACCAGCTGGGCAACCGGATCCAGCCACCCACACACCAGCACCCAGAGGGATCCATATATCCCGACCACGGGAGTTCGATGGGACAGCTGCTCTCTGCCAGGGATTCCTCCTCCAACTGGAGCTCTACTTCTCCAGCATCAGCCCGGCCCCATCGGAGCGGGAGAAGGTGTCAGCCCTCGTCTCCTGCCTCTCGGGGAATGGGCTGATGCTGGAGTGGGCCAACGCAGTCTGGAACGAAGGAGGAGCCGCATTGGACAACTACGGGCGAGCGGCTGGTCCACCTGAGGCAGGGGACGAGGACTGCGCAGGACTTCGCCTTGGAGTTTCGGACTCTAGCAGCTGGGTCCGGGTGGAACGAGCGGGCACTTATCGACCACTTCCGGTGCCATCTGCGGGAGGATGTCCGAAGGGATCTAGCCTGCCAGGACACCATGTTGTCCTTCACGCAACTGGTGGACATGGCCATCCGTTTGGACAACGTGCTGGCGGACAGAGGACGTCCTGGAGGGTGTCTGCCCATTCCAACCCCGGCCGACCCGGATCACGAGCTGATGGAGCTGGGTGGAGCCGCGATCTGAGAGAGCAGAGGACGACAGCGCCAGTGTCACTCTAGTGGCACGAAGGGACATTACACCGCACGATGTCGTCAGCGTTCTTTTGGGTCTGGAGGCGGCAGGCAGGGCACTCTCGCATCACCCCAGGAATCGAACACCCACACTTGTTCAGAGCCCTCTGCTGCGCACTGTACCCTACCCATCCACTTTCCTGATCACATTGTAGTACCTCAGTGTAAGGCGCTAGTCGATTCAGGCGCAGCTGGGAACTTTACGGACAGGGCATTCTCACACAGTCTAGGCATTTCATTGGTTCCCCTATCCATTCCACTCCCCATCAGAGCACTTGACAGTCGATCATTAGGGTCCGGATTTGTTAGGGAAGTTACCGCACCAATCACCATGGTTACCCACGAGACTCATTGCGAGCAAGTCACGTTTGTTATTATTGAGTCTCCTGCTTTCCCTGTGGTACTAGGTATCCCTTGGTTAGCACTCCACAACCCCACATTCTCATGGCCAAAGAGGGTTCTCACGGGGTGGTCACGAAAGTGTCAGGGTAGCTGTCTCAGTGTTTCCGTTGGTGCAACCACGGTGGAAAGTCCAGACAGTACCTCCACCGTGCGCATTCTCCCCGAATACCTCGATTTGGCGCACGCGTTTTCCAAAACGCAGGAGACCAAGTTACCACCTCACTGTCAAGAGGAGTGAAACAAGGTTGTCCACTATCGGCATATCTATTTATTATGGCCATCGAGATGTTAGCTATTATAATCAGATCCAACAATAATATCAAGGGATTAGAAATCCAGGGCTTAAAAACAAAGGTGTCATTGTACGCTGATGATTCATGTTTTCTTTTAAATCCACAACTAGAATCCCTCCACAGCCTCAGAGGATCTAGATACATTTTCTAACCGCTCTGGATTACAACCAAATGATGACAAATGTACGATATAGTAAAAAATACAATTTTTACATTACCATGTAGTTTACCAATAAAACGGTCTGATGATGATGTGGATATACTCGGAATACATATCCCAAAGGAAATAAATGATCTCACTCCAATACATTTCAATAGAAAGTTAGCAAAAATAGATAAGATCTTGCTACCATGGAAAGGTAAATAACTGTCAATTTGTGAAAAAATCACCCTGATTAACTCTTTAGTATTATCCCAGTTTACCTATTTGCTTACGGTCCTGCCTACGCCTAGCGAACAGTTTTTTAAATTATATGAGAAATAAATATACCATTTTATTTGGAACGGCAAGCCAGACAAAATTAAACGGGCCTATTTATATAATGAATATGAATTCAGAGGACAGAAATGATTAAATATTAATGCATTAGACCTATCACTAAAAGCTTCAGTCATACAAAAGTTATACTTAAATCCTAACTGGTTCTCTAGCAAATTAGTAAGATTGGGTGAGACAATGTTCAAGAATGGCCATTTTCCCTTTATTCAGATTACAACCTCTCACTTTCAATTATTTGAAAAGGAAATAATCTCCCAAATATCACTATTTCTAAAACAAGCCATAGAACGTTGGTTGCAATTTCAATTTAATCCTCCAGAAACGACTGAACAAATAATGCAACAAATATTGTGGTTAAACTCAAATATACTAATTGACAAAAAAACTTTTGTTGGGGGACAAAATGTTTAAAAAAGGTATAATCTTCGTAAATGATATCATCGGTAGGACTGGTGGAGTAATGTCACACATGCAGCTAACAAAAACATATGGAAATGTCTGCTCTACCCAAAATTACAACCAAATAAATGCAGCCTTACCGCAAAAATGGACGAGGAAAGTGGAAGGGGGAGAAAGTAAAGAACTTGTCTGTCGGCCTTGCATTAAAGAACATAATTGGTTAAAGAAAACTGTGATAAATAAAAAAGTATACCAGTTTCATTTAAGGACCAAAGGATTGACAGCCGTCCCATATAGATTGCAAAATAGTTGGGAAGAGATTTTTGACATACCGATCCCATGGCATAGTGTTTATGAACTGATACGCAAAACGACACCGGATTCAAAACTTAGAATCTTTCAATATAAATTATTATATAAAATTCTTGCTACCAATAGAATGTTATTTATATGGGGGGTACAATCTTGCCAGCTCTGCAGATTTTGCTGCGAAGAGATAGAATCATTAGATCATTTGTTTTGGTACTGTCCATTTGTAGCTTGTTTTTGGACACAGGTCCAGGAATGGCTAAAGGATTGCAATATTTACCTGGAGCTAACCCAGCAGATAGCACTACTGGGTGATCTGAAAAGTCATAGTCAATCGATCAATAATATAATAATATTTTTAGCAAAAATGTTTATTTTCAATTTACAATCTGTAGAAACAATGAGAATAGAAAGGTTCAGAACTTTTGTAAAACATCACAGTACAGTTGAAAAATATGGCATATAGAAATCCTATATGGATGGTGTTAAGAGATAGATGGGTGATGTTGAATGGAGTTGAAGGATGTGACTAATAACAACTAACAACAACTAATAACAAGATAACTAATAATGTAAGCATACTGTGTCCATAATAAGTATATAGGTTGTAGGTTGGGAGCTTTTGTGAAAGAGCACAGTTAGAATGATATGGCATATAGAAGCAAACCGGATGGACATCATGAAAATGATCGGAGAGGTTGAGAGTAGAAGTAGTTCAGGAGAAAAAAACAAACAAAATATAATTATTGTAAAATTGACTATGTCCATAAAATGTATATAGTTAGTATAAGCTGGAAGTAGAGGCCTAAGCATTGTTGTTCACTAGTTTACTCTAATTAGGGAAGAGGTTGTGGGGTTGGAAAGTAATAAAGGGGAATATATATATATATTTTTTAAAGGATATGTATGTATGTATGTGTTTGTGTGTATGTATGTATGTATGTATGTATGTATGTATGTATGTATGTATGTATGTATGTATGTATGTATGTATGTATGTATGTATGTATGTATGTATGTATGTATGTATGTATGTATGTATGTATGTATGTGTGTATATGTGTATATACAGTGAGGGAAAAAAGTATTTGATCCCCTGCTGATTTTGTACGTTTGCCCACTGACAAAGAAATGATCAGTCTATAATTTTAATGGTAGGTTTATTTGAACAGTGAGAGACAGAACAACAACAAAAAAATCCAGAAAAACGCATGTCAAAAATGTTATAAATTGATTTGCATTTTAATGTGGGAAATAAGTATTTGACCCCCTCTCAATCAGAAAGATTTCTGGCTCCCAGGTGTCTTTTATACAGGTAACGAGCTGAGATTAGAGCACACTTAAAGGGAGTGCTACTAATCTCAGCTTGTTACCTGTATAAAAGACACCTGTCCACAGAAGCAATCAATCAATCAGATTCCAAACTCTCCACCATGGCCAAGACCAAAGACCTCTCCAAGGATGTCAGGGACAAGATTGTAGACCTACACAAGGCTGGAATGGGCTACAAGACCATCGCCAAGCAGCTTGGTGAGAAGGTGACAACAGTTGGTTCGATCTCAAGGCAGCTGGGACCATAGTCACCAAGAAAACAATTGGTAACACACTATGCCGTGAAGGACTGAAATCCTGCAGTGCCCGCAAGGTCCCCCTGCTCAAGAAAGCACATGTACAGGCCCGTCTGAAGTTTGCCAATGAACATCTGAATGATTCAGAGGAGAACTGGGTGAAAGTGTTGTGGTGAGACCAAAATGGAGCTCTTTGGCATCAACTCAACTCGCCGTGTTTGGAGGAGGAGGAATGCTGCCTATGACCCCAAGAACACCATCCCCACTGTCAAACATGGAGGTGGAAACATTATGCTTTGGTAGTGTTTTTCTTCTAAGGGGACAGGACAACTTCACCGCATCAAAGGGACGATGGACGGGGCCATGTACCGTCAAATCTTGGGTGAGAACCTCCTTCCCTCAGCCAGGAAATTGAAAATGGGTCGTGGATGGGTATTCCAGCATGACAATGACCCAAAACACACAGCCAAGGCAACAAAGGAGTGGCTCAAGAAGAAGAACATTAAGAAGCACATTAAGGTCCTGGAGTGGCCTAGTCTGTGGAGCGAGCTGAAGGTTCGAGTTGCCAAACATCAGGCTCGAAACCTTAATGACTTGGAGAACATCTGCAAAGAGGAGTGGGACAAAATCCCTCCTGAGATGTGTGCAAACCTGGTGGCCAACTACAAGAAACGTCTGACCTCTGTGATTGCCAACAAGGGTTTTGCCACCAAGTACTAAGTCATGTTTTGCAGAGGGGTCAAATACTTATTTCCCTCATTAAAATGCAAATCAATTCATAAAATATTTGACATGCGTTTTTCTGGATTTTTGTTGTTGTTATTCTGTCTCTCACTGTTCAAATAAACCTACCATTAAAAGTATAGACTGATCATGTCTTTGTCCGTGGGAAAATGTACAAAATCAGCAGGGGATCAAATACTTTTCTCCCTCACTGTAGGTATAGGTGCTGATTTACTCTCCACTAGACGGTTGTATGTGCGACCCCACTCCATAACGCAGTGTTATAACACTAGGATAATTGCACTGGCATGTACTTCCTGAGCACTCCATTATAACACAGTCTCTGCCATTTTAGGGATTGCATGTAGTGTAGCTAACAATAACCTTGTCACATTGTGACTGTACAAATGGGATATGTAGTGTATGTTTTATGTATTTATTGAATGTTTCCATGACGTACACTACCGTTCAAAAGTTTGGGGTCACTTAGAAATGTCCTTGTTTTCGAAAGAAAAGCAATTTTTTTGTCCATTAAAATACCATAAAATTGATCAGAAATACAGTGTAGACATTGTTAATGTTGTAAATGGCTATTGTAGCTGATTTTTAATGGAATATCTACATAGACGTACAGAGGCCCATTATCAGCAACCATCAGTCCTGTGTTCCAATGGCACGTTGTGTTTGCTAATCCAAGTTTATCATTTTAAAAGGCTAATTGATCATTAGAAAACCCTTTTGCAATTATGTTAGCACAGCTGAAAACTGTTGTGCTGATTAAATAAGCAATACAACTGGCCTTCTTGAGATTAGTTGAGTATCTGGAGCATCAGCAATTATGGGTTCGATTACAGAATCAAAATGGCCTGAAACAAATAACTTTCTTCTGAAACTCGTCAGTCTATTCTTGTTCTGAGAAATGAAGGCTATTCTATGCGAGAAATTGCCAAGAAACTGAAGATCTCGTACAACGCTGTGAACTACTCCCTCCACAGAACAGCGCAAACTGGCTCTAACCAGAATAGAAAGAGGAGTGGGAGGCCCCAGTTCACAACTGAGCAAGAGGACAAATACATTAGTGTCTAGTTTGAGAAACAGGCGTCTCACAGGTCCTCAACTGGCAGCTTCATTAAATAGTACGTACAAAACACCAGTCTCAACGTCAACAGTGAAGAGGCGACTCCGGGATGCTGACTTTCTAGGCAGAGTTGCAAAGAAAAAGCCATATCTCAGACTGCCCATCTTAATATTTTATTTTTATTGGCCAGTCTGAGATAAGGCTTCAAAACGAGACATCTGTGGCGTTGTGTTGTGTGACAAACTGCACATTTTAGGCCTTTTATTGTCCCAAGCACAAAGTGCACCTGTGTAATGATCATGCTGTTTAATCAGCTTCTTGATATGCCACACCTGTCAGGTGGATGGACTATCTTGGCAAAAGAGAAATGTTCACTAACAGGGATGAAACGAATGTGATCAGTACACCTAACCGAGAAGCAAAGAAGCCACCAAATCCATTTACGTTCTCTCTCCTCTCTAGGCACCCTGTGCTGCTGTTTAAGAGGAGCCTTCTCGACTCAATTTACGCCATGACTGATAATGCCTCTGTTATCATGTGCATTCCTGCCACAAATGCTTTTTCCCACTGTCAGAGAAACAAAGCCTGAGGGAAACGTGCCTGAGAATGCCTCTGCGAAGAATCCATTAATAAGGAAATGTTCAGATTTTTCTAAGGTCAGATTTTCATTCCAGTTGGTTTATAAATGACATTACTTTAATCACATTTTTACCCCAGGTGAATATACTGTAATCATGTTTAGGGAAACAATGACGGCGGCACGTCTGGACCTCGGCAAGCGAATCTTGCAATTAGCTTCAGCCAAAATATGAGCCTCAGGACAACGGAGAACAAGAGCGAGTGCCTCCAAATTGGAATTACACGCTTTTGTTGAGAGACATCCAGATTTGATAGAGCATGGCTGTCCGGAGATGTGACTCTGTGCTGCTACAGGGTCATACTTCCCATGGCTGTCTGTTTGCCTGCCACAAGAATGTTATTTTGTGGGCCAGTTCTAAGGTAGAGGAAAGACACAGTCCTGACTTCGAAGAATAATTATCCCCATAACAACATAGGCAAGAGTAATTAGGGAGCAAATGCGTGATGGTGGAGATCGCCAATTAGGACGCAGAGAGAGAAGACGACAGAGGGAAGAGAGGATAGTGTTTACTTTTTTATTTGGGGCTGTGGCAGTCAATTGAAAAACATTCTAACAGTATTTATGATCATCTTCTCAACTCACCATCACATACTTTTAATGTGAGGCTATGACAGTCAATTACAAATTAGTCTGACATAATGTCTCAAGTTATCTCACCACCACTAATGAGATGGATGTGCTTGATGCATGTCGCGTTGGCACTTCTCAAAGTCAGGGGGTGTGGTCGACAGTGCGCACCTCATCTCTGCTGCCACCTCTAACCTGGATCAATATTTGGTTTTAATGCAGATGAGAGCACTGAATCCAGCTTCACACAGATATGAGCTGGTGAAGGGTAGACTACCATGAGTTTTATGGTGCTTTCAAGACAGCTGGGAACTCTGAAAAATACGAGGTGAAATCATGACGTCAGTGATTTTTAATTCGGAGACCTAGAAAGAGGCCCGAGTTCCCGAGTTGGAATTCCGAGTTGGATGACTGTTCAAAACTATTTTTCCCAGTCGGAGCCAGTTTCTTTCAGAGTTCCCAGTTCTCTTGAACGCAACATTAATGCTCAAAGGGAGACGGCAGTGTATTCCCTTTGAGTCAGGGCCCAAAACTCCTCCGTAATGACCCGTGAATGTGTTGCCTGCAGCATTCGGTCACATGACAGCTCGATCAGCTGTTCAATTTCACTTACCAGCATGTCAACTGAGCTAGGATCACAGTCAAACGGATTGGGAAGTAGGTCCCAAAGTGCTCTTACAGCGTTGGAGGTGAGCAGTCATCACTCGTGTGGGACACTTACTGATGCTGTTTTCTGTTATTTTCTTTTCATTACACAGAATTCAACCAAGTCTGTTTTTTTTTACATCCATTGTGAATGACAACAGTTCCTCTCTCAATGCAAAACATATTTCCAACACTCCCCCTCGATAACCACCAAGCCTCAGTGTGAAATAGAACATTGTCATGCTCTGATCCCATATCTCCACATAGTTTTGCGAACAGGCGTGTGCACAGTGGATGTGGTTTGATGTAAAATACAATCAAAGTTACAGTGGCTTGCGAAAGTAATCACCCCCCTTGGCATTTTTCCTATTTTGTTGCCTTACAGCATGGAATTAAAATTGATTTTTTGGGCGTTTGTATCATTTTATTTACACAACATGCCTACCACTGTGATGAGGTGATTTTGAAGGAGTCAGGCGCAAGAGGGTAAATCCCAGAATAACAGGATTTATTCTGAACCACAGAGTTACGCAGTAATGTGTAAAAACACTCCAGTGCGCAAAACAGAAGTACTGGAAAAAACAAGGCACACAGGGAATATTCCTGGCAATACAAAATACACCGAGCTCCACCGAGCTTCTCTCTCCTCCACAATAAACAATCACACAGAAAGAGAAGGGGGAAGAGGGAACACTTATACAGGTACTGATGAGGGGAGGTGTGTGTAATACACAAGACAAAACAAATGGAATGATGAGATGTGGAGCTTTAGTGGCCTGAAGGCCGGTGACGACGAACGCCGAAGCCTGCCCGAACAAGGAGAGGAGACAGCTTCGGAGGAAGTCGTGACAACCACTTTGAAGAAGCAAAATATTTTTTATTGGGAAAAAAACAAGAAGTAAGACAAAAAAACAGAACTTGAGCGTGCATAACTATTCAACCCCCACTATTCAGAGCCACCTTTTGCAGCAATTACAGCTGCAAGTCTCTTGGGGTATGTCTCTATAAGCTTGGCACATCTAGCCACTGGGATTTTTGCCCATTCTTCAAGGAAAAACTGCTCCAGCTCCATCAAGTTGGATGGGTTCCGCTGGTGTACAGCAATCTTTAAGTCATACCACAGATTCTCAATTGAATTGAGGTCTGGGCTTTGACTAGGCCATTCCAAGACATTTAAATGTTTTCCCTTAAACCACTCGAGTGTTGCTTTAGCAGTATGCTTAGGGTCATTGTCCTGCTGGAAGGTGAACCTCTGTCCCAGTCTCAAATCTCTGGAAGACTGAAACAGGTTTCCCTCAAGAATTCCCCTGTATTTAGCGCCATCCATGATTCCTTCAATTCTGACCAGTTTCCAGGGTGATGAGAGGTGTTGGGTTTGCGCCAGACATAGTGTTTTCCTTGATGGCCAAAAAGCTCAATCTTAGTCTCATCTGAACAGAGTACCTTCTTCCATATGTTTGGGGAGTCTCCCACATGCCTTTTGGCGAACACCAAACGTGTTTGCTTATTTTTTTCTTTAAGCAATGGCTTTTTTCTGGCCACTCTTCCGTAAAGCCCAGCTCTGTGGAGTGTACGGCTTAAAGTGGTCCTATGGACAGATACTCCAATCTCCGCTGTGGAGCTTTGCAGCTCCTTCAGGGTTATCTTTGGTCTCTTTGTTGCTTCTCTGATTAATGCCCTCCTTGCCAGGTCTGTGAGTTTTGGTGGGCGGCCCTCTCTTAGCAGGTTGTTTGTGGTGGCATATTCTTTCCATTTTTTTATATCGTATTTAATGGTGCTCCAACCCTGATCTGTACTTCTCCACAACTTTGTCCCTGACCTGTTTGGAGAGTGCCTTAGTCTTCATGGTGCCGCTTGCTTGGTGGTGTTGCAGACTCTGGGGTCTTTCAGAACAGGTGTATATATACTGAGATCATGTGACAGATCATGTGACACTTAGACTGCACACAGGTGACTTCTGAAGGTAATTGGTTGCACCAGATCTTATTTAGCGGCTTCATAGCAAAGGGGGTGAATACATATGCACACACCACTTTTCCATTATTTATTTTTTATAATTTTTTGAAACAAGTAATTTTTTTCATTTCACTTCACCAATTTGGACTATTTTGTGTATGTCCATTACATGAAATCCAAATAAAAATCCATTTAAATTACAGGTTGTAATGCAACAAAATAGGAAAAACGACAAGGGGGATGAATACTTTTGCAAGGCACTGTACCTGCTGCAGTATATCTCTGAGTTCTGTGCTCAGCTCTTTTCCGCCAGTTGCTCTCAGTGTATCATACAATGCGTCCAAAGAAATTCCAACAAATTAATTTAAGAAGGCACACCTGTTAATTGAAATATATTCCAGGTGACTACCTCATGAAGCTGGTTGAGACAATACCAGGAGTGTGCAAAGCTGTCATCAAGGCAACTCAAATATAACATATACAGTATCTCACAAAAGTGAGTACACCCCTCACATTTTTGTAAATATTTGAGTATATCTTTTCATGTGACAACACTGAAGAAATGACACTTTGCTACAATGTAAAGTAGTGAGTGTACAGCTTGTATAACAGTGTACATTTGCTGTCCTCTCAAAATAACTCAACACACAGCCATTAATGTCTAACCGCTGGCAACAAAAGTGAGTACACCCCTATGTGAAAATGTCCAAATTGGGCCCAATTAGCCATTTTCCCTCCCCGGTGTCATGTGACTCGTTAGTGTTACAAGGTCTCAGGTGTGAATGGGGAGCAGGTGTGTTAAATTTGGTGTCATCGCTCTCACACTCCCTCGTACTGGTCACTGGAAGTTCAACATGGCACCTCATGGCAAAGAACTCTCTGAGGATCTGAAAAAAAGAATTGTTGCTCAACATAAAGATGGCCTGGGCTATAAGAAGATTGCCAAGAGCTGCAGCACGGTGGCCAAGACCATACAGTGGTTTAACAGGACAGGTTCCACTCAGAACATGCCTCGCCATGGTCGACCAAAGAAGTTGAGTGCACGTGCTCAGCGTCATATCGAGAGGTTGTCTTTGGGAAATAGACGTATGAGTGCTGCCAGCATTGCTGCAGAGGTTGAAGGGGTGGGGGGGTCAGCCTGTCAGTGCTCAGACCATACGCCGCACACTGCATCAAACTGGTCTGCATGGCTGTCGTCCCAGAAGGAAGCCTCTTCTAAAGATGATGCACAAGAAAGCCTGCAAACAGTTTGCTGAAGACAAGCAGACTAAGGACATGGATTACTGGAACCATGTCCTGTGGTCTGATGAGACCAAGATAAACTTATTTGGTTCAGATGGTGTCAAGCGTGTGTGGCGGCAACCAGGTGAGGAGTACAAAGACAAGTGTGTCTTGCCTACAGTCAAGCATGGTGGTGGGAGTGTCATGGTCTGGGGCTGCATGAGTGCTGCCGGCACTGGGGAGCTACAGTTCATTGAGGGAACCATGAATGCTAACATGTACTGTGACATACTGAAGCAGAGCATGATCCCCTCCCTTTGGAGACTGGGCCGCAGGGCAGTATTCCAACATGAAAACGACCAAAACACACCTCCAAGACGACTACTGCCTTGCTAAAGAAGCTGAGGGTAAAGGTGATGGACTGGCCAAGCATGTCTCCAGACCTAAACCCTATTGAGCATATGTGGGGCATCCTCAAACGGAAGGTGGAGGAGTGCAAGGTCTCTAACATCCACCAGCTCCGTGATGTCGTCATGGAGGAGTGGAAGAGGACTCCGGTGGCAACCTGTGAAGCTCTGGTGAACTCCATGCCCAAGAGGGTTAAGGCAGTGCTGGAAAATGATGGTGGCCACACAAAATATTGATACTTTGGGCCCAATTTGGATATTTTCACTTAGGAGTGGTTTAGACATTAATGGCTGTGTGAGTTATTTTGAGGGGACAGCAAATTTACACTGTTATACAAGCTATACACTCACTACTTTACATTGTAGCAAAGTGTCATTTCTTCAGTGTGGTCACATGAAAGATATACTCAAATATTTACAAAAATGTGAGGGGTGTACTCACTTTTGTGAGACTATTTTGATTTTGTTTAACACTTTTTTGGTTACTACATGATTCCATATGTGTTATTTCACAGTTT